>NC_134696.1:36773997-38091497 GCF_050947455.1 Rhinoderma darwinii | reverse complement strand
GTATTTATTGTAAAAAATTTGTATTTCTGTGTATTTTTTAAACAATTTTTTTTTATTAATTGAACTTTTGTTTTTTAATCCCATAAAGGGATTTTTCATTTCGATTATTGAACTTTAATGTACTGGCATATATCTGCCTAAGTATGCCCTGACAACAGGAAATATGGTCAGACAGCCCGGGGGTCCTTCAATGGACCCTGGGCTGTCTGCCCATACCAGGTATAGCCATTGATCGCGTCACAGGGATTTCCTGTGATGCGATCAAAGGGGAGACCCCCTTCTAACCAGTTAACCTCTTAAGGACTGAGACATTTCTATATTTTTCATTTTAGTTTTTCACTCTCCGCCTTCCAAGAGTCATAACTTTTTATTTTTCTGTTAATAGAGTGCAGTGAGGGCTTATTTTTTGCGGGGGGAGATGTCGTTTCTAATGCCACCATTTAAAGTACCATAGTACTGGGAAACTGATAAAAAATTATTTGCTTGCTGAAATTGGCTTGGTGTTTTAGGCTACATGCACACGTTGAGTAATTTGGTGCAGAAAATCTGCATCAAAACCGCAGGTAAATGCAGGTAATTCTGCAGCTAAAAGCCGCACCTAACGCTTTTTGATGCGTTTTCAGGTGCAGTTTTTACATTTTGATGCAGAAATAGGTGCAGTTTTATGCTGCTGATTTTGGTGCTCTTTGTTTTTTAAACTAGTCAGATACAATTCCTAGGCCGAAACGCAGGATAAATTGACATAAGGTGGATTTTAAATTATGCACCGCTGGTCAATTTACGTGCAGAAAAAAATCTGTAACATGTAGGTGAGATTACTTGAAATCTCATTCACTTTGCTGGTACTGTATTACGCTGCGGATTTGCTGCAGGAAAATACGCTCGTAATACGCATCATGGGTATTTGGCCTTATAGTCCAGAGCTGCTTTCGTAAACGAATGACAAGATGGGCTTTATACATAACCACGGAATGATTGAAAAAGTTTGATATTGTATTGTATGACTATTGCAGTTCTGTTTTACTAAGGGTTAACTGAATTGATGTCGAAGTAGGCTCCTTATTGGCTGCCTGTTTATTTAAGTGTTTACCCTATACTTACAATGCTGCGCACACACTAAAGATCCAAGTGCATCGCCAGTTTACCGTCTGTGATCTACTCCAAGAATGCCTCAAATGAAATCAAGGTATAGTATGAGTTTTATTCATTGGCCAGAGGAACCGGGATTATTGTTAATATAATAAGTGTGAATTGTGACTTACCGTTCATGTGTTTGGAAAATATATTTGTATTATATATTTATGGTGTTGTCAGAACACCTCTATTATACATGGATGACAGCACTATATAGACGCTGCACACCTCCCCCCGCAGAGGATAAAAAAGTTACATGTACATATAACTATGAGAGCGGGCAGCACTGTAGAGAACGTGAAGTAAGTAAACAGAGGCTGCTGTAATTTGGGAGGTTATTGTGGTTGTCACTATGTACGGAGGGGGGGGGGGGGCTGTGACTGACATTGTTTTTGAGGGCATTGTAATGACAATCTTCTCCTGACTGGATGATGAGAGTTGTAGTAAAATACTTTCCTCTCTTCCCAGAAAACATGGATAGATGCAGCTGTGTGTGCACCGAGAGTGGATGCTCTGGTAAGTGGCGGCTTTTATTCCTTTATATAAATCCATATATTAAATTAGTACTAAACACCGGACACAAAGCGCTCACTGTCCACTCTGTAAATATGCAGAACACTTCCAATAATCCATAGTTCATGCCGGAAAATCTGATTTACTGAACCAGAAGGAAATTTAGATTGATGTGATTCTGTCCAATGATAATCCTGCAGGAGCCACTAGTAGAATAGGAGCGCCATTTGTGGCAGCCTGTGTTTTCTCCATGTGACAGGGGATACACGTCAACACATGATTATGATATTTATTCTAAAGAAATCTTATAAAACACTCATATTTGATATTTTTCTTCTTTTATCAGATTTGAAAACTGGACTTTTCTGCTCTCCATGCAAAAATCAAAAAGCTTACATTGCCGAGACGATAAACTGTGGACGTAAGTAGATGGTATAATAATATCAGTGACTGTGAGTTACAATGTAGTGTACAGCGCAGGGGCCGAGTAGATACATAACTAACACTCTAACACTTTCTTTTTGTCTAGAAATATTTATGCAAGTTACAGAGGATGAAGATCTATATTGCAGCATCCCAGAAGATACCCTTCTGGTTCCCTGTTATTTGTATGTCATGCATTGTATGTGTTTTACATGTCTTTATTATTTTTCACACAGTGTGCTGTTCACCAGCTGAAGAGAAGGATGAAGGTATCAGTGGGGAGCCACAAGAGGGTGCATTGTACATCTAGCATTGTTTGAAAAGGGGGTGGAGCCTGGCTAGAGCCCTAGAGCCTCACTCTGACTCTGTCTCACAGTCTACACAGAGGAGTCGGGTCGTGTCTGTGAGGAGACAGACATGTCTGCTAGCTGCTCTGACACAGCAGATTAATACAATCCTTTCAACTGGCAACAGGTCTCAGCACCTGCAGCCCAATGCAAGAGGAGGAACAGTAAGGAGATTGTAACCAGCATATCATCTCTATCATCACCACAGCAAGTATTATTTAGCTGAAAAGCTGTCTGTCTGTTTCTGAGGAGAAGTCTATATAATATTGGGCCTCAGAACTCCTGCTGGCGCTGTTACCGGTTCTGCCGCACGCCACAATTAATATAAGAAGTGTCTATCAAGTCACTCAACTACAACCCTCATCACTGAGAAAAGTGAGTTCATTTATTACACACGCTGCTGGAAAAGTGAATGATTTCTAGATATAGCTGGACAATTGAAACCCTCATTGGTCACCCACTGGTCCCTTCTTCCCCTCAACTGTTGAAGTGGACAGAAGATAACGTGCCTCCATTTTGGAAGACTGTATAAAGTTCTTCAGTAAACGTGAGTTATTCAAATCCCCTGTGTCGTCTGGTCCCTGCACTGCATAACATCAAGGGCACCCCACATACCACCTTGCCAGGCGCACACATACTACTACCACCATCACGGGAGTTGCTACGGGGGAAAAGACTATTACCACCATCATCCATAGTGCAGCCCCCCTGTCACTGTGCCAGCCCGAGAAGGAGCGAGGGAGGAGAGGTAGAGATTCCTACAGATACCTCAGGCCATACACCGTGCACTTCACTACTGCTCCCATCCTCCTGGGAAGCTCTTCCTCGTGGTTGCTGCATATAAACTTTGGCGTCACGAACAGGATACGTTTAAATCTCATGTGGGCCCCAAACCAGAGAGACTTTGTCCCAAAGCCCTGGTCCCCACCGTACAAAGCTGCAACCGCAGCTGCAAGAGACTATTTCAGCCCCAAAAGGGGTTAAAATCACTGTTTCCCGGCAGTTCCAGCCCAAAAGGGGTTAATCCGCCATTTTACCTCACAAACTGCTGCGTCACAGTTCCATTTACCCGCTCCAGACAGGTTACCCTGCGGCGCCAGTCTAGCGCCACCATCTGGATGATTATAGGAACTCACAATATCCAGCACAGGCAAGAGGGAACGGTCGAAAACTGCTAGGCGCCGCGATCTTGGATGAGTGAAGCCTCTGCACGGCACCTCCACCGCGGATCCCTTGCAACCAGCAACTCTCCCAAAAACATCACAGGAGAGCAACGGAACAGCCCGGTAACAAAGTACAGCCCAGAGGGAAGCAACAGCATACCATCGGTGAGTCCCGATTCAATTGGCCATCAAGTTAACCCCTGCTGTACCACCACCGGTGCCCAATAAAAAGCCCGGGAGCATCCTGGACATCACTCCGGACCCAATAAAAAGTCCGGGAGCACCTTTAACAAGACCCCCGACTCAGTTAAAAGTCCGGGAGCGCCAATAATAGACATTGGAAAAATTTAAAGGGACAGTAACAATGTCGGACTCAAGTGACACGGAAGAGCCCGGTCTCAGCACGGTCACTACACCGGCCATGACAGAAAGAACAACACCTGCTGCAGCACCCTGCATCATGCCGCTGTCCATGCCCTACTATGCAGGGGCCCCATGGCTGCCCCACTACAAAGGTGAACCACACACCTTAAAAGACTTTAGAAAAAAAATGCTTGCCATGTTCCGCCTCTACCCCATTCCAGAAGAACAGAAGGTAGAGATCTTAATGGGACAACTACAAGATGTGGCCCTAAAAGAAGTGGAGTCCTGGCCACGTATCCAAAAGAAGGCTGTGGATCAGATCCTGGTCCAGCTACGTACCACCTTTGAGCCCAAATCCATCTCTGAGCTCAGGATGAGGTTCATGGACAGAGTTCAGCAACCAGGTGAGACACTCCGAAATTTTGCTCTTTCCTTACAGGAGACCATGAGGGCCATGATACAAGCCGACCCCCATGAGGCTGAAAAAGCAGACAGAATCCTGAGGGAGCAGTTCATTGAAGGAGTCGCCTCAGATTCCATGAGTCATCAACTACAAATGATGTCCGTCCAGAACCCTGACAGCACCTTCCATGAGTTCAAAGAACTGGCCATAGAGGTACTAGAAAGAAGGCCCAGAAGAAGAACAGTCAGGGCTACCACCCCTCTTAAAGAGGCAGAAGAGGAACCTGCCCCAGTAGCACCACATCCAACACCTTGCAAGCCCATCACCTACCAGGCTACACAGGCTCAAATCACAGCTGGAGGAGATCAGTACCAAGATCAACTGAAACTCATTGCCAAAAGCCTGGAGCAAGTCTGCCAACGACTGGAGAATCTAGAAGCCAGCTCTCCAGTAAAATGTGAGCTGCCAACATCTAGAGACAGTTATCCAAATAGTCCTAGCAAGGGCTACCGCAATAGTCCCAACAAAACGTCGACAGATCGCTTTGATGAACATGGGAGACCTGCCTGCCGACACTGCCATAAGATAGGTCACCAAGAACGTCAATGCTGGGCGTTAAACGGACGTCTCCCGAGGCAGAGGACCATTCCTCGGGAGGAGAAATAATAGGTCCCAAAGATCCAAAATGGCTGCCACGGTTTGTCGGACCTCGTCCAGAAGTTACCATCCGCATCAATGGAGTACCATTTGCTGCCCTCCTGGATACGGGATCCCAAGTGACAACCATCCAGCAGGCCGCCTTTGAACAACACTGGAGTAGCGAGATCCTGATGCAACCTCCAGAAGCCTGGTTAGACGTCATCGCTACCAACGGCCAGTCCCTACCTCTGCACGGGTACTGGGAGCCTACTGTCCAAGTGGGAGGAGTGCACTTACCTCAGCAAGGAGTCCTCGTGATCAAAGTTAAAGATCAAGGACAACCCACAGTAATTCTGGGAATGAACATCCTAAAGCACTGCTATGGAGAAATGCTAGAGGCCCTACGACAATCCGTCCCCACGGCTTCCCAGGCTGCCCAGAAGGTAATACACAAGACCATCCGTGTACTGGCTGCCCAACAGCGATTCACCAACGCCAGAGGAGAGATCTGCAGAGCTCGCATCAAGGACCACCATCCAGTAACCCTAAAACCTGGCACAGAAACACTGCTATGGTGTCGGGCCCGTTCAGGCCTACAAGGACTTGACTACCAAGCCCTAGTGGAACCAATACCACTAGATGAACATCCAATGGTTATGGCTGCCCGAAGTTTAGTGACTGTGGTCGAAGGGAAAGTACCCATCCGTCTTCTCAACTTAGGAGACCATTCAGTAACCCTGAGGAAGTACTACCCTGTAGCACAGCTGTCCCAACTCAGTGTGCAAGACCTGGTGGACATTCCAACTGTCACCGCTAAACAGGCTGCACAGCAACTAAAGACGTCAGAAGAAGCACCAGTAACACCCTGGTGGGGAGAAATCCATGTGGGAACCGCAACAACACCTGCCTACCAGATCCAAGGAGTACTTGAAGTGGCTCAGGATAGCCATGAAGCCTTCAGTAAGCATCCTCTGGACAATGGGAGAGCAAAAGACATTGAGCACACTATTCCCACTGGTACTCATCCTCCCATTAAGGAAAGACACAGGCCTATACCACCTGTCCTATACCAAGACGTGAAGCAGATGGTCCACGACATGAAAGAGGCCAAAGTCATCCAAGAAAGTCACAGCCCCTGGGCTGCACCACTAGTTCTTGTCAGGAAGAAAGATGGCAACCTTCGCTTCTGTGTGGATTACAGAAAAATTAATAACATTACCCACAAGGATGCCTATCCTCTTCCAAGGATTGAAGAATCTCTGACAGCCCTGGGATCAGCTGCCTACTTCTCTACACTGGATCTCACAAGTGGTTACTGGCAAGTACCAATGTCTCCAGCTGATAGGGAGAAGACAGCCTTCACCACCTCAATGGGCTTATTCGAGTTCAATTGCATGCCCTTCGGACTGTGCAATGCTCCTGGAACATTCCAAAGGCTGATGGAAAGATGCCTAGGTCACAGGAACTTTGAGACTGTGCTCCTATACCTGGATGACGTCATAGTCTACTCCAAGTCCTATGAAGATCATCTCAAGCATCTAGCTGAAGTGTTCCAGGTCCTAACCAAAAATGGCTTAAAAATCAAACCCTCCAAGTGTCACCTCCTCCAACCTCAAGTCCAGTACTTGGGACATATAGTGAGCGCAGAAGGCATAAAGCCAGATCCTGAGAAGATAGCTGCTGTCCACAGTTGGCCTACACCTACCACTGTGAAGGAAGTAAGAAGCTTTCTCGGATTTGCCGGGTACTACCGGAGATTCATTCCTCATTTTGCCCGCATCGCTGAACCGCTACAAGAACTCTTGAGGAGAGGGGAGGGGGAAAGAATGGGGTGGAGCCTAGCCGCCGAGGTCATGGCTGCTGGCTGCTGAAGGAAGTAGCTGACACAATTTGCCCTATGGAGCCCAATCAATGTTAACCATCCATCTGAGCCGCTGACTGAGCTAAATGAGCTGCCTAAACTGAGAGGCCTTCTGTGAAGGGAAAACAAGAAAGACCAGTGTGAGGATCCTCAAGGTTAAGGAATTTACGATCCTGTCTGCCTTATCTCCAGTTGCCTCTTGTCTCCGCTTGCTTCCGCTTGTCTCTGCTGATGTGTGTGCAGTGTGTGCTACGGTGCTCGTCAAGTCTGCTGAGCTTGTTGTGATTGCATGTCCAGCAACCTTGCTGAGCCCTGCTGTAATTGTTGTCGAACCTGTCGAGGTCCACTGAAGAGAGGCGCCCCTGGGTAGGATACCCCACGAGGTGATTCCCAGCTGTTGGGGAACTGCACGCGAGGTCCGGCTATAACGATCATCTGTCAGCTGTCTACTAATAAGGAGGCTGGGCTGGGCTCAAGGATACCACGTGTCTTGGCTCTCCTGGAAGGGAAATCTTTTGTGCTGTGTTGTGCTGTGCTGACCTGTGCTTTGCATTAACTGCGCCAGGAAGAGGAATCAAAGAGATCTGGTAGTATGCTGAAAATATTGAAAGTGATGGAAAGTTAATTAAGTGACTGTACTTTGTAACTCATCCCTCCGTATCTGTGCTTGGCTGTGCTGAACTGTATTCCATCCTGCCCCACCGTGTGTCCAACCGCCTTTTTTTCCATATCTAATTGTACGTGGCTGAAGGTTAGAGGTTGGAAATTGGGAGGCTGCTTTGGCTGGATTTGGTTCTGGATTTGTTTCGTTTCCGATCCTTTGGTTTTGTTTCTTGTTTTTTGCTACTTAAATTTTTATATAGTATTCATAAAATGAAAAGCAGGTAAAAATTTAGAGTACCAACAAGAAAGGTCAGTCTAAGGTCAGCTAAGATGACTAAACGTAAGGGTAGAACTGTACCTAGGAAGCTAACAGAATATTTTTCTAATGCAGCTCTTTCCCAAGGAGTTGGTTTAGGGCCAGGAATATCTGATGCTATACAAGATGGTGTGAGCCAGTCCGCAAGTATATCTATACGTGATCTAATACAGGACGAAGTTCCACCCGAAGATGGGGCCTCTGGCTCTCCCGCTACATCAAATGAGGACAGGGCCTCATGCGGGGACTCTTTTTCTCCTTTGGTCTCTCCAGCAACTAAAAGTCCTGCTCGAAAAAAATCTCTAAGGGTGGATGAGACTACACTGACAGAATCAGTAACAGATGAACCCTGTGATATTAATCAGTTTCCTTCCTCTGACGCCCCCATAACTGTGGATATATTAAAAGGCATGCTAATCTTGCTACAAAAGGGCATAGATAAAAGTGTGTCATCTTTGATCAGCAAACTACAGTCTAATGTTAATCTCCTGGGTGAGCGTACCGACCATTTGGAACGCAAGATGGGAGATTTCACAACCGCACATAATGAATTAGTGGATGCCCATAATATTTTGGAAAATGACGTTGTTTGGCTCAAACACAAAGTTTCAGACAGCGAGGATCGAGCAAGGCGAAATAATATCAAAATTCGAGGCATAGCGGAGGAGATACCGACTACAGAATTGACTTCTTATGTGAGAAAAATATTCCTCGCTATAATACCATCACTTTCAGAATTAGATTTGATAATTGACCGGGCTCACAGATTACCAAAATCTAAAACAGCACCAGAAAAGGCGTCTCGAGACATATTGGTTAGAATACATTTTTTCCATATTAAAGAGAGACTAATGTTTGAGGCCAGAAGATCAGGCTCGCTTCCGTCTCCTTTTTCAAATATTTTTCTATTCCCGGACCTTTCAGCTGCAACTCTTCAAGCCCGTAGGGAGTATTCTCAAGTTACGAAAACCTTGCGTGACGAGGGTATAAGGTATAAATGGGGGTCCCCGACAAAATTGTTGATAACATATAATGGAACTTTCGTCACTGCTACGTCTGTGGAAGAAGGAATAGCCCTGTTACAGAAATGGAACATTCCTTTACCCGGAAATGTTCACAGAGTTAGGAAGGCCAACTTTCCTTCCACACTTCCTTTGGAATGGAAGTCAGTGAGCACTAGACACCGTACGACTTGATACTTTATGTATATGTTGTTTACATACTAAAGGATAACATGGTATCAATACATTTTGCATTTGGTTAACTCATTTTTAGTTTCTTTTTGATATTATTACTTGAGCAAATTGTGTTCTTTTTCCCAAAGAGAATGCAGTGCGGAATTCGCACTATGATTGTTCTCAATTTATTCTTCTTTCCTTTTTATTATAATTTTTTTTTACTTTCCTTTTCTGTCTCTTTAGTATGTACTCTCTTGTACATGACTTATCTATATAATGGGGCAATTTTGAACTTATGTTTTCAGAAAACTAATTTATTTAAGGTTTTCCTTAAAAACAAAGGTACTGATTTCCGAATTTTAAGGCTCGTAGGGAGTTTCTTGGCGCCTATCTGTATTTGCTCTTTAACCTGTAGACATGGTATTGAAATTTTCTTCAATTAATGTTAGGGGCCTTAATAGTCCTTATAAGAGAAGTCTGTTGTGGCGGGAAGCTAAGGCTCTAAAATGTGACGTTTTATTGGTGCAAGAAACCCATTTTCAGGCGGAGAAAAGTCCGAAGTGTTCAAACAAATATTTTCCACACATTTTTACATCTTCATGTATGGTTAAACGTAAGGGGGTTATGATTGCTATTAAAAATTCAGTCGCTTTTACATTTAAATCACTTATAAGCGATCCCCAAGGAAGATATCTGGGAGTAGTATGTGAAATTAATAATATACTGTATACTATTGTTAATGTTTACTTTCCAAACAAACGCCAACATCACTACTTGGTTACCATACTATCTAAAATTAAAAGCGCAATACAAGGCATGTTGGTTGTGGGTGGAGATTTTAACATGATTATTGACCCAGATATGGATTGTACCACTAAAAGCAGACAAGCCTTTCCTTTTGCATTGACCTTGGTGGAGGAAGGTCTGTTCGATGTGTGGAGATGTCAACATGGGGGGGAGAGGGACTATACTTTCTTTTCTCCTCCACATGGTTCTTATTCTAGGATTGACTTGTTTTTGGTAAATAACAGGGCACTGTTACAATCTAAAGCTTCAGAAATCGGACAGATAACCTGGTCTGACCATGCACCAATTTCGCTTTATATAGAGGAAAAAATGCTTTTCTCCTATCCATCACAGTGGCGTTTGAATGACTATATACTCCTCCACCCTGATCATGCTATGAAATTGTCTAAAGAATTGTCTTCTTTCTTTGAAGTAAATGTCGGCTCAGTTTCTTGCCCCTTTACGGTCTGGAATGCACACAAAGCATTTATGAGAGGGCTACTAATCAAAGCCTGTTCTCAGGCTAAGAGAAAAAGGGAAAACGAAATTTTTAGTATCAACAAGAAGATAACAGTTATAAATGATAAAAATAAAACTACACCCACACCGGCATACTCTTCTGAACTGAGGTCTTTGCGTTTGTCTCTACAGTCTTTGTTGATAACTCAATATGATATTAATCTTAAACGTTTACAAATGAATACCTATGTACATAATAATAGAGCTGGCGCCTTTTTGGCTAAAAGGATAAAAAAGCTTACCCCACATTCCCGTCTTACTCACCTTATTGATACCCAGGGTAATAAAATAATAGATCCTAGGTTGATAGCTGATCGGTTTAGAGATTATTACAACAATCTCTATAATTTACATTCGGACGATAATACATACCAACCTTCACAGTCAGAAATTGCGGATTTTCTCCTTTCAGTTCCACTGCCCAAGGTTTCTCAGTCTCAACTCGCAGCCATATCGGCTCCCTTCACTGAATTAGAGGTACTTAAAGCCATATCATCGCTTAAACTTCATAAAGCTCCAGGTCCTGATGGTTATACGAATAACTACTATAGAGAATACTCACAGATACTAGCTCCTCAGTTAATGCAGATATTTAATAAAGCAGCAGAAGAGGGTGCTTTCCCTAAAGAAATGCTCCTGGCCACGGTAGTTACTCTCCCTAAGCCAGACAAAGACCCTACAGTACCAGCTAACTTTAGACCAATTTCTCTTTTAAACACAGACATTAAAATATATGCAAAAATGCTTTCACAAAGATTGTATCATATTATCCCTCAATTGATTAACCCAGATCAGGTTGGGTTTGTGGCGGGACGTCAGGTCTCTGATGGAACTCGGCGGTTTATGAATTTGATTCAGTGTGTGGAGACCTCAAGAACGCCTTCTCTGCTTCTTTCCTTAGACGCAGAGAAGGCTTTCGATAGAATACATTGGGGTTATCTGTCACAACTTTTTGAACATTTTGGCCTTAAGGGACGTATAAAATCGTCAATATTGGCACTATATTCGTCCCCTTCGGCAAGAGTTTTTTCTGCTGGGTTTCTCTCTGATCCCTTTGCAATAAGGAACGGCACTCGTCAAGGCTGTCCACTTTCCCCAATTGTGTTTGCCCTAGCAATGGAACCCCTAGCAGAAGCAATAAGAACTAACACAAAAATTCAGGGCATCCAAGTAGGGACTAAAACCCACAAAGTCGGTCTTTATGCTGACGATGTGCTTTTGGTGATTTCCGATCCCTTCAATTCTCTACCTGCTATTGAAAATACGATTTCTCAATTTAACAAAATTTCATATTACAAGGTTAATTCAAATAAGTCTAAAATGATGGGGATTGGATTGGATCAGGTTACAAAAATTGCGTTATCTGCACGTTTCCCTTTTGAGTGGAGTGAAGAGAGTATTACATATCTAGGTACCTTTATTACAAGTTCGAGCTCGACTTTATTTACAAAGAATTACCACCCGCTTCTACTTAAGGTATCAAAACTAGCGAATAGCTTCTCCACACCAACGATATCTTGGGCCGGAAAAATTGCTATTGTTAAAATGATGATCTTGCCTATAATACTATATGTATTCCGTACAGTGACTATTCCACTTCCTATCATTTATCTCTCGAAACTTCAAAAGTTACTTACGGATTTCATATGGGCTGGTAAAAAACCTAGGATTCGATTTTCCACCATGTCCCGTTCTTGGTCTTTAGGGGGGATGGGGGTACCAGATATTAGGCGATATTTTCACTCTACGGTTCTTAGCCAGATTTATCATTGGTGGGGTAGACATAACGAACTTAAATGGGTGGAAATTGAGAGGGCTACAGCGGGGGCTCACTTAATTTCTTTTTTGCCACTAAATCATTCTAACCGCCCGTATAGGAACATGAACATGCTTTCTATTGTTGCCTCTATAGCTTCTTGGCAATATTTGATTTCACATACGCCTAAGTCTGAATGTTACCCCCTTCGGTTACTTCCCCTTCGGTATCTTTCCTCCTTTACACCGGAATTAAATGTACTAAAATGGGAGGCAGCTGGGGTTGAAACGATCGGTTCCCTCTACGATTCAAAGGGAATACTGCCTTTTAATAAATTGGTTGAAATATATGGTATATCCACTCATGATTTGTACAAATATTTTCAGATCCGTCACATCCTAAACAGTAGAAATTTAGATGGGCTACTATTCCCAAGAAGCGCTTTTGTGGCTTTCAACTCGGCTGCGCCTAAAATGAAATGCATCTCGTGGTTTTATTCTACAATTTCTAATGTTCAGAGATTAGCTAAACCAGGGTATTTGCTTAAATGGGAGGCAGAACTGAATATGGTTATTACCTTAGCAGAGTGGCACCAGGCGATGAATTGGGTCCCCAAAATCTCAAAGGGAGAAAGTCACAGAGAAATAGCACATAAAATATTGCTTAGATGGTATAGAACCCCAACACTGTTGAAGAAATTTAACCCTTCCTACTCTCCTCTTTGTTGGAGGAATTGTGGCATCCTAGGCGATTACATGCATGTGTGGTGGTACTGTCCTTTAGTCTTTAACTTTTGGGAAATTACTTTTGTTTTTTTGTCCAGCATTTTAAGGTATAAAATTCGTCCCTCTCCTGCTTTGGCTTTGTGTTTTGTTGGTCTTGTTGACATTCCTAGAGACTTAAGGTGTATAACAGGACATGTCATTCTGGCAGCCAGACTGTTGATAGCCAGGTCTTGGAAATCTTCAGACCCCATTACGATCACTGAATTAACTAATCTCATTCAATTTGATTATACTATGGAAAAAATGGTAGCGGTTCGTTCTAATTCATACGGAAAATTTCTAAATGATTGGACGTTATGGTCAGTCTATAATGCCTCAAGAGCATTTCCTTTCTAGACTATAAATATTGGAAGTGTATCTAAGTGACTGGCGTAAAGATATCAAGATATAGTTGTAAGGTCCTAACAAGTCTAGGCAACAGATCTATAGTAGACTATATAGATAAAGTCTTGCATTGCCAATTATATGTATATAATTAGCGGAGCTGTACCTGGGGAAAGAATCGCAAATGCCTTGTGTGTGTATATGTATGTATGTGTATATATATATGTGTATATATATATGTGTGTGTGTGTGTATGTGTACACATATGTATATATATATATGTTGTAATCTTGCCTCTCTTCTTTTTCCTTCCCCCCTTTTTTTATTTTTTTACTTTTATTTTTATTTTTATTTATTTATTTATTTTTTTTATTTTTTTCTCTTTCTCCTAAATGTTTTTATTTATATTGTCGATTAATGAAAGGATATTTGAAATACATGTTGTATCTATTGTAAGATGTGAATATGTTTGAGAAAAAAAAAAGTAACCTGCTTTCTTTTTTTGTTGTTTATGTTATGTTGAAAAATAATAATAAAGAAATAAATTTAAAAAAAAAAGAACTCTTGAGGGGGCACCCTAAAGAACACTTGAAGAGGAGAATTCCCATTAACTGGAAAGAAGAACAAGAAATTGCCTTCCAGTTACTAAAAAGATTATTGACTGAACCACCCATTTTGGGCTACCCAGATTACAGCCTGCCCTTCCATCTTTACACAGATGCAAGCAACCAAGGACTTGGTGCAGTGCTGGCCCAACAACAAGGAGACAAAGAAAGAGTGATCGCCTATGCAAGTAGAGCACTCAAAGGAGCTGAAAGAAACGATCAGAACTATAGTTCCTTCAAGCTGGAGTTCCTTGCATTGGTCTGGGCCGTCACAGAGAAGTTTAAGGACTACCTTGCCGCTTCTTCCTTCACTGTCTTCACAGATAACAACCCGCTAGCACACCTGAACACCGCAAGGCTGGGAGCCTTAGAACAGAGATGGGCTTCACGATTAGCAAATTACAACTTTGTGGTCAAATACAGAACAGGCAAGTCCAACATCAATGCGGATGCCTTGTCCCGCCTGCCTACAGGAGAAGACCCGGAGAATCCTGATGATGACAACTACAAAGAGGAAGTAGAGATGCCTGCATTCTACAACCGCTTTGCAGATCCTGATGCTATCAACAACAAAACCCAGGTACATTGTTCTTCCCAACAGGCCAAGAAGCAGTCACCAGAACAAGAACAATGGGCCCTGTTGCAAGCTGAGAGCAGAGTGATTGGAGATATCCTAGACTACCTGGATACCAAAAAAATACCCATTAGAATCCGCCGAGGCAACACAGACCCAGAACTACTTCGCCTTTGGAGACAAAGGAAACGTCTCTTTGAAGAGAATGGTCTGCTGCTGAGGAGAGTGCTGGATCCCATCACCAGTAATCGGCTGCACCAAATTGTCATCCCAAGGAGAGATGCCAAAGTTGTCCTTGAGGCATACCACAACAAGTCTGGACACTTTGGAGTTCAAAAGACAGAAGCTACAATTCGCAGAAGATTCTATTGGATCGGAATTAGAGGTGATGTCGAGAAATGGTGTCAAGAATGTACTGCTTGTGCCTTAGCAAGAGGAGAGAAGCCAAACCAAAAGGCCCCTCTGCATCCTATCGTGAGTCATCGACCGCTGGAGATCGTGGCCATCGACCATGTGAAAATGGAACCAAGTAGAACAGGATACACTTATGCCATGACCATCATCGACCATTACACCAAATTCACAGTCGCAGTACCAGTAAAGGACTTGACAGCAAAGACCACCGCTGCAGTCTTCCTAAAAACGTTCCTTCTACCCTATGGCTGTCCTGAGAAGATCTTGACAGATAGAGGTTCTGCATTTGAATCCCAACTATTTCAGGAACTTTGTCAGCTGTACAACTGTAAGAAACTAAGAACAACCGCTTACCATCCCCAAGGAAATGGGTTGTGTGAGAAGATGAACCAGATTCTGATTGAGATGCTCAGAACTTTACCGCCTCATCAGAGAGCTGTCTGGCCAAATCATTTGCCTGAGTTGGTGTACATCTACAACAACACTATGCAAGCCTCCACAGGTTATACCCCATACTTCCTATTGTTCGGAAGACAAGGAAAGCTGCCTTCAGACATTTCATTGAATGTGTCCGTTCCAGATGACTTGAACCCTCTACCAACCACAGAGTGGGTGAGTGAACACCAAAGACGCATGGCTGATGCAAATGAAATTGTTGAAGCTAGGATGGAAGAAGCGAGAAAGAAGCAACAACAGGATTATGACCAACATGCTAATGCTAAACCCTTTCAAGTTGGAGACCTTGTCTGGTTGAAAAACTTTCAAAGAACCAGCAAATTGGACACTAAGTGGGAAAGAATCCCTTATACCATCAAGGCTGTCCCATACCAAGGAACAGATATCTATGAGATCCAAAGAGATGGTAAACAACCGCAAATTGTCCACCGTAACAGGCTTAAACTGTGCCTACAAGATCAACAGTTGCCTACCATTGAACAGGAAATATCAATTGGAGAACCAGTTGCAATTGATCTACCAGAAGTAACTGAAGCTATTGAAGCAACAACTACTGAGTCCTCAACTCAAGAGCCACACTTGGACATAAAGAACCCACTGAGTTGGTGGTTTACCCCAATTTTGTCATTCCTTGCACCTGATCCTACACCTACAGTGTCTACAACTCACACAGAGGACAGATCACATCATGTACCTGCTGTTGTTGTACCTGAACCTGTCAGGAGATCAGAGAGAACCACTAAAGGAGTGAAACCAGTTCGCTATAGGGATTGAATATAATTGCAAGTAGGGAACAAGAAAGACTCTTATGTTCTAGAGCCCCTTCTTCATTTCTTCATTTATTCCTATCCAAGTTAGGCCGAAGCCTACCAACCCTTGTTACGTTCAAGAGGGAATATCCCCATAGACTCTGACGTACCAGAGCCCCTCATATCCTAAGTGCCATAAACTGTTGGACACTGCCGCTCATCTTGACTTGAGACTTCTGCCCCTCATCTTCCAACTGTTACAGAAGAAATCTTCGCCCCTATTCCCCCTTCGAGAGTCAAGAATACAGGAATACAATGTTATTAAGATGTTTGCATTTCATGTTAACCCTTTTTACATCTTTTAGGCTGTTCATATCCAAGAAAACGACGAGGACGTCTTGTCTTAAGTCCGGGAGTATGCAGCATCCCAGAAGATACCCTTCTGGTTCCCTGTTATTTGTATGTCATGCATTGTATGTGTTTTACATGTCTTTATTATTTTTCACACAGTGTGCTGTTCACCAGCTGAAGAGAAGGATGAAGGTATCAGTGGGGAGCCACAAGAGGGTGCATTGTACATCTAGCATTGTTTGAAAAGGGGGTGGAGCCTGGCTAGAGCCCTAGAGCCTCACTCTGACTCTGTCTCACAGTCTACACAGAGGAGTCGGGTCGTGTCTGTGAGGAGACAGACATGTCTGCTAGCTGCTCTGACACAGCAGATTAATACAATCCTTTCAACTGGCAACAGGTCTCAGCACCTGCAGCCCAATGCAAGAGGAGGAACAGTAAGGAGATTGTAACCAGCATATCATCTCTATCATCACCACAGCAAGTATTATTTAGCTGAAAAGCTGTCTGTCTGTTTCTGAGGAGAAGTCTATATAATATTGGGCCTCAGAACTCCTGCTGGCGCTGTTACCGGTTCTGCCGCACGCCACAATTAATATAAGAAGTGTCTATCAAGTCACTCAACTACAACCCTCATCACTGAGAAAAGTGAGTTCATTTATTACACACGCTGCTGGAAAAGTGAATGATTTCTAGATATAGCTGGACAATTGAAACCCTCATTGGTCACCCACTGGTCCCTTCTTCCCCTCAACTGTTGAAGTGGACAGAAGATAACGTGCCTCCATTTTGGAAGACTGTATAAAGTTCTTCAGTAAACGTGAGTTATTCAAATCCCCTGTGTCGTCTGGTCCCTGCACTGCATAACATCAAGGGCACCCCACATACCACCTTGCCAGGCGCACACATACTACTACCACCATCACGGGAGTTGCTACGGGGGAAAAGACTATTACCACCATCATCCATAGTGCAGCCCCCCTGTCACTGTGCCAGCCCGAGAAGGAGCGAGGGAGGAGAGGTAGAGATTCCTACAGATACCTCAGGCCATACACCGTGCACTTCACTACTGCTCCCATCCTCCTGGGAAGCTCTTCCTCGTGGTTGCTGCAATATCTAGACTGTAACTTTATGTGGCATGCCAGGCTGCAGGAGCCCTATAAAAATGTGTTCATCATGGTAAATATTTGACATATTTCTAAGGGAATGAGGGTAAAATGGGAGATTTTTTATAAAGTAACCAGGAAAGTGCCTGATATCATTGTATATACGGCCATCAAGTCAAGGCGTTTGTTTCTCCCCCAGTGATAATGACATTGATATAAATAATTGAGACATAGAAGGTTCTAACAATTGTCCATATTATCTTTTCAGCCCGGTGAAAATGAACCAAAAGTCACCGAGGACAGCTTTTTTTTTTTTTAAATATCCTTTTTATTGTCAGTTTTCACATTTTCTTACAAACATTTCACGTAAAAATGACATCATAAGTGCGCAGCACTCAACTGTCATTGAATTAACTTCAAATTAAATTCAACATAACATAACATATAAACATATCAACATGGCATAAGTGTCGATCTTCACATGGACCGAAAACATGACTTCCCCCAACCCCGACACGACTTAGGTCATCAATGAGTATCTACTTGTCATTTATCCCCCAACTAGTTCAAAGTTGCAACCCCCCTAAAGTGCCTGCCAAGAGCTGCGTGCAGTACCACTTTGTGTGCTGGAAAGGCTTAACAATTTCCGCTATTTCGGCTGCTGTACATTGCGATTCTATGAATATTTGCCACTTATCAAATAGCTCCTTGGTTCCCGTTTCCTTCCGCCTTTCCACCTCCACCCTCTCAAGAACTAATAACTGTTTCAGCCGCGACACAATCAGTTCTAACCCCGGCATGTCTGCTTCCAACCATTTACTCAGCAGGCATCTCAAGGCTACCAGTAAAATCGTGTGCACCAGCACTGGAGGTGATCTCACCCCTCGAGCACCCTCTTCCTCCGGCGGCCGCGCCTGATGGAATAGTAGCGCTTGAGGCGTCATTGGGAGGTTCGCTTTCCAATGATCCTCAATATATTTTTGCACCATCCCCCAAAATCGTTTCGTATGTACGCACCCCCACACTCCATGCCATAAATTCGTCAAAGGTGTATTGCATTTGGGGCAACTCGTAATGCGGTCAGGGAAGGATTGTGAAGGCAAAATATTAAAGCCATATATAGCTGAGTGCATCAATTTAAAATAGGTTTCCCTCCAGCTCTCATTTATAACACTCTTCCGTACCGTCTCCCAACCTCCCAGTATGATCTCTCCTATACCTGGATCTTGGGTCCACCGTTCCCAGATTTTGAAAGTAATCCTTGATTGCGGATGAACAAAACCATCTCTCAGTGCTCTATACAACCCTGAAATGGTCGCCCGCCCAGTTATTGGACCTATGACCTCATCTGGAGTGTGCGAGGTAGCTTCCTTACTCAAATCCCTGAGCCTGGAGGTACAAAATGCTCGTACCTGAAGTATTTGTAAAAAATTGACCCTACCTTCTATAGGTCTGAGTTTAGTGGTGATTTCCTCCCCAGTTAACCACCTCCTTTCCTCTATGTGCATAAGATCCCCTGCGTTGTCAATGCCTACCATCCCCCATGAGGCAAATCCGTCCCCCTTGCCTACTCCTGGTAAAAATTCTGCTTGCCCGCTCAACGGCATATGTTTCGATACCAGGTGAGGTAACCCAAACTGCTTACGTACCACTTTCCAAGCTAGGACTGTATCTCTCAATACAATGGAGGTTTTGAGACGGCACGGAAGAGAAGCAACTCTACAATGTAACAAAGCTTTCAGGTTCCAGGGTGAGGCATACTCCCCCTCCAGATCTAAGTTGGAATAATTGCTTGTTTCGTGAAGCCAATCTACTACATGACGAAAAAGACAGGCCACGTTATAACCCCTGACATTCGGAAAGTTCACACCCCCTTCTTGTTTGCTCATCATGAGCTTGGTAAGTGCGATGCGAGGCCTTTTTCCTGCCCATATAAATTTAGTGAATGAGGCCGTCAGCTTAGAGACATCCACATGCTTCAATAAGAGAGGGATTGTTTGAAAGGGGTATAGCAATCTGGGGAAGCTAACCATCTTAATCAGGTGGCACCTTCCCAGGAGGGACAACGGCAATTGACCCCATCTAGTGAGTTCCGCTTGTATTTTTTTAAATAACGAGGGATAATTTAGGCCATACAGGGTGTCTGGCACCCTCCCTATTCTGATACCCAGATAAGTAATGCAGTGTTCGACCGGGGATATCCCACACCCCAAGGATTGCCAAAAGGTCTTAGGCAATGGCCTGCCCAACTCCAGCAGTTCGCTTTTAGCTAGGTTGACTTTATACCCCGAGCATTGCCCAAATTCCTGCAAAAATGGAAAATCGTCCTTAAATGCTCTTGAGGATTTGACATAAAAAGTATAACGTCATCAGCGAACAGGGCTAACTTCACTGCCCGAGACCCTACTTGAATGCCTCTGAACATATCCGATTCCTCCAGGAATCTAGCCATAGGTTCCAGTGCGAGATTGAATAAGAGGGGCGACAGGGGACATCCCTGCCGTGTCCCTTTATGTAATTGGAAAGGATCCGACAGGAACCCTGAGGAGTGAACACGTGCCTGCGGGTTATTGTAGACACCCTTCAGGAAGACCCGGAAGTCTCCCTGAACGTTCATTTTGTCCAGCACCATCCCCAGCCATTCCCATTGTATGTTATCAAAGGCTTTCTCTGCGTCTAGAGCTAAAAGTGCCGGCCTGGTACCTGGCTGGGGATCGTGCCTGACTGTTTCTAGCACCGTCAACACTTTGCGTAGATTCGTCACTGCTGCCCTGCCCTTCACAAATCCTACTTGGGATTTTCCCACCAGTGTGGGTAGATACATAGCCAGCCGATTGGCCAAAACTTTTGTGAGCAATTTCTGATCTTGGTCTATCAGTGAAATGGGACGGTACGACCCCAGGTCAAGAGGATTCTTCCCCTTCTTGGGTAACACCTTTATATGCGCTACTTTGGCCTCTGCTGGTAAAGCACCCGTCTTTAGTAAAATATTATAATATGCCACCAAGGTAGGGCTGATTTCTTCTCTCAGAGATTTAAAAAACTCCTGTGAATCCATCCGGACCCGGGGCCTTTCCGTTAGATAAGGTCTTAATGGCGCTCCAAACTTCCTCTAATGTAATCTCTGCGATCGTTCTGCTCCTGAGTGAGCCCTGGCAGCTTCACCTTCTCCAAAAATTCCCTCCCTTTTTGGAGGTCTATGGGTGTTTCTGCGTAAAGGGCTTGGTAGTATTGACTTAATATAGTGTTGATTTTTTTTGGGTCTGAGGTAGGAGTTCCATTGGATTCGTTAAGTGTTGAAATGTGTGACGGTGCATACCTCCCCTTCGCTAATCGCGCTAATAATTTGCCCGCTTTATTGCCGAAACGCATTAGATCGGCATCATATTGGGACCGGTAAATACTCTCTCTTTTGTCTAACCACTGATCAAACTGTCGCTTAGCTTCCCTCCATTTCTCCCCCAATGACGGTGATGGAGAGTGTAGAAATGCTGTGTATGCACACCGTAGTCTGTCGCTCGCTGCCGTGTACCCTTCGGTCGTCTTGCGTTTAAGATTAGACATAAATTGCATAACTTTCCCTCGTATTACCACTTTGGCTGTACGCCAATACAATGACTGTTCCGAACGATGCGATACATTATCCCCATCAAATTCCATCCACCACCCCTTAAGCTTCTGTATAAAGCCCTCATCCTTTGCCAGAAAGGCGGGAAACCTCCTGATAAAATCCGTTCCTCTAGCTACTGTGTCGGCCAAGGAAATGGTAACCGGGGCATGGTCCGAAATAACTAGATCTTCAATCGCCGCGTCACGTAATCGTCGCGATAATGCGTCATTAACTAGCAAGTAATCAATACGCGACCATGACTGATGAACATGGGAGAAATGTGTGTATTCCCGCGCATCTGGGTGTAGACTCCTCCACGCATCTATTAGGGCCGTGTGTCTTAAAAAGTCGGGCAAGATCCTATCTCTATTTCTCTGCGAACTAGTCCCTGCGCTCCTATCTTCCCTTGAGGACCTTACAGTGTTAAGGTCTCCCCCTAGAATCAAAAACCTAGTGCGATCCTGCTGGAGTTGGGTTTCCAAATGACCAAAAAAACCTGTGTTAACCGTATTTAGGCCATACACATTATGAATACTGATAGTTTCCCCTGCATGTTCCATCACTAGATGGATCCAACGGCCCTCGTCATCCCGCTCCTGGGACACCAGCGTAAACGCAAAATTTTTATGTACCAAAATTATAACGCCCGCCTTACCCTCCCTTGCCGACGAGCCAAAAACCTGACCCACCCAGAATTTTTGCAAATACTTAAACTCTGGCTCGGTAAGGTGAGTTTCCTGTAATAGGGCCACATCTGGGTGTAATCGTTTCATGTGTCGCAAAAGTTTGGTCCGTTTCTGTGGGGATCTCAGCCCTTTAACGTTCCAAGAGACTATTTTCATGTTATTGGGCCGTGCATAAGATGAGCTAAAATGGCATAGTTATCCAGAATACGGACAAATATCTGGAAGAAACGTCGAGGATTTTAAATGATAAGACTTTCTATTGCAAACTAGCATCTAATCCCCTTCCTACCCATATACATGAATACACATCTATGATGGAGAAGGCTTTCCATGAAGGTCTTCTCACCAAAAAAGAAAAACGTTTCCTACATGTACCTTTCCCAAATATACCCTTTATTTATCACCTTCCAAAAATACACAAAACACTCATAGACCCCCCAGGACGCCCCATCATATCAGGCATTGGCTCATTAACCAGCAATCTTTCCCACTTTGTAGATTTACACCTGCAACCTTTTGTACTCAAGTTACCCTCCTATCTCAAAGATTCCACCCAATTAATAAAGGATTTATTTAATCTCAAAATTGATAAGACTACATCACACATATTTTTTCTAACAGCTGACGTGACCGCTCTGTATAGTAATATCCCACATATAAAAGGCATGAAGGTAATAAGATCATTTTTATCATCTAACACCCTAATCCCTGACAACCAAGTTTCCTTTCTGACTAATTGCATCGATTTTATTCTTCATCACAATTCATTCACCTTCAACCATACCTTTTATAATCAGACAAGAGGTTGCGCGATGGGCTCGAGATTCGCCCCAGCCTATGCAAACCTGTACATGGGGGCATTCGAAGAGGAACACATTTTTGGGGACCACCCATTTAAAAACAACATTCTCTTATATAGGAGGTATATTGATGACCTGTTTTTCGTATGGACAGGAACAGCAAACGAAGCTTCAAATTTTATCAGACATTTAAATACCAACACCTATGACATCTCCTTCACACACACTTTTTCCGAAATCTCTATTGACTTTCTTGACCTAACCATTAGCTATGACACCAAGAGTAAACATTTTGTCACAAAAACCCACTTTAAATCTGTCGATGTAAATAGCTATATTGATTTTAGAAGTGCCCATTATCGCCCTTGGCTAACAAATGTGCCTTTCGGCCAATTTAGAAGAGTCCGTAAAAATTGCAGTACTAACGCAAATTTTAAATTTGAGTGCAACAATTTAAAAAAAAAGAGAGAAGAATTTTCCTTTAAAACTAATCCAAGATGCTAGATCTAAAGCCTCGGAATTAACCCAAAACTCTTGTCTAAACCAGGTACAGAAGAAGAAAAAACTAGAACAAAATAAATACCACACCAACTTTATAACCACTTACAACCAAGGGAATAAGACCGTTAGAGCAATTTTGAAAAAACATTGGCACATTTTAAAAAACGACCCTTACCTTAAGGATGTGATACCCTCCTATCCGAACATCACCTTTCGTCGTTCCCTAACTCTGAGAAATATTCTGGCCCCTAGCAGAATTCGAAAACCTAAAATATCACCAACTACTACGTTTTTATCCAGACCCAATGGTTCATACAAATGTGGCCACCCACGCTGCTTATGCTGCAATAACATCAGCAACAAAAAATATACATATACATCAACTGTTACAAAAGAAACCTTCCCAATTAAGTCATCCCTAAATTGCAGTAGTTCCTACGTTATCTACCTAATGGAGTGTACATGTCAACTCCAATACATTGGTCGAACCACACAACATCTGAGATCGAGAATTAATAAACATAGATTCAATGTGAAGACAGGTTTTCTGAAGCACAGTGTGTCTCGACACTTCACTTATGTACACAAATGTCAATTTAAACAAATCACAGTTACACCCATCGAAGACATACAACACGATGTCCCCAATAGATACACTAAACTTAAACAGAGGGAAAACTATTGGATCTTCAAACTGCAGACTTTATACCCAGGGGGCTTGAATGATATCTCTGAATCAACACTTGACTAATTTATTATTATTATTATTATTAATTTTTTCCCAAATGTAAAGAACTACCCAAAATCATGTAATTCTTATCATTACACAATAAGAAATGATATCTCTGAATCAACACTTGACTAATTTATTATTTTTTCCCAAATGTAAAGAACTACCCAAAATCATATAATTCTCATTATTACACAATAAGAAATAATAAATAAATGCGTATGAACTTGTTCATAACTATTTACTTCCCTTTTTGCAATTTTTCTTGTATTGGGTCCATCAAGTTGTGACCTCCCCCGTTAGTCCAATCATTGTATATACAACTATTTTCCGTTAATCCTAACGTAGTATATATAGTGCCCGATCCTTTTGATCCTTCTATGCCGCTTACCACGTACTGTTCGTCTAGTAACAGAATTTCATACATCTCATAACCAACATCTCTTATAAATCATCTTATGTAAAGTGTCTATTCCGCTGATACAATATTACGCTTTGCCGACAAACACGCTGTGCATCCTATGGCAATACATAACAGTGTTCTCCCTTTCTAATCACAACAGTACCGAATACTGTAAACTAGTTTTGTCCTAAGAAAATTATATACGTAATATTTAATAGTATTATACATATATTTAGCAAACCTGTCCCGAAGCGGTCTCCTGTGGTCTATTCACAGCGAGCGCCGATAAGTCCCTTCGTTCTCTTTCCCGTCCTCTTTGTTTTTTCAGTTGCCTGACAACACTTCGGTTTAGAGTCACACAAAATCCCGAACAATCCATCTTGGCAACGAAGTACATTATATCGTACACATATTCTTAATAAAGATCTAACTTTTGCAAAGTTTCCACAGCAGATACTTATTCTTGTATGCTCTGTAGCACTGTTCTCGGCCAGGTTGCCCTGGTTACCAAATTCGCGTCCCGGCGTCCTTCGTTGCTACCTAACAACCTACTGGTCTGTAGCTCAGTATTTTTAACTTCCACGTATTTTGCCTTTTTTAACCTTTTATTTTTTTGCCTGTTCTTATTTAGTTTCTGATTACTCATATGTCGACACTATTTTATGAATATTTTTATGAATATCTTTAATTTCTTCCTTTGTAATAAACTTACTGTGTATGAGTGATATACCTAACACGTATAACTTTTCACTGATCCATGTTGTGATTGGTTGTAGAGGTAAAAAGCCGGGTGTGACGTCACGAACGCACCTTGACCTTTGCAGATTTGGCGGTTTTTTCACTCGTGTCATTTATGAACCATGATGGTATATAAGACGTGTTTAATGTATTATGCATATGGCCTGATGAAGACGATTGTTCATCGTCGAAACGCGTAGCCACTCATTCGAATAAACCCTTTATTACGATTATCTCCGTACTTTGATCATATCATTATCACCACACAGCAGCGCCCTTGGAATGATCCTCTTTTCTCCTGCATAAACTCTCCTCCTAAGCGGTCCTTATTGGATGCCGAATCGGATCTGGCAGCAGCACTGTGGTTATTTTTACATGCCTGTTAACTCCTTACCTAGGTGAGCATAATACCTGTAATACGGCATCATTATCTCACCTTTACCGACTGATCTGCACAAGGTGGCGCCGTGTTTTTTCTCTTTTTTTTCTCTTTTTTTTTTCTCTTTTTATCCCATCACTAGATGGATCCAACGGCCCTCGTCATCCCGCTCCTGGGACACCAGCGTAAACGCAAAATTTTTATGTACCAAAATTATAACGCCCGCCTTACCCTCCCTTGCCGACGAGCCAAAAACCTGACCCACCCAGAATTTTTGCAAATACTTAAACTCTGGCTCGGTAAGGTGAGTTTCCTGTAATAGGGCCACATCTGGGTGTAATCGTTTCATGTGTCGCAAAAGTTTGGTCCGTTTCTGTGGGGATCTCAGCCCTTTAACGTTCCAAGAGACTATTTTCATGTTATTGGGCCGTGCATAAGATGAGCTAAAATGCCTAAAAATCGTGATAGGTTCGGGGAGTCAGATCCGCCTTTTTCCAAGAGCCATGTATAAACATTAATAACATAACCAAAACCCGGCTTATAAACCAGAACCAAACTCCATGTCAAGGCCATCCGGCCCTTATCTAACAAAACCATAAAATCACCTGCGGCAAGGGTTATCAGCCCCTTAATACACACTGGTGTAAGTGACTTCACTTTTTTCTGTTGTGTCAAAACACGCCCCTCCCTCCCCCTCCCCCCCAGACCTGCATATATGTCTCCTTCATTGAGGAAGCAGCACCTGCCCTTGCCACCTCATTACCCCTTTGTCGCCTGTGCACACATTTATACATTCTTATACCATCGGTTTAACAACCTAGAGTCCATTTGGATTATATCATCACATATCCACATAAATCTTGTTTCGCCTCTAGGTTTCCCTGCCTCCTTTTCCCAGATCTCCTACCGAAACTTCCCCAAGTATGCCATCTGTGGCAGATATAACTAATCCCTTGCGTAGGTGTGGCATTGTATCATTCCCGGTCGATCCCGTCCACAAGGAAAAATCTCAGAACCTGATCTAACGCCCTCACTAATCTCCTGTAGCGAAAATGCAGGGAAATACCAAAAATGCATACATTTCAACATTGTAACATTATAACATTAGGTCAGCTGTTGACCGGTACAAAGTGTCGTATAAGACCGCCAAATATCGCCCTCAAAACTTTAAAATTATCTGCAAACTTATCTGTAGCCGGTCGGAATCTGCAATTGGGCTACAGCGTCCACAAAATCATCATCACATCAGCTTAAATATAATGGTGCTTAAAAGGACTTCGTCCGTCAATCAGGAGACGTAGATCGGGTGCGGTCCCGCGTTCGCCTCTGCGGCTTCGGAGAGTCCCCTCCATTTCCGGATCGACACACCCGGGATCTTCCTGGTGTGGGCATTAAAGCTTCTGCCCAGGTTCGCTCCATATCTAGTCGGTTCCGTTTGGCTTCTCTTGACTTGCGATTTGGACTGTAGGCTGGACTGTGACGCTCCTCGTGCTGGGGTCTGTGCCTGCAAAGCTCTGTAAGTGCGTCCTCCGCTTCCTGTGGCGTGGTGAAAATCTTGTTCCGCCCGTTCTCCTGAAACACCCGTAAGATGGCTGGGTACTGCAGGTTAAAGCATATTTTCGCTTGGAACAGCGCGGTGCAGATCTTGCTGAAAACCCGCCTTCGTTTTGGAACCTCCGCAGAGAAATCCTCGAAAAGTAGCACTTTCATGCCCATTATTTCCAAAGGACGCGATCTGCTGCGGAATGCTTTCATAAGTGCCACCTTATCATTGTAATCCAACAGTTTAAAGATTACTTGTCTGGGACGAAGCGAACTGTGGTCATCTGTTGCTGGGAGGTTTCTGGGGTCCGGCCCCACTCTGTGCGCCCTCTCCACCCGGCAGGGACGGGGAAGACCTAACGCTGCTGGCAATGTCCTCTCACATAATCGCTGCAAATCAGAAGATATCACCGCTTCTTTCAGCCCCACCAGTCGCAGGTTGCTCCTCCTGGAGCGGTTTTCCAGATCCTCCACCTTGTCCCCCAACTGCGTAGTAACAGACAGCACCCCTTTAAGTTTGGATTGCAGACGTTCATTTTCATCCTCCAGCAGCGTCATACGCTGTTCTAATTCATCAGCTCTGGTAGTGACTTGTGCCAGCTCCGCATGCACGCGGTTTAGGGAATCTTGCACCGTTTTTTCCAGCGCCTTTTGCAGGTCTGGCGCTATCTGTTTGGCTACTTCACGGGCCAGGGCTACATAATCAATGGCTGCAGGATGAGAGGACATTATGTGTTCTGCTGGGCTTGAAAGCTGGGACTGAGGGTGCTGCAGCTCATCTTCCTGTGTGTATAGCAGGGGCGCAGTGGCGGGAAGCGCCGCCATCTTACCTCCCTTTTTCACGGCGCGGCTGAGTCTTCCATGGCTGGCTTCTGCGCGCTTCTGAGGAGGTACCTGTCCATACAGGCACCACCGGGTATGTTTCCGTGTGCAGGGCCGGTGGCTTCACCGCTGATTGTCGTCGCCGAAGCGACTATTGCGAGCAAACAGGCTGGGCGGGAGCTCAGTCACTCGCGTCCTGCATCGCCAGCGCCGGAACCGGAAGTCCGAGGACAGCTTTTTAAGAGTCATGGGCGTACAGACGCACGAGTCCGGTGTTTACCAGTGTAACACCATGCTGCAATCCGGTGTGCCAGTCAGCCACCTTGTGTATAATGTGAGAGGTAAGTGCATATTATCACCGCCACTATGCGGAACTGTAATACATAGACGGCCTACGCTGATATATGAGGGATGGATTTCCCCGGTAGGAATATTGGATGTAGCAGTTTGCCACTTGGCTCATCCTTTCATCTCCAGCGCACTGTATTTTGTAGATAGTTTTCTAGTGACGGTGATGTCCCTTATAATTCTACATTTTTATGGTAAAAGTTTATTATGAACTATAATGAGGAGAGATAATTGTGATGTCCTGATATATTATATCTTTATTATTATTTCTGTCTTAAAATCACCTAAAATGCAATTTCTTTACTCCCTTGATACTGATAAAATGAATTATTTTTTATTTAGTTCTCAGTAGATCAACGAGAACAACAGCGGTATACCAGCCTCGTCCCACACTGCCTGACGTGCTTGACATCACAGCGCCTGAGACGGTATTTCAGAAGACATTAAAAATCAACAGTAAAGTCTTCATAGCGATATCTGTACCCACCATCGTTACCATCATGATAATTGCTGGCATAGGGTATGTAAAAAACAACCATTACTTATGTACATGTAGCTGAGCTGAACAAATCTTGTCAGGTTGTCTACATGAATAATTGATCAGGAGATGCAGTACTTTTACTACTTAAATATGATGCCGTTCTTAGGATTTATGTTCTGTTCACACTGGCATATTTATTTTTTTAAAACCTACATTGTATGGCATATGAGAGCCAGTAATTGGCTTGTTAGCTTCTGTCCCGTCAGATTTCCTTTGCTCCTGACAGGTAGAATAGTATAATCTGCAACACTGTTTTACCCAGTAAAAAAACAAAAAAAACAGAAACTTGGCAGAACCTATTAAAGTTACTGAAGTCAATGCACTACATAGGGATGAGATGATATTTTCAGGAGACTGATAAGCAGGTGAAGTACAGAGAACACACTAGGGGACATCTGCACACACTCCACCTATGTTCAGGATAGTAGAGTTCAGAGTTCACATGTAAATAGCAGATATCGAATAACTGATATTCATTTTTCTTCTTTTTAGCATCTACATCTGCTGGATAAAAAGAAAATCAAAAGCGCCTCTGGAAGAAGAGCCGGTATAGAGGCGACATGTCAAGTTCCAGCCTTTATCACCATCAGCCTTTGTCATCAAGGCAAAAAAAATACAAAAATATCTCCTAAACCTCCACTCAAAAAAATAAAAACAAAAACTTCTCCAAAGTCTATCTGTGAGGGTCTTCCTTCACTTTCTTCCCCATCCCCACCCTAATAAAAAAGTATAAAAATTGACTGCAGAATTTTCATGATTTCCACTCATACCAATAAAAGCCCATAATGATCAAGAACTGTAGAGACCAAGTACTCCTAAGGATAAGGACAAACGGAACTTGCAGCCAGGCGGCCGAAAACAGCTCAGACACGCTGTTTGGCGCGGATCTTAAATTGATTGTTAATGGCCAGTAGGTTTTGCAGTTAAACAGCAGTTTTACCCACAAGACCACGTGGGCATTGGAGTGAATTTTTCTCTGGAGGGTTGTGGCAAAATTTGTGATTGGAAGTAATTTCATGGATGTGGTGAACGTGATGTATAGTTCTCCCACTGCTAGAGTCAGTGTCTGTGGGGACTTATCCCATTCTGTTGCACTCTTTAGAGGAACTCGGCAGGGGTGTCCCCTTTCTCTGCTATTGTTCGCCATGTTTATTGAACTTTTGGCAATTCTAATAAGAGAGGATGAGTCTATTTCTGGATTCGGTTGTGGAGTGGTGAGGGACAAAATCCTTTTATATGCAAATTATGTTTTATTATGCCTGAACGACGCAGTGAGGTCTGTCCCGAGGGCCATTCAGGTGATACAATTTGGTTCATTATCTGGATTAGCGATTAATTGGGGAAAATTTATTCTGCTACCATTGGATGCAATAGATAATGATTTTTCCGGAAAATGATCTGTCTTGAGTCCCCCACATCACTTTGAATACCTGGAGATTAACATAGATGGTAATCTGGAAAATCATATCTCTTTAAATATTATGCAATTGATTTAAAAAACTAGAGCTAAGGTGCATATGTGGAGTAAACCTCCCCTTTCGAGGAGCGATAGAATATCCCTTGTGAAAATGGTTCCTCATCTTGTCGGGTATGGATCAATAGAAGGGTCTTTAAGCTGATAGAAGTAATTCCCAATGATCTTATTTGGGGGCAGGAAAAGGGTTAGGATCAAACAGAAGTACTTATGGATAAAGGTAAGTGAGGGAGGCTTAACCCTCCCATGGATGCAGGGTTAGGCCCCATGCACACAACTGTATTTTCATCTATCCCGAAATATTGTCTGTAAATACGGATCTGTAGTCATCTGTAACTTAGCCGTATATACGGAAGGGCATACGGAATTGCATCCGTATTTGATCCGTATATACAGATCCGTAAAAAAAGAGGGAGGCTGTAAATGTTGTCACCAACATGTTGCATAGCAACGCTTCCGTAATTACGGACGGTTTACGGATGCACATCCGTAGCCGTCCGTTTTTACGGAAGCGCGCATAGGCTTCTATGGGAGAGTCCGTGCCGTAATTACGGACAGGAATAGGACAGGTTCTATCATTTTTTCAGCTTGGACACCCATCCGTAAAAATACTGAAAGGGGTCCGTGGCCAATAGAAAAGAATGGGTCCGTAATTATGGATAACATATACGGTCGTGTGTATGGTGCATTACTAAAAGTTGGGCGGATTTCAAGAGGTTGTCTGGGATTAGGGGCAGTTTCTTTTACCCGGATTTGGAATAACTGTGATTATAAAAATTTATGATAATTCCCGAGTATAGTTTTTGGGAAAGAATTGGTATTAGGGCATGACCACACGTGGCGGATTTCCTCCGCAACTGTCTGCATCAATGCCGCACAGAATCTGCGTTGCAGATTCTGCTGCGGATCTGCACAAAATGTGCAGAAAATTGATGCGGACTAGCTGCTGCGGACTGCGGGAAAAGTGCTTCCCTTCTCCCTATCAGTGCAGGATAGAGAGAAGGGACAGCGCTTTCCCTAGTGAAAGTAAACGAATTTCATACTTACCGGCCGTTGTCTTGGTGACGCGTCCCTCTTTCGGCATCCAGCCCGACCTCCCTGGATGACGCGCCAGTCCATGTGACCGCTGCAGCCTGTGATTGGCTGCAGCCGTCACTTAGACTGAAACGTCATCCTGGGAGGCAGAAGCAGGGAGTTCTCAGTAAGTATGAACTTCTATTTTTTTGACAGGTTGCTCTATATTGTGATCGGTAGTCACTGTCCCGGGTGCAGAAACAGTTACTGCCGATCGCTTAACTCTTTCAGCACCCTGGACAGTGACTATTTACAGACGTCTCCTAGCAACGCTCCCGTCATTACGGGAGCCCCATTGACTTCCTCAGTCTGGCTGTAGACCTAGAAATACATAGGTCCAGCCAGAATGAAGAAATGTCAAGTTAAAAAAGCAAGACGCATCCGCAGCACACATAACATGTGCATGACAGCTGCGGACTTCATTGCGGAAATTAGAATCTCCATTGAAGTCAATGGAGAAATTCCGCCATGAGTCCGCCACTGCTCCGCAACAGACAGAGCATGCTGCGGACACCAAATTCCGCTCCGCAGCCTATGCTCCGCAGCGGAATTTTACGCATCGTCTAAACGAACACTGCTAAATTAAAGTGAAAGTCAATGGACAAACGGCTCCGCTGCGGATTAACGCTGCGGAGTGTCCGCAGCGGAATTTAAGTGAAATTCCGCCACGTGTGAACCCAGCCTTACACGGGAAGGTCACATATTTTTAAAGAGGGACAAATAATTCCTTTTGAGGATTTACAATTCACGTATGGGGTAAATAAGAAATTTGGATATAGGTATTATCAATTATGGCCTGCTAGCACTAAATCCCTGGACAAAATTTTGTTCAGAGTTCAAAAGTACTTTGCTTTAGAATGTATTCTTGAGATGAATGCAGCGAGGGCTTCTGTCAAGTATTTATCAAATAATTATATGTTTTTTACTCACAAAAAACTGTTTTCACAAGTGTAACGGGGCAGCCCCCCCGGATCGCTGTCTCCTGGGGTAGACAGGCACTTTTGGCACAGTAAGAACAGACTACAGTCCAGTCACAGTGTGGTACTACTGGCCTCAGCCAGTTTTATTAGGTAAAATGCCGTAGCAGAAAACAAATGAATATATAAAGTAAATCCTAGGCCGTCTGGCCACTAACTAAACATGCAGTTCCTAACTACAGAGAGCGGAGGCTAAAGCTCAGCTCCCAAACACAACACCACAGTTGCTTTACTCACATCCAGCTTTCCCAGGAGCAGAGAGAGAGAGACTGTGAACTCTGCCTCTGTATTCCAACAACCAGGCCCTTTTACACAGGTTTTCCAGAAAACCCTTGAGCAAGGAAAACACATTTTCCTTCTATCTCAATTCCCTGGCTGTTTTAAAATGTATATGACAGGAACCTGGGTGAGATGTACACTCCGTCCACTACTTTTCCCATGGTCCTGTCACACAAGTCAAAGTGGTTGAAATAGGGATTTAGGTCCAATTAGGCCCCATGCACACGGCCGTGCCCGTAATCATAGCCCACGGTTGCGGGTACGGTCGGCCGCTGACAACCGCCCGCATTTTTTGGCTGTGCTCCCATACAAAATACGAAAAATAAGACATGCTCCATAATTCCCAGCACGGTGCTCCGGCACGGACACCCATCCATAGTGCTACGGAAAGGTATCCGCGTCCAAAAGGACCAAATGGGTCCGTAAAACCGCGGACCGAAGTACGGTCCACGGTAATACTGTCGTGTGCATGGGGCCTAAGTTGGGAAAAATGTGTAATGTGAATAAGAATGGGAAGGAGACTTCGCTTTGTGAAAACAATCTTATGGTTCAGTTCAATCTTACCCATCAATTATATTATTCTCCTGCCTCACTGTATAAAATGGGTTTAATTAAGGAGGTAAAATGCCATAGATGCCAATATCCAGTGGCAGAGTTTTTGCATATGGTATGGGCGTGCCCTGCTATTGATTCATATTGGTCTTTGATATTTAAGAAGTGGCATCCAAGTTAGATCGGGTGATCTTGAAATCCGCTCCGTTGGCACTTTAAATTGTACTGCGTATTGCAAATGCAAATACATCTCATTTTGAGAGTTTTACTGCTCGCTAAAAAAGTTATTGCAAGGAAATGGATGGCAGACTCGCCCCTCTTTTCAGGAATGGAGAAACATTGTTCTTAAAATCAACATGTATGAGAATATAAGAGCTAAAAAGCAGAACCAACTATGTAAATAGGAGGAACATTTGGGTGTCTGGAATAGATGTAAAGTGTAGGGGTTTATTTATTTTTTTGTTCCTTGGATCTGGCGGGTGGGTGGGGCGGGTTGGGAATCTGTAGGGTATTGTGTGGAGTATTATTTAGTATTACTCTCCAATGTGTTTGTATCACAATAATTTACCTAATAAAAATAAAATATAAAAAAAACAAAAAAACAATCAACATGTCGGGACTCTTAGGTCAAGATAACACATTGTTTTGAAGTAGGTTTTGTGGCAGTTTTTGGCTCCGTTTCATGAGTCAAGCACCATATTGGACACAAAAGAAAGGAGATGCTGATATCAGTCTTTTCTTTAGGCTGGATTTACACGAGCGTGTGCGTTTTGCACGCGCAAAAAACACAGCGTTTTGCACACGCAAAAGGCACTTAACAGCTCCGTGTGTCATCACCATATGATGCGTGGCTGCGTGATTTTCGCACAGCCGCCATCATTATGACACTGTTTGTATGTTTGTAAATAGAAAAGCACGTGGTGCTTTTCTGTTTTCATTCATACTTTTTACTGCTCTTGCGCGAATCACGCGCGTCACACGGAAGTGCTTCCGTGTGCTGCGCGTGATTTTCACGCACCCATTGACTTCAATGGGTGCGTGATGCGCGAGAAACACACAAATATAGGACATGTCGTGAGTTTTACCCAGCGGACACACGCTGCGTGAAACTCACGGACAGTCTGCATGGCCCCATAGACTAACATAGGTCCGTGCGAGGCGAGTGAAAACCACGTGCATTGCACGGACGTATATCACGTTCGTCTACATAAGACCTTATACCTTTACTTCTATTTGAATGCATTTTTGGCTTTGGCTCAAGAAACAGAGCAAAACACTGCACCAAAAACTGCATCAAAACTGTGTGTGTGATCCTGACTTCACAAAGCAAATTTCATTGCCATATAGACTGGGAGTCTCTTACGCTGTGGAATCGGCCTCAACATCCATATCAAAATCCACCATGAAATTTACATATGTTACATGCGGATTTTGGGGCAGAATTTACTAATATTGCAATGAATGAAATCCGTGGTGAAAAACGCAGCATTTCTGCAACAAATAGGGCATGCTGCAGATTTAAGAATCCACAGCCAGCCTAGAATTTGCTGCATATTTTTTACACTGATTTAATTGGGTTTGTTAAAACCACATTTATCTGCATTGTGCTGTACTTTGTTAAAGAATTACAGTGTAGATTCCACGAGTGAAATTCTGCATCAGGAACAGGATGTGTGAATCCATCCTTATTCTTAAGAATTCAAACTACAAACACTGGAGAAGTAAAGTCTCCTACACGCACTATTCCTTTAGGTTAATTCCACAAGGGTCGGATATGCTGCGGATTATTTCAGCAGCGACTTTGCAGCGGTAATCCGTAGAAAAAATTCACAAAGCCATTACCTGTGGATTTAACATTACCTGGGGTTGTCTGGAAATTGGGTGATTTTTCAAACAGATGACCTATCCACAGGACCCCAGACCCCGCAAAACTGCTGTTCCTGCTGCCTCCGGCACCGAAAGTTGTGCAGTGGTCGGTGCCGGAAGTTTTATCGTTGGCCTAAGTAACAAATAGCATGTCTCCAATGAGCTTAAACTAAAGTTTGGGACTGAAGTGTGTATTGAAATTCTCGCCAAGGTTTCCACAAATTCAAATATTTGATGTGGTTACCAAATTCCCAGTTTGCCAAATCTTCCATTCTGAAAAGTTGGTGTACTCTATCTATCCATTGTGCTATAGTTGGGGGGTCTGTAAATCTCCATTTAAGAGTTATTAACAATTTTGCTGCTAAGAGTAGAATAGTAAGTAGGTTATATTTAGAGGGTTGAAACTGCTGCCTGGGGAGCCACAGCAAAATAAATTCAAGGGACATCACCATATCAATCCCACATATTTGAGTAATGTGTTTTCGAACCATGCTCCAAAAATGTTGAATTAATTTGCAGTGGTACCAGATATGTGAGATACTGCCTATACCCTTACCACATATCCAACAGACTTCATCAAGCCAGAAAACCATCAATTTCAACTAGTTAAAGTTTTATGAGTTTTCTTCTATTTTTATACATCTTGAAAATACATGAGAATGGGAAAGGATTTTAGTGATCATAGATTGCGTTAATTGACTTTTAAGTTCTTTTTCCAATGAGGCCAGATAATTGGGTTTAGCTGGGGCAGACCGAGACATCAACCCAGTATACAATTTAGAAAGCAGTCCTTTTGGCAGCCTCGGTAATAGCAAGTAATTTTCCAGCCAGCCAGTGTCTCGAAGTGGAGAAACCAATAGTTAAAGGATCTTTCATGTAAGAAAGTAGTAGCCTGTAAGTGAGGACTTTGTAGTATTGAAATCAAGGTAGGAATTTGAATTTTATCTTTGAGATGAGGGGCAATATATACCACTTGTAGATTGGACCAGGGAAATGTTAAGGACATGGGTTTCTTATTAGCATAAGCTCATAGGCATCAGCGGGGAAGGACCATTGTGCAGCAAATTATAGGAAAGATATTCCTGATAGACTGCAATAGTACCCTACATAGTTAGACTGTGAATCTCGTTGTCATGAAGAGTGCTCGGACCCACTGGGCTGTACCGCTTAACGGTATGGCAGCTGGCAAACAGGACACAGGGCAAAGTCTATAGTTCGTATGGGTGTACCAGTGGTAGCTTCAGACAGTAGCAAGACAGGCTCGGAGGGGACTAGGCAGCAGGAAGGCACCAAGCATAGTGAAGCAGGACAGGCATGGTACTCTGCGCAGCATGACTCCAACTCAATACGGCAGTTGGACCAGGATAACACGGGATACAGGTTACAGGTAGCAGGAGCGGGGAACACTGGGAACTGGAGATACTTAGGGGACCATTTGAACAAACAAACTTAGGTAACAACAACAAAGCTCAGGCAATGTAGGGAGGAGCAGAGCCCTTCTTATAGTCCAGGGTGATCGGGGAGCAATCAGCTCAAACTCACACATGTGTGCGCTCTGGCTCCTTAAGGCTTGACTGAGCTCGCGACCGCACCCTAGTGGCCACTATTGAACAGGACGGCCGCATGTGCAGACATCTCTGGAGAGAAGGGCGTCGACAGGATGGGAGGAGTTCGTGGTCAGCAACCACGGACGTTACACTCGTTCGGTGGCTTAATACTCGACCACAATTAGAGAAGTAATCTTCTCCCAGCATATGTCTCTCAATATGAAGGTGTGGTGCCTCATCCTGAGTGCGTACTAAAGAAAGCCATCTAGCGGGGTGGTTTGCTCTATAATAAGTCAACATGTCTGGCATGGCGCATCCACCTTGTAATTTATTCTGTTTCAGCTGCGAAAAGGATATTGTAGCTCGTTTATTGTTCCAAACAAATTGGGTGAAAATGCTATTTATGTGTATAAAAAGGCTCTGTGGTAATTTAATAGGGATAGTTGACAAGGTATATAGTATTTGTGGCAAAATATATGTATTAAGTAAGTTATTTCGTCCTAACCAAGATACATAAGGTATTTTTAACTGCGAGAGTTGTGTAGAGATTTTATGTAAGAAAGGTTTATAATTATATAAATATAGCTTCCTAGGGTCCGGAGGGATATTCATTCCTACGTATTTAATTGTCGTTGGTGGCCATTTAAAAGGTGCCAACAATTTAAGTTAATCAATGGTTCTCTTGGGAACCGTAATATTGAGTGCCTCCGATTTTTCAAGATTCACTTTAAAATTAGATATACTCCCAAATTCTCTGAATATTTTCAGAAGTATTGGAAAAGCCTGAGTGGGATTTGTTATAAAGATCAAAAGATCATCAGCAAACGTCCCAGTGAAATGTGTCAGTGGTCCAACTCGAAGACCTTTTATCTCCGACGTTTGTGTAATCTTTTGTATTAGGGTCTCCATGACAAAAACAAAAAGCGAGGGAGAGAGAGGGCACCCCTGTCTAGTGCCATTGCTGATCTCAAATGTTGGGGATAGAGTGCCGTTAATTCTAATTCTGGCTTGCGGGTCTTTATACAGCGTAAAAATAGCCTTAATAAAAAGTGCTGGAAAGCCAAACCTCTCCAGGATCATAGACTAGACATATATTCCCAGGTCATTCTATCAAAGGCCTTTTCGGCATCAGTGCCAAGAAGTACCAATGGTATTCTGTGATGTTTAGCATAAGAAATATCATTTATTATTCTAGTGGTGTTAAATTTTCCTTCACGGCCTGGTACAAAGCCAGTTTGCTCAGGAGAGATGAGGCTTGGCAGCAGTCTATCTATACGATGTGCTAAAAGTTTCGCCCATCATTTGACATCTGCATTTAATAGGGATATGGGTCTATAACTACCACATTTCATGGGATCCTTTCCCTCCTTATGGAGTATTGTGATGTATGCTTCCATCATTTGTCTTGGTAGATGGTTCCCTTTCAAAAGAGAATTGCATAATGACTCAAAATAGGGTAATAGGACATCAGAAAAGGCTTTATAATAGGAGATAGGAAGTCCATCAGGACCTGGGCTTTTACCACTAGGAATAGTTAATAAGACTGCAGAGATCTCTTCTGCTGTGAAGGGCGCTAACAAGGATTCATGGTCAGCCATCGATAGGCGGGGTAGATCGATGGAGCCCAGAAATGTTGACATACATTGTTCTTTTTTCGATATATTAGGTCCTGACATCATGGTGTCCAAATTGTATAAAAATGTATAAAATCTATGAAATTCCTGCGCTATATCAGATGTATCTATAACCACTGAAACTGTATTCGATTCTATCTGAGATATAAACTTTTTGTTTTTTGACAAGTGTTGACTTAATTTTAGAGCCCTAGTCTCCGTGAGCATGATATTTGTATTTGCATCTCTGAAGTGCCTTCACTGCCTTGACGTTCAGGAGATCCTTCAACTAGTTTCTGAGTCTCTGAAATTAGATTTTTTTACTCAGATTTTCCAAAACTGAAATTTGATTAAGAACAGTCCATCTGCCTCGTTCTAGCTTTTTTTTATTCTATCACCTAAGGAGATCAGGACACCCCTCATGTAGGATTTATGTGCTTCCCAGATAATAGGTATCGAGGTGTCCGGAACGTCATTAAAGCGAAAGTATTCCTTAAGCTGTTCTCTTAGAAAAGATACATATGTGGGGTCAACCAGTAGAGCGTCATTGAGCGACCAAGACTAGCTCCTGCTAGGGAGAGAAGGAATCTATAAGGTAATAGAGACAGCTGCATGGTCAGAAACAGTTATCGGGCCAATATCAGCAGCTATAATACCCGATATGTGCCTTTCTGAGATAAAAATCTTATCTAAGCAGTGATAGGTACCGTGAATATGGGAGAAGTAGGAGTAATCTTTTTCGTCAGGATGGAGTAATCTCCAAGTGTCAATAAGGTGTGAGCTGGCCAAGGCCTTATTTATTTCAATGAGACAGTTTGGGTGATTTAGCGGTAGTGTTAAGATGAGCGTCTAAGATACAATTCAGATCTCCTCCCACGATTTTTAGTCCTTCTGCGAACATTTGGAGTTCGTCTATAGTGGAACCCAGCCAAAGGCTTTGGTTTACATTTGGAGCATACAGGTTAGCCAGAGTCACCAGGGTATTACCTATCTTACCTTTTACAAAAACGAACCTCGCGTTAGGATCTGCCTGGTGCGCCATCACAGTAAATGGGATTCACTTGTTAATGCCTATGCTAGCACCTCTAGACGCTGATGAATGTGTGCTATGAAACCAAAGGGGGAAAAGAGAACGGGATAAATCAGGTACATGTAAGTGTCTGACGTGGGTTTCCTGTAAAAACATAATCTCAGCCTGTGCTTTTTGAAAAATACTGAATACCTGGCTCCGTTTTTGCGGAGTGTTAAGGCCCGTAGCATTAAGGGAAACAATTTTTATCGTCGCCATCACCATAGAAATGGGGTAGAGAATAGAAATGTATAATAGTAGTCATTATACTGCTGGGAAAGTATAGCAATACCTCATAAAGAGCGTCTGTCACAGTGTCGAACAGAACGTGACATGTGCTAGGGAAGTGTAGAACACAATAGTCAAAGTAAATAGAAAAGAAGTGCATGTGTCAGTTTGCAGTGAGATGAGTGAGACAGGAGAACAAATGCATTCTCAAATAATATATATGTGACTAGCATTTTCACAAGAACAAATGAGCAATCTTGGTCTATAAAGATTGAGTTAAATGCAAGAAAAACAGCAAGTATCATATACCAAAGAAACTTGTAAAACATTATAGCGCTAAAACAAGGTGTAAATCGGTTGCAAACTCACATGACCTCTCAGTTCAAGTTTTATTTTCTTCAAAATCACAGTCCATCAGCGATTAATGTAATGAATCCAGAGTTCTGAACGGATTTTCAGGTCACTGAAGAGGAGGCTTGTACCACCAGTCTGTGTTTTGGAGATTTCCCTTTAGTAGTAGTAGTACATTCAGCCTGTTGAGGCAGAACCGGAAAAGGGGCTTGTAGATGTATTGGAAGCCAAGAGGGTATATCCAATGGCGGAATATGTAACCGCTGCCAAATCTTATCCAGGTTGTTTGGATGTCTGACAACAATTTGCTTACCCTCACACATGGCGGATAAGCCAAATGGGGATAGTCAGCAAAATTATACTTTCTTTTCCAGCAGCATATCTGTTAATGGTTTTAGTAGTCTCCACTTGGCTAACGTGCTAGGTGCCACATCTTGGAAGAAAATAACTTTAGCTCCTTGAAAGAGTATATCAGGAATCTCTCTAGCCTTTTGTAGTAGCGCTGCAGTGTCTACGTAACTGAGTAGGCCACAAATCACATCTCTTTGTGGATCCGGTGTCACAGGTTTAGGACGTAAGGCTCTATGAATTCTTTCAATAATGATTTTTCCTGCTCTTTCTCCTCCCAGAAGGTCAGAGAATATTGTCAGAGCTGTAGTTAGTAAGTCATCTGGAGCAATGCTTTCAGGTAGGCCCCGTAGATGAATGTTTTTCCTGCTGCTGCAATTTTCCTGATCCTCTATCATAAGAAGAGTGTTGTTTATGTAGTCTTGTTAAGCTAAGATATTATTGTTTGAGCAATTCTACTATGCGACAGAATCGAAGATTGCGTAGCTTCCAGAGTTTCAACTATATGCCCTATATGTTTCAACTCAGCTTTAATATCTGAGAGTTCTTTTAGAACTGGTGATAGGGCTTGTGTTAAGCATTTTTTTAGAAAAGATTTGTTGAGTTGACAGGTGTTAGTGTCTGAAGTTTGGTCCGAAGCAGAACTTTCACCATCAGAGTCCTCCTCTGGATCTAGCTCAGGCAGTCCCTCCGGAATGTGTTTAAGTTGGCATGCTGGCGAGGCCGCTAGTTTCTTTCTCAAGAATTTGTCTAGATCCTAATGGTTTTTATGGCGTTTAGGTGTGTCCAGAGTCTCCTTGACTCTGTCTTTAGATGATTTGACCATTTTAAGGCAATATAATGTTCAGGCAATTGAGAGTACAGATGTCCCGTAAAAATGGAAGTGTATTAGAACATGACCACTCAAGACACACAAGTCAGATGTGTGCTCATAAACTAGTCAGATGGGTGCAAGTGTCTCGTCTTTTATTTGAGGCAGTGCAAAATTGAAGATATATGCTGAACAGATAAGTCCAGATAAAAATTAGGGCAAGGCCGTGTAAGGTTTAAAGATGAGCCAAAAGACTTCAATCAGGGTAGAAACAAACACAGTGGGGGATATTGTGGCCCTTACTCAGAAGCTTGAGAATACTGAGTCTTGGAAGATGGCTATATCCCTGGAGCTCTGATGCTCACAAGATGGCGGATGAGTCTGCAGGTGCTCCGAGTCAGTCAGCACTAATGTTGAAGGTAACCTGCGGTGTGACTGGTTTACATTGGTCTCGGGAAATCGTCCTGTACTTTTCCGGCAGAGAACACAAGCCAGGCAGCAGCGCCAAGTCGCACACTCCATGCCAGTGGGAAAATTGAGGCCGCGGTCTCACGCTGCCTATAGGCCTCAAACCTTCCTTGTGACCGGGCCGGTCAAATTTGTGCACCGATGTCTCACTGTACTCAGCCAACTCCCGGGAGTGTTATAATACTGGTGAACACGCCTAGTGAACGCTATATGTGGCAGATTCCTCCAGATTCTGCAGTGATTTCTCGCAGCTCCTCTAAAACACGTCCGGTCGTCTCAGCGTTCAGGCCACGCCCCCCCCCCCCCCCCCCATACAGGTTTAACACACAGGAAACATTTTTGGAAATAGTTTTTTAGTTATCTGCGTCACATCAACCTTCAGGAGTGTGCAGTTGGCTTGACATTTCCTATGCATCCTTAGCAGTAGCGTAGCTAGCGAGGGGGGGGGGGCAGGGGTGCAGTTGCCCCGGGCCCACTGAGAGGTTGGGGCCCAGAACCATTCCCTCAGTTGTGGTGTATCCTGGGTTCAACTGTATCTGCGTCCTCAGGACACAAATACAAATAAATCCAATGCTAGAGCAGGGAGCTGACGGCTCCTTGCTCCAGTGTTCACAGTGTAATGCCAGATCCTGCTGTGAGTAGCTTGACGCAGACAGGCGCGATGTAGTGATGTCATTTGCGCCTGTCTGCGCAGAGCCACACACTGCACAGAGCAGAGGGATCTCCTCCGCTGGTTGCGGGAACGGGGATAGGTAAATGTTTATTTTTTATTTTTTTTTATGAGGCACTATGGGGCATTATACTGTGTTGTGGCAGCTAAGTGGGCATTATACTGGGTATGGGGGGGCCTCAATAGGGAAATACTCTGTATGGTGGCAGCTTTGGGAGCATTATACTGTATGGGGGAAGCTATGGGGTATTATACTGTATGAGGGCAGCTATGGGGCATTATACTGTATGGGGCAGCTATGGGGGCATTATACGGTATGGGGCAGCTATGGGGCATTATGCTGTACGGGGTAGCTATGGGGTATTATACTATATGAGGCAGCTATGGGGGATTATACTGTATGTCACCAAGTATGGGGCATTATACTGTATGTGTGCAGCTATGGGGCATTATACTGTGTGGTGGCAGCTATGGGGAGCATTATACTGTGTGGAAGGCACTATGAGGGCATTATACTGTGTAGGGGCAGCTACAGGGGCATTATACTGTATGTTGGTAGCTATGGATCAATATACTGTACGTGGGCAACTATAGGGCATTATACTGTGTGGGAGGCACTATATGGGCATTATTCTTTGTATAGACAGCTATAAGGGCATTATACTGTGTGGGGACAGCTATAGGGGCATTTTACTGTTTGGGGACAGCTATAGGGACATTATTTTGTGTGGAGGGCAGCTATGGGTGCATTATTCTGTGTGAGGAGGCACTATAGGGGCATTATACTGTGTGGGGGCAGCTATAAGGGCATTGTACTGTGTGGGGGCCACTAAGGGGTCATTATACTATGGGGAGCACTAAGAGGTCAGTATTCTATGTGGGGGCAACTATGGGAGCATTATTCTGTGTGGAGGCAACCATAGGGTTATTATGCTGTTTGGGGGCAGCTATAGGGGCATTATACTATGTGGAGGCCACTAAGGGGTCATTATACTGTGTGGGGGGCCTACTGAGTTGATGCCCACTCAGATGTGTTTCACCCCCTCTGTGCTAAACCCCTAGCTACACCTCTGATCTGGTGATAGGTCATAGGTACATGTAAGAGGATTACATTGGTGAGGCTGTGAGCTTAGACCATTACTGATTTTCAGAATAAAATGGTTCTATGGAGCACATAACCGATTTGGCACTACGCAGAGCTTTTTATTACTGTCAATGGCAGTGTGCTTACAATGTTGTGTCCGATTTTCAGTTACAGAAATCTATGAGCGGTACTAAAGATCGTTCATTCTGGAATAGCCAGAAGGTTGAGAGAGTTGGAAAGGAATAAGTCATGAATAAATGTGAGTTTGTTGCACACGGACAGAGAATTCCAGAACGAATAGTTAAAAAAGACAGGAGAAGACATACAAGGAATGGTAAGAAGATTAGCAGGGTTTCTATGTGTGGCAGGTAGGGTGTTGAGCTTAGCAGAAGAAAAGGGAGGACCAGGGTTAGGAGAGATGTCCCATGCAGCTAATGGCTTTCATCGTGAAAATTAGGAACAGCAATCGTGTCTGATATGCTCACTTTTACAACAAATTTGGGATTTGTTCTGCTCAGTGGAGAATGCAACGTCTACTATTTTTAGTTGTTGGTTCTTTCAAAATTATGTTGTGTTTATATTAGGATGGCAGACATATGAATCTGGTTTTTGTTGCAACAGTCTATCTATTAGGATGTCCCCAATGAATGGCATGGATTATACAAGATGCAGCAGAGATGATTTGCCATGCTGGTACTATGGCATCCTTTATCTGCAGCTAAAATATTATCACATCTCCCTGTATCTACCCTGTTAGCCTTTAACTACTGGTCTCTATTGAGTCTGCCTGCTCTATTACCTGAATGCACCTCACTATAAGGGTATGTTCACACGCGGTGACCAAAAACGTCTGAAAATATGGAGCTGTTTTCAGGCGAAAACAGCTCCTCATTTTCAGACGTTTTTGTAGCAACTCGCGTTTTTGCGGTGTATTTTACGGCCATTTTTGGAGCTGTTTTTCAGTGGAGTCAATGAAAAACGCCTCCAAAAACATCCCAAGAAGTGACATGCACTACTTTTCACGCGCCGTATTTTGACAGCGACGTGTAAACTTAAAGAGGCTCTGTCACCATATTATAAGCGCCCTATCTCCTACATAAGTAGATGGGCGCTATAATGTAGGTGACAGCAGTGCTTTTTATTTTTAAAAAAATTATCTGTTTTCACCACTTTATTAGCGATTTTAGATTTATGCTAATAAGTTGCTTAATGCCCAAGTGGGCGTGTTTTTACTTTAGACCAAGTGGGCGTTGTACAGATGAGTGTATGACGCTGACAAATCAGCATCATGCACTCCTCTCCATTCATTTACTCAGCGCATAGGGATCCTGCTAGATCCTTATGTGCTGTCTTATACTAACACATTAACAATACTGAAGTGTTTAGACAGTGAATAGACATTCCACTGGATGTCTATTCACAATCCCTGCACTTCGTTACTGTTTCTATGGTAGTTACAGCAGAAGAAGCGTAATCTTGCTATACTCTGTGGGGAGACACTATACTGTGAATGGAAGTTACGTAAACAGCATAGCTCGCTATGCTGCGCTGTTTCTGTAACACCCATTCACTTCTTTGGAAGTTTACAGAAACAGAGCAACCCAACAAACTATGCTGATTATGTCAGTCTGACCCCGCCGGATGCACCTCTGCAGTTGTAAACATACGATTGGTGGCCCACTGGCTTGTAATCCACGCAGATGTGTTTCGCCCCCTGTGTTAAGCCCCTAGCTACGTCTCTGGAGGGCGTTGTTGCGTTATCTACAGAGGAAACTGTGAAACCTTCAACAGAGGGCACTGTGGCATTATCTACGGTGGGGGTGTGGCATTATCTGCATAGGTCACTGTGGCATTATCTACAGTGGGCACTGTGGCAATATCTACAGAGGACAATGTGGCACTATCTAAAAAGGGGCTGTGTGGCACCATCTACAAGGTGGCTATGTGACTATATCTACAGGGGAAGTAGCACTATCTACAGAAGGCATTGTGGCATTATCTACAGAGGGCACGGTGGCATTATCTACAGGAAGCACTTTGAGGCAATATCTACATGGAGCAGAGTTTGACACTACCTACTGGGGGCAGTGTGGAGCACCATCTACAAGGGACACTGAGTGTGGCACTATCTATGCTGGTTTTTATGATACCAGTAGTAGTCAGCACATATTACCTAGCCTAATGATAAAGTGAGACATCACCTGCCTGTAAACAGCCGGATAACCAGAGAGATACTGGCCACCATAATAGTTGTCAGCCAAACTGGTGCAGAAATGTTTGTTCATTCATTTGTATGCAGAAATTCTGGGAAGAAAGTCACACCCTATTAGCCGCTCCCACCAGATTAACCATGCCCTCATAAAACACACCCACCAAAGAAGCCACACCCCGTGTCCCTGAAGGACAAAAATCTGCATCAGAAGTGGTCCTGAATCACCAAAAGGACGTCAGATGCCCGGACGGGTAGATGTATAACTGCCCAAATTTTAAATATTGCACAAAAACCATATTAAGTACATATAGTAACATATAGCACATGTGAAAATACAATGCAAATCATATGTGAAAATACAATGCAAATCATATATGTACACCCAATGGTGTTAAGGACATGTAATAATAAGTTGAAAACATGTTAGCACATAAAGCTCTAGCGGCTGGCTGAGAAAATGGGAAGTTCAACTACCTCAGAGTAGTGAATCAGAGGCGTAGCTAGGTTCTAGAGGCACACGGGGCGAAGATTCAGTTTGGCACCCCACCTTCAACTACTTTCCCGGCATCTCTTTCCCCCTTGCAAGGTTTGCTTTCTCTACCAATCAATGAGATGTAATTTTTTTTCTTTCTTTTTTCGGTCAAAAAAAATTGCATGTACCCGGAAATGGTACCAATGAAAACTACAGATTGTCGCACAACAAATAAGCCCTCACATAGCTCCAGTGGAGAAAAAATAAAGAAGTTCTGACTCTCAGAATATGGCGATGCAAAATGTGTAGAATGTTCCAAAGCGGATAAGATTGGGCACCATTTATCAGTGCGACACCGGCCACACATGTGTGAAATATTATTTATTTACCCCATTATTATACCCTCTAATTATTTCCTGATGTACTTTGCCTAGCCTACATATGCCCCCTCATTTTAAAGTGAAATACCAGAAAAACCCCAAACAGAACAACTACCAAGCTAAATCTGTGCTCCAAAAGCCAAATAGCGCTCCCTCCCTTCAGTAACCTACAGCGTACCCAAACAGCAGTTTACGTCCACATATATGACATTCCCATACCCGGGAGAACTTGCTTAACAGTTTACGAGGTGTGTGTCTTCGGTGGCACAAACTGGGCACAACATATTGTGCACTAAAATGGCATATCAGCGGAAAATTGCAATTTTCACTTTGCACCATTCGCTGCGTATTAATTAATAATGAAAAAGCACCGGTGGGGGCAAAATGCTAAGGGGTGTAATTTCAAAAGTAAGGGTCATGTCTAAGGGGTTTGTTTTACTATTTCACCTCAGAGCCCTCGCAATTGTAGGTCAGTGCTGTGAAAATCACCAAAATAGACCTCGTATGCGCATGTTGCTCTTCAATCTGAGCTCTGTCATATGTCCAGGCAAAAGATAAATGCCTTGAGGGGTGTAGTTTACAAAATACGGTCACTTCTTGGGGGCTTCCACTGTTCTCTGGTACCTCAGGGTTTTGCAAATAAGACATGGTGCCAAAAAAACAATCCAGCAAAATCTGGGGGCTCTAAATGATCACTGTACCGCTAGATAGATTCCTTAAGGGGTTTAGTTTCCCAAACAGGGTCACTTTTGGGGGTCAACTACTGTTTTGGCCCGCAGGGGATTTGAAAATGTAAGATGGCACCCAAAAGCCATTCCAGCTCAATTCCTTCCCTTTTGAGCCCTGCTATGTGTCCAAACAGCAGTTTATGAATACTTATGGGGTATTGCCGTAATCGGGAGAAATTGTTTCCCAAATGTTGGGGTGCTTTTTATCCTTTATTCCTTGTCAAATTTGAAATGCAAGTTTTATCGGAAAAAAATTATCTTTTCAATTTCATGGCCGAATTCCACTAAATTCAGCAAAGAACCTGTGGGGTCAAAATTCTCTCTATACCCCTCGATAAATTCCTTAAGGGGTGTAGTTTGCCAAATGATGTCTTTTTGGGTGTGTTTCCACTGTTTTGGGCCCACAAGACCTTTTCAAACCTGACATGGTGCCTAAAATACATTCTTATAAAAAGAAGGCCCGAAAATCCACTAGGTAGTCTTTTGCTTCTGAGGCCTGGTGTTTCAGTCCATTAGCGCACTAGAGCCACATGTGGGATATTTCTAAAAACAGCAGAATCTGGGCAATAAATATTGAGTTATGTTTCTCTGGTAAAACCTTCCGTGTTACAGAAAAAAATATTAAAAATTAGTTTCTGCAGAAAAAATAAAATGTGAAAATGTCACCCCTACTTTTCTTTAATTCTTGTGAAACACCTAAAGGGTTAAGAAACATTTTAAATGCTGTTTTGAAAGTTCTAAGCCTTGTAACGAACAACAACCTAAAAGAAATGAGTCAAAGACCGAGTTTATAATAAAAAAATTGTCATTTTTATTATTGCACAACAAAACAGATGAATGTATTTACTCACAAGTTTAAAAAGACAAGGATGACTACCACAATGTGGAAAAAAAATACAATCTGTAAATTTCACCCCTAATTTTCTTTAATTCTTGTGAAACACCTAAAGGGTTAAGAAACATTTTAAATGCTGTTTTGAAAGTTCTAAGTTTTGTAACGTCCTAGAAAAATAAAAGGATGTTTAAAAAACGATGCAAACATAAGGTAGACATATGTGAAATGTTAATTAACAACTATTTTGTGTGGTATAACTATCTCTTACATGAAGTTGCATTTAAATTTAGAAAAATTCACATTTTTGCAATTTTCACTAATTTTTGGTGTTTTTCACAATTAAATACTGAATGTATTATCCAAATTTTACCAGTAACATAAAGTACATTGTGTCACGAGAAAACAATCTCAGAATCGCTTGAATAGTTAAAAGCATTTTAAAGTTGTTACCACATAATGTGACACGTCAGATTTGAAAAATGGGGCTGTGTCCTGAATGTGCCAACTAGTCCACGTCCTTAAGGGGTTCAAATAAAATAAATGAACGAGGTTAGTGTGCCTGACTACAACAGATTGTATAACTGAGGCTAATGAGAATAAGTGGTGACATAATAAACATGCTCCTCTTGACATTAGTGCCACACACCACCCCTTGTAGATTTTGCCACCCTCCTCCTTGTAGATTGTGCCACACACACACCCCCTGTAGATAGCACTACACCCTCTCCCTGTATATAGCGCCATTGGGGCTCACTAGAGGAGCCCCTGATGTCACTGTCCATATATGTAAGAATAGAGAAACCGCAGCACACGTTTCTTGAGGTATTTTTTTTACACTCTTTTGATACCACAAGAAACGTGTGCTGCGGTTTCTCTATTCTTATGTCTATATTTGGAGTCAACTTGGCTACGACCCAATACTGCGTGCATCGCACTTATACCTGAATTTTGAAAAACTATCTTCCACATAACAACTGGGACTGTGATGTGCTGCTAGTTTGTCTTTTACTGTCCATATATGGATAGTGACGACAGGGGCTTCTCAAGGAGCGGAATCCCCAGAAAGAGTGTCGGAAATGCTCTGGCCGGGGATTCCTCCAGACCTCACAACTTCCAAGTATGACAAAGAGGGACAACTGATGCGTCTTGCGTCAAATTTTTTTCTTTTGTGCCACGCCTGTAATCCTACCCAATCCCGACCCATACACACCCGGTTCAGCTCACACAGTATCATGCGTCTATAGTGTCGCACACACACTATAATGCCAAATACCTGCCCCCACCTTTAGGAGTGGAATCCCCAGCCAGAGCATAGGCCAGGAATTCTGCTCCAAGAAGGAACCCCTTTTGTCACTATCCATATATGGACAGTGACGTCAGGGGCTACTCCTGGAGCGGAATTCTCTGTCAGAGCATCGGCAACGGGGTTTCCGCTCCACAGAAGCTATTGACGTCACTGTCCATATATGGACAGTGACTTCAAGGGTTTCCCAGGGCACAGCACTTAAAGTAGCGCAGTCCTCTCCTCCGCTCTGAACTGACAGTTCCTTGCTTCAGCATTGGGTTCAACTGTATCTGCGTCCTGAGGAGGAGTGTTCAATTGTATCTGCGCCAGGCGCCCCCTACCTTCTCTCCTAGTTGCCACCCCCCTAGCTACATCCCCTGGGTGAATCACTGCATATGAAGAAACTGCGTAGCATAATAAAATAATATTATCAACCCCCAAGGAATGTAGATGAAATAATGACTGATAATAGCAACAGTCACAAGGACAAGCAGTGATGAGAAATAAACCCAAGGAAAATTGCTTGACAGGCAATGTTGGGCACAAACATTTATGTCCAACGGTAGGTAGACCATGTAAGCCAATCCAAAGCAATCAAACAGATTAAACAGTAGTTCTGCAGTTAAGAAAGCAAGAATATCATAAAACCATATACTCATCCACTATGGAAACACATTTGAGGCATTCTTGGAGTAGATCACAGATGGTAAACTGGTGATGCACTTGGATCTTTAGTGCGTGCGCAGCATTGTAAGTATAGGGTAAACATTTAAATAAACAGGCAGCCAATATCAATTCCAACATCAATTCAGTTAACCCTTAGTAAAACAGAAGAACTGCAATAGTCATACAATACAATATCAAACTTTTTAAATCATTCCGTGGTTATGTATAAAGCCCATCTTGTCATTCGTTTACAAAAGCAGCTCTGGACTATAAGGCCAAATACCCATGATGCGTATTACGAGCGTATTTTCCTGCAGCAAATTCGCAGCGTAATACAGTACCAGCAAAGTGAATGAGATTTCAAGTAATCTCACCTACATGTTACAGATTTTTTTCTGCACGTAAATTGACCAGCGGTGCATAATTTAAAATCCACCTTATGTCAATTTATCCTGCGTTTCGGCCTAGGAATTGTATCTGACTAGTTTAAAAAACAAAGCGCACCAAAATCAGCAGCATAAAACTGCACCTATTTCTGCATCAAAATGTAAAAACTGCATCTGAAAACGCATCGAAAAGCGTTAGGTGCGGCTTTTAGCTGCAGAATTACCTGCATTTACCTGCGGTTTTTATGCAGATTTTCTGCACCAAATTACTCATCGTGTGCATGTAGCCTAAAACACCAAGCCAATTTCAGCAAGCAAAGACTTTTTTTATCAGTTTCCCAGTACTATGGTACTTTAAATGGTGGCATTAGAAACGACATCTCCCCCCGCAAAAAATAAGCCCTCACTGCACTCTATTAACAGAAAAATAAAAAGTTATGACTCTTGGAAGGCGGGGAGTGAAAAACTAAAATGAAAAATAAAGAAATGTCTCAGTCCTTAAGGGGTTAACTGGTTGCTGACACAGGTCAAGAATACTCGTCCTGAGCGGCGGGTACTTGGCGCATTAGGATGAGTATTCTCATCCTGTGTGACAGCCAGTGTCCGCGCGCCACGATGAGCTGGGCAGCAGCTGTAATGTCTATAATACACAGCCGCAGCCCAGCTCTACCGGCGGAGAGAAGAGAAACCACTTCTCTTTGCCGTTAACCCCTTGAATGCCGCGATCAAAGCTGATCGCAGCAGCATTCAAATCTAAAGTGAGAAGGGGGTCTCCCCTTTGATCGCATCACAGGAAATCCCTGTGACGCAATCAATGGCTATACCTGGTATGGGCAGACAGCCCAGGGTCCATTGAAGGACACCCGGGCTGTCTGACCATATTTCCTGTTGTCAGGGCATACTTAGGTAGATATATGCCAGTACATTAAAGTTCAATAATCTAAATGAAAAATTCCTTTATGGGATTAACAAACAAAAGTTCAATTAATAAAAAAAAAATTGTTTAAAAAATACACAGAAATACAAATTTTTTACAATAAATAAACTTTTCTAAATATAAGTCCCAAGACATGAAATAATATACGCATATTTGGTATCGCCACGTCCATAACAACCTGTACAATAAATGTATAATGTTATTTATGATGATTGGTGTAAGGCGTAAAAACAAAATAAAGAAAACTGCAGCGGAACTGCTTTTTTTTCCTAAGTTTTTGCCAAAAATAAAAATGTATAGAAATTAAACGATAATGTAAATGTACCAAAACCATGGTACCTACATAAAGTACAACTTGTCCCGCAAAAATCAAAGTCTGATACAGCTACGTCGGACAAAAAAATTAAAAAGTTATAAGCGCCGGGATACAAAGAGGGAAATATAAAAAAAACAGTTCGGTCCTCAACGCCAAAATTGGCCGTGCCCTTAAGGGGTTAAAGGTAAACATACTATTCAATTCTTCTAATATCTCATGAGTCCAGAGAATCATTTGCGTATGTCATGGGATGATCTCATAATACAATTTTTCTCCCTAGTCTTTCTGATAGCTCATAGGTCACAGAGCATAATTTGCATATTCCTTATGACATCTCGGGTTCCATAGTGATGTCACAAAGACATTTTCCTGTAAGGCAGTGCCTGAGGTTGTCAAATGTATCAGTGCTGTTGTCTTCTCCGTGGGACATAGTTCTGTATTTTGCGATTTATAGCGACTAGTGGCTACTAGAAGCGATTTATTTCCAAAAGTTTGGTTCTTACCAGATCATGATTGGCCTTCTACTTCTGCTAACATCTTGCTTCATCACAAGATCCCTCTGCTGCATCGAATGCGACGCAAGAGGGAAAATGGCTATGGCAAAATATCATACTTTTATCAGAAGCCAAGTGGATGAAAGCACAGAGGCCTATGTGACCATCAGGCGGTTTTCTAAAATTGCCGAAAAAGAGATCCTAAATTACCTGGAGGATGAAGTCGAGATGCTGGGTAATTGTCTTATTAGTATTACTATTATTACTATTATTATTATTATTATTACTATTATTATTATTATTATTACTATTATTATTATTATAACTATTATTATTACTATTATTATTATTATAACTATTATTATTACTATTATTACTATTATTATTATTATGACTATTATTATTACTAGTATTATCATTATAACTATTATTGTTCTTACTATTATTATTATTTTTATTACTACTATTATTATTATTATTATTATTATTATTATTATTATAATTTGAATGATGATATATAGATAATGATTGTATCTTTGGTGTTTCCATTCCAGATGACTATGCTATTTCCGACATCGTTTCGGAGTATAAAAAATCGGTTGATATCATCGAGGCAATAGATTTTAAAGGTAAATATTACATTTTGCTTCTCTTATTAATGTAAAATAAAAATGACCTTTGTTTTGGGGGCCCAGACTAATAGATTGGGGAATTAGCTGCCATTATTATTTCTCTTGATTTATTCTAGACGTCCAGCTTCTTCATATAATTATACATCAATTTAAACAACTTAAAGAAAAGCTGAAGGTGATAGCCCAGGAGTCTCAGGAAAGTAAGTGAAACATTCATGTCTAGCCAGTTTATCCACCCGGAGATGACAGATCTATATAGTGGGAGCTCTGGTAATACTGATGCGGTGTGCCAGTGTCTCTCCCCGGTGCAGCGTGTAACAGATTGGGGTGCACTCCCTGTTGACGTATCTGAGTTAAGTTAAAAAACGTCAGGTCAAACCTTTTACTTGTGGAAACAGAAACTTCATGACTATAACGCTCGGTCTGAACACCATATTTTTCATATTTACACCAGGCAACTTACAAATGTACATTGATAAATCCCCTGCTTCCCTTCACACTGTGCATTATAAAACTGTCTGTCTGCAGCCACCACTAGAGGGAGCTCAGTGCATATAAATATATACAGATACCATTGAACTCAATGAAAGGTATACAAATCTATGTCAGGAAGCCAAAGGAGTTAATAGTCGGGCTCCCTTCTCACTTCGGGCCCCATAGCAGTGGCCGTGGTCTGCGTCTATGGTAAGTGCGCCACCAGACCTGGCAGACAATTCAAATATTAAGAAACCTGACTGTTTCTTAGATTTTCAGAAGTGACTTTTTTTCTGTTACGTCTCCTTGTCAGTGTAGCAGTCGACATTCTATTGACAGACAGGAGAAAATGAGCTAAAAATATAATATTGAGAACTGCTATACGCTGCGCTTTCAGTGCCATTTTTTTTATAATTAGTGATTTTGCATTTCTTTCACTTTTAGGGAGGTGCCCAAATAAAAAAGGTGAGTTCTTCTAGATATATTATTACCCCATAACATGCTGCAACATTATTACATGTGACTGTACTAGACGCCTGCGCCTCATGTAGAAATACTGGAGCAGGCAGAAACTGCAGGTCTTCCCCATAGCCACCAATCACATCACAGCTTTTATTTTCTTCCCTACACTGGACACATGACAACAGGAATCTGATTGGCTGCTGTGGATGTCAGTTCTAGGAGCTGCTGGGCTCTATATAGGACCCGGACTCTACTGGGGCAGCTCAGAGATTTCAATGGAAATGTATAAGTTCAATGTTTATCAGTCTGACAATGACAACATTAAGTAACAAGTTCTTTTTTGTCTTTATTTCTCAGGTGAAGACAGCTGTGGTAAGTACATCTTATACTTTTTATTTGTTTTTTATATTTTCTATAACATTGTAAGTTTTTAAAACAAGTGTATTTCCCCAGGTATAATGGTGCAAACGTACACCAATTGTAAGACCTGTGACGAGGAAAATGTTGTCTGCGCCGGGGGCCATCCAAAAAATCAAGGTATAGTATGAGTTTTATTCATTGGCCAGAGGAACTGGGATTATTGTTAATATAATATGTGTGAATTGTGACTTACCGTTCATGTGTATGGAAAATATATTTATATTATATATTTATGGTGTTGTCAGAACACATCTATTATACATGGATGACAGCACTATATAGACGCTGCACACCTCCCCCCGCAGAGGACAAAAAAGTTACATGTAAGCGGCCGCTGACTGGTTACTTACATATAACTATGAGAGCGGGCAGCACTGTAGAGAACGTGAAGTAAGTAAACAGAGGCTGCTGTATTTTGGGAGGTTATTGTGGTTGTCACTCTGTACGGGGGGGGGGGGGGGGCTGTGACTGACACTGTTTTATAGTACCAGCCGACACTTTATGAGGGTCATTGTGACCAGTGCTCTATGGGGACAACTTTGCATAGCGCCATATAAAGGGCACTGTCGCTGGCACTGTTTAGGGAGACACTCACTGTATGTGTTACTGGGTTGGGGGCATTGTAATGACAATCTTCTCCTGACTGGATGATGAGAGTTGTAGTAAAATACTTTCCTCTCTTCACAGAAAACATGGATAGATGCAGCTGTGTGTGCACCGAGAGTGGATGCTCTGGTAAGTGGCGGCTTTTATTCCTTTATATAAATCCATATATTAAATTAGTAATAAACACCGGACACAAAGCGCTCACTGTCCACTCTGTAAATATGCAGAACACTTCCAATAATCCATAGTTCATGCCGGAAAATCTGATTTACTGAACCAGAAGGAAATTTAGATTGATGTGATTCTGTCCAATGATAATCCTGCAGGAGCCACTAGTAGAATAGGAGCGCCATTTGTGGCAGCCTGTGTTTCCTCCATGTGACAGGGGATACACGTCAACACATGATTATGATATTTATTCTAAAGAAATCTTATAAAACACTCATATTTGATAATTTTCTTCTTTTATCAGATTTGAAAACTGGACTTTTCTGCTCTCCATGCAAAAATCAAAAAGCTTACATTGCCGAGACGATAAACTGTGGACGTAAGTAGATGGTATAATAATATCAGTGACTGTGAGTTACAATGTAGTGTACAGCGCAGGGGCCGAGTAGATACATAACTAACACTCTAACACTTTCTTTTTGTCTAGAAATATTTATGCAAGTTACAGAGGATGAAGATCTATATCTAGACTGTAACTTTATGTGGCATGCCAGGCTGCAGGAGCCCTATAAAAATGTGTTCATCATGGTAAATATTTGACATATTTCTAAGGGAATGAGGGTAAAATGGGAGATTTTTGATAAAGTAACCAGGAAAGTGCCTGATATCATTGTACATACGGCCATCAAGTCAAGGCGTTTGTTTCTCCCCCAGTGATAATGACATTGATATAAATAATTGAGACATAGAAGGTTCTAACAATTGTCCATATTATCTTTTCAGCCCGGTGAAAATGAACCAAAAGTCACCGAGGACAGCTTTTTAAGAGTCATGGGCGTACAGATGCACGAGTCCGGTGCTTACCAGTGTACCACCATGCTGCAATCCGGTATGCCAGTCAGCCACCTTGTGTATAATGTGAGAGGTAAGTGCATATTATCACCGCCACTATGCGGAACTGTAATACATAGACGGCCTACGCTGATATATGAGGGATGGATTTCCCCGGTAGGAATATTGGATGTAGCAGTTTGCCACTTGGCTCATCCTTTCATCTCCAGCGCACTGTATTTTGTAGATAGTTTTCGAGTGACGGTGCTGTCCCTTATAATTCTACATTTTTATGGTAAGAGTTTATTATGAACTATAATGAGGAGAGATAATTGTGATGTCCTGATATATTATATCTTTATTATTATTTCTGTCTTAAAATCACCTAAAATGCAATTTCTTTCCTCCCTTGATACTGATAAAATGAATTATTTTTTATTTAGTTCTCAGTGGATCAACGAGAACAACAGCGGTATACCAGCCTCGTCCCACACTGCCTGACGTGCTTGACATCACAGCGCCTGAGACGGTATTTCAGAAGACATTAAAAATCAACAGTAAAGTCTTCATAGCGATATCTGTACCCACCATCGTTACCATCATGATAATTGCTGGCATAGGGTATGTAAAAAACAACCATTACTTACGTACATGTAGCTGAGCTGAACAAATCTTGTCAGGTTGTCTACATGAATAATTGATCAGGAGATGCAGTACTTTTACTACTTAAATATGATGCCGTTCTTAAGATTTAGGTTCTGTTCACACTGGCATATATTTATTTATTTTATTAAACCTACATTGTATGGCATATGAGAGCCAGTAATTGGCTTGTTAGCTTCTGTCCCGTCAGATTTCCTTTGCTCTTGGCAGGTAGAATAGTATAATCTGCAACACTGTTTTACCCAGTAAAAAGAGAAACTTGACAGAACCTATTAAAGTTACTGAAGTCAATGCACTACATAGGGATGAGATGATATTTTCAGGAGACTGATAAGCAGGTGAAGTACAGAGAACACACCAGGGGACATCTGCACACACTCCACCTATGTTCAGGATAGTAGAATTCAGAGTTCACATGTAAATAGCAGATATCGAATAACTGATATTCATTTTTCTTCTTTTTAGCATCTACATCTGCTGGATAAAAAGAAAATCAAAAGCGCCTCTGGAAGAAGAGCCGGTATAGAGGCGACATGTCAAGTTCCAGCCTTTATCACCATCAGCCTTTGTCATCAAGGCAAAAAAAAATACTAAAATATCTCCTAAACCTCCACTCAAAAAAATAAAAACAAAAACTTCTCCAAAGCCTATCTGTGAGGGTCTTCCTTCCCTTTCTTCCCCATTAATGATCAAGAACTGTAGAGACCAAGTACTCCTAAGGATAAGGACAAACGGAACTTGCAGCCAGGCGGCCGAAAACAGCTCTGACATGCTGTTTGGCGCGGATCTTAAATTGATTGTTAATGGCCAGTAGGTTTTGCAGGTAAACAGCAGTTTTACCCACAAGACCACGTGGGCATTGGAGTGGGTTTTTCTTTGGAGGGTTGTGGCAAAATTTGGGATTGGAAGTAATTTCATCGATGTGGTGAAGGTGATGTATAGTTTTCCCACTGCTAGAGTCAGTGTCTGTGGGGACTTATCCCATTCTGTTGCACTCTTTAGAGGAACTCGGCAGGGGTGTCCCCTTTCTCTGCTCTTGTTCGTCATGTTTATTGAACTTTTGGCAATTCTAATAAGAGAGGATGAGTCTATTTCTGGATTCGGTTGTGGAGTGGTGAGGGACAAAATCCTTTTTTATGCAAATTATGTTTTATTATACCTGAACGCTGCAGTGAGGTCTGTCCCGAGGGCCATTCAGGTGATACAATTTGGTTCGTCTTCTGGATTAGCGATTAATTGGGGAAAATTGATTCTGCTACCATTGAATAAAAAATATTCATATTTTTCGGGAAAATGATCTGCCTTGAGTCCCCCACATCACTTTGAATACCTGGAGATTAAGATAGATGGTAATCTGGAAAATGCAGGGGACCAATAGTAGCGGTCCCCTGATGACGATCGCTGTAATTGGTCAGTCTTCTGTGACTGACCAATTACAGTGCATGACAACAGGAACTGGGCTGTCAGTGTCTGATCTCTTCAGTCCGAGAGTGAAGGTGAAGAGATCAGACGTGCCCATCGATAGTATGAATTTCACCTGTCAGATCCAGCGATAATAACCCCACATTAACCCCTCCACTGCCGCTCAGTTTACCTGCTCCCTGCTTCTGCCTTTAACAGAAGCTTGTGGAAGCTTCTCTTTTTTTTTTAAATGTTAATAATAATAATAATAGAGAGAGAGAAAGAGACAGGGATAGAATAGAGAGGATAGAGAGAGGAGAGAGAGGAAAGGGGGAGAGAGAGAGAGACAGAGAGAGAGAGACAGAGAGAGACAGAGAGAGAGAGAGAGCCTTTTGAAATTAACTTGAAAATGTGAGAAATTGCAGCTAAAGTTCTGTCTTGCTACGTCCTAGAAATATAAAAGGATGTTCAAAAAAATGATGCAAACATAAAGTAGACATATGAGAAATGTAAACTAGTAACTATTTTGTGTGGTATTACTATCTGTTTTATAAGCAGACACATTAAAATTTAGAAAAATGCATATTTTTCCAAATTTTCTCAAAATTTTGGTGTTTTTTTTTACAAATAAATGTTGAATTTAACGACCAAATTTTTTCAGTATCATAAAGTAAAACATGTCACGAGAAAACAATCTCAGAATTGTTTGGATAGGCAAAAGTATTCTGGAGTTATTACCACATAAAGTAACACATGTCAGATTTGCAAAAATCAGCTGTGTCCACAAGGCCAAAATAGGCTTAGTCCTTAAGGGGTTAAAGAGGCTCTGTCACCACATTATAAGTGGCCTATCTCCTACCTAATATGATCGGCGCTGTAAAGTAGATTACAGCAGTGTTTTTTATTTAGAAAAACGATCATTTTTAGCTTTATGCTAATGAGTTTCTTAATGACCAACTGGGTGTGTTTTACTTTTTGACCAAGTGGGCCTTGTGGAGAGAAGTGTATGAGGCTGACCAATCAGTGACCAATTAGCGTCATACACTTCTCCCCATTCATTTACACAGCACATAGCGATATAGCTATATCGCTATGTGCAGCCACATACACACACACTAACGATATTGCAGTATCCTGACAATGAATATACATTACCTCCAGCCAGGACATGATGTCTATTCAGAACCCTGCCACTTCTCTGTGATTTACAGCATAGCAGGCGTAGTGTCGTGAGATTATGTTGTAAACTGTCATTTACAGTGAGATCTGGCTGTGCTGTGCTGTAGTCTCACACAGATGCTGCAGAAATGGTCAGAATTCTGAATACACATCCCGTCCTGGCTGGAGGTAATGTATATTCATTGTCAAGACACTGCAGTAACGTTATAGTGTGTTTATGTAATAAATGTTGAATTTAACGACCAAATTTTTTCAGTATCATAAAGTAAAACATGTCACGAGAAAACAATCTCAGAATCGTTTGGATAGGCAAAAGTATTCTGGAGTTATTACCACATAAAGTAACACATGTCAGATTTGCAAAAATCAGCTGTGTCCACAAGGCCAAAATAGGCTTAGTCCTTAAGGGGTTAATGAGGCTCTGTCACCACATTATAAGTGGCCTATCGCCTACCTAATATGATCGGCGCTGTAAAGTAGATTACAGCAGTGTTTTTTATTTAGAAAAACGATCATTTTTGACGGAGTTATGACCTATTTTAGCTTTATGCTAATGAGTTTCTTAACCCCTTAAGGACGCAGCCTAGTTTTGGCCTTAACCCCTTGCGTACCTTCGCCGTAATAGTACGTCGCTGGCCGCTTATTCCAGCGTACCTTCGCCGTACTATTACGGCACAGGAATGACATAACAGCGGCGGCAGCTGTCATTGACAGCTAACCGTCTCTGCTACCGGCCTGGGGACCAATTAGCAGTCCCCAATGCCGGCGATTGCTGTGATTGGTCAGTCTCTGAAGACTGACCAATCACAGCCGTCTGTGACGTCGTCTGCAGGAGAAAGCTCCTGTCACTTTCTCTGATCTCCTCACTTCTGTGAGATACGTGAGTAGATCAGAGAAAGCGGTGTAAAAAAAACCCACTATTTTTATTAACCCCTTCCCGAAAATGGGCGTATAGTAACGCCCTGAGGATGAAGCGGGCACAGGAGCTGTGCTCGCTCCATCTTCATCGGATGTCGGCTGTAATATACAGCCGACATCCCACTGCAACTACAGCGATCACTGTCCTCCCCGATCGCTGTAGTTTAACCCCTTAAACGCCGCTGTCAATAGCGACAGCGGCATTTAAGTGATTGATACAGAGGGAGGGGGCTCCCTCTGCACCCCATTGCCCCCCCCCTCGCGAAAAATCGCGGGGTTCTGATGGTTGCAATGGCAACCAGGAAGCCCAGCAACGGCTTCCTGGTTGCCAGGTACGGGAGCCTATTAGGTCCTGCCCTAGGCAGGACGTAATAGGCTCAACTGTCAGTTGTAAAGTGACAGTTACAATACACTGCACTACATCAGTACATACAGAAGTAGTGCAGTGTATTGTGCAGGGGATCAGAAGATCAGATCTTCCAGTCCCCTAGTATGTGTAGAAAAAAAAGTAAAAAAAAAGTTTTAGATAAATAAATAAATACAAGTTTTACGTAATAAAAACAATAATCGCCCTGTTTCCCTGATCAAGCCCTTTATAATTAGAAAAAAAAAGACAAAAACTAGACATAATAGGTATCGCCGCGTTCGTATTGGCCTGACCTATAAAAATATCATATTATTTATCCCGCACGGTGAACACCGTAAAAAAAATACCATAAAAAACAATGGCAGAATTTCCTTTTTTGGTCATGTTGTTTCCAAAAAAATGGAATAAAAAGTGATCAAAAAGTCGCGCGTAGCCAAACATGGTACCAATAAAAACTACACTGTGTCACGCAAAAAACAAGCCCTCACAAAGCTCCGTCGACAATAAAATAAAAAAGTTATGGCTCTCAGGACATGGTGACACTAAAACATTTTATTTAGAAAAAAGTGTTTTTATTTTGTAAAAGCAGTAAAACATCTAAAAACGATATAAATTTGGTATTGCCATAATCGTATCAAACCGCAGAATAAAGTAAACATGTTGTTTATACTGCACAGAAAACGCCGGTAAAAAATTATAAAAAAAATAGTGAAAGAATTTCTGGTATTTGGTCTCCTCACCTCAGAAAAAATGGAATAAAAACTGATCAAATTATCGCATGTACCCCAAAATGATACTAATAAAAACGACAGCTCATCCCATGAAAATCAAGCACTCACACAGCTCGTCAACGGAAAAATAAAAAGTTCTGACTCTTGGAACGCAATAATGCAAAACGACGGCCCAGACTAATTTATATGTGCAGCAGTTCTTCACCTAAAACCCCACGTCATCATTTGCAGCCCCCATTGGTAGACCCTGTAAATGCAGCGGAAACAATGACATTTTGGGGTCTGTGCTACATATGGGGCTAGTGAAGAAGTCAAAGATTAGGCAATACTGGAGTGCGGATATTTTGTACAACACCACAGACACCCTTTAGAAGTGCGACTCCTGCACCCAATAATCCGGCCTGTGCATGAAGGATTGGTTCAAAGCGTACGTCACTATCCAGGGATAATTCATTTTATTATTCATTCTCCCCATTATTACATCATCCTATTATGACCTATTGCACTCCGCCGAGCTTACATATACCCTGATGTACTCCACATAGCTTACATATAACCTGATGTACTCCACCCAGCTTACATATACCCTGATGTACTCCACATAGCTTACATATACCCTGATGAACTCCGCCCAGCTTACATATACCCTGATGTACTCTGCCTAGCTTACATATACCCTGATGTACTCCACCCAGCTTACATATACCCTGATGTACTCCACATAGCTTACATATACCCTGATGTACTCCACCCAGCTAACATATACCCTGATGTACTCCACCCAGCTTACATATACCCTGATGTACTCCTCTCAGCTTACATATACCCTGATGTACTCCACCCAGCTTACATATACCCTGATGTACTCCACCCAGCTTACATATACCCTGATGTACTCCACCCAGCTTACATATACCCTGATGTACTCCGCTCAGCTTACATATATCCTGATGTACTCCGCAGTTTACATATACCCTGATGTACTCCGCACAGCTTACATATACCCTGATGTACTCCGCACAGCTTACATATACCCTGATGTACTCCGCCCAGCTTACATATATCCTGATGTACTCCGCCCAGCTTACATATACCCTGATGTACTCCGCCCAGCTTACATATACCCTGATGTACTCCGCCCAGCTTACATATGCCCTGATGTACTCCGCCCAGCTTACATATACCCTGATGTACTCCGCGCATCTTACATATACGCTGATGTACTCCGCCCAGCTTACATATACCCTGATGTACTCCGCACAGCTTACATATACCCTGATACACTCCGCCCAGCTTACATATGCCCCCACATTATAAACTGAAACACCAGTAAAACACTAAACAAAACTACTACCAAGCAAAATCTCTGCTCCAAAAGCCAAATGGCGCTCCTTCTGGGCCTGGCAGTGTGCCCAAACAGCAGTTTATGACCACATATGGGGTATTACCGTACTCTGGAGAACCGCTTAACAATTTATGGGGCGTATGTCTCCAGTGGTACAAGCTGGGCCCAACGCATTGGGCACTGAAATAGCATATATGTGGAAAATAGCAATTTTCAATCTGCAACATCCACTGTGCACTAATTTCTGCAAAACCTTTGGGGGTCAAAATGCTCACTACACTTCTAGATGAATTCCTTGAGGGGTGTAGTTTCCTAAATGGGGTCACTTCTCGGGAGTTTTCACTGTACTGGTACCTCAGCGCAATGCAACATGGTGTCAAAAACAAATTTAGTAAAATCTCCACTCCAAAAACGAAATTGCACTTCTTCCGTTTAGACCCTTGCCGTATGTCCAAATAGCCGTTTACAACCACATATGGGGTATTTCCGTAATCAGGAGAAATTGTGTAACACATTTTGGGGTGTCTTTTCTCCTGTATTCCTTGTGGAAATGAAAAATTCTGAGCTAAAGCTACAGGTTATTGGAAAAAAAATAATTTTCATTTTCACGGACCAATTCTAATAAAATCTATAAAACACCTGAGGGCTCAAAATGCTCACTACACCTCTAATTTAATTCTTTCAGGGGTACAGTCTCCAAATTGGGATCACATCTGGGGAATTTCTACTGTACTGGTACTTCAGGGACTCTGCAAATGCGACATGGCCCCCAGAAACCAATTCAGCAAAATCTGAGCTGCAAAATCCAAATGGTGCTCTGTCCCTTCTGAGCCCTGCCGTGGGTCCAAACAGCAGTTTATTACCACATAATGGGGTATTACCGTAATCAGGAGAAATTGCTTTACAAATGTTGAGGTGCTTTTTCTCCTTTATTCCTTATAAAAATTAGAAAATTCTGTGTTTTTTCTGTGGTAGTTACAGCAGAGGACGCGTAATCTTGCGAGATTACGCGGTAAATGACAGGTTACAACGAGATCACGCCTCCTCTGCTGTAACTACCATAGAAACAGTAACGAAGTGCAGAGATTGTGAATAGACATCCCGTGGAATGTCTATTCACTGTCTAAACACTTCAGTATTGTTAATGTGTTAGTATAAGACAGCACATAAGGATCTAGCAGGATCCCTATGCGCTGTGTAAATGAATGATGAGGAGTGCAGAACGCTGATTGGTCACTGATTGGTCAGCGTCATACACTCATCTGTACAACGCCCACTTGGTCTAAAGTAAAAATACGCCCACTTGGGCATTAAGCAACTCATTAGCATAAATCTAAAAATGCTAATAAAGTGGTGAAAATAGATTGTTTATTTAAATTAAAAGCACTGCTGTCACCTACATTATAGCGCCGATCTCCTTATGTAGGAGATAGGGCGCTTATAATATGGTGACAGAGCCTCTTTAACCCAGATACGTCAACATGGAGTGCACCCCAATCTGTTACACGCTGCACCGGGGAGAGACACTGGCACACCGCATGTCATGCCCCACAACTTGTTTTCGTTCATTGACATGTATCTGTTATACTGCTATTATAGTGGGTTTGTGGTTTGATATTGTCCCTCCTGTGTTCCTGTCCTCTAGCTGTGATGTATTAGCTCCTCCCCTCTCCCTGCTGGTGGCAGCCATCTTTTCATTCTTCATGTGCTCTCTGTATATGCAGCTACCCGGCAGCCATCACCCTATTTCACCTTCTATACTGAGCACATTACAAGAATTCAGCCTGGAATAAAGCACTGGATCTTTCTACAAGCCTTATGGTCGAGTTAATAGTGTCTGACAAGACATGTCTCGGTGTGAGTACTGGTCAATACAGATACAGGCAGGCCTCACAAGCCTTAGACTTACAGCCAAGTTACTGAGTCAGAATAGTAAAACAGGAGTGTTAGTGACTGTCAGATACAAGTATAAGACAGCTCTCAGCCTCTACAGAGATACAGCTACAAGAAGAGCAAGTGCCTGCAGTGTCTGCGCTAATCATCAGTGTGCTTGTGTATTAGCAGCCACAGCTCAGCTCCCATTGCATAGAACCTCCTATCCAGCCGGCTACCTCACTGCAGTATCATTCAGATCTACTGTTTGATGCATCATGGCTGAAATGGAGCCCAGTCTGCAGTCCAGTGACAAAGCCAAACGCTCTGCTCAGCCTACCGGGAAGGTTAAAGAGAATCTTGAAAGTAAGAAACACCAACTTTCTTCTGATCTCTTGAAACTGGCAAAGATTGCAGGTTCATGTCTCCAGCATATCTCTTCCTGCACATGATGTGTTACCACTAGAGGGAGCTTTAGAACAGTTTTGTGTAATGCATGAACATTATAAAATGAAAAGCCAGGAATATGAATGCATAAGAAGAAGCTTGATACGCAGGATTCTTTACAGGAGTTGCAAAGCTTCCAGCATCTCAACTCAGAACGAGACAGCTCAGTATGCGAAATTAAATCAAGAACAGAGGCAAGAATTGCGCAACTTCTGGAAACGTTATCTCGCATTTCTAAGTCCACCAGGCGCTCAAAACGTACGTCTAAGTCACAATCTTCAAAATATTCCACGCTTAGTGAGCAGCTTATAAGGGCTCAGCAGCGGAAGCTACTAAGATACAGGCCGCCTTCACACAACAGAAAGCAGAGATGGAAGCATGTGCGGCTCAAACAAAGGCAGAAATGCAAGCGCTAGAAAAACAATGTGAACACGCTACAGCCATGGCAAGGTTAACAGGTTCCCGACCGCTGGCTGTATTTTTACGGCCAGCGGTCAGGGTCTCTGAAGTCCGCCGCATAGACTAATTACGGCGGCACTTCAGCTCTATGCCCTGGCTGTTGCTAACAGCCATGGGCACTGGGCAGAATGTCAGGGGCCAATCTTTTGGCCCCTGAACATGTGATCGCTGTGACAACCAATCACAGCGATCACATGCATTTGTACGTATAAAACAGTGTGCACGCGATTGCGTGCACACAGCCCTGTTCCGCTATTACCAACAGCTCTGAGCACTGGGCAGAGTATCAGGGACCAATCTGATGGTCCCTGAACATGTGGTCGCTGTGAAAACCTATCACAGCGACCACATTTGTTTTATTTTGACTTTTCTGGCAGCAAATCTCCTGCCTCTTTTCTTATCCTCAAACATTGTTTCAGTGTGAGGAGAAGAAGAGACTCGGGAGAATTGCTGCCAGAAGAATACTGTGAAAAAAAATACAGTTACACTATAAAACATTCTCTGTATAGATAGATTTCTATCTATCTATACAATCTATCCATCTATCTATCTATCTATCTATCTATCTATCTATCTATCTATCTATCTATCTATCTATCTATCTATCTATCTATCTATCTATCTATCTATACAATCTATCTATCTATCTATCTATCTATCTATCTATCTATCTATCTATCTATCTATCTATCTATCTATCTATCTATCTATCTATCTATCTATCTATCTATCTATCTATCTATCTATCTATCTATCTATACAATCTATCTATCCATCTATCTTTTTTTCTATCTACCTTTCTTTCTTTTATTCTATTAGAATAGGCAGGTAGGGAGTATATAATTATATATATATCCACATATATATAATATATATAGCAATAGCGGTTTATTTTTTTGTTAGCGGTAGTGTAGATATATATACCAGTTAGTTTGTGTGTTTTATAAAAAAAAAAAAATTGTTTCGTTAGTGTTAGTGACGTTATGGCGAGGAAGTTGTTTTCACGCGCCTCGCACGTACCTATATTAGTCTATGGGGCCGTGCAGACTGTCCGTGAGTTTCACGCAGCGTGTGTCCGCTGCTAAAACTCACGACATGTCCTATATTTGTGCGTTTCTCGCGCATCACGCACCCATTGAAGTCAATGGGTGCGTGAAAATCACGCGCAGCACACGGAAGCACTTCCGTGTGACGCACATATTCACGCAAGAGCAGTAAAAAGTATGAATGAAAACAGAAAAGCACCACGTGCTTACAAACATCCAAACAGAGTGTCATAATGATGGCGGCTGCGCAAAAATCACGCAGCCACGCATCATATGGTGATGACACACGGAGCTGTTAAGTGCCTTTTGCACGCGCAAAACACCGTGTTTTTTGAGCGAGCAAAACGCACACGCTCGTGTAAATCCAGCCTAAAGAAAAGACTGATATCAGCATCTCCTTTCTTTTGTGTCCACTACGGTGTTTAACTCAAGAAACGGAGCCAAAAACTGCCACAAAACCTACTTCAAAACAATGTGTTATCTTGACCTAAGAGTCCCGACATGTTGATTGTTTTTTGTTTTTTTTATATTTTATATTTATTAGGTAAATTATTGTGATACAAACACATTGGAGAGTAATACAAAATAATATTCCACACAATACTCTACAGATTCACAACCCGCCCCACCCACCCGCCAGATCCAAGGAACAAAAAAATAAATAAATCCCTACACTTTACATCTATTCCAGACACCCAAAAGTTCCTCTTATTTACATAGTTGGTTCTGCTTTTTAGCTCTTATATTCTCATACATCTTGATTTTAACCGCTTCCCGACCGCTCACTGTATATTCACGTCGGCACTTGCTGGGCTCTGTGCAGCGCCGACGTGAATTCAAGGTGGGTGTTAAAAGCGCGATCCGGGTGTCTCCGAGTAGCGCTGACACCCGGATCGCGCTGTTATCACCTGCCTCTGTTCCCGGAGATATGATGTGATCGCAGGGAAAGTGTGTTGTAGCAACGAACTGGAAAGTTTGTTGCTATAACAAACTGGAAAGTTTGTTGCTACAACAAACTTTCCCGGGGACCGATTGCTGGTGCTGCAGTCGGTTATAAGGCAGAAGCGGGGGCCATATAACGGCCCCCGGGTCTGCCATGCAAAGCAGCCTATGAGAACCAGCCGGAGGCCGGTTCTCATAAGCTTCCTGTCAGTGTGACTCTCAGCGTCACACTGACAGTTTATAATACGTTACACTACCTAGGTAGTGTAATGTATTATAGCAGCGATCAGTGCTGCAGGTCTTCAAGTAAAACAAGTAAAAAGTAAAAAATAAAGTAATAAAAAAGTTTTATAAAAGTGTAAAAACAAGTTATAAAAGTTACAAAAAAAAAGAATGCTTTTTTTCCTATAATAAGTCTTTTATTATAGGAAAAAAATGAAAATGTAAAAAAAAGTACACATATTTGGTATCACCGCGTTCGTAACGACCCAAACTATAAAACTATAATATTATTTTTCCCGCACGGTGAACACCGCAAAAAAAATAATTAAAAAACAATGTCAGAATCACTTTTTTTTGGTCATCAACCCTCCCAAAATATAGAATAAAAAGTGATCAAAAAGTCGCATGTACCCCAAAATAGTACCAATAAAAACTACAACCCGTCCCGCAAAAAACAAGCCCTTACACCTCTTTTTTGACGGAAAAATAAAAACGTTATGGCTCTCAGAATATGGGGACACAGAAAATAAATAATTTTATCAAAGTGATTTTATTGCGCAATCGCCACAAAACATAAAAAACCTATATACATATGGTATCGCCGTAATCGTACCGACCCGCAGAATAAAGTAAAATGTCATTTATACCGCACGGTGAATACTGTAAAAAAAAAATATACAAAAAACATTGTCAGAATTTATGTTTCTTTGTCACTTTGCTTGCAAAAAAATCTAATAATAAGTGATTAAAAAAAATCGCATGCTCCCTAAAATGGTACCAATGAAAACTACAGATTGTCCCGCAACAAATAAGCCCTCACACAGCTCCGTTGGAAAAAAATAAAAAAGTTCTGGCTCTCAGAATATGGCGATGCAAAATGTGCAGAGTGTTCCAAAAGCGGATAAGATCGGGCGCCATTTATCAGTGCGACACCGGCCACATATCTGCGAATTATTATTTATGTACCCCATTATTATACCCTCTTATTATGCCCTGATGTACTCCGCACAGATTACATATGCTCCCCACATTATAAACCGAAATACCAGCAAAACCCCAAACAGAACAGTTACCAAGCAAAATCTGCGCTCCAAAAGCCAAATGGCGTTCCCTCCCTTCTGAGCCCCACAGCGTGCCCAAACACCAGCTTACGTCCACATATATGACATTTTATATCCGGGAGAACCCGCTCAACATTGTATGAGGTATTTGTCTTCAGTGGCACAAACTGGGCACAATATATAGTGCATTAAAATGGCACATCAGTGGAAAATTTTAATTTTCACTTTGCACCATCCGCTGCGCATTAACGCCTTGGCGCACCACGACTTAATAGCATGTCGTGGTGCGAGGGGTTATTTATGGAGCAGGCTCATGCGCTGTGTACGCTCCATATTCTGCAGGTGTCAGCTGTGTATTACAGCTGAAACCCGGGACTAACGGACAGGAACAGTGATCGCGCTGTTACAGGAGCCTGTAAAATGACATTATACTGCAATACATTAGTATTGCAGTGTATTGTACCAGCAACCTAATGATCGCTCGTTCCAGTCCCCTAAAGGGACTTTTGGGAGGTTTCCACTGTTTTGGTACCTCAGGGGCTTTGCATATGCGACATGACACCCGACATGACACCCGAAAACCAATCCAGCAAAATCTGCGCTTCAAAATCTAAATGGCGCTCCTTCCCTTCTGAGCTCTGCCGTGGGTCCAAACAGCAGTTTAGTACCACACATGGGGTATTGGCGTAATCGGGAGAAGTAGCTTTACAAGTTCTGGGGTGCTTTTTAATCTCTATTTCTTGCAAATATTATTTTTTTTATATTTTTTCAGAAAAAAAGTAGATTTTCACTTTCACAGACAAACTCCAATAAATATAGCAAAATACCTGTGGGGTCAAGATGCTAACTATACCCCTAGATAAATTCCTTGAGGTGTGTAGTTTCCAAAACCGTCTCACTTTTGGGGGATATCCATTGTTTTGGCACCACAAGACCTCTTCAAACCTGACATGGTGCCTAAAATATATTCTAAAAAAAGGAGGCCCCAAAATCCACTAGGTGCACCTTTGCATCGGAGGCCGGTATTTCCGTCCATTATCACACTAGAGCCACATGTGGGATATTTCTAAAAACTGCAGAATCTGGGCAATAAATATTGAGTTGCATTTCTCGGGTAAAACCTTCTGTGTTACAGAATTTTTTTTATTACAAATGAATTTCAGCAAAAAAAATAAAATTTGTACATTTCACCTCTACTTTGCTTTAATTCCTGTGAAGCGCCTAATGGGTTAAGAAACTTTATGAAAGCTATTTTGAATACTTTGAGGGGTGCAGTTTTTAATATGGGGTGATTTATGGGGTCTATCTAGTACATAAGGCCCTCAAAGCCACTTCAGAACTGAACGGGTCCCTGTAAAAATGGTCTTTTGAAATTTTCTTAAAAATGTGAGAAATTGCTGCTAAAGTTCTAAACGTTGTAACGTCCTAGAAAAATAAAATAATGTTCAAAAAACTATGCAAATATAAAGTAGACATATGGAATATATAAAATAGTAACTATTTTGTGTGCTATTACTATCTGTTTTACAAGCAGATACATTTAAAATGAGAAAAATCATAATTTTTGCAAATTTTCGCTAAATTTTGGTGTTTTTCACAAATAAGCAATGAATTTATTGACCAATTTTTCCACTAACATAAAGTACAATATGTCACGAGAAAACAATCTCAGAATCGCTTGGATAGGCAAAAGCATTCCGGAGTTATTATCACATAAAGAGACACATGTCAGATTTGAGAAAATGGGGCTGGTCATGAAGGTCAAAATGAGCTCGGTCTTGAAAGGGTTAAGAACAATGTTTTTCCATTCCTGAAAAGAGGGGCGAGTCTGCCATCCATTTCCTTGCAATAACTTTTTTAGCGAGCAGTAAAACTCTCAAAATGAGATGTATTTGCATTTGCAATACGCAGTACAATTTAAAGTGCCAACGGAGCGGATTTCAAGATCACCCGATCTAACTTGGATGCCACTTCTTAAATATCAAAGACCAATATGAATCAATAGCAGGGCACGCCCATACCATATGCAAAAACTCTGCCACTGGATATTGGCATCTATGGCATTTTGCCTCCTTAATTAAACCCATTTTATACAGTGAGGCAGGAGAATAATATAATTGATGGGTAAGATTGAACTGAACCATAAGATTGTTTTCACAAAGCGAAGTCTCCTTCCCATTCTTATTCACATTATACATTTCTCCCAACTTAGGCCCCATGCACACGATCGTATTACCGTGGACCGTACTGCGGTCCGCGGTTTTACGGACCCATTCGGTTGTATTGGCCACGGATACCTTTCCATAGCGCTATGGATGGGTGTCCGTACCGGAGCACCGTGCCGGGAATTATAGAGCATGTCCTATTTTTCGTATTTTGTATGGGAGCACGGCCAAAAAATGCAGGCGGTCGTCAGCGGCCGGCCGTGCCCGCAACCGTGGGCTATGATTACGGGCACGGCCGTGTGCATGGGGCCTAATTGGACCTAAATCTCTATTTCAACCACTTTGACTTGTGAAAACAGTGTTTTGTGAGTTATAAACATATAATTATTTGATAAATACTTGACAGAAGCCCTCGCTGCATTCATCTCAAGAATACATTCTAAAGCAAAGTACTTATGAACTCTGAACAAAATTTTGTCCAGGGATTTAGTGCTAGCAGGCCATAATTGATAATACCTATATCCAAATTTCTTATTTACCCCATACGTGAATTGTAAATCCTCAAAAGGAATTATTTGTCCCTCTTTAAAAATATGTGACCTTCCCGTGTAATACCAATTCTTTCCCAAAAACTATACTCGGGAATTATCATACATTTTTATAATCATAGTTATTCCAAATCCGGGTAAAAGAAACTGCCCCTAATCCCAGACAACCTCTTGAAATCCGCCCAACTTTTAGTAATGCACCATACACACGACCGTATATTTTATCCATAATTACGGACCCATTCTTTTCTATTAGCCACGGACCCCTTTCAGTGTTTTTACGGATGGGTGTCCAAGCTGAAAAAATTATAGAACCTGTCCTATTCCTGTCCGTAATTACGGCACGGACTCTCCCATAGAAGCCTATGCGTGCTTCCGTAAATACGGACAGCTACGGATGTGCATCCGTAAACCGTCCGTAATTACGGAAGCGTTGCTATGCAACATGTTGGGGACAACATTTGCAGCCTCCCTCTTTTTTACGGATCTGTATATACGATCAAATATGGATGCAATACGGACCCGTATATACGGCTAAGTTACGGATGACTACAGATCCGTATTTACAGACAATATTTCGGGATAGATGAAAATACAGTTGTGTGCATGGGGCCTAACCCTGCATGCATGGGAGGGTTAAGCCTCCCTCACTTACCTTTATCCATAAGTACTTCTGTTTGATCCTAACCCTTTTCCTGCCCCCAAATAAGATCATTGGGAATTACTTCTATCAGCTTAAAGACCCTTCTATTGATCCATACCCGACAAGAAGAGGAACCATTTTCACAAGGGATATTCTATCGCTCCTCGAAAGCGGAGGTTTACTCCACATATGCACCTTAGCTCTAGTTTTTTAAATCAATGGCATAATATTTAAAGAGATATGATTTTCCAGATTACCATCTATGTTAATCTCCAGGTATTCAAAGTGATGTGGGCGACTCAAGACAGATCATTTTCCCGAAAAATCATTATCTATTGCATCCAATGGTAGCAGAATAAATTTTCCCCAATTAATCGCTAATCCAGATGACGAACCAAATTGTATCACCTGAATGGCCCTCGGGACAGACCTCACTGCGTCGTTCAGGCAAAATAAAACATAATTTGCATATAAAAGGATTTTGTCCCTCACCACTCCACAACCGAATCCAGAAATAGACTCATCCTCTCTTATTAGAATTGCCAAAAGTTCAATAAACATGGCGAACAAGAGCAGAGAAAGGGGACACCCCTGCCGAGTTCCTCTAAAGAGTTCAACAGAATGGGATAAGTCCCCACAGACACTGACTCTAGCAGTGGGAAAACTATACATCACCTTCACCACATCGAAGAAATTACTTCCAATCACAAATTTTGCCACAACCCTCCAGAGAAAAACCCACTCCAATGCCCACATGGTCTTGTGGGTAAAACGGCTGTTTACCTGCAAAACCTACTGGCCATTAACAATCAATTTAAGATCCGCGCCAAGCAGCATGTCAGAGCTGTTTTCGGCCGCCTGGCTGCAAGTTCCGTTTGTCCTTATCCTTAGGAGTACTTGGTCTCTACAGTTCTTGATCATTAATGGGGAAGAAAGGGAAGGAAGACCCTCACAGATAGGCTTTGGAGAAGTTTTTGTTTTTATTTTTTTGAGTGGAGGTTTAGGAGATATGTTAGTTTTTTTTTCGCCTTGATGACAAAGGCTGATGGTGATAAAGGCTGGAACTTGACATGTCGCCTCTATACCGGCTCTTCTTCCAGAGGCGCTTTTGATTTTCTTTTTATCCAGCAGATGTAGATGCTAAAAAGAAGAAAAATGAATATCAGTTATTCGATATCTGCTATTTACATGTGAACTCTGAACTCTACTATCCTGAACATAGGTGGAGTGTGTGCAGATGTCCCCTGGTGTGTTCTCTGTACTTCACCTGCTTATCAGTCTCCTGAAAATATCATCTCATCCCTATGTAGTGCATTGACTTCAGTAACTTTAATAGGTTCTGCCAAGTTTCTCTTTTTACTGGGTAAAACAGTGTTGCAGATTATACTATTCTACCTGTCAGGAGCAAAGGAAATCTGACGGGACAGAAGCTAACAAGCCAATTACTGGCTCTCATATGCCATACAATGTAGGTTTAATAAAATAAATAAATATATGCCAGTGTGAACAGAACCTAAATCTTAAGAACGGCATCATATTTAAGTAGTAAAAGTACTGCATCTCCTGATCAATTATTCATGTAGACAACCTGACAAGATTTGTTCAGCTCAGCTACATGTACATAAGTAATGGTTGTTTTTTACATACCCTATGCCAGCAATTATCATGATGGTAACGATGGTGGGTACAGATATCGCTATGAAGACTTTACTGTTGATTTTTAATGTCTTCTGAAATACCGTCTCAGGCGCTGTGATGTCAAGCACGTCAGGCAGTGTGGGACGAGGCTGGTATACCGCTGTTGTTCTCGTTGATCCACTGAGAACTAAATAAAAAATAATTCATTTTATCAGTATCAAGGGAGGAAAGAAATTGCATTTTAGGTGATTTTAAGACAGAAATAATAATAAAGATATAATATATCAGGACATCACAATTATCTCTCCTCATTATAGTTCATAATAAACTCTTACCATAAAAATGTAGAATTATAAGGGACAGCACCGTCACTAGAAAACTATCTACAAAATACAGTGCGCTGGAGATGAAAGGATGAGCCAAGTGGCAAACTGCTACATCCAATATTCCTACCGGGGAAATCCATCCCTCATCTATCAGCGTAGGCCGTCTATGTATTACAGTTCCGCATAGTGGCGGTGATAATATGCACTTACCTCTCACATTATACACAAGGTGGCTGACTGGCACACCGGATTGCAGCATGGTGGTACACTGGTAAACACCGGACTCGTGCATCTGGACGCCCATGATTTTTAAAAAGCTGTCCTCGGTGACTTTTGGTTCATTTTCACCGGGCTGAAAAGATAATATGGACAATTGTTAGAACCTTCTATGTCTCAATTATTTATATCAATGTCATTATCACTGGGGGAGAAACAAACGCCTTGACTTGATGGCCGTATGTACAATGATATCAGGCACTTTCCTGGTTACTTTATCAAAAATCTCCCATTTTACCCTCATTCCCTTAGAAATATGTCAAATATTTACCATGATGAACACATTTTTATAGGGCTCCTGCAGCCTGGCATGCCACATAAAGTTACAGTCTAGATATAGATCTTCATCCTCTGTAACTTGCATAAATATTTCTAGACAAAAAGAAAGTGTTAGAGTGTTAGTTATGTGTCTACTCGGCCCCTGCGCTGTACACTACATTGTAACTCACAGTCACTGATATTATTATACCATCTACTTACGTCCACAGTTTATCGTCTCGGCAACGTAAGCTTTTTGATTTTTGCATGGAGAGCAGAAAAGTCCAGTTTTCAAATCTGATAAAAGAAGAAAAATATCAAATATGAGTGTTTTATAAGATTTCTTTAGAATAAATATCATAATCATGTGTTGACGTGTATCCCCTGTCACATGGAGAAAACACAGGCTGCCACAAATGGCGCTCCTATTCTACTAGTGGCTCCTGCAGGATTATCATTGGACAGAATCACATCAATCTAAATTTCCTTCTGGTTCAGTAAATCAGATTTTCCGGCATGAACTATGGATTATTGGAAGTGTTCTGCATATTTACAGAGTGGACAGTGAGCGCTTTGTGTCCGGTGTTTATTACTAATTTAATATATGGATTTATATAAAGGAATAAAAGCCGCCACTTACCAGAGCATCCACTCTCGGTGCACACACAGCTGCATCTATCCATGTTTTCTGTGAAGAGAGGAAAGTATTTTACTACAACTCTCATCATCCAGTCAGGAGAAGATTGTCATTACAATGCCCCCAACCCAGTAACACATACAGTGAGTGTCTCCCTAAACAGTGCCAGCGACAGTGCCCTTTATATAGCGCTATGCAAAGTTGTCCCCATAGAGCACTGGTCACAATGACCCTCATAAAGGGTCGGCTGGTACTCAAAAACAATGTCAGTCACAGCCCCCCCCCCCCCCCCCCGTACATAGTGACAACCACAATAACCTCCCAAAATACAGCAGCCTCTGTTTACTTACTTCACGTTCTCTACAGTGCTGCCCGCTCTCATAGTTATATGTAAGTAACCAGTCAGCGGCCGCTTACATGTAACTTTTTTGTCCTCTGCGGGGGGAGGTGTGCAGCGTCTATATAGTGCTGTCATCCATGTATAATAGAGGTGTTCTGACAACACCATAAATATATAATATAAATATATTTTCCATACACATGAACGGTAAGTCACAATTCACACATATTATATTAACAATAATCCCAGTTCCTCTGGCCAATGAATAAAACTCATACTATACCTTGATTTTTTGGATGGCCCCCGGCGCAGACAACATTTTCCTCGTCACAGGTCTTACAATTGGTGTACGTTTGCACCATTATACCTGGGGAAATACACTTGTTTTAAAAACTTACAATGTTATAGAAAATATCAAAAACAAATAAAAAGTATAAGATGTACTTACCACAGCTGTCTTCACCTGAGAAACAAAGACAAAAAAGAACTTGTTACTTAATGTTGTCGTTGTCAGACTCATAAACATTGAACTTATACATTTCCATTGAAATCTCTGAGCTGCCCCAGTAGAGTCCGGGTCCTATATAGAGCCCAGCAGCTCCTAGAACTGACATCCACAGCAGCCAATCAGATTCCTGTTGTCATGTGTCCAGTGTAGGGAAGAAAATAAAAGCAGTGATGTGATTGGTGGCTATGGGGAAGACCTGCAGTTTCTGCCTGCACCAGTATTTCTACATGAGGCGCAGGCGTCTAGTACAGTCACATGTAATAATGTTGCAGCATGTTATGGGGTAATAATATATCTAGAAGAACTCACCTTTTTTATTTGGGCATCTCCCTAAAAGTGAAAGAAATGCAAAATTAGTAATTATAAAAAAAATGGCACTGAATGTGCAGCGTATAGTATAGGTTCACATTTATACATTACAGAACTGCACAAAGTTCTCAATATTATATTTTTAGCAAATTTGCTCCTGTCTGTAAATAGAATGTTGACTGCTACACTGACAAGGAGAAGTAACAGAAAAAAAGCCACTTGTGACAATCTAAGAAACAGTAAGGTTTCTTACTATTTGAATTCGATACCCATCCTCTGCCAGGTCCGGTAGCGCACCATAGACGCAGACCACGGCCACTGCTATGGTGCCCGAAGTGAGAAGGGAGCCCGACTATTAACTCCTTTGGCTTCCTGACATAGATTTGTATACCTTTCATTGAGTTCAATGGTATCTGTATATATTTATATGCACTGAGCTCCCTCTAGTGGTGGCTGCAGACAGACAGTTTTATAATGCACAGTGTGAAGGGAAGCAGGGGATTTATCAATGTACATTTGTAAGTTGCCTGGTGTAAATATGAAAAATATGGTGTTCAGACCAAGCGTTATAGTCATGAAGTTTCTGTTTGCACAAGTAAAAGGTTCGACCTGACGTTTTTTAACTTAACTCAGATACGTCAACAGGGAGTGCACCCCAATCTGTTACACTCTGCACCGGTGAGAGACACTGGCACACCGCATCAGTATTACCAGAACTCCCACTATATAGATCTGTCATCTCCGGGTGGATAAACTGGCATCACTAGCTAGACATGAATGTTTCACTTACTTTCCTGAGACTCCTGGGCTATCACCTTCAGCTTTTCTTTAAGTTGTTTAAATTGATGTATAATTATATGAAGAAGCTGGACATCTAGAATAAATGAAGAGAAATAATAATGGCAGCTAATTCCCCAATCTATTAGTCTGGGCCCCCAAAACAAAGGTAATTTTTCTTTTACACTAATAAGAGAAGCAAAATGTAATATTTACCTTTAAAATCTATTGCCTCGATGATATCCACAGATTTTTTATACTCCGAAACTATGTCGGAAATAGCATAGTCATCTGGAATGGAAACACCAAAGATACAATCATTATCTATATATCATCATTCAAATTATAATAATAATAGTAGTAATAACAATAATAATAGTAGTAATAATAATTGTAATAATAATAATAGTAATAAAAATAATAATAATAGTAATAACAATAATAGTTATAATGATAATAATAGTAATAATAGTTATAATAATAATAGTAATAATAATAATAATAGTAGTAATAATAATAATAGTAATAATAATAATAGTAATAATAATAATAGTAATAATAATAGTAATAATAATAGTAGTAATAATAATAATAATAATAGTAATAATAGTTATAATAATAATAGTAATAATAATAATAATAGTAATAATAATAGTAATAATAATAATAATAGTAATAATAATAGTTATAATAATAATAATAATAGTTATAATGATAATAATAGTAATAATAGTTATAGTAGTAATAATAATAATAGTAATAATAATAGTAATAATAATAGTTATAATAATAATAATAATAGTAATAACAATAATAATAATAATAGTAATAATAATAATTATAGTAATAATAGTTATAATAATAATAGTAATAATAATAATAATAATAGTAATAATAATAGTAATAATAATAATAATAGTAATAATAATAGTTATAATAATAATAATAATAATAATAATAATAATAATAATAGTTATAGTAGTAATAATAATAATAGTAATAATAATAGTTATAATAATAATAGTAATAATAATAATAGTAATAATAATAATAATAGTAATAATAATAGTAATAATAATAGTAATAATAATAATAATAATAGTAATAATAATAGTAATAATAATAATAATAGTAGTAATAATAATAATAGTAATAAAAATAATATTAGTAGTAATAATAATAGTTATAGTAATAATAATAATAATAATAATAGTAATAATAATAATAATAGTAATAATAGTAATACTAATAAGACAATTACCCAGCATCTCGACTTCATCCTCCAGGTAATTTAGGATCTCTTTTTCGGCAATTTTAGAAAACCGCCTGATGGTCACATAGGCCTCTGTGCTTTCATCCACTTGGCTTCTGATAAAAGTGTGATATTTAGCCATAGCCATTTTCCCTCTTGCGTCGCATTCGATGCAGCAGAGGGATCTTGTGATGAAGCAAGATGTTAGCAGAAGTAGAAGGCCAATCATGATCTGAACCAAACTTTTGGAAATAAATCGCTTCTAGTAGCCACTAGTCGCTATAAATCGCAAAATACAGAACTATGTCCCACGGAGAAGACAACAGCACTGATACATTTGACAACATCAGGCACTGCCTTACCGGAAAATGTCTTTGTGACATCACTATGGAACCCGAGATGTCATAAAGAATATGCAAATTATCTCTGTGACCTATGAGTTATCAGAAAGACTAGGGAGAAAAATTGTATTATGACATCATCCCATGACATACGCAAATGATGCTCTGGACTCATGAGATATTAGAAAAATTGAATAGTATGTTTAACTTTAACCCCTTAAGGACACGGCCAATTTTGGCCTTGAGGACCGAACTATTTTTTTCATATTTCCCTCTTTGTATCCCGGCGCTTATAACTTTTTCATTTTTTTGTCCGACATAGCTGTATGAGACTTTGATTTTTGCGGGACAAGTTGTACTTTATGTAGGTACCATGGTTTTGGTACATTTACATTATCATTTAATTTCTATACATTTTTATTTTTGGCAAAAAAAGCAGTTCCGCTGCAGTTTTCTTTATTTTGTTTTTACACCTTACATCAATCATCATAAATAACATTATACATTTATTGTACAGGTTGTTACGGACGTGGCGATACCAAATATGCGTATATTATTTAATGTCTTGGGACTTATATTTTGAAAAATGTATTTATTGTAAAAAATGTGTATTTCTGTGTATTTTTTAAACAATTTTTTTTTATTAATTGAACTTTTGTTTTTTAATCCCATAAAGGGATTTTTCATTTAGATTATTGAACTTTAATGTACTGGCATATATCTGCCTAAGTATGCCCTGACAACAGGAAATATGGTCAGACAGCCCGGGGGTCCTTCAATGGACCCTGGGCTGTCTGCCCATACCAGGTATAGCCATTGATCGCGTCACAGGGATTTCCTGTGATGCGATCAAAGGGGAGACCCCCTTCTCACTTTAGATTTGAATGCTGCCGCGATCAGCTTTGATCGCGGCATTCAAGGGGTTAACGGCAAAGAGAAGAGGTTTTTCTTCTCTCCGCCGGTAGAGCTGGGCTGCGGCTGTGTATTACAGACATTACAGCTGCTGCCCAGGTCATCGTGGCGCGCGGACACTGGCTGTCACACAGGATGAGAATACTCATCCTAAAGCGCCAAGTACCCGCCGCTCAGGACGAGTATTCTTGACTTGTGTCGATAACCAGTTAACCTCTTAAGGACTGAGACATTTCTATATTTTTCATTTTAGTTTTTCACTCTCCGCCTTCCAAGAGTCATAACTTTTTATTTTTCTGTTAATAGAGTGGCGTGAGGGCTTATTTTTTTGCGGGGGGAGATGTCGTTTCTAATGCCACTATTTAAAGTACCATAGTACTGGGAAACTGATAAAAAATTCTTTGCTTGCTGAAATTGGCTTGGTGTTTTAGGCTACATGCACACGTTGAGTAATTTGGTGCAGAAAATCTGCATCAAAACCGCAGGTAAATGCAGGTAATTCTGCAGCTAAAAGCCGCTCCTAACGCTTTTTGATGCATTTTCAGGTGCAGTTTTTACTTTTTGATGCAGAAATAGGTGCAGTTTTATGCTGCTGATTTTGGTGCGCTTTGTTTTTTAGACTAGTCAGATACAATTCCTAGGCCGAAACGCAGGATAAATTGACATAAGGTGGATTTTAAATTATGCACCGCTGGTCAATTTACGTGCAGAAAAAAATCTGTAACATGTAGGTGAGATTACTTGAAATCTCATTCACTTTGCTGGTACTGTATTACGCTGCGGATTTGCTGCAGGAAAATACGCTCGTAATACGCATCATGGGTATTTGGCCTTATAGCCCAGAGCTGCTTTCGTAAACGAATGACAAGATGGGCTTTATACATAACCACGGAATGATTGAAAAAGTTTGATATTGTATTGTATGACTATTGCAGTTCTACTGTTTTACTAAGGGTTAACTGAATTGATGTCGAAGTAGGCTCCTTATTGGCTGCCTGTTTATTTAAGTGTTTACCCTATACTTACAATGCTGCGCACGCACTAAAGATACAAGTGCATCGCCAGTTTACCGTCTGTGATCTACTCCAAGAATGCCTCAAATGAAATCAAGGTATAGTATGAGTTTTATTCATTGGCCAGAGGAACCGGGATTATTGTTAATATAATATGTGTGAATTGTGACTTACCGTTCATGTGTATGGAAAATATATTTGTATTATATATTTATGGTGTTGTCAGAACACCTCTATTATACATGGATGACAGCACTATATAGACGCTGCACACCTCCCCCCGCAGAGGATAAAAAAGTTACATGTAAGCGGCCGCTGACTGGTTACTTACATATAACTATGAGAGCGGGCAGCACTGTAGAGAACGTGAAGTAAGTAAACAGAGGCTGCTGTAATTTGGGAGGTTATTGTGGTTGTCACTATGTACGGGGAGGGGGGGGGGGCTGTGACTGACATTGTTTTTGAGGGCATTGTAATGACAATCTTCTCCTGACTGGATGATGAGAGTTGTAGTAAAATACTTTCCTCTCTTCACAGAAAACATGGATAGATGCAGCTGTGTGTGCACCGAGAGTGGATGCTCTGGTAAGTAGCGGCTTTTATTCCTTTATATAAATCCATATATTAAATTAGTAATAAACACCGGACACAAAGCGCTCACTGTCCACTCTGTAAATATGCAGAACACTTCCAATAATCCATAGTTCATGCCGGAAAATCTGATTTACTGAACCAGAAGGAAATTTAGATTGATGTGATTCTGTCCAATGATAATCCTGCAGGAGCCACTAGTAGAATAGGAGCGCCATTTGTGGCAGCCTGTGTTTTCTCCATGTGACAGGGGGATACACGTCAACACATGATTATGATATTTATTCTAAAGAAATCTTATAAAACACTCATATTTGATAATTTTCTTCTTTTATCAGATTTGAAAACTGGACTTTTCTGCTCTCCATGCAAAAATCAAAAAGCTTACATTGCCGAGACGATAAACTGTGGACGTAAGTAGATGGTATAATAATATCAGTGACTGTGAGTTACAATGTAGTGTACAGCGCAGGGGCCGAGTAGATACATAACTAACACTCTAACACTTTCTTTTTGTCTAGAAATATTTATGCAAGTTACAGAGGATGAAGATCTATATCTAGACTGTAACTTTATGTGGCATGCCAGGCTGCAGGCGCCCTATAAAAATGTGTTCATCATGGTAAATATTTGACATATTTCTAAGGGAATGAGGGTAAAATGGGAGATTTTTGATAAAGTAACCAGGAAAGTGCCTGATATCATTGTATATACGGCCATCAAGTCAAGGCGTTTGTTTCTCCCCCAGTGATAATGACATTGATATAAATAATTGAGACATAGAAGGTTCTAACAATTGTCCATATTATCTTTTCAGCCCGGTGAAAATGAACCAAAAGTCACCGAGGACAGCTTTTTTTTTAAATATCCTTTTTATTGTCAGTTTTCACATTTTCTTACAAACATTTCACGTAAAAATGACATCATAAGTGCGCAGCACTCAACTGTCATTGAATTAACTTCGAATTAAATTCAACATAACATAACATATAAACATATCAACATGGCATAAGTGTCGATCTTCACATGGACCGAAAACATGACTTCCCCCAACCCCGACACGACTTAGGTCATCAATGAGTATCTACTTGTCATTTATCCCCCAACTAGTTCAAAGTTGCAACCCCCCTAAAGTGCCTGCCAAGAGCTGCGTGCAGTACCACTTTGTGTGCTGGAAAGGCTTAACAATTTCCGCTATTTCGGCTGCTGTACATTGCGATTCTATGAATATTTGCCACTTATCAAATAGCTTCTTGGTTCCCGTTTCCTTCCGCCTTTCCACCTCCACCCTCTCAAGAACTAATAACTGTTTCAGCCGCGACACAATCAGTTCTAACCCCGGCATGTCTGCTTCCAACCATTTACTCAGCAGGCATCTCAAGGCTACCAGTAAAATCGTGTGCACCAGCACTGGAGGTGATCTCACCCCTCGAGCACCCTCTTCCTCCGGCGGCCGCGCCTGATGGAATAGTAGCGCTTGAGGCGTCATTGGGAGGTTCGCTTTCCAATGATCCTCAATATATTTTTGCACCATCCCCCAAAATCGTTTCGTATGTACGCACCCCCACACTCCATGCCATAAATTCGTCAAAGGTGTATTGCATTTGGGGCAACTCGTAATGCGGTCAGGGAAGGATTGTGAAGGCAAAATATTAAAGCCATATATAGCTGAATGCATCAATTTAAAATAGGTTTCCCTCCAGCTCTCATTTATAACACTCTTCCGTACCGTCTCCCAACCTCCCAGTATGATCTCTCCTATACCTGGATCTTGGGTCCACCGTTCCCAGATTTTGAAAGTAATCCTTGATTGCGGATGAACAAAACCATCTCTCAGTGCTCTATACAACCCTGAAATGGTCGCCCGCCCAGTTATTGGACCTATGACCTCATCTGGAGTGTGCGAGGTAGCTTCCTTACTCAAATCCCTGAGCCTGGAGGTACAAAATGCTCGTACCTGAAGTATTTGTAAAAAATTGACCCTACCTTCTATAGGTCTGAGTTTAGTGGTGATTTCCTCCCCAGTTAACCACCTCCTTTCCTCTATGTGCATAAGATCCCCTGCGTTGTCAATGCCTACCATCCCCCATGAGGCAAATCCGTCCCCCTTGCCTACTCCTGGTAAAAATTCTGCGTGCCCGCTCAACGGCATATGTTTCGATACCAGGTGAGGTAACCCAAACTGCTTACGTACCACTTTCCAAGCTAGGACTGTATCTCTCAATACAATGGAGGTTTTGAGACGGCACGGAAGAGAAGCAACTCTACAATGTAACAAAGCTTTCAGGTTCCAGGGTGAGGCATACTCCCCCTCCAGATCTAAGTTGGAATAATTGGTTGTTTCGTGAAGCCAATCTACTACATGACGAAAAAGACAGGCCACGTTATAACCCCTGACATTCGGAAAGTTCACACCCCCTTCTTGTTTGCTCATCATGAGCTTGGTAAGTGCGATGCGAGGCCTTTTTCCTGCCCATATAAATTTAGTGAATGAGGCCGTCAGCTTAGAGACATCCACATGCTTCAATAAGAGAGGGATTGTTTGAAAGGGGTATAGCAATCTGGGGAAGCTAACCATCTTAATCAGGTGGCACCTTCCCAGGAGGGACAACGGCAATTGACCCCATCTAGTGAGTTCCGCTTGTATTTTTTTAAATAACGGGGGATAATTTAGGCCATACAGGGTGTCTGGCACCCTCCCTATTCTGATACCCAGATAAGTAATGCAGTGTTCGACCGGGGATATCTTGACTTTATACCCCGAGCATTGCCCAAATTCCTGCAAAAATGGAAAATCGTCCTTAAATGCTCTTGAGGATTTGACATAAAAAGTATAACGTCATCAGCGAACAGGGCTAACTTCACTGCCCGAGACCCTACTTGAATGCCTCTGAACATATCCGATTCCTCCAGGAATCTAGCCATAGGTTCCAGTGCGAGATTGAATAAGAGGGGCGACAGGGGACATCCCTGCCGTGTCCCTTTATGTAATTGGAAAGGATCCGACAGGAACCCTGAGGAGTGAACACGTGCCTGCGGGTTATTGTAGACACCCTTCAGGAAGACCCGGAAGTCTCCCTGAACGTTCATTTTGTCCAGCACCATCCCCAGCCATTCCCATTGTATGTTATCAAAGGCTTTCTCTGCGTCTAGCGCTAAAAGTGCCGGCCTGGTACCTGGCTGGGGATCGTGCCTGACTGTTTCTAGCACCGTCAACACTTTGCGTAGATTCGTCACTGCTGCCCTGCCCTTCACAAATCCTACTTGGGATTTTCCCACCAGTGTGGGTAGATACATAGCCAGCCGATTGGCCAAAACTTTTGTGAGCAATTTCTGATCTTGGTCTATCAGTGAAATGGGACGGTACGACCCCGGGTCAAGAGGATTCTTCCCCTTCTTGGGTAACACCTTTATATTATATGCGCTACTTTGGCCTCTGCTGGTAAAGCACCCGTCTTTAGTAAAATATTATAATATGCCACCAAGGTAGGGCTGATTTCTTCTCTCAGAGATTTAAAAAACTCCTGTGAATCCATCCGGACCCGGGGCCTTTCCGTTAGATAAGGTCTTAATGGCGCTCCAAACTTCCTCTAATGTAATCTCTGCGATCGTTCTGCTCCTGAGTGAGCCCTGGCAGCTTCACCTTCTCCAAAAATTCCCTCCCTTTTTGGAGGTCTATGGGTGTTTCTTCGTAAAGGGCTTGGTAGTATTGACTTAATATAGTGTTGATTTTTTGGGGGTCTGAGGTAGGAGTTCCATTGGATTCATTAAGTGTTGAAAAGTGTGACGGTGCATACCTCCCCTTCGCTAATCGCGCTAATAATTTGCCCGCTTTATTGCCGAAACGCATTAGATCGGCATCATATTGGGACCGGTAAATACTCTCTCTTTTGTCTAACCACTGATCAAACTGTCGCTTAGCTTCCCTCCATTTCTCCCCCAATGACGGTGATGGAGAGTGTAGAAATGCTGTGTATGCACACCGTAGTCTGTCGCTCGCTGCCGTGTACCCTTCGGTCGTCTTGCGTTTAAGATTAGACATAAATTGCATAACTTTCCCTCTTATTACCACTTTGGCTGTACGCCAATACAATGACGGTTCCGAACGATGCGATACATTATCCGCATCAAATTCCATCCACCACCCCTTAAGCTTCTGTATAAAGCCCTCATCCTTTGCCAGAAAGGCGGGAAACCTCCTGATAAAATCCGTTCCTCTAGCTACTGTGTCGGCCAAGGTAATGGTAACCGGGGCATGGTCCGAAATAACTAGATCTTCAATCGCCGCGTCACGTAATCGTCGCGATAATGCGTCATTAACTAGCAAGTAATCAATACGCGACCATGACTGATGAACATGGGAGAAATGTGTGTATTCCTGCGCATCTGGGTGTAGACTCCTCCACGCATCTATTAGGGCCGTGTGTCTTAAAAAGTCGGGCAAGATCCTATCTCTATTTCTCTGCGAACTAGTCCCTGCGCTCCTATCTTCCCTTGAGGACCTTACAGTGTTAAGGTCTCCCCCTAGAATCAAAAACCTAGTGCGATCCTGCTGGAGTTGGGTTTCCAAATGACCAAAAAAACCTGCGTTAACCGTATTTAGGCCATACACATTATGAATACTGATAGTTTCCCCTGCATGTTCCATCACTAGATGGATCCAACGGCCCTCGTCATCCCGCTCCTGGGACACCAGCGTAAACGCAAAATTTTTATGTACCAAAATTATAACTCCCGCCTTACCCTCCCTTGCCGACGAGCCAAAAACCTGACCCACCCAGAATTTTTGCAAATACTTAAACTCTGGCTCGGTAAGGTGAGTTTCCTGTAATAGGGCCACATCTGGGTGTAATCGTTTCATGTGTCGCAAAAGTTTGCTCCGTTTCTGTGGGGATCTCAGCCCTTTAACGTTCCAAGAGACTATTTTCATGTTATTGGGCCGTGCATAAGATGAGCTAAAATGCCTAAAAATCGTGATAGGTTCGGGGAGTCAGATCCGCCTTTTTCCAAGAGCCATGTATAAACTTTAATAACATAACCAAAACCCGGCTTATAAACCAGAACCAAACTCCATGTCAAGGCCATCCGGCCTTTATCTAACAAAACCATAAAATCACCTACGGCAAGGGTTATCAGCCCCTTAATACCCACTGGTGTAAGTGACTTCACTTTTTTCTGTTGTGTCAAAACACGCCCCTCCCTCCCCCTCCCCCCCAGACCTGCATATATGTCTCCTTCATTGAGGAAGCAGCACCTGCCCTTGCCACCTCATTACCCCTTTGTCGCCTGTGCACACATTTATATATTCTTATACCATCGGTTTAACAACCTAGAGTCCATTTGGATTATATCATCACATATCCACATAAATCTTGTTTCGCCTCTAGGTTTCGCTGCCTCCTTTTCCCAGATCTCCTACCGAAACTTCCCCAAGTATGCCATCTGTGGCAGATATAACTAATCCCTTGCGTAGGGGTGGCATTGTATCATTCCCGGTCAATCCCGTCCACAAGGAAAAATCTCAGAACCTGATCTAACGCCCTCACTAATCTCCTGTAGCGAAAATGCAGGGAAATACCAAAAATGCATCCATTTCAACATTGTAACATTATAACATTAGGTCAGCTGTTGACCGGTACAAAGTGTCGTATAAGACCGCCAAATATCGCCCTCAAAACTTTAAAATTATCTGCAAACTTATCTGTAGCCGGTCGGAATCTGCAATTGGTCTACAGCGTCCACAAAATCATCATCACATCAGCATAAATATAATGGTGCTTAAAAGGACTTCGTCCGTCAATCAGGAGACGTAGATCGGGTGCGGTCCCGCGTTCGCCTCTGCGGCTTCGGAGAGTCCCCTCCATTTCCGGATCGACACCCCCGGGATCTTCCTGGTGTGGGCATTAAAGCTTCTGCCCAGGTTCGCTCCATATCTAGTCGGTTCCGTTTGGCTTCTCTTGACTTGCGATTTGGACTGTATGCTGGACTGTGACGCTCCTCGTGCTGGGGTCTGTGCCTGCAAAGCTCTGTAAGTGCGTTCTCCGCTTCCTGTGGCGTGGTGAAAATCTTGTTCCGCCCGTTCTCCTGAAACACCCGTAAGATGGCTGGGTACTGCAGGTTAAAGCATATTTTCGCTTGGAACAGCGCGGTGCAGATCTTGCTGAAAACTCGCCTTCGTTTTGGAACCTCCGCAGAGAAATCCTCGAAAAGTAGCACTTTCATGCCCATTATTTCCAAAGGACGCGATCTGCTGCGGAATGCTTTCATAAGTGCCACCTTATCATTGTAATCCAACAGCTTAAAGATTACTTGTCTGGGACGAAGCGAACTGTGGTCATCTGTTGCTGGGAGGTTTCTGGGGTCCGGCCCCACTCTGTGCGCCCTCTCCACCCGGCAGGGACGGGGAAGACCTAACGCTGCTGGCAATGTCCTCTCACATAATCGCTGCAAATCAGAAGATATCACCGCTTCTTTCAGCCCCACCAGTCGCAGGTTGCTCCTCCTGGAGCGGTTTTCCAGATCCTCCACCTTGTCCCCCAACTGCGTAGTAACAGACAGCACCCCTTTAAGTTTGGATTGCAGACGTTCATTTTCATCCTCCAGCAGCGTCATACGCTGTTCTAATTCATCAGCTCTGGTAGTGACTTGTGCCAGCTCCGCATGCACGCGGTTTAGGGAATCTTGCACCGTTTTTTCCAGCGCCTTTTGCAGGTCTGGCGCTATCTGTTTGGCTACTTCACGGGCCAGGGCTACATAATCAATGGCTGCAGGATGAGAGGACATTATGTGTTCTGCTGGGCTTGAAAGCTGGGACTGAGGGTGCTGCAGCTCATCTTCCTGTGTGTATAGCAGGGGCGCAGTGGCGGGAAGCGCCGCCATCTTACCTCCCTTTTTCACGGCGCGGCTGAGTCTTCCATGGCTGGCTTCTGCGCGCTTCTGAGGAGGTACCTGTCCATACAGGCACCACCGGGTATGTTTCCGTGTGCAGGGCTGGTGGCTTCACCGCTGATTGTCGTCGCCGAAGCGACTATTGCGAGCAAACAGGCTGGGCGGGAGCTCAGTCACTTGCGTCCTGCATCGCCAGCGCCGGAACCGGAAGTCCGAGGACAGCTTTTTAAGAGTCATGTGCGTACAGACGCACGAGTCCGGTGTTTACCAGTGTAACACCATGCTGCAATCCGGTGTGCCAGTCAGCCACCTTGTGTATAATGTGAGAGGTAAGTGCATATTATTACCGCCACTATGCGGAACTGTAATACATAGACGGCCTACGCTGATATATGAGGGATGGATTTCCCCGGTAGGAATATTGGATGTAGCAGTTTGCCACTTGGCTCATCCTTTCATCTCCAGCGCACTGTATTTTGTAGATAGTTTTCTAGTGACGGTGCTGTCCCTTATAATTCTACATTTTTATGGTAAAAGTTTATTATGAACTATAATGAGGAGAGATAATTGTGATGTCCTGATATATTATATCTTTATTATTATTTCTGTCTTAAAATCCCCTAAAATGCAATTTCTTTCCTCCCTTGATACTGATAAAATGAATTATTTTTTATTTAGTTCTCAGTGGATCAACGAGAACAACAGCGGTATACCAGCCTCGTCCCACACTGCCTGACGTGCTTGACATCACAGCGCCTGAGACGGTATTTCAGAAGACATTAAAAATCAACAGTAAAGTCTTCATAGCGATATCTGTACCCACCATCGTTACCATCATGATAATTGCTGGCATAGGGTATGTAAAAAACAACCATTACTTATGTACATGTAGCTGAGCTGAACAAATCTTGTCAGGTTGTCTACATGAATAATTGATCAGGAGATGCAGTACTTTTACTACTTAAATATGATGCCGTTCTTAAGATTTAGGTTCTGTTCACACTGGCATATATTTATTTATTTTATTAAACCTACATTGTATGGCATATGAGAGCCAGTAATTGGCTTGTTAGCTTCTGTCCCGTCAGATTTCCTTTGCTCCTGACAGGTAGAATAGTATAATCTGCAACACTGTTTTACCCAGTAAAAAAACAAAAAAAACCAGAAACTTGGCAGAACCTATTAAAGTTACTGAAGTCAATGCACTACATAGGGATGAGATGATATTTTCAGGAGACTGATAAGCAGGTGAAGTACAGAGAACACACCAGGGGACATCTGCACACACTCCACCTATGTTCAGGATAGTAGAGTTCAGAGTTCACATGTAAACAGCAGATATCGAATAACTGATATTCATTTTTCTTCTTTTTAGCATCTACATCTGCCGGATAAAAAGAAAATCAAAAGCGCCTCTGGAAGAAGAGCCGGTATAGAGGCGACATGTCAAGTTCCAGCCTTTATCACCATCAGCCTTTATCATCAAGGCAAAAAAAAATACTAAAATATCTCCTAAACCTCCACTCAAAAAAATAAAAACAAAAACTTCTCCAAAGTCTATCTGTGAGGGTCTTCCTTCACTTTCTTCCCCATTAATGATCAAGAACTGTAGAGACCAAGTACTCCTAAGGATAAGGACAAACGGAACTTGCAGCCAGGCGGCCGAAAACAGCTCTGACATGCTGTTTGGCGCGGATCTTAAATTGATTGTTAATGGCCAGTAGGTTTTGCAGGTAAACAGCAGTTTTACCCACAAGACCACGTGGGCATTGGAGTGGGATTTCTCTGGAGGGTTGTGGCAAAATTTGTGATTGGAAGTAATTTCATCGATGTGGTGAACGTGATGTATAGTTTTCCCACTGCTAGAGTCAGTGTCTGTGGGGACTTATCCCATTCTGTTGAACTCTTTAGAGGAACTCGGCAGGGGTGTCCCCTTTCTCTGCTCTTGTTTGCCATGTTTATTGAACTTTTGGCAATTCTAATAAGAGAGGATGAGTCTATTTCTGGATTCGGTTGTGGAGTGGTGAGGGACAAAATCCTTTTATATGCAAATTATGTTTTATTATGCCTGAACGACGCAGTGAGGTCTGTCCCGAGGGCCATTCAGGTGATACAATTTGGTTCATTATCTGGATTAGCGATTAATTGGGGAAAATTTATTCTGCTACCATTGGATGCAATAGATAATGATTTTTCCGGAAAATGATCTGCCTTGAGTCCCCCACATCACTGTGAATAACTGGAGATTAACATAGATGGTAATCTGGAAAATCATATCTCTTTAAATATTATGCCATTGATTTAAAAAACTAGAGCTAAGGTGCATATGTGGAGTAAACCTCCGCTTTCGAGGAGCGATAGAATATCCCTTGTGAAAATGGTTCCTCATCTTGTCGGGTATGGATCAATAGAAGGGTCTTTAAGCTGATAGAAGTAATTCCCAATGATCTTATTTGGGGGCAGGAAAAGGGTTAGGATCAAACAGAAGTACTTATTGATAAAGGTAAGTGAGGGAGGCTTAACCCTCCCATGGATGCAGGGTTAGGCCCCATGCACACGACTGTATTTTCATCTATCCCGAAATATTGTCTGTAAATACGGATCTGTAGTCATCCGTAACTTAGCCGTATATACGGAAGGGTGTCGGTAAATACGGACCGTATTGCATCCGTATTTGATCCGTATATACAGATCCGTAAAAAAAGAGGGAGGCTGCAAATGTTGTCACCAGCATGTTGCATAGCAACGCTTCCGTAAATACGAACGGTTTACGGATGCACATCCGTAGCTGTCCGTATTTACGGAAGCGCCCATAGGCTTCTATGGGAGAGTCCGTGCCGTAATTATGGACAGGAATAGGACAGGTTCTATAATTTTTTCAGCTTGGATACCCATCCGTAAAAATACTGAAAGGGGTCCGTGGCCAATAGAAAAGAATGGGTCCGTAATTATGGATAAAATATACGGTCATGTGTATGGTGCATTACTAAAAGTTGGGCGGATTTCAAGAGGTTGTCTGGGATTAGGGGCATTTTCTTTTACCCGGATTTGGAATAACTGTGATTATAAAAATTTATGATAATTCCCGAGTATAGTTTTTGGGAAAGAATTGGTATTACACGGGAAGGTCACATATTTTTAAAGAGGGACAAATAATTCCTTTTGAGGATTTACAATTCATGTATGGGGTAAATAAGAAATTTGGATATAGGTATTATCAATTATGGCATGCTAGCACTAAATCCCTGGACAAAATTTTGTTCAGAGTTCAAAAGTACTTTGCTTTAGAATGTATTCTTGAGATGAATGCAGCGAGGGCTTCTGTCAAGTATTTATCAAATAATTATATGTTTATAACTCACAAAACACTGTTTTCACAAGTGTAACGGGGCAGCCCCCCCGGATCGCTGTCTCCTGGGGTAGACAGGCACTTTTGGCACAGTAAGAACAGACTACAGTCCAGTCACAGTGTGGTACTACTGGCCTCAGCCAGTTTTATTAGGTAAAATGCCGTAGCAGAAAACAAACGAATACATAAAGTAAATCCTAGGCCGTCTGGCCACTAACTAAACATGCAGTTCCTAACTACAGAGAGCGGAGGCTAAAGCTCCAACTCCCAAACACAACACCACATTTGCTTTACTCACATCCAGCTTTCCCAGGAGCAGAGAGAGAGAGACTGTGAACTCTGCCTCTGTATTCCAACAACCAGGCCCTTTTACACAGTTTTTCCAGAAAACCCTTGAGCAAGGAAAACACATTTTCCTTCTATCTCAATTCCCTGGCTGTTTTAAAATGTATAGGACAGGAACCTGGGTGAGATGTACACTCCGTCCACTACTTTTCCCATGGTCCTGTCACACAAGTCAAAGTGGTTGAAACAGGGATTTAGGTCCAATTAGGCCCCATGCACACGAACGTGCCCGTAATCATAGCCCACGGTTGCGGGCACGGTCGGCCGCCCGCATTTTTTGGCTGTGCTCCCATACAAAATACGAAAAATAGGACATGCACCATAATTCCCGGCACGGTGCTCCGGCACGGTCATCCATCCATAGTGCTACGGAAAGGTATCCGCGTCCAATAGGACCGAATGGGTCTGTAAAACAGCGGACCGCAGTACGGTCCACGGTAGTATGGTCGTGTGCATGGGGCCTAAGTTGGGAAAAATTTATAATGTGAATAAGAATGGGAAGGAGACTTCGCTTTGTGAAAACAATCTTATGGTTCAGTTCAATCTTACCCATCATTTATATTATTCTCCTGCCTCACTGTATAAAATGGGTTTAATTAAGGAGGCAAAATGCCATAGATGCCAATATCCAGTGGCAGAGTTTTTGCATATGGTATGGGCGTGCCCTGCTATTGATTCATATTGGTCTTTGATATTTAAGAAGTGGCATCCAAGTTAGATCGGGTGATCTTGAAATCCGCTCCGTTGGCACTTTAAATTGTACTGCGTATTGCAAATGCAAATACATCTCATTTTGAGAGTTTTACTGCTCGCTAAAAAAGTTATTGCAAGGAAATGGATGGCAGGGACTCGCCCCTCTTTTCAGGAATGGAGAAACATTGTTCTTAAAATCAACATGTATGAGAATATAAGAGCTAAAAAGCAGAACCAACTATGTAAATAAGAGGAACTTTTGGGTGTCTGGAATAGATGTAAAGTGTAGGGATTTTTTTTATTTTTTTGTTCCTTGGATCTGGCGGGTGGGTGGGGTGGGTTGGGAATCTGTAGAGTATTGTGTGGAATATTATTTTGTATTACTCTCCAATGTGTTTGTATCACAATAATTTACCTAATAAAAATAAAATATAAAAAAAACAATCAACATGTCAGGACTCTTAGGTCAAGATCAAACACTGTTTTGAAGTAGGTTTTGTGGCTAACATAGGTACGTGCGAGGCGAGTGAAAACCACGTGCATTGCATGGACGTATATCACGTTCGTCTGAATAAGCCCTTATACCTTTACTTCTTTTTGAATTCACTTTTGGCTTTGGCTCAAGAAACAGAGCAAATCACTGCACCAAAAACTGCATCAAAACTGTGTGTGTGATCCTGACTTCACAAAGCAAATTTCATTGCCATTTAGACTGGGAGTCTCTTACGTTGTGGAATCAGCCTCAACATCCATATCAAAATCCACCATGAAATTTACATATGATACATGCAGATTTTGGGGCAGAAGTTACTAAATATTGCAATGAATTAAATCCGTGGTGAAAAACGCAGCATTTCTGCAACAAATAGGGCATGCTGCAGATTTAAGAATCCACAGCCAGCCTAGAATTTGCTGCATATTTTTTACACTGATTTAATGGGGTTTGTTAAAACCACATTTATCTGCATTGTGCTGTACTTTGTTAAAGAATTACAGTGTAGATTCCACGAGTGAAATTCTGCATCAGGAACAGGATGTGTGTATACATCCTTATTCTTAAGAATTCAAACTACAAACACTGGAGAAGTAAAGTCTCCTACACGCACTATTCCTTTAGGTTAATTCCACAAGGGTCGGATATGCTGCGGATTATTTCAGCAGCAACTTTGCAGCGGTAATCCGTAGAAAAAATTCACAAAGCCATTACCTGTGGATTTAACATTACCTGGGGTTGTCTGGAAATTGGGTGATTTTTCAAACAGATGACCTCAACCCAGTATACAATTTAGAAAGCAGTCCTTTTGGCAGCCTCGGTAATAGCAAGTAATTTTCCAGCCAGCCAGTGTCTCGAAGTGGAGAAACCAATAGTTAAAGGATCTTTCATGTAAGAAAGTAGTAGCCTGTAAGTGAGGACTTTGTAGTATTGAACTCAAGGTAGGAATTTGAATTTTATCTTTGAGATGAGGGGCAATATATACCACTTGTAGATTGGACCAGGGAAATGTTAAGGACGTGGGTTTCTTATTAGCATAAGCTCATAGGTATCAGCGGGGAAGGACCATTGTGCAGCAAATTATAGGAAAGATATTCCTGATAGACTGCAATAGTACCCTACATAGTTAGACTGTGAATCTCGTTGTCATGAAGAGTGCTCGGACCCACTGGGCTGTACCGCTTAATGGTATGGCAGCTGGCCAACAGGACACAGGTCAAAGTCTATAGTTCGTATAGGTGTACCAGTGGTAGCTTCAGACAGTAGCAAGACAGGCTCGGAGGGGACTAGGCAGCAGGAAGGCACCAAGCATTGTGAAGCAGGACAGGCATGGTACTCAGCGCAGCACGACTCCAACTCAATACGGCAGTTGGACCAGGATAACACGGGATACTGGTTACAGGTAGCAGGAGCGGGGAACACTGGGAACGGGAGATACTAAGGGGACCATTTGAACAAATAAACTTAGGTAACGACAACAAAGCTCAGGCAATGCAGGGAGGAGCAGAGCCCTTCTTATAGTCCATGGTGATCTGGGAGCAATCAGCTCAAACTCACACATGTGTGCGCTCTGGCTCCTTAAGGCTGGACTGAGCTCGCGACCGCACCCTAGTGGTCACTATTGAACAGGACGGCCGCTTGTGCAGACATCTCTGGAGAGAAGGGCGTCGACAGGATGGGAGGAGTTCGTGGTCAGCAACCACGGACGTTACACTCGTTCTGTGGCTTAATACTCGACCACAATTAGAGAAGTCATCTTTTCCCAGCATATGTCTCTCAATATGAAGGTGTGGTGCCTCATCCTGAGTGCGTACTAAAGAAAGCCATCTAGCGGGGTGGTTTGCTCTATAATAAGTCAACATGTCTGGTATGGCGCATCCACCTTGTAATATATGCTGTTTCAGCTGCGAAAAGTATATTCTAGCTCGTTTATTGTTCCAAACAAATTGGGTGAAAATGCTATTTATGTGTATAAAAAGGCTCTGTGGTAATTTAATAGGGATAGTTGACAAGGTATATAGTGTTTGTGGCAAAATATATGTATTAAGTAAGTTATTTCGTCCTAACCAAGATACATAAGGTATTTTTAACTGCGAGAGTTGTGTAGAGATTTTATGTAAGAAAGGTTTATAATTATATAAATATAGCTTCCTAGGGTCCGGAGGGATATTTATTCCTACGTATTTAATTGTCGTTGGTGGCCATTTAAAAGGTGCCAACAATTTAAGTTAATCAATAATTCTCTTGGGAACCGTAATATTGAGTGCCTCCGATTTTTCAAGATTCACTTTAAAATTAGATATACTTCCAAATTCTCTGAATATTTTCAGAAGTATTGGAAAAGCCTGAGTGGGATTTGTTATAAAGATCAAAAGATCCTCAGCAAACGTCCCAGTGAAATGTGTCAGTGGTCCAACTTGAAGACCTTTTATCTCCGACGATTGTGTAACTTTTTGTATTAGGGTCTCCATGACAAAAACAAAAAGCGAGGAAGAGAGAGGGCACCCCTGCCTAGTGCCATTGCTGATCTCAAATGTTGGGTATAGAGTGCCGTTAATTCTAATTCTGGCTTGCGGGTCTTTATACAGCGTAAGAATAGCCTTAATAAAAAGTGCTGGAAAGCCAAACCTCTCCAGGACCATAGACATATATTCCCAGGTCACTCTATCAAAGGCCTGTTCGGCATCAGTGCCAAGAAGTACCAATGGTATTCTGTGATGTTTAGCATAAGAAATATCATTTATTATTCTAGTGGTGTTAAATTTTCCTTCACGGCCTGGTACAAAGCCAGTTTGCTCAGGAGAGATGAGGCTTGGCAGCAGTCTACCTATACGATGTGCTAAAAGTCTATAACTACCACATTTCATGGGATCCTTTCCCTCCTTATGGAGTATTGTGATGTATGCTTCCATCATTTGTCTTGGTAGATGGTTCCCTTTCAAAAGAGAATTGCATAATGACTCAAAATAGGGTAATAGGACATCAGAAAAGGCTTTATAATAGGAGATAGGAAGTCCATCAGGACCTGGGCTTTTACCACTAGGAATAGTTAATAAGACTGCAGAGATCTCTTCTACTGTGAAGGGAGCTAACAAGGATTCACGGTCAGCCATCGATAGGCGGGGTAGATCGATGGAGCCCAGAAATATTGACATACATTGTTCTTTTTTCGATATATTAGGTCCTGACTAGAGATGAGCGAACTTTTCAAAAGTTCGGTTCGGCTAGTTCGCCGAATTTCACAAAAAAGTTCGATTCGGACCGAACTAGTTCTGACCGAACCTGTCACTTACGTGCGCCGAGCATGCTACTGTCTCGGGTGCTGATAGAGTTAATGGGCTGCACTAACTCTTTCAGCAACCTTCACAGTACATGCTCGGCGCGCGGAAAATACAATTTAAATGTAATAAAAAAATACAAATTATACGTTCGTACTTACTTTCCTCCTGTCCGGCCTCCAGCGATGACGTTTCATCCCTTTCGCCGCTGCAGCCAATCACAGGCTGTAGTGGCGGTCACGCACGGCAGGATGACGCTTCATCCCACGTGACCGCCTCTGCAGCCAATCACAGGCTGCAGCGGCGACATGGATGAAACGTCATCGCTGGAGCCCGGACAGGAGGAAAGTAAGTATGAACGTATTATTATTTTTTTTGGCATGTATGTATGTTGTCATGTATGTATGTATGTATATATGTGCATGTATGTTGGCATGTATGTATATATGTGCATGTGTGTATGTATATTTGCATGTATATATTTGCATGTATGTTTGCATGTATGTATGTTTGCATGAATGTATGTTTGCATGTATGTATGTATGTTTGCATGAATGTATGTTTGCATGAATGTATGTTTGCATGTATGTATGTTGTCATGTATGTATGTATATATGTGCATGTATGTTTGTATGTATATTTGCATGTATGTATGTTTGCATGTGTGTATGTTTGCATGTATGTATGTATGTTGGCATGTATGTGTATATTTGCATGTGTATATTTGCATGTATATATTTGCATGTATGTTTGCATGAATGTATGTATGTATGTTTGCATTTTATGTATGTATGTATGTATGTCGTCATGTATGTATGTTGTCATGTATGTATATATGTGCATGTTTGTATGTATATTTGCATGTATATATTTGCATGTATGTATGTTTGCATTTATGTATGTTTGCATGAATGTATATTTGCATGTATGTATGTTGTCATGTATGTATGTTGTCATGTATGTATACATGTTTGTATGTATGTATGTATGTTTGCATGTATGTATGTTGTCATGTATGTTTGCATGTTTTTATTTTTGCATGTATGTTTATATATATGTGCATGTATGTAATTATGTTTGCATGTATTTATGTTTGCATGTATATTTGTGCATGCTTGTATATATGTATGTATCTTTGCATGTTTGTATGTATGGTTTCATGTGTGTGTGTATGCATGTATGTATGATAGTTTGCATGTATGTTTGTTTGTATATATGTCTGTATGGCCATGTATGATACTGTCTGCTGGCGCCCTGTATCTAAGTCAACTTCGCGGCAGGCTTCTATACATGGTATAACAGTCAGTATCACACATTAAACTGAATCTAAGCCTACGACATGTTTTATTTCATTTTTTTATTTTTTTACAGGTTTGGTGTTTGGACTACGTCGGTTTCGAGGACTACTTCGATGACTGTTTTTTTTTCTACAATAAAATGGTTAATGAGGGTTGTGTTGGGGGTGCTTTATTTCAATAAAATATTTTATCTATAACTTTGTCTTTTTCTTTTCAAATTTTATTATTACCACTTTAGTAATGGCCGCTGTCTGAGTGACAACATCCATTACTAAGGCGAGGCTTAGTGTTAGCCGGTGCAGAGGCTAACACTAACCACCATTATTACCCCGGTACCCACCACCACCAGGGGTGCCGGGAAGAGCCAGGTACGATCCAGTACCCGACCATCTGTTGTGATGGTCGGGCCCTGGGGCGGCCGCAGGCTGGTATTATGAGGCTGGGAAGGGCCAAAAACAGTGGACCTTCCCACCCTTGTAATGCTAGGCTGCTGCTGTTGTGTTGTATCTGGCTGGTTATAAAAGTGGGGGGGACCTCACGTCATTTTTTTTTTATTATTTTTTTTTTTTTTAAAAAAGACATGGGGTTCCACCCAATTTATCATAACCAGCCACATACAACACAGTGTTATTAGCCTGGGAATGGACAAAACCAGTGGCCCTTCCCACCCATGTAATGCCAGACTGCTGCGTATATGGCTGGTTATTAAAAATGTGGGGGACCCAACGTCTATTGTTAAATTTGTTAAATTCCCAAAAAAAAATGACGTGGGGTCCCCCCCGTTTTTATAACCAGCCCGATACAACACAGCAGCAGCAGCCTAGCATTACAAGGGTGGGAAGGTCCACTGTTTTTGGCCCTTCCCAGCCTCATAATACCAGCCTACGGCCGCCCCAGTACCCGACCATCACAACAGATGGTCGGGTACTGGATCGTACCAAGCTCTTCCCGGCACCCCTGGTGGTGGTGGGTACCGGGGTAATAATGGGTGGTTAGTGCTAGCCTCTGCACCGGCTAACACTAAGTACCGCCTTAATAATGGACGCTGTCAATCAGCCAACTACCATTATCTAGGCACTAATAAATTTAAAAAAAAAACACAAAGACAATTCTTTTTTATTGAAATAAGAAATCCCCAACAAAACCCTCGTTAACCATTTTATTAAATTTTAAAAAAACGTAGATCTACGCAGTAGTCCAACGAATCGAAGATGTAGTCCAATCGGTACATCAAAATCTGCAACAACATAAAAAAACAGTTATCAATGTGAACAATAACAATACTTCTACTCACCTACACACATATAGACACGCACACACAAACAAACAACCATACACAAACACACACACATATACACAAACACAACAAGATATACACACACACACACACACACACACACACATAAACAGACAAACACACACATATATACACGCACGCACACACAAACAACCATACACAAACACACACATATACACAAACACACACATATACACAAACACACACATATACACACACCCATATACACAAACACACACATATATAAACACACACACACACACACACACACACACAAACATCTACACACAAACATATATACAAATACACCCATATATATACACAAACACACATAAACACACCCATATACACACATATACACAAACACACACATATACAAAAACACACACACACAAACATCTACACACAAACATATACACATACACCCATATATATACACACAAACACATATACACAAACACACCCATATATACACAAACACACATAAACACAAACACACATATAAAAACAAAAACAGACAAAGACACATACCCAAACACACACACTGTTTCTTTTAAATGCTGCTTGGGAACCCGCTCGATCCACTATATAAGGCTACGCTATAGTGCAGCATTTAAAAGAAACAGGATCCTGACCTGTCCATAGAGTTTAAGGCAGCACAGAGTATTTCAGGAGATGAGCGTGCAGATTCAGTGCTGCTGTGAACTCTGCTCTTACCATTACGTAGCTCTCAGTCTGTTACCTCTCCTCCACTCCTGTCCTCAAGAACACCTTCACATGATTGGCAAGTCACCACGTAATGGTAAGAGTAGAGTTCACAGCAGCACAGAGTATTTCAGGAGATGAGCGTGCGGATCTTGTGCGGGGTGGTGACTTGCCAATCATGTGAAGGTGTTATTGAGGACAGGAGTGGAGGAGAGGTAACAGACTGAGAGCTACGTAATGGTAAGAGCAGAGTTCACAGCAGCACTGAATCTGCACGCTCATCTCCTGAAATACTCTGTGCTGCCTTAAACTCTGTGGACAGGTCAGGATCCTGTTTCTTTTAAATGCTGCACTGTAGCGCAGCCTTATATAGTGGATCGAGCGGGTTCCCTAGCAGCATTTAAAAGAAACAGGATCCTGACCTGTCCACAGAGTTTAAGGCAGCACAGAGTATTTCAGGAGAGGAGCACGGCCGGCCACAGGCAGCCGGTCGTTTTTCCAAGCCGTGCTGCCATTATGCACACGACCGTAAAAACACCCGTTATTGTGGGTCGTAATTACGACCCGCAATAACGGGCTCATAGACTTCTGTTACCCATGGGTACCTTCCCGTTTTCTCACGGGAAGGTGCCCGTGCCGTTAAAAAAATAGAACATGTTCTATTTTTCTATTTTACGGGCCGTGCTGCTATAAAATTTAGGGTATGTTCACACGACAGCGTCCGTAACGGCTGAAATTACGTAACGGCATGTGCAGGCGCTTGAACGCGTCGTCCATTACGGACGTAATTGGCGCTGCTATTCATTGGAGTCAATGAATAACGGCTCCAATTACGGCCAAAGAAGTGACAGGTCACTTCTTTGACGCGGGCGTCTATTTACGCGCCGTCATTTGACAGCGGCGCGTAAATTACGCCTCGTGTGAACAGACAAACGTCTGCCCATTGCTTTCAATGGGCAGATGTTTGTCCGCGCTATCGAGGCGCTATTTTCGGGCGTAATTCGGGGCAAAAAATCCCGAATTACATCCGTAATTAGTGCGTGTGAACACAGGGTATGTTCACACTCACTAATTACGGACGTAATTCGGCCGTTCTTGCCCCGAATTACGTCCAAAAATAGCGCCTCGATAGCGCGGACAAACATCTGCCCATTGAAAGCAATGGGCAGACGTTTGTCTGTTCACACGAGGCGTAATTTACGCGCCGCTGTCAAATGACGGCGCGTAAATAGACGCCCGCGTAGAAGAAGTGACCTGTCACTTCTTTGGCCGTAATTGGAGCCGTTATTCATTGACTCCAATGAATAGCAGCGCCAATTACGTCCGTAATGGACGCTGCGTTCAAGCGCCTGCATATGCCATAACGGCTGAAATTACGGGGATGTTTTCAGGCGGAAACATCCCCGTAATTTCAGCCATAACGGACGCTGTCGTGTGAACATACCCTTATAATGACAGCACGGCTCGTAAAAGCGGCCGGCCGTGCTCGTAATTACGAGTCGTAATTACGAGCACGACCCGTAAAATAAAAAAATAGAACATGTTCTATCTTTTTAACGGCACGGGCACCTTCCCGTGAGAAAACGGGAAGGTACCCGTGGCTAACAGAAGTCTATGGGCCCGCTATTTCGGGTCGTAATTACGACCCTTAATAACGGGTGTTTTTACGGTCGTGTGCATGAGGCCCCGTAATGACGGGTGGCTACATGTGTGCACCCGTCATTACGGCAGCGTTGCTAGGCGACGTCAGTAAATAGTCACTCTTCAGGGTGCTGAAAGAGTTAACTGATCGGCAGTAACTGTTTCAGCACCCTGGACAGTGACTACCGATCACAATATAGAGTACCTGTAAAAAAAAAAAGACGTTCACACTTACCGGGAACTCCCTGCTTCCTCCAGTCCGGTCTCCTGGCCGTTGCCTTGGTGACGCGTCCCTCGCGACATCCGGCCCGACATTCCTTGATGACGATGCAGCCCATGTGAGCGCTGCAGCCAATCACGGGCTGCAGAGGCCTCTGCAGCCAATCACGGGCTGCAGAGACCTCTGCAGCCAATCACGGGCTGCAGAGACTTCTGCAGCCAATCACGGGCTGCAGAGGCCTCTGCAGCCAATCACAGGCTGCCGCGTCAGAAAAGAAGGTCGGACTGGAGGAAGAAGAGAGACTCGTCCGCAAGACAACGACCAGGTACGTATGAAATGCTTTTTATTTTATTTTTAATCAGCAGCCTCTTTTCTCTATCAGTGATTGATAGAGACAAGTGGCTGCCGATTTGTATAATATTTTTGACCGGGTTCGGTCAAAACGGGTTCGGCCGAACCCGGTGAAGTTCGGATTCGCTGCGAACCGAACTTTTCCGGAAGTTCGGACCGAAACCGGGTTCGGTTGTCCCGGTTCGCTCATCTCTAGTCCTGACATCATGGTGTCCAAATTGTATAAAGATGTATAAAATCTATGAAAATCCTGCGCTATATCAGATGTATCTATAACCACTGAAACTGTATTCGATTCTATCTGAGATATAAACTTTTTGTTTTTTGACAAGTGTTGACATAATTTTAGAGCCCTAGTCTCCGTGAGCATGATATTTGTATTTGCATCTCTGAAGTGCCTTCACTGCCTTGACGTTCAGGAGATCCTTCAACTAGTTTCTGAGTCTCTGAAATTAGATTTTTTTACTCAGATTTTCCAAAACTGAAATTTGATTAAGAACAGTCCATCTGCCTCGTTCTAGCTTTTTTTTATTCTATCACCTAAGGAGATCAGGACACCCCTCATGTAGGATTTATGTGCTTCCCAGATAATAGGTATCGAGGTGTCCGGAACGTCATTAAAGCGAAAGTATTCCTTAAGCTGTTCTCTTAGAAAAGATACATATGTGGGGTCAACCAGTAGAGCGTCATTGAGCGACCAAGACTAGCTCCTGCTAGGGAGAGAAGGAATCTATAAGGTAATAGAGACAGCTGCATGGTCAGAAACAGTTATCGGGCCAATATCAGCAGCTATAATACCCGATATGTGCCTTTCTGTGATAAAAATCTTATCTAAGCAGTGATAGGTACCGTGAATATGGGAGAAGTAGGAGTAATCTTTTTCGTCAGGATGGAGTAATCTCCAAGTGTCAATAAGGTGTGAGCTGGCCAAGGCCTTATTTATTTCAATGAGACAGTTTGGGTGATTTAGCGGTAGTGTTAAGATGAGCGTCTAAGATACAATTCAGATCTCCTCCCACGATTTTTAGTCCTTCTGCGAACATTTGGAGTTCGTATAAAGTGGAACCCAGCCAAAGGCTTTGGTTTACATTTGGAGCATACAGGTTAGCCAGAGTCACCAGGGTATTACCTATCTTACCTTTTACAAAAACGAATCTCGCGTTAGGATCTGCCTGGTGTGCCATCACAGTAAATGGGATTCGCTTGTTAATGCCTATGCTAGCACCTCTAGACGCTGATGAATGTGTGCTATGAAACCAAAGGGGGAAAAGGGAACGGGATAAATCAGGTACATGTAAGTGTCTGACGTGGGTTTCCTGTAAAAACATAATCTCAGCCTGTGCTTTTTGCAAAATACTGAATACCTGACTCCGTTTTTGCGGAGTGTTAAGGCCCGTAGCATTAAGGGAAACAATTTTTATCGTCGCCATCACCATAGAAATGGGGTAGAAAATAGAAATGTATAATAGTAGTCATTATACTGCTGTGAAAGTATAGCAATACCTCATAAAGAGCGTCTGTCACAGTGTCGAACAGAACGTGACATGTGCTAGGGAAGTGTAGAACACAATAGTCAAAGTAAATAGAAAAGAAGTGCATGTGTCAGTTTGCAGTGAGATGAGTGAGACAGGAGAACAAATGCATTCTCAAATAATATATATGTGACTAGCATTTTCACAAGAACAAATGAGCAATCTTGGTCTATAAAGATTGAGTTAAATGCAAGAAGAACAACAAGTATCATATACCAAAGAAACTTGTAAAACATTATAGCGCTAAAACAATGTGTAAATCGGTTGCAAACTCACATGACCTCTCAGTTCAAGTTTTATTTTCTTCAAAATCACAGTCCATCAGCGATTAATGTAATGAATCCAGAGTTCTGAACGGATTTTCAGGTCACTGAAGAGGAGGCTTGTACCACCAGTCTGTGTTTTGGAGATTTCCCTTTAGTAGTAGTAGTACATTCAGCCTGTTGAGGCAGAACCGGAAAAGGGGCTTGTAGATGTATTGGAAGCCAAGAGGGTATATCCAATGGCGGAATATGTAACCGCTGCCAAATCTTATCCAGGTTGTTTGGATGTCTGACAACAATTTGCTTACCCTCACACATGGCGGATAAGCCAAATGGGGATAGTCAGCAAAATTATACTTTCTTTTCCAGCAGCATATCTGTTAATGGTTTTAGTAGTCTCCACTTGGCTAACGTGCTAGGTGCCACATCTTGGAAGAAAATAACTTTAGCTCCTTGAAAGAGTATATCAGGAATCTCTCTAGCCTTTTGTAGTAGCGCTGCAGTGTCTACGTAACTGAGTAGGCCACAAATCACATCTCTTTGTGGATCCGGTGACACAGGTTTAGGACGTAAGGCTCTATGAATTCTTTCAATAATGATTTTTCCTGCTCTTTCTCCTCCCAGAAGGTCAGAGAATATTGTCAGAGCTGTAGTTAGTAAGTCATCTGGAGCAATGCTTTCAGGTAGGCCCCGTAGATGAATGTTTTTCCTGCGGCTGCAATTTTCCTGATCCTCTATCATAAGAAGAGCGTTGTTTATGTAGTCTTGTTAAGCTAAGATATTATTGTTTGAGCAATTCTACTATGCGACAGAATCGAAGATTGCGTAGCTTCCAGAGTTTCAACTATATGCCCTATATGTTTCAACTCAGCTTTAATATCTGAGAGTTCTTTTAGAACTGGTGATAGGGCTTGTGTTAAGCATTTTTTTAGAAAAGATTTGTTGAGTTGACAGGTGTTAGTGTCTGACGTTTGGTCCGAAGCAGAACTTTCACCATCAGAGTCCTCCTCTGGATCTAGCTCAGGCAGTCCCTCCGGAATGTGTTTAAGTTGGCATGCTGGCGAGGCCGCTAGTTTCTTTCTCAAGAATTTGTCTAGATCCTACTGGTTTTTATGGCGTTTAGGTGTGTCCAGAGTCTCCTTGACTCTGTCTTTAGATGATTTGACCATTTTAAGGCAATATAACGTTCATGCAATTGAGAGTACAGATGTCCCGTAAAAATGGAAGTGTATTAGAACATGACCACTCAAGACACACAAGTCAGATGTGTGCTCATAAACTAGTCAGATGGGTGCAAGTGTCTCGTCTTTTATTTGAGGCAGTGCAAAATTGAAGATATATGCTGAACAGATAAGTCCAGATAAAAATTAGGGCAAGGCCGTGTAAGGTTTAAAGATGAGCCAAAAGACTTCAATCAGGGTAGAAACAAACACAGTGGGGGATATTGTGGCCCTTACTCAGAAGCTTGAGAATACTGAGTCTTGGAAGATGGCTATATCCCTGGAGCTCTGATGCTCACAAGATGGCGGATGAGTCTGCAGGTGCTCCGAGTCAGTCAGCACTAATGTTGAAGGTAACCTGCGGTGTGACTGGTTTACATTGGTCTCGTGAAATCGTCCTGTACTTTTCCGGCAGAGAACACAAGCCAGGCAGCAGCGCCAAGTCGCACACTCCGTGCCAGTGCGAAAATTGAGGCTGCGGTCTCACGCTGCCTATAGGCCTCAAACCGTCCTTGTGACCGGGCCGGTCAAATTTGTGCACCGATGTCTCACTGTACTCAGCCGACTCCCGGGAGTGTTTTAGTACTGGTGAACACGCCTAGTGAAGGCTATATGTGGCAGATTCCTCCAGATTCTGCAGTGCTATCTCGCAGCTCCTCTAAAACACGTCCGGTCGTCTCAGCGTTCAGGCCACGCTCCCCCCCCCCCATACAGGTTTAACACACAGGAAACATTTTTGGAAATAGGTTTTTAGTTATCTGCATCACATCAACCTTCAGGAGTGTGCAGTTGGCTTGACATTTCCTATGCATCCTTAGCAGTAGCGTAGCTAGCGAGGGGGGGGCAGGGGTGCAGTTGCCCCGGGCCCACTGAGAGGTTGGGGCCCAGGACCATTCCCTCAGTTGTGGTGTATCCTGGGTTCAACTGTATCTGCGTCCTCAGGACACAAATACAAATAAATCCAATGCTAGAGCAGGGAGCTGACGGCTCCTTGCTCCAGTGTTCACAGTGTAATGCCAGATCCTGCTGTGAGCAGCTCGACGCAGACAGGCGCGATGTAGTGATGTCATTTGCGCCTGTCTGCGCAGAGCCACACACTGCACAGAGCAGAGGGATCTCCTCCGCTGGTTGCGGAAACGGGGATAGGTAAATGTTTATTTTATTATTTTTTTTATGAGGCACTATGGGGCATTATACTGTGTTGTGGCAGCTAAGTGGGCATTATACTGGGTATGGCGGGGCCTCGATAGGGAAATACTCTGTATGTTGGCAGCTTTGGGAGCATTATACTGTATGGGGGAAGCTATGGGGTATTATACTGTATGAGGGCAGCTATGTGGAATTATACTGTATGGGGCAGCTATGGGGGCATTATACGGTATGGGGCAGCTAAGGGGCATTATGCTGTACGGGGTAGCTATGGGGTATTATACTATATGAGGCAGCTATGGGGGATTATACTGTATGTCACCAAGTATGGGGCATTATACTGTATGTGGGCAGCTATGGGGCATTATACTGTGTGGTGGCAGCTATGGGGAGCATTATACTGTGTGGAAGGCACTATGAGGGCATTATACTGTGTAGGGCAGCTACGGGGGCATTATACTGTATGTGGGTAGCTATGGATCAATATACTGTACGTGGCCAACTATAGGGCATTATACTGTGTGGGAGGCACTATATGGGCATTATTCTTTGTATAGACAGCTATAAGGGCATTATACTGTGTGGGGACAGCTATAGGGGAATTTTACTGTTTGGGGACAGCTATAGGGACATTATTTTGTGTGGAGGGCAGCTATGGGTGCATTATTCTGTGTGAGGAGGCACTATAGGGGCATTATACTGTGTGGGGGCAGCTATAAGGGCATTGTACTGTGTGGGGGCCACTAAGTGCTCATTATACTGTGTGGGGGCCACTAAGGGATCATTATACTATGGGGGGCACTAAGAGGTCAGTATTCTATGTGGGGGCAACTATGGGAGCATTATTCTGTGTGGAGGCAACCATAGGGTTATTATGCTGTTTGGGCGCAGCTATAGGGGCATTATACTATGTGGAGGCCACTAAGGGGTCATTATACTGTGTGGGGGGCCGACTGAGTTGATGCCCACTCAGATGTGTTTCACCCCCTCTGTGCTAAACCCCTAGCTACACCTCTGATCTTGTGATAGGTCATAGGTACATGTAAGAGGATTACATTGGTGAGGCTGTGAGCTTAGACCATTACTGATTTTCAGAATAAAATGGTTCTATGGAGCACATAACCCATTTGGCACTACGCAGAGCTTTTTATTACTGTCAATGGCAGTGTGCTTACAATGTTGTGTCCGATTTTCAGTTACAGAAATCTATGAGCGGTACTAAAGATCGTTCATTCTGGAATAGCCAGAAGGTTGAGAGAGTTGGAAAGGAATAAGTCATGAATAAATGTGAGTTTGTTGCACACGGACAGAGAATTCCAGAACGAATACTTAAAAAAGCCAGGAGAAGACATACAAGGAATGGTAAGAAGATTAGCAGGGTTTCTATGTGTGGCAGGTAGGGTGTTGAGCTTAGCAGAAGAAAAGGGAGGACCAGGGTTAGGAGAGATGTCCCATGCAGCTAATGGCTTTCCTCGTGAAAATTAGGAACAGCAGTCGTGTCTGATATGCTCACTTTTACAAAAAATTTTGGATTTGTTCTGCTCAGTGGAGAATGCAACGTCTACTATTTTTAGTTGTTGGTTCTTTCAAAATTATGTTGTGTTTATATTAGGATGGCAGACATATGAGTCTGGTTTTTGTTGCAACAGTCTATCTATTAGGATGTCCCCAATGAATGGCATGGATTATATAAGATGCAGCAGAGATGATTTGCCATGCTGGTACTATGGCATCCTTTATCTGCAGCTAAAATATTATCACATCTCCCTGTATCTACCCTGTTAGCCTTTAACTACTGGTCTCTATTGAGTCTGCCTGCTCTATTACCTGAATGCACCTCACTATAAGGGTATGTTCACACGCGGTGACCAAAAACGTCTGAAAATATGGAGCTGTTTTCAGGCGAAAACAGCTCCTCATTTTCAGACGTTTTTGTAGCAACTCGCGTTTTTCGCGGCGTATTTTACGGCCATTTTTGGAGCTGTTTTTCAGTGGAGTCAATGAAAAACGCCTCCAAAAACATCCCAAGAAGTGACATGCACTACTTTTTACGCGCCGTATTTTGACAGCGACGTGTAAACTTAAAGAGGCTCTGTCACCATATTATAAGTGCCCTATCTCCTACATAAGGAGATGGGCGCTATAATGTAGGTGACAGCAGTGCTTTTTATTTTTCAAAAATTGATCTGTTTTCACCACTTTATTAGCGATTTTAGATTTATGCTAATAAGTTGCTTAATGCCCAAGTGGGCGTGTTTTTACTTTAGACCAAGTGGGCGTTGTACAGATGAGTGTATGACGCTGACAAATCAGCGTCATGCACTCTTCTCCATTCATTTACTCAGCGCATAGGGATCCTGCTAGATCCTTATGTGCTGTATTATACTAACACATTAACAATACTGAAGTGTTTAGACAGTGAATAGACATTCCACTGGATGTCTATTCACAATCCCTGCACTTCGTTACTGTTTCTATGGTAGTTACAGCAGAAGAAGCGTAATCTTGCTATACTCTGTGGGGAGACACTATACTGTGAATGGAAGTTACGTAAACAGCATAGCTCGCTATGCTGCGCTGTTTCTGTAACACCCATTCACTTCTTTGGAAGTTTACAGAAACAGAGCAACCCAACAAACTATGCTGATTATGTCAGTCTGACCCCGCCGGATGCACATCTGCAGTTGTAAACATACGATTGGTGGCCCACTGGCTTGTAATCCACGCAGATGTGTTTCGCCCACTGTGTTAAGCTCCTAGCTACGTCTCTGGAGGGCGTTGTTGCTTTATCTACAGAGGAAACTGTGACACCTTCAACAGAGGGCACTGTGGCATTATCTACGGTGGGGGTGTGGCATTATCTACATAGGTCACTGTGGCATTATCTACAGTGGGCACTGTGGCAATATCTACAGAGGACAATGTGGCACTATCTAAAAAGGGGCTGTGTGGCACCATCTACAAGGTGGCTATGTGACTATATCTACAGGGGAAGTAGCACTATCTACAGAAGGCATTGTGGCATTATCTACAAAGAGCACGGTGGCATTATCTACAGGAAGCACTTTGAGGCAATATCTACATGGAGCAGAGTTCGACACTACCTACTGGGGGCAGTGTGGAGCACCGTCTACAAGGGACACTAAGTGCGGCACTATCTATGCTGGTTTTTACGATACCAGTAGTAGTCAGCACATATTACCTAGCCTAATGATAAAGTGAGACATCACCTGCCTGTAAACAGCCGGATAACCAGAGAGATACTGGCCACCATAATAGTTGTCAGCCAAACTGGTGCAGAAATGTTTGTTCATTCATTTGTATGCAGAAATTCTGGGAAGAAAGTCACACCCTATTAGCCGCTCCCACCAGATTAACCATGCCCTCATAAAACACACCCACCAAAGAAGCCACACCCCGTGTCCCTGAAGGACAAAAATCTGCATCAGAAGTGGTCCTGAATCACCAAAAGGACGTCAGATGCCCGGACGGGTAGATGTATAACTGCCCAAATTTTAAATAGTGCACAAAAAACATATTAAGTACATATAGTAACATATAGCACATGTGAAAATACAATGCAAATCATATGTGAAAATACAATGCAAATCATATATGTACACCCAATGGTGTTAAGGACATGTAATAATAAGTTGAAAACATGTTAGCACATAAAGCTCTAGCGGCTGGCTGAGAAAATGGGAAGTTCAACTACCTCAGAGTAGTGAATCAGAGGCGTAGCTAGGTTCTAGAGGCACATGGGGCGAAGATTCAGTTTGGCACCCCACCTTCAACTTCTTTCCCGGCATCTCTTTCCCCCTTGCAAGGTTTGCTTTCTCTACCAATCAATGAGATGTAATTTTTTGTCTTTCTTTTTTCGGTCAAAAAAAATTGCATGTACCCGGAAATGATACCAATGAAAAGGACAGATTGTCCCACAACAAATAAGCCCTCACATAGCTCCAGTGGAAAAAAAAAAAGAAGTTCTGACTCTCAGAATATGGCGATGCAAAATGTGCAGAATGTTCCAAAAGCGGATAAGATTGGGCACCATTTATCAGTGCGACACCGGCCACACATCTGTGAAATATTATTTATTTACCCCATTATTATACCCTCCAATTATTCCCTGATGTACTTTGCCTAGCCTACATATGCCCCCACATTATAAACTGAAATACCAGAAAAACCCCAAACAGAACAACTACCAAGCTAAATCTGTGCTCCAAAAGCCAAATAGCGCTCCCTCCCTTCTGTACCCTACAGCGTACCCAAACAGGAGTTTACGTCCACATATATGACATTCCCATACCCGGGAGAACTTGCTTAACAGTTTACGAGGTGTGTGTCTTCGGTGGCACAAACTGGGCACAACATATTGTGCACTAAAATGGCATATCAGCGGAAAATTGCAATTTTCACTTTGCACCATTTAATGCGTATTAATTAATAATGAAAAAGCAACGGTGGGGGCAAAATGCTAAGGGGTGTAATTTCAAAAGTAAGGGTCATGTCTAAGGGGTTTGTTTTACTATTTCACCTCAGAGCCCTCGTAATTGTAGGTCAGTGCTGTGAAAATCACCAAAATAGACCTCGTATGCGCATGTTGCTCTTCAATCTGAGCTCTGTCATATGTCCAGGCAAAAGATAAATGCCTTGAGGGTTGTAGTTTACAAAATACGGTCACTTCTTGGGGGCTTCCACTGTTCTCTGGTACCTCAGGGTTTTGCAAATAAGACATGGTGCCAAAAAAACAATCCAGCAAAATCTGCATGACAAATAGTGCCGCCATTCTGAGCCCTGCCGTTTGTCCAAACAGCAGTTTATAACCACATGTGGGGTATTCCTGTACTCAGAAGAAATTTCTTTACAAATATTGGGGTAATTTTTCTCCTTTATCTCTTGTGAAAATAAAAATATTCAATTTTTTAGTGGAAAAAATGTTGCCATTTTTACCGCCTACATTCCAATAAATTCTGCAAAAAAACAGTGGACTCTAAATGATCACTGTACCCCTAGATAGATTCCTTAAGGGGTTTAGTTTCCCAAATAGGGTCACTTTTGGGGGTCAACTACTGTTTTGGCCCGCAGGGTATTTGAAAATGTAAGATGGCACCCAAAAGCCATTCCAGCTCAATTCCTTCCCTTTTGAGCCCTGCTATGTGTCCAAACAGCAGTTTATGAATACTTATGGGGTATTGCCGTAATCGGGAGAAATTGTTTCCCAAATGTTGGGGTGCTTTTTATCCTTTATTCCTTGTCAAATTTGAAATGCAAGTTTTATCGGAAAAAAATGATCTTTTCAATTTCATGGCCTAATTCCACTAAATTCAGCAAAGAACCTGTGGGGTCAAAATTCTCTCTATACCCCTCGATAAATTCCTTAAGGGGTGTAGTTTGCCAAATGATGTCTCTTTGGGTGTGTTTCCACTGTTTTGGGCCCACAAGACCTTTTCAAACCTGACATAGTGCCTAAAATACATTCTTATAAAAAGAAGGCCCGAAAATCCACTAGGTAGTCTTTTGCTTCTGAGGCCTGGTGTTTCAGTCCATTAGCGCACTAGAGCCACATGTGGGATATTTCTAAAAACAGCAGAATCTGGGCAATAAATATTGAGTTATGTTTCTCTGGTAAAACCTTCCGTGTTACAAAAAAAAATATTAAAAATTAGTTTCTGCAGAAAAAATAAAATGTGAAAATGTCACCCCTATGTTTCTTAAATTCTTGTGAAACACCTAAAGGGTTAAGAAACATTTTAAATGCTGTTTTGAAAGTTCTAAGCCTTGTAACGAACAACAACCTAAAAGAAATGAGTCAAAGACCGAGTTTATAATAAAAAAATTGTCATTTTTATTATTGCACAACAAAACAGATAAATGTATTTACTCACAAGTTTAAAAAGACAAGGATGACTACCACAATGTGGAAAAAAAATACAATTTGTAAATTTCACCCCTAATTTTCTTTAATTCTTGTGAAACACCTAAAGGGTTAAGAAACATTTTAAATGCTGTTTTGAAAGTTCTAAGCCTTGTAACGTCCTAGAAAAATAAAAGGATGTTTAAAAAACGATGCAAACATAAAGTAGACATAGGTGAAATGTTGATTAACAACTATTTTGTGTGGTATAACTATCTCTTACATGAAGTTGCATTTAAATTTAGAAAAATTCACATTTTTGCAATTTTCACTAATTTTTGGTGTTTTTCACAATTAAATACTGAATGTATTGTCCAAATTTTACCAGTAACATAAAGTACAATGTGTCACGAGAAAACAATCTCAGAATCGCTTGAATAGTTAAAAGCATTTTAAAGTTGTTACCACATAATGTGACACGTCAGATTTGAAAAATGGGGCTGTGTCCTGAATGTGACAACTAGTCCACGTCCTTAAGGGGTTCAAATAAAATAAATGAACGAGGTTAGTGTGCCTGACTACAACAGATTGTATAACTGAGGCTAATGAGAATAAGTGGTGACATAATAAACATGCTCCTCTTGACATTAGTGCCACACACCACCCCTTGTAGATTTTGCCACCCTCCCCCTTGTAGATTGTGCCACACACACCCCCTGTAGATAGCACTACACCCTCTCCCTGTATATAGCGCCATTGGGGCTCACTAGAGGAGCCCCTGATGTCACTGTCCATATATGTAAGAATAGAGAAACCGCAGCACACGTTTCTTGAGGTATTTTTTTTACACTCTTTTGATACCACAAGAAACGTGTGCTGCGGTTTCTCTATTCTTATGTCTATATTTGGAGTCAACTTGGCTACGACCCAATACTGCGTGCATCGCACTTATACCTGAATTTTGAAAAACTATCTTCCACATAACAACTGGGACTGTGATGTGCTGCTAGTTTGTCTTTTACTGTCCATATATGGATAGTGACGACAGGGGCTTCTCAAGGAGCGGAATCCCCAGAAAGAGTGTCGGAAATGCTCTGGCCGGGGATTCCTCCAGACCTCACAACTTCCAAGTATGACAAAGAGGGACAACTGATGCGTCTTCGTCAATTTTTTTTCTTTTGTGCCACGCCTGTAATCCTACCCAATCCCGACCCATACACACCCAGTTCAGCTCACACAGTATCATGCGTCTATAGTGTCGCACACACACTATAATGCCAAATACCTGCCCCCACCTTTAGGAGTGGAATCCCCAGCCAGAGCATAGGCCAGGAATTCTGCTCCAAGAAGGAACCCCTGTTGTCACTATCCATATATGGACAGTGACGTCAGGGGCTACTCCTGGAGCGGAATTCTCTGTCAGAGCATCGGCAACGGGGTTTCCGCTCCACAGAAGCTATTGACGTCACTGTCCATATATGGACAGTGACTTCAAGGGTTTCCCAGGGCACAGCACTTAAAGTAGCGCAGTCCTCTCCTCCGCTCTGAACTGACAGTTCCTTGCTTCAGCATTGGGTTCAACTGTATCTGCATCCTGAGGAGGAGTGTTCGATTGTATCTGCGCCAGGCGCCCCCTACCTTCTCTCCTAGTTGCCACCCCCCTAGCTACATCCCCTGGGTGAATCACTGCATATGAAGAAACTGCATAGCATAATAAAATAATATTATCAACCCCCAAGGAATGTAGATGAAATAATGACTGATAATAGCAACAGTCACAAGGACAAGCAGTGATGAGAAATAAACCCAAGGAAAATTGCTTGACAGGCAATGTTGGGCACAAACATTTATGTCCAACGGTAGGTAGACCATGTAAGCCAATCCAAAGCAATCATACAGATTAAACAGTAGTTCTGCAGTTAAGAAAGCAAGAATATCATAAAACCATATACTCATCCACTATGGAAACACATTTGAGGCATTCTTGGAGTAGATCACAGACGGTAAACTGGTGATGCACTTGGATCTTTAGTGCGTGCGCAGCATTGTAGGTATAGGGTAAACACTTAAATAAACAGGCAGCCAATATCAATTCCAACATCAATTCAGTTAACCCTTAGTAAAACAGAAGAACTGCAATAGTCATACAATACAATATCAAACTTTTTCAATCATTCCGTGGTTATGTATAAAGCCCATCTTGTCATTCGTTTACGAAAGCAGCTCTGGACTATAAGGCCAAATACCCATGATGCGTATTACGAGCGTATTTTCCTGCAGCAAATTCGCAGCGTAATACAGTACCAGCAAAGTGAATGAGATTTCAAGGAATCTCACCTACATGTTACAGATTTTTTTTCTGCACGTAAATTGACCTGCGGTGCATAATTTAAAATCCACCTTATGTCAATTTATCCTGCGTTTCGGCCTAGGAATTGTATCTGACTAGTTTAAAAAACAAAGCGCACCAAAATCAGCAGCATAAAACTGCACCTATTTCTGCATCAAAATGTAAAAACTGCACCTGAAAACGCATCAAAAAGTGTTAGGTGCGGCTTTTAGTTGCAGAATTACCTGCATTTACCTGCGGTTTTGATGCAGATTTTCTGCACCAAATTACTCAACGTGTGCATGTAGCCTAAAACACCAAGCCAATTTCAGCAAGCAAAGAATTTTTTTATCAGTTTCCCAGTACTATGGTACTTTAAATGGTGGCATTAGAAACGACATCTCCCCCCGCAAAAAATAAGCCCTCACTGCACTCTATTAACAGAAAAATAAAAAGTTATGACTCTTGGAAGGCGGGGAGTGAAAAACTAAAATGAAAAATAAAGAAATGTCTCAGTCCTTAAGGGGTTAACTGGTTGCTGACACAGGTCAAGAATACTCGTCCTGAGCGGCGTGTACTTGGCACATTAGGATGAGTATTCTCATCCTGTGTGACAGCCAGTGTCCGCGCGCCACGATGAGCTGGGCAGCAGCTGTAATGTCTGTAATACACAGCCACAGCCCAGCTCTACCGGCGGAGAGAAGAGAAACCTCTTCTCTCTGCCGTTAACCCCTTGAATGCCGCGATCAAAGCTGATCGCAGCAGCATTCAAATCTAAAGTGAGAAGGGGGTCTCCCCTTTGATCGCATCACAGGAAATCCCTGTGACGCAATCAATGGCTATACCTGGTATGGGCAGACAGCCCAGGGTCCATTGAAGGACACCCGGGCTGTCTGACCATATTTCCTGTTGTCAGGGCATACTTAGGTAGATATATGCCAGTACATTAAAGTTCAATAATCTAAATGAAAAATTCCTTTATGGGATTAAAAAACAAAAGTTCAATTAATAAAAAAAAAATTGTTTAAAAAATACACAGAAATACAAATTTTTTACAATAAATAAACTTTTCTAAATATAAGTCCCAAGACATGAAATAATATACGCATATTTGGTATCGCCACGTCCGTAGCAACTTGTACAATAAATGTATAATGTTATTTATGATGATTGGTGTAAGGTGTAACAACAAAATAAAGAAAACTGCAGCGGAACTGCTTTTTTTCCCTAAGTTTTTGCCAAAAATAAAAATGTATAGTAATTAAACGATAATGTAAATGTACCAAAACAATGGTATCTACATAAAGTACAACTTGTCCCGCAAAAATCAAAGTCTCATACAGCTACGTCGGACAAAAAAATGAAAAAGTTATAAGCGCCGGGATACAAAGAGGGAAATATAAAAAAAACAGTTCGGTCTTCAAGGCCAAAATTGGCCTTAAGGGGTTAAAGGTAAACATACTATTCAATTCTTCTAATATCTCATGAGTCCAGAGAATCATTTGCGTATGTCATGGGATGATGTCATAATACAATTTTTCTCCCTAGTCTTTCTGATAGCTCATAGGTCACAGAGCATAATTTGCATATTCCTTATGACATCTCGGGTTCCATAGTGATGTCACAAAGACATTTTCCGGTAAGGCAGTGCCTGAGGTTGTCAAATGTATCAGTGCTGTTGTCTTCTCCGTGGGACATAGTTCTGTATTTTGCGATTTATAGCGACTAGTGGCTACTAGAAGCGATTTTTTTCCAAAAGTTTGGTTCTTACCAGATCATGATTGGCCTTCTACTTCTGCTAACATCTTGTTTCATCACAAGATCCCTCTGCTGCATCGAATGCGACGCAAGAGGGAAAATGGCTATGGCAAAATATCACACTTTTATCAGAAGCCAAGTGGATGAAAGCACAGAGGCCTATGTGACCATCAGGCAGTTTTCTAAAATTGCCGAAAAAGAGATTCTAAATTACCTTGAGGATGAAGTCGAGATGCTGGGTAATTGTCTTATTAGTATTACTATTATTATTACTACTATTATTACTACTATTATTATTATTACTATTATTATTATTATTATTACTATTATTATTACTATTATTATTATTATTATTATTATTATTGTTATTACTATTATTATTATAATTTGAATGATGATATATAGATAATGATTGTATCTTTGGTGTTTCCATTCCAGATGACTATGCTATTTCCGACATAGTTTCGGAGTATAAAAAATCGGTTGATATCATCGAGGCAATAGATTTTAAAGGTAAATATTATATTTTGCTTCTCTTATTAATGTAAAATAAAAATGAACTTTGTTTTGGGGGCCCAGACTAATAGATTGGGGAATTAGCTGCCATTATTATTTCTCTTCATTTATTCTAGATGTCCAGCTTCTTCATATAATTATACATCAATTTAAACAACTTAAAGAAAAGCTGAAGGTGATAGCCCAGGAGTCTCAGGAAAGTAAGTGAAATATTCATGTCTAGCTAGTGATGCCAGTTTATCCACCCGGAGATGACAGATCTATATAGTGGGAGCTCTGGTAATACTGATGCGGTGTGCCAGTGTCTCTCCCCGGTGCAGCGTGTAACAGATTGGGGTGCACTCCCTGTTGACTTATCTGAGTTAAGTTAAAAAACGTCAGGTCGAACCTTTTACTTGTGGAAACAGAAACTTCATGACTATAACGCTTGGTCTGAACACCATATTTTTCATATTTACACCAGGCAACTTACAAATGTACATTGATAAATCCCCTGCTTCCCTTCACACTGTGCATTATAAAACTGTCTGTCTGCAGCCACCACTAGAGGGAGCTCAGTGTATATAAATATATACAGATACCATTGAACTCAATGAAAGGTATACAAATCTATGTCAGGAAGCCAAAGGAGTTAATAGTCGGGCTCCCTTCTCACTTCGGGCCCCATAGCAGTGGCCGTGGTTTGCGTCTATGGTAAGTGCGCCATCGGACCTGGCAGAGGATGGGTATCGAATTCAAATAGTATGAAACCTGACTGTTTCTTAGATTGTCAGAAGTGCCTTTTTTTTTTTACGTCTCCTTGTCAGTGTAGCAGTCGACATTCTATTGACAGACAGGAGAAAATTAGCTAAAAATATAATATTGAGAACTGCTATACGCTGCGCTTTCAGTGCCATTTTTTTTATAATTAGTGATTTTGCATTTCTTTCACTTTTAGGGAGGTGCCCAAATAAAAAAGGTGAGTTCTTCTAGATATATTATTACCCCATAACATGCTGCAACATTATTACATGTGACTGTACTAGACGCCTGCGCCTCATGTAGAAATACTGGTGCAGGCAGAAACTGCAGGTCTTCCCTATAGCCACCAATCACATCACTGCTTTTATTTTCTACCCTACACTGGACACATGACAGCAGGAATCTGATTGGCTGCTGTGGATGTCAGTTCTAGGAGCTGCTGGGCTCTATATAGGACCCGGACTCTACTGGGGCAGCTCAGAGATTTCAATGGAAATGTATAAGTTCAATGTTTATGAGTCTGACAACGACAACATTAAGTGACAAGTTCTTTTTTGTCTTTGTTTCTCAGGTGAAGACAGCTGTGGTAAGTACATCTTATACTTTTTATTTATTTTTTATATTTTCTATAACATTGTAAGTTTTTAAAACAAGTGTATTTCCCCAGGTATAATGGTGCAAACGTACACCAATTGTAAGACCTGTGACGAGGAAAATGTTGTCTGCGCCGGGGGCCATCCAAAAAATCAAGGTATTGTATGAGTTTTATTCATTGGCCAGAGGAACTGGGATTATTGTTAATATAATATGTGTGAATTGTGACTTACCGTTCATGTGTATGGAAAATATATTTGTATTATATATTTATGGTGTTGTCAGAACACCTCTATTATACATGGATGACAGCACTATATAGACGCTGCACACCTCCCCCCGCAGAGGACAAAAAAGTTACATGTAAGCGGCCGCTGACTGGTTACTTACATATAACTATGAGAGCGGGCAGCACTGTAGAGAACGTGAAGTAAGTAAACAGAGGCTGCTGTAATTTGGGAGGTTATTGTGGTTGTCACTATGTACGGGGGGGGGGGGCTGTGACTGACATTGTTTTTGAGTACCAGCCGACACATAGCGCTATATAAAGGGCACTGTCGCTGGCACTGTTTAGGGAGCCACTCACTGTATGTGTTACTGGGTTGGGGGCATTGTAATGACAATCTTCTCCTGACTGGATGATGAGAGTTGTAGTAAAATACTTTCCTCTCTTCACAGAAAACATGGATAGATGCAGCTGTGTGTGCACCGAGAGTGGATGCTCTGGTAAGTAGCGGCTTTTATTCCTTTATATAAATCCATATATTAAATTAGTAATAAACACCGGACACAAAGCGCTCACTGTCCACTCTGTAAATATGCAGAACACTTCCAATAATCCATAGTTCATGCCGGAAAATCTGATTTACTGAACCAGAAGGAAATTTAGATTGATGTGATTCTGTCCAATGATAATCCTGCAGGAGCCACTAGTAGAATAGGAGCGCCATTTGTGGCAGCCTGTGTTTCCTCCATGTGACAGGGGATACACGTCAACACATGATTATGATATTTATTCTAAAGAAATCTTATAAAACACTCATATTTGATAATTTTCTTCTTTTATCAGATTTGAAAACTGGACTTTTCTGCTCTCCATGCAAAAAATCAAAAAGCTTACATTGCCGAGACGATAAACTGTGGACGTAAGTAGATGGTATAATAATATCAGTGACTGTGAGTTACAATGTAGTGTACAGCGCAGGGGCCGAGTAGATACATAACTAACACTCTAACACTTTCTTTTTGTCTAGAAATATTTATGCAAGTTACAGAGGACGAAGATCTATATCTAGACTGTAACTTTATGTGGCATGCCAGGCTGCAGGAGCCCTATAAAAATGTCTTCATCATGGTAAATATTTGACATATTTCTAAGGAAATGAGGGTAAAATGGGAGATTTTTGATAAAGTAACCAGGAAAGTGCCTGATATCATTGTACATACGGCCATCAAGTCAAGGCGTTTGTTTCTCCCCCAGTGATAATGACATTGATATAAATAATTGAGACATAGAAGGTTCTAACAATTGTCCATATTATCTTTTCAGCCCGGTGAAAATGAACCAAAAGTCACCGAGGACAGCTTTTTAAAAATCATGGGCGTCCAGATGCACGAGTCCGGTGTTTACCAGTGTACCACCATGCTGCAATCCGGTGTGCCAGTCAGCCACCTTGTGTATAATGTGAGAGGTAAGTGCATATTATCACCGCCACTATGCGGAACTGTAATACATAGACGGCCTACGCTGATATATGAGGGATGGATTTCCCCGGTAGGAATATTGGATGTAGCAGTTTGCCACTTGGCTCATCCTTTCATCTCCAGCGCACTGTATTTTGTAGATAGTTTTCTAGTGACGGTGCTGTCCCTTATAATTCTACATTTTTATGGTAAGATTTTTATTATGAAATATAATGAGGAGAGATAATTGTGATGTCCTGATATATTATATCTTTATTATTTTTTCTGTCTTAAAATCACCTAAAATGCAATTTCTTTCCTCCCTTGATACTGATAAAATGAATTATTTTTTATTTAGTTCTCAGTGGATCAACGAGAACAACAGCGGTATACCAGCCTCGTCCCACACTGCCTGACGTGCTTGACATCACAGCGCCTGAGACGGTATTTCAGAAGACATTAAAAATCAACAGTAAAGTCTTCATAGCGATATCTGTACCCACCATCGTTACCATCATGATAATTGCTGGCATAGGGTATGTAAAAAACAACCATTACTTATGTACATGTAGCTGAGCTGAACAAATCTTGTCAGGTTGTCTACATGAATAATTGATCAGGAGATGCAGTACTTTTACTACTTAAATATGATGCCGTTCTTAAGATTTAGGTTCTGTTCACACTGGCATATATTTATTTATTTTATTAAACCTACATTGTATGGCATATGAGAGCCAGTAATTGGCTTGTTAGCTTCTGTCCCGTCAGATTTCCTTTGCTCCTGACAGGTAGAATAGTATAATCTGCAACACTGTTTTACCCAGTAAAAACAGAAACTTGGCAGAACCTATTAAAGTTACTGAAGTCAATGCACTACATAGGGATGAGATGATATTTTCAGGAGACTGATAAGCAGGTGAAGTACAGAGAACACACTAGGGGACATCTGCACACACTCCACCTATGTTCGGCATAGTAGAGTTCAGAGTTCACATGTAAATAGCAGATATCGAATAACTGATATTTATTTTTCTTCTTTTTAGCATCTACATCTGCCGGATAAAAAGAAGATCAAAAGCGCCTCTGGAAGAAGAGCCGGTATAGAGGCGACATGTCAAGTTCCAGCCTTTATCACCATCAGCCTTTGTCATCAAGGCAAAAAAAAACTAACATATCTCCTAAACCTCCACTCAAAAAAATAAAAACAAAAACTTCTCCAAAGCCTATCTGTGAGGGTCTTCCTTCCCTTTCTTCCCCATTAATGATCAAGAACTGTAGAGACCAAGTACTCCTAAGGATAAGGACAAACGGAACTTGCAGCCAGGCGGCCGAAAACAGCTCTGACATGCTGTTTGGCGCGGATCTTAAATTGATTGTTAACCCCTTCCCGCTCCTTGACGTACTATTACGTCATGGCAGCTGTATCGTTCGCGCTCCATGCCGTAATAGTACGTCTCGGGAGTAACGGCCGTTTCGGCCGTCCTCCCGACACATACAGGAGCTGTGACGCTGCTGTCTTGTTCAGCAGCTGTCACAGCTCCTACAGCGGGGACCGATCGCTGTGTCCCCGCTGATTAACCCCTTAAAAGCCGCGTTCTATAGAGATCGCGGCTTTTTAGGGGTTAAGCTGCCATCGCCGGCCTGCTACGCGATAGCGGCCGGCGATGGTGACTATGGCAACCGGACACCAAACAATGGCGTCCGGCTATGCCATAGACGGAAGCCTAGTGGGTCCTGACAACGTCAGGACCCACTATGCTTGCTGTCAGTGAGTAGCTGACAGTTCTAATACACTGCACTACGCATGTAGTGCAGTGTATTAGAATAGCGATCAGGGCCTCCTGCCCTCATGTCCCCTAGTGGGACAAAGTAATAAAGTAAAAAAAAAGTTAAAAAAAGATGTGTAAAAATAAGAAAATAAAAGTTTTAAAAGTAATAAAAGTAAAAGTCCCACTTTTTCCCTTATCAGTCCTTTATTATTAATAAAAATATATAAACAAACAAATAAACTATACATAATTGGTATCGCCGCGTCCGTAACGGCCTGAACTACAAAATTATTTTGTTATTTATCCCGCACGGTGAACGCCGTAAAAAAAAATATTAATAAACCGTACCACAATCACAATTGTTTGGTCACTTCACCTCCCAAAAAATGGAATAAAAAGAGATCAAAAAGTCGCATGTACCTAAAAATGGTACTGATGGAAAATACAGTTCGTTACGCAAAAAAAAAAGTCCTCGCACGGCTTTATTGATTGAAAAATAAAAACGTTCTGGCTCTTAGAATAAGGTAACACAAAAAGTGAATGATTGTTTACAAAACGTATTTTATTGTGCAAACGCCATAAGACATAAAAAAAAACTATAAACATCTGGTATCGCCGTAATCGTATCGCCCCGCAGAATAAAGTGAATATGTCATTTATAGCGCACGGTGAACGCTGTAAAAAAAAAAAGTATACAAAAACAATAGTAGAATTGCTGTTTATTAGTCACCACGCCACCTAAAAATGGAATAAAAACTGATCAAAAAGCCGCATGCACCCCAAGAAAACTACAATGGATTCCTCAAGGGGTCTAGTTTCCAAATTGGGGTCACTTTTGGGGGGTTTCCAATGTTTTGGCACCACAAGACCTCTTCAAACCGGACATGGTGCCTAATAAAAAAGAGGGCTCAAAATCCGCTAGGTGCTCCTTTGCTTCGGAGGCCGGTGCTTCAGTCCATTACCGCCCGAGGGCCACATGTGGGATATTTCTCTAAACTGCAGAATCTGGGCAATAAGTATTGAGTTGCGTTTCTCTGATAAATCCTTTTGTGTTATAAAAAAAATGGTATAAAAAGAGTAAATTTCACCTCTACTTTGCTCTAAATTTCTGTGAAACACCTAAAGGGTTCATAAACTTTCTAAATGCTGTTGTGAATACTTTGAGGGGTCTAGTTTCTAAAATGGGGTGTTTGATAGGGGTTTCTAATATATGGGCCCCTCAAAGCAACTTCAGAAATGAACTGGAACCTAAAAAAATAAATAAATGAGGCAATACTTCGCTTCTTACATTATACTGATAATGAGCCGTGCCCACCCCGAGATGACCCCAGTTTTGACCGTTTGTATAAACGGAGACCCCTATTAGACCGTTCCAGTGCCCGGTTTTCCCAAGCATACACCCCCGAGAAGTGTTTTTCTATTGATGAGTCCCTGGTACATTTTAAAGGGAGGGTTCAATTCCGCCAGTACCTGCCAGGTAAGAGGGCAAGGTATGGCGTGAAGATGTATAAGCTGTGCGAGAGTGCATCAGGGTATACCTACAGGTTTAGGATATATGAAGGAAAGGCCACCCCCAAACCAGACTGCATCCTGGACTACAATAGGTACATGGGAGGGATGGACTTGTCAAATCAAGTCCTGAAGCCCTACAGCGCCATGCGGTGTGGTATAAGAAGCTGGCCGGGCACATCATACAGATGGCTTTGTACAATGCGTATGTGCTACGTCGATGTGCAGGCCAGAGGGGAACTTTCCTGGAATTTCAAGATCTAATCTTTAGGGACCAGGAAGGGGGGGCACCCAGTACTTCTGGAAGCGAGGCCACACGCATCGTACCAGGGCAACACTTTCCAGGAGAAGGTCCCCAAACCGGTGGAAAGGGAAAGAGTCAAAAGAGGTGCAGAGTCTGCTATAAGAGGGGGATAAGGAAGAACACAATATACCAATGTGACACGTGTCCCGAAAAACCAGGGCTCTGTATAAAAGATTGTTTTAAAATGTATCATACATCCCTTGATTTTTAATTTATCCTGATGCACTCCGCACAGCTTACCCCCCTCATCTTTCCCTTCTGAGCCCTGCCGTATGCCCAGGCAGCTGATAACAGCCACATGTAGGGTATTGTCGTACCCAGGAGAACCCACATTACAATTTAAGGGGTGTATATCTCCGGTGGCGCATGCTGGGCACACTATATTGGACACTGAAATGGCATATACATATATAAAATTGCAAATCTCACACCTCACCATCTGCTGCGCATTATCTTTTACACAGTACCTGTGGGGTCAAAATGCTCACTACACCTCTAGATGAATGTCTTAAGGGGTGTAGTTTTTAAAATGGGGTCACTTCTCGGGGGTTTCAACTGTACTGGTACCTCAGGGGCTTCTGCACACATGACTTAGCACCAGAAAAGCTCCAGTAGGCCAAATGGTGGTCCTTTCCTTCTGAGCCCTCCCATGGGCCCAAAGGGCAGTTTATCACCACAAATGGGGTATTGCCGCACTAAGGACAAATTGGGCAACAAAATGGGGTATGTTGTTCCTTGTGAAAATAAGAAATTTTGATCAAAAATGACATCTTATTGGAAAAAATATCATTTTTTTCATTTCACAGCCCAATTCAAATAGGTGCTGTGAAAAAACTGTGCGGTCAAAATGATAACAAAAACCATAAATGAATTCCTTGAGGGGTGTAGTTTCCAAAATGGGGTCACTTCTGGTGGGTTTACATTGCTTTGATACCTCTGGGGCTCTGCAAATGCAACATGGCACCCGAAAACCAATCCAGCAAAATCTGGACTCCAACAAACACATAGCGCTCCTTTCCGTCTGAAACCTCCCATGGGCCCAAACGGCAGTTTATCACCACAAATGGGGTATTGCCGCACTAAGGACAAATTGGGCAACAAAATGGGGTATGTTGTTCCCTGTGAAAATAAGAAATTTTGATCAAAAATGACATCTTATTGGAAAAAATATAATTTTTTTCATTTCACAGCCCAATTCAAATAGGTGCTGTGAAAAACCTGTGCGGTCAAAATGATAACAAAAACCATAAATGAATTCCTTGAGGGGTGTAGTTTCCAAAATGGGGTCACTTCGGGTGGGTTTCCATTGCTTTGATACCTCTGGGGCTCTGCAAATGCGACATGGCACCCGAAAACCAATCCAGCAAAATCTGGACTCCAACAAACACATAGCGCTCCTTTCCTTCTGAGCCCTCCCATGGGCCCAAACGGCAGTTTATCACCACAAATGGGGTATTGCCGCACTAAGGACAAATTGGGCAACAAAATGGGGTATGTTGTTCCCTGTGAAAATAAGAAAATTTGATCAAAAATGACATTTTATTGGAAAAAATATCATTTTTTTCATTTCACAGCCCAATTCAAATAGGTGCTGTGAAAAAACTGTGCGGTCAAAATGATAACAAAAACCATAAATGAATTCCTTGAGGGGTGTAATTTCCAAAATGGGGTCACTTCTGGTGGGTTTCCATTGTTTTGATACCTCAACGCCTCTTCAAACCTGGCATGCTGCCTAAAATATATTCTAATAAAAAAGAGGCCTCAAAATGCACTAGGTGCTTCTTTGCTTCTAGGGCTTGTGTTTTAGTCCACGAGCGCAGTAGGGCCACATGTGGGACATTTCTAAAAACTGCAGAATCTGGACAATACATATTTAGTAGTGTTTCTCTGGTAAAACCTTCTCTGTTACTAAAAAAAAATTGAATAAAATTGAAATTCAGCAGAAAAAATGAAATTTGCAAATTTCATTTCCACTTTGCTTTAATTCCTGTGAAATGCCTGAAGGGTTAAAAAACTTTCTATATGCTGTTTTGAATACTTTGAGGGGTCTAGTTTTTAAAATGGGGTGTTTTATGGGGGTTTCTAATACATAGGCCCCTCAAATCCACTTCAGAACTGAACTGGCACCTTCAAAAAAAGGCTTTTGAAATTTTCTTAAGAATATGAGAAATTGCTGTTTATGTTCTAAACCTTGTAACGTCCAAGAAAAATAAAATAATGTTCAAAAAACGATGCCAATCTAAAGTAGACATATGGGAAATGTGAACTAGTAACTATTTTGGGTGGTATAACCGTCTGTTTTTCAAGCAGATGCATTTAAATTCTGAAAAATGCTATTTTTTGTAAATTTTCTCTAAATTTTGCAATTTTTCACAAATAAAGACTGAATATATCGACCAAATTTTACCACGAACATGAAGCCCAAAGTGTCACGAGAAAACAGTCTCAGAATCGCTTGGATAGGTTTAAGCATTCCGACGTTATTACCACATAAAGTGAAATATGTCAGATTTGAAAAATGGGCTCTGAGCCTTAAGGCCCAAACTAGGCTGCGTCCTTAAGGGGTTAATGTCCAGTAGGTTTTGCAGGTAAACAGCAGTTTTACCCATAAGACCACGTGGGCATTGGAGTGGGTTTTTCTCTGGAGGGTTGTGGCAAAATTTGTGATTGGAAGTAATTTCATCGATGTGGTGAACGTGATGTATAGTTTTCCCACTGCTAGAGTCAGTGTCTGTGGGGACTTATCCCATTCTGTTGCACTCTTTAGAGGAACTCGGCAGGGGTGTCCCCTTTCTCTGCTCTTGTTCGCCATGTTTATTGAACTTTTGGCAATTCTAATAAGAGAGGATGAGTCTATTTCTGGATTCGGTTGTGGAGTGGTGAGGGACAAAATCCTTTTATATGCAAATTATGTTTTATTATACCTGAACGACGCAGTGAGGTCTGTCCCGAGGGCCATTCAGGTGATACAATTTGGTTCGTCTTCTGGATTAGCGATTAATTGGGGAAAATTGATTCTGCTACCATTGAATAAAAAATATTCATATTTTTCAGGAAAATGATCTGCCTTGAGTCCCCCACATCACTTTGAATACCTGGAGATTAAGATAGATGGTAATCTGGAAAATGCAGGGGACCAATAGTAGCGGTCCCCTGATGACGATCGCTGTAATTGGTCAGTCTTCTGTGACTGGCCAATTACAGCGCATGACAACAGGAACTGGGCTGTCAGTGTCTGATCTCTTCAGTCCGAGAGTGAAGGTGAAGAGATCAGACGTGCCCAGCGATAGTATGAATTTCACCTGTCAGATCCAGCGATAATAACCCCACATTAACCCCTCCACTGCCGCTCAGTTTACCTGCTCCCTGCTTCTGCCTTTTTTTTTTAAATGTTAATAATAATAATAATAATAGAGAGAGAGAGAGGAAAGGGAGAGAGAGAGAGAGAGAGAGAGAGGCAGAGAGAGAGAGAGAGAGAGACAGAGAGAGAGGGAGAGAGACAGAGAGAGAGCCTTTTGAAATTAACTTGAAAATGTGAGAAATTGCAGCTAAAGTTCTGTCTTGCTACGTCCTAGAAATATAAAAGGATGTTCAAAAAAATGATGCAAACATAAAGTAGACATATGAGAAATGTAAACTAGTAACTATTTTGTGTGGTATTACTATCTGTTTTATAAGCAGACACATTAAAATTTAGAAAAATGCATATTTTTCCAAATTTTCTCAAAATTTTGGTGTTTTTTTACAAATAAATGTTGAATTTAACGACCACATTTTTTCAGTATCATAAAGTAAAACATGTCACGAGAAAACAGTCTCAGAATCGTTTGGATAGGCAAAAGTATTCTGGAGTTATTACCACATAAAGTAACACATGTCAGATTTGCAAAAATCAGCTGTGTCCACAAGGCCAAAATAGGCTTAGTCCTTAAGGGGTTAAAGAGGCTCTGTCACCACATTATAAGTGGCCTATCTCCTACCTAATATGATCGGCGCTGTAAAGTAGATTACAGCAGTGTTTTTTATTTAGAAAAACGATCATTTTTAGCTTTATGCTAATGAGTTTCTTAATGACCAACTGGGCGTGTTTTACTTTTTGACCAAGTGGGCCTTGTGGAGAGAAGTGTATGACGCTGACCAATCAGTGACCAATTAGCGTCATACACTTCTCCCCATTCATTTACACAGCACATAGCGATATAGCTATATCGCTATGTGCAGCCACATACACACACACTAACGATATTGCAGTATCCTGACAATGAATATACATTACCTCCAGCCAGGACGTGATGTCTAGTCAGAACCCTGCCACTTCTCTGTGATTTACAGCATAGCAGGCGTAGTCTCGTGAGATTATGTTGTAAACTGTCATTTACAGTGAGATCTGGCTGTGCTGTGCTGTAGTCTCACACAGATGCTGCAGAAATGGTCAGAATTCTGAATACACATCCCGTCCTGGCTGGAGGTAATGTATATTCATTGTCAAGACACTGCAGTAACGTTATAGTGTGTTTATGTAATAAATGTTGAATTTAACGACCAAATTTTTTCAGTATCATAAAGTAAAACATGTCACGAGAAAACAATCTCAGAATCGTTTGGATAGGCAAAAGTATTCTGGAGTTATTACCACATAAAGTAACACATGTCAGATTTGCAAAAATCAGCTGTGTCCACAAGGCCAAAATAGGCTTAGTCCTTAAGGGGTTAATGAGGCTCTGTCACCACATTATAAGTGGCCTATCGCCTACCTAATATGATCGGCGCTGTAAAGTAGATTACAGCAGTGTTTTTTATTTAGAAAAACGATCATTTTTGACGGAGTTATGACCTATTTTTGCTTTATGCTAATGAGTTTCTTAACCCCTTAAGGACGCAGCCTAGTTTTGGCCTTAACCCCTTGCGTACCTTCGCCGTAATAGTACGTCGCTGGCCGCTTATTCCAGCGTACCTTCGCCGTACTATTACGGCACAGGAATGACATAACAGCGGCGGCAGCTGTCATTGACAGCTAACCGTCTCTGCTACCGGCCTGGGGACCAATTAGCAGTCCCCAATGCCGGCGATTGCTGTGATTGGTCAGTCTCTGAAGACTGACCAATCACAGCCGTCTGTGACGTCGTCTGCAGGAGAAAGCTCCTGTCACTTTCTCTGATCTCCTCACTTCTGTGAGATACGTGAGTAGATCAGAGAAAGCGGTGTAAAAAAAACCCACTATTTTTATTAACCCCTTCCCGAAAATGGGCGTATAGTAACGCCCTGAGGATGAAGCGGGCACAGGAGCTGTGCTCGCTCCATCTTCATCGGATGTCGGCTGTAATATACAGCCGACATCCCACTGCAACTACAGCGATCACTGTCCTCCCCGATCGCTGTAGTTTAACCCCTTAAACGCCGCTGTCAATAGCGACAGCAGCATTTAAGTGATTGATACAGAGGGAGGGGGCTCCCTCTGCACCCCATTGCCCCCCCCCTCGCGAAAAATCGCGGGGTTCTGATGGTTGCAATGGCAACCAGGAAGCCCAGCAACGGCTTCCTGGTTGCCAGGTACGGGAGCCTATTAGGTCCTGCCCTAGGCAGGACGTAATAGGCTCAACTGTCAGTTGTAAAGTGACAGTTACAATACACTGCACTACATCAGTACATACAGAAGTAGTGCAGTGTATTGTGCAGGGGATCAGAAGGTCAGATCTTCCAGTCCCCTAGTATGTGTAGAAAAAAAAGTAAAAAAAAAGTTTTAGATAAATAAATAAATACAAGTTTTACGTAATAAAAACAATAATCACCCTGTTTCCCTGATCAAGCCCTTTATAATTAGAAAAAAAAGACAAAAAAAGACAAAAACTAGACATAATAGGTATCGCCGCGTTCGTATTGGCCTGACCTATAAAAATATCATATTATTTATCACCGTAAAAAAAATACCATAAAAAACAATGGCAGAATTTCCTTTTTTGGTCATGTTGTTTCCAAAAAAATGGAATAAAAAGTGATCAAAAAGTCACGCGTAGCCAAACATGGTACCAATAAAAACTACAGTGTGTCACGCAAAAAACAAGCCCTCACAAAGCTCCGTCGACAAAAAAATAAAAAAGTTATGGCTCTCATGACATGGTGACACTAAAACATTTTATTTAGAAAAAAGTTTTTTTTTTTTGTAAAAGCAGTAAAACATATAAAAACTATATAAATTTGGTATTGCCATAATCGTATCGAACCGCAGAATAAAGTAAACATGTTGTTTTGTACTGCACAGAGAACGCCGGTAAAAAATTATAAAAAAAATTGTGAAAGAATTTCTGGTATTTGGTCTCCTCACCTCAGAAAAAATGGAATAAAAACTGATCAAATTATCGCATGTACCCCAAAATGATACTAATAAAAACGACAGCTCATCCCATGAAAATCAAGCACTCACACAGCTCGTCAACGGAAAAATAAAAAGTTCTGACTCTTGGAACGCAATAATGCAAAACGACGGCCCAGACTAATTTATATGTGCAGCAGTTCTTCACCTAAAACCCCACGTCATCATTTGCAGCCCCCATTGGTAGACCCTGTAAATGCAGCGAAAACGATGACATTTTGGGGTCTGTGCTACATATGGGGCTAGTGAAGAAGTCAAAGATTAGGCAATACTGGAGTGCGGATATTTTGTACAACACCACAGACACCCTTTGGAAGTGCGACTCCTGCACCCAATAATCCGGCCTGTGCATGAAGGATTGGTTCAAAGCGTACGTCACTATCCAGGGATAATTCATTTTATTATTCATTCTCCCCATTATTACATCATCCTATTATGACCTATTGCACTCCGCCCAGCTTACATATACCCTGATGTACTCCACATAGCTTACATATACCCTGATGTACTCCACCCAGCTTACATATACCCTAATGTACTCCGCCCAGCTTACATATACCCTGATGTACTCCACCCAGCTTACATATACCCTGATGTACTCCACATAGCTTACATATACCCTGATGTACTCTGCCTAGCTTACATATACCCTGATGTACTCCACATAGCTTACATATACCCTGATGAACTCCGCCCAGCTTACATATACCCTGATGTACTCTGCCTAGCTTACATATACCCTGATGTACTCCGCCCAGCTTACATATACCCTGATGTACTCCACATAGCTTACATATACCCTGATGTACTCCACCCAGCTAACATATACCCTGATGTACTCCACCCAGCTTACATATACCCTGATGTACTCCTCTCAGCTTACATATACCCTGATGTACTCCACCCAGCTTACATATACCCTGATGTACTCCACCCAGCTTACATATACCCTAATGTACTCCTCTCAGCTTACATATACCCTGATGTACTCCACCCAGCTTACATATACCCTGATGTACTCCACCCAGCTTACATATACCCTGATGTACTCCACCCAGCTTACATATACCCTGATGTACTCCGCTCAGCTTACATATATCCTGATGTACTCCGCACAGTTTACATATGCCCTGATGTACTCCACCCAGCTTACATATGCCCTGATGTACTCCGCCCAGCTTACATATACCCTGATGTACTCCGCACAGCTTACATATACCCTGATGTACTCCGCACAGCTTACATATACCCTGATGTACTCCGCACAGCTTACATATACCCTGATACACTCCGCCCAGCTTACATATGCCCCCACATTATAAACTGAAACACCAGTAAAACACTAAACAAAACTACTACCAAGCAAAATCTCTGCTCCAAAAGCCAAATGGCGCTCCTTCTGGGCCTGGCAATGTGCCCAAACAGCAGTTTATGACCACATATGGGGTATTACAGTACTCTGGAGAACCGCTTAACAATTTATGGGGCGTATGTCTCCAGTGGTACAAGCTGGGCCCAACGCATTGGGCACTGAAATAGCATATATGTGGAAAATAGCAATTTTCAATCTGCAACATCCACTGTGCACTAATTTCTGCAAAACCTTTGGGGGTCAAAATGCTCACTACACTTCTAGATGAATTCCTTGAGGGGTGTAGTTTCCTAAATGGGGTCACTTCTCGAGAGTTTTCACTGTACTGGTACCTCAGCGCAATGCAACATGGTGTCAAAAACAAATTTAGTAAAATCTCCACTCCAAAAACGAAATTGCACTTCTTCCGTTTAGACCCTTGCCGTATGTCCAAATAGCCGTTTACAACCACATATGGGGTATTTCCGTAATCAGGAGAAATTGTGTAACACATTTTGGGGTGTCTTTTCTCCTGTATTCCTTGTGGAAATGAAAAATTCTGAGCTAAAGCTACAGGTTATTGGAAAAAAAAATTTTTTTCATTTTCACGGACCAATTCTAATAAAATCTATAAAACACCTGAGGGCTCAAAATGCTCACTACACCTCTAATTTAATTCTTTCAGGGGTATAGTCTCCAAATCTGGAGATCACACCTGGGGAATTTCTACTGTACTGGTACTTCAGGGACTCTGCAAATGCGACATGGCCCCCAGAAACCAATTCAGCAAAATCTGAGCTGCAAAATCCAAATGGTTCTCCGTCCCTTCTGAGCCCTGCCGTGGGTCCAAACAGCAGTTTATTACCACATAATGGGGTATTACCGTAATCAGGAGAAATTGCTTTACAAATGTTGAGGTGCTTTTTCTCCTTTATTCCTTATAAAAATTAGAAAATTCTGTGTTTTTTCTGTGGTAGTTACAGCAGAGGACGCGTAATCTTGCGAGATTGCGCGGTAAATGACAGGTTACAACGAGATCACACCTCCTCTGCTGTAACTACCATAGAAACAGTAACGAAGTGCAGAGATTGTGAATAGACATCCCGTGGAATGTCTATTCACTGTCTAAACACTTCAGTATTGTTAATGTGTTAGTATAAGACAGCACATAAGGATCTAGCAGGATCCCTATGCGCTGTGTAAATGAATGATGAGGAGTGCAGGACGCTGATTGGTCACTGATTGGTCAGTGTCATACACTCATCTGTACAACGCCCACTTGGTCTAAAGTAAAAATACGCCCACTTGGGCATTAAGCAACTCATTAGCATAAATCTAAAAATGCTAATAAAGTGGTGAAAATAGATTGTTTATTTAAATTAAAAGCACTGCTGTCACCTACATTATAGCGCCGATCTCCTTATGTAGGAGATCGGGCACTTATAATGTGGTGACAGAGCATCTTAAACCCAGATACGTCTACATGGAGTGCACCCCAATCTGTTACACGCTGCACCGGGGAGAGACACTGGCACACCGCATGTCATGTCCCACAACTTGTTTTCGTTCATTGACATGTATCTGTTATACTGCTATTATTGTGGGTTTGTGGTTTGATATTGTCCCTCCTGTGTTCCTGTCCTCTAGCTGTGATGTTTAGCTCCTCCCCTCTCCCTGCTGGTGGCAGCCATCTTTTCATTCTTCATGTGCTCTCTGTATATGCAGCTACCCGGCAGCCATCACCCTATTTCACCTTCTATACTGAGCACATTACAAGAATTCAGCCTGGAATAAAGCACTGGATCTTTCTACAAGCCTTATGGTCGAGTTAATAGTGTCTGACAAGACATGTCTCGGTGTGAGTACTGGTCAATACAGATACAGGCAGGTCTCACAAGCCTTAGACTTACAGCCAAGTTACTGAGTCAGAATAGTAAAACAGGAGTGTTAGTGACTGTCAGATACAAGTATAAGACAGCTCTCAGCCTCTACAGAGATACAGCTACAAGAAGAGCAAGTGCCTGCAGTGTCTGCGCTAATCATCAGTGTGCTTGTGTATTAGCAGCCACAGCTCAGCTCCCATTGCATAGAACCTCCTATCAAGCCGGCTACCTCACTGCAGTATCATTCAGATCTACTGTTTGATGCATCATGGCTGAAATGGAGCCCAGTCTGCAGTCCAGTGACAAAGCCAAGCGCTCTGCTCAGCCTACCGGGAAGGTTAAAGAGAATCTTGAAAGTAAGAAACACCAACTTTCTTCTGATCTCTTGAAACTGGCAAAGATTGCAGGTTCATGTCTCCAGCATATCTCTTCCTGCACATGATGTGTTACCACTAGAGGGAGCTTTAGAACAGTTTTGTGTAATGCATGAACATTATAAAATGAAAAGCCAGGACTATGAATGCATAAGAAGAAGCTTGATACGCAGGATTCTTTACAGGAGTTGCAAAGCTTCCAGCATCTCAACTCAGAACGAGACAGCTCACTATGCGAAATTAAATCGAGAACAGAGGCAAGAATTGCGCAACTTCTGGAAACGTTATCTCGCATTTCTAAGTCCACCAGGCGCTCAAAACGTACGTCTAAGTCACAATCTTCAAAATATTCCACGCTTAGTGAGCAGCTTATAAGGGCTCAGCAGCGGAAGCTACTAAGATACAGGCCGCCTTCACACAACAGAAAGCAGAGATGGAAGCATGTGCGGCTCAAACAAAGGCAGAAATGCAAGCGCTAGAAAAACAATGTGAACACGCTACAGCCATGGCAAGGTTAACAGGTTCCCGACCGCTGGCTGTATTTTTACGGCCAGCGGTCATAGTCTCTGAAGTCCGCCGTATAGACTAATTACAGCCCTGTGCCCACGCTATTACCAACAGCTCTGGGCACTGGGCAGAGTATCAGGGACCAATCTGATGGTCCCTGAACATGTGGTCACAGCGACCACATTTGTTTCATTTTGACTTTTCTGGCAGTAAATCTCCTGCCTCTTTTCTTCTCCTCAAACATTGTTTCAGTGTGAGGAGAAGAAGAGACTCGGGAGAATTGCTGCCAGAAGAATACTGTGAAAAAAAATACAGTTACACTCTAAAACATTCTCTGTATAGATAGATTTCTATCTATCTATACAATCTATCTATCCATCTATCTTTTTTTCTATCTACCTTTCTTTCTTTTATTCTATTAGAATAGGCAGGTAGGGAGTATATAATTATATATATATCCACATATATATAATATATATAGCAATAGTGGTTTATTTTTTTGTTAGCGGTAGTGTAGATATATATAGCAGTTAGTTTGTGTGTTTTATAAAAAAAAAAAAATTGTTTCGTTAGTGTTAGTGACGTTATGGCGAGGAAGTTGTTTTCACGCGCCTCGCACGTACCTTTATTAGTCTATGGGGCCGTGCAGACTGTCCGTGAGTTTCACGCAGCGTGTGTCCGCTGCTAAAACTCACGACATGTCCTATATTTGTGCGTTTCTCGCGTATCACGCACCATTGAAGTCAATGGGTGCGTGAAAATCACGCGCAGCACACGGAAGCACTTCCGTATGACGCACGTATTCGCGCAAGAGCAGTAAAAAGTATGAATGAAAACAGAAAAGCACCACGTGCTTACAAACATCCAAACAGAGTGTCATAATGATGGCGGCTGCGCAAAAATCACGCAGCCACGCATCATATGGTGATGACACACAGAGCTGTTAAGTGCCTTTTGCACGCGCAAAACACCGTGTTTTTTGAGCGTGCAAAACGCACACGCTCGTGTAAATCCAGCCTAAAGAAAAGACTGATATCAGCATCTCCTTTCTTTTGTGTCCAATATGGTGCTTGACTCATGAAACGGAGCCAAAAACTGCCACAAAACCTACTTCAAAACAATGTGTTATCTTGACCTAAGAGTCCCGACATGTTGATTGTTTTTTGTTTTTTTTATATTTTATTTTTATTAGGTAAATTATTGTGATACAAACACATTGGAGAGTAATACTAAATAATACTCCACACAATACCCTACAGATTCCCAACCCAAACCACCCACCCGCCAGATCCAAGGAACAAAAAAATAAATAAATCCCTACACTTTACATCTATTCCAGACACCCAAAAGTTCCTCCTATTTACATAGTTGGTTCTGCTTTTTAGCTCTTATATTCTCATACATCTTGATTTTAAGAACAATGTTTCTCCATTCCTGAAAAGAGGGGCGAGTCTGCCATCCATTTCCTTGCAATAACTTTTTTAGCGAGCAGTAAATCTCTCAAAATGAGATGTATTTGCATTTGCAATACGCAGTACAATTTAAAGTGCCAACGGAGCGGATTTCAAGATCACCCGATCTAACTTGGATGCCACTTCTTAAATATCAAAGACCAATATGAATCAATAGCAGGGCACGCCCATACCATATGCAAAAACTCTGCCACTGGATATTGGCATCTATGGCATTTTGCCTCCTTAATTAAACCCATTTTATACAGTGAGGCAGGAGAATAATATAATTGATGGGTAAGATTGAACTGAACCATAAGATTGTTTTCACAAAGCGAAGTCTCCTTCCCATTCTTATTCACATTATACATTTCTCCCGACTTAGGCCCCATGCACACGACCGTATTACCGTGGACCGTACTGCGGTTCGCGGTTTTACGGACCCATTCGGTTCTATTGGCCGTGGATACCTTTCCGTAGCGCTATGGATGGATGACCGTGCCGGGAATTATGGAGCATGTCCTATTTTTTGTATGGGAGCACGGCCAAAAAATGCAGGCGGTCGTCAGCGGCCGGCCGTGCCCGCAACCGTAGGCTATGATTACGGGCACGGCCGTGTTCATGGGGCCTAATTGGACCTAAATCCCTATTTCAACCACTTTGACTTGTGAAAACAGTGTTTTGTGAGTTATAAACATATAATTATTTGATAAATACTTGACAGAAGCCCTCGCTGCATTCATCTCAAGAATACATTCTAAAGCAAAGTACTTTTGAACTCTGAACAAAATTTTGTCCAGGGATTTAGTGCTAGCATGCCATAATTGATAATACCTATATCCAAATTTCTTATTTACCCCATACGTGAATTGTAAATCCTCAAAAGGAATTATTTGTCCCTCTTTAAAAATATGTGACCTTCCCGTGTAATACCAATTCTTTCCCAAAAACTATACTCGGGAATTATCATACATTTTTATAATCTTAGTTATTCCAAATCGGGGTAAAAGAAACTGCCCCTAATCCCAGACAAACCTCTTGAAATCCGCCCAACTTTTAGTAATGCACCATACACACGACCGTATATGTTATCCATAATTACGGACCCATTCTTTTCTATTGGCCACGGACCCCTTTCAGTATTTTTACGGATGGGTATCCAAGCTGAAAAAATGATAGAACCTGTCCTATTCCTGTCCGTAATTACGGCACGGACTCTCCCATAGAAGCCTATGGGCGCTTCCGTAAATACGGACAGCTACGGATGTGCATCCGTAAACCGTTCGTATTTACGGAAGCGTTGCTATGCAACATGCTGGTGAGAACATTTGCAGCCTCCCTCTTTTTTTACGGATCTGTATATACGGATCAAATACGGATGCAATACGGTCCGTATTTACCGACACCCTTCCGTATATACGGCTAAGTTACGGATGACTACAGATCCGTATTTACAGACAATATTTCGGGATAGATGAAAATACAGTTGTGTGCATGGGGCCTAACCCTGCATCCATGGGAGGGTTAAGCCTCCCTCACTTACCTTTATCCATAAGTACTTCTGTTTGATCCTAACCCTTTTCCTGCCCCCAAATAAGATCATTGGGAATTACTTCTATCAGCTTAAAGACCCTTCTATTGATCCATACCCGACAAGATGAGGAACCATTTTCACAAGGGATATTCTATCGCTCCTCGAAAGGGGAGGTTTACTCCACATATGCACCTTAGCTCTAGTTTTTTAAATCAATGGCATAATATTTAAAGAGATATGATTTTCCAGATTACCATCTATGTTAATCTCCAGGTATTCAAAGTGATGTGGGGGACTCAAGGCAGATCATTTTCCGGAAAAATCATTATCTATTGCATCCAATGGTAGCAGAATAAATTTTCCCCAATTAATCGCTAATCCAGATAATGAACCAAATTCTATCACCTGAATGGCCCTCGGGACAGACCTCACTGCGTCGTTCAGGCATAATAAAACATAATTTGCATATAAAAGGATTTTGTCCCTCACCACTCCACAACCGAATCCAGAAATAGACTCATCCTCTCTTATTAGAATTGCCAAAAGTTCAATAAACATGGCGAACAAGAGCAGAGAAAGGGGACACCCCTGCCGAGTTCCTCTAAAGAGTGCAACAGAATGGGATAAGTCCCCACAGACACTGACTCTAGCAGTGGGAAAACTATACATCACCTTCATTCACCACATCGATGAAATTACTTCCAATCACAAATTTTGCCACAACCCTCCAGAGAAAAACCCACTCCAATGCCCACGTGGTCTTGTGGGTAAAACTGCTGTTTACCTGCAAAACCTACTGGCCATTAACAATCAATTTAAGATCCGCGCCAAGCAGCATGTCAGAGCTGTTTTCGGCCGCCTGGCTGCAAGTTCCGTTTGTCCTTATTCTTAGGAGTACTTGGTCTCTACAGTTCTTGATCATTAATGGGGAAGAAAGGGAAGGAAGACCCTCACAGATAGGCTTTGGAGAAGTTTTTGTTTTTATTTTTTTGAGTGGAGGTTTAGGAGATATTTTAGTATTTTTTTTTTGCCTTGATGACAAAGGCGATGGTGATAAAGGCTGGAACTTGACATGTCGCCTCTATACCGGCTCTTCTTCCAGAGGCGCTTTTGATTTTCTTTTTATCCGGCAGATGTAGATGCTAAAAAGAAGAAAAATGAATATCAGTTATTCGATATCTGCTATTTACATGTGAACTCTGAACTCTACTATCCTGAACATAGGTGGAGTGTGTGCAGATGTCCCCTGGTGTGTTCTCTGTACTTCACCTGCTTATCAGTCTCCTGAAAATATCATCTCATCCCTATGTAGTGCATTGACTTCAGTAACTTTAATAGGCTCTGCCAAGTTTCTGTTTTTTTTGTTTTCTTACTGGGTAAAACAGTGTTGCAGATTATACTATTCTACCTGTCAGGAGCAAAGGAAATCTGACGGGACAGAAGCTAACAAGCCAATTACTGGCTCTCATATGCCATACAATGTAGGTTTAATAAAATAAATAAATATATGCCAGTGTGAACAGAACCAAAATCTTAAGAACGGCATCATATTTAAGTAGTAAAAGTACTGCATCTCCTGATCAATTATTCATGTAGACAACCTGACAAGATTTGTTCAGCTCAGCTACATGTACATAAGTAATGGTTGTTTTTTACATACCCTATGCCAGCAATTATCATGATGGTAACGATGGTGGGTACAGATATCGCTATGAAGACTTTACTGTTGATTTTTAATGTCTTCTGAAATACCGTCTCAGGCGCTGTGATGTCAAGCACGTCAGGCAGTGTGGGACGAGGCTGGTATACCGCTGTTGTTCTCGTTGATCCACTGAGAACTAAATAAAAAATAATTCATTTTATCAGTATCAAGGGAGGAAAGAAATTGCATTTTAGGTGATTTTAAGACATAAATAATAATAAAGATATAATATATCAGGACATCACAATTATCTCTCCTCATTATATTTCATAATAAACTCTTACCATAAAAATGTAGAATTATAAGGGACAGCACCGTCACTAGAAAACTATCTACAAAATACAGTGCGCTGGAGATGAAAGGATGAGCCAAGTGGCAAACTGCTACATCCAATATTCCTACCGGGGAAATCCATCCCTCATCTATCAGCGTAGGCCGTCTATGTATTACAGTTCCGCATAGTGGCGGTGATAATATGCACTTACCTCTCACATTATACACAAGGTGGCTGACTGGCACACCGGATTGCAGCATGGTGGTACACTGGTAAACACCGGACTCGTGCATCTGTACGCCCATGATTTTTAAAAAGCTGTCCTCGGTGACTTTTGGTTCATTTTCACCGGGCTGAAAAGATAATATGGACAATTGTTAGAACCTTCTATGTCTCAATTATTTATATCAATGTCATTATCACTGGGGGAGAAACAAACGCCTTGACTTGATGGCCGTATATACAATGATATCAGGCACTTTCCTGGTTACTTTATCAAAAATCTCCCATTTTACCCTCATTCCCTTAGAAATATGTCAAATATTTACCATGATGAAGACATTTTTATAGGGCTCCTGCAGCCTGGCATGCCACATAAAGTTACAGTCTAGATATAGATCTTCATCCTCTGTAACTTGCATAAATATTTCTAGACAAAAAGAAAGTGTTAGAGTGTTAGTTATGTATCTACTCGGCCCCTGCGCTGTACACTACATTGTAACTCACAGTCACTGATATTATTATACCATCTACTTACGTCCACAGTTTATCGTCTCGGCAATGTAAGCTTTTTGATTTTTGCATGGAGAGCAGAAAAGTCCAGTTTTCAAATCTGATAAAAGAAGAAAAATATCAAATATGAGTGTTTTATAAGATTTCTTTAGAATAAATATCATAATCATGTGTTGACGTGTATCCCCTGTCACATGGAGAAAACACAGGCTGCCACAAATGGCGCTCCTATTCTACTAGTGGCTCCTGCAGGATTATCATTGGACAGAATCACATCAATCTAAATTTCCTTCTGGTTCAGTAAATCAGATTTTCCGGCATGAACTATGGATTATTGGAAGTGTTCTGCATATTTACAGAGTGGACAGTGAGCGCTTTGTGTCCGGTGTTTATTACTAATTTAATATATGGATTTATATAAAGGAATAAAAGCCGCCACTTACCAGAGCATCCACTCTCGGTGCACACACAGCTGCATCTATCCATGTTTTCTGTGAAGAGAGGAAAGTATTTTACTACAACTCTCATCATCCAGTCAGGAGAAGATTGTCATTACAATGCCCCCACATACAGTGAGTGTCTCCCTAAACAGTGCCAGCGACAGTGCCCTTTATATGCGCTATGCAAAGTTGTCCCCATAGAGCACTGGTCACAATGACCCTCATAAAGTGTCGGCTGGTACTCAAAAACAATGTCAGTCACAGCCCCCCCCCCCCCCCCCCGTACATAGTGACAACCACAATAACCTCCCAAATTACAGCAGCCTCTGTTTACTTACTTCACGTTCTCTACAGCGCTGCACGCTCTCATAGTTATATGTAAGTAACCAGTCAGCGGCCGCTTACATGTAACTTTTTTGTCCTCTGCGGGGGGAGGTGTGCAGCGTCTATATAGTGCTGTCATCCATGTATAATAGATGTGTTCTGACAACACCATAAATATATAATACAAATATATTTCCCATACACATGAACGGTAAGTCACAATTCACACATATTATATTAACAATAATCCCAGTTCCTCTGGCCAATGAATAAAACTCATACTATACCTTGATTTTTTGGATGGCCCCCGGCGCAGACAACATTCTCCTCGTCACATGTCTTACAATTGGTGTACGTTTGCACCATTATACCTGGGGAAATACACTTGTTTTAAAAACTTACAATGTTATGGAAAATATCAAAAACAAATAAAAAGTATAAGATGTACTTACCACAGCTGTCTTCACCTGAGAAACAAAGACAAAAAGAACTTGTTACTTAATGTTGTCGTTGTCAGACTCATAAACATTGAACTTATACATTTCCATTGAAATCTCTGAGCTGCCCCAGTAGAGTCCGGGTCCTATATAGAGCCCAGCAGCTCCTAGAACTGACATCCACAGCAGCCAATCAGATTCCTGTTGTCATGTGTCCAGGGTAGGGAAGAAAATAAAAGCAGTGATGTGATTGGTGGCTATGGGGAAGACCTGCAGTTTCTGCCTGCACCAGTATTTCTACATGAGGCGCAGGCGTCTAGTACAGTCACATGTAATAATGTTGCAGCATGTTATGGGGTAATATCTAGAAGAACTCACCTTTTTTATTTGGGCATCTCCCTAAAAGTGAAAGAAATGCAAAATTAGTAATTATAAAAAAAATGGCACTGAATGTGCAGCGTATAGTATAGGTTCACATATATACATTACAGAACTGCACAAAGTTCTCAATATTATATTTTTAGCAAATTTGCTCCTGTCTGTAAATAGAATGTCGACTGCTACACTGACAAGGAGAAGTAACAGAAAAAAAGCCACTTGTGACAATCTAAGAAACAGTCAGGTTTCTTACTATTTGAATTCGATACCCATCCTCTGCCAGGTCCGGTGGCACACCATAGACGCAGACCACGGCCACTACTATGGGGCCCGAAGTGAGAAGGGAGCCCGACTATTAACTCCTTTGGCTTCCTGATATAGATTTGTATACCTTTCATTGAGTTCAATGGTATCTGTATATATTTATATGCACTGAGCTCCCTCTAGTGGTGGCTGCAGACAGACAGTTTTATAATGCACAGTGTGAAGGGAAGCAGGGGATTTATCAATGTACATTTGTAAGTTGCCTGGTGTAAATATGAAAAATATGGTGTTCAGACCGAGTGTTATAGTCATGAAGTTTCTGTTTGCACAAGTAAAAGGTTCGACCTGACGTTTTTTAACTTAACTCAGATACGTCAACAGGGAGTGCACTCCAATCTGTTACACGCTGCACCGGGGAGAGACACTGGCACACCGCATCAGTATTACCAGAGCTCCCATTATATAGATCTGTCATCTCCAGGTGGATAAACTGGCATCACTAGCTAGACTTGAATGTTTCACTTACTTTCCTGAGACTCCTGGGCTATCACCTTCAGCTTTTCTTTAAGTTGTTTAAATTGATGTATAATTATATGAAGAAGCTGGACATCTAGAATAAATGAAGAGAAATAATAATGGCAGCTAATTCCCCAATCTATTAGTCTGGGCCCCCAAAACAAAGGTCATTTTTATTTTACATTAATAAGAGAAGCAAAATGTAATATTTACCTTTAAAATCTATTGCCTCGATGATATCAACCGATTTTTTATACTCCGAAACTATGTCGGAAATAGCATAGTCATCTGGAATGGAAACACCAAAGATACAATCATTATCTATATATCATCATTCAAATTATAATAATAATAGTAGTAATAATAATAATAGTAATAATAATAATAATAATAGTAGTAATAATAATAGTAATGGTAATAATAATAATAGTAATAAAAATAATAATAATAGTAATAACAATAATAGTTATAATGATAATAATATTAATAATAGTTATAGTAATAAAAATAGTAATAATAGTTATAGTAGTAATAATAATAATAATAATAGTTATAATGATAATAATAGTAATAATAGTAATAATAGTTATAGTAATAATAATAGTAATAATAATAGTAATAATAATAATAATAATAATAGTTATAATAATAATAGTAATAATAATAATAATAGTAATAATAATAATAATAGTAATAATAGTTATAATAATAATAGTAATAATAATAATAATAGTAATAATAATAATAATAATAGTAATAATAATAATAATAATAATAGTAATAATAATAGTAATAATAATAATAGTAATAATAATAATAATAATAGTAATAATAGTAATAATAGTAATACTAATAAGACAATTACCCAGCATCTCGACTTCATCCTCCAGGTAATTTAGAATCTCTTTTTCGGCAATTTTAGAAAACTGCCTGATGGTCACATAGGCCTCTGTGCTTTCATCCACTTGGCTTCTGATAAAAGTGTGATATTTAGCCATAGCCATTTTCCCTCTTGCGTCGCATTCGATGCAGCAGAGGGATCTTGTGATGAAGCATGATGTTAGCAGAAGTAGAAGGCCAATCATGATCTGAACCAAACTTTTGGAAATAAATCGCTTCTAGTAGCCACTAGTCGCTATAAATCGCAAAATACAGAACTATGTCCCACGGAGAAGACAACAGCACTGATACATTTGACAACCTCAGGCACTGCCTTACCGGAAAATGTCTTTGTGACATCACTATGGAACCCGAGATGTCATAAAGAATATGCAAATTATCTCTGTGACCTATGAGTTATCAGAAAGACTAGGGAGAAAAATTGTATTATGACATCATCCCATGACATATGCAAATGATGCTCTGGACTCATGAGATATTAGAAAAATTGAATAGTATGTTTAACTTTAACCCCTTAAGGACACGGCCAATTTTGGCCTTGAGGACCGAACTATTTTTTTTATATTTCCCTCTTTGTATCCCGGCGCTTATAACTTTTTCATTTTTTTGTCCGACGTAGCTGTATGAGACTTTGATTTTTGCGGGACAAGTTGTACTTTATGTAGGTACCATTGTTTTGGTACATTTACATTATCGTTTAATTTCTATACATTTTTATTTTTGGTAAAAACAGGATAAAAAAGCAGTTCCGCTGCAGTTTTCTTTATTTTGTTTTTACACCTTACACCAATCATCATAAATAACATTATACATTTATTGTACAGGTTGTTACGGACGTGGCGATACCAAATATGCGTATATTATTTAATGTCTTGGGACTTATATTTTGAAAAATGTATTTATTGTAAAAAATGTGTATTTCTGTGTATTTTTTAAACAATTTTTTTTTATTAATTGAACTTTTGTTTTTTAATCCCATAAAGGGATTTTTCATTTCGATTATTGAACTTTAATGTACTGGCATATATCTACCTAAGTATGCCCTGACAACAGGAAATATGGTCAGACAGCCCGGGGGTCCTTCAATGGACCCTGGGCTGTCTGCCCATACCAGGTATAGCCATTGATCGCGTCACAGGGATTTCCTGTTATGCGATCAAAGGGGAGACCCCCTTCTCACTTTAGATTTGAATGCTGCCGCGATCAGCTTTGATCGCGGCATTCAAGGGGTTAACGGCAAAGAGAAGAGGTTTCTCTTCTCTCCGCCGGTAGAGCTGGGCTGCGGCTGTGTATTACAGACATTACAGCTGCTGCCCAGGTCATCGTGGCGCGCGGACACTGGCTGTCACACAGGATGAGAATACTCATCCTAATGCGCCAAGTACCCGCCGCTCAGAACGAGTATTCTTGACTTGTGTCGATAACCAGTTAACCTCTTAAGGACTGAGACATTTCTATATTTTTCATTTTAGTTTTTCACTCTCCGCCTTCCAAGAGTCATAACTTTTTATTTTTCTGTTAATAGAGTGGTGTGAGGGCTTATTTTTTTTTTTTACAAACTCTTTATTTGGTAAACAAGACATAACAAATCAGTTGACATTCCCACATATTGGGAGCATATATAGCTACGTAGAGCTTTAATAACATTCTCAGAAGAAAACATAGTGATAGAGATTCATTTCTATACAGGTGTTGCAAGAATATCACATATTTTCTAAAACATTGTTATATCAATACTTTAACTGATATTTATGAGTACATTGTAACCATAAAACACTTAACCCCTTCCTAGTGTATGATGAAGTAAAAGTTAGTAAATGTGTGTCTCTAGAAAAAGTAGGGTTTTCCAGCCCCTAAATACCGAGACCAGCCAGGAAGCAACAACAATTAAACCAACATCTACCAAACATGGTGCAGCTATCCATAGTAAAGAATCTATTTCTGTCCTAAACTGGTGAGTCCTCAAACCTAACAAAACTAAAACTAGGCTCTAAGCAATTTTTATGAGGTCCAACTGATCCACTGGGCTTCACATTGTGGTAATCTGTTTTCCAGAATACTAATTAATTTCTCAAATTGGTGTATCTCTTTAATTTTGTTCAGCGTCCTTGGGAATGGGATAGACAGTGATTTCCAGCTAATGGCTACCGTCCATTTGGCTGCTGATAAAATATGCGAGATTAATTTTCTATTTATTTTGGGTACCTCCGGAATTTCTGCATTCAGTATCGCTGTCCAAGGGGTTAATTTGATTTGTAACTGTAATTTAGAATTGATAAGTCGCTCTACTCGTTTCCAATGAGCCTGTACTACTGGACAGAACCACCAGATATGAGCCATAGTGCCCCTCTCCCCACAATTTCTGAAACAAGTATCAGAACTACCTGGAAACAATTTTGCCAATTTGTCTGGAGTAAGGTACCACCTCGTTAGAATTTTATACGATGTTTCTTTAATATTATTCGATTGAGATACTTTAGCTGTGTTATCATATATTTGTTGCCACGAGGTCGAGTCTGGTATATTTCCCAGCTCCCGTTCCCAAGCCATCATATACGAAGTAGGACCATTATATGTTTCGCTTCTGAATTGGAAGTACAAAACTGAAATTAGCCCTTTCCCCCTTGGGGAGTCTTGACAGTTAGCTTCATAGAGGGTTATATTAGTGTCGCTTGGTAAAAAGACAGATCCCGAGAGAAGATGGTGTATTTGTAGATATCTAAAATATTCCCTAAGCGGGATTTGAGAATCCTGTCGTAGGGCCTCAAAAGTAATGGATTTACCGTCTTTGCACAATTTAAGTATTGAAGTAAAACCTAATGCGGTCCACCACTGGAAGGCCTCCGGGTGTAATCCCGGTGGAAAATCAGGATTAAGTAATAATGGTTGTAATGCGGAAGGATTAGATATAAGTTTAAACTTTTCCCGACAAATTAACCAAAGTGTGAGGGAGTGTTTGATAATGTTATTTTCAATGCCAGAAATATGGGATCTTAAAACCGGAGACCACATCAGTGCCTTTAGTGAGGATGGAGATGTGGTAAGGGATTCAAACAGAACCCATTTTACGGTGATGGGATCACAATTCCATGCTGCGATCTGTGAAATTTGAGCAGCGTAATAATATAATTTCAGGTCTGGAAGACTAAGTCCCCCACTAACCGTAGAGCGATGCAAGGTGGACTTACCAACTCTTGATCCTTTATTCGCCCAAATGAATTTATTTATTATCCGCTGTATGTGTGAGATGGCATACAGCGGAACTCTAACGGGAAGGGCCCTAAATAAATACAGCAGCTTGGGTAGAATGGTCATTCGAACTGCAATGAGTCTGCCCATCCAAGATATATGGTACCTAGACCATTCCTCTAATAATTTCCTAATAGATGCAAATTTTTTAGGATAGTTACTCAAGTATAAGGCAGTTGGATCTCTAACTAGAGCTATTCCTAAGTATGTCATGTGGGAGTGTTTCCACTGAAATCCAAAGTTAAGTTTTAACAGATCCACCTGCTCCATCGACATTTGAATCTGCATTGCTGTGGATTTAACCGGATTTACAATTAACCCTGAGTGAGCCCCAAAGCGGGTAAGAGTATCCATGAGATTTGGTAAAGAAACCAGTGGCGTTGTAATGAATAAAAGCATATCATCTGCGTAAATGCTAAATTTAAACTCATGGGATTGCACCCTGTATCCCTTAATGTCTGGATTTAGCCGAATATGCTGTGCAAGAGGCTCCATGGCGAGAGCAAACAAGAGACAACGGGCATCCCTGTCGTGTCCCTTTTTGTATCTGAAAATAAGGAGAGTATTGACCTAAGAATTTTACTCTAGCCTGGGGAGAGTGATATACCGCCCTGATAGCTTCTAGGTACGGACCCCTAATACCAAATTGTGTAAGTGTGCTATATAAGTAATTCCAGTCCACAGAATCAAATGCTTTCTGGATATCTAGGCTCAAAATTAGTAATTGGCGTTTGTGCGTAGTAGCATGAAGAATAATATTGTGAGCCAATCGAATATTGTCCGTTGCTTGTCGTGATGGTATGAAACCCGTTTGATCAGGTGAAATTAGGGAGGTCATATACGGTGCAAGTCTATTTGAAAGAATTTTAGTAAATAACTTGTAGTCTACATTAAGTACTGATATTGGACGTAAATTTGCACAGTGGGTTTCATCTTTTCCTGGTTTTGGAATGAGTGAAATATTAGCATGTGAAAATTCAGGAGGAAGCACTTCCCCTGCCATGAGTGTGTTGAAATATGTGGTTAGATGCGGTGTTAATGTCTGTGAAAATGTTTTGTAATAGAAAGCGGAGTAACCATCTGGACCTGGGCAATTGGAAGATGTGAGGTTTTTTATGCTTTCAGTAACCTCTTCTGCTGTGATCGGGGAATTCAGTTGTAATTTTGCCTCAGCTGTCAGAGAGGGAAGTGGGTGTGTTGAAAGCCATCCATGTAGTTCTGTGGAGTTCAAGGGTTGGGGCTTGCTATACAAAGTACTACAGAATGTACTCATGGTGTCTAATATGTCAAGGGGATTGGTTGTAAGTGTTCCCGTGTTGTTATGCATGTGGTAAATTTGTTTGCCTCTAATGTGGGAGTTTAGTTTTCTGGAGAACAATGAGGTAGCTCGATTGGAGTATGCATATAATTTTGCCTTGCCCCATCGAAGTGCTTTCTCAGCCTTGCTCTCCTCCGAGCAGCGAGTTTCCTCTATTTGAGCTTTAATCATTGTATTTGGTTTATTAATATACTGACGCTCTAGTCTTGTAAGGGTCGATAGCAATTTATTAAGAAGTTGCAATCTATCTCTCTTGAGTTTTGATCCTTTTGCCATTAGTACACCTCTCAATACTGCTTTATGTGCCAGCCATATTTGAGCGGGAGAGGTATTTGGCAGATTATTAATGGCAAAATACTCTTGTAGGGCGCTGGATATAGATGTGACTATTTCTGGATGAGAAAGTAGGGAATCATTCAGCCTCCATGATGGCGGACGTGTGACGTTGCCAATACAAACTTGGAGTGAATGGATATTGTGGTCAGACCAAGCACATTGGGTGTATACGGTATTATGTGGTCTAACAGATAGCTGTGAGGAAGTTAGGATGTAGTCAATCCGAGAATAACTGTCATGCACTGCGGAGTAAAATGAGAATTCCTTATCTAGGGGATGATCTTGTCTCCACAAATCTACGAGAGATAATTGTTTCATCTTATACATAAATGATTTCGGTGCTGACTGTGCATTAGCTTGGGGACGGCTTCTATCCCATTGGGCATTCATCACTATGTTGAAATCCCCCCCTAGGATAATGTAGGAGTCGGAGAATTTCTCCAGCTGTCTAAAGAATTCCGTAAAGAAGGTGGTTGCTGAATGGTTAGGTGCATAAATTGTTGCAAAGGTAATGCGTTGTCCCGCTAGCTGTCCAGTAAGGATAACGTACCTACCATCTGGGTCTATTATGGAGTCAGTTACTGTAAATGGAAGTGTATTCCTGAAGAAAATGGCTACTCCTTTTTTCCTTGTGTCCGAGGTGGATAAGTATACTCTCTGGAACATCCTATCAAAGTATTTTGGGTAACTAGTGTGAGTAAAATGTGTTTCCTGTAACATTATTACATCGCCATGAAGCCTCTTGTAGTTATTAAAGGCCATTCGTCTCTTCGTCGGGCTATTAAAGCCCTTTACATTATGTGTAATAACAGTATATGCCATAGAAATTCAATCGAGTTACATTATATAAATAAGCAGACAGTTCTTTTGTATGTAAAATATAGCTGCAGCCAACATAAATAATACCTTTTACAGTTAACTTCAAACTAACAAAACAAAAGCGGAGTGCGGCTAAGTGCCCTCCACATGACCCCATTCGGGCCTCTTTATCTCTTTCTCAACTTGCTGAGCAAAACCCACGCCCGGTAAAACCGGCCCTGAGCAAGTTCAGCAAATCTAGCACGGGGGCGTTACCAGACTTTTGGCTGACCCAACACAATATCAAGCAAATCATGCAATGTTAGTCAAGTAAAAAAGTAGAATTAGCTTAAGTACCATATTTACCAGCAGGGCAGTCTATTGTCGTATATTCAACCAGGGTCCTCCCCCTCCCATCCGGGAGGACAAGGTTCCCTGGAGAAGGGGAAAAATAAAAAATACAAAAAATTTCCATAGCGACCATACAGATTATTACATCAGGTGTACATTACAAATATATTTCGCCACCCTCCGCCTCAGGTCACAGTTGGTGCTCGTGATCTCAGTGAAACTGGTGCTGCAGGAGGAGTCATATGCAGTTGTCGGCGACGTGCTGTTGTCCAAATGGGTTCCAACGGGAGGCTTTGATGAGGTCGGTTAGCTGATTCTGGAGTAGGAGTCCCTTCTCTGAGGCCTAGTCGAGTGATCAGTCTCCAACCCATATCCAGTGCTGAGATAGTATGCGGAGCACCCTTGTATTGAAAGGTCAACCGGAATGGAAAACCCCATCTATATCTGATCCCAGCCTCTCTCAGGATGTCCGTAAGAGGTTTCAGTTGTCTCCGTTTTTCCAAAGTAACTGGAGAGATATCCGCAAAAATCTGTAGCGGTTCTTGTTTGAAGGAGAGTGGAGTTTTTTCTCTTGCCGCTTTAAGGACCTCTTCCTTCACTGTAAAGTAATGAAGTCGCAGAACTATGTCCCTTGGTCTTTCTCCAACCGCCGGCCTGGGTCGCAGCGCCCGATGTATACGGTCCATCTGGAATTGAGTCGTCGGAACATTCGGTAGTAGGAATGTGAAGAGTTGTATCGCATAGTCCCTGAGATCCTCCACCGTTTCTGAGACTCCTCTTAAGCGCAGGTTATTCCGTCTAGATCTGTTTTCTAACTCTTCCAGATGAAGATGTATCGATTCCTGAGAGGATTTTATGAGATCAATTTCGGTTTTGAGTTCGCCGTGCGCTTTAACCAACTCGTCATGTTTTGTTTCCAGAAGATCTGTGCGAGTGCCAATTGATGTTATTTCCATGGTAAGATCATGCGTCGCTCTTTGTAATTCGGTATGGAAAGAGGTCTTCAATTTGTGGTACAGTGCGTCCATACATGTTGTTAGGTCCTCTTTCGTAAGATGATCCTCCCTGGCCATATCAGGCGCTATTGAGGGTGGGGTTCTTTTGGTAGATCTCTGTGGTAAGGGGACCGAGTCACCCGCCATTGAGGCCTGTGATGCTGACATATCCGAATCCGTATCCTGAAGTATGGAAGGTAACGAATTTCTGCGAAATATATCTGGGATGGAAGATTGAATTAAAGACGCTTTAGAAGACTTGCCCCGCCTCGGCATTGGATCGTATTCAGGGGACCTTATAATCAGATAGGTTGTATGTAGCTTATGTAGGTCCGTGGCGTGAGGGCTTATTTTTTGCGGGGGGAGATGTCGTTTCTAATGCCACCATTTAAAGTACCATAGTACTGGGAAACTGATAAAAAATTCTTTGCTTGCTGAAATTGGCTTGGTGTTTTAGGCTACATGCACACGTTGAGTAATTTGGTGCAGAAAATCTGCATCAAAACCGCAGGTAAATGCAGGTAATTCTGCAGCTAAAAGCCGCACCTAACGCTTTTTGATGCGTTTTCAGGTGCAGTTTTTACATTTTGATGCAGAAATAGGTGCAGTTTTATGCTGCTGATTTTGGTGCTATTTGTTTTTTAAACTAGTCAGATACCATTCCTAGGCCGAAACGCAGGATAAATTGACATAAGGTGGATTTTAAATTATGCACCGCTGGTCAATTTACGTGCAGAAAAAAATCTGTAACATGTAGGTGAGATTACTTGAAATCTCATTCACTTTGCTGGTACTGTATTACGCTGCGTATTTGCTGCAGGAAAATACGCTCGTAATACGCATCATGGGTATTTGGCCTTATAGTCCAGAGCTGCTTTCGTAAACGAATGACAAGATGGGCTTTATACATAACCACGGAATGATTTAAAAAGTTTGATATTGTATTGTATGACTATTGCAGTTCTACTGTTTTACTAAGGGTTAACTGAATTGATGTCGAAGTAGGCTCCTTATTGGCTGCCTGTTTCTTTAAGTGTTTACCCTATACTTACAATGCTGCGCACACACTAAAGATCCAAGTGCATCGCCAGTTTACCGTCTTTGATCTACTCCAAGAATGCCTCAAATGAAATCAAGGTATAGTATGAGTTTTATTCATTGGCCAGAGGAACCGGGATTATTGTTAATATAATATGTGTGAATTGTGACTTACCGTTCATGTGTATGGAAAATATATTTGTATTATATATTTATGGTGTTGTCAGAACACCTCTATTATACATGGATGACAGCACTATATAGACGCTGCACACCTCCCCCCGCAGAGGATAAAAAAGTTACATGTAAGCGGCCGCTGACTGGTTACTTACATATAACTATGAGAGCGGGCAGCACTGTAGAGAACGTGATGTAAGTAAACAGAGGCTGCTGTATTTTGGGAGGTTATTGTGGTTGTCACTATGTACGGGGGGGGGGGGCTGTGACTGACATTGTTTTTGAGGGCATTGTAATGACAATCTTATCCTGACTGGATGATGAGAGTTGTAGTAAAATACTTTCCTCTCTTCACAGAAAACATGGATAGATGCAGCTGTGTGTGCACCGAGAGTGGATGCTCTGGTAAGTGGCGGCTTTTATTCCTTTATATAAATCCATATATTAAATTAGTAATAAACACCGGACACAAAGCGCTCACTGTCCACTCTGTAAATATGCAGAACACTTCCAATAATCCATAGTTCATGCCGGAAAATCTGATTTACTGAACCAGAAGGAAATTTAGATTGATGTGATTCTGTCCTATGATAATCCTGCAGGAGCCACTAGTAGAATAGGAGCGCCATTTGTGGCAGCCTGTGTTTTCTCCATGTGACAGGGGATACACGTCAACACATGATTATGATATTTATTCTAAAGAAATCTTATAAAACACTCATATTTGATCATTTTCTTCTTTTATCAGATTTGAAAACTGGACTTTTCTGCTCTCCATGCAAAAATCAAAAAGCTTACATTGCCGAGACGATAAACTGTGGACGTAAGTAGATGGTATAATAATATCAGTGACTGTGAGTTACAATGTAGTGTACAGCGCAGGGGCCGAGTAGATACATAACTAACACTCTAACACTTTCTTTTTGTCTAGAAATATTTATGCAAGTTACAGAGGATGAAGATCTATATCTAGACTGTAACTTTATGTGGCATGCCAGGCTGCAGGCGCCCTATAAAAATGTGTTCATCATGGTAAATATTTGACATATTTCTAAGGGAATGAGGGTAAAATGGGAGATTTTTGATAAAGTAACCAGGAAAGTGCCTGATATCATTGTACATACGGCCATCAAGTCAAGGCGTTTGTTTCTCCCCCAGTGATAATGACATTGATATAAATAATTGAGACATAGAAGGTTCTAACAATTGTCCATATTATCTTCTCAGCCCGGTGAAAATGAACCAAAAGTCACCGAGGACAGCTTTTTAAGAGTCATGGGCGTCCAGATGCACGAGTCCGGTGCTTACCAGTGTACCACCATGCTGCAATCCGGTGTGCCAGTCAGCCACCTTGTGTATCATGTGAGAGGTAAGTGCATATTATCACCGCCACTATGCGGAACTGTAATACATAGACGGCCTACGCTGATAGATGAGGGATGGATTTCCCCGGTAGGAATATTGGATGTAGCAGTTTGCCACTTGGCTCATCCTTTCATCTCCAGCGCACTGTATTTTGTAGATAGTTTTCTAGTGACGGTGCTGTCCCTTATAATTCTACATTTTTATGGTAAGAGTTTATTATGAACTATAATGAGGAGAGATAATTGTGATGTCCTGATATATTATATCTTTATTATTATTTCTGTCTTAAAATCACCTAAAATGCAATTTCTTTCCTCCCTTGATACTGATAAAATGAATTATTTTTTATTTAGTTCTCAGTGGATCAACGAGAACAACAGCGGTATACCAGCCTCGTCCCACACTGCCTGACGTGCTTGACATCACAGCGCCTGAGACGGTATTTCCGAAGACATTAAAAATCAACAGTAAAGTCTTCATAGCGATATCTGTACCCACCATCGTTACCATCATGATAATTGCTGGCATAGGGTATGTAAAAAACAACCATTACTTATGTACATGTAGCTGAGCTGAACAAATCTTGTCAGGTTGTCTACATGAATAATTGATCAGGAGATGCAGTACTTTTACTACTTAAATATGATGCCGTTCTTAGGATTTATGTTCTGTTCACACTGGCATATTTTTTTTTTAAAACCTACATTGTATGGCATATGAGAGCCAGTAATTGGCTTGTTAGCTTCTGTCCCGTCAGATTTCCTTTGCTCTTGGCAGGTAGAATAGTATAATCTGCAACACTGTTTTACCCAGTAAAAAAACTAAAAAAAACAGAAACTTGACAGAACCTATTAAAGTTACTGAAGTCAATGCACTACATAGGGATGAGATGATATTTTCAGGAGACTGATAAGCAGGTGAAGTACAGAGAACACACCAGGGGACATCTGCACACACTCCACCTATGTTCAGGATAGTAGAGTTCAGAGTTCACATGTAAATAGCAGATATCGAATAACTGATATTCATTTTTCTTCTTTTTAGCATCTACATCTGCTGGATAAAAAGAAAATCAAAAGCGCCTCTGGAAGAAGAGCCGGTATAGAGGCGACATGTCAAGTTCCAGCCTTTATCACCATCAGCCTTTATCATCAAGGCAAAAAAAAATACTAAAATATCTCCTAAACCTCCACTCAAAAAAATTAAAACAAAAACTTCTCCAAAGTCTATCTGTGAGGGTCTTCCTTCCCTTTCTTCCCCATCCCCACCCTAATAAAAAAGTGTAAAAATTGACTGCAGAATTTTCATGATTTCCACTCATACCAATAAGAGCCCATAATGATCAAGAACTGTAGAGACCAAGTACTCCTAAGGATAAGGACAAACGGAACTTGCAGCCAGGCGGCCGAAAACAGCTCTGACATGCTGTTTGCCGCGGATCTTAAATTGATTGTTAATGGCCAGTAGGTTTTGCAGGTAAACAGCAGTTTTACCCACAAGACCACGTGGGCATTGGAGTGGGATTTCTCTGGAGGGTTGTGGCAAAATTTGTGATTGGAAGTAATTTCATCGATGTGGTGAACGTGATGTATAGTTTTCCCACTGCTATAGTCAGTGTCTGTGGGGACTTATCCCATTCTGTTGAACTCTTTAGAGGAACTCGGCAGGGGTGTCCCCTTTCTCTGCTCTTGTTCGCCATGTGGGGTGAAAATGCTCACTACACCCCTTAATAAATGCCTTGAGGGGTGCAGTTTCCATAATGGGGTCACTTCCCAGGGGTTTATTTTTATTATTTCACATCTGAGCCTCTGCAGTTGTGAACCAATACTTTGTAAATCGCCAAATTAGGCCTCAATTTTACATGGTACGCTTTCACTCCTGAGCCTGGTCGACTGTCCAGGCAAGAGATTAGGGCCACATGTAGGGTGTTTCTAAAACCAGGAAACCCAGCATAATAATTAGAGAGCTGTCTTGTTATGGTGGCACAAGCTGGGCACCACATATTGTCCACATATCTGTGGAAAAAATCCAATTTTCACTCTGCAACATCGAGTTCACACTAATTTCTACAAAACACCTGCAGGGTTAACATGCTGACTACACCCCTAGGTAAATGCATTGAGGGGTGTAGTTTCCAAAATTGGGTCACTTCTGAGGGGTTTCCACTGTTTTGGGCCCACAGGCGCCAGAAACCAATCCAGCAACATCTGCACTCCAAATGGCGGTCCTTCCCTTCTGAGCCCTGCCGTGTGCCCAAACAGCAGTTTATGACCACATATGGGGTATTGCCGTACTCGGGAGAAATTGCTTTACAAATGTTGGGTTCTTTTTTTTCCTTTATTTGTTGCGAAAATGAAAAAATTTGCGCTAAAGCTACGTCTTATTGAAGAGAAAGGATTGTTTTTATTTTCACTGCCCAATTCTAATAAACATCTGTGGGGTCAAAATGCTCACTACGCCCCTAGATGAATTCCTCAAGAGGTGTAGTTTCCTAAATGGTGTCACTTTTTGGGCGTTTTCTTTGTTTTTTCCCCTCAGGGGCTTTGCAAATGTGACATGGCCGCCGCAAACCATTCCTGCTCAATGTGATCTCCAAAAGCCAAATAGCGCTCTTTCCCTTCTAAGCCAAGCCGTGTCTCCAAACAGCCGTTTATTACCACATGTGGGGCATTGTTTTACTCGGGAGAAATTGCTTTACAAATTTTATGGTGCTTTTTCTCCTTCAGTCCTTGTGGAAATGAGTAAAAATAAGCTAAACCTACATTTTCTTTGAAAAAATGTTGATTTTTATTTTCAGGGCCTACTTCCAATAATTTCTGAAAAAAAACTGTGGGGTCAAATCGCTCACTATACCCCTAGATAATTTCCTCAATGGGTGTAGTCTCCAAAATGGGGTCACTTGTGGGGGGTTTCCACTGTATTGTCTCCTCAGGGACTTCGTAAATGTGACATGGCCTCCGCAAACCATTCCTGCTAAATGTGAACTCGAAAAGCCAAATGGCACTCCATCCCTTCGAAGCCCTGCCGTGTGTCCAAACAGCCGTTTATTACCACATGTGGGGTATTGTTTTACTCGGGAGAGATTGGTTTACAAATTTTGCGGTGCTTTTTCTCCTTCAGTCCTTGTGGAAATGAGAAAAAATTAGCTAAACCTACATTTTCTTTGAAAAAATTTAGATTGTCATTTTCAGGGCCTACTTCCAATAATTTATGCAAAAAACCTGTTGGGTCAAAACGCTCACTATACCCCTAGATAATTTCCTCAATGGGTGTAGTTTCCAAAATGGGGTCACTTGTGGGGGGTTTCCACTGTTTTGTCCCCTCAGGGGCTTTGTAAATGCGACATGGCCTCCGCAAACCATTCCTGGTAAACTTGAGCTCCAAAAGCCAAATAGCGCTCTTTCCCTTCTCAGCCCTGCCGTGTCTCCAAACAACCGTTTATTACCACATGTGGGGTATTGTTTTACTCGGGAGAAATAGCTTTACAAATTTTATGTGCTTTTTCTCCTTTAGTCCTTGTGAAAATGAAAAAAAAAAAATCGCTAAACCTACATTTTCTTTGAAAAAATGTCGATTTTAATTTTCACGTCCTACTTCCAATAATTTCTGTAAAAAACCTGTGTGGTCAAAATGCTCACTATACCCCTAGATAATTTCCTTGAGGTGTGTAGTTTCCCAGATGGGGTCACTTTTAGGGGATTTTGACTGTTTTGGCACCGCAAGAGCCCTTCAAACCTGACATGGTGCCTAAAATTTATTCTAACAAAAATAAGGCCCCAAAATCCAATAGGTGTTCCTTTGCTTCTGAGGCCGATGCTTCAGTCCAGTAGCACGCTACGGCCACATGTGGGATATTTCCTAAAACTGCAGAAACTGGGCAACAATTATTGAGTTGCATTTCTCTGGTAAAACCTTCTGTGTTATAAAAAAAATTGTACTAAAAATTTATTTCTGCAAAAAAATATGAAATTTGTAAATTTCACCTCTACTTTGCTTTAATTCCTGTGACATGTGTAAAGGGTTAAGACATTTTCTAAATGCTGTTTTGAATACTTTGAGGGGTGAAGTTTTTAAAATGGGGTGACTTTTTGGGGGTTTCTAATATATAAGGCCCTCAAAGCCACTTCACAACTGAACTGGCCCCTGTAAAAATGGCCTTTTGAAATTTTCTTGAAAATGTGAGAAATTGCTGCTAAAGTTCTAAGCCTTGTGATGTCATAGAAAAATAAAAGGATGTTCAAAAAACAATGCCAATCTAAAGTAGACATATGGGGGATGTTAATTAGCAACAATTTTGTGTGTTATAACTGCCTGTCTTACAAGCAGATACATTTAAATTGAGACAAATGCTAATTTTTGCAATTCTTCGCTAAATTTTGGTGTTTTTCACAATTAAATACTGAACATATCGAGCAAATTTTGCCAGTAACTTAAAGTCCAATGTGTCACGAGAAAACAATCTCAGAATCGCTTGGATAGGTGAAAGCATTCCGGAGTTATTACCACATAAAGTGACACATGTCAGATTTGAAAAATGAGGCTCGGTCAGGAAGGTCAAAAGTGGCTAAAGAGGGAAGGGGTTAAATTAGTAATAAACACCGGACACAAAGCGCTCACTGTCCACTCTGTAAATTTGCAGAACACTTCCAATAATCCATAGTTCATGCCGGAAAATCTGATTTACTGAAACAGAAGGAAATTTAGATTGATGTGATTCTGTCCAATGATAATCCTGCAGGAGCCACTAGTAGAATAGGAGCGCCATTTGTGGCAGCCTGTGTTTTCTCCATGTGACAGGGGATACACGTCAACACATGATTATGATATTTATTCTAAAGAAATCTTATAAAACACTCATATTTGATATTTTTCTTCTTTTATCAGATTTGAAAACTGGACTTTTCTGCTCTCCATGCAAAAATCAAAAAGCTTACATTGCCGAGACGATAAACTGTGGACGTAAGTAGATGGTATAATAATATCAGTGACTGTGAGTTACAATGTAGTGTACAGCGCAGGGGCCGAGTAGATACATAACTAACACTCTAACACTTTCTTTCTGTCTAGAAATATTTATGCAAGTTACAGAGGATGAAGATCTATATCTAGACTGTAACTTTATGTGGCATGCCAGGCTGCAGGAGCCCTATAAAAATGTGTTCATCATGGTAAATATTTGACATATTTCTAAGGGAATGAGGGTAAAATGGGAGATTTTTGATAAAGTAACCAGGAAAGTGCCTGATATCATTGTACATACGGCCATCAAGTCAAGGCGTTTGTTTCTCTCCCAGTGATAATGTCAGGGGTCCCCCAGGCTATTGCCTGGGGGACACATGGTCGCACGGCCCCCATAAGTTGTTAATAAAATGTGTTTTTTGCTTGGTATGTTTTTTCTCTCCCCCTTTCCCTCTTTTCTCCATTTGTTATTTTATATTAGAATGGTACTTACCATCCTGGTGTCCCCCGGGTAAGCTGTGCTGGTGGCACGAGCCGGTTTCCAGATGTTTCTGTCTCTGGGCAGTTTGGAGTTGGTCCCAGCTGATTGGACCTAGGTCAGCTGTGCAATTGCATGAGCAGGTTCTGGCAGATTCTATCTCCAGGCAGATTTGTTGGAGGCCAGCTGATTGGTCATTGATAAAATCCTAAAGGCGGGAAAATTGGACATAAAAGGAGCAGTTCATCGTGGTCAAGCAGCCAGTTTTGAAGATTGAACCGTCGCCATGGATGTCCTGCTGATGGAGCTGATCAGAAGAGCGGAGTCGGAAGGAGGAGAAAACTGGCTGAGGCAATGCCTAGCAGCAGCGCCGTCGAGGGAGGACGCGGGAAGAAGCGAACTTACTGGGCTGGAAGACGACATAGAGGAAGCAGTGTCTCCTGCTGGGTCGTCGCTGGAGGTGCCGTCATCAGCTGCAGCCAAGAGGAGGAAGTCTGCAGCAGAGTCATCACTGAGGGTGGAGCGCAGTTCCGGACGTTCGCTCCAGGTGCCGGAGCTTGAGAGAAGGCGGCCAACCGTGTCATCAAAGAAGGTGGCGCACAGTGCCGGAAGTGCGCCGCAAGTGCCGGCGCCGTTGGCTAACCCGCTGGCCAGAAGTTTAGTCAGAGAACGGGAGACAGCATGTTGGTCGGCTATCCCCTCCTGCTCCAAGGATGGTGTGGAGGACACAGCTGAAGCGCCGGCCTCACTGGTTTTAGAGGCGGCGCAGGACTTTTCTTCAGAGCTGCAACCGAGGAAGAGGAGCCGGAAGACTAGGGTGGCTTATTCTCCACCCCCGCCAGTATCAAGGAGAAGAAGAGGTTCCAGGAGTCAGCTTTCCTGTCAGCAAGTTTCCCCAGGATTTACAGGCACGCAGCAGGATGTAGCAGGAGCAGTGCCCGACCCAGGACAGGTGGAACAGAGTGGTGAGATGCCAGCTACCCCTTATCTGTCCCACCCCATCCCCCCTCCCCTCAATTCTAATGTAATGTTTGAAATTTTAAAATTATTAGCTGATTTGGTCAGTGAGGCGGCTGTTCCTGCTAGTTCCCCCGCTGATGTATGGAAGCATAGTAGTCAGCAGTTACAGAATGCTGGTTTTAGTAATATTCCTGTTTTAGAGAAAGGAATTGGTGTTTAGGAAACTTGTTGTAAGGAAGTGATGTCTTGCGATATTTCGCCATTAGGTTTTCATTTACAGCCAGCAATTAAGGAGCGTATTTGGAGGAACGAATTTATAGATTTATTTTCTTTATTACCATCTGCGAAGGAGACTCTTGTCAAGCAGGATGGTAAGTCTGATAAAGATGAGGATAAAAAACGTTCTCCTCCTAAGTCAATCTTTAACTGGCTACAGGCGTTCTGTATCTATGCTTCAGTTTTAGGGGAAAAGTCTTTCATTAATTCTAGTAATTTATTCCAGCATGTAGACATCATTCTTGAGGCTTACCGCCAGTTTGGTGGTTTAGCATGGTACAATTATGATGAAATGTTTCGCCAGAAGATGGCAGTGTACCCTTCATTGAAATGGGGCACTAAGGATGTTGGTTTGTGGCTTAGTTTAATGCTTCCACAAAGGTCAGTGCCCAAGCAGCAGCCTAGTTCTCAGAATACGTTGAGGAAAGGAGTTTGCTTTGCTTATAATGAAGCTCAGTGTAAATGGTTGAACAATTGTCGGTATAAACACGAATGTTCCTTTTGTGGGGGTTCGCACCCAATGTGTCGCTGTTTTAAAAAAGCAAACCAGTCTCAACCCCCTAGTACCAAAGAACAGTTATCCAAAAGCATGGACGCCAGTGAAATTAATAAGAATGGCGCCATGGCTAGAAATGTTCCCAGACAGGGAGAAAGCTAATTTAATTTTTAATGGTTTTAAGTTTGGTTTTGATATCCCTTCTTTCAAAGGATCTGGTTGTTGCTGGGTGGATAATTTGAAATCCATCCAGCAGCATAAGGATATTGTGCATCAGAAAATCCTGAAAGAGCTTGAAACTGGCAGGATCGCTGGTCCTTTTATACATCCGCCGTTTACAGACTTTAGACTTTCACCTTTAGGAATTGTCCCTAAGAAGGAATCGAATTCATTCCGTTTCTTACCCGTTTAAGGCTTCATTAAACGATGATGCTGATAAGTCTAAAGCGACAGTACACTATGCTTCGTTTGATCAGGCTGTCTCTTTATTGAGACAGTTTGGTCAAAATGCTTTTTTAGCAAAGGCTGATATCAAATCAGCTTTCCGTTTACTACCAGTTAACCCTGCAGGTTTCAACTCTCTAGGTTTTCAATTTGAAGGTAATTATTTTTATGACAAATGTTTACCAATGGGTTTTTCTTTATCTTGTTTCTATTTTGAGGCATTTTCATCCTTTTTACATTGGGTAGTGCAGAAACAAATTCCAGATGGAGGTGTTCTGCACTATCTTGATGACTTTTTGTTTATAGGTGATGCTAGTTCTGAGTTATGTTATTCCTTATTGTTAAAATTTGTTGAGTTTATGAAATTTTTTGGTGTTCCGTTAGCTGAAGAGAAGACTGTGTTTCCATGTAGATCATTATAATTTTTAGGTATTAGAATAGATTCTGAGAGAATGGAATTTAGTTTACCAGAGGAAAAATTGTTAAAGTTAAGGGTTTCTTTAGTCAGTATGTTAGCTAGGAAGAAATGTTCATTACGTGATATGCAGTCACTTTTAGGTTTGTTGAAGTTTGCCTCTATAGTTATTCCTATGGGAAGAGTTTTTTCAAAGCGACTGTATTTTTCAACAAGGGGTCTTAAATCACCTAGGTCCCATATTAGGTTAACGGTTCAGCTAAAAGAAGATTTAGCTGTATGGCTAGAATTTTTATCTAAATTTAATGGACACAGTTGCTGGCAGTTTCATTTTGAGGATTCTGACTCTTTGTCTTTATTTACGGATGCATCCGGTAGTATGGGCTACGGGGCATTCTTTAATGGTCAATGGTCGGCTGAGTTATGGCCCAGTGTTTGGCGTGTAAACAAGGTTACTTCAAATATTGTCTTATTGGAATTATTTCTGGTTTTGGTAGCCATAGTTGTATGGGGTCATTATTTTAAGAATAGGAGAATTTTATTGTTTACGGATAACAAAGGTGTGGTCTTTGCAATTAACACATTATCTTCAAAATGTGAATTAGTAGTTAAGATATTAAGACATTTAACTTTATGTTGTCTGAAGTTGAACATCTGGTTGAAAGCTAGCTATATAGAAGGAAAAAAGAATGATATAGCAGATTCATTATCTCGTTGTCAGTGGCGGAGGTTCAGAACGATGGCACCAGAAGCGGAGCTTTGTGGAATTCCGTGTCCTCCTCATTTATGGAATCTGATTTGGGACTAATCTATGTTAATATTCAGAGATCCTTGGCTCCAAGAACATGGGCTGATTATTCAGCTGCTTGGAAGGAGTGGGTTAATTTCTGTGTTAATGAGAACTGTAATTTCTTTCATAATGAGGTAGGTCTAGTTTTGAAATTTGTATGTAGCCTGATTAGTAGGAGGCTGTCATTTGCCTCCATTTCTAAGTCTCTGGCAGGCAATCTCTTTCTTTCTTAAATTAAACAGTTGTCCGGCTATTTCTTCGCTCTTCCCAGTTAAGCAGCTTTTGAAAGGTTACCATAGGTCAGCTCCGGTTGTGGAAAGAAGAAGGCCTATTTCATTAGATTTGTTGTTAAAATTATTCAATGTGTTACATTTAGTTTGTTTTAATAATTTTGAAGTGTGTTTGTTTAGAACAGCATTTGTGTTAATGTTCTTTGCAGCCTTGAGAATAAGCGAACTGGTGGCAGAGAGTAAAGTTTCAGTCTCGGGCCTTTCATTTCAGGATGTTAGTTGCAAAGTTGACCATGTTTTGTTATTGTTAAAAAAATCTAAGACAGATCAATTAGGAAAAGGTCGTTTGGTTAGAATTAATCAGTTTTCTGGTTCTGTTCTTTGCCCAGTTTCTAATGTTAAACATTGGTTGTCAATCAGGCCGAGTCTTGGGGTTGCTTTTCTGATTCATCAGAATGGAGATCAGCTGTCCAGATTTCAGTTTAACTTTGTTTTGAAGAAATGTTTGAAGTCCCTGAAGTTGGAGCATTTAAAAATATCCTCCCATTCGTTTGGAATAGGTGCAGCTACGGAAGCTGCACAGTTAGGAATTGATGAAGGGATTATAAAAAGAATTGGTAGGTGGGAGTCTAATAGATTTAAACTTTATGTTCGACCAGACTTGTTAGTAGTGTAATTATATATCTACAGGTAAGCGTTTGGTTGTTTGCATCCTTGGCCACTCTTTTATATTTTGGGCACAGAAGAGAGCCGCGAGAAGGTCCTATACAGAAAATTTGTCTATGGATCCGCTAGTTTTTTCTGTTTTTTGGCATGGGGTAAGGGGTTTGCAATGGAAAAACGTGTTTTCTTTAGTTAAATCACTGAGTTCTTATTGGCCGGATCCGAATTTAATTATCATCCATGCTGGAGGTAATGACCTAGGTAAAGAAAAGACTTTGGACCTACTTTGGGAAATGAGAAGGGATATAGCCTTGATAAAATGTTTTTTCCCTGACGCTACTATTTCCTTTTCAGAGATTATTCCAAGACTGCTATGGTCCTCTGGAAATTATAAGTTTTTGAATCGAATCCGTAAAAGGATTAATAGAGCCATGTCTAAATACATGTCGGTCCTCGGTGGTCTTTCTTATAGACACAGTGACCTTGAAGACCTCACAGACGGGCTGTTCAGAAATGATTGTATACATCTTTCTGATGTGGGTATCGACATTTTCAATTTGGGCTTGCAGAATTTAATTGAAGAATGGCTGCGGTGTTTTGGGGGGGGCCATGTCTTGGTAATGTCATGGCTTGTGGGGTTTGTCACCCAGCTAATGCTGGGCGGACTTGGTTTTTATTGGTCAAAATATTTATATTTTATTATTTATTCGATTATTTATGGTTATTCTCGTCGAATTATTTTATCTTAGGTTACCCTTAATAAACACCGTGGCCATTTTTATCCAAGGAAACTGTTGTCATGTTTTATTTCAGTTTGATTGAGTATTGTGGGGTTTGTGATACCATGACATTGATATAAATAATTGAGACATAGAAGGTTCTAACAATTGTCCATATTATCTTTTCAGCCCGGTGAAAATGAACCAAAAGTCACCGAGGACAGCTTTTTAAAAATCATGGGCATACAGATGCACGAGTCCGGTGTTTACCAGTGTACCACCATGCTGCAATCCGGTGTGCCAGTCAGCCACCTTGTGTATCATGCGAGAGGTAAGTGCATATTATCACCGCCACTATGCGGAACTGTAATACATAGACGGCCTACGCTGATATATGAGGGATGGATTTCCCCGGTAGGAATATTGGATGTAGCAGTTTGCCACTTGGCTCATCCTTTCATCTCCAGCGCACTGTATTTTGTAGATAGTTTTCTAGTGACGGTGCTGTCCCTTATAATTCTACATTTTTATGGTAAGAGTTTATTATGAACTATAATGAGGAGAGATAATTGTGATGTCCTGATATATTATATCTTTATTATTATTTCTGTCTTAAAATCACCTAAAATGCAATTTCTTTACTCCCTTGATACTGATAAAAAGAATTATTTTTTATTTAGTTCTCAATGGATCAACGAGAACAACAGCGGTATACCAGCCTCGTCCCACACTGCCTGACGTGCTTGACATCACAGCGCCTGAGACGGTATTTCAGAAGACATTAAAAACAGTAAAGTCTTCATAGCGATATCTGTACCCACCATCGTTACCATCATGATAATTGCTGGCATAGGGTATGTAAAAAACAACCATTACTTATGTACATGTAGCTGAGCTGAACAAATCTTGTCAGGTTGTCTACATGAATAATTGATCAGGAGATGCAGTACTTTTACTACTTAAATATGATGCCGTTCTTAGGATTTATGTTCTGTTCACACTGGCATATTTTTTTTTTATATTTTTTTTAAAAACCTACATTGTATGGCATATGAGAGCCAGTAATTGGCTTGTTAGCTTCTGTCCCGTCAGATTTCCTTTGCTCCTGACAGGTAGAATAGTATAATCTGCAACACTGTTTTACCCAGTAAAAAAACTAAAAAAAACAGAAACTTGGCAGAGCCTATTAAAGTTACTGAAGTCAATGCACTACATAGGGATGAGATGATATTTTCAGGAGACTGATAAGCAGGTGAAGTACAGAGAACACACCAGGGGACATCTGCACACACTCCACCTATGTTCAGGATAGTAGAATTCAGAGTTCACATGTAAATAGCAGATATCGAATAACTGATATTCATTTTTCTTCTTTTTAGCATCTACATCTGCTGGATAAAAAGAAAATCAAAAGCGCCTCTGGAAGAAGAGCCGGTATAGAGGCGACATGTCAAGTTCCAGCCTTTATCACCATCAGCCTTTGTCATCAAGGCAAAAAAAAAACAATAAAATATCTCCTAAACCTCCACTTAAAAAAATAAAAACAAAAACTTCTCCAAAGTCTATCTGTGAGGGTCTTCCTTCCCTTTCTTCCCCATCCCCACCCTAATAAAAAAGTGTAAAAATTGACTGCAGAATTTTCATGATTTCCACTCATACCAATAAGAGCCCATAATGATCAAGAACTGTAGAGACCAAGTACTCCTAAGGATAAGGACAAACGGAACTTGCAGCCAGGCGGCCGAAAACAGCTCTGACATGCTGTTTGGCGCGGATCTTAAATTGATTGTTAATGGCCAGTAGGTTTTGCAGGTAAACAGCAGTTTTACCCACAAGACCACGTGGGCATTGGAGTGGGATTTCTCTGGAGGGTTGTGGCAAAATTTGTGATTGGAAGTAATTTCATCGATGTGGTGAAGGTGATGTATAGTTTTCCCACTGCTAGAGTCAGTGTCTGTGGGGACTTATCCCATTCTGTTGCACTCTTTAGAGGAACTCGGCAGGGGTGTCCCTTTTCTCTGCTCTTGTTCGCCATGTTTATTGAACTTTTGGCAATTCTAATAAGAGAGGATGAGTCTATTTCTGGATTCGGTTGTGGAGTGGTGAGGGAAAAAATCCTTTTATATGCAAATTATGTTTTATTTTGCCTGAACGACGCAGTGAGGTCTGTCCCGAGGGCCATTCAGGTGATAGAATTTGGTTCATTATCTGGATTAGCGATTAATTGGGGAAAATTTATTCTGCTACCATTGGATGCAATAGATAATGATTTTTCCGGAAAATGATCTGTCTTGAGTCGCCCACATCACTTTGAATACCTGGAGATTAACATAGATGGTAATCTGGAAAATCATATCTCTTTAAATATTATGCCATTGATTTAAAAAACTAGAGCTAAGGTGCATATGTGGAGTAAACCTCCCCTTTCGAGGAGCGATAGAATATCTCTTGTGAAAATGGTTCCTCATCTTGTCGGGTATGGATCAATAGAAGGGTCTTTAAGCTGATAGAAGTAATTCCCAATGATCTTATTTGGGGGCAGAAAAAGGGTTAGGAAGGGTGTCCGTAAATACGGACCGTATTGCATCCGTGTTTGATCGTATATACAGATCCGTAAAAAAAGAGGGAGGCTGCAAATGTTGTCACCAACACGTTGCATAGCAGCGCTTCCGTAAATACGGACGGTCTACGGATGCACATCCGTAGCTGTCCGTATTTACGGAAGCGCGCATAGGCTTCTATGGGAGAGTCCGTGCCGTAATTACGGACAGGAATAGGACAGGTTCTATAATTTTTTCAGCTTGGACACCCATCCGTAAAAATACTGAAAGGGGTCCGTGGCCAATAGAAAAGAATGGGTCCGTAATTATGGATAACATATACAGTCGTGTGTATGGTGCATTACTAAAAGTTGGGCGGATTTCAAGAGGTTGTCTGGGATTAGGGGCACAGTTTCTTTTACCCGGATTTGGAATAACTATGATTATAAAAATTTATGATAATTCCCGAGTATAGTTTTTGGGAAAGAATTGGTATTACACAGGAAGGTCACATATTTTGAAAGAGGGACAAATAATTCCTTTTGAGGATTTACAATTCACGTATGGGTTAAATAAGAAATTTGGATATAGGTATTATCAATTATGGCCTTCTAGCACTAAATCCCTGGACAAAATTTTGTTCGGAGTTCATAAGTACTTTGCTTTAGAATGTATTCTTGAGATGAATGCAGCGAGGGCTTCTGTCAAGTATTTATCAAATAATTATATGTTTATAACTCACAAAACACTGTTTTCACAAGTCAAAGTGGTTGAAATAGGGATTTAGGTCCAATTAGGCCCCATGCACAAGGCCGTGCCCGTAATCATAGCCTACGGTTGCGGGCACGGCTGGCTGCTGACGACCGCCCGCATTTTTTGGCCGTGCTCCCATACAAAATACGAAAAATAGGACATGCTCCATAATTCCCGGCACGGTGCTCCGGCACGGTCATCTATCCATAGCGCTACGGAAAGGTATCCGCGGCCAATAGAACCAAATGGGTCCATAAAACCGCGGACCGCAGTACGGTCCACAGTAATACGATCGTGTGCATGGGGCCTAAGTCGGGAGAAATGTATAATGTGAATAAGAATGGGAAGGAGACTTCGCTTTGTGAAAACAATCTTATGGTTCAGTTCAATCTTACCCATCAATTACATAGTTACATAGTTTGTACGGTTGAAAAAAGACACATGTCCATCAAGTTCAACCAAGGGATGGGAAAGTGGGATAGGAAAGGGGAAGTAAAAAAATTCTACACATAGGAGTTAATATTTTTTTGTTCTTGGAAATTATCTAAGCCTTTTTTAAAGCCGTCTACTGTCCCTGCTGTGACCAGCTCCTGCGGTGACTATTCCATAGATTCACAGTTCTCACAGTAAAGAAGCCTTGTCGCTTCTGCAGGTTGAACCTTTTTTTCTCCAGACGGAGGGAGTGCCCCCTTGCTTTTTGTGGGGGTTTTACATGGAATAGGATTTCACCATATTTTTTGTATGTGCCATTCATATATTTATATAAGTTAATCATGTCCCCCCTTAGTTGTCTTTTCTCAAGGCTAAATATGTTTAGTTCTTTTAATCTTTCCTCATAACTTAGTTTCTCCATGCCCCTTATTAGCTTCGTTGCTCTTTGTATTTTTTCCAACTCCAGGGCATCCTTTCTATGAATTGGAGCCCAGAACTGGACTGCATATTCTAGATGAGGCCTCACTAATGCTTTGTAAAGTGGTAATATTACATCCCTGTCCCGCGAGTCCATGCCTCTTTTGATACACGACAATATTTTGCTGGCCTTTGAAGCAGCTGATTGACACTGCATGCTGTTATTTAGTTTATGATTTACAAGTACACCCAGATCCTTCTCAACAAGTGACTCCCCCAGTGTAGCTCCCCCTAGGACATATGATGCATGCAGGTTGTTCGTACCCAGGTGCATAACTTTACATTTATCTACATTAAACTTAATTTGCCAAGTGGACGCCCAAACACTTAGTTTGTTTAAATCTGCCTGCAATTCACAAACATCTTCCATAGTGTGAACTATATTGCATAGCTTGGTGTCATCTGCAAAAATAGAAATAGTGCTATTAATCCCATCCTCTATATCAGGGGTCTCAAACTCGGCCGGGTAAGTGGGCCGCATATAGAAAAAATGGGAAGCTGACGGGCCGCATTACTTTCAAATTTGATACAATACAAAATTATTGTTAATCAATTAGTTATTTGAACTACTATAACACTATATTACTAGAATAATAATACTACATTACTATAATAATAGCGCTAGGTTTAAAATTTGAGATATTTCTCCACGTGCTTATTTCAACAATCCAGCTTTCCAGTTTAAGTGTCGCTAAATGCAGTCCAGCTGTGCTCCTGACATCACTGGGACTCCTGCTCTGGGGAAGCCCCTGACATCATTGTCGATGTATGGACAGCGATGTCAGAGGCTTCCCCAGAGTCCCGGAGCAGAGCCGATAATAGCGCTCTGCCCGGGACTCCGCTCTGGGGAAGACCCTGACACACTGTCCATATATGGGCAGCGATGTCAGGGAATTCCACAGAGTCCCGGAGCAGAGCCGACACCAGCGCTCTGCTCGGGACTCCGGCTCTGGGGAAGCCCCAGACATCGCTGTTCATATGTGGACAGCGATGTCAGGGAATTCCAGAGTCTCGGAGCAGAGCCGATACTAGCGGCTCTGTGTCCCGCGGGCCGCAGATGACAGCCCCAGGGGCCGCATGCGGCCCGCGGGCCGCGTGCTTGAGACCCCTGCTCTATATCATTAAATGCCATAGATGCCAATATCCAGTGGCAGAGTTTTTGCATATGGTATGGGCGTGCCCTGCTATTGATTCATATTGGTCTTTGATATTTAAGAAGTGGCATCCAAGTTAGATCGGGTGATTTTGAAATCCGCTCCGTTGGCACTTTAAATTGTACTGCGTATTGCAAATGCAAATACATCTCATTTTAAGAGATTTACTGCTCGCTAAAATAGTTATTGCAAGGAAATGGATGGCAGAGACTCGCCCCTCTTTTCAGGAATGGAGAAACATTGTTCTTAAAAGAAGAATACTGTGAAAAAAAATACAGTTACACTCTAAAACATTCTCTGTATAGATAGATTTCTATCTATCTATACAATCTATCTATCCATCTATCTTTTTTTCTATATATCTACCTTTCTATCTTTTATTCTATTAGAATAGGCAGGTAGGGAGTATATAATTATATATATATATATCCACATATATATAATATATATAGCAATAGCGGTTTATTTTTTTGTTAGCGGTAGTGTAGATATATATACCAGTTAGTTTGTGTGTTTTATATAAAAAAAAACAACAATTTGTTTAGTTAGTGTTAGTTACGTTATGGCGAGGAAGTTGTTTAGCGCCGAGGAGGCATACGCCATGCTGTGATCTGAGTTGGAGACCGCATCAGAGATGGCGTCCGAGATGGAACCTGTTTTAGGTAGTGACGATGACAGCGTCACTTCAGGTTCATCTTCAGGGGACGTTGTCCCTGATGCAGTTGAAACTGCAGAACTTGAAAGCGCAGGGCCAAGTAGCGCTGTAGCACGGGACAGCCTGGTCCCTTCAGTCCAGGCTCTTGTATGGGCACCTGCCCCATCTTTTGGGCCTAGAATCCACGGATTTACTGCCACTCCTGGCATAACCGTGGACAATACAAATTTTGTCCAAATGGATTACTTCCATTTATTTATAACGGACGACATCCTAAATCAGATTGTCCACGAAACAAATTTATGTGCCACTCAATATATAAGGCAGAAACCTTCATCCACCCATGCCAGAGATTGGACGCCCACCAATTTGCTGGAATTAAAAAAAAAATTGGGGCTCACCCTAAATATGGATATTGTCAAAAAGCCCTCCATTAGGTCTTACTGGTCAACAAGACCCGCCCAAGCCACCCCAGTATATTCTGCAGTAATGCCCAGGTCTCGTTATGAGACAATAATGAGGTTCCTCCACTTCAATGACAACGCACAGGCCCCCCCAAGTACCAATGCAAACCGGGATCGGTTGTTCAAAATAAGACCGCTAATAAATTCCCTGAATAATTTATTTCTGCAACTCTACACCCCTGAGCAGAATGTAAGTGTGGACGAATCCCTCCTCAACTTTCATGGCAGACTTAGCTTTCGCCAATATCTACCTTCAAAAAGGGCAAGATATGGCGTTAAGCTCTACAAATTGTGTGAAAGCGGGTCAGGATATACCACCGCCTTCAGAATTTATGAAGGGCGGGACCGCACAATAAATGTTCCTGGATGCCCCCCTGATCTTTCCACCAGCAGTAAGATCGTGTGGGAGATTATGCAGCCTCTGCTTCACAAGGGGTACCACCTGTACTGTGATAATTTTTATTCGAGTGTGCCCCTGTTTAGGCATTTGCATGCTGCAAGGACTGGGGCATGTGGTACCATGCGCAAAAACAGAATTGGTTTTCCACAGCAATTAGTGGGGAAGCGCATGGTAAAGGGGGACTCCTGTGCTTATGCATCTGAGGAATTACTGGCGGTCAAGTTCAGGGATCGCAAAGATGTGTATGTGCTAAGCACGATTCATACCGCAGGAACAGTGGCAGTGAGGGAAAGGGGGGCAACATCGGACAAGCACAAACCAGTGAGCGTGTCCGAATATAACAAGTACATGGGGGGGTGGATTTAAGCGACCAGGTTTTACAGCCCTATTTAGTAAAACGCAAAACTAAAACCTGGTACAAAAAAGTGGCCATTTATTTGTTACAGGTGGCCATCCACAACTCATTTGTGCTCTACAAAAAAAAACAGAGGCAGAGACACATACCTGGATTTCCAGGAAAAAATTATTGAAGGCCTCATTTTTGATGTTCAGGACACCCGAGAATGCCCCCAGTCTGAGGATGTCACGCGACTGACTGAAAGACACTTCATCAGTCGGATTCCCCCAACACCAACCAGAAGCAACCCTCAGAAAAAGTGCCACGTCTGCAGAAAAGACGGGCACCGCAAAGATTCCCGATATTTCTGTCCCTCACAACCAGGCCTGTGCATTGAGCCATGTTTTAAAAAATACCACACTGTTCTGAATTATTAGATTTTAGTTACGGTAATTTGTTGAAAATATATTTGCCCTACATTACGTTTTTATTTTTCCCCTGATTTTACTCCAAGGGTGAGGGAGGGAATGGGTGGGGGGGGGGGGGTGGATGTCATGTTTGCATATTCTCTAAAGTTCATCTGCTGGAGAGCTCCATTTGCATAAACCTGCAATTTCTTATTTTAGAAAACCCAAAAAAATAAATTCCCATTATACCCCTAGATGAATATTTTGGGATCTCTGCTTCAAGAGCAGATATTTTGGAAGTGTTATAGAAACTCTGTTGAGTTTTGTAAAACCAGCTTTGAAAAAAAGCGATTTGTGAAATAAGCTTCTTCAATCGTCCGTCCTCCTACTTCTCTATGTGATAAATAAGACACACATATTTGGTATCCCCATGCTCAGGAGAAGTGGAAGAATGTGAAAGGAGATGAATTTTGTCTGTGGTCTATGCCGTGTGTGAAAAATGCTGGTATAAACTGACGCATTTGCTAAAAAATTGCTAATTTTATTTTGATCCATCTTATTCAAGAAACTTTCAGAAGAAAACTGGACTGTCTAAAAATATGATAAACCTCTTGAAGAAAACCTTGTGGGGTCTACTTGCGTGAATGAAGTAATTTATGGGGTGTTTCTAATCTTTCAGCAGCATTAGGCCCCCCAGAAAACAGTATGCGGCTCTAAAATCAAGTGCAGAATTCCTGGACCGAAAAGGCCAAAAAGCCTCCTTTTATGCCAAGCCCTGGCACATGCCCGTGAATAAAGCACACATATTTGGTATCCCCATGCACAGGAGAAGTGGAAGAATGTGAAATGCGATGAATTTTGTCCGTGGTCCATTTTGTGTGTGAAAAAGCTAGCATAAACTGACGCATTTGTTAAAAAAAAAGGTAATTTTATTTTGTTCCATCTTATTCAAGAAACTTTCAGAAGAAAACGGGACTGTCTAAAAATATGATAAACCCCTTGAAGGAAACCTTGTGGGGTCTACTTGTGCGAATGAAGTCATTTATGGGGTGTTTCTAATGTTTCAGCAGCATTAGGCCCCCCAGAAAACAGTATGCTGCTATAAAATCAAATTCAAAATTCCTGGACCGAAAAGCCTCCTTTTATGCCAAGCCCTGGCACATGCCCGCACAGTGAATAAGGCACACATATTTGGTATCCCCATGCACGGGAGAAGTGGAAGAATGTGAAAGGAGATGAATTTTGTCCGTGGTCTATACCGTGTGTGAAAAATACTAGCCTAAACTGACGCATTTGCTAAAAAATAGCTGATTTTTTTTTGTTCCATCTTATTAAAGAAACTTTCAGAAGAAAACTGGACTGTCTAAAAATATGATAAACCTCTTGAAGAAAACCTTGTGGGGTGTACTTGCGTGAATGAAGTAATTTATGGGGTGATTCTAATCTTTCAGCAGCATTAGGCCCCCCAGAAAACAGTATGCGGCTCTAAAATCAAGTGCAGAATTCCTGGACCGAAAAGGCCAAAAAGCCTCCTTTTATGCCAAGCCCTGGCACATGCCCGTGAATAAAGCACACATATTTGGTATCCCCATGCACAGGAGAAGTGGAAGAATGTGAAATGCGATGAATTTTGTCCGTGGTCCATTTTGTGTGTGAAAAAGCTAGCATAAACTGACGCATTTGTTAAAAAAAAAGGTAATTTTATTTTGTTCCATCTTATTCAAGAAACTTTCAGAAGAAAACGGGACTGTCTAAAAATATGATAAACCCCTTGAAGGAAACCTTGTGGGGTCTACTTGTGCGAATGAAGTAATTTATGGGGTGATTCTAATGTTTCAGCAGCATTACACCCCCCAGAAAACAGTATGCTGCTATAAAATCAAATTCAAAATTCCTGGACCGAAAAGGCCGAAAAGCCTCCTTTTATGCCAAGCCCTGGCACATGCCCGCACAGTGAATAAGGCACACATATTTGGTATCCCCATGCACGGGAGAAGTGGAAGAATGTGAAAGGAGATTAATTTTGTCCGTGGTCCATACCGTGTGTGAAAAATGCTAGCATAAACTGGCGCAATTGCTAAATTCTTGCATTTTTTTCCAATTTTGCCCACTTTAGAGAAAAAAATAAAAATGATATATACTGACAAATGCCACTAAAACAAAGCCCTATCTGTCCTTTAAAAAGAGTGTAAAATTCAAAGATGAACTTTATTCACCTGCTGAGTTATAGTCATCTAAAGAAGCGCATAGCAAAATTGTGAAATTTGCTCTGGTCATTTAGCTGTAAAACAGCCTAGTCCTTAACCGGTTAATGCACTTTTGGCTTTGGCTCAAGAAACAGAGCAAAACACTGCACCAAAAACTGCATCAAAACTGTGTGTGTGATCCTGACTTCACAAAGCAAATTTCATTGCCATTTAGACTGGGAGTCTCTTACGCTGTGGAATCGGCCTCAACATCCATATCAAAATCCACCATGAAATTTACATATGATACATGCGGATTTTGGGTCAGAAGTTACTAAATATTGCAATGAATGAAATCCGTGGTGAAAAACGCAGCATTTCTGCAACAAATAGGGCATGCTGCAGATTTAAGAATCCATAGCCAGCCTAGAATTTGCTGCATATTTTTTACACTGATTTAATTGGGTTTGTTAAAACCACATTTATCTGCATTGTGCTGTACTTTGTTAAAGAATTACAGTGTAGATTCCACGAGTGAAATTCTGCATCAAGAACAGGATGTGTGAATCCATCCTTATTCTTAAGAATTCAAACTACAAACATTGGAGAAGTAAAGTCTCCTACACGCACTATTCCTTTAGGTTAATTCCACAAGGGTCGGATATGCTGCGAATTATTTCAGCAGCGACTTTGTGGCGGTAATCCGTAGAAAAAATTCACAAAGCCATTACCTGTGGATTTAACATTACCTGGGGTTGTCTGGAAATTGGGTGATTTTTCATACAGATGACCTATCCACAGGACCCCAGACCCCACAAAACTGCTGTTCCTGCTGCCTCCGGCACCGAAAGTTGTGCAGTGGTCGGTGCCGGAAGTTTTATCGTTGGCCTAAGTAACAAATAGCATGTCTCCAATGAGCTTAAACTAAAGTTTGGGACTGAAGTGTGTTTTGAAATTCTCGCCAAGGTTTCCACAAATTCAAATATTTGATGTGGTTACCAAATTCCCAGCTTGCCAACTCTTCCATTCTCAAAAGTTGGTGTACTCTATCTATCCATTGTGCTATAGTTGGGGGGTCTGTAAATCTCCATTTAAGAGTTATTAACAATTTTGCTGCTGAGAGTAGAATAGTAAGTAGGTTATATTTAGAGGGTTGAAACTGCTGCCTGGGGAGCCACAGCAAAATCAATTCAAGGGACATCACCATATCAATCCCACATATTTGAGTAATGTGCTGTCGAACCATGCTCCAAAAATGTTGAATTAATTTGCAGTGGTACCAGATATGTGAGATAGTGCCTATACCCTTACCACATCTCCAACAGACTTCATCAAGCCAGAAAACCATCAATTTCAACTAGTTAAAGTTTTATGAGTTTTCTTCTATTTTTATACATCTTGAAAATACATGAGAATGGGAAAGGATTTTAGTGATCTTAGATTGCGTTAATTGGCTTTTAAGTTCTTTTTCCCATGAGGCCAGATAATTGGGTTTAGATGGGGCAGACCGAGACATCAACCCAGTATACAATTTAGAAAGCAGTCCTTTTGGCAGCCTCGGTAATAGCAAGTAATTTTCCAGCCAGCCAGTGTCTCCAAGTGGAGAAACCAATAGTTAAAGGATCTTTCATGTAAGAAAGTATTAGCCTGTAAGTGAGGACTTTGTAGTATTGAACTCAAGGTAGGAATTTGAATTTTATCTTTGAGATGAGGGGCAATATATACCACTTGTAGATTGGACCAGGGAAAGGTTAAGGACGTGGGTTTCTTATTAGCATAAGCTCATAGGCATCAGTGGCGAAGGACCATTGTGCAGCAAATTGTAGGAAAGATATTCCTGATAGACTTCAATAGTACCCTACATAGTTAGACTGTGAAACTGGTTGCCATGAAGAGTGCGTGGACCCACTAGGCTGTACCGCTTAACGGTATGGCAGCTGGCCAACAGGACACAGGTCAAAGTCTATAGTTCGTATAGGTGTACCAGTGGTAGCTTCAGACAGTAGCAAGACAGGCACGGAGGGGACTAGGTAGCAGGAAGGCACCAAGCATGGTGAAGCACGACAGGCATGGTACTCAGCGCAGCACGACTCCAACTCAATACGGCAGTTGGACCAGGATAACACGGGATACAGGTTACAGGTAGCAGGAGCGGGGAACACTGGGAACTGGAGATACTTAGGGGACCATTTGAACAAACAAACTTAGGTAACGACAACAAAGCTCAGGCAATGCAGGGAGGAGAGGAGCCCTTCTTATAGTCCAGGGTGATCTGGGAGCAATCAGCTCAAACTCACACATGTGTGCGTTCTGGCTCCTTAAGGCTGGACTGAGCTCGCGACCGCACCCTAGTGGTCACTATTGAACAGGACGGCCGCATGTGCAGACATCTCTGGAGAGAAGGGCGTCGACAGGATGGGAGGAGTTCGTAGTCAGCAACCACGGACGTTACGGAATTTTTTTTCAGTTTTCCAGTACTATGGTACTTTAAATGGTGGCATTAGAAACGACATCTCCCCCCGCAAAAAAATAAGCCCTCACACCACTCTATTAACAGAAAAATAAAAAAGTTATGACTCTTGGAAGGCGGGGAGTGAAAAAGTAAAATTAAAAATAAAGAAATGTCTCAGTCCTTAAGAGGTTAACTGGTTGCCGACACAGGTCAAGAATACTCGTCCTGAGCGGCGGGTACTTGGCGCATTAGGATGAGTATTCTCATCCTGTGTGACAGCCAGTGTCCGCGCGCCACGATGAGCTGGACAGCAGCTGTAATGTCTGTAATACACAGCCGCAGCCCTGCTCTAACGGTGGAGAGAAGAGAAACCTCTTCTCTCTGCCGTTAACCCCTTGAATGCCGTGATCAAAGCTGATCGCGGCAGCATTCAAATGTAAAGTGAGAAGGGGGTCTCCCCTTTGATCGCATCACAGGAAATCCCTGTGACGTGATCAATGGCTATACCTGGTATGGGCAGACAGCCCAGGGTCCATTGAAGGACCCCCGGGCTATCTGACCATATTTCCTGTTGTCAGGGCATACTTAGGCAGATATATGCCAGTACATTAAAGTTCAAAAATCGAAATGAAAAATCCCTTTATGGGATTAAAAAACAAAAGTTCAATTAATAAAAAAAATTAAGAGATATGATTTTCCAGATTACCATCTATCTTAATCTCCAGGTATTCAAAGTGATGTGGGCGACTCAAGGCAGATCACTTTCCCGAAAAATCATTATCTATTGCATCCAATGTTAGCAGAATAAATTTTCCTCAATTAATCGCTAATCCAGATAACGAACCAAATTGTATCACCTGAATGGCCCTCGGGACAGACCTCACTGCGTCGTTCAGGTATAATAAAATATAATTTGCATATAAAAGGATTTTGTCCCTCACCACTCCACAACCGAATCCAGAAATAGACTCATCCTCTCTTATTAGAATTGCCAAAAGTTAAATAAACATGACGAACAAGAGCAGAGAAAGGGGACACCCCTGCCGAGTTCCTCTAAAGAGTGCAACAGAATGGGATAAGTCCCCACAGACACTGACTCTAGCAGTGGGAAAACTATACATCACGTTCACCACATCGATGAAATTACTTCCAATCACAAATTTTGCCACAACCCTCCAGAGAAAAACCCACTCCAATGCCCACGTGATCTTGTGGGTAAAACTGCTGTTTACCTGCAAAACCTACTGGCCATTAACAATCAATTTAAGATCCGCGCCAAACAGCATGTCAGAGCTGTTTTCGGCCGCCTGGCTGCAAGTTCCGTTTGTCCTTATCCTTAGGAGTACTTGGTCTCTACAGTTCTTGATCATTAATGGGGAAGAAAGGGAAGGAAGACCCTCACAGATAGACTTTGGAGAAGTTTTTGTTTTTATTTTTTTGAGTGGAGGTTTAGGAGATATTTTAGTATTTTTTTTTTGCCTTGATGATAAAGGCTGATGGTGATAAAGGCTGGAACTTGACATGTCGCCTCTATACCGGCTCTTCTTCCAGAGGCGCTTTTGATCTTCTTTTTATCCAGCAGATGTAGATGCTAAAAAGAAGAAAAATGAATATCAGTTATTCGATATCTGCTATTTACATGTGAACTCTGAATTCTACTATCCTGAACATAGGTGGAGTGTGTGCAGATGTCCCCTGGTGTGTTCTCTGTACTTCACCTGCTTATCAGTCTCCTGAAAATATCATCTCATCCCTATGTAGTGCATTGACTTCAGTAACTTTAATAGGCTCTGCCAAGTTTCTGTTTTTTTTAGTTTTTTTACTGGGTAAAACAGTGTTGCAGATTATACTATTCTACCTGTCAAGAGCAAAGGAAATCTGACGGGACAGAAGCTAACAAGCCAATTACTGGCTCTCATATGCCATACAATGTAGGTTTAATAAAATAAATAAATATATGCCAGTGTGAACAGAACCTAAATCTTAAGAACGGCATCATATTTAAGTAGTAAAAGTACTGCATCTCCTGATCAATTATTCATGTAGACAACCTGACAAGATTTGTTCAGCTCAGCTACATGTACATAAGTAATGGTTGTTTTTTACATACCCTATGCCAGCAATTATCATGATGGTAACGATGGTGGGTACAGATATCGCTATGAAGACTTTACTGTTGATTTTTAATGTCTTCTGAAATACCGTCTCAGGCGCTGTGATGTCAAGCACGTCAGGCAGTGTGGGACGAGGCTGGTATACCGCTGTTGTTCTCGTTGATCCACTGAGAACTAAATAAAAAATAATTCATTTTATCAGTATCAAGGGAGGAAAGAAATTGCATTTTAGGTGATTTTAAGACAGAAATAATAATAAAGATATAATATATCAGGACATCACAATTATCTCTCCTCATTATAGTTCATAATAAACTCTTACCATAAAAATGTAGAATTATAAGGGACAGCACCGTCACTAGAAAACTATCTACAAAATACAGTGCGCTGGAGATGAAAGGATGAGCCAAGTGGCAAACTGCTACATCCAATATTCCTACCGGGGAAATCCATCCCTCATATATCAGCGTAGGCCGTCTATGTATTACAGTTCCGCATAGTGGCGGTGATAATATGCACTTACCTGTCACATTATACACAAGGTGGCTGACTGGCACACCGGATTGCAGCATGGTGGTACACTGGTAAACACCGGACTCGTGCATCTGTACGCCCATGACTCTTAAAAAGCTGTCCTCGGTGACTTTTGGTTCATTTTCACCGGGCTGAAAAGATAATATGGACAATTGTTAGAACCTTCTATGTCTCAATTATTTATATCAATGTCATTATCACTGGGGGAGAAACAAACGCCTTGACTTGATGGCCGTATGTACAATGATATCAGGCACTTTCCTGGTTACTTTATCAAAAATCTCCCATTTTACCCTCATTCCCTTAGAAATACGTAAAATATTTACCATGATGAACACATTTTTATAGGGCGCCTGCAGCCTGGCATGCCACATAAAGTTACAGTCTAGATATAGATCTTCATCCTCTGTAACTTGCATAAATATTTCTAGACAAAAAGAAAGTGTTAGAGTGTTAGTTATGTATCTACTCGGCCCCTGCGCTGTACACTACATTGTAACTCACAGTCACTGATATTATTATACCATCTACTTACGTCCACAGTTTATCGTCTCGGCAATGTAAGCTTTTTGATTTTTGCATGGAGAGCAGAAAAGTCCAGTTTTCAAATCTGATAAAAGAAGAAAAATATCAAATATGAGTGTTTTATAAGATTTCTTTAGAATAAATATCATAATCATGTGTTGACGTGTATCCCCTGTCACATGGAGAAAACACAGGCTGCCACAAATGGCGCTCCTATTCTACTAGTGGCTCCTGCAGGATTATCATTGGACAGAATCACATCAATCTAAATTTCCTTCTGGTTCAGTAAATCAGATTTTCCGGCATGAACTATGGATTATTGGAAGTGTTCTGCATATTTACAGAGTGGACAGTGAGCGCTTTGTGTCCGGTGTTTATTACTAATTTAATATATGGATTTATATAAAGGAATAAAAGCCGCCACTTACCAGAGCATCCACTCTCGGTGCACACACAGCTGCATCTATCCATGTTTTCTGTGAAGAGAGGAAGGTATTTTACTACAACTCTCATCATCCAGTCAGGAGAAGATTGTCATTACAATGCCCCCAACCCAGTAACACATACAGTGAGTGTCTCCCTAAACAGTGCCAGCGACAGTGCCCTTTATATAGCGCTATGCAAAGTTGTCCCCATAGAGCACTGGTCACAATGACCCTCATAAAGTGTCGGCTGGTACTCAAAAACAATGTCAGTCACAGCCCCCCCCCCCCCCCCCCCGTACATAGTGACAACCACAATAACCTCCCAAAATACAGCAGCCTCTGTTTACTTACTTCACGTTCTCTACAGTGCTGCCCGCTCTCATAGTTATATGTAAGTAACCAGTCAGCGGCCGCTTACATGTAACTTTTTTATCCTCTGCGGAGGGAGGTGTGCAGCGTCTATATAGTGCTGTCATCCATGTATAATAGAGGTGTTCTGACAACACCATAAATATATAATACAAATATATTTTCCATACACATGAACGGTAAGTCACAATTCACACATATTATATTAACAATAATCCCAGTTCCTCTGGCCAATGAATAAAACTCATACTATACCTTGATTTTTTGGATGGCCCCCGGCGCAGACAACATTTTCCTCGTCACAGGTCTTACAATTGGTGTATGTTTGCACCATTATACCTGGGGAAATACACTTGTTTTAAAAACTTACAATGTTATGGAAAATATCAAAAACAAATAAAAAGTATAAGATGTACTTACCACAGCTGTCTTCACCTGAGCAATAAAGACAAAAAAGAACTTGTTACTTAATGTTGTCGTTGTCAGACTCATAAACATTGAACTTATAATTTTCCATTGAGATCTCTGAGCTGCCCCAGTAGAGTCCGGGTCCTATATAGAGCCCAGCAGCTCCTAGAACTGACATCCACAGCAGCCAATCAGATTCCTACTGTCATGTGTCCAGTGTAGGGTAGAAAATAAAAGCAGTGATGTGATTGGTGGCTATAGTGAAGACCTGCAGTTTCTGCCTGCACCAGTATTTCTACATGAGGCGCAGGCGTCTAGTACAGTCACATGTAATAATGTTGCAGCATGTTATGGGGTAATAATATATCTAGAAGAACTCACCTTTTTTATTTGGGCATCTCCCTAAAAGTGAAAGAAATGCAAAATTAGTAATTATAAAAAAAATGGCACTGAAAGCGCTGCGTATAGTATAGGTTCACATATATACATTACAGAACTGCACAAAGTTCTCAATATTATATTTTTAGCAAATTTGCTCCCGTCTGTCAATAGAATGTCGACTGCTACACTGACAAGGAGAAGTAACAGAAAAAAAGCCACTTGTGACAATCTAAGAAACAGTCAGGTTTCTTACTATTTGAATTGTCTGCCAGGTCCGGTGGCGCACTTACCATAGACGCAGACCACGGCCACTGCTATGGGGCCCGAAGTGAGAAGGGATCCCGACTATTAACTCCTTTGGCTTCCTGACATAGATTTGTTTACCTTTCATTGAGTTCAATGGTATCTGTATATATTTATATGCACTGAGCTCCCTCTAGTGGTGGCTGCAGACAGACAGTTTTATAATGCACAGTGTGAAGGGAAGCAGGGGATTTATCAATGTACATTTGTAAGTTGCCTGGTGTAAATATGAAAAATATGGTGTTCGGACCGAGCGTTATAGTCATGAAGTTTCTGTTTGCACAAGTAAAAGGTTCGACCTGACGTTTTTTAACTTAACTCAGATACGTCAACAGGGAGTGCACCCCAATCTGTTACACGCTGCACCGGGGAGAGACACTGGCACACCGCATCAGTATTACCAGAGCTCCCACTATATAGATCTGTCATCTCCGGGTGGATAAACTGGCATCACTAGCTAGACATGAATGTTTCACTTACTTTCCTGAGACTCCTGGGCTATCACCTTCAGCTTTTCTTTAAGTTGTTTAAATTGATGTATAATTATATGAAGAAGCTGGACATCTAGAATAAATGAAGAGAAATAATAATGGCAGCTAATTCCCCAATCTATTAGTCTGGGCCCCAAAACAAAGGTCATTTTTATTTTACATTAATAATAATAGTAGTAATAATAATAATAGTAGTAATAATAATAATAAAAATAATAATAATAGTTATAACAATAAGGGTATGTTCACACGAGGGCGTCCGTAACAGCTGAAATTACGGGGATGTTTCAGCCTGAAAACATCCCCGTAATTTCAGCCGTACCGGCATGTGCAGGCGCTTGAACGCCGCGTCCATTACGGCCGTAATTAGCGCTGCTATTCATTGGAGTCAATGAATAACGGCTCCAATTACGGCCAAAGAAGTGACAGGTCACTTCTTTGACGCGGGCGTCTATTTATGCGCCGTCATTTGACAGCGGCGCGTAAATAAACGCCTCGTGTGAACAGACAAACGTCTGCCCATTGCCCATTCCCCTAACGTTGTCTCCAAGCCTCCGCTGTCAGTTAACAGCTGAGGCTTGGAGATATACGCGCTGATTGCAGCGCGATCTCATTCTAAAGCGCCGACGTAGTTTGGCGGCGCTCTAGAATAAAGCCCACTAATGACCGCCGTAAAAAGGCTTATCGGCGGTCATTAAGGGGTTAAGGACACGACCAATTTTGGCCTTGAGGACCGAACTATTTTTTTTATATTTCCCTCTTTGTATCCCGGCGCTTATAACTTTTTCATTTTTTGTCCGACATAGCTGTATGAGACTTTGATTTTTGCGGGACAAGTTGTACTTTATGTAGGTACCATGGTTTTGGTACATTTCCATTATCGTTTAATTTCTATACATTTTTATTTTTGGCAAAAACGTAGGAAAAAAAAGCAGTTCCGCTGCAGTTTTCTTTATTTTGTTTTTACACCTTACACCAATCATCATAAATAACATTATACATTTATTGTACAGGTTGTTACGGACGTGGCGATACCAAATATGCGTATATTATTTCATGTCTTGGGACTTATATTTTGAAAAGTTTATGTATTGTAAAGGTTTCTCTTCTCTCCTCCGGTAGAGCAGGGCTGCGGCTGTGTATTACAGACATTACAGCTGCTGCCCAGCTCATCGTGGCGCGCGGACACTGGCTGTCACACAGGATGAGAATACTCATCCTAATGCGCCAAGTACCCGCCGCTCAGGACGAGTATTCTTGAACTATGTCGGCAACCAGTTAACCCCTTAATGACTGAGACATTTCTTTACTTTTCATTTTAGTTTTTCACTCCCCACCTTACAAGTGTCATAACTTTTTATTTTTCTGTTAATAGAGTGCAGTGAGGGCTTATTTTTTGTGGGGGGAGATGTTGTTTCTAATGCCACCATTTAAAGTACCATAGTACTGGGAAACTGATAAAAAATTCTTTGCTTGCTGAAATTGGCTTGGTGTTTTAGGCTACATGCACACGTTGAGTAATTTGGTGCAGAAAATCTGCATCAAAACCGCAGGTAATTCTGCAGCTAAAAGCCGCACCTAATGCTTTATGATGCGTTTTCAGGTGCAGTTTTTACATTTTGATGCAGAAATAGGTGCAGTTTTATGCTGCTGATTTTGGTGCGCTTTGTTTTTTAGACTAGTCAGATACAATTCCTAGGCCGAAACGCAGGATAAATTGACATAAGGTGGATTTTAAATTATACACCGCAGGTAAATTTACGTGCAGAAAAAAATCTGTAACATGTAGGTGAGATTACTTGAAATCTCATTCACTTTCCTGGTACTGTATTACGCTGCGGATTTTCTGCAGGAAAATACGCTCGTAATACGCATCATGGGTATTTGGCCTTATAGTCCAGAGCTGCTTTCGTAAATGAATGACAAGATGGGCTTTATACATAACCACGGAATGATTTAAAAAGTTTGATATATTGTATTGTATGACTATTGCAGTTCTACTGTTTTACTAAGGGTATGTTCACACAGCCTATTTACGGACGTAAATCGGGCGTTTTTGCCCCGAATTACGGCCGAAAATAGCGCCTCAATAGCGCTGACAAACATCTGCCCATTGAAAGCAATGGGCAGACGTTTGTCTGTTCACACGAGGCGTATATTTACGCGCCGCTGTCAAATGACGGCGCGTAAATAGACGCCCGCGTCAAAGAAGTGACCTGTCACTTCTTTGGCCGTAATTGGAGCCGTTATTCATTGACTCCAATGAATAGCAGCGCCAATTACGCCCGTAATTGACGCGGCGTTCAAGCGCCTGCACATGCCGGTACGGCTGAAATTACGGGGATGTTTTCAGGCTGAAACATCCCCGTAATTTCAGCCGTAACGGACGCCCTCGTGTGAACATACCCTAAGGGTTAACTGTATTGATGTCGAAGTAGGCTCCTTATTGGCTGCCTGTTTATTTAAGTGTTTACCCTATACTTACAATGCTGCGCACGCACTAAAGATCCAAGTGCATCGCCAGTTTACCGTCTGTGATCTACTCCAAGAATGCCTCAAATGTGTTTCCATAGTGGATGAGTATATGGTTTTCTGATATTCTTGCTTTCTTAACTGCAGAACTACTGTTTAATCTGTTTGATTGCTTTGGATTGGCTTACATGGTCTACCTACCGTTGGACATAAATGTTTGTGCCCAACATTGCCTGTCAAGCAATTTTCCTTGGGTTTATTTCTCATCACTGCTTGTCCTTGTGACTGTTGCTATTATCAGCCATTATTTCATCTACATTCCTTGGGGGTTGATAATATTATTTTATTATGCTACGCAGTTTCTTCATATGCAGTGATTCACCCAGGGGATGTAGCTAGGGGGGGGGGGCGCAAGCCCCGGGCGCAACTAGGAGAGAAGGTAGGGGGCGCCGGGCGCAGATACAATTGAGTACTCCTCCTCAGGACGCAGATACAGTTGAACCCAATGCTGAAGCGAGGAACTGTCAGTTCAGAGCGGAGGAGAGGACAGCGCTACTTTAAGTGCTGTGCCCTGGGAAACCCTTGAAGTCACTGTCCATATATGGACAGTGACATCAATAGCTTCTGTGGAGCGGAAACCCCGTTGCCGATGCTCTGACAGAGAATTCCGCTCCAGGAGTAGCCCTTGACGTCACTGTCCATATATCGATAGTGACAACAGGGGTTCCTTCTTGGAGCAGAATTCCTGGCCTATGCTCTGGCTGGGGATTCCACTCCTAAAGGTAGTCCCACTGGCGCTATTTACATGGGCACAGTGGCAGTATATAGGGGCACTAGCTACAGGGAACACTGGCGCTACCTATATGGGCACTGTGGGCTCTACATGGGCACTGTGGCACTATCTACATGGACAATGGCAATAGGGGCAGCTGAGAGCGCATTATACTGTATGGGGCAGATAAGGGACATTATACTGTATGGGGCAGCTATGGAGGCATTATACTGTATGTGGGCAGCTATGGGGGTATTATGCTGTATGGGGGAAGCTATAGGGGCATTATGCTATATGGGGCATCTGTGTGGGCTTTATACTGTATGGGCGCATCTATGGGGGCATTATACTGTTTACTGGAAGCTATGAGTGCATTATACTGTGTGGGGGCAGGTATTTGGCATTATAGTGTGTGGGCGGCACTATAGGCGCATGATACTGTGTGAGTTGAACCGGGTGTGTATGGGTCGGGATATGGACAGTAAAAGACAAACTAGCAGCACATCACAGTTCCAGTTGTTATGTGGAAGATAGTTTTTCAAAATTCAGGTATAAGTGCGGTGCACGCAGTATTGGGTCGTAGCCAAGTTGACTCCAAATATAGACATAAGAATAGAGAAACCGCAGCACACGTTTCTTGAGGTATCAAAAGAGTGTAAAAAAAATACCTCAAGAAACGTGTGCTGCGGTTTCTCTATTCTTAGGCTGGGTTCACACGACCTATTTTCAGGCGTAAACGAGGCGTATTAAGCCTCGTTTTACGTCTGAAAATAGGGCTACAATACTTCGGCAAACATCTGCCCATTCATTTGAATGGGTTTGCCGACGTACTGTGCAGACAACCTGTAATTTACGCGTCGTCGTTTGACAGCTGTCAAACGACGACGCGTAAATTGACTGCTTCGGCAAAGAAGTGCCAGTCACTTCTTTGCCACGTAATTTGAGCCGTTCTTCATTGAAGGCAATGAAGCACAGCTCAAGATTTCCGAGCGTCTCAGACGCCTCGCAAAATGCGAGGAGGAGCTTTTGCGGCTGAAACGAGGCAGCTGTTTTCTCTTGAAAACAGTCTGTCTTTTCAGCCGTAACAGCCTGCTACCGTGTGCACATACCCTTACATATATGGACAGTGACATCAGGGCCTCCTCTAGTGAGCCCCAATGGCGCTATATACAGGGAAAGGGTGTAGTGCTATCTACAGTGGGTGTGTGTGTGTGTGGCACAATCTACAAGGGGGAGGGTGGCAAAATCTACAGGGGAGGTGTGGCACTGTCTATAGGGGGCTGGGTATGGCAGTATCTACAAGGGGTGGTGTGTGGCACTAATGTCAAGAGGAGGCTGTTTATTATGTCACCACTTATTCTCATTAGCCTCAGTTATACAATCTATTGTAGTGAGGCACACTGACCTCATTCATTTATTTTATTTGGACCCCTTAAGGACGTGGACTAGTTGGCACATTCAGGACACAGCCCCATTACCACATAATGTGTCACATTATGTGGTAATAACTTTAAAATGCTTTTAACTATTCAAGCGATTCTGAGATTGTTTTCTCGTGACACATTGTACTTTATGTTACTGGGAAAATTTGGACAATACATTCAGTATTTAATTGTGAAAAACACCAAAAATTTGTGAAAATTGCAAAAATTTGAATTTTTCTAAATTTAAATGCAACTTCTTGTAAGAGATAGTTATACCACTCAAAATAGTTGTTAATTAACATTTCGCATATGTCTACTTTATGTTTGCATCGTTTTTTAAACATCCTTTTATTTTTCTAGGACGTTACAAGGCTTAGAACTTTCAAAACAGCATTTAAAATGTTTCTTAACCCTTTAGGTGTTTCACAAGAATTAAAGAAAATTAGGGGTGAAATTTACAAATTGTATTTTTTTTCCACACTGTGGTAGTCATCCTTGTCTTTTTAAACTTGTGAGTAAATACATTCATCTGTTTTGTTGTGCAATAATAAAAATTACAAATTCTTTATTATAAACTCGGTCTTTGACTCATTTCTTTTAGGTTGTTGTTCGTTACAAGGCTTACAACTTTCAAAACAGCATTTAAAATGTTTCTTAACCCTTTAGGCGTTTCCCAAGAATTAAAGAAAAGTAGGGGTGAAATTTTCAAATGTTATTTTTTTTGCAGAAACTCATTTTTTATATATTTTTCTGTAACACAGAAGGTTTTACCAGAGAAACATAACTCAATATTTATTGCCCATATTCTGCTTTTTTTAGAAATATCCCACATGTGGCTCTAGTGTGCTAATGGACTGAAACACCAGGCCTCAGAAGCAAAAGACTACCTAGTGGATTTTCGGGCCTTCTTTTTATAAGAATGTATTTTAGGCACCATGTCAGGTTTGAAGAGGTCTTGTGGGCCCAAAACAGTGGAAATACACCCAAAGAGACATCATTTGGCATACTACACCCCTTAAGGAATTTATTGAGGGGTATAGAGAGAATTTTGACACCACAGGTTCTTTGCTGAATTTAGTGGAATTAGGCCATGAAATCGAAAAGATAATTTTTTTCCGATAAAACTTGCATTTCAAATTTGACAAGGAATAAAGGATAAAAAGCACCCCAACATTTGGGAAACAATTTCTCCCGATTACTGCAATACCCCATAGGTATTCATAAACTGCTGTTTGGACACATAGCAGGGCTCAAAAGGGAAGAAATTGAGCTGGAATGGCTTTTGGGTGCCATGTTACATTTTCAAATCCCGTGCGGGCCAAAATAGTAGTTGACCCCCAAAAGTGACCCTATTTGGGAAACTAAACCCCTTAAGGAATCTATCTAGGGGTACAGTGATCATTTAGACCCCACTGGTTTTTTGCAAAATTTATTGGAATGTAGGCGGTAAAAATGAATGGCAACATTTTTTCCACTAAAAAGTTGAATATTTTTATTTTCACAAGAGATAAAGGAGAAAAATGACCCCAATATTTGTAAAGAAATTTCTTCCGAGTACAGGAATACCCCACATGTGGTTATAAACTGCTGTTTGGACAAACGGCAGGGCTCAGAAAGGCGCCACTATTTGTCATGCAGATTTTGCTGGATTGGTTTTTTGGCACCATGTCTTATTTGCAAAACCCTGAGGTACCAGAGAACAGTGGAAGCCCCCAAGAAGTGACCGTATTTTGTAAACTACACCCCTCAAGGCATTTATCTTTTGCCTGGACATATGACAGAGCTCAGAAGTGAAGCACATACGAGGTCTATTTTGGTGATTTTCACAGCACTGACCCACAATTGCGAGGGCTCTGAGGTCAAATAGTAAAACAAACCCCTTAGACATGACCCTTACTTTTGAAATTACATCCCTTAGCATTTTGCCCCCTCCGGTGCTTTTTCATTATTAATTAATACGCAGCGAATGGCGCAAAGTGAAAATTGCAATTTTCCGCTGATATGCCGTTTTAGTGCACAATATGTTGTGCCCAGTTTGTGCCACCGAAGACACACACCTCGTAAACTGTTAAGCAAGTTCTACTGGGTATGGGAATGTCATATATGTGAACGTAAATTGCTGTTTGGGCACACTGTATGGTACAGAAGGGAGGGAGCGCTATTTGGCTTTTGGAGCACAGATTTAGCTTGGTAGTTGTTCTGTTTGGGGTTTTTCTGGTATTTCACTTTATAATGAGGGGCATATGTAGGCTAGGCAAAGTACATCAGGGAATAATTGGAGGGTATAATAATGGGGTAAATAAATAATATTTCACAGATGTGTGGCCGGTGTCGCACTGATAAATGGTGCCCAATCTTATCCGCTTTTGGAACATTCTGCACATTTTGCATCGCAATATTCTGAGAGTCAGAACGTCTTTAATTTTTCTCCACTGGAGCTATGTGAGGGCTTATTTGTTGTGGGACAATCTGTAGTTTTCATTGGTACCATTTCCGGGTACATGCAATTTTTTTTGACCGAGTTACATAAAGTAAAATGAAAAAAAATTACATCTCATTGATTGGTAGAGAAAGCAAACCTGGCGAGGGGGAAAAAGATGCCGGGAAAGAAGTTGTGGGTGGGGCGCCAAACTGAATCTTCGCCCCGTGTGCCTCTAGAACCTATCTACGCCTCTGGTTCATTACTCTGAGGTAGTTGACCTTCCCATTTTCTCAGCCAGCCGCTAGAGCTTTATGTGCTAACATGTTTTCAACTTATTATTACATGTCCTTAACACCATTGGGTGTACATATATGATTTGCATTGTATTTTCACATATGATTTGCATTGTATTTTCACATGTGCTATATGTTACTATATGTACTTAAAGAGGCTCTGTCACCAGATTTTCAAACCCCTATCTCCTATTGCAGCTGATCGGCGCTGCAATGTAGATAACAGTAAAGTTTAGTTTTTTTCAAAAACGAGCATTTTTGACAAAGTTATGAGCATTTTTATATTTATGCAAATGAGCCTAACTTAAGTACAACTGGGCGTGTTTAAATTTATGTCCAAGTGGGCGTGTATTGTGTGCGTACATCTGGGCGTTTTTACTTGTTTTACTAGCTGGGCGTTGTGAATGGAAGTGTATGATGCTTTCGAATCAGCATCATCCACTTCTCTTCGTTACCACCCAGCTTCTGGCAGTTCACAGACACACAGTGTGTCCTCGCTCGTTCCTCCTGTGGGAGGAAGTGAGTGACGTCACAGCCCAGCTAGTAAAACAGTATACCCCCATAGTAGCTAATAAAAAAAAAATTACTCACACATCCATGATCCCACAACGAGTTGAGGAGATCCCTCTACTCTTCTGGTATGTGCTATGAGTAGCTCGGGCAAGACAGGCGCGATGACATCACTGCATTGTGCATGTCTCTGCTTAGCCGCTCACGGCCGGCGTTACACTGTGAATGCTGAAGCAGGGAGCTGACGGCTCCTTTCTCCAGCATTGGATTCAATTGTATCTGGGTCCAGAAGATGCAGATGCAGTTTAAACAGTGACATACCACCGCCGCCAAGCCCGCCCCTGGGCCCTACTATCTCAGTGAGCCCTGGCCTACACCCTTCCCCCCTGTGCCCCTGCTAGCTATGCCTCTGCACAAGATCATTTCTGAATTTCCCTTTTAAGATTCTAATAAAAAAAATAATTAATAACAATAGGTTAATTCTCTATATTTTTCTGGCCGGATCTTTGAATCTCTGAATTTCCTGTTTAAGTCTTCCTGTCATTAAGTAATGCTTTCCTTGTTACATTCCGGACTTCCTTACGATAAGACATTTTTTTCAATACAATGTCGTTCCTTTGCTAATGACACGCAGCGTATAACAGGAGCCAGTAAATCCATGTAGATCAAAAAGTGCAGTAGCATGCAGATAGTAATAAAAAAAATCCTAATTTTAAACACAACTCTGAAATATTGTGATTAATATGGCAAAAAACTAACCTCAGAGCTCTTACCATTAGCTCACTAGTCCTTTCATTCTTGTAATCAGCGTGTTCGCAGAGATCAGACCCCACCGATCATAGTGTTACGGCATACCTAGTGATATGTGAATACCCCTTTAATCTTGGTTATACTCTAATAAAATTATGTAAGTAAGTATGCTTTGTCCTAAAAGGAACGCTCCAGTCAAAAATGAAGTAATCATAGCACTTAAATTTGGCCTAGTGGGCGGCATCGGAGGATCTCTGGAATGGCATTCATGTGGGTTCTTGTTCACATCACGATTAGCGTGTACATCGGGTAAGCGTCTGTTGCACTTGCTAAACGTGTCCATAGGGTTCTATTAACCTGACGGAGGCCAAAAGAGTGTCCACGGACATAGCAACTGTCTATATATGGATTGTTACCGTATGTGCCATAGACCCCAAAAAAGTTCAGACTGGGAAGCATCCCTGCAGACATCCCTGAAGATGTGCTTGTGCAGGCTGTTAAGTAGGAATCAGCAGCAGCCCGGCCTTCAATGTATCGGCAGCAGATCTCTTCAAAAAGGGGGGAATAGACTGTATTTGAGTCCCCCATCATTAGCTGCCCTTTCTCCTGCAGTATCAGTTGTATCTTCAGTGCCGGGGCACAGCAAGTCCACGCTCTCCTCCTGCCTCTACTATTCCTTGCTCTTTCTTACAGCTCATTTTCATGGTGGGGCCCTGGCACAACCTGCAGTGCCACCTCAGCCTGAACTCATCGGTACACTGTGCCAATGAACCCTACCAGGGGGAGCTACAACGTATTCCTCTGTATGCCCTATACAGCGGGAGACGTCACAGGCTTTCTTCAGAGCTATACTGTATGTCATAAATCCTCCCAGCGTATACCTCTGATGTGGCTGCATAACGTGGTGTGAAAAGGACCTAAATAAAATTTTGGGGTCAAGTAGAGCTCCATGATTCTGGTAAAAATTTAAAATTTTTAGATTTTGCCTGGAGTTACCTTTTAAAACCGTAAGCATGGATGCAACTACATAAAGTGCCTTTGTTCTATAATCCCGCCAATCTTCATTATCTTTTCATGTCAGCAAAAGTCTAAGTGTATATATTACAAATACAATACAATAACATTTTAGTGATCTGTATCACGTGAGGGCACTTATACAGTGAAGGAAATAAGTATTTGATCCCTTGCTGATTTTGTAAGTTTGCCCACTGTCAAAGACATGAACAGTCTAGAATTTTTAGGCTAGGTTAATTTTTACCAGTGAGAGATAGATTATATAAAAAAAAAAAAAAACAGAAAATCACATTGTCAAAATTATATATATTTATTTGCATTGTGCACAGAGAAATAAGTATTTGATCCCTTTGGCAAACAAGACTTAATACTTGGTGGCAAAACCCTTGTTGGCAAGCACAGCAGTCAGACGTTTTTTGTAGTTGAAGATGAGGTTTGCACACACGTTAGATGGAATTTTGGCCCACTCCTCTTTGCAGATCATCTGTAAATCAAGATTTCGAGGCTGTCGCTTGGCAACTCGGATCTTCAGCTCCCTCCATAAGTTTTCGATAGGATTAAGGTCTGGAGACTGGCTAGGCCACTCCATGACCTTAATGTGCTTCTTTTTGAGCCACTCCTTTGTTGCCTTGGCTGTATGTTTCGGGTCATTGTCGTGCTGGAAGACCCAGCCACGAGCCATTTTTAATGTCCTGGTGGAGGGAAGGAGGTTGTCACTCAGGATTTGACGGTACATGGCTCCATCCATTCTCCCATTGATGCGGTGAAGTAGTCCTGTGCCCTTAGCAGAGAAACACCCCCAAAACATAATGTTTCCACCTCCATGCTTGACAGTGGGGACGGTGTTCTTTGGGTCATAGGCAGCATTTCTCTTCCTCCAAACACGGCGAGTTGAGTTAATGCCAAAGAGCTCAATTTTAGTCTCATCTGACCACAGCACTTTTTCCCAATCACTCTCAGAATCATCCAGATGTTCATTTGCAAACTTCAGACGGGCCTGTACATGTGCCTTCTTGAGCAGGGGGACCTTGCGGGCACTGCAGTATTTTAATCCATTACGGCGTAATGTGTAACCAATGGTTTTCTTGGTGACTGTGGTCCCAGCTGCCTTGAGATCATTAACAAGTTCCCCCCGTGTAGTTTTCGGCTCAGCTCTCACCTTCCTCAGGATCAAGGATACCCCACGAGGTGAGATTTTGCATGGAGCACCAGATCAATGTTGATTGACAGTCATTTTGTATGTCTTCCATTTTCTTACTATTGCACCAACAGTTGTCTCTTTCGCACCCAGCGTCTTACTTATGGTTTTGTAGCCCATTCCAGCCTTGTGCAGGTCTATGATCTTGTCCCTGACATCCTTAGAAAGCTCTTTGGTCTTGCCCATGTTGTAGAGGTTAGAGTCAGACTGATTAATTGAGTCTGTGGACAGGAGTCTTTTATACAGGTGACCATGTAAGACAGCTGTCTTTAATGCAGGCACCAAGTTGATTTGGAGCGTGTAACTGGTCTGGAGGAGGCTGAACTCTTAATGGTTTGTAGGGGATCAAATACTTATTTCTCTGTGCACAATGCAAATAAATATATATAATTTTGACTATGTGATTTTCTTTTTTTTTTTATATATATATAATCTATCTCTCACTGGTAAAATTAACCTAGCCTAAAAATTCTAGACTGTTCATGACTTTGACAGTGGGCAAACTTACAAAACCAGCAAGGGATCAAAAACTTATTTCCTTCACTGTATATCTTATTAAATGCTCTTTAACCATAGAAAACTTTAGACAAAGTAAGCCACATTTATTATATGCTCTGCAGCGCTGTCTGCTTTAACAATCCTAGACTTTGCACTGTAGTAATAGCTTGCTTGGCTGAACATTTCTGCTGAAAGGGCTCCAAATCTATTTATACATCTATTTAAAGAAACAAGGTGTATGTGTGTGTGATTCTGTCTAAGGGCTCATGCATACATCCGTATTAAAAGTATATTTACCAAATCAGATTTTTTTTATCTTTACTGCGACTGACGCAGTTTTGCCGTGATTTGGCCGCAAATGAGGAATCTTGCTTCATTCTCGCAGCAGTGGCGACTTGACTGCCCCATCTGAATATACACTTAGGCTCCGTGTTGTACTGAGCTGTAATATGGCTGCAATAGAGGTGAATGAGCCCTCTTCTGTACCTCTGTATGCCGCTGATTTCATACAGAGGCATAGAGAAGTTTTCTTTTTCTTTAGGATTAAAAAAGCCCCAAAAAAATATGTTATATAGAGGTAGGTGACCAAAATGAATACAGTCAGTGTCCAGGTCTGACAGTAACTAACATTCTCTGATCCTACCAAAAATCCCCCCTCCCCCCAAAAAAGTAAATCTTTTTCTAAACCCACATGCACAAAACTAGATATCTTGCATGACATAAACGCATTTTGCTTAGGCATCAGGTGTTTAGACACTAAACATCCCATTCCTATCACACAGAATGTACGTTACTCCAAATATAAAATAGTTACTCCTAGCCAACACTTTTTGCCTGTTCTACCCTGACCCTATGAGCTTTTTTCGCCTTCATTAAAAAAAAAGTGCGTACCTGGTTGATTTTCATCCATCATCATGCATCTAAACTTAAGGGAGGAGTTAGGCTTCATTCACATCTGCGTCGGGCTTCCATTCATGGGTTTCGTCTGACCTTCCCGTCAGGGGAACCCATAAAAGGAAATCATAGCTTTCTGTTTGCATTACCATTGATTTCAATGGTAATGCTTCCTTTGCAAATGGTTTCCAATTGTCTCCGTTCCGTAAGGCTTCCGTTTTTTTTGCGGAATCAGTAGCGTAGTCGACTGCGCTATTGATTCAGCCAATAAATAAGATTAAATCAACTCTGATTTTAAAATATAAGAAAATATAATATAATATAAAAAAATTGGTGTAAACTAAGAAAAAAACAAAAACAAATCACCTACCTTTATATTACAGCATTCCAAAAGGTGGAATTTATTTTGTTCTGGGCATTGAGGACCAAAGTAAAAAAGGTCCTGAAAGGGTACTTTGGGCCTTAATGCCCAGGGCAGATGAGTAACAAGTAATCATGTCATTGTCCCTATATTAGGAATAATTTGTTTTACTATGTCTTGCCGACAATAGAATGTACCGGCTCATTATGGAGAACACAAGGTATGCTCATTGCTCTGCTGATAGTGTATTTAGACCTTTAGGGTCCTAGTCCACATTACAGGGGTTGGGGGAGAGGACTCTAATATGAGATAATGAGTAATAAACCTCATAGACCTCCTACAATAGCCAAAGCTGGTACTGCAGCTTTCGCAAGATGTTTTGCCCACAGGCACCTATGGCCTTTTCCTTTAATATTGAGGTTCATTCAGGTAATAGAGCAGGCAGACTCAATAGAGACCAGTAGTTAAAGGCTAGCAGGGTAGATACAGGGAGATGTGATAATATTTTAGCTGCAGATAAAGGATGCCATAGTACCAGCATGGCAAATCATCTCTGCTGCATCTTGTATAATCCATGCCATTCATTGGGGGACATCCTAATAGATAGACTGTTGCAACAAAAACATTGTTGCAACAAAAACCAGATTAATATGTCAGGCAGGGTGGAGGAGTAGATATACTACTTTCCCCACACTGCACTTCCCAGATCATTCCCCCTGTCCCCTCACTCACATTTCCCTCTTTTGAAATCCACACCCTCAAATTCTTTAGCCCATTCTAACTCCAAGTAGCAGTTGTCTACCGCCCCATGGGCTCAACACACCAATTCCTGGATCATTTTGCTGCCTGGCTTCCACAATTCCTATCATCTGAAACACCCACTCTCATCATTGGTGACTTTAACATCCCCATTGATAACCCAATCTTCTCATCTGGCTTCCAGTTTCTATTTTTAACCTCCTCCCTAGGTCTGTCACAACTTACTATCTCTCCTACACATGAAGATAACCATTCACTTGACCTGGTCTTCTTCTGACTCTGCTCAGTTTCTGACTTTAATAACTCTCCTCTCCCGCTCTCTGACCACAACCTTCTCTCCTTTACTGTCCGAAATGATCTGCCTCCTCAGGACATGCCTACGTATCAGACATACAGAAATGTACATGCCATTAACACTCAGCAACTCATATACAGCCTACAGTCCACATTGTCCCTTATCTCTTCCATCTCCTGTGCCAATCTGGCTGTCAAACATTACAATAAAACTCTAAAAAATGCTTTGTATGAAGCAGCCCCCCCTACACTCGGAACCACTCGGCAAAGACACAGACAACCCTGGCACATGCCTCGATCCCGCTTTCTTCAGAGGTGCTCTAGATGTGCCGATCGTCTGTGGAGAAGATTGCATATGTCAGCATACTTGCTCCATTAAAAATTAACGCCCAGAACTTACAACTCTGCCCTTCACCGCACTAAACAAGTCTATTTCACTTCTCTCATCTCCACACTATCTAATAATCCAAAACGACTCTTTGATGCATTTCATTCCCTCCTTAGTCCTAAACTGCAGATGCCAATCACAGATTTCAATGCTGAAGACTTGGCCACTTATTTTAAAGTTAAAATTTACAACATCAGGCATGATATAATCTCCCAGTTCCCTAGTAACATTGATTCCCTTCCCTCCCGCACTCTTCTTCACATTATCAGCATTTGACCCAATAACAGAAGTCTCTAGGCTCCTCTCTTCTTCTCGTCCTACTACCTACCCTATTGATCCTTTTCCCTCACACCTCGTCCAGTTTCTCTCCCCAGCTGTCACTATTTACCTGACTAAAATATTTAACCTCTCTCTTTCTTCATGACATTATAACCACATTACTTGGAAAAAACAACTCTAAACCCGTCCAGTGCTGCAAACTACTGACCTGTCTCCAATTTCCCCTTCATCTCCAAAGTCCTGGAACGCTGGGTCTACTCTCGTCTTATACACTATCTGTCTGCTAACTCCATTCTTGACCCCTTACAATCTGGTTTCCGCACTCTATACTCCACAGAAACTGTCCTTACTAAAATTTCAAACGATCTCTTGGTGGCTAAATCTGACGGCAAATACTCTCTACTGACTCTTGTGGATCTCTCTTCAGCCTTTGAGACTGTAGACCACAAACTCCTACTTAACATTCTCCACTCTATCGGGCTTAAGGAAAGGGTTCTCTCTTGGTTTTCTTCCTATCTCTCTGACCGCTCGTTCAGTGTGTCATTTGCTGGTTCTACTTCTTCTTCTCTTCCCCTTGCTATCGGGGAATCTGTCCTCAGGGATCAGTCTGAGGTCCGCTCCTCTTTTCTCTCTACACAGCCCCTATTGGACAAAGCATCAGCAGATTTGGCTTCCAGTACTATTTCTACGCTGATGACACCCAATTATATTCCTCTTCTCATGACATCACCCCTTCTCTAATACAAAACACCAGTGATTGTCTATCCGCTGTCTCTAACATCATGTCCTCTCTCTATCTAAAACTGAATCTTTCTAAAACTGAGCTCATTGTGTTTCCACCATCTACTAACCTACCTCAAAATGATGTCTCCATGTCAGTAAGTGGTACGACCATAACTCCTAGGCAGCAGGCCCGCTGTCTCTGGGTTATTTTTGACTCAGATCTTTCCTTTACTTCACACATTCAATCACTTTCATGCTCCTGTCACTTTCACCTCTAAATAATCTCCAGAATCCGCCCTTTTCTTATGGTGGAAATAGCCAAAACTCTCATTGTCGCTCTGATTCACTCTCGTCTTGACTGCTGTAACTCATTATTAGCCAGTCTTCCCCTCACTAAATACTCCCCTCTCCAATCAATCCTTAATGCAGTAGCCAGGCTCATCTTTCTGACCAACCACTACACCAATGCCTCTACCCTGTGCCAGTCACAGCACTGGTTGCCCATTCCCTTCAGAATTAAATTCAAACTTATTACTCTCACCCACAAAGCTCTCCACAGTGCTGCACCTCCTTACATCTCCTCCCTCATCTCTGTCTATCACCCTACCCGTGCTCTACGTTCTGCCAACGACCTTAGATTAACATCCACCATAATCCGAACCTAACACTCCCGTCTCCAAGATTCTTCTTGGAGACGGCACCAGTCCCCTGGAATGCGCTACCCCGGACAATCAGATTAATTCCCAACATTCACAATTTTAAATGTGCCCTGAAAACACATCTTTTTAGACAGGCCTATCACATTCCCTAATCTGACTCCTTTCCCTGGCCCCCTTTTTACATTAGTCATGAGAATTTGACCCCCTCATTCAGCAGTGTCCCCCACACTCCTTGTACCCTAATTCACTTCATGTCTGTGATACACAGATACTAACTGGTGACCAGCTCCTGCAGCTTTATGTATAAGGGCTCGTCCACATGTTGCGGAATTGATGCGTTTATTCTGCCCAGAATTGTGGACAGAAAAAACAGCAGAATAACAAATCTCATCCACATGCTGCGTAACAATTGACCTGCGGTGTGTTTTTTTCAGACCACAGTACCTCAATTCCTGCTGCGGAATGAGGACTGAATTGCTGCATTTTTCAGAGAAGATGTCACCATCTCCCAGCATTGTGAAAAACGCAGTAAAATATGCACCATTTTCTGCAGTAAAAACCACAGGAAGAGGTGCATTTTTTCCGCTGTGGAAAGTCTGTTACTTTCAATGGAATTGCTGCATGAATTTTCTGCAGCAATTCCGTTGTGCGTGGAAAAGCCCTAATACCTCATGTGTATAAAACCTGGCTGGAGAATTATACAAAACAAGCACTTTTTACATTTTGTGTCAACCCTTTTTACCTTATAGATTGTAAGCTCTTGTGAGCAGGGTCCTCACTCTTCTTGTTTGAAATGTTAATTAGTTTTGTCACTATGTGATGTCTGATATTATCTGTACATGTTCCCTCTAAGTTGTAAAAGTGCTGCGGAATATGTTAGCACTATATAAAGATCATTATTATTATTAAACATAATAATTGTTCGCTGATGTGTTTTTCGGTCTTGGATTGTTATATAACATTTGATGATACAAGAGTTTTGATTGATGAAGAAATCCCGTAGCGGAGATGTTTATGTGAAAGCTTAGAGTTTTAAGTATATAGTCAGTATGTTAGTATTAAAGATAAAATCCTCCACACACTGTGTGCATTCCAAATGTTATGCAATATATTACTTGTTCCTATTCTCTATCTGAAGTTTGTTCCCAGTCAGCTGCCAAATTCTTTTGGTCTATTGGCAAAGTATTAAGAAATTATTGTTGTATTTGCAGAACCAAGCCAAAGAGAAAAGTGCAAACAGTTAATATTAATTACAAAAAATGTTGGTTTTATATTTTCTTCTGCTACTAAACACATGGTGAAGCTCACTTAAAGGGAAACACCAAATTGATACAATGCCAGATCCCCACACCCAAGCAATTAAAACTACAATTTATATTCTAAGGCCTCATGCACACGACCGTAAAAACTCCCGTTATTACGGGTCGTAATCACGACCCGTAATAACGGGCTCATAGACTTCTATTGGCGACGGGTGCCTTCCCGTTTTCTCACGGGAAGGTGCCCGTGCCGTTGAAAAAGATAGAACATGTCCTATTTCAGGCCGTAATAACGGCACGGACAGTCCATAGAAGCCTATGAAGCTCTCGTAATGACGGGTGGCTACATGTGTGCACCCGTCATTACGGCAGCGTTGCTAAGCGACGTCAGTAAATAGTCACTGTCCAGGGAGCTGAAAGAGTTAACTGATCGGCAGTAACTCTTTCAGCACCCTGGACAGTGACTACCGATCAGAATAAACCTGTAAAAAATTAAAATAAAAGACGTTCATACTTACCGAGAACTTCCTGCTTCCTCCAGTCCGATCTCCCGCCCATTGCCTTGGTGACGCGTCCCTCTCGACATCCGGCCCGACGTCCTGGATGACGTTTCAGGCCATGTGACCGCTGCAGCCAATCACAGGTCAATCACAGGCTGCAGCGGTCACATGGACTGCCGCGTCATCCAGGGATGTCGGGCTGGATGTGAAGAGAGGGACGCGTCACCAAGACAACGGCCGGGTAAGTATGAATTTCTTTAACTTTTATTACAGAAAGGGCTGTCCCTTCTCTCTATCCTGCACTGATAGAGAGAAGGGGCTGCCGATTAGTGCAGTGCTATTTTGCCGCCAAAAACGTGCCCGTAAATACGGGTGGAATACGGGTGACACCGGACCCATATTTACGGGCACGGGTTCGTAAATACTGGTGCAAAACGGGTCGAATACGTGTGACACCGGACCCGTATTTACGCCAGTATTTACAGGTGGGAAAAAATACGGTCGTGTGCATGAGGCCTAAGGCTGTGTTTACACAATCAAACTGCATTTTTCTTTTTGTCGCACCCGAAGCAAAACCGCACATTTTCTATGCTTTTCTTGTAAAACTACAGCAAAATGGCAGGATTTTGCTGTGCATCACAGCAAAAAAAAAAAAAACAAAGAAAAAAAAACGCATTTTGACCGCAACATGTGAACTCAGCCTAAGCACAGAAGTCTACCTATTGAATCTTGTTTAGGTAGTTTGATTGTTTATTACCACAAACGAATGTGTCTGGTATCACAATTCAGCCCCAGTCACTTGAATGAAGTTGGGCAATAATACCATAGGCAGCCCATGGACAAGAGGGGCTCTGCTTCTGGAAAAAAAACAGACCCTTTTTCTAAACCTTTTTAATGTAGTGGTAACAACTAGCCCGGAGGAGTTTCTTAGCTACTGTACATACAGATACTTCCCTCACACTTTTCCTTTGATTTAACCCCTCTAGTTGACACTCCGATGCCGTGCGCAGCACCCCGATCTCCAGTACATAGTGTTGTGCAGTGGTAACTATTAGCAATCCATAAACCCTCAGAGCCCCCTAACAAGACCATATTTCTGCTATAACCACCGTTCCGCACCAAAGGGGTCACCAAATGTCATCGCCATGTCTTAGTTTAGAAGCTAGTTCCTAATATTTCTGGGGGTCTGGTGGATTTTATTTGGTCATTGTATGGAGGCATTTTTCAGCCACTGTATAGTAATACTTTTTTTTACGTTAAAAAAAAAATTATTTGATTAATTTTTATAGATCCAAATGTCTGTGATGAACCGTCAGCTCCCTGCTTCAGTATTATTACAGAGCAGAGGGAGCTCCTCCACTCGTCGAGGACACCACAGGCACATCGCTACTTTGAGCGCTGAGCCTGGGGAAGCCCTTGAGGTCACTGTCCATACATGTCGTGGCAGGTGGGCTCACACAATTTGATCAAAATGTGTGCTAAGAACCTCCCTATTGTAAGTAGATTTAGCAGTAATGCATATTTATTTATATTTAGTGGCTTTGGTGACATTGGTGTTCGCAGTGCGCTGTCGCCATTTTCTTGGGTACTGTCCATATATGGACAGTGGTGTCAGTGGCTCCTCCTGGAGTGGAATTCCTGGCAGCAGCGTAGCCAATGCTCTGGCTGGTGCTTCCGTTCATAGAGGGCACTCCAATGGCACTATATACAGGGGGCGCCATCTTCAAGGGGGTTGTGGCACTACCTACATGGGCACCGTAGCAATATATGGGCAGTATCTACAGGCGACACAGTGGCACTATGTACATGGGCACTGTGGCACTATGTACGTGGGCAGTGGCACTTTATATGTGGGCACTAGCACTAGGGGCAGCTAAGGGGGCTTTATACTGCATGGGGCAGCTAAGGGGGCATTGTATTGTATGGGGCAGCTATGGGGCATTGTACTGTATGGGGCAGCTAAGGGGGCATTATACTGTATGGTGGCAGCTAAGGAGACATTATACTGTATGGTGGCAGCTAAGGGGGCATTATACTGTATGGGCACAGCTTTTGGGCTTTATACTGCATGGCGTCAGCTGTAGGGGCATTATACTGTATCCAGGCAGCTCTGGGGCATTATGCTGTGCGGGGCAACTATGGGGCATTATTCTGTGCAGGGCAACTATGGGGCATTAAACTGTATGGAGGCAACTATTGGGCCATTAATACTGTATAGGGGCATCTGTATGGATTTTATACTGTCCGGGGGGATTGTGTGGTCATTATACTGTATGGGGGCATTATACTGTATGGGGGTATCTGTGTGGGCATTATACTGTATGGGGCAGTTATGGGGGCATTATGCTGTATGGGGCAGCTATGGGGCATTATACTGTATAAGGGAATTTGTGTGGGCATTATACGGTATGGGGCATCTGTGTGGGCATTTGTACTGTTTAGGTGCATTCTACTGTTCGGGGGCAGCAATTTGGCATTAAACGGTGTGGGTGGTTCTATGAGGGGCATTATACTGTGGGGAGGCATTATGGGAGCATGATACGGTGTTGGCTGAACCTGTTGTGTATGGTGGGGATTGGGCGGGGTTAGAGGAATGGCTTAAAAGGAAAGAAATTGCATCGGTTGTCCCTTTTTGAGATACTTTAAATGTGAGATTTATGGCAGAGCGACTTCATGGCGTCCATCCACTGCCTCCCTTCACCAATGGCACCTGCCCCGCCATCCAACTCTCAACTACACTCTTGGTTCCAGCATTTGGCCCCCCCATTGATCTAGCATGCATCAACTATCCTGTAGATAGATGAGAAAGTGTATAATAAGGTTCAAAATTAAACAGATGTCCCAGAGAACCCCTTTAATAGTCATTACAAAAAATGTGACACTCAAAAAGAGTTCTGTTTTTTCTGATTTATTGATGTAAAATAACAGATATTTACTCTAAATACAATTTTTGTTTTTAAGAATTAACATCATTGTGCTACTGCCACCTTCTGGTACTAAGGCAATAATTCTATTTCTTCCAAGGAATAGATCTGTTCTTATACTTCTTTGACTTTTCTTGCAAGAATAAAAATGCCAGAAGTGTGATTGCAGATATCAAACATTGGTTTATCAAATTCTCTAGGGAGAACTTCCAAATCTTCAATGACAAACCCAGTATCTGTTATGACTTTTCTAAGGAACTGCTCACTTAGGTTGATGAGGGAGAATTGCTTGTTTCCACATCGGAATATGGTGCTTTCTAAAATGCTACCAATGATCAAATGACCACCCACTTTCAGCAAGGAAGAGAGATTTTTTATGACGTTCCCATAAGCCACTTCATCTTTGCATGCACATTCAAGGCAGCCTATAGTTAGGACACAATCAGCCTTGGGTAAGACGAGTGGGTGAAGAGGATTGCTCTTGGTGACATCACATGGCACCACTCTTTTCAATGTCTTCCTCAGTTTATCTTCCTTCTCAGCTATTTTTCCCCTAAGGAAGAAATGGAACATGTAATTATAAACAGGTGTAGTATGCTCTTCAATTTTAGGCTGGATTCTCACGGTGCAGATTTGCTGCAGATTTTGCAAGTTTTTTAAGCCAAAACCAGAAATAGAACTTTACCACTTAACGACATGTCACGTACATGTACGTGACAGCCATTCCAAGTATGGAATAGGCTGAGCGAGCCCCATACTCAGCGGGTGATGGCTGTGTTATACAGCCAACATCTCACCGCAATGGGCGGAATCAAAGATCACTTTGATTCCCCCTGTTTAATACCTTAAATGCCGCGGTCAATCGTGACCGCAGCATTTAAATTGTTAGAATCAGGGTGTATCACTTCTCCAACGTGCCATTGCTCCTCCCACGATGCGATCAGTGGGTGACAATGGTTGTTATGGCAGCCTGGAGACCTAATGAAGGCCACCACATCTGCCATCTTTCTACTCCTTTGAAGCCCTGCCTCTGCCTTCTACCAGCCCATGGTAGAAGGTAGATAGGGTTAGCACTGCCTGAGTGTATTTGTGGTGCACTTCCTGACCCTTTGCCATCTCTGATTCCTAGCTAGCAGGAACGGAGTGGAAGGATGAACACATCCACTACACTAATAGATAAAATATAAAATATTTAAAAAATATAAAACATCAAAGAAACAAATATTAAAAGTTTGTAAAATATACACAGAAATATAACATTTTTAAAATAAAAAATAAAAATAGGATAAAAATATAAATAATATCAAGAGATTTCTTTATCCATACAGGCAGAATTTGAAACTCTTTTTTCTACCTTACTACAATTATGGTGTCAATGTAAAGTTCACAGGCACTAGTAATAAAGGCATATTATTGCCATAACTTATTCATGCCAAAATGCCAAATTAATGAATCATATTTTGACGGTAATATATACAATATATCCCTTGAGATATAAAACGCAGTGAATTTTTTGTTCTAAATTATAGGGAAAACTACAAGGAAACTAATATTTACAGTGAAAATAAAGTTTTTTATAATGTTCCCAAAATAAAAATTAAATGTTCAAAAAACCCACCCTTTTCCCATTTATTCCCGTAAAGCAATGTTAAAAAAAAGTAAAAGTTAACATAACTGGCATTGCCACATCCGTAAAAGTCTGGACTAACACAATATAGCATTACTTAACCCGCTCGGTGAACGCCGTAATAAAAATATATATATAAAACACATGAAAATTGCTGTTTTGGTATCAGTGAAAACTACAGCTTGCCCCGCAAAATATAAGACCTCACATCGCTAAATAGAGCAAATAGATTTATTTTTTTAAAAGTGGTAAAACATAAAACAATGTATAAATTTTGGTATTGTCGTAATCGTAACAACCTATAGAATAAGGTGAATACGTAGTTTTTACCGCCTGATGGACGGCGTAAAAACAACTCCCCCCCCCCAAAAAATGGCGTAATCCCAGTTTTTTTGCCCATTTCACCCCACAAATATTATTTTTTCAGCTTCCCCTATAAAGGGGATATTTCATCTCTACGGACATGTCTGATTTAATAAATACTTGTATTCCCCATTAAATAAAATTCTGGAGCATCTTTCCTTAAAACTTTGCATTCTGCTAATTCTCTGTTATTCCTCCTGGAAATGAATAAATTGAAAACTGGGTGTTAATATTTCTCTTGTCAATAGGGTGTGTCCCTACACACTCTTACAAAGTCATCACTGATAGGACTGTACAGGGACACACCACATTGACAAGAGCAATAGTAACACCGAGGGGCGTCGCTAGCACCGGACCTTCGGGGCCCAAGCCCAGGATCCTTGGCCTGGTGCCCCGGATCCCCGGCAACTGCCACATTCCGGTCATAGCAGTCGCAAAATGCGACTGGGTCGCAGCGGTCGCAATTGCGACCAGGCCGCGGCTGCCCGGACCGCATCTATGAAAGTTACTATAGTAACTGGGGCCTATGTAATAAAATACACGCGACCCTGTTACTATAGTAACGACACATACTTACCCTTCTTCCTTCCCGAGCGCAACGGAAGTCCTGACGTCTTATCGCATCATGAAGTCACGACGCTGTGCGCTGCGGATGGCGACACAACGCTAGATGGTGTCGGGACATCCGCTGCACCTGGAGCCGAAGAGGAGGATAAATGTAACGTTACGGTCTGCTGGGGTCCTCTATCTAATCCTCCCTTGTGGTAGGCTTAGATACAGGTTCTAACAAAGTATCACACATGGACCCTGTATCTAAAACTACCACATGTTAGGCTTAGATACAGGGCCCCAGCACCAGTAATCTTAAACATTATAAGATTGCTGTCTGCTTGGGTCCTGTATCTAAGCCTACCTTGTGATATTCTTAGATACAGGGTCTAACACACCGTGTCACATGGGACCCTGTATCTAAGCCTACCACATGGTATTCTTAGAGACATGGCCCATGTCTGATTCTGTCTGATGGGCCCTTTATCTATGCTCACCACATAGTAGGTTTAGAAACAGGGCTCCAGCAGACCGTAATCTTATACAGTATAAGATTACTGTCTGCTGGGACCCTGTATCCAAGCCTACATTGTGGTAGGCTTAGATACATGGTCTAGCAGGCAGTATCACACATGGGCCCTGTATCTAAGCCTACCACATGTGTTACTAATGTGTTTTTTTAATGTTTGTTTTTCTGCAGGTTCGGACGTTGGAATACGTCGGATTCGAGGACTACTTCGATGATGTTTTTTTTTATTTTCAATGAAATGGGTAACGAGGGTTGTGTGGGGGTTTTGTATTTCAATAAAATATTTTATCTATGTCTTTTTATTTTCTTTTAAACTTTATTACTACCGCCTTAGTAATGGCCGCTGGCTGATTGACAGTGTCCGTTACTAAAGCGGGGCTTATTATTAGCCGCTGCAAAGACTAACACTAACCCCCATTATTACACCGGTACCCACCGCCACCAGGGGAACTGGGAAAAGCCGGGTACGATCCTGTACGATCAGGATATATGTCCTGATTTTTTAAAACCCTAGCAACGGCCCTGGTAACAACCAGTTACCCATTTTTTCAGAGGAACGTCACTTTGTAAAGTTCTAAAAAATATGCTGCAGAATTATTCTCTTTTTATGGGAAATACAAGTATTTACAAGTATTTACTAAAACAGACATGTCGGGAGAGAGAACAGGTCGTCTTTCAGCACATACCTACGACCTTCTAAATCACAGACATATTTCAAAGCAGGTGTCCAGTCAAACAATCCAGGCTCGTTCCTTCGCCATCGCTCCAGATATTCTCTGTTTCGATCAGTAAAATCTGCAGCAGTAATTTCTTTAAAGGCCTCACATGCAGACAATTCCTGGTAAATGGCAGGACCAGGACCAATGTCAATCATCAAGTCCCCTTTTACGCCACCTAATGAGATAGAACACAGATATAAATGCAACACAAAATTAAATCAGGGAATATCAGCCTGGCTATGTGGTATGCCCATGACCTTAATGAGTATTAGAGAGTATTACTATAGTAAAGTGTATTATTAATTATTTATTCAATATTGATGGTATAGATGTGTCTCGGTGCACTGTTGGGCCCCATGCACACGGCTGTGACCGTAATCACAGCCCGCGATTGCAGGCACGGCCGGCCGCATTTCCGGGCCATGCTCCAATACAAAGTATGGGAGCACGGCCCGTAAAATACGAAAAATAGGACATGCTCGATAATTCCTGCCACGGTTCTAAGGCGCGGCACCCATCCATAGAGCTACGGAAAGTTTTCCACGGCCAATAAAGCAAAATGGGTCCGGAAAACCGCGGACTGTAGTATGGTCTGCGGTTTTACTGTCGTGTGCATGGGGCCTTAAAGTGTTGTCTTTTAAATTGCATTTCTTACCATGTTTCATTGCTTTTTTCACCAGGAAATGACTTTTATGTTAAATTAATAAGGAGTCTATAAGGGCTTTGTCTAGTTCCCAGGGTATTGTGGGCCTTCATTAAGTAAGGGTGTCTAGTGCATCAATCCATGTAAACGCAGAATGCATCGGGGCATAGCTATGAGGTTGAAGAGGGGAGAGGGATAGAAGGAAGGAGAGAGAAGGGTAGTGTCAGTATGTAGGTAGCTGACTGGATGACCAAAAGATTCAGCTCTATAACTCCAAAATGGCTGCCTATGATTAACTCTTTCTGTTACAATAGGAACACCAGCTCTGGAGTACAACCTATTGCATTAACAAGTGAAATACTGTGCAGACTTAGAGAACAGGTGTATTCTTAAAATAAGTTTTATTATTTAGGTGGAGAGGCACTTTAATAGAAGACAGAATTTTGAAAAATATTCTGTTTAGATCACACCAATTATACATGTGCATTCTAAGGCCTTGATACATATTACATTATATTACAAAAAAAAAAATATTTTTAAAAAATGTTGTTGATGGATTGATAGCAAAGTTAAAGAAAAAATAGTATAGGCAAATAGAAGTATGTTACTTATAAGGCTATGTTCACACGGGGTCTTTTGCCGAGTTTTTTGACGCGGAAACCGCGTCGCAAAACTCGGCAGAAACGGCCCGAGAACGCCTCCCATTGATTTCAATGGGAGGCGTCGGCGTCTTTTTCCCGCGAGCAGTAAAACTGCCTCGCGGGAAAAAGAAGCGACATGCCCTATCTTCGGGCGCTTCCGCCTCCGACCTCCCATTGACTTCAATGGGAGGCAGGAGAAAGCGTGTTTTCTGCCCGCGGCGCTCAATGGCCGCGGGCGAAAAACGGCGCGATCATTGCTATTCACACGGAGTATTTTGGGGGAGGAATATCTGCCTCAAAATTCCGTTTGGAGCTTTGAGGCAGATATTCCTCCCCCAAAATACTCCGTGTGAACATAGCCTAAGAGATGTAAAATGAAAATAGATAATATTTGTATTGGTTTAAAACATACCTAATCTTTTTGGTGAATTTTCTGAATAAGCTTGCATATGTGTGTACCTGAGGAATAACACTGTTCTGGCTGTTTTATGGCTTGTATTATGCATTTATTTTTTTAGCAGTTTTCCCCTCTGCAAGCTCTAATTCTCAGTTTTCCATGAACTAGTGCGTGGAGCCTAACTGCTATCATGTCTCCAATACACTGCACGCATAGAGAAGATAACATTCTGCTCTCCTATCTCTTTGTAGCACACCATCAGAAACAACAGCAAGTTCGAGAATGAAGGAGATTTTACTGCTGTATAATCTCCTCCATCCTCCATATTGCTACTGTAATAGTAGTAACAAGCAGTGCAGTTGTAAATCCAGCACTTGTGAGAGATAAAACACTTACTAGAAGCTGCAGCAGTGGCTCTGTGTATGTCTCTCTGATTCGCTTTCTCACTCTGCTCCTGCTCCCTCCTACCCCTCCCTTCTTAAAAAAAAACTTTGATGGGCAGCTGTAACCTGATCCCTCAGTGACCTGATAGTCTGTCTCATCTTGAGTTTTTCCGGCCAGTATCAGGCTGTGTAAAAGCACCCTTATACTATTAGTTTAAGCTTGTTGAAATGTTTGTGACCATTTTGTCATATTTGTGTTGATAGATTCTCTGTCTTTGAAAACACTTTTTTTATAATTAATATACTTTGATATTATACACTGCTACTAAAAAAATCACTCACAGCCTGCCAGAGGCTGTCAGGGCATGCTAGAAATACTAGTTTTGTAATTATTAATTTATTGGACTAATTAAAATCCACGTTTATTGCTGTCTATACATACTGTAAGTACATAAAATTAAAATATACCGTACTCTGTATGTGCAAGGGTAAAGGATAGATATACCTAGATAGATCATCTACTATAGATATACACCATAAGTTACAAATTTTATACTATATAGAGTCAGTTAATTCTGGAAGTGCATAAATTATTCGTTACCTGATGTAAAAGCTTTGTGCAGTTTTCTCAGAATGAAGTCTAGGTATCCATCTTTAATAAAGACTCCCGACACAGCCCCATAATATGTATCTAAATAAATCTGGGGATCAAAATTATCTTGGTAGATCTGTGGGCCAGTAAAACTAGATGCCATTTTTAGTTGTCCTAGTGTCCTAGCAGTATCCTGCTTGTGACACCTAGATGTGTGCAGTTCCTTTTATAGCTGTGTTCTATACTGCTCTCATATTGGCTGACCCCATTGAGGTGTTAATAATTAAACACATTGGCACAGATTTTAGCACTTTATAGTTGCACTAAAATGATTTATAAATGACAGATGGGATCCGACTTAGACATTGTATGTCATATGTCATTCTGAATGATATTACTCTAGCCAAAAGCCTGGCAAAGTTTTTAAAAGTGGTTTTCAGACTTTTTAACTAATGACCCATTCTTTTTTTTAAATCAGATAATTTTTTTATTGAAGTTTCAAAATTATATAGTACAAAACATACTAAACAAACCCTATCCCAAACCCTCCCCCCAGGCACCGTCACAAAATTCCAAATTAGATAGTATATGAAATAGAAATTGTACCAAATATCGAATACATTATTCACAAAATACAAGGTACATGGGACAGATCATTTTCCAAATGTCAAGTAGCTTAATGATGTACAAGCATGTATAATACAAAACAGATATAATATATGGCAGATATTTAATCCTCTCTATTTCCCCCCTTCTCCTTATCCCACATCTATATACATAACCCCAATACCGTGTAAAGGCTGGCGGTCATACAGAGTCCCTGAATAAATTTTATAATACAGATTCCATTACCCCTACCCATGGTCCCTATATGGATTCAAATTTTTTAAGCGTTTTGCGCTTTACATAGACAACCTTTTCCAATACAATCATTTTATTCACTTTTGCAATGAATTCGCTCCTAGTCGGCGGGGCGCCTTGTGTCCAATGTAGGGCAATTAGTTTTCTAGCTATATATAGCAACCTTACAATAGCCAACCGCTCCAAAGTAGAGGATGGGGTGTCCATAATACATCCCAAAACGCATTCCATAGGAGTCCCTTGCAACACAGGTCCATAGGCCTACTGAATCACCTTCAGTACATCCATCCAGTACATAGTTAACTGTGGGCAGGACCACAACATATGCATATGGTCAGCCTCCTCTTCCGCGCATCTGGGGCATTTCGAGTCACTCCTTACCCCAATATATAATGACCCATTCTTAGTATCGTCCATCAATTTATGATTGGCAGAGATTCCGCCTCCAGGACCCCAACCGATAAGCAGCCCCTTCATTGATTATCCATGCACAGCGCCATCATACGAGTGTGACTGTGCCTGGTACTGCAACTCAGCCCTGTTCACAGTACCACACATAGTCACACTCATATGAACGTCGCTGTGCCTGGATAAACAATTGAAGAAGCACCCGGAAAATCTTTTGTTGCACATGTCATGCTTACTCACCAACAACATTGTTTTTTCCCAGCTCAGTTGCATTTATATATTTTGAACCCTTTCACTATGGGCAGATGTGTCCTGTGATCTCAGTCTGACCACCAAAATGAACCATTCTCTCATGTGTGGACAAGAGGTCAGTCCCTCATGTGTGTCTGACTTTTTGTGAACTAGATTTACATCATCACTAATTAATTCCCTGCTTGCAGCTCTGAGCCACTTCCCCACCCAGCTCTGCCCTCCTTGTTCCTCTGTATGTCCCTCTAAGCATGTAGTACTGCTGAAGACAGTATTATTTCTTCTCTATCTAAGGGCGCAGGATATATTAGGTGAGTCCATACAATGATTAGCTGCAGTTAAAAAACTCCCCTTACTTACACTGACTGTCTATATTATCTGTAAATTATGTGTGAGAGAGTGGAGTGTATTCCTATGAGATGCAGCTTCACACTACTTTCCCCTGCCTTTAGAACTGACAGAGAAATCTATCACTAGCAGGAGTCAGGGGAGACAGGCAGAAGCTGCATCACATAGGAATACACTGAGACTGCAGTGTGAGTACAAAAGTACTCTATTACTGATCTATCACTTGCTGCACTTAGATAAGAAGAGCAGAGCAAGTGCAGTGTAATGAGACTCTGCCCACAGAGGCATGATGGAAATTGTAGGCTGCACTAGGGGAACCACATCACAGGGGTTGAAGGAACCAAGATGGCAGACAACCCATAAATGGCACATCAACTAAAACAGGTATACACAAGGCATACACAAGAGTCTCTACGTTATTCTTTAATAATAGCATATGCTGCACTATATAGGCAAAAACAAAATATTATGGAGTGCTTCCTTAAGGGGCTGCTGATTGGTGGGGGTCCTGTATGCCGGATCCCTAACGATCATACATTGTTAAAAACACAAACAGAAAAAATGGGACATAGATATCATCAAAACCACCAAAAAGGCCATACTTACTAGGTAGGTGGGTGGGTGAAAACCCGTTCCCATCAGGACGCAGACGGGTCAAAGAATGCTGCAGAAGGAGTGTGCATTAAATAGTGATAGCCCCTCCCACTAGTCTTGAGGGGAGTGGCAAACTAAGTGCTCAAAGGTGTGCGATAAATGAGTGTCAGTGTAGTGCTAGGGTGTGAATGGATGGTAAAAAATAAATATGTATGTATGAAAGTGTCAGAACTGTGTAATAATGTAATAAAAATAAATAAATAAATAAATGTGATGAATAGGGGTCAGTGCTGTGAATAGTACATGGGGTGTCAGTACTATGTGTAATACGTGGAGGGATAATGTGCTGGTCGTCAGGCATGGCGTAACTTGCCGAATAACAGCCTATTTGTAACGCCGCTAGTGTTAGCTAAAGCGGGCTGCTCTGCATTCCAAACCAAACGCCAGCACATCATGCCCTCCCAGCATATAAGACCCGGCTGCGTCCTGAAAAAATGTGTAGTATACGTAGTAAGAAATATCCATGAAACATGGGGTATTAGTTGTTATTTTGGCCAAAATACGCAAAGCTCGCAACCCAACGTCAAGGGTCCCCAGTGCCTTGCGAGTCCCTAACCAGAACTTTACGTTCCTAATTTAAAAACACAAACAGAAAAAATGGGACATAGATATCATCAAAACCACCAAAAAGGCCATACTTACTAGGTAGGTGGGTGGGTGAAAACCCTTTCCCATCAGGACGCAGACGGGTCAAAGAATGCTGCAGAAGGAGTGTGCATTAAATAGTGATAGCCCCTCCCACTAGTCTTGAGGGGAGTGGCAAACTAAGTGCTCAAAGGTGTGCGATAAATGAGTGTCAGTGTAGTGCTAGGGTGTGAATGGATGGTAAAAAATAAATATGTATGTATGAAAGTGTCAGAACTGTGTAATAATGTAATAAAAATAAATAAATAAATAAATGTGATGAATAGGGGTCAGTGCTGTGAATAGTACATGGGGTGTCAGTACTATGTGTAATACGTGGAGGGATAATGTGCTGGTCGTCAGGCATGGCGTAACTTGCCGAATAACAGCCTATTTGTAACGCCGCTAGTGTTAGCTAAAGCGGGCTGCTCTGCATTCCAAACCAAACGCCAGCACATCATGCCCTCCCAGCATATAAGACCCGGCTGCGTCCTGAAAAAATGTGTAGTATACGTAGTAAGAAATATCCATGAAACATGGGGTATTAGTTGTTATTTTGGCCAAAATACGCAAAGCTCGCAACCCAACGTCAAGGGTCCCCAGTGCCTTGCGAGTCCCTAACCAGAACTTTACGTTCCTAATTTAAAAACACAAACAGAAAAAATGGGACATAGATATCATCAAAACCACCAAAAAGGCCATACTTACTAGGTAGGTGGGTGGGTGAAAACCCGTTCCCATCAGGACGCAGACGGGTCAAAGAATGCTGCAGAAGGAGTGTGCATTAAATAGTGATAGCCCCTCCCACTAGTCTTGAGGGGAGTGGCAAACTAAGTGCTCAAAGGTGTGCGATAAATGAGTGTCAGTGTAGTGCTAGGGTGTGAATGGATGGTAAAAAATAAATATGTATGTATGAAAGTGTCAGAACTGTGTAATAATGTAATAAAAATAAATAAATAAATAAATGTGATGAATAGGGGTCAGTGCTGTGAATAGTACATGGGGTGTCAGTACTATGTGTAATACGTGGAGGGATAATGTGCTGGTCGTCAGGCATGGCGTAACTTGCCGAATAACAGCCTATTTGTAACGCCGCTAGTGTTAGCTAAAGCGGGCTGCTCTGCATTCCAAACCAAACGCCAGCACATCATGCCCTCCCAGCATATAAGACCCGGCTGCGTCCTGAAAAAATGTGTAGTATACGTAGTAAGAAATATCCATGAAACATGGGGTATTAGTTGTTATTTTGGCCAAAATACGCAAAGCTCGCAACCCAACGTCAAGGGTCCCCAGTGCCTTGCGAGTCCCTAACCAGAACTTTACGTTCCTAATTTAAAAACACAAACAGAAAAAATGGGACATAGATATCATCAAAACCACCAAAAAGGCCATACTTACTTGGTAGGTGGGTGGGTGAAAACCCGTTCCCATCAGGACGCAGACGGGTCAAAGAATGCTGCAGAAGGAGTGTGCATTAAATAGTGATAGCCCCTCCCACTAGTCTTGAGGGGAGTGGCAAACTAAGTGCTCAAAGGTGTGCCATAGATGAGTGTCAGTGTAGTGCTAGGGTGTGAATGGATGGTAAAAAATAAATATGTATGTATGAAAGTGTCAGAACTGTGTAATAATGTAATAAAAATAAATAAATAAATAAATGTGATGAATAGGGGTCAGTGCTGTGAATAGTACATGGGGTGTCAGTACTATGTGTAATACGTGGAGGGATAATGTGCTGGTCGTCAGGCATGGCGTAACTTGCCGAATAACAGCCTATTTGTAACGCCGCTAGTGTTAGCTAAAGCGGGCTGCTCTGCATTCCAAACCAAACGCCAGCACATCATGCCCTCCCAGCATATAAGACCCGGCTGCGTCCTGAAAAAATGTGTAGTATACGTAGTAAGAAATATCCATGAAACATGGGGTATTAGTTGTTATTTTGGCCAAAATACGCAAAGCTCGCAACCCAACGTCAAGGGTCCCCAGTGCCTTGCGAGTCCCTAACCAGAACTTTACGTTCCTAATTTAAAAACACAAACAGAAAAAATGGGACATAGATATCATCAAAACCACCAAAAAGGCCATACTTACTAGGTAGGTGGGTGGGTGAAAACCCGTTCCCATCAGGACGCAGACGGGTCAAAGAATGCTGCAGAAGGAGTGTGCATTAAATAGTGATAGCCCCTCCCACTAGTCTTGAGGGGAGTGGCAAACTAAGTGCTCAAAGGTGTGCCATAGATGAGTGTCAGTGTAGTGCTAGGGTGTGAATGGATGGTAAAAAATAAATATGTATGTATGAAAGTGTCAGAACTGTGTAATAATGTAATAAAAATAAATAAATAAATAAATGTGATGAATAGGGGTCAGTGCTGTGAATAGTACATGGGGTGTCAGTACTATGTGTAATACGTGGAGGGATAATGTGCTGGTCGTCAGGCATGGCGTAACTTGCCGAATAACAGCCTATTTGTAACGCCGCTAGTGTTAGCTAAAGCGGGCTGCTCTGCATTCCAAACCAAACGCCAGCACATCATGCCCTCCCAGCATATAAGACCCGGCTGCGTCCTGAAAAAATGTGTAGTATACGTAGTAAGAAATATCCATGAAACATGGGGTATTAGTTGTTATTTTGGCCAAAATACGCAAAGCTCGCAACCCAACGTCAAGGGTCCCCAGTGCCTTGCGAGTCCCTAACCAGAACTTTACGTTCCTAATTTAAAAACACAAACAGAAAAAATGGGACATAGATATCATCAAAACCACCAAAAAGGCCATACTTACTAGGTAGGTGGGTGGGTGAAAACCCGTTCCCATCAGGACGCAGACGGGTCAAAGAATGCTGCAGAAGGAGTGTGCATTAAATAGTGATAGCCCCTCCCACTAGTCTTGAGGGGAGTGGCAAACTAAGTGCTCAAAGGTGTGCCATAGATGAGTGTCAGTGTAGTGCTAGGGTGTGAATGGATGGTAAAAAATAAATATGTATGTATGAAAGTGTCAGAACTGTGTAATAATGTAATAAAAATAAATAAATGTGATGAATAGGGGTCAGTGCTGTGAATAGTACATGGGGTGTCAGTACTATGTGTAATACGTGGCTGATAAAAACCCTGGAAACCTCTTTAATCTGAAGATGGTTAAAAGGTTAATTGTTTGTTATTTAAAGCGTTATGACAATTCCTATTACGTCCTAAAATAATAGTGGCTTGTGCTAAATATCTTTGTAGATACACCCCTGGTGAGCTGCTGGAGATGCCAGCAGCCAAAAGGTAAGTATATGAATGTATGCTTGGTGTGCTTGAGTATATGTATATAAGAGTGTTTGCTTGTTTGCATTGAACATATACGACTGTCCAATAGTTTACAATTTCCAATAATCCAGCACCTGTGTGGTGCCAAATTTTGCCAGACATTGCCAGAAGAGCAGGAAATATTGCTGTATAAACCAATATATTGAATACAGTACACTAGATTCTATTTATGGCAATTTAGACACAGGCTGAAACAGAAGACCGCAGTACTCAGAATTATACATGTTAGTATCAGCCGCACTTTAACACAGGAAGTTATACAACATATGGTACATTTACTGTATATATTCCTGCATTTTTTATGAAGTCAATCACAGGCCTCTAGTTTTTCAGTTGTGATCATTTAGAAAAGATTTGGTAATTTATTTCAAAATATATTTGCCGAGTTTTATACATGTCAGACAGATTGCACATCTCTCTTTACCCTTTATCTTTTACTGACACTGAACTGTCCAAGATCAACAAAATATAATTGATTTTACCTTTATTCTTAACACGTAAAGTGCCTTTGACATCCCGGTCAATTCAGAGATCTAGGAGGATGTAGTGGTAATTTTCCACATTACATCTTGCATTAGGTCTTAGGTGGCTGTTAAAGGTAGCAACTTACATATGTTATAGTATTATTATATTACACTACATTGCCCATACTTCTTGGGTGCCCTCAGAGTCACTTAGAACAGCCGGCTGGGGTCCTATGACACATGTCCTTTCAGCCATGATCCCTAAGAAATCAGAAGAACCCATTTTATTACTTCTTATCTTCTCCGGAAACTTTCGAGAGCCATTATATGGGTGCAACAGTGGCTTAATTACCTCTGTTGCAGCCATAGATGGGCACTGTGTAATTCTTCATTTCCCCTGTGGTGGCACTGCAAAGGTATTGAATACTTGTTGCCATGTTCTGCTGCAGATTTCAGTTCATGGTTGGAGGTCCCCAGCATCGGTAAGCCCCGCAGCTTTTCAGCTCTGCTTTAGTGCTATGTCCCCTTCACAATTTTTTTAGGATGGTTGGGTGTCCCAGAGGTTAGACCTCTATTGATTATGACGTGGGAAAAACCCTTTAAGTAAAGCAAAGTATTTTTAACGATATTCAGCATTTCATATAGACAAAAACTTTGTCCAAACAGGGATTTTTTAAGTTTAACGTGATACATAAAGTTTGTAAGTGCAGCTCTGATCACGCTATAGGTGGAGATCTAATCAAAATAATTAAACTGCTTTGCTTATGAAATATTTCGGTACAGGAATTGTTTTAAGTTTATTGTTCTTCTTTTATGAATCAGTCTTTGATGTTACTACATAGCTGTAACTTCTTAACTGCAAGACGTAATATATATGAATGGTAATAAAATAAACATTTCTACAATCAATCTGATACAGTTGTAAAAAAACATAAAATAAAAGTATTTTTATTTAACGGCATCACACAATATCTCATGAGGTGGTTTTCTATAATGTTGTTATTTATACCTTGTTTAGATAGACACGATTAAAAAGCCTTTTTGCTATAGTACACAATAAAATACCTCTACACATCCTCTATAACATTTGCTTTTCAGGAACAAAATAGCTCTAGGAGGTCCAAACTATAGAGTGAGAAGATCCTGGATAAGTGTGAATAGCACAGCCAAGTTAGAAGTGTTGGGGTCCTGATTTAAATCCGACCAAGGATGACATCTAGCTGGAGATTGTATGTTCTTCGTGTTTACATGGGTTTCCTCTGGGTACTCTAGTTTTCTCCATAAACATACTGTTTATTTTGAACATAAGCCGCAATGGGGACATTGAGCGATGACAAACTCTGTACAGTGCTATATAACATAAATAACTATAGTGTTTCCTGTAGGTGATGCATCCATTCTCTAAATAAAGTTCTTCTCAAGATTGCATTTTGTCTGTTGTTCATTGACATGACAATAGATCCACAAAATACAGTACGTCTTCGACTAAGTTATTTAAAGACAAACCCTTTCTCATCTGTTAGCCTAAGCGGAGACACCTGGCGGACAAGGCCTAACTATGCATTACATTGTTGCCCATTTATTTGGGTGCCATGTAATACTACATTTCCCCTGCAGCGGCTAGACAAAACCTCCTGGGGTTATATGATTGGGGCGGCCTTTGTTTTTCTTAGTTTTTTTTAGAGGAGGCGTTATCGTTATGAGACTATCATATAAGGCATCGGTTTCCAACCCAATACTTTGAATGAAACCAGTTTCAGTATTCAGAACCAAAACACTTACTATAACACAAAGGTACAAAAGTAAGATGATGTGTTTAGTTATAAAGATAGTTTTAGGTTGGTATAATGTTAAACGAGTTTTGTTGTATGGCCCCGTTTTCTTGAGTGTCTGCCATGTAACACTATATTTAAATGACATGCCTGGCTGCAAATGACTTCTCATGGCAAAATCAGCTGTTTACCGGGGTTGCCAGGAGCCGGACCCTCAGTGATTGTTTGATTGCCGTGGCAGCTCTAAACTACAAGTGGTTGTCTCTAATGAGATAACTCTTTAAAGTATTATTGTTCACCAACTACAATGATTTAGAGCTAGTAAATAAGTTGTAGACTTGCTGCTGTAAGGGCCAACATATCTTCTACTTTATAAATGTCTAATTTGGAACTACACTTTTCACTAAGTACAGTAAAAAACAGTCTAAAGGATCAACTCTGATCCAGACCAGATTTTCAATTCCTTAAAATCCTATGTAGATTGTCCTCCTGCTTTGAGAAGACCCTTTTCAACTAAAACTCCCTGCAGTGATCTTCTCAAAAAAGGTTTCACTGCAAGGAAATGTCCACGGGCAGCAAAATAAATCTGCAGCGGAATTCGCCGCAAAACCTCTGTGATTCTGCAGCAAAATGCTACGTCTGAAATTGTCCTTATTAGTAAAATATCTGATCCGTCAGCCTTAGAAATCTAAAGTTTTATGTAAGCTTGCTGAACTTCAGACAGGTTTATGGCATCCAGCATATGGTTGGTTTATTAATTGGTGTGGATGGACTATAAATGTGATCAAGGGCGTAGCTACACGTGGTGCAGTGTTAGCAATCACCCCGGGTCTTGGTGACTGAGGGGGCCAAAAATCTGCCTCATAAGACGACATCATAATTTGCAAGTTTACACCCGTGGGTAGTTCAGTAATTCAATGAAAGGCAGTGGTGTAACCACCAGAAGAACCCACGAAGACCCAAGATACAGCCAGACTAAGTGACTGGGGCAAATACACTGCAAGTTACACTAAGGTGAGGCAGGCTGTGTTAGAGAGGAGCCTCCCTGTGACCCATAACAGCATTGTATGATGGACAGAAGCCAATAGTCATTTAGGGTGTAACCCAACCCTGGTGGACTAGTTGGCAAACTTTACTGTCCTCTACCCCAGCAAGGGTCAGCTAGTTACATCATCTGCTCACTATTATACTTCACATATATTTCACTGTTATACCACCTTAAGACAACTTATTTCAAGTAAAGAAATAAAGGTTGCTGTTCAACTGCAAGTGCTTCATCTTTTGAAAACATCTCATCTACATCTCTACGTTTACTAACAAATGGAAGCACCCGTTACTGGTCCTTTTACAGATTTAGCATTGGGGCTCGAGAGCTTTAACCCCTTCCCGCTCCTTGACGTACTATTACGTCATGGCAGCTGTATCGTTCGCGCTCCATGCCGTAATAGTACGTCTCGGGAGTAACGGCCGTTTCGGCCGTCCTCCCGACACATACAGGAGCTGTGACGCTGCTGTCTTGTTCAGCAGCTGTCACAGCTCCTACAGCGGGGACCGATCGCTGTGTCCCCGCTGATTAACCCCTTAAAAGCCGCGTTCTATAGAGATCGCGGCTTTTTAGGGGTTAAGCTGCCATCGCCGGCCTGCTACGCGATAGCGGCCGGCGATGGTGACTATGGCAACCGGACACCAAACAATGGCGTCCGGCTATGCCATAGACGGAAGCCTAGTGGGTCCTGACAACGTCAGGACCCACTATGCTTGCTGTCAGTGAGTAGCTGACAGTTCTAATACACTGCACTACGCATGTAGTGCAGTGTATTAGAATAGCGATCAGGGCCTCCTGCCCTCATGTCCCCTAGTGGGACAAAGTAATAAAGTAAAAAAAAAGTTAAAAAAAGATGTGTAAAAATAAGAAAATAAAAGTTTTAAAAGTAATAAAAGTAAAAGTCCCACTTTTTCCCTTATCAGGCCTTTATTATTAATAAAAATATATAAACAAACAAATAAACTATACATAATTGGTATCGCCGCGTCCGTAACGGCCTGAACTACAAAATTATTTTGTTATTTATCCCGCACGGTGAACGCCGTAAAAAAAAATATTAATAAACCGTACCACAATCACAATTGTTTGGTCACTTCACCTCCCAAAAAATGGAATAAAAAGAGATCAAAAAGTCGCATGTACCTAAAAATGGTACTGATGGAAAATACAGTTCGTTACGCAAAAAATAAGTCCTCGCACGGCTTTATTGATTGAAAAATAAAAACGTTATGGCTCTTAGAATAAGGTAACACAAAAAGTGAATGATTGTTTACAAAACGTATTTTATTGTGCAAACGCCATAAGACATAAAAAAAAACTATAAACATCTGGTATCGCCGTGATCGTATCGCCCCGCAGAATAAAGTTAATATATCATTTATAGCGCACGGTGAACGCTGTAAAAAAAAAAGTATACAAAAACAATAGTAGAATTGCTGTTTATTAGTCACCACGCCACCTAAAAATGGAATAAAAACTGATCAAAAAGCCGCATGCACCCCATGAAAACTACAATGGATTCCTCAAGGGGTCTAGTTTCCAAATTGGGGTCACTTTTGGGGGGTTTCCAATGTTTTGGCACCACAAGACCTCTTCAAACCGGACATGGTGCCTAATAAAAAAGAGGGCTCAAAATCCGCTAGGTGCTCCTTTGCTTCGGAGGCCGGTGCTTCAGTCCATTACCGCCCGAGGGCAACATGTGGGATATTTCTCTAAACTGCAGAATCTGGGCAATAAGTATTGAGTTGCGTTTCTCTGATAAATCCTTTTGTGTTATAAAAAAAATGGTATAAAAAGAGTAAATTTCACCTCTACTTTGCTCTAAATTTCTGTGAAAAACCTAAAGGGTTCATAAACTTTCTAAATGCTGTTGTGAATACTTTGAGGGGTCTAGTTTCTAAAATGGGGTGTTTGATAGGGGTTTCTAATATATGGGCCCCTCAAAGCAACTTCAGAAATGAACTGGAACCTAAAAAAATAAATAAATGAGGCAATACTTGGCTTCTTACATTATACTGATAATGAGCCGTGCCCACTCCGAGATGACCCCAGTTTTGACCGTTTGTATAAACGGAGACCCCTATTAGACCGTTCCAGTGCCCGGTTTTCCCAAGCATACACCCCCGAGAAGTGTTTTTCTATTGATGAGTCCCTGGTACATTTTAAAGGGAGGGTTCAATTCCGCCAGTACCTGCCAGGTAAGAGGGCAAGGTATGGCGTGAAGATGTATAAGCTGCGAGAGTGCATCAGGGTATACCTACAGGTTTAGGATATATGAAGGAAAGGCCACCCCCAAACCAGACTGCATCCTGGACTACAATAGGTACATGGGAGGGATGGACTTGTCAAATCAAGTCCTGAAGCCCTACAGCGCCATGCGGTGTAGTATAAGAAGCTGGCCGGGCACATCATACAGAAGGCTTTGTACAATGCGTATGTGCTACGTCGATGTGCAGGCCAGAGGGGAACTTTCCTGGAATTTCAAGATCTAATCTTTAGGGACCAGGAAGGGGGGGCGCATCGTACCAGGGCAACACTTTCCAGGAGAAGGTCCCCAAACCGGTGGAAAGGGAAAGAGTCAAAAGAGGTGCAGAGTCTGCTATAAGAGGGGGATAAGGAAGAACACAATATACCAATGTGACACGTGTCCCGAAAAACCAGGGCTCTGTATAAAAGATTGTTTTAAAATGTATCATACATCCCTTGATTTTCAATTTACCCTGATGCACTCCGCACAGCTTACCCCCCTCATCTTTCCCTTCTGAGCCCTGCCGTATGCCCAGGCAGCTGATAACAGCCACATGTAGGGTATTGTCGTACCCAGGAGAACCCACATTACAATTTAAGGGGTGTATATCTCCGGTGGCGCATGCTGGGCACACTATATTGGACACTGAAATGGCATATACATATATAAAATTGCAAATCTCACACTGCACCATCTGCTGCGCATTATCTTTTACACAGTACCTGTGGGGTCAAAATGCTCACTACACCTCTAGATGAATGTCTTAAGGGGTGTAGTTTTTAAAATGGGGTCACTTCTCGGGGGTTTCAACTGTACTGGTACCTCAGGGGCTTCTGCACACATGACTTAGCACCAGAAAAGCTCCAGTAGGCCAAATGGTGGTCCTTTCCTTCTGAGCCCTCCCATGGGCCCAAAGGGCAGTTTATCACCACAAATGGGGTATTGCCGCACTAAGGACAAATTGGGCAACAAAATGGGGTATGTTGTTCCTTGTGCAAATAAGAAATTTTGATCAAAAATGACATCTTATTGGAAAAAATATCATTTTTTTCATTTCACAGCCCAATTCAAATAGGTGCTGTGAAAAAACTGTGCGGTCAAAATGATAACAAAAACCATAAATGAATTCCTTGAGGGGTGTAGTTTCCAAAATGGGGTCACTTCTGGTGGGTTTCCATTGCTTTGATACCTCTGGGGCTCTGCAAATGCGACATGGCACCCGAAAACCAATCCAGCAAAATCTGGACTCCAACAAACACATAGCGCTCCTTTCCTTCTGAGCCCTCCCATGGGCCCAAACGGCAGTTTATCACCACAAATGGGGTATTGCCGCACTAAGGACAAATTGGGCAACAAAATGGGGTATGTTGTTCCCTGTGAAAATAAGAAAATTTGATCAAAAATGACATTTTATTGGAAAAAATATCATTTTTTTCATTTCACAGCCCAATTCAAATAGGTGCTGTGAAAAAACTGTGCGGTCAAAATGATAACAAAAACCATAAATGAATTCCTTGAGGGGTGTAATTTCCAAAATGGGGTCACTTCTGGTGGGTTTCCATTGTTTTGATACCTCAACGCCTCTTCAAACCTGGCATGCTGCCTAAAATATATTCTAATAAAAAAGAGGCCTCAAAATGCACTAGGTGCTTCTTTGCTTCTAGGGCTTGTGTTTTAGTCCACGAGCGCAGTAGGGCCACATGTGGGACATTTCTAAAAACTGCAGAATCTGGACAATACATATTTAGTAGTGTTTCTCTGGTAAAACCTTCTCTGTTACTAAAAAAAAATTGAATAAAATTGAAATTCAGCAGAAAAAATGAAATTTGCAAATTTAATTTCCACTTTGCTTTAATTCCTGTGAAATGCCTGAAGGGTTAAAAAACTTTCTATATGCTGTTTTGAATACTTTGAGGGGTCTAGTTTTTAAAATGGGGTGTTTTATGGGGGTTTCTAATACATAGGCCCCTCAAATCCACTTCAGAACTGAACTGGCACCTTCAAAAAAAGGCTTTTGAAATTTTCTTAAGAATATGAGAAATTGCTGTTTATGTTCTAAGCCTTGTAACGTCCAAGAAAAATAAAAGAATGTTCAAAAAACGATGCCAATCTAAAGTAGACATATGGGAAATGTGAACTAGTAACTATTTTGGGTGGTATAACCGTCTGTTTTTCAAGCAGATGCATTTAAATTCTGAAAAATGCTATTTTTTGTAAATTTTCTCTAAATTTTGCAATTTTTCACAAATAAAGACTGAATATATCGACCAAATTTTACCACGAACATGAAGCCCAAAGTGTCACGAGAAAACAATCTCAGAATCGCTTGGATAGGTTTAAGCATTCCGACGTTATTACCACATAAAGTGAAATATGTCAGATTTGAAAAATGGGCTCTGAGCCTTAAGGCCCAAACTAGGCTGCGTCCTTAAGGGGTTAAGTTACTTCTTTTGGTACATACACCCCTCGCAGTAGGTAATCTCTTAAGATCAACAGGTGTCGTAAAACAAGGAGTGTGTCTACTAAGTAATAAATAAATGGGTTCATATAGATGTAGCAAGCACCAACAGTACAGAGGGCGTCCTACGTTATTTACGAAGCTCGTCGTTCTTATAGAATTTGTTATTAGAACGGCGAGCAATGTAAATAGAGTAGAATTTTGTCTGTACTGTTGACGCTTGCTACATCTGTATATCAAATGTGTCTGGCCAGTTATTTTATGCCTGAACTAGACACAACTAATGACATCTTTGTGCGCTGTGGGACCTGGTCAGGTGTCCATAGCCAAACAGAAAAAAAACGCTACACGGAGAGGTCCGGCATCAAATTTGATGCCAAAATTGCTCCCATAAGAAAGCATGGGATCATTTCTTGCATTAGATTCCCTCCAGCATTTCTGTACCACATTGGAGGGACATAAATATAATTTGCCAGACATATGTGAAGGGGCCTGAAGAGGCACCACAACACTTTTGAGAAGATTCATGCACACTGAACAATTTCGCATTGGCGCCAAGGAGCTTTAAACTACGTCTCAGGTTGAGATTATGAATTCCTTAAAAACTCAATAATAGATAGTAGAGAACTCTATAACTAAAACGGAATATTTCAGGAAATTGCTGTTTCTTTATATTTAGGACCGGACTAGGACCAGTGTTGAACTACACATGTCATATGTATAACCACTGATAGGCAGAATATTTTTTAGGAAAACATACTTTTAAAGCATTTATATTGTATTGCACATTTGGATTGACCTTGATTTATTTATATTGCTGATAGAACCAAATCCAGCCTTCTTACACACATTTCGAAATATATTTGCACAATGTTGTAAAACAATCACTTACAACCCCGCGGATGACTTTATGCACATTTCTCGTGTCCTTGATTCATATCTCCATTCAATTGATCCAGGGTACTGCAAATGCAAAAAAAAAAAAAAAAAAAAGTGTTCTCAACCCAATGTCATACTGAATTAATACAAAATTGTGACAAATTTATTTTTGGAAACCTTCGGCAGTCAAATCTTGCTGACCTATAAGGGTATGTTCACACGTAGTCAACCAAAACGTCTGAAAATCCAGAGCTGTTTTCAAGGGAAAACAGACCCTGCTTTTCAGACGTTTTTTACCAACTCGCATTTTTACCAACTCATTTTTTTACCAACTCGTTTTTGGAGCTGTTTTCATTGGAGTCTATGAGAAAACAGCTCCAAAAACGTCTGAAAGAAGTGTCCTGCACTTCTTTTGACGAGGCTGTATTTTTACGAGTCGTCGTTTGACAGCTGTCAAACGACGACGCGTAAATAACAGGTCGTCTGCACAGTACGTCGGCAAACCCATTCAAATGAATGGGCAGATGTTTGCCGACGTATTGGAGCCGTATTTTCAGACGTAAAACGAGGCATAATACGCCTCGTATTCGTCTGAAATTTGGCCGTGTGAACATACCCTTAACATTTTCTTTCTTATGTTACAAGAATGATATTTCCCCAGCCCTTGAATTTTTTTTGTTTTAGATGCGGCTTTTCCCTATTGACTTTTATGTGGAAAAAAGTGACAAACAAAGATGTGTGTGGTCTTTATTTGTGATAGTGTTATGAGTTTGTCATTAAGTTTGTTCTAGGATCTGCTGGAGAGATGGCCGCTGTGGAGGCCTACCGCATTCTGGACAATCACTGTGCGCCCATCCAGGAACAGATGTTTTATTCAAAAGTTTCCTGAGAATAAAGACCATTTATAATAAAATTTTACTCACCCAATTATTCTGCCCCCTTTTGTTCTGGCTCCTAGAAAAATTTAACTGTGACTTAAGTCCAGCACGTGCAGAGTCTTCAGATGCTAAAACTTCCATGAAATATACAAATATAAAGAACAAATCCAATGTTCCCTCCATTCAGCATGTAGCATGCACACCTGGATCCCACTAGTATTCATTGCCTGTGAGTCCCCGCCACTGAATACTGATCATCTGCCGGTCTATTGTAAGAGTCTCTGCAGTAGAGAATCATTGTAAAAATATTACATTACTTATTTTGTAATGATCCTGTGGTAAACCTCAGAGCTGCATTCACAATTTTACAAGCTTCAGAGCTGACACTCAGTCTTACTTGCTCAGAGAGCTTTCTATGGTAATTTGCACTGTGAGAACTGCGTCCCTCTCAAAAGTCATAGATGCAGTGTCACAGACCTAGACTGTGGTTTCTGTCTCAGATGATTCCTCTCCCATCCTGCTTTGTTGACATGGAGTAAATGCTTGCTAGCTCTGTGATGGAGGGGCACTGAGTTTTTTATGCCATTAATGGGGCTGTTGGCAATGTATGAGCACTAAATAGGCACCATTTTAACTGCTAAATTGTATGTATGGCACCTTATGGGCACTATTTGGCTCTACATGGCCAAAGTTACATTATGTGGGATCTGTTTTGCTTTACGTGCCAAATTATGTGCTACAGTATGCCACTGTACCACTATATTGTAAAAGTATAGCACTATGTGTGTACTGTTTGATTTTCTGTGGGCACTGTATGACACCAACTGGGCAAAGTATTGCACTCTTGACACTGTACAGTGGTATGCACTGTGTATTAACTAGGCATTGTACACACTATTTATGTACTGTATGCACTAAATATGTGGTACTCAATGGCATGCTATGGGCAATGTATGCACTATTTATCTGAGCACTGTAGAGCACTTTTTAATCTAAGGACTGTATGGTACTATGGCAGTATATTCATATACAAATATTAGAAGTTCATCATTTTTTTTATGTAATCGCTATTAGGGCTATCCAGTGCATTGGCAGCTTCTATGCATAGAGGATACATAGAAGCTCCATCTCAAAAAGAATAGATTTTTTTTAATAAATGTAAAATAGAAAAAAATTTATAATCACCAATTACATACATTTAATAATAAAAAAATGACTATGAAGGTTTTCATAGTCTTTAAGTGTATAGAGTTGTGCCATTTAGGCTTCGTTCAAATCTGCGTCAGGACTCTGTTGATGGGTTCCATCAGACCTTTCCGTCAGGGGAACGCATGAACAGAATCCAAACTCAAACAAACGGAAACTATAGGTTTCCGTTAGCATCACTATTGATTTCAATGGTGATGGATCCGGTGAAAGTGGTTTTCGTTTGTCACCGTTGTGTAAGGGTTCCATGGTTTTGACGGAATCAATAGCGGAGTCAACTACGTGATTCCGTCAAAACAACGAAAGCCCTACACAGCGTTGGGTGATGCAATGGTGATGCAAACGGAAACCTATTGTTTCAGTTTGGATTCTATTCATGGGTTCCTCTGACGGAAAGGGCCAACGGGAACCCATGAACGGAGTCCCGACGCAGATGTGAACACAGCCTTAACCAGTTTTCCCCACAGGTTCCAGGATAAAGACTATTAAAAATATTGTTATTATATTGTCTCTGTTTCACTCTACTTTGCTTTTTATTGTATACAACGGTATTTTACTTGCATATTGAAATGTGCTATGCCTGGGGGACAGCGCCGGGAAGATAACAGACATTTAATAGGAGCACAAAGATGACAGACCCACAGGGCCTTCATTAGGCCACCACTCCGCCATGACTATAATCGGCACCCTGCGATCGCATCATAAGTTGAGCTGTCATATGGGGGCTGCCGTCTTTTTTTTAACTATTTAGATTCTACGGTCGCTATTAACCGTGGCATCTAAGTGGTTAAACGGCCAGGATCGGAGTTATCTCCTTCCCGGAAATTGCAATGAAGTTTTGGCTGTAACATACAGCTGACATCTGCTCCATATTTCCCCTTCCCTGCTAAGATGTAACTATATGTCGAATGCCAGGGGATAAATATCTGAGAGAAAGAGAGCTTTCTTTTAAATTAAATGATGCTACAAAAGACAAACACAGCTCAAAAGCAAAGAAAAGTATATCACACACACTTTTCTTATTTTGGCGTTTTATTACTTGAACTGTAGCTAAAAATATGAAAGTGATTTTGTGCTGCCCTCTAGCGGGTAAATATGGGAAAATTATTTTAAAATGCCTAGATTTCAAGTATTCAGGATATTCCCACAATAGTGTAGAGACACTGCGTGACTCATACTGGGCGGAGTGTGTAAAATGTTAAATAGCGACTTTTCCTGTCTAACGGGGTTCAGTTCACACGCTACCACACTTTCGGAGAGCAGTAGTGCAGAATGGTCCTGGATAGCTACGTGGAGTGTAAGAGACAATTGAGAGCTGGAAAGGGTCCAGTGGAAGGAGATTTATACGGTGGGTAGCGTTGCCAGGGAGCCTCCCCACAAAAGAAAGAGAGATGCAATGCAGATGCTACAGAGTAGACGTGGGCATTAGCTCCTCTGCAATGGTGCAGTGAATTAAAGAGGATCTGTCACCTCTCCTGACATGTCTATTTTAGTAAATACCGTTATTCCCCATAAAATAACAATCTTGGAGAATCTTGTCTTAGAACTCTGCATTGTGCCATTCTGCTGTTATCCCTTCTAGAAACTTATGAATAAATTGATAGCTGGGTGTCACCTTTCCCCTTGTTAGTGGGGTGTGTCCCCGTCCAGTTTCATTCTGTGAACACTGATTGGACATTGCCAGTCTGTGTAGGGACACACCCCTAACTGGTAACACCCAGTTGTCAAGTTATTTATAAATTTGTAGGGGGAATAACAGAGGAACGGTACAACGCAGAGTTCTAAGAAAATATGCTCCAGAATTGCTATTTCATGGGGAATACAAGTGTTTAGTAATACAGACATGTCAGGAGTGGTGACAGGTTCTCTTTAAAGGTCTCATGAGTATCTGACAGTAGTTTCAGGCAGCGAATTGAGGACAAAGAGAAAAGGGTCTACTGTTGGAAAAAGGACAATACCCCTAAATCAGGGAGAAGTGAGAAGCTCTGTAAATAAGCATGAGTTGGTGAGCCACCATTGCCTGCTTTGTCACCATTGAATTTGTTCTTACGTTGCCATAAGACCGAGCTTCCCATATTGTTTGCACCCCATTGCGACCATTTGTGTATGACCACTGGTTTTGCAAAAAGGATTGCATGACGTGGGCTTACTGTCTTCACTTGTGATAAAAAAACATCCCTTCCAAAAGCCATAACTTTTTTATTTTATCGATATAGCCATATGAATGCTTGTCTTTTTGCAGGACGGGTTGTAGTTTATTGTACCATATAATGTATTAGGAAACTGGAAAGGTTCTTTGTTGGGTGGAATGGAAAAAACTGTGATTTCTCCATTGCTTTTTGGGTTTTGTTTTTACTGCAATCACCCCGTGGTAAAAAAGACTTGTTAAATTTATTTTGGAAGTCAATACGATTATGATGATACAAAATTTATATCGTCTTTTTGTTTTTTACTACTTTTTTCTGTCACTATATTCTGAGACCATAACTATTTTACTTTTCAGTTAATTGGGTGGTGTCATGGCTCGTTTTGTTGCCGGGAGAGCTATAGTTTATACTGGTACCATTTTGAGGTACATGCGGCTTTTTGATCACTTTTTATTCAATTTTTTGTTTTTACCAAAAACAAAATTCTGGCAGTTTTTATTTAGTTTGAGGGCGTTCATCGTGCGGTTTAAATAATGTTATATTGTAATAGTTCCGACTTTTGCGGACGCAGCGATACCAATTATATTTATTTTTAGTATTTTTTATATAACTTTTGGTAAAAAATGGGAGAAGGTTTTTTTTTGTATATAAAACAAATCTTTATTTAACAGATTTTTACTTTTTTCATAGTACCCCCAGGGGACTTGAACAAGCAAATTTACACAATATACTGCAATGTGTATGTATGTTTATACTGCATTACTTGTGCTTTTTTCTAGCTTCTATTAAGCCCTACCTCTGGCAGACATTTAATAGGAGCAAAAAGATGACAGTCCTGCGGGGCCTTCATTAGGCCACCAGTCTGCCATAACTACCATCGGCACCCTCCAAGTGAGTTATAAGGGAGGGCTGTCATAGAGGGCTGCCGCCTTTTTTTTTTAACATTTTAGATGCCGCGGTCGCTATTGATCGTGGTATCTAAGTGGTTAAACCGCCAGGATCGGAGATATCTGCGATCCCAGCGGTTGCACTGAGGTGTCGGCTGTAACATACAGTTGATATCCACTGAGTATGGATCAGGCTAAGCCCGTCACCCGTGGCATAGCTATAGGGGGCGCAGCAGTTGCAATTGCGAACGGGCCCTAAAGCCACAGGGCCCAAGGCCCCCCGCACCACCTCTATTAAAAGTTACTATAGTAACTGGGGCCTATGTAATAAACTACACCGGCCCCTGTTACTATAGTAACAGACAGTATACTTACTCTCCTCGTTGCAGAGCGCAGCGGAGGTCCTGACGTCTCGTCACGTCATGACACTGTGCACCGTGCACAACGTCACGACGCTGGTTGGTGTCAGGACCTCCGCTGCGCCCGAAGCTGAAGAGGAGGGTAAGTAAAACATTACTGTTTGCTAGGGCCCTATATCTAAGCCTACCATGTGGTAGATTTAGATACAGGGCTCATGATGTGATCCTGTTTGCTGGGCCCTGTATCTAAGCCTACCACATAGTAGGCTTAGATACAAGACTCCAGCAGACAGTAATCTTTTACTGTATAAAATTACTGTCTGCTAGACCCTCTATCTAAGCCTACCTTGTGGTGGGCTTAGATACAGGGCCAGCAGACCAGATCACATCATGAGCCCTGTATCTAAGTCTACTACATGTGTTACTAATGTTTTTTTTTTATGTTGCTGCTTTTTTGACAGGTTTGGTCATTGGACTACGTTGGATGTGAGGACTACTTAGATGGCGGCTTTTTTATTTGCAATAAAATGGTTAACGAGGGTTGTAGTTTTTTTTATATCAATACAACATTTTTTTATTTCTTTGTATTTTGTTTTTACTTTATTACTACCGCCTTAGTAATGGCCGCTGGCTGATTGACAGCTTCCATTATTATGGCGGGGCTTAGTGTTAGCCGATTCAGAGGCTAACACTAACCGCCATTGTTACCCCAATATCTACCACCACCTGGGGAACCGGGTAGTGCCAGGTGCGATCCAGTAACTTAATATCTGTAGCGATGGCCTGGTACTGGGGCATCCGCAGGCTGGTATTAAAGGCTGGGATAAAACAAATACAGTGGCCCTTCCCACCCTGATAATGCTAGGCTGCTGCTGCTATGCTGTATTTGGCTGGTTATGAAAGATGGGGGGGGGCCCACTCATTTAAAAAAAAAATTATAATAATAATTGGAAAAAAAGTTTTTTATAACCAGCCAGATACAACATAACAGCAGCAGGCCAGCATTACCAGGGTGGGTAGGGCCAAGGTTTAGTACCAGCCTGTGGCCGCCCCACTACCTGCCCATCACTACAGATGGTCGGGTACAGGATCGTACCCAGTTCCCCTGGTGGACACTGTTAATCATCCAGCAGCCAATACTAAGGTGCCAGTAATAAAGTTTAAAAAAATTCAAGGACATTGAAAAAATATTTTATTGAAATAAAAAACCTGTCATCAAAGTAGTCCTTGATTCCGAAGTAGTCCAACAACCAAACTTCTAAAAAAACACAAACACACAAAAAAAAATAGTTACACATAGAAAAGCAAAGCAATTATTATGCTTACCATTCCTGGGTCCAGCGCTGGAGCCGCAATGTCAGTGAGCTGGGCCCTATATCTAGGGCCCTGTTCACACAGTATTTTTGCAGGCAGAAAAATCTGCCTCAAAATTCCTTAAGGAATTTTGGGGCTGATTTTGACCTGCCTGCAATCTCTTGCCGCGATTTTCACAGCATTATTTGCGTTGCCTTTTGCCCGCGGCCGCGTCGCTCTTTGTCCGCGGCCATTGCCGCCTTCTCTGCCTCCCATTGATTTCAATGTGAGGTCGGAGGCGTAACCACGGCAAGAAAGAGCCTGCCTCTTTTTTTTTACCGTGAGCAGCTGAAAACCACTGTAGAAAAAAAGGCCTATGCCTCCCATTGAAATCAATAGACGGCCGTTTCGGAGATTTTGTGGTGCTGATACCAAAGCGGTTTCCGCATCAAAGTCAGCGTAAAAAAAGTCTGTGTGAACTGTGCCTAGGCCAATCATATGTGATACTGTTTGCTAAGCCACTGTATCTAATCCTATCCATAGCTATAGGGTCAGAGTGCTACAGATATGCTGTTTCCTATATATATATATATATATATATATATATACATATACACACATTCACACACATATACATGCATGCACACCCATTTTTTGGGGGCACACATACTGTATGTATTGGGGCTGTTGCTCCTGACATTTTAAAGAGGCTCTGTCACCACTTTATAAGTGGCCTATCTTCTACATAATGTGAGCGGCGATGTAATGTAGATTACAGCAGTGTTTTTTATTTAGAAAAACGATCATCAATTTTGACGGAGTTATGAACTATTTTAGATTTATGCTAATGGTTTTCTTAATAGACAACTGGGCATGTTTTTACTTTTTGACCAAGTGGGCGTTGTGGAGAGAAGTGTATGACGCTGACCAATCAGCCAATCAGCGTCATACACTTCTCTCCATTCATGTAATCAGCACATAGTGATCCTGCGTTGTTCACTATGTGCTGTCACATACTCACACATTAACGTTACTGAAGTGTCTTGACAGTGAATAGACATCTTTTCCAGCCGGGATACGATGTCTATTCACAACCCTGACACTTCTATGACGTTTGTGTGGGACTTACAACACAGCAAGCGTGATCTAGCTGTAAGCTGTCATTTACAGCGTGATCTCGCGAAATCACGCTTGCTGTGCTGTAAGTCCCACACAAACGTTACTGAAGTTTTGGGATTGTGAATAGACATCGCGCCCTGGCTAGAGGTGATGTCTATTCACTATCAGGACACTTCAGTAACGTTAATGTGTGAGTATGTGACAGCACATAGTGAACAACGCAGGATCACTATGTACTGATTACATGAATGGAGAGAAGTGTATGATGCTGATTGGTCACTGATTGGTCAGCACTCCTCTGTACAACGCCCACTTGGTCAAAAAGTAAAAGCACGCCCAGTTGTCTATTAAGAAATCCATTAGCATAAAGCTAAAATAAGTCATAACTCTGTCAAAATTGATGGTTTTTCTAAATAAAAACCACTGCCGTAATCTACATTACTGCGCCGATCACATTATGTAAAAGATAGGGCACTTATAATGTGGTGAAAGAGCCTTTTTAATACATTAGCGATGCCCCTGGCTGCTAGTGCTGCATTGTCGGGTCACTTAGGAGAACCAGCGATGCAGCTGAAAGCTGCGAGCCGTTAGCCATGAGAAGAAGTTGGGGGGCCCAAGAAGGTCTTTCGCAAAGGGGCCCATGAGCCTTTAGCTACGGCCCTACCCGTGACCCTGCTCCATATTCCCCCTTCCCCGCTATGATGTAACTATATGTCAAATGCCAGGGAAGGGGTTAAATATCTGAGAAAAAGTGTGCTTTCTTTTAAATTAATCAATGCTGCAAAAGCCAAAAATAGCTCAACAGCAAAGGAAAGTATATCACACACACTTTATTTATTTTACCGTTTTATTACTTGAACTGTAGCTAAATATATAACAGAGATTTTGTGCTGCCCTCTAGCGGGTAAATATGGGAAATTATTTTAAAAAGTCTGGATTTTAAGTGTTCAGGATAAAACATAAAAAACTGTTATTAAAATCAATGGGTTGATTATATATTCTTAGTATGAGACTGCTGGTGAAGAGGATCAATAATAAAACAATAGGGAATTGCTATTACAATTAACTAAAATATTACTGGTCATTTACATTTATTATATTTTAAGTATACCTACTACTCACTCTATAGGTAAAGGTTCAATATAGTATATAATGGAATGTGACTGAATGTGAGTGAGACTAGAGAAGGTTAGGAGGAGAACCCTGCGCGTGATCATCGGACTCATAAATTAGTACCATGAGATCTAATATGACAATAGTGCCTGTCAGACTAAGGCCTCATGCACACGACCGTGGTGTTATTCTGGTCCGCAATTTCCAGGACCGTGTTCCGTGGAATGTCATCCGCAGTTCATCCGTATGTAGTCCGCAGTTCATCCGTATATAATCCGCAAAAATGCGGATGAAAAAAAAAAAAAAAGACTTTTAAACAGGATGCCAAAAGCTTGGTCAAACCCCCTAAGAAGGTCACATGATCGCTCTGGAGCCATTTCCTGCTGCATTTTACCTGATCTTTGCTTTGTGCGAGTTCAGTGAGATTGCGCTGCTGATATAGCTGTGGTTTTTGTCAGTTTTACTCACTGCGAACATGTCTTCTGATGATGTGGATGATGTACTCCTGCACTGGCTCCTCTCCAGGCGATTTGGACAGCAACCACCAATGCTGGACGAAGAACCGAGGAGGAGGAGGAGATATTGGGTTCACCCCATTATCTCACAACGGCTTAGGAAGGGGCATTTTAACATGCTGTACTCAGACCTGCGGCAGCACCCGGACAAGTTCCTCAGCTACTGCCGTATGTCCGTGCAAACTTTTGACTGTCTGCTGGCGGACCTTCGTCCTGGACTGATCTTCCAGGACACCACCATGAGACGTTGCATTTCTCCAGAGGAACGCCTGATCGTCACTCTGAGGTAAGAAAACCTATCCCCTTCTACGACATGTCTCTACCCTGCAAACAATATTAGTATACTTGTCCCCTGTGCATATTGCCGCCATGTCACCGTGTTGCAGATATTTTTCCTGTCTGTGCATATTTTTATATATATGTTTTTTTTTTTTTTTACAGATTTCTTGCTACCGGCAACTCCTTTGCCTCGCTACATTTCCAGTTTCTGCTGGGGTGCTCCACTATTTCGAAGATTGTCAGGCTTACCTGCGAAGTCATCTGGCAGCGACTTCGAGCAGCAGTTATGCCAAAGCCCAAGCCAGAGGACTGGATTCGGATTGCCGATGGCTTCTTCCAATCAGCACAGTTTCCCAACTGTGTTGGTGCGCTGGATGGTAAGCACATCCGCGTAAAAAAGCCTGCTCACTCAGGGTCTCAGTATTTTAATTATAAGCAGTTTTTCTCGGTGGTGCTGTTGGCCTTGGCTGACAGTGACTATCGGTTTATAATTGTCGATATTGGGGCCTATGGAAGCTCTGCGGATGCTGGCATCTTCAGGGCTTCCAGAATGGGTGAACGGCTAGCATCTAACCAGCTCGACCTTCCGGAACCTAGACAGCTTCCAGGATCTACAGGACCACCAGCACCCTTTGTCATTGTGGGTGATGAGGGTTTCGGACTGTCCCCTCACCTGATGCGTCCATTCCCTAGGCGTGGCTTAGAAGAACAGAGGCGCATTTTTAACTACCGCCTTACACGTGCAAGACGGTATGTGGAGTGCGCCTTCGGAATTCTAAGCAGCAAGTGGCGTGTGTTCCAGAGCTCCATTCAGATGAATCCTGAAAATGTGACAAAGGTTATCCAAGCCTGTGTTGTTCTCCACAATTTTCTGAGGATTCATGAGTCGGCAGTGGACGCAGAGCTGAACCATTTCTCTACTAATTACATCCCTTTGGACTACACACCACATAGAAGACCTGGAGTGTCTGGACTGGCAGTCCGTAATTTGTATACAGACTATTTTGTATCACCTGAGGGAGCAGTTCCTTGGCAAAGGGATGTGCTTTGTCTGCCAAATTAAAATTTGAGAGGGACTGTTGTATTTCCGGTTTATGTTACAAATGTTAGTAGTTAAAGTTGCAGTAGTAGAGTAGGGACTCGCAAGAGAATGAGGACCCTTGACGCGGGTTGCGAGCTAATGTATTTCTGTTTTTTTTTTTTTAATTCTTTATTAATTAAATTAAAAAAAAAAAAAAGCGATTATTTGCATTTGGCAGAAATGCAGACCAATACCTCATTATGTGTTGCAATAATAATAAAGACAAACACATAATTAACTATAAACGTATTTTATTTCTTGCATAAAATAGTGTCAACAAACATAAACAAAACTATGTTATATAAGTAAATTATAAATTGTAGAAGGATTGCGAAGGTGCAGGTTCACGATGTGGTCGTGGAACTGACTCCCCCTGCTGCATGTGCCCATACTGTTGCTGAGAAGGTCCTGGCATGCCATAAACTGAACGATCGTCACTGAATAGCGGCATTGAGTCTACATATGACGGATGCTGGATGCCTTGCGCGGTTGCTGCAGGTGCTGGAGGGACAGAGTTGAAGGTGCTTGCATCACACCCCCGTCTATGAAACTCGATGGCCTGATGCATTGCACGTGGGTCAGGGTGTGTGGCAAATATTTCCACGACTTCCATTAGTGCTGTTTGGCACCTTATCTGTCTGGAAATTGGCACTCTTTTAAGAATATTAGAGAGAGCGCGACAGAAGGTGCCCTCTTCAGTTTCGGTAGCTCTTTTCTCTAAGTGCTCTAATACACGCAAGTCGACTTCCTGCCTTGGCTCTGTGCGTGTTGGACCTTTGGCAGAACGTCGACGTTTACCTCGGGGGATAATTTCTTCCTCCGCGGCACAGACTGGATTATCCACTGTTGTTGGTTCCGCTGTCACAGGAGTGGAAGTGGACCTAGCAGTCCCCAAAGCTACGTCATGCTCTTCAATTTGAGTCTCATCAGAGTCTTCTTCTTCCTCAAGATTATCCTTGGTTCTGTTTGAAAATGAAAACATAATGTTAGGGAATTTTTGAAGTAATTTAACGTCATGTCTACAGCTGGGCAAATACACTATGTATGCATCACTACATGCAGAGCCCTAACTAGGAAAGACAGGGCCGCATAGCAAACTTTTGACTGGGGCCATCCCTCCACTGGGTGTAACCCCCCCCCTTGTAGATAGTGCCTTTTTGGCTGCCCCCACCCCTGTAGATAACGCCATACAGCCCCACACTGTACACTGTATGGCATTATCTACCGGGGTACTATATGGCGTTATCTATAGGGGGACTGTACGGCGTTATCTAGTGAGGGGGATGTATACCGCTAACGCCATACAGGCCCCCCTACCCGCCCCCCGGACAAATGCCACCTATAGTGTGTCCTACAAATACATGCCTTATCGCTGGCAGCGATAGGGTGAAGGGGGGACTGAAAGTCCCCTTAAGTTCTGTCGTCTGCACATCTCCCAAAAATTTGTCGCTACGGCTGCTACAGCGGTACTTACACAACTGGCTACATGGGCAGACTACAATGGTCAAAGTATATAAGCAATACTTACGGGCCAACCTGCATTACATCAAGAAGAAAGGAAAGTTGCTTGGTGTACATGTATGGCTTTTTTTTCAGACGTCCGTCTCCGCTCTTCCCCTTGTCATTTATCTCACGCTTGAATTGGTCTCGGCACGTGTTCCAGCGTGTTTTGACGTTTTCGACTATGATATAAAATAAACCAATCACAGATCAACATTTTAGAAGAGTACATTACTAGATATTAGGAAATGTGGTTTATTATATTAAAATGATGCCGCAAACAAATCTGCACCTACATTTGCATATTTGACAGGTAATTCCGACGTTGCAGAAACTACAGCAGACTTGCCACGTTTTACATGTGCCCACACGACAGCGTCCGTAACGGCTGAAATGACGTTGCTGGTTTCAGGAGAAAACATCACCCGTAATTTCAGACGTAAAGGCAAGTGCTGGCGCTTTAACGCAGCGTCCTTTACGGACGTAAATGATTTTCATAGGAGCCCATGAATAACGGCTCCAATTATGGCACAAGAAGTGACAGGTCAGTTCTTTGACGCGGGCGTCTATTGACGCGTAAATATACACGCCGCTTGAACACACAAACGTCAGCCCATTGCTTTCACTGGGCAGATGTTTGTCAACGCTATTGCAGCGTATTTAGCGTGCGTAATAGAGGTCAAACACCCACTAATTACGTCCGTAATTTTTGTGTAGGAACAAACCCTCATAGTGACATGTCACGTTTTGATCGGTGCTGTTCAGAGCCATGAGACCCCCACAATCTCACGTGCACTTCTGCAGCTTCATTTCAGCGATTGGTGGGTGTTTCAGTGATCCAACCGCCACCAATCAAAACGTTAGGCATGTCATTATGACATGACAGGAGTACTCAGAAAACGGAACAAGTTGTGAAACTTACCCATGCGCTTCTTTTGAACTTTAGTTGCCTTCTCCCACTCAGGATGCACCTCACTGCAGACCTCCTGCCAGGCAAGATCTTTCATATTCCTGTCTGCATATTCTTCCACCCGCTTATTCCACAGACAGGGCTTGTGCTGGACCAGGATGATTAGTTTCTCTACGTTTATTGAAGCCATGCTGCTCTCTGCTGCTCTCTGCTGCTCTCATGCACTGTCTCCAGACTTCACGGCGGCGACAGAAGTCATTTCCGGTCGTCGTCTAGCAACACTTCCGCAAATCCGCAAACTGCGGATGACACACGGCGGTGTATCCGCAATTTCCACGGGCCCATTGACTTCTATTGGCATGTCCGCACCGCATTTGCGGCCCATAATAGGACATGTCCGTAGTTTCTGCGGCACGGATGTGCGGACATGCGGAGACCCGTGAAAACACGGATAGTGTGTATGGGCCCATAGAAATGAATGGGTCCGCAATTCTCCCGTGGATTTGCGGGGGAATTGCGGACGCAAAAACACGGTCGTGTGCATGAGGCCTAAGGCCCCATGCACACGACCGTAGATTTGTCCCTAATTATGGACACATTCATTTCTATGGCCGACGGACACCTTACCGTATATTTATGGGAAGGTGTCTGTGCTGTAGAAAACTTCCGTAAAAAATAGGACATGTCCTACTTTGTTATTTTACGTATTGTGCTCCCATACTTTATAATGGGAGCACGGCCCACAAATGCAGATGACTGTCTGCGAGCGGTCGTGCCCGTAATTACGGACCATGATTACGGGCACGGTCGTGTGACTAAGAAACTGAATTCAGGCCAAGAGTAGAACAATTAAGTATCCAAGAGAAAATGCACACATATCTTGCACATGAGGTTTTCGGGAGCACAGTCATGACATCCTGTAATATAATATATATAGGATAAGTATAATGTTCATATGTCAGAATATGATTTCCAGCTCTAAATATTATTATGGGGGCACTCTTGTTGCTAAGGTCCAATATTCAGGGCCTAAGTATAGGGGATGTAAAAGGAGCCTCCTCCCTTCTTCAGGACTTGGTACAGCCACTTCAAGTCCCTAATTCTTGGAAATAAGCTACCTAAACACTGTAATCTGGGCATTGATGGTTGCTTAATGAGTTGCTTAATGCCCAAGTGGGCATATTTTTACTTTAGACCAAGTGGGCGTTGTACAGGGGAGTGTATGACGCTGACCAATCAGCGTCATTCACTCCTCTCCATTAATTTGCTCAGCGCATAGGGATCCTGCTAGATCGTTATGTGCTGTCATATACTTACACATTAACAATACTGAAGTGTTTAGACATTCCACGGGATGTCTATTCACAATCTCTGCACTTTGTTACTGTTTCTATGGTAGTTACAGCAGAGGAAGCGTGATCTCGTTGTAACCTATTTACCGCGTAATCTCGCGAGATTACGCCTCCTCTGCTGTAACTACCACAGACAGAGTAACGAAGTGCAGAGATTGTGAATAGACATCACGTGGAATGTCTATTCACTGTCTAAACACTTCAGTATTGTTAATGTGTTAGGGTGGATTCACACGAACGTGATATGCGTCCGTGCAGCCCGCGTGGTTTTCACGCGGGTCGCACGGACCTATGCAAGTCTATGTGGCAGTGCAGACTGTCCGTGAGTTTTGCGCAGCGTGAGTCCGCTGCGTAAAACTCACGACATGTTCTATATTTAGGCGTTTTTCGCGCATCACATACCCATTGAAGTCAATGGGTGCGTGAAAATCACGCACACCACACGGAAGCACTTCCGTGGGACGCGCGTTATTCGCGCAACAGCAGTAAAAAATGGAATGTAAACAGAAAAGCACCACGTGCTTTTCTGTTTACAAACATCCAAACGGAGTGTCATAATGATGGCGGCTGCGTGAAAACCACGCAGCCGCGCATCCATATGAACATGACACACGGAGCTGTCACGCTGCTGCCACACGCGCAAAACGCAGCGTTTTATGCGCGCGGGAAACGCTCACGTTCATGTGAATCCGCCCTTAGTATAAGACAGCACATAAGGATCTAGCAGGATCTCTATGCGTTGAGTAAATGAATGGAGAGGAGTGAATGACGCTGATTGGTCAGCGTCATACACTCCCCTGTACAACGCCCACTTGGTCTAAAGTAAATATACGCCCACTTGGGCATTAAGCAACTCATTAGCATGAATCTAAAAACGCTAATAAAGTGGTAAAAATAGATAGTTTTTTTAAATAAAAAGCACTGCTGTCACCTACATTATAGCGCCCATCTCCTTATGTAGGAGATAGGGCACTTATAATGTGGTAACATAGCCTCTTTAAAGAGCGGAATCTCCGTGTGTTCGGGGATTCCGCTCCTGGACAGAGGCGCTTGATGTCTCTGTCCATATATGGACAGTGACATCAGGGGAAACTCCTGAAGCGGAATCCCCGAATACTCTGTGACCGGGGATTCCACACCAGGCGAAGCCAGTAACGTTCAGTGTCCATAAATGGACACAGAGGACAGGGGCTTTTCCTGAAGTGGAATCACCGGCCACATGGGCATTCCCCTTCAGGAGTTGCCCCTTATGTCACTGTCCAGATATGCCCGGCCCAGAACGGATGCAAACCGGCCAGGAAAAACGGCCGACTTTATCGGCCGACACTTGGACTCGGTCGGGACCCTGTCGTGTTAATAAGGCCTGACTATGTGTTTAGATTTATTATCAATAGATATTGTTATATTAGTAATAGGCCTGATTCACACGAACGTTGTATACGTCCGTGTGCTGTGTGTGAAAACAACGGACAGCACACGGACCTATGCAACTCAATGGGGCTATTCGTTGCATATCCTATTTTTTTCAGTGCATGTCATATTTTGGTGCGTTTTTGCGGATCACGCACCCATTTAAGTCAATGGGTGCATGAAAATTATGGAGAGCACACGGACGTCTTCTGTGTGCTGTATTGGTTTCAAGATTGAAAGAGGTGCACAAATAGGGTCCCAACCCAATCGTATGTGGAGAAGTATCCGGCACACAAACAAATGTGGTTCAATTTTTCGATTTTATTAAATTTGATGCCATGGGCAATGTGCGTGCAACGTTTCGGTTCAACAACCTTCGTCAGCGCCAAGAACGAAGCGGCAAGCCGCCATACTGACTGCAGCGCTATATAACTCATGAATCGTACGCCAAGTGGGATCTAGTGCCTGACGAAGGTTGTTGAACCGAAACGTTGCACGCACATTGCCCATGGCATAAAATTTAATAAAATCGAAAAATTGAAACACATTTGTTTGTGTGACGGATACTTCTCCACATGTCTTCTGTGTGCTGTCCGTGATTCAAGCAACAGTTGCTAAAAAAAATGCAAAGAAAAAAATAAATAAAAAAATGTGCACCAACACTGACATAAAAAACGGATGCCACACGAAACGCACACTGATGCCGCACGGAACTGCAACACAGGAAAAATGCTGCGACGCAAAGCGGACACGTTCATGTGAATCTAGCCTAACTTTGGTGTTTTTCAATTTTTGGACATAGGTTTTGATTATGGGTTGTATAATAAATTATTGACAAGGTGGTACAGCACTCCTGAGTATTTATATGCATATAATATATCTGATTCCAATTTCTGCTGGAGCTGTAAAGGAGACACATAGAATGCATTTGGAAAGTCTTCAGACCTTAAAGTTTTTCAAATTTTTTTATGTTGAGGCCTTGTGCTAAAATAAAAAAAAAATTACGTTTTTCCCCATCATTCTGCACTCTACAATGACAAAGTGAAAACAGGATGTTCGTAATCTTTGCTCTTTTATTGAAAAGGAAAAACTAAAATATTGCATTGACATAAGTATTCAGAACAGTGGCCCCCGTTGCCACACAGCGCTGACCTCGTTGGTCCCGGTTCCAACTGTATCTGCGTTCTCAGGACGCAGATACAGTTGAATTTAATGCTGGAGCAAAAGGGCTGATGGCTCCTTACTTAAGCATTTACTAGGCTGTGAGCCATGAGCAGCTCGGCGCAGACACGTGCGATGTAGTAACGTCACTGTGTGGGGGCATTTATGGGAGCATTATACTGTGTGTGAGCATTATACTGTATGGGGGCATTATACTGTATGGGGCAGCTATGGGGGCATTATACTGTGGGGACAGCTATGGGGGGCATTATACTGTGTGGGGGCAGTTATGGGAGCATTATACTGACAGCTATGGGCACCATATGGGGGCAGCTTTGGGGAGCATTATACTGTGGGGGCAGCTATGGGTGGCAATATACTATGGGAGCAGCTATGGGGAGCATTATACTGTGGGGGCAGCTATGGGTGGCAATATACTATGGGAGCAGCTATGGGGATGTGGGGGCATTATACTGTGGGGCAGCTATGTGGGGAATTATATTGTGGGAGCAGCTATGGGGGACATTATAAAGAGGGGGCAGCTATGGGTGGCAATATACTATGGGGGCAGCTATGAGGGGCAATATACTGTGGGGGCAGCTATGGGGGCATTATACAGTGTGGGGCAGCTATGGGAGTCATTAAACTGTGTGGGGGCAGCTGTTGGGCAAAGAGGCTTGGCATAGGCGGCCCAAGCAGAATTATTGCACCAGGGCCCATGTGCCTTTAGCTACGCCCCTGATTCAGACCCTTTACTCAGTACTTAGTTGAAGCACCTTTGGCAGCAATAACAGCCTCCATTTTTCTTGAACATGATGCCACAAGGTTTGCAGACGTGGATTTGGGGATTTTCTGTCATTCTTCTCTGCAGATTCTCTCAAGCTCTGTCAGGTTGGATGGGGACCGTTGGTGGACAGCCATTTTCAGGTCTCTCCAGAGATGTTTGATTGGGGTCAAGTCAGGGCTCTGACTGGGACACTCAAGGACATTCACAGAGTTGTCCCTAAGTGACTCCTGAGTTGTCTTGGCCATGTGCTTAGGGTCATTGTCTTGTTGGAAGGTGAACCTTCGACCCAATCTGAGGTCCAGAGCACTCTGGATCAGGTGTTCATTAAGAATATCTCTGTACTTCGCTCCATTCATCTTTCCCTCAACCCTGTCCAGTCTCCCTGTCCCAGTCGCTGAAAAACACCCGACCAGTTTGATTATGACACCACCAAGCTTCACTGTAGGGATGGTATTGGGCAGGTGATGAGCAGTGCCTGGTTTCCACCAGACATGACGCTTAGAATTGAGGCCCAAAAGTTCAATCTTGGTTTCATCAGACCACAGAATCTTGTTTCTCACAGTCTGAGAGACCATTAGGTGCTTTTTTTGCAAACTCCAGACGGGCTTTCATGTGTCTTTTAGTAAGGAGAGGCTTCTTTCTGGCCACTGCTATAAAGCCCAGATTGGTGGAGTGCTGCAGTGATGGTTGACCTTCTGGAAGTTTCACCCATCTGCACACAGGATCTTTAATACCCCAGTCACAGTGACCATTGGGTTCTTGGTCACCTCTCTTACGAAGGCCCTTCTCTCTCGATTACTTATTTTGATGGGGCAGCCAGCTCTAGGAATCATCCTGGTTGTTCCAAACTTCTTCTATTTAAGAATTATGGAGGCCACTGTGCTCTTGGGAACTTTCAGTACAGCAAAAATTATTGTTGTACCCTTCTCCAGATCTGTTCCTCCACACAATCCTGTCTCTGAGCGCTACAGGCAGTTCTTTCCTCCTCATGGCTTGGTTTTTGCTCTGATATGCAATGTCAGCTGTGAGACCTTATATAGACAGGGGTGTGTCTTTCCAAATCCCGTCCAATCACATGAATTTACCAAAGGTGAACTCCAATCAAGGTGTAGAAACATTTCAAAGATGATCTAGAAAATGGTGAGGCCTCCAGAGCTAAATTTCAAGTGTCATAACAAAGGGTGTGAACACTTATGTCCATGCAAAATTAGAGTTTTTCATTTTTAATAAATTAGCAAAAATGTCTACAATTCTGTTTTCACTTTGTCATTATGGAGTATTGAGTGCAGAATGATGTGGGAAAACTTTTTTAGTTTATTTAAGCACAAGGCTTCAACATAACAAAATATGAAAAAGTGAAAAGGCCTGAAGACTTTCCGAATGCACTGTATAAAGGTGCCACCATCCACTCATTAGTTTGTTCTGGCAAAGAGTGGAGCAACAGACTATCAGACGGGTCTCTGATCCAGCTTTTGAATTGACTATTGATATGGTGGTTCTGGCTAGGCTGAGTAAATCCTACACACTGGCCAAATCTAATTTGATCACCCGTCTTATCACAGCAGCCAAGACTTTAATTCCGCTTAACTGGTTGCAAACCCAACCTCCTAGACTGCAGCACTAGCAGAGCAAAGTCAATCATTAATGTAGATTCGAAGAATCGATCAGCTGGACAAACAGGAAACATTATCAGTTCTTAATTATATGCTCGCTATGGATTATGTACTGTGCTGGCCTGGATTCACCACCTAGTATCCCTGCCTCAACTAACGCACTTACTTGAGTGGCAGAATGCACCAACCTTTTAGCTATGCTTGGAAGTGGAGGGATGACAAGAGATTACAATCACGATGTGTATGGTATTTACTTCAGTTGCCTCCCCCTCCATTCCTCAACCACTCTCTCCCAATACCCGTTTTCTCTTCTGTACCCCCCTACACCCTCCTCCCCACCTCATGTTGTGATTTCTTATGTTTTACAAATACTATATTATATGAAAATTACTGTTCATTTCTGCTGTGTTAAGCAATTTTGCCAGTTTGTTTGCAATTATTCTATGTTCCATTACGCTTACCTTTTGTGACCAAGAGACTGGAACACACACACCGATTCTGTCAGGTCAGATGCACTGATGGATCGGCAAAAAGCTGGTCCTGGGTATTTCTGAAACGCAGGATACAACTAATAGCCATCACATCTATGTTCATGAACTTAGATGTAATAGTCCATTTAAAAGTGTCTAAATTAAAAAGAACATTTATTTATCACAAAAAAAAAATATGGCTACAAAAGTGTACATAGCCTTGAAGTTAATCAGACCCAGACCATACCGCCTATGTTAATTAGAACAGACTCAGATGAGATTAAATAAAAAAAAAAGCCTCATCATATTCACTGCTTCTTGGTACCTGGGCCTCTTCAGCTCCAGACCTCACCCGTCGTACTGTCCTGATACCAGCCAAAATGTTGGGAGCACCGCCAGACTGTCCTGACTTCAGCCATCATCAAATCATTGTGTACACTGCCACATACCATGTCATGACGCTTGCTGGCGTCAGGGCACAGTGCAGCAAGCGGAGCACGCAGCAGAAGAAGCCTGGGGAGTGAGAAGCGGTCAAATTTTGCAGGCATGCTCACTTCTTCCCGCTCCCCAGCTCAATTTTTGTTTTGGCACTTACCAGAGGATTTACTGTCTCCCTGGTCAGTGAGCCTGATTGCCTCCCTCCATCCCTGGCAGAGCCGAATAAAGATTTGGTAGATTTGGCAATTGCTTATGCCGCTCTCCCAAATAGCGCCATCCCACGCACTGGACATCTAGGGCCTAGGGCAAAATGCAGCTGTGGATGTATAGGTTATTATTTATTTCACTTCCAGTCATGAATAAAAGATGTTCTCATAGAGTCTATTTTCAGTTTTAGGCAAAGTAAACCAACTGCATTCCAAGCAAAGCACAGTGAAATACACAATCACTTGGTTACATCTGTATTGTCAATGGAATACCTGTTGACATTTTATACCTTTCTTCCTGTAAGCTCAAACTTTATGTGTAATTACTTATTGATTAAGTACTGACATAGATATTTTAGCCTGTAAAATAATAATGCACATTATACAGAGCAATGCTCTAATATAATATGGTATAGATTGTCCCGGAGCTCCTCTCGTTAAAGAATAAGGGTATGTTCACACGCAGTAGCAAAATACGTCTGAAATGACGTAGCTGTTTTCGCCTGAAAACAGCTCCTGATTTTAAGACGTTTCATTTTTCGCGGCGTATTTTACGGACGTTATTGGAGCTGTTTTTCAATGGAGTCAATGAAAAATGGCTCCAAAAACGTCCCAAGAAATGACATGCACTTCTTTGACGCTGGCGTCTTTTTACGCGCCGTCTTTTGACAGCGATGCGTAAAATGACACCTTGTGGGAACAGAACATCGTAAAAGCAATTGAAAGCAATGGGCAGATGTTTGTAGGCGTATTGAAGCCGTTTTTTCAGGCATAATTTGAGGCGTATAAAACGCCAGAATTACGTCTGAAAACAGTGCGTGTGAACATACCCTAATACAAAGCAGCACCATTTTTCGCAGATACATGATCCGAACAGTTTGTGTCCTGCAGCTTAGTTCAAGCGGTGGTCTCGTGGCTCTCGCTATCCTCCTGCTCTCGTGTGACGGATACCGGTGGACTATGGCAATAGCACATTTTTGCTGTTTCTAACCTCGGCTTTTCCAGGTCCTGTGCACACATTAATGCCGTCGCACCTGTGTAAAAAATGTAGACAAAACTCTGTGCGGCACCTTTCGGAAACAGAACCACAGTTTATATTATCCTACTTACAGAGTAAAAAGCCCAACATTCACAGGGCATTTGGAGATGGGAAGAAAGGACATGAATATGTGGCATGTTGTGAAGTCTTGGCCGAATTTGTAGGTGCTACAATTCCTCCATATCAGTCCCAGGGAAACTTCTCCCTTAGTCATCCTGCAATTGTGACCCCATAACAAAGCCATCATGCAACACTGCACTAACAAAAATGCTCCGATAACACAGCCAGCCTGCCACAATGCTCCTACAACAGAAGCAGTCTGCAACATTGAAAGAGGGAGGAAGAACGGTGCCTCAGAACCATCTGCTAAGGGGCACAAGACCTGTGGCACTACTAGCTACACTTTGCATGATGAACTGCCGTATGTAAAAAATTTTACATCTACTTTTTGCAAAATGCATTCTCAGAAGGGGTAGGGGAAGTAATGTCTCACCAGGGGCGTAGCAATAGGGGGTGCAGAGGTAACAGTAGCACCCAGCCCTGGCACCTGAGGGGGCCCAAAAGCACCTCAACCACATAAGAAGACACCAGTATTATAAATTACATATTGTAGGTGGGGGCTCTGTTATAAATTTTGCATTGGGGCCCAGGAGCTTGAAGTTATTCCTCTGTGCGTCACTACTGGGATAACAACAACTCCTAGCCCACCTAACATGGTATTTTTAGGATAGCTTTCCCAGCAGTAACACAAAGCACAAGAAGGCAGCTCATGGTAAACTATAGATATTACTTCCATCCGTTGTATATACGACTTCACTTTATACAGGGGCGTAGCTAAAGGCTCATGGGCCCTGGTCCCCGCCCCCCCCCCCCCCCCGCACAGCTTCTCTTTACTGCTGAGGCCTATCTGTAACCCCCAAGACACATTATTATTTGAGGATTTGCAGGTAAAGATCCTAAAAAAGAAGCATTGCTATATTAAGTGTATATTTGCAATGCTATGCTGCAACCTAGCGGCGAGGCTGCATTATTATATGTTGTGTTGCTATGTACATTGGACCTGTGGTCACATGTTCTAAGCTGGCAGGTCCTCAAGCCAGAAAAGCTGGTTACTACTGTTCAGGCAATAGTGGCTTACCATGTCTATTACGGGTTATGGGAAAAATGGCCTGGATGCCATCTGTGGCTATATTTTTTGCCTCTATAACAGTGGTTAGGGCACACAACGGTGTCTAAATTATAAAAGGCCACTATTTCAGCCTGATGGGGTCAGAGGGCATGCTGTGGCCCTGAAAGCAGCTGGAATGCTGTTGGTGCTGGCGTACACCAGGGAAAGAAGCTGTCGATGAGGGAAGAGAGGAACCTGCATACTGTGAGAGTCGTGGTGCTGTGGGAGGATAAGCTGGTGCCAGGACCACTTGAGCATTCGCTCTGTCCTGGGTGCCTTCCCCTTCAGAAAAGTCAGTGGGTGGAGTTTCCTGGGGCTTTCCAACAAGCAGAGACTGTGGGAAAGATGGTTTGAAGTTGCCAGGAGCCTCCTCGTGATCAGGAATTTCTAAAAGGGCCAGATGCCTAAAGATAGAGACTGCTAAAGACCAGAGAGATAGGGTCTGGATTTATAATGGGTATACCCCTGCTTCATGGAAGAGTTGATGCTCTGTCCAAGTAAGATAAGTGAAGCTGGTGAGCGTCCATTGCCACATTGCCAAATATTTATGCCATTTTGCTATGTAACGTTGTTATAGAGAACCTGTCACTAGATCATCTAAGTTCAACTAATTAACTGACCTGAATAGAGCTATCTCCCTGATTCCAGCGCTTTGTTTTATTTCCTAGACCGCCGCTGTCCCAGAGATATGGCCCCCTGTTGTGTTGGCTCCATATATGCTAATTTGCTGTAGTTAGCCAAACTGAGCGTGAACTACCATCAAGCTGCCTTGATTGGTCAGCATCAGAGGAAGGCAAGCTAGCTCCATCCAGTTGCCTAACTACAGCAAATTATCATATAGGGAGCCAATACAACAATCTCTGGAATGGGGCGTCCAGGAAAAAAAAAAACAACAACAATGCTGGAATCAGGGAGATAGTGGTATTCAGGTCAGTTAACCAGTTCAACTAATATGACCTAATGAAAGGTCCTCTTTAAAGAGATTGTGTCTCTCTGCTGAAATTTTGTTACACCCCTTGTGACCATTGTATACACCACCAGTCAGTAAAGGTCTTTTTAATTGCAATACCTTGGCCTACTGACTGATCATGACGACTAACCCTGCGGTCTTTGCCGTACTTGGCCTTACACAGTCACCAAATAATGGTCAGATACCAGTTCCACACAGTAAAAGTGAATACAGTATAGTTAAATCCAGTGACTTCTTGAAGACTACTTCCAGTTTCTCTGCACAGAAATTCCTCATACTGCTGCTCCCAATGCTCCTCTCAGTGCCCCCACTCAATGCCCCATTTTTGTGCCACAGACAGTGATAGTGCCCCACACAATAGTAATAGTAATTCCCAATTGTGCCCACCACTAAATAAAAATGCTTCCTTTGTGTCCACTACACAGTAAAAAAAATTCTCCCTTTGTGTCCCCCGCAGTGTAATAATGCTCTCAGTGTGGCCCACAGTAATAGTGCCCTCCTTTTGCCCTGCACAGTAATAATTCCCACTTTGTGCCCCATAGTAATTTGTACCCTTTGTGCACCCCAAATGTTATATTGCCCCCTTGTGTCCCTAATATTACCCCCTATGTGCCCCCACAATAATAATCCCCCTTTGTGCCCCTACATAGTAATAGTGCCCCCTTTGTGCCCCTCCAAAGTTTTGATACCCCCTGCAGTCTGGATAGATAGATTGTGAGGCACGCAGCCATCCACTGTTTTTTCCAAAGAAATGTGTATTAATTAAACAAGAGAAGAAACGTTATTTTTTTCAATGCTCTCCTGCATGGGTTGTGTCTAGAATGTGCTGGTCATTGGCTCCCAGGAGGACTTCCTAGCATCACTCATTATCGCCTAGTGGGACCTGGCAAATTTGTTCCAGATTAAATTCCCAAATACTTTTTTTTCTTAGAATCGAAAGTGCCCCGATTGCTCTGAAATCTTGTATATGACTCTCTGTGTCTTCTGGGACTGTAACTTTCTAAGTTAAATCCAAGTTAAATTCAACCCTTTTCAAGCTCTTTAATGTCAATCCAGCATGTAATGTCAAAGTGACTGTAACAAATATGGGTAGAGGAAGGAATAGTGACAGTGCATTTCGGGAAGGCTGCCAGCAAGGAATTATAGGGAAGCCCTCCTGAGGTCATGTAATCCTTCTTCTAATGTGTAACATAAGCATTTTGCCGTGATTCATGTGTCACAAACCCCAAATGTTTTTTAAATTCAACAAATCTGAACCTTCTGAAAAACTCGGAACTAATTTGATTATTGTAGAACCGATTTACTCATCTCTACACATGACCCCAGTGGGACAGAACCCATAGCCACCCAAAATGCACATACAGGACCCCTAGAGAGACATGAGCAAAAACTCCTCCCCGGTTCCTAAGAACGGATGTGCAAGAACCAACACCTCCTAGACAGCACACATGGGACCCCCAGAAAACACACACAAGGGACCACACAGAAGCGCTTGAAAATGGTCTAAGAGCCCACCAAAATGCACAAGACCTATCCTCCAAAAACACATGAGCAGCAGAACCTTTCCATCTACCTACAAATGAATCTCCCTCTGCTGCACTTCCTAGCCAGTACTTTTGATCACCCAGGAGACACTCTAGCCATTAGTCGGCTTGCCTGACACAGCGCTGTGCGAGGCAGCGAGCCTATTTAGACTCCTCTAATACTGTCTCCATTTAAGCCGCCAGGGAAGAGAAGACAGGGGAGGAAGAATCCGAGTCAGGATACACACGCTGCCGCACACCACGCTGTATCAGGCAGCCAAGGCATTAAAGAAGTAGCAGACCATTCAGCATTAGTTTGGTGAGGGCAGCCGACTGGGCCCCATTGGCTTAAAGGGGTTTTCCAGGGACACTATTTTTTCCAGGCCGGGCAGCGCATATGAGCGCTGAGGAGTTTTATTAATGAGACACAAATGGGGTGGGCATTGAGGCCTAATCAAAGAATTCAAAGGGGCGGGAATTGAGGAGACTGTAGACCAATAGGATGCCTAAAACCCGGGTATACATCAGAAGTCCTGTGTTTGAGGCATCTAATTGGTACACAGCCTCCTCAATGTCCGCTCCATTCATTCTTTGCTTGTACTTCAATAGCAGCACGATTTTATCTCTACAGTTATGATGGGGTACATATATTTAGGGATGATGGGGATTACATTAAATAGCATGCACGCAAAGAAAATCATGCTGCTATTGAAGTACAAACAAAGAATGAACAGAGCGTTGAAAGAATGAACATTGAGGAGGCTGTTGACCGATAGGATGCCTAAAACCCGGGTATAAGTCAAAGAATGAACATTGAGGAGGCTGTTGACCAATAGGATGCCTAAAACTCGGGTATAAGTCAGAAGTCCCGTGTTTGAGGCATCCTATTTATCCACGCCCTCCTCAATGTCCGCTCTGTTCATTCTTTGCTTCTGCTTCAATAGCGGCACCATTTTATCTCTACAGTTATGATGGGGTACATATATTTGGGGATGATCGGGATTACATTAGATATCTGAGGTGCGGTCACAGGATTCTGTGACCGCACCTCAGATAAAGCAGGTGAGCGGGATAAACTGAAGGGGAAGGGAGAACTAGTGGGTAGGGCCAATAGACACAGAGGGGGCGGAATAATTAGTAAAGATCAGCCGTGTGTCGTTACGTAGGTCAGTGAGGTATCGACACAGGACTGTGTGTATAATGACTCTCGTAGACGAGCCTGTACCAAAAGAAAAAAAGACACAGATGAAAAGAAGAACTTCCGGCAGGGCAGAGCTAGGGAGAATAGGAAGGAATGTGTTCAGATTTAATACGGACTGTATTAGGAACTTTATTAAATAGTTACATAGAGCATTAGTTCAAACATTTTGTGTCCCTGGAAAACCCAGTTGCAAAAGCTACCACCGAAATGCTTCCTATTTTTGCCATATGCTGTTCCCTCAACAGTTTCCCCGCTGACACTCAATGGTGAGCATACAAATTTATCCCCAGTGGTGATCAAACAATTATCTTTCGGAATAAATACATAGAACTGTCCCACTGTAGTATAGTTCTACATATAGCATTGTTCCCCACAGTAATGATACAGCAGGTAAAGCAATGGGGTTCTGTGCTCTAATTTTCAGTGTGATAGGCATGACGCATCCATGTTACTAGATGCTCTTCAATATAGTGTAACATTTTTAAAGGGTTCCATCACGGTAAAAAAGTTGGGAAATACCGCCCCATACAATCTTCATCCACAGTCATATCCATGCAATTTTGCCTCTAGCAACGAGAAAGGGACAAACTCTTTTTGTTCCCCAGACAAATGTGCCATAATGTGCTGCCCACAATACACCCATTAGAGTGCAAGCCATAATGACCCTACAGGAGTTCCAGTATCAGTGCCCCCAAGGAGTGTTAGAGTGCCCCTATTAGAATATCCTCCACAGTGTCCATATAACAGTGCCACCATAAAAGTGCAAGCCACAATCTTCCCTATAAGGGGGCCTGCATACGTTGCGTAAATGCTACAAATTTTCTGTTTGCAGAAAACATGTGCGGAAATTGACATTTATGATACAGTAAATGTGCAAGGGGTCACAATGCTACCATATAAGTGCCAGCCACAGTACCACAAAGGGGGACAGATAACTGGAAGTGGGATCAAGATTAATTCACATATCACTGAAAAAGAAAGACTACTAATTGGTACAGGGGCCAGTTAAAATTTCAATTCACCCATCCTATTAGTGACAGTGCTAAAACAGTAGATATATTCCTAAACTCTGCTCTTCTCCACTGACAGGCGGCAGAGGCATATCTTGAAAATCCTGGGCCCCAGTGTAAAGTCTGTAACGGGGACCCCACCTACTAAGATCCATTTACAATACTTGTGTGTTCATATGTAATAGAGAGGTCTCTTAGCCCGCTCAGACACCAGCGTCCAGGTCCGACTGCTACCTCTGTACCCCCTATTGCTATACCCCTGACAGGAATAATGTAATTAGTTAGAGGCCCTTTCATGTAAAACATACTTGCCAACTTTTTTAAATGGAGTATAGGGAGATCGGGACTCTCTTTGAGTGAGTGACACCCTTTTCCAGGACACACTCCTTTTCTGACCCCAGACCTAAATAAATAGAGCTCCTCCTGAGCCCCTGAACTAATATGGGCCACAGACTACCACTAAATATAGTCACAGACTAGACTCCCCCTAAATAAAAACCCCAGACTATCCCCTTATACAGACTCCAGACCAGTCTACTATCGCCTACATTCACACAAGCATGTCCGATTTGCATGCGTAAAAAATGCAGCTTATTTCCAGAAGTGCATGTCCGTGTACCATCAGTGTGCGTTGCGTGAGGCATCAGTGTGCTTTGTGGGTGGCATGGGTTTTTCACGTCCGAGCAAGCACTTTTTTTTAATTTCTCTGCATTTTTTTGTGACTGATGAGTGAAACACAGACAGCACACGGATGTCGCCCATGTGCTGTCGGTTTTCCAACACCTATAGACTTCATTGGGCGACAAGGTGCGCAAAAAAACATCAATATAGGACATGCAGTGAGTTTTACGCAACGGATACTAGCTGCGTGAAAATTCACGCATGTCTGAATAGCCCCAGTGAAATGAATGGGTCTGTGTGCTGTCAGTTATTTTAATGGACAGCACACGGACGAGTATTACGCTCGTCTGAATAAGCCCTTATACAGACTCCAGACCAAATGACTATTCCTTTATACACATCCATAGAAAATACTACTATCCCCATATACAGACCCCAGGCCAGACTAATATCCCCTACACAGACCATAGAACAGAAAACTCTCGCCTACACAGACCCAAGACCAGACTGTTATCTCCTATATACAGACACCAGACCAGACTACTATCCCATTTACAGAGCCCAGAGTACTATCCCCTATAGAAACCCCAGTCCAGACTACTATCCCCATTTATAGACCCCAGACCAGACTACTATCCCATACACAGACCGCTGAGCCGACTACTCTTCCCTACACAGACCCCAGACCACACTGCTATCCCCTATACAAACCGCAGACCAAGCTACTATCCCATATACAGACCCCAGACTAGATTACTATCCCCTACAGAGACCCAGAAACTAATATCCCCTATACAGACCCCAGTTCAGACTACTATCCCTATACAGACCCCAGTCCAGACTACTATCCCCATTTATAGACCCCAGACCAGACTACTATCCCATACACAGACCGCAGAGCCGACTACTCTTCCCTACACAGACCCCAGACCACACTGCTATCCCCTATACAGACCGCAGACCAAGCTACTATCCCATATACAGACCCCAGACTAGATTACTATCCCCTACATAGACCCAGAAACTAATATCCCCTATACGGACCCCAGTCCAGACTACTATCCCTATACAGACCCCAGTCCAAACTGCTATCCTCTTTACAGACCCCCCACAAACCATATACTGTTTTGTCAATCGGCGCCCAGTATGGGCAGTTTATCTACCCATGTAAAGGGATCCTCAAGGTTCGTTTACAGTGAGGAGTCGTCCATTTCTTTGTGCAATCATTTTCATGATATTTGATCACAACCAGGAATTTCACTTAAGTAAAAAATGCTTACTTTTCTAAGAACATTTGCTTAGATACCAGTTTTCCCAGGATTATATATATATATATATATTTTGTCTGCTATATATATATATATATATATATATATACAGTGACTTCTAAACCAATATGCAGTATTGTACTCTTGCGCCTGCATTTATCCGGAAGTGTTTATGCATACTATATAGCACTTATGAAGGTTATACTGTATCTTAGATATTTTATTTGCTCTTACTGTACTATTCCACCCAGTACAATGCATTTACTGGCTGGTAAAGGTATGAAGGAGCATTCTAGCTTTACAGTACACAAGATTTAAACGTCATAAACCTGCCGTGTCGACAATTTGGACATTCAGCCGCCATAGTTGACTGCATTGTTTATGAAGGTCAAGAGGCAGGAGATAGTTAGAGACTTCCTTTGGACATACAGTAGAGACTCATGTATACTCAGTTTATTAGGTACACCAACCTAGCAGTTTAACAGTAAAGAAATTGCCACCATTGCTTGGGTTGGACTGTCATTAAAACGGCTTATTTGGAGAACTGTGTTTCCAATGCAAAAGGAAATGCATTTGATTGGCTATCACGAAAACCTAAAACATCTTAATGACGTCATGGGCACAGGAGTGTTAAGAAGATATTATGTATGCGTTTGCTTAGCATTTCGTTGTATTAAATTAAGGTCATTGTTAAAAGTAGTTAAATGGACAGATAGCAAAACATGTGCCCCATGTAAGTTTCTGTTCACACTAGCGTTATGGCTCATCGACTAAAGCCATTAACTTTCAAAGGGTCTGTCAGGGTTCTATCGGAGTACCATTTAGAAAGAAAGAATAGTGCTGTAGACTGCCCAATTCTTGCAGACGAAACCCGGAAAGTTAAACGGAACCCCCAATGGACCTTCATAATGCAATCCTAAATAATTAAAGACAGTGTTAAAAAGCACCTACCCCATTCCCCAATAGTAAAAAATTTATAAAATAGTAACACACATTTCTCTTATGCCGACCCTTTCGTTAATGGTGTTCAATGTCAAAATATACCCACCTGTTCCCATCCCTCTCGAGTGCTAATACAGACAATGTCCTGACGCCTGGACCAGTGTCAGGATGATATCTGCAGCGCCCAGGAGTGAAGAGAAAACACAATTTGCCTATGAGGCAACTAACCCTATTTTCCGCACTATTAACAGAAGGTATTGGGTTTTTCTATTCACATATTTCCTAATAATGAAAATACCCTTTATTAAAGGCACGTAGCTTATATTCTAAAGACAACCCATGAGCCAGAAACGTTATCACTCATATAGATGTAATGGTCAGTCTCTGCTAACAGCAGTAGAAATAATATACTGTCTATACTAGAGGGAAGCGTCTGCAGACCGCTATCACAGATTTGATTCTGAGCTGATGGAATGTTAAAAATTACAAAACAAAGCCCCCCGAAATGTTTCACCGACATGGCATCCTCAGGGGTACTATGGGGCAATGGTGACGGAAACAGCAAGTCTGAAGCTTTTAAAACCTTGTAGAACTTTAGGAGGAATGAAGAGAGTTCAGTATCTGCATGTCTTTGGTCTGTATTAAAGAAGGTCTGTTGTGAGGTCTATATTAAGACGGCTCTGTATTAAAAGTGGTCTGTTGGGCGGTCTATACTAGGGTTATGGTCCGTGGTCTGTATTTAATTAGAGGCAAGTGTTATCAGATCTGTTTTTCCTTAGGGGGTCTGTTTTTTTTTAGGGTATCTGGGGTCTATGAGGAGTCTGTATTTATTTAGATGGTCTGTATATATTTAGGGCTGTAATGAAGGAGTTCATATGCATTACTGTGATGCAAATGCCGTTATTTGGAGCGTGTCCTCCATAAATGGGCGGAGCATAAGGCCAACAAAAACCGTCTATAGACAAGAAGAATATATTACATTTTATGCATAGACAATATTCGGCAATGAAAATGATTTAGCAACTTTCATGATTTTTAGTACTGAATGTATTTTCGAGAAGTCCTTTAATGGTGAAAGGGCTGTGCAGCAGTAAAAGTGTTAACGTAACCCACAAGAAAGTTGTAAGGTTTCTGATTACAACAGGAAGGAGTGTACTTACAACATACGCATCAGGTTTCAAAGTTTCAAAGGCTGCATAGCTATGCCGAGGTAATTCACAAGCTGCATATCACAAGCTGACGATCTAGGGAAGGTAAGGCCGTCATTCCTGAAATAATAATGCTGATAGTCAAAGGTAAAAGTGTTATATATATATATATATTACCTGAGAGGATGTAACTTCAAAACTGGCAGCGCATCGGTCATGGCGATTTTGCGGTAGTAGATGTTAGGACTAGACTTACAGTATAGCGAACAGTTATAAAATGTACTGAATGGAACTTTTCACCTACCGTCAACAGGTCTGTGACAACAAAGCATGGAGGTTGGATCCACTTCAGACAACGTATATGACAAGAACTTTGATGCAAGGAAATATCTGGATATGTTCTATGCGGTAGACCCCAAAACCCAGAAAATTGATAAAGAGTCAATATTTTTGCTGACGTTTCTGAGTAATGTTTTTACTTCAGGTATGTAAGAATTGTTATCATGTATCCATCAAAACATCGAATTCACAATGCAGCAAGAATGATTTACGCCTCATGAACACGACCGTGTGCGCCGGCCGAGTCCCGTCAGTGACCCGAGGAAAGATAGGAAAGATAGGACAAGATCGGAGACTCGGATCATTTTTCACTAACCCGTTTCACCCGCTAATGTGAATGGGTCTGTGAAGACAATCGGGTGCCACTCGGATGCCGTCAAAAACGGCCCGAGTGGCACAATGGTCGTGTGCTCGAGGCGTTAGTATCGGTCGGTATATAATACCTGGTGTCAGAGGCGAGTTTACTGACAGATTACAAAAGAACATGTTTTTTGGTCTATAATTTTACTAACTCCTGTTGCAGATAACATAGAAACATTATCTTATTTATAAACTCATAGACGTCTTGGCAAGGGGGATATCCATGACACTAAATTGTCTTTTGGATAAAAAAAAGAGGCAAATATTATAAGGATATGTTAAGATGTAGTGTAAACACTGCAGATTTCCCAAAACTAATTTAGTAGTACAGTAGCAGTAGAGTGGATGGGATTTGAACAAATCTCATCCACACGCTGCGTAAAAATCAGCCGAAAAAACATTAAAACAGTTTTTTAATCCGCAGCATGTCAATCGCTGCTTCTTTAATGTGGATTTCCCCCATTGAATTTAATGGGAGGGAAAACACGCAACAAATAGCAAATGTTGCGATTATTGCGGTGGAAACGCTGCGATTCCACCATAGAAATCGCAACTCAGGAAAGAAAAAGAAGCAGTTTTTGTTTTAAAATGAATAAAAAGGTTCATACTAAGGCCTCATGCACATGGTCGTGCCCGTGGACAGCCACCCGCATTTTCGGCCCGTGCTCCCATATAAAGTATGGGAGCACGGTCAGTAAAAAGCAAAAGATAGGACATGTCCGCCATTACGGACGAATTCTATGGTCGTGTGCATGGGGCCTTAACCCCAGGCGTTGTCATAGCGACACTTTCTTCTGTTCTCCGTGCAGTCTGGCCCCCTAGGATAAAGTTTCATCCCATGTGACTGCTGCAGCCAATCACAGGCTGCATTGGTTACATGAGCTGCAGCATCATCCCAGGAGGCCGGACTGCACGGAGAACAGAAGAAAGTGTCGCTATGACAACGCCTGGGGGTAACAGAGGGACGCATCACCATGACAAGGGAGACCCGGGTAATTATAAACTTTTTTTATCTTCAACAGCAGTGGACATTCCGCTTGAAAAACGACACCACAATTTAGTGCGGTTTTCGAGCGGAATTGGCTGCAGGTTCCAGGACGGATACAGTGTGAACTTTTACGCAGTGTATCTACCCTGTGTGAACATGGCCTGAATATGAAAAACTACAGTACCTTTTATGTATTTATTGGTCTTCTATTCTGATAATGTTGTTGCACAACATGATTTGCAATATAAATTGGGAAAGACCTATGTTTCAAAAAGAAGGAAGTGTCTGGTTTTAACAATTTAATGACCAGGAATTAAAAGGCCTGACTTTTAGCAGCCATAACTTTTTTCTTTTTTCATTGATGTGGCTGTATGCAGGAGAAATTTTTATTTTTTTATGGTTTGCTGGTAGAAAGAATTTACTGTGTAAGTTATATCATTTATTTTCGTGGCGTGAATATAGGAAAAAGTGATTTTCAGCATTGCTTTTTTTGTTTATTTTATATCCTGTTCACCTTTTTATGCTAAATAGCCTGTTAATTTAATTATTCAGGTTATTACGGTCGTGTAGATACCTAATATGAGTAGGGTTTTTTTTGTAATGGATGGGCAATAAAATATATATTTTTTTGTTACATTTTTTTTTCATTCCCTTGAAGGAATAACTTTATTTACAACTTTATTTTATACTTATAATGTATTAGCATACGCCTGTATGCTAATACATTACACTGTGTCACTATTAGGGTATGTTCACACGCACTGTTTTCAGATGTAATTCCGGCGTTTTACGCCTCGAATTATGCCTGGAAAAACAGCTCCATTACGCCTACAAACATCTGCCCATTGCTTTCAATGGGTTTTACGATGTTCTGTTCCTACGAGGTGTCATTTTACACGTCGCTGTAAAAAGACGGCGCGTAAAAAGACGCTCGCGTCAAAGAAGTGCATGTCACTTCTTGGGACGTTTTTGGAGCCATTTTTCATTGACTCCATTGAAAAACAGCTCCAATAACGTCCGTAAAATATGCGGCGAAAAACGCGAGTGGCTACAAAAACGTTTGTAAATCAGGAGCTGTTTACGCCTGAAAACAGCTCCGTATTTTCAGACGTATTTTGCTAAGCCGTGTGAACATACCCTTACACAGGCTGCTGTTAGAGCAAGACATAGACAGTGGGCAATCGTTAAGGGGTAAAAAATTTATAATTTCTAGGCATATGTAATGTTTTGTGATAAATGTTGAGGCAAATGAAAGGTGAATTTGTTTTTTTGATGACTCGTGTATCATAAATCTTACACTATGCACTTGCCATGGATACAGTTTTAGGGCTCATGCCCATGGCAGAGCTGTGTACACGGAGCCCCTTCGGCAGTGCACACTAGTGCACTATTATAGAGTCCAGTGGGTTGCCATATATTCAGAGATATTCTCCTCTAGAAGCAAATCTTTGTATGGAATTCGACAAAAAAATGCATGTATGCCTTTGTATGAACTCGGGGGCATACAAAGGTACAGTAGAGGCCCCATGAAATTCTCTGGGAACCATAATACGGCTCCAAACAAAACGGAGTCATAATAAGGCTGTGTGTATTGACCCTAACAATAATTGTATTTCTGAAATATAGGAACATTGGATATTCTAAAGTATAATCTTCATTATAAACTACTGAGGAAATAAATGTCATCACTGCATTTGAGCAATAACAGGAATCTCATAAAGGGAACTACTGTTTACCACTTAGTAGGGCACTGCATTTTAACATACTGCAGAGGAAGGTAACAAATATATGCTGCTTCTGGCCCTTGAAAATCAGCAAAATGTCTAAAATGTGGAATACTTCACTCAGTTTTGAAAATCTCATAAATTACACACCAGATTATTTTATCTCTGCTCCGAGATCACGGTTTTAGCATTTAGCCAGCATTGTGCAATGGACTGAAATGAGGATCTTCTTATACATTCTTTCACACTGCTGCATTATTGTGAAGCCAAGTGAAAAACATCACCAAAGTAAAGGTCCTCTTACATGGTGTGACGTGGGTTGTTTAAATGAGTGCCAATCAACGAGACAGCTTGTTGATCGGCGCTCGTTTGGTCTTTTCACACGGAGCTATGTATGGGAGCTATGTATTACTATGATCGCTCATCCCCATACATTTCTATCATGTCGGCAGCATGTCTCCTTGTTTACACAGGGAGATTTGCTGCTGACAATGATAATATTTTCTGCTGCTTGTTCATCGGCTGATCGTTGCTAAGAGCAATCATCGGGAACAAGCGTTCTGTGAACTCTTGTTTGCCATATAATTGGCCAGTGTAAAAGGGTAAGAGTAAAGCACCCCATATACATAAGGCTAAGCTCATCCTACTGTTGATATACATTTACCTCTCTTCCGTCAGAGGAAGAGAGGATCAAAAGATTAAACGGAAAGAAACCGCTCCATTAGAACTACCATTGATTACAATGGTAATTCTTTTGTTTCAGTTGCTTTCCGTTTGTCTCCGTTCGCTAGGTTTCCGTTTTTTTTTAGATGGGAGCAAAAGTGCAGTCTGCAGAACTTTTGTTTCCATAAAAAAACCTGAAACCTAGCAAACGGAAAGCAACTGATACAAAAGAATTACCATTGAAATCAATGGTAGTTCTAACGGAGCTGTTGCTTTCCGTTTAATCTTTCAATCCTTTCTTCCTCTGAGGGAAGAGAGGTAAACGTATACTAACGCTAGTGTGAAAGAAGCCTAAGATAGCTGCCAGCCAACCAGCTCTGTTCGCCCAACTCCCCATAATCAACATCAAATAACATAAATGCAACATGGCTGATCCTTTTTTCTCTTAATAATTATGTTCCAGTGGGGTTCTTTTTTTTGCACGCTTACACATCCTTAGATAGTCAATGGATAAATCTTAAGTAACTAGATTTTCTAAAAACATTTGATATGTTATAGAGGGGGGTTCCGTGTGCTGATACCCCCACCGTCACTGAAACTACGGTGGGGGTATCAGAAATAGAGCGCTCAGAAGTAGAGCGTTCGGCTGTGATCAGAACTCCTTGTCAGGCTAAAGACAGGCTCACGTAGATTGTCCAAGAGCTCATTTTCACCCTAATCACAGCCGGAGGTACAGGGCGCTCAGCTGAGCACTTTTGCCATTCAGTTCCCAGATTCCATTTAAAGGCTATGTAAACCTTTGAAAGTGTTTTGTTTTTTATAAAAATGGCAGTCAGTGTGTTTGGTGCAACTTTCAAATTAGTTTTAATTAAAAATTATGTTTACTTTTTTAGATACAGCAGCTCTGTATCCTGTATACAGAGCAGCTGTATCCTTCGCTAAGACTTGAATCCGTCAGTCCCTATGAACCTCGATGTGATGGATAACAGGTGGATACTGCGTGTCCTGCGGTCCTGACAGGTAGAGGATTTAGCGAACAATACAGCTGCTCTGTATACAGCATCATACACTTCTCATCGTTACCGCCCAGCTTCTGGCAGTGCACAGACACACAGCTTGTTCTCGCGAGATCACGCTGTGACGTCACTCACTTCCTCCCACAGGAACTTCATCGCGTCGGACGCGCAAGGACAAGCTGTGTGTCTGTGCACTGCCAGAAGCTGGATGGTAACGATGAGAAGTGAATGATGCTGATTCGTCAGCATCATACACTTCTATTCACAACGCCCAGCTAGTAAAACAAGTAAACACGCCCAGATGTTACAAACACAATACAGTTGGAAATAAGAGAAAACACGCCCAGTTGTCCATTAGAAAGGCTCATTTGCATAAATATAAAATTGCTCATAACTTGGCCAAAAATTATCGTTTAAAAAAAAAAACAACACGTTACTGTTATCTACATTGCAGCGCCAATCACATGCAATAGGAGATAGTGATTTGATAATCTGCTGACAGAGCCTCTTTAAGCATTGTAAAGAAGTATAAACATATGGTTTAAAATTAGAGAAAGGGGCCCATTTTCGATAAAAAAAAGACAGAATATTCTTTGGGCAGTATATTTGGTGGTATTATGTGGGCTACATATGATAATCTTATTTTGGCACTATATGGAGGTATTATATAGGCTATATTTGCAATATTATGTGGACACAGTCTGGGAGTATTACATAAGCATTGTAAAGCGGTATAAGCATGCAGCTTACGTGAAAAATGGTCTAAAAATGGAGAGGAGGGGGACATTTTCTATAAAAGTGGCCCTGCCTGGTTGAACTTTAGCAAGAGATACAATATTTTTTTAACAATAGCAACTCAGATACCAGCACCTGCAGAAGTCATTCTCTTACTACTACAATAAGCCTTTGTTTTTATGCCCCACATCTTGGGTAAGGGTTGCATTTAAGATATTAGGTTTTTGCACAACACTTGTTTTGTGACATAACGTAAACCAGTGTTCCGTCAATAACTACTGACATTTATTAATGACTAAACTGAAAAAAATTGTTTTAGAGCCCAAGGCAAACATGCTGCAATGTGCACATACTACAAGACATTCCTGTCAGCGTGACAGTGCTAGAAGTGATGAACTTAATTTCAGCAACAGAAGCTTTTTCAACCAATGATTTTAACCTGTTTTGACGGTAAATGTGAATACTTCAGTTCTCATCACATCTGTTACTCCAATCATGGAAATAACATATACAATATTTTTTTTATTCTCAATTTTTTTCTACTTCAAAAAACAAAAATCTTCAAGGGATACTAAAGTTTTTATAAATATCACAAATTTCTTCATTTCCCGTTTCTTATACAGCACCAACATATTCGGCAGTGCTGTACAGAGTTTGTCATTATTCACATCAGTCCCTGTCCCTAATGGGGCTTACAATCTAATTTCCCCTTGTCCGGTATCACACACAGCATTTTGTAGTGTTTTCGGTGAAATTTTTTTTTTCCCTTACTAAAACGCTGGGGCTAGATGTTTGTTTAAAGGCTATAGTAAAATATGTCCAGAAACATAATGTTTTTTGGGGGTTTTTGCAGCGGTTTTTGGATCAGTGGTATTTTTATCAGTATGCACTAGATATGGAGCTTTTTCTGTCATTTTCTCCACAGGCTTCTTGATAGAAGTTAAAAGAACAAAAAATAAAAAAAACACCAAAAACCGAAGAGAAAAAAAATACTGTACATATAAATGCTATTTTTGTATGCGTTTTAAAAAGAAATAATTTATAATAATAATTTAAGGAGACTTATTTAAGATACACACTAGGGACAATTTCATAGGAAAGCCAATAAACCTGTCGGTATGTTTTCGGAGTGTGGAAGGATACAAAAGTACCCGAAGAAAACCTGCAGAGTGGGAACATACACACTCCATGCATATGTTGCACTTGGTCGGATTCGAACTCTGACCCGAGGGCTTCATATGGTAGTTTCTGTTAAATTTTGGTCTGTGGATGTAAGTAAAACCCATAGGTATCCATGTGCATATATTGTGTAATATAGCAAGACGTACATAAAGAAACATGGCACCACAAAAGCTGCAGTCTCTGAGCTCAACCCTCGGGGACAGAATTGTAATAGATACTTTATTACGACGTTAGAGTACTAAATGCGCCCTATTTCTTTTCCAGTATATTTCTTAAAGAGAAGCATAGCAGTGCTGTTTGTTTAACACGAGCTGAGTATGTTTGGGCCGTTGTTTAGATACAGAGCCCACAGGCTGCAGATGATACGCATGGAACTTTACACTCTTCTGTGGATCCATTGACGTCACTCATTATACTAGTAAAAAGTTGGTGAGGAAGGTTAGCACTTCTGTACATTTGTGAAATAGGCAAATATGGCCGCCAGCCCCAGCACTGGAGCATGGATTGCTAGGTACCGTAAGTTAAATAGAAAGCCAGGGAGGGATCAGCATATTGTCTCCCCTTTAGAATGTTGTTTTTAAATCATTTACAGTTAGGACCAGAATTATTTGGACAGTGACACAAGTTTTGTCATTTTAGCTGTTTACCAAAACATATTAAATATACAGTTATATAATCAATATGGGCTTAAAGTGCAGACTCTCAGCTTTAATTTGAGGGTATTCACATCCTAATTTGAGGAAGGGTTTAGGAATTACAGCTCTTTAATATGTAGCTGCCTCTTTTTTAAGGGACCAAAGGTAATTGGACAATTATCTCAAATGATATTTAATGGTCTGCATGGGCTACTCCCTCGTTAATCCATCATCAATTAAGCAGGTAAAAGGTCTGGAGTTGATTCCTGGTGTGGCATTTGCATTTGGAAGCTGTTGCTGTGAACCCACAACATGAGGTGAATGGAGCTCTCACTGCAAGTGAAACAGACCATCGTTAGGCTGAAAAAAATGAAGAAATTCATCAGAGAGAGAGCACAAATGGTAGGGGTGGCCAAATCAACAGCTTGGTACATTCTTGAAAAAAAAGAGTGCACTGGTGATCTCGTGAATTGCAAAAGGCCTGGACATCCACGGAAGACAGTGGTGGATGATCGCAAAATCCTTTCCATGTTGAAGAAAAACCCCTTCACAACATCTACTCAAGTGAAGAACATTCTCCTGGAAGTAGGTGTATCAGTATCTAAGTCTACCATAAAGAGAAGATTTCATGAGAGCAAATTCAGAGGGTTTACCACAAGATGCAAACCATTAATCAGCCTCAAAAATAGAAATGCCAGATTAGACTTTGCCAAACAACATCTAAAGAAGCTGGCCCAGTTCTGGAACAGCATGAAACTAAGATCAACCTGTACCAGAATGATGGGAGGAAGAAAGTATGGAGAAGGCTTGGAACGGCTCGTGATCAAAAGCACACCACATCCTCTGTTAAACATGGGGGAGGCAGTGTGATGGCATTGGCATGCATGGCTGTCAAAGGCATGGGGTCACTAGTGTTTATTGATGATGTGACTGAAGACAGAAGCAGCCAGATTATTTCTGAAGTGTTCAGGGATTTATTTTCTGCTTAGATTCAACCAAATGCAGCAGGGTTGATTGGACGACGGTTCACAGTACAGATGGACAATGACCCAAAACATACTGTGAAAGCAACCCAGGAGTTTTTTAAGACAAAGAAGTGGAATATTCTGCAATGGCCAAGTCAATCACCAGATCTCAACCCGATCGAGCTGCATTTCACTTGCTTAAGACAAAACTTAAGGCAGAAAGACCCACAAACAAGCAACAACTGAAGACAGCTGCAATAAAGGCAAAGCATCACAAAGGAGGAAACCCAGCGTTTAGTGATGTCCATGGGTTCCAGACTTCAGGCAGTCATTGCCTGCAAAGGATTTTCTACAAAGCATTAAAAAAAACATTTTATTTATGGTGATGTTATTTGTCCAATTACTTTTGAGCCCCTGAAATGAGGAGGCTGTGTAGAAAGATGGCTGCAATTCCTAAAAGTTTCACAGGAGATTTTTGTTCAACCCCTTGAATTAAACCTGAAAGTCTACACTTCAATTGCATCTCAGTTGTTTCATTTCAAATCCAATGTGTTGGCATGCAGAACCCAAATCATGAAGATTGTGTCACTGTCCTAATAATTCTGGACCTAACTGTAGCTTTGGAGATCCACTAAACAAACAACTGAAAATATCTTACACACAAACCTGTAACATTCCCAAGTAAGCAAATATTATATAAAACTAGCCAACCCCTTTATTGGAGATTGGTGAAGATTTCCCGAGACCTTCAATGTTATCCACCAAATTGCTTAGGAATGCTCAAATATTTTTTTGAGCTTAAAATTCAATGTGTTGTCTAAACAAATTATTAAGATATTCATTCAGCTCATCAGCAATTCAAGTAAGTTATGTAAAAACACCTATACGTTAACAACCATATCATTATCCATAGGAGAAATATTGTATTAGTTAGTGCCAGGGGCATAGCTGAAAGCTCCTGGACCCCGATGCAAAAGTCTGTAACCTAACATGTGGCATTTATATTACTGGTATCGTATGTTTCACAGGGACCCTTGCACCCCTAAGGCACAAGGGTCCAGGTGTGTAACTGCTACTGCTTCTTCCCCTTTATCTACACCCCTGGCTACTGCTGGGAAAACTAAATATATTAAGTAATTTATCAGTCCAATAGCGGAATGAGCACAGAAATTGACAACCATTTTTCTGAGCCTGAAATGTGTACACAACAGTTGTCGGCTCTCTTTTCCTGTCATACAAAGTGCAGGAGGTGTCAATAGACATAGACAAAAAGCATCTCTGAGGATTTAGGCACACTGCTATCTTACGGCTCCATACAGAGCCATGATATTGCATCCATAGGAGTCTATGGGGCCCAACTGTACCGTATGTTTCCAGATTTATATGCATGCAATCACAGTTTTTTTCCCTATAAATCCAATAGAAAAAAAGTGCCATGTTTCATCGGATGTTGTATTTTGGAGAAAAGGGTAAAAATATTTCACAATGCATGTACCATCCTAAGGCATAATAAGAATAACTGTAATGACAGGGATAGGGAAACAGACCAGTGAGCCCTAATCTACCCGCCACTTAGGCGACGGGGTACAACTGGGCGACGGTCCCTACACTCAGTAAGTGCATGACAGACAACAGACAAGGAAACACAGAACAAAGGGAAGCGGGGCAGTTGCCCACGGCAACACCGTGAGCAACAAGAGTAGTAAACGAGCCAAGTCAAACCAGGAGAGTACGAGGTGCCAAACGCAGAGCAGGAGAGTAGTGAACAAGCCGAATCAAACCAGGAGTGTACAAGGTACCAAACGCAGAGCAGAAGAGTAGTCAGTAAGCCAGGGTCAATATGAAGCAGGGACAAGTAGTTCAAGAAGCTGCAGCAGGGCCAGGAAACCAACAGAGAAGAATCACAAGCAAGGAGGAACAGGAAAGGCAGGTATAAATAGACGGAGGGCGGGAGCTAGCTCCGTCTGGCTAGGCTGTGATAGGCTCTCCCACTCCTAAGCCTGCCATCCTGAGTGGTGGAAGATGGAGTCAGTCTCACAGACATAGAAGCAGGTGCAGACTGATTACCTATGGGGGTGGATACAGAAGCTGTGCCTGGCAGATCCTTAACAATAACATTTAATAAAATTAGTTAGCTGAACATTTTTTTTTAAAGGAATGTGTCATTGAGAAAATGATCTATAGTTTCTATATGTTTTTATCTTAAACATATTTTTTAACACTTTTTAGGGATATTTTTTAACCGCTTCCCGACCGCCCACTGTATATTCACGTCGGCACTTGCTGGGCTCTGTGCAGTGCCGACGTGTATTCACGGTGGGTGTTAAAAGCGCGATCCGGGTGTCTCAGAGTAGCGCTGACACCCGGATCGCGCTGTTATCACCTGCCTCTGGTCCCGGAGATATGATCGGGACCTGATTAGATCAGGTCCCGGTCATGTGATCGCAGGGAAAGTGTGTTGTAGCAACGAACTGGAAAGTTTGTTGCTATAACAAACTGGAAAGTTTGTTGCTACAACAAACTTTCCCGGGTACCGATTGCTGGTGCTGCAGTCGGTTATAAGGCAGAACCGGGGGGCCATATAACAGCCCCCGGGTCTGCCATGCACAGCAGCCTATGAGAACCAGCCAGAGGCTGCGCATTAACGCCTTGGCGCACCACGACTTAATAGCATGTCGTGGTGCGAGGGGTTATATATGGAGCGGGCTCACACGCTGCGCCCGCTCCATATTCTGCAGGTGTCCGCTGTGTATTACAGCTGACACCCGGGACTAACGGACAGGAACAGCGATAGCGCTGTTACAGGAGCCTGTAAAATGACATTATACTGCAATACATTAGTATTGCAGTGTATTCTACCAGCGACCTAATGAAATGATCGCTCGTTCCAGTCCCCTAAAGGGACTTTTGGGAGGTTTCCACTGTTTTGGTACCTCAGGGGTTTTGCATATTCGACATGACACCCGAAAACCATTCCAGCTAAATTTGAGCTCCAAAAGCCAAATATTGTTCCTTCCCTCCTGAGTCCTGCCGTGGGTATATTACCACATATGGCGTATTGCTGTAATCAGGACAAAATGTTTTACAAATTTTGGGGTGATTTTTCTACTTTATTCTTTGTAAAAATTAAACATTTCTATGTTTTATCAGAAAAAAAGTAGATTTTCATTTTCACGGCCTAATTCCACTAAATTCAGCAAAAAAACCATGGGGTCAAAATGCTAACTATACCCCTAGAACAATTCCTTGAGGGGTGTAGTCTTCAAAATAGGGTCAGTTTTGGGGGTTTCCACTGTTTTGCTTACTCCAGGGCGTTGCAAATGGTGCTCCTTCCCTTCTGAGCTCTGCCGTGGGTCCAAACAGCAGTTTAGTACCACATATGGGGTATTGGCATAATCGGGAGAAGTAGCTTTACACGTTTTGGGGTGCTTTTTAATCTTTATTCCTTGCAAATATTATTTTTTTAATATTTTTTCAGAAAAAAAAGTAGATTTTCACTTTCACAGACAAACTCCAATAAATATAGCAAAAGACCTGTGGGGTGAAGATGCTAACTATACCCCTAGATAAATTCCTTGAGGTGTGTAGTTTCCAAAACAGTCTCACTTTTGGGGGATTTCCACTGTTTTGGCACCACAAGACCTCTTCAAACCTGACATGGTGCCTAAAATATATTCTAAGAAAAGAAGGCCCCAAAATCCTCTAGGTGCACCTTTGCTTCTGAGGCCTGTGTTTCGGTCCATTACCCCACTAGGGCCACATGTGGGATATTTCTAAAAACTGCAGAATCTGGGCAATAAATATTGAGTTGCATTTCTCGGGTAAAACCTTCTGTGTTACAGAATTTTTTTTATTACAAATGAATTTCAGCAAAAAAAATAAAATTTGTAAAGTTCACCTCTACTTTGCTTTAATTCCTGTGAAGCGCCTAAAGGGTTAAGAAACGTTCTGAATGCTGTTTTGAATACTTTGAGGGGTGCCGTTTTTAATATGGGGTGATTTATGGGTTCTATCTAGTACATAAGGCCCTCAAAGCCACTTCAGAACTGAACTGGTCCCTGTAAAAATAGCCTTTTGAAATTTTCTTGAAAATTTGAGAAATTGCTGCTAAAGTTCTAAGCCGTGTAACGTCCTAGAAAAATAAAATAATGTTCAAAAAACAATGCAAATATAAAGTAGACATATGGAATATGTAAAATAGTAACTATTTTGTGTGGTATTACTATCTGTTTACAAGCAGATACATTTAAAATGAGAAAAATCATAATTTTTGCAAATTTTCTCTCAATTTTGGTGTTTTTCACAAATAAGCAATGAATTTATTGACCAAATTTTTCCACTAACATAAAGTACAATATGTTACGAGAAAACAATCTCAGAATCGCTTGGATAGGCAAAAGCATTCCAGAGTTATTAACACATAAATTGATACATGTCAGATTTGAGAAAATGGGGCTGGTCATGAAGGTCAAAATGAGCTCGGTCTTGAAAGGGTTAATAACCACAGCAGGAACAGTAGATGACTTTAAAAAAGCTTAGAAAAAATATATATCAGCTCCTATTTGAATATAAAGTATTCTTTTGAATGTGGATCCAATCAAATCGCCACTTTGGTTCAGGAGGGAAATGTTTCCTTTTTAAGGCAAATAAGTTAAAGGGAAAGTGTCACCTATATTTTTTTCATAATTAAAATTAGATTTCATGATTATTTTATAATATTTAATGACAAAGAAAATAATTTAAAAAATCACCCAAAATCCTTAAAAAATAAGTTTACCATAGAAACTCAATTTAAACATTAGGTCATTTTTGATGACACATTCCCTTTAATGCCTTATGGGTTGTTTTTTTAATCTTCCTTTGGATCAATAGGGGGTAAAACAAAGTTTACCCATATCCCTTTCTTTCCTCCCATCCCTTGGTTAAACTTGATGGACATATTTCTGTTTACTAACTATGTAACTATTTCCATGTTATTTTCTATATAAAAAAAATAATCCTGAAATCTTTCAGATTTCACTTTGGCCACTGATCCTCACAATAGACTGACACTTCCTGTTCTGTAGAGATCACTTCTCAGCAGTCATCTATTATCATCACAGGCAGGATTACAATGGATAGTCACACCTACGTGTATATATAGATAACATAGGATTCATCATTAATAATAAATGATTGACACAGCTCTCCTGTCCCACCTCCCACAGAGACCTCGGCACAGGTAAGGGTAAGTACACACTGAACGGCCCTGACGCGGTCACAACACGGCTAACAACGGCGCCGGCACCATGTTCGGTGCGGCTGTCAAACATCCTGTTAGTGGCCGCACATTAATGCTGGTAAACCGCCCCTTTAACTGCAAAATCAATGGGGGCGATTTCAGACGTTTTTTGGCACTGATTCCAATGCGGTTTCCGCATCAAAATCAGTGCCAAAAAACACGATGTGAACTGACCCTAACATGCTTATTGTTTACTATACAACTAATAATAATTAAAAATTGTGATGAGAATTATTCTTTGAACATGACTTTTTTTTATTCCTTAGGTCGTGTAAAAGGTCAAAGCCTCATTGAGATTGGTTCTGGTCCCTCTATACATTATATCCTATCAGCATGTGAAAGCTTTGAAAAGATCTATCTGACTGACTATTTCCAAGGCAACCTAACTGAAATTAAGAAATGGCTAAATAGTGAAAATGATGCATTCGATTGGTCTCCATACTTGAGATTTGTCTGTGACCTTGAAAACAATGGGTAAGTAATGCTTGATAGTAAAGCACCAGAACATTAGTCTGTTTACTGGTATCTTTCCCACTATATGTTATGTTGTTATGTAGAAAATGTAAACCCAGATTAGATTTTTTTTTATTCCGCAGCAATTTGTCATTCAGCTCATAAATATTAGCTGAACCTACTTGTCTGTCAATTTAATGTGTATAGGGGACGGGCCCCCCATGCCTGGTGGCGCTGCTAGCAGCCGCTATGGCTGCTACAGCGGCAGTGATGTCATATTCAATAGTATCAGCGTCTTTACGACGCAGATACTATTTAACACTATGACAGAGCAGGGAGGTATCTCCCTGCTCTGTCATAGACTACAGGCCACATTCGGTTTGCAGCCTATGAGGTATAGGGTCAGGATCCCTGCGCAGGCCGGCGTGATGACGTCACTGGATCACGTCGGCCTACGCAATGATCCTGTCGGCGTTGAGGAGCTGCTCCGTTCGTCGGGGAAACGGAGCCTAGGTGAATATAATTTTTTTTTGTTTGAGAGCGATACTATATACAAGGGAAGTGGGAGCGCTACCTACAAGGGGGGGCTATATAGCACTGTCTACAGGGGGGGCTGTATAGCACTGTCTACAGGAGGGCTGTATAGCACAATCTACAGGGGGGGCTGTATGGCACAATGTACAGGGGGGCTATATGGCACTCTTTGGTATGCTGAAGATGGGTTCATAGGGTTCTATGTGAGCCCAACTTCAGCCCAACAAGGAGTGCCGATCACAGCTGAAGAAGTAGAGCGCTCTGCTGAATGCTTCTGCACCTTCATTTCAGCGACGGTAGGGGTCTCAGAGTTTTAAAAATAGATGCTTCAGAATCTTTATTTTATGGGGAATACAAGATTTACTAAAAACAGAAATGTCGGGAGAGGTGACAGGTCCTCTTTAAAAATTACCAAAGTAAATGAGGCTGAGCTGTAACACGAGACAAAGTCCATGGACAAAAGTGGTGCGGTTCCTGGATAAAAACAGCCATGTTTTTATAATCTCATACATTTCCTTAATTGGGTGCAATTGAGTACATGTAAACTTATATTCGTATCTATGAGATTTAGATGTATTATATTCCATAAACTTCTATGGTTTTTGATATTCATTACAAGGCTTCTAGTAGAAAGAAAGCTCTATTTTCACAGAAATAGAGTTACGTCTGGTGTGGGAGGCCATTATTCACTTTAATAAGGCTGAGATGCAATGCCAGACACAGCCCATGTACAAGAATGGTGCTGTTTCTGAAATACCAACCCTTATTTTTAACCTTAGATAACCCCTTTTAATAGTGTAAAGTAACTTTAGCAATAAACGTTCTAAAACATTGTCATATACTTCTTTTAACATCTAACATAGTTTACAAGTCACTCGGTCAGTGCTCAAGCTAACACAACTAGCTCAGTTATTTCACTGCTGAAATTTACTCCAATTTTCCATTCTAGATCAACCACCAAGGGAAAGGAAGAGAAGATAAGAAGTAGCGTTTCTCTTATGAAGTCCGATATCACCTTGACAAACCCACTACAACCTCATTGCCTTCCTTTGACAGACTGTGTATTAATTGCAGGTTGCATTATTTGTGGGCACAAAACTATTACAGACTTTAAAAATGCTATTAAGAACATTGTATCTCTGGTCAAACCAGGAGGACATCTGATTATCAGTGATTACTTAGGAGCTTCTTATTACATGGTTGGAGAGGCAAAGTTTCCAGTTTTGTCAATTGATGAAAATGTTCTGGAGGAAGCGGTGGTTGAGAGTGGGTGCACAGTTGAAGATCTTCAAACGTTTAAAGACTTAAATTATACAGACAAGGAGTTTGATTGTAAAAATGTGTTCATCCTTCTGGCCCAAAGACTTTAAGGCAAATAGAAGAATCCAGGTGTCCATTGACCATGGACATATATTGATTTAAGGTTATCATTTACCTCTAAATAGCTATAGCATGCCTTAATTTTTGTTTTGACATGCTGGGATTACATTCTCTACAACAATTTCTTCCTATGCAATGATATTGTTACAACTAGAGCCATAAACAAGTGTTTTTTGTAATTGCATGCCTAACCACATGGTGTGCTGTTGAGAAGAAATATGTGCAAGACCCTTTTATTGAGAAAAAAATACCTTAATACTCTGTGATATATATCATATATTTTGATGTGCTAAACAGAAATTGCACAATGTAATGTATTTCCCTCCCATGTCTGAAAGAAGAAAATAAATTAAACCTCCCAGTGTTAGATACAATTGGAGGCATATTACATCTATGAGTTTACATTTAAGTTTGATTTACACTTAAAGAGGTTGTACACATTTGACAATCCCTACTTGTTAGAGGGGCCCTTGACAATAAGTTCATCACAAAGTGTCCCCCTGCTAGGACCCTCAACAATCATCTGTTATCTGTAGGGAAACCTGGCAGTAAGTGCTTGAATTCCCTGCAGCACCACTACAGGGAAAATCAAGAATTACATAGTGCCCTTTCATATCAATGGGTTGTCTGTGTAAGGCAGAACCAGGCAGATCCTCCAAAGTGAGAGATGCTCTTTGTAACTGCTCTCCAATCTGGACAAGAAATGAGGGTCCCTATGTTGTGTTTACATCTGCGTCGTAATAGCCATTAGGTGAAGAATGCTGGATAAAATAGTACCGCATGCTGCGCTACTTTGTCCAGCAAAACTACCGACACCATGACAGAATCCCGACAGAACCTATTAAAGTCAATAGATTCCCTCATGTGCCATTGGTTTCCATCAGGCGATCTATGAAAGAGCAGAACAATAAAAAGCAGAATGCAGATGTGATCGATGCCTTAAAAAAGGATCTACCTATATTAACTCAGAGTTCCCTAGAGTATATATAAGCTGGATTTTCTAAATTGTTTAACCCTTTTAACTTTGCTGTCATACACATAGTAGAGGGTTTTATACTTATCATTTAAAAGTATCACCTAACAGTGCTCTATGTTTTAGGGCATCTATAAGATGCTTTACTTAAGGGTAGTCAGTGTATGCCTGGACACCCACTATATGGCCACCTAATTAGGAAGTCAGGGATCTGGAAGATTCTCTACTACACATGCAAATTAAGTCTTCTTAATGCCTGAGAGAGCAAACATAAGCACTTCTGGCTGCTTAGACTCTTTAAAAAATGAATGAGTCTAAACAGCTGGAAGGAGTGCTCATGTGATCTGGTCTGTCCACCAGGAAGCCCTGAGAGATTTCATGCAACCTTATTTTCTGAATCGCTGAAATTGCCTTTAAAAATATTCCTTTTCTCAATTCTCTCAGGTACATTACCATGCATTTCTAAAGGATATACACTTTTAGGTTTTCCAAGCATCCTGGAGATCTTGCCACAATTCTTCTGCAGCCTTTTTTTTTTCCTTATTGGCTCAGGGCTCTGTGGAAGTAATATTGTCTGATGTTCTATCTTGTACTTTGGTTTGTTTGTTTTTATGTAAATGCAGCATCAAACCTGCAGGGAACATTCACAGTGCTTCACTGTTGGCTGCAGACACCCATCCATGATGTACTGTTCAGTGCTTCTACATTGAAAAATATAAAATGTCAACTCATATGTCCAGAGCTCTCGCCACTATAGTTCCGCACCCCAGTGTTCTTGTTTTTATGTGTATCGGAGTCTCTTGGTTATGGTCCTACTTCAGATGAATGACTTGCTCAACTTAAACGGAGCAATGATCGGAATGTATGGGGAAGAGCATTTATTTATATGATCAAGCGTCCCCACATATTTTGCATCTTATCAGCAACACATCCGCTGTTTACATATGTGCTGCCAATATTGCAATTTTTTTTACCAATATAAACGATCCGATCAGCTGACAAATGAGAATTTGCTCATATGTCACTGACCTGTTTACACAGGCCAACGATCGGGAACAAGCAATCGTACGATCATTGACCCGTGTTAAACGGCCTTAAGCCATGTCAGATTGATGTATGTCTCTCCTGCTGTATTTATCGTCTCGGCAAACAAACTTTATTTTCTAGCTTTCAACCTTGCCCATTTCTTTGTTGTTCTTCTGAAGAGCATTGACAGCTGGAAATTTTTGTCTGCAAAAATATCTGGGTGGTAGAGACCTTGCTTGAATAAGATCTTGTTTTTTGTTGCAATGCTTATTGTTAACGATCAATAGTTTTTTATTGAATTTTTTTCCGCTTTACAAGACAGAGGAATATGATACAGTAAAAATATATACACAGTTGTACACAATAGTATTGACCACATAGTGCACAGGTCGTCCTAGTCGGAATAATGTCAGTACAGGTAAAAGCAATGACATACACATACGATGTACATATAATGTATAATAGAATAAACAGTTATATTGAACAAACATAAACAAAAGTTTGCCCCGTAACAAGGGCAGAATGTTATAAACATAAATAACAAGGAAATAGAAAAACATCAGGCTTTTGGTAAGTGACAAGTAAGTGACAGCACATAGTGTACAACGGAGGATTAATATGTGCTGATTACATGAATGGAGAGAAGTGTATGACGCTGATTGGTAACTGATTGGTCAGCGTCATACACTTCTCTCCACAACGCCCACTTGGTCAAAAAGTTAAAACACGCCCAGTTGTCCATTAAGAAAGTCATTAGCATAAAGCTAAAATAGGTAATAACTTGGTGAAAATAGCTAGTTTTTCTAAATAAAAACCACTGCTGTAATCTACATTACAGCACCAATCACATTATGTACAAGATACGGCACTTATAATGTGGTGGCAGAGCCTCTTTAAATACTAATAAAATCTATGAAACACCTGTGGGGTCAAAATACTCACTACGCCCCTAGATAAATTCCTCGCAGTGTGGAGTTTCCAAAATGGGGTCTTTTTTGGGGTGATTCCTTTGTTTTGTTATCACAAGACCTCTTCAAACCTGACATGGTATCTAAAATATAATCTAATAAAAAGAAGGCCCCCAAAATCCACTAGGTTCTCCTTTGCTTCTGAGGCCGGTGCTTCAGTCCATTAGCACACTAGGGCCACATCTGGGGTATTTCTAAAAACTGCAGAATCTGGGAAATAAATATTGGGCTGTGTTTACCTGGTAAAACCCTCTGTGTTACGGAAAAAAATAGATTAAAATTAATTTCTGCAAAAAAAAAAAGAAATTTGTAAATTTCCCCTCTACTTTGCTTTAGTTCTTATGAAACGCCTAAAGGGTTAAGAAACTTTCTCAATGCTGTTTTGAATACTTTGAGGGGTGCAGTTTTTAAAATGGGTTGATTTATGGGGACTTTCTAATATATAAATGTTCTTGAAAATGTGAGAAATTTCTGCTAAAGTTCTAAGCTTTGTAACGTCCTAGAAAAATAAAAGGATGTTCAAAAAACGATGTCAATCTATAGTAGACATATGGGGGATGTTAATTAGCAACTATTTTGTGTGGTATAACTATTTGTCTTACAAGCAGATACATGTACATTTTAAAAAATCCTAATTTTAGCAATGTATCAACCAAATTTTACCAATTGTCAGAAAACAATCTCAGAATCGCTTGGTATAAGCATTCCAAATTTATTACCACATAAAGTGAGATATGTCAGATTTGAAAAATAAGGCTCTGTCAGGAAGGTCAAAAGTGGCTGCAGCGGGAAGAGGTTAACAAGGCCCTGTTCACATTTATGTTTTTTGTTTATGTTTAGCGTATATATCTTGGACATGTCCATACTGCTCCATTATTAGACCAAAATTGTGACTGATGCCACTGTTTGGCAGCCGTCACAGCCTACGTTTAATGTATATGTCAACATGTGTATACATCAAACATAGGCCAAAAATCATGATATGAACATAGCCAAACATTGAAAAAATAAAAAAGTATACCTCCGACAGGGGCCTCCATCACCCATAGACTCCTAGGTTAAAAAACGTATACTTTTTTTTACTGGATGGCACGAGATTGTGTTGAATTGGTATCATGACAAATTGTATAACTTAATGCAATTCAAGGCAAGTTTAGGGTGGAGGCATCAGTACATTCCTGTTAGATGAGACAATTGCTAGTTGCAGTTTTCGGCAGACTAAGTCTTTTTACTTAAAGAGGCTCTGTCACCAGATTTTGCAACCGCTATCTCCTATTGCAGCAGATCGGCGCTGCAATGGAGATAAGAGTAACGTTTTGTTTTTTTTAAAACGAGCATTTTTGGCCAAGTTATGACCATTTTTATATTTATGTAAATTAGGCTTTCTAAAATACAACTGGGCGTGTATTGTGTTCGTTACATCGGGGCGTTTTTACTTCTTTTACTAGCTGGGCGTTGTGTATAGAAGTATCATCCACTTCTCTTCAGAACGCCCAGCTTCTGGCAGTGCAGACACACAGCGTGTTCTCGAGAGATCACGCTGTGACGTCACTCACTTCCTGCCCCAGGTCCTGCATCGTGTCGGACCAGCGAGGACACATCGGCACCAGAGGCTACAGTTGATTCTGCAGCAGCATCAGCGTTTGCAGGTAAGTAGCTACATCGACTTACCTGCAAACGCCGATGCTGCTGCAGAATCAAATGTAGCCTCTGGTGCCGATGTGTCCTCGCTCGTCCGACACGATGCAGGACCTGGGGCAGGAAGTGCCTGGACACTCGAGAACACGCTGTGTGTCTGCACTGGCAGAAGCTGGGCGTTGTGTAGAGAAGTGGATGATACTTCTATACACAACGCCGAGCTAGTAAAATAAGTAAAAACGCCCCGATGTAACGAACACAATACACGCCCAGTTGTACTTTAGAAAGCCTCATTTACATAAATATAAAAACCGTCATAACTTGGCCAAAAATGCTCGTTTTTAAAAAACAAACAAAAACGTTACTCTTATCTACATTGCAGCGCCGATCTGGTGCAATAGGAGATAGGGGTTGCAAAATCTGGTGACAGAGCCTCTTTAACCTCCTTGGAACGTGTCACTTTTACTGCCCAGCGGGAATTCTCAGTTTACACTGCTTACTAGATACTAGATTCGCACTCTCAACTGAAGGTGCTGTGTTTTTTGTTTGCTGTGTTATATAGGTGATGAATGTTAGATTGGTGAGGATATGTCCCCACCAACACAATGTGGAAGAGTTGTACATGCATGCTGCCACTCCATACAACTCTATGGAAGGTATAAAAACAGTTGTGCGCTCTGGCTCCCCTGTTTTACAGGTCAGTGGGGATGGCTGCAGCCGGACCCCAAGTTATCTGATGTTTATCACCTATCCATGGGATAAAGTCTAAAATACCCCGGCAACTTTTAATCGTATTTATTCTTATATAAGTTTTGGATATTTTTAAGGAGGCTTTTTTTTAAAATCATCAATCTTGAATGTTTTTAGCCCCTTGCTGACGGAACTATTTTTTGTTTCTCACGTTTGTTTTTACCTCCCCGACTTCCAAAAGCCATAACTTTTTTTATTTTTCCGTCAAAAACATAGAAGTATTAGGGCTTGTGTTTAAAATTTAAAATACCATATAATGAACCCGAAACGGAAAAAAAAATCTTTGTGGGGTGAAATTAGAAAATTTACATTGTATTTTGTCGTTCATAGTGCTGCAAATACAATATGTGAACTTTATTCTGCAGGTCAATACAATTACGGCGATACCAAATTTATGTTTTTTTTATTATGTACTACTTTTACAAAGGAAAAGCAATTTATGTTTCCATATTCTGGGACCGATAACGGTTTTATTTTTCTGTCGATGGTGCGGTGTGAGGGCTTAATTTTTTTGCATGGCGAGCTGTAGTTTTTATTGGTATTATTTTGGGTACATGTAAATATTTGAACAATTTATTACATATTTTTTTTTGGAAGCGAGGTGACCAAAAAAACAGCAATGTCTGGCATTGTGAATTTTAGTTTTTTTCCTTTGGCATTCTTTTGGCATTCATCCGGCGGGGTTAAATAAGGTGATACTTTAGATAGTTCAGACATTTACGGGTGCCGTGATGCCAATTGTGTTTTCTTTTTTTTTTTACACTACTTTAGGGGAAAATGGGAAAAGTTGTTTTATTTACTTTTACATTTTTGTACATTTTTATGCGTGTATTGTGCTATTTACCGGAAACAGTAAGTGAAATGGCAATAATAATAATAATAATAATATTTCTGACATCTACTTCTAATTCCCATATAAATGTTGCCTGTGTATTAGATGGATTTAGTAGTCTTCTACTCATGGCTTTTTGCACCAGGCCAGCATTTTAACTGTTGGAATTTTATCCCTAGGTTTCTTGCACACTGCTAGGACTGCTAGTGCATTTAATAGCCATTAGGCCTAATCAGAGAATGGCTGCCCTAATGAATTACTTCCCTGGTCATGTGGTAAGAGTACATGTGCTCCTCGCTGTTTGTGTACTTCAGCTTCCAGCTTAATTGTGTAGCCTGCACTAGTACTAGTCTGGGTAGTACTAGTTGAGAGCAGAATAACCCAGTGCTTGTCTGTGTTGTCACGAATCACGTATTAAATGACACCAGTAAACTTCTGCCTCTTGATATCGTATCATTTAGTGTCACAATGTCCCGTTAGATGCATTAAAGGCAAATTTAGACCATTTTCTGCCGATTGACAGAACCTTTTCCTGATACAAATGAGTGTGATAAATTACGACCAAATGCAGAAATCTGCGGAAAAGTTAATCTGCCTTGTTGAACTTTTTCGGACATTTCCAGGTGCAGTCCTTGAAAAGTTATTCATAGCAAATGACAGATCTGCATCCCATCACTAGAAGCCCAGACCAGGCCACAGATCAAGGCAGAGATGGATATGTGGCTTTAACTTATGGCGTTATCGTTCAAAAATACAACCACAGACCAATCGTCAGTGACAAATCGTTCAGAAAACAGCGCCATGAGATCACTAGTGTATGTCGAGCTGTGCTCACCTGTACTGCTCTCCCTGCCACGGCCGGTGGCCAGTTAAATGTGAGCTACCTATCAGTGCCTGTTACATATAATAGTCAGGGAAGGACATCTCCTGTGAAGTACTGACTTGGTCTCGTAACAGTACACCCCTGGAATTTGGAAATCTCATAACATGTCCCGTTAATGTCCAAATAACGCCTCTATGATGTGTCTGAATAAACATGCAAATCTGCATGATTGTTGTATATTTGCATATTCAAGGTGAATTCTAAAAATCAAACTTTCTGCATTTCAGAGGAGAGATCTATAATTCTTCTGGGACCTTATTGCCCAACAAGCCTTGCCTGCCATTTGACCAGGTGATCTTGCTGCGTGGTTAATTCAATTGTTGGTGCAATTGCTTGGGGATATATAGACTAATAAGAATATAACTGATCCCAGATGCCCCAGTGATTCCATAAACAAAGCACTCTAACACAATACTCCGATCCAGTTTTCTGTCCATCGCAAATAACGACAGATGTGTTTGAGACATTTTTGTGTGAAATGGAATCCCACAAAAAATATTGGGAAATGTTATGATTTCCATTTCCGAACATCTTTTAGTTACAAATGGGCATGTATAAAAACGAAAGTAAAAAGTGCCTAACTAAAGTTTTCTGCCGTAATTGCATTGAACGGAATGGCATTTAGGCCTTACTCCATATTTTTCAAGCCCTGCATTTTTTCTGACATTTGCAAAGTGTCAGAAAAACGGGGCGTGACCTCCAAACTGTATGGAGCGTGACTGACTTTAAGGACAGAAGATTGACATCCGTCTCCACCATGGCCCCACCTTTTCCCTCAAATAAAGACTCAACTACCGTTATGGTGCAAGGCCATAGCAGCCATATTTATTAAACAAATATTCTCATAGATAACTTTTCCATAAATAACTTTACATAAAAATACAATGTAAAATGACAGGTAATCAACAAACATCCTAGAACATATTTCCCTTTCTATCTTCTCTATTTTTTGGGGGAAGAACGATCCTTAGAGGCAGTCTTCATTTCGACCCCTACTTTCCAAGTAAGGTAAAACTCCTTACCTCTAGCCGTCCAAACCTGGCCTAAGGGCACCAAATACAACTTATCCAACAATTCCTTGGGGACTCCTTCCCCCAGGACTCCATTCGTTGTATTACACCATAAATTCAGATGCACGGCCCATTTTCATGCACCTGACCATAAAATTTCTGCCTCCATGGACCCCTTCTCCCCGCTCCTAACAAACTGCTATGACAACAAATAACCCCTTATACCCTTACCGGGCGGGTGGGCGGGAACTTCTCTGTACTGGCACCAACTGAGGTACCCTCCCCTTACCACCTCCTTTATATATCCCCTACCCAGGCCATGCCCATAGTCCCATCTAGTGGCCTAAACTAAATAGTGCAGACCTCCATCACTTTATTCGCACTAATCCCATTAATGATGATGCTTACTTGTACCCCAGTCAAGCCGCACTCCGCTACGGTTTCACCCCACTCCATTGCTCTCCTTATTTAGAATAAAACCCTGCATGTACACTGAACGCTCACCCTAAAAATTACACCAGTCATGTGTTTCCCTTTTTTATATTTCATTTCCATCAGTTTGGTTGAAGTGATCACGATGAGTAAATAAGGTCTCCCTGTGCAGGTTAGGATAATGCTGATCACTCCTGTTCTAGTGTATGTTGCTATGTTTTAACTTGCATAAATACTACAACAAAACTGTCAATGAGACTGGGTGGAGTAGTGGAGATTGTGGTTGAGGTGTGGAGGACAAAACAGAGTGAAGAATTTAAGACTGGTCCGTCCTGTTTTGGAAGTTGATAATCTCCAGTATTGTTCACATGATGAAGAGGGCTAGGCAACTGAACGTGCAACAAGAGCAAAAAATGCTGTAGTATTGCGGCAGTATAATATATAAAATGATATTAGTATTATAATAATGCTGTAGTATAGTAAATTATTTCCTCCCAAAATTACTGTACATTTCATCTCCTAGCAATGTCCTCTTCGTGAAATTGTTAACAATTCCGTACAGCGTTTCAACTATATCTGTGTCTGAGACAGCTATAGGACCGACAATATGGTTGTCATCCAGCTTTCCTAGAGTCCTGAACAAAAATGTGCCGACTTATAAGGTAACACAAGCATACAGGATGTACCAGTGCATAACTAGAAAGATATGACATTCAGGAGACTGGGAAAGTTGTCTGACAACTCCATGGGACTATAAAAGCAGCCATAATGGTTGTCCCCAAGCTGTTTCAGAAACAGTTATAAACTAAGAAACTGCTCAATAAAATGTTAAAAAGCTTCACACAAGAGAACAGAAGTACATTATTATAAAATAGACCTACTTATAAAGGTCTTTTTCCACCTTAGATATTTATGGCATATCTCCAGGATATATGTCTGATAGGTGGGGGTTCTAACTCTGGGAACACCATCTATTGGGAGAACAGAGGCCCTTTATTATTAATGAATGAAGAGGAGTATAAATTAGGAAATTGCATTAAAGAGGCTCTGTCACCACATTATAAGTGCCCTATCTCCTATATAAGGAGATCGGCGCTATAATGTAGGTGACAGTATTGCTTTTTATTTAGAAAAACGATCTATTTTAAACCACTTTATGAGCGATTTTTAGCTTTATGCTAATGAGTTTCTTAATTCCCAAGTGGGCGTGTTTTACTTTAGACCAAGTGGGCGTTGTACAGAGGAGTGTAGGACCCTGACCAATCAGCGTCATACACTTCTCTCCATTCATTTACACTGCACTAGCGATATAGTTATATCGTTATGTGCAGCTACATACACAAACACTAACATTACTGTAGTGTCCTGATAATGAATATACATCACTACCAGCCAGGACGTGATGTTTATTCAGAATCCTGACATGTCTGTAGCGTCTCTGTGAGATTCCAGCAAGGCAAGCGTAATCGTTTGAAATGACAGGTTACATCGTAATCTCGCGAGATTACGCTTGCCTTGCTGGAATCTCACAGAATTGATTCAGAAGTGTCAGGATTCTGAATAAACATGACGTCCAGGCTGGTAGTGATGTATATTCACTATCAGGACACTACAGTAATGTTAGTGTTTGTGTATGAAGCTGCAGATAGCGATATAGCTATATCGCTAGTGTAGTGTAAATGAATGGAGAGAAGTGTATGACACTGATTGGTCACTGATTGGTCAGCGTCATAGACTCTTCTGTACAATGCAAACTTGGTCAAAAAGTAAAACACGCCCAGTTGTCCATTGAGAAACTCATTAGCATAAAGCTAAAAATCGCTCATAAAGTGGTTTAAAATAGATAGTTTTTCTAAATAAAAAGCATTACTGTCACCTACATTATAGCGCCATTCCTCTTATATAAGAGATAGGGCACTTATAATGTGGTGACAGAGCCTCTTTAAAGAGATTTTCCAAGTTAATAAAAAATTTGGCAATGGGGGGATGCAATAAAACAATAAAAGAGGCATTACTCACCCGACAGACCACCCTGGCATTCCAGCGTAGCCACTCCGGTCCGCTGCAACGATGACATACCCGTATACCCAGGTGACCCATGTCAACAAACAGAGTCGGGGAGGACTGGAGCATCTACGTTGGAATGCCAGGTGACGTCGGGTGAGCAATGCCTGTTTTATTGCATTCCCCTCCTTGGCCAAATTTTTTATTAACTCAGAAAACCCCTTTAAGAATATTTTACTCATATAAACCTATTTGGAATTGTGTTTCTATTTCATATAATAGCACAATATAGCATTGGTGTCATCAGCCAAATTCCGCCTCACTTTGTGTATCTGCATTCTGTTACGACAGAGAGTAGAGAAACTGACACACCGTAAATTACCTGCGGCCGCCCGGTACCTCCAGCCAAGTCTATCCTGTTTGCAAAGGGAGCAATTCTGGAAATACAGGTATACATTAGGGATAGTTGATTCTTACAATGTTCTAAGGCAGTGATTAGGAGACCAATGCTCTGAAGGCATAGCTGGTAGTAATAACTCGCAGTACTACCTTCAGAGTAGAAAACATTCCTGTCTGCATGACATTTTACATGTAATAAGAGGAGGACATGCAGCAGCATTTAGGCTTTCATACATTTACTTTTGTTCCCATAGACATGAACAGGTTAAAATCTTCAGTTATGAATTTAGCACCGGGCTATACAAATGAAATATCATAAATTAAATAATGTGATTGGAAACAAGAATTATTACAAAGTGCAACTATTACTACTGTATGTGACATCAACATGAACTTCGTTTCTCCACACTATCCTGTTTCGGTCTTGGTCTACTTTCAGCATATTTGCTACATCACAGATTATGGTATCGTATGTGGAGCCGTCTAATGATTTTAAAGCGTACTGCAAACTATGAAGAAAGCTTCAATGGGTTATTTGAAGAAATATATTGCATTGTATTGTTTTATTGTACAGGGTGGGCCATTTATATGGATACACCTAAATAAAATGGGAATGGTTGGTGATATTAACTTCCTGTTTGTGGCACATTAGTATATGGGAGGGGGAAAACTTTTCAAGCTGGGTGTTGACCCTGGCGGCCATTTTGAAGTCGGCCATTTTGTATCCAACTTTAGTTTTTTCAATGGGAAGAGGGTCATGTGACACATCAAACTTATCGAGAATTTCACAAGAAAAACAATGGTGTGCTTGGTTTTAACGTTACTTTATTCTTTCATGAGTTATTTACAAGCTTCTCTTTGTTTACAGCCATTGACATGTCGCATTCCTGGATGAACAGTTTCCTGGAAAGTGGATTGGTCGTCGTGGGCCAGTTGAATGGCCCCTAGGTCTCCCGATCTGACCCCCTTAGACTTTTATCTTTGGGGTCATCTGAAGGCAATTGTCTATGCTGTGAAGATGCGAGATGTGCAGCAACTGAAACTACGGATACTGGAAGCCTGTGCTAGCATTTCTTCTGCGGTGTTGCTATCAGTGTGTGAAGAGTGGGAGAAGAGGGTTGCATTGACAATCCAACACAATGGGCAGCACTTTGAACACATTTTATAAGTGGTCAGAAACTTGTAAATAACTCATGAAAGAATAAAGTAACGTTAAAACCAAGCACACCATTGTTTTTCTTGTGAAATTCTCGATAAGTTTGATGTGTCACATGAAAAAACTAAAGTTGGATACAAAATGGCCGACTTCAAAATGGCCGCCATGGTCAACACCCAGCTTGAAAAGTTTCCCCCCTCCCATATACTAATGTGCCACAAACAGGAAGTTAATATCACCAACCATTCCCATTTTATTTACGTGTATCCATATAAATGGCCCACCCTGTATTTATTTGGTACCCATTCTTGCCTAATCAGTGCTTGGAGTTTATCACAATTTCTGTGTTTTTGTTTATTCACCCGCTTTTTGAGGATTGACCACAGGCTCTCAACGGGATTGAGATCTGGGAAAAAAACATGTTGGAAAAAGCATTGTTCATCCCCAAATTGCATCTGGATCGTTGGAAGAAGTTGCTCTTGGAGAATGTTAGGTTACCATTCTTCATTCATGGAAGTGTTCTTAGGCAAAATTGTGAGTGAGCCCACTCCCTTGGATAAAAAGCAACCCCACACATGAATGCTCTGAGGATGCTTTAGTGTTGGCAAATCATTCTTTCAGATGTCCCAAACAGTCTGAAGGGGGCTTCATCAGAGAAAATAACTTTACCCCAGTCCTCTGCAGTCCAAACCTGTACGTCCTGCAGAATGTCAGTCTGTCCTTAATGTTTTAATTGGAGAGAAGTGGCTTTTTTGCAGCCCTTCTTGTCACATTAGGCCAGCCTCCAAAAGCCTTTGCCTCACTGTGTGTAGAGATACACTGACACCTGCCTGCTGCCATTCCTAAGCAAGCTCTGTACTGGTGTTGAACCGATTCCGTAGCTGAATCCTCTTTAGGAGACGATCCTGGCACTTGCTGGAGTTTCTTGGGCACCCTGAAGACCTCTTCACAGCAAATTAACCTCTCTCCTTGAAGTTATTGATTATCCGATAAATGGTTGAATTAGGGGCAATCTTACAAGCAGCAATGGCCTGTAAAGCACTTTTGATGCAAAGCAATGATGACTGCACACGTTTCCTTGGAGGTAACCATGGTTAACAGAAGAAGACAATGATTTAAAGCACCAGCCCCCTTTTAAAGCAACAAGTCTGCTCTTTAATTCAATCAGCATGACAAGGTGATATCAGCTGCCTTGTCCTCAATAACATTGTCTCATGAGCAACCGATAAGATCACTGAAATGATTTTAGCAGGTCATTTTGTAGCAGGGCTGAAATGCAGAGAAAATGGGGTCTTTGTGATTAAGTTAATTTTTATGACAAGGAATTCATCTGATCTCTCTTCATAACAACCTATAGTTAATGCAAATTGCCACCATGAAAACTGAAGCGCCAAAACTTGAAAACCAAAATTTGTGTCAGTCTCAACATTTTTGGTCAGGATTGTATTTTACAGTCGTCGTTGGTTGTTTTTTTTTAATTCACCGTCCATGATCTGGCAATATGGGAAAGGACGAGATACATTGAGAAGAAGGGTGACTGTCTGACAACGAAGACAGTGTGTGCAACATTTGCTGTTGGCGTTGATATAAATTAAGTTGAGGTGTATACTGGCTTGTTGTTACTTGAACATTGGTGCCTGAATGTACGTCCTGGATGCCATTTTAGTCTGCGTTTGTGAGGCCTTGTAACAGGGTGGTAGCACACGCAAATACAAGCATGTGTCATCACGCCTGGGGGCAGCACAGTATGTGTAAAACAGCGGTGAATCCGCCAAATAGTGTTCAGTGTTAGGAAAGAGCTAGGAGTGACCTGAACTGCGTGCTGTGAAGAGAGGAGAGGCTTCTGCCATTTCTTTTGCTTTGGTGGACCGGACTAGAGAAGAGCTGAGTGAAGAAAGGATGAACTAAGGCGTTATACGAGGACTGGTGAGAACCAGGGTAGGCTGTATTTGTGCTTAGCCTGTTGCTGCAGCCGGGGGCCCGAAGAGCAAGCAGTGGTTGGGAAGGTAGCCCACACTGTGTAGAGAGCTAGCTAGGCGGTTAGAGGAGGAATATAAAGGAGACAATCATTATAGGAAAGGTAAAGAGTGAGTAACAGATAGGCACAGATGGGACCTTGACAGCAGACACCAGACGTGGTGTAACACAGCAGGCGGAACCAGTGGCACAACACGGCTCCAACAGGTTTAAGGCACAGGAACAAATAGCATGGGATACAGGATACAGGTAGCAGGGCACGGTAACAGGATAACACTAGGAGACCATTTGCAAGACTAACATAGGAAAACACAACAACGCTCAGGCAATGAGCAAAGGGGCAGGACCCTTCTTATAGTCCAGGGTGATCATGGGCTAATTAATGGTAATTCCCATGTGCGCGCACTGGCCGTTTAAGGCCAGGCACGATCATGCGCACAGCGGACCGGAGCGGAAGTGAGAGATGGCGTCTACTGGGGAGGAGATGTGGGCCAGCGCTCACAGATCCATGAGTAATCCCGACGGTCCAGGGCCATGGACGCTGCAAAGACATCCTATAAAGGATTTGGTAAGTGTGGATAGAATTGGATACATAGTAAAGGGTTGGACACCTTCCTAAAAACACAATATACAGGGTTTCTGGTAGCAATGTAATGGTAATGTAAAGAGAACTACAGAAGAGGAAAGGTTTGGTGATGGTTTATTATCAGTCCATTCAGATATCAGTACACAGCATCTATACTGGCGGATTAAGTAGACCATAGGCCCAGGGCTGTTACCCAAACTTGGGCCCCATTTCTCCACCGCCGCCCTGCTGCACCGTAAGTATTGTTAACACTACCTTTTTGTGGCAGCATTAACAAATGGGTGTTACGATTCCCCTTGTCACAGGGCATAATGATCATCTCCAACCATCGCTGACAGTATCAGACTGTGAAGGGGCACATCCTCTTGACAAGGGGAATGGTAACAATAATTTGTCTATCAGTCCTGGACTGCACAAAGAGTTTTTGTGAAATACAAGGTTTTCCTATATTAAACATGTCAGGAGAGGTGACAGATTCTCTATAAATCTAGTGACTCACAGGTGACAACTTCTCAGATTCTAGTAGTTTTTTTTTTCCACTTTTCTTCTCCATCCGGTCTAGACGTCATTACAACTTCTCCCAGCCATGACCCATTTCTGCATAATTTTCCACTCAGATGTCTTGGGCTCTTTACTTTTCCAACATTTCCACACCTATATACGAAGATAAGATTATCATGGTGCCACACACTATGCCCCTAAATATAATACAACGCGTTCCAAATTATTATGCAAATGTTATTTTTCGCTGATTTTCCTAAATAGTCGATGCAAATGACAGTCAGTATAATCTTCAAGCCATCAACCGTTGGAGTATAATGCAAATTTTATTGAACAAATCTTCTAATGATAGCAGATTTTTTTTTAGAAGTAAAAAACTCAAAATGCACTGTTTCAAATTATTATGCACAACAGAGATCAAAACATTTTAAAGGTTGTAAAGAGAACGAAAATGGTAATTTGTTGAAATTGCAGCATCAGGAGGTCATTTTTACAGAAATCAAAAGCTCTTTCAATAAAAAAAAACTTAACAGGCCAAGTTACATGTTAACATAGGACCCCTTCTTTGATATCACTCTCACAATTCTTGCATCCATTGAATTTGTGGGTATTTGGACAGTTTCTGCTTGAATATCTTTGCAGGATGTCAGAATAACCTCCCAGAGCTTCTGTTTTGATGTGAACTGCCTCCCACCCTCATATTTTGCTTGAGGATGCTCCAAAGGTTCTCAATAGGGTTGAGGTCAGGGAAACATGGGGGCCACACCATGAGTTTCTCTCCTTTTATGCCCATAGCAGCCAATGACACAGAGGTATTCTTTGCAGCATGCGATGGTGCATTGTCATGCATGAAGATAATTTTGCTACGGAAGGTACGGTTCTTCTTTTTGTACCACGGAAGAAAGTAGTCAGTCATAAACTCTACGTACTTTGCAGAAGTCATTTTCACACCGTCGGGGACCCTAACGGGGCCTACCAGCTCTTTCCCCATGATTCCAGCCCAAAACATGACTCCGCCACCTCCCTGCTGACGTCACAGCCTTGTTGGGACATGGTGGCCATTCACCAACCATCCACTACTCCATCCATCTGGACCATCCAGAGTTGCATGGCACTCATCAGTAAACAACACGGTTTGAAAATGAGTCTTCATGTATTTCTGAGCCCACTGCAACTGTTTCTGCTTGTGAGCATTGTTTAGGGGTGGCCGACTAATAGCTTTATGCACACTTGCAAACCTCTGGAGGATCCTACACCTTGAGGTTCGCGGGACTCCAGAGGCACCAGCGGCTTCAAATACCTGTTTGCTGCTTTGCAATGGCATTTTAGCAGCTGCTCTCCTAATCCTATTAATTTGTCTGGCAGAAACCTTCCTCATTATTCCTTTATCTGAACGAACCCGTCTGTGCTCTGAATCAGCCACAAATCTTTTCACAGTACGATGATCACGCTTACGTTTTCTTGAAATATCCAATGTTTTCATACATTGTCCAAGGTATTGCACTATTTCACGCTTTTCGGCAGCAGAGAGATCCTTTTTCTTTCCCATATTGCTTGAAACCTGTGGCCTGCTTAATAATGTGGAACGAACTTCTTAAGTAGTTTTCCTTTGATTGGGCACACCTGGCAAACTAATTATCACAGGTGTCTGAGATTGATTACAATGATCCAAAGAGCCCTAAGACACAATACCATCCATGAGTTTAATTGAAAACCTAATAATTAAATGTTTATGACACTTAAATCCAATGTGCATAATAATTTTGAACACGGTGTAGTACCATGTACTGTACCCCTGAATGAAATAGTACCAAACACTGTGCCCCTAAATATAATTGTGTCAAACACTGTAAAGTAAAGCACCACATACACATACGCCCCATGTAGATAGCGCCACACACCCCCTGTAGATTGCGCCACAGACATTCCCCTGTAGATAGTGCCACACCCCTCCATGTAGATAGCGTCACACACGCCCCTGCAGATAGCGCCACACACACAAGCTGTAGATGGCAGCACACACATCCCCCTGTAGACAGCGCCACACACAGCCCCCCTATAGATAGCATCACACACAGCCCCCCTATAGATAGCACCACACAGTGCTTCCCCCTTGTATATAGTGCTACACAGCGCTCTCCCCATTGTATATAGTGCTACACAGCGCTTCCCCCCTTATATATAGTGTTACACAGCACTTCCCCCCTTGTATATATTGTCACTCAGCGCTTCCCCTCGTATATAGTGATAGACAGAGATCAGTGATCAGATCTGTTTTTCTGTTACAATGTTTTAACCCCTTCCTGACTTCAGCACGATGGGTAGGGGAGTATAGAATGGGCTGACTGGCTGAGCCAGCTCCATAGAACGTGCGTGTCGGCTGTGTGTTACAGCGGACACTTCCGGGCAACGAGCGGTAACGAGCTCGTTTATGCCACTCGACCGTGGAATTTAAATTACTATAAACAGGGGGTCGGCCCCTGTAATGTTGTAATGACGCGCCCGCAATGCAATTGCGGGGTGACGTTGGTTGGCATGGCAGCCTGGGGGCCTGATGAAGGCCCCCAGGTCTGCCATCTCTGTGCTCCTATGAAGGCAGGGCTTCGTAGGAGGATGTCAGTATCACGATATACTGCAATACATTACATGATGCCTCTGTTGAGACCTTCTTCGCTTCTCATGTAAGCGATCGATGGCTCAAGTCCCCTATGGGGAAAAGTAAAAAACAGTAAAATAATTAAATAATTAAAACTTTAAAAAAAAACAACCTTTTCCTATTTTCCCTCAAGCACAATGTAAAAAAAAAAAAATTACCATTACTGGCATCGATGAATCCGTAAAAAAGTCTGAACTATAACAATATATCATTATTTAGTTTGCACAGTGAACGCCGTAAAAAATAAAAAATGCCAGAATCACAGTTTTTTGGTCACTTCATCCCCCACAAAAACTGGAATAAAAAGTGATCAAAAAGTCATATGTACCCCAAAATGGAAACAATAGATACTACAGCTCGTCCCACAAAACATAAGCCCTCATACTGCTCAATCGATGAAGAAATAAAAAGTTATGGCTCTCAGAATATGGCGACAAAACTTACATTTTATTTTATTTTTAACAATCTGTTCTTTCCTTGTAAAAGTAGGAAAACATAAAAAAACCTATATAAATTTGGTATCGCTGTAATCGTATTGACCCACAGAATAAAGTTAACATCCTGTTTTTACCACATGGTGAATGCCGTAAAAACGAAACCCCCCAAAAGACTGAAGAATCGCTGTTTCTTTCCTATTCCACCCCACATATATTGTTTTTTCCAGTTTCCCACTACATTATATGGTACAATAAATGGTGCCATGAAAATCTACAACTCGTCCTGCAAAAAAACAAGTCCTGATATGGCAATATTGATAGAAAAATAAAAAAGTTATGGCTTTTGGAATGTGGGAAGGAAAAACCTAAAGTGAAAATCTGAAAAATGGCTGCGGCGGGATAGGGTTAAATCCTCTGTTTATGTCACACTGCCATAGAGTTAAATTATAGGAATTCTGGCTGCCTGCGGCCATCACCATGGGAAGCTTATGGAACAGGGATTTATACAGATCACATTGAACTCAAAGGGAACCTGTCAGAAGGTTCATGCTGCTCCAACCATAGGCAGCATGATATAGCGACAGGTGCCCTGATTACACTTAACTATGTTTTACATTAAAGCACTGATGCGTTTAACATAAATAGTTTTCATATATACTGTATATACTGTGTGTGGCGCTATGTACAGGGGGGCTGTATCTGGCGCTATGTACAGGGGGGCTGTGTCTGGAGCTATCTACAGGAGGCTGTGTGTGGCACTATCTACAGGGGGGCTGTGTGTGGCGCTATGTACAGGGTGTGTGTGGCGTTATCTACAGGGGGCTGTATCTGGTGCTATGTACATGGGCGCTGTGTGTGGAGCTATCTACAAGGAGGCTGTGTGTGGAGCTATTTACAGGGGGGTTGTGTGTGGCGCTATCTACAGGGGGGCTGTGTGTGGCGCTATCTACAGGGGGGCTGTGTGTGGAGCTATCTACAGGGGGGCTCTGGTGGATGATTATTCCATTGACCGGTAGAAGAGTTACACAACTGGAAAAAAAAATCCCCATCATGTAACTCTGCTACCTGTCAATTGAAAAGTCATCAACCACAGGGTCTCCCTCTTGACTCTCATTATTCTCAGCCTTTTGGTTTGTCCTGCAGCTGCTGCCGCCGTGATGAGCAAATGTTATACCCAAGTTAGGAAAAGTAACACAAAGACGATATAACCGGATCCATGATATCCAGACAGTCTAGAGATCCGCAGTGAGAATGTGCGCGTGTTATCTGCAGAAGGATCTGGCCGTGATTTGATGTGTTGATGCTGGATATTGGGCGTGGTTAGAGGCGTGGCATAAAATGTCTCTCTTTTCCAAATTCAAAAGTTGGAAGGTATGCAATACCATCAGGGAGGCATCTGATTGGCTCAAAATGTATTCTGCAGCAGGACAGCGACCCCAAACATACAGCTAATGTCATTAAGAACTATCTTCAGCGTAAAGAAGAACAAGGAGCCCTGGTGTTAAGAAACATCTGTCTCTTTAAGGGCATGTTCACACGTGGCGTAATTGCTGTGCAGACAGTCTGTCCATTGGTTTCCACACCCTTTTAGTAATCTTCGTGCAGACGTTGCGGAAAACTCCGCTGCGGACCATAGGCTGCGGTGCGGAATTTGATGTCTGCACACTGGCTGTTGCGGACTTGATGCGTACTTGTGGCGGAATTTCTCCATTGACTTCAATGGAGTTGCAAAATTACGCAATGAAATCCGCAGATGTTATGTGTGTTGCGTTGCGGATTGCTTTTACGAACACGATATTTCATCATTTTGGCTGGACCTATGTGTTTCGAGGTCTATAGCCAGACTGAGATGGAATGTTTTAAAAGAGAGCAGGATGTACTCTTCACCAGAATCTCCAACGACTTATCCACAGCAATTTACTGCACATTTTAGGCAAAGGCGCAAAGGAATCTGCAATGTGCGGCATTGATGCGGACAGTGTCTGCAGAAATATGCCACGTGTGACCATGCCCTAAGATTGTCATGACTACTAGCCTAGCTCCTGGGCGGTTCTGGTTTGAGTTGCAGAGCCAATCTCATTTCTCTGTCTTCTTCCAATCAGATTCTAGGGTGGAGTATGTAAAGAGGCTCTGTCACCAGATTTTGCAACCCCTATCTCCTATTGCAGCAGATCGGCGCTGCAATGGAGATAAGAGTAAAATTTTTTTGTTTTTTTTTAAACGAGCATTTTTGGCCAAGTTATGGACATTTTTATATTTATGTAAATGAGGCTTTCTAAAGTACAACTGGGCGTGTTTACAGTAAAAGTCCAACTGGGCGTGTATTATGTGTGTTACATCTGGGCGTGTTTACTTCTTTTACTAGCTGGGCGTTCTGACGAGAAGTATCATCCACTTCTCTTCAGAACGCCCAGCTTCTGGCAGTGCACAGACACAGCGTGTTCTCGAGAGATCACTCTGTGTCGTCACTCACTTCCTGCCCCAGGTCCTGCATCGTGTCGGCCACATCGGCACCAGAGGATAACAGTTGATTCTGCAGCAGCATCAGCGTTTGCAGGTAAGTAGCTACATCGACTTACCTGCAAACGCCGATACTGCTGCAGAATCAACTGTAGCCTCTGGTGCCGATGTGTCCTCGCTCGTCCGACACGATCCAGGACTTGGGGCAGGAAGTGAGTGACGTCACAGCGTGATCTCTCGAGAACACGCTGTGTGTCTGCACTGCCAGAAGCTGGGCGTTAACGAACAGAAGTGGATGATGCTGATTCGTCAGCATCATACACTCCCATTCCCAACGCCCAGCTAGTAAAAGAATTAAAAACGCCCCGATGTACACACATAATACACGCCCAGTTGGACTTTTACTTTAAACACGCCCAGTTGGACTTTAGCAAGCCTCATTTGCATAAATACAAAAATGGTCATAACTTGGCCAAAAATGCTTGTCTTTTAAAAATTAAAACGTTACTCTTATCTACATTGCAGCGCCGATCTGCTGCAATAGCAGATAGGGGTTGCAAAATCTGGTGACAGAGCCTCTTTAAGTCTGGTCAGTTCTTTCATTGTTGCTTGTGAATTTCTTTGTGTATCTCATCAAGCTCCCGGCTACACCTGACTATTTGGATTCTTGGAACTGGACCTCGGCGTGTCTTTAGATGAACCCTTTGCTCTCTGATTTGAACATTCTGCTCTCACCTGGTTTTAACCTCTGCAACTCCTGGTATTCCTCTTCTTTCTGCTTTGGACTTACAGTCCCGCCTGGTTAGATATTCTGTTTGCTGTTTACACTCTGTCTCTCTGGTTTCCGTTCTGGTATTGCCTGCATTGCACCTCCTGTCCAACACTGTATTCTGTTAATGCAACCTCGGTTCCATGCAGCCAAATCCAACCTGCCTTGTGGTGGGCTCTGGTGAAGACCATAGAATGGTCTTAGACTTTGCTGATCAGAGTAGTGATGGACTTGAGGTAGCGGATTACGTGCACATTTTATCCAGACAGTCTCCAGCTGCCTTTGGGGAATCGTTTACAGAGCAATTTCATAACTTGCACTCTGGGGAATTGCTCAACTAGTAATTCCTTTACATATTCACAAGCCATTTAAACAAATTATCTTTCTACTATGGAACCCATGCACAGCCTAGTGGAACAGATGCATGGTCTGACTCAGGATCTGGCCAAATGGATTCAATACCATGAAACTGTGCAGCTTCAAGCAGTCGTTCCAGCTGCTACTCCGGTTGAACCAAAAATGAACTTACCAGATCTTTTTTCTGGTGATTGTGTAAGACTTTTATAACTTTTCGGGAGAGTTGTAATTTTTATTTTCGGCTAAGACCTTTTTCCTCTAAAACTGAGCAGAAGCTGATTTGGTCTCGTCATTTCTCTATTGCAGGGAGATCCTCAAACCTGGGCCTTTTTGTTGAGACCTAATGCCCCTGAACTTTTTTCTGTTGAGACCTTCTTCGCTGCCCTAGGTTTAATATATGGTGAACCTGATATCACCGCTGTGGCTGAGCCAATCTGTTGTCTCTCCAGAAGGAACGGCATCCAGTTGAAGATTACTGGTCAGAATTTAGATGGTGGTCTGTCTCTTCACAGTGGAATGATGCAGCGCTCTGATGTCAATTCCGTCAAGGCCTTTCTGAAACCTTGAAAAATATCCTAGTAAATTACCTCCCGCACTCAACTTTAGAGGATACCATGTCTCTTGTTGTGCGTCTTGTCCTACGTCTGCGAGAGCGCAAAAAAGAAAAATCAGCAATGGTATCTCCCTTTCCCTGCCCTGAGATCCCATCATCTGATGACCATGATGTCTTCTCAAGAACGCAGACTTTTCCAGAAACGCAGAGGACTGTGTTTCTATTGTGGGGACGCTGGTCATATGCTAAGGGACTGTTCCAAACATCTAGCTCCGGAAAACTTCAGAGCCTAGATTGTCCCCGGGAGTGCCATGTAGGCAGTCAGCTTTTTCCCACATTTTCTCAAAAAATAATTTTGCCTGTTAATGTATTGTTTAATAATGTTTGTATTTCTGGTCAGGCTTTTGTAGATTATGGTCCTGCAGCTTATTTTTTGGATTTACAGGTTGCGAAAAAATTGGCTATTCCCCTAGTTCAACTGACTACCCCGGTCAAAGTATCTGCTACAGATAATACCCCTCTCTCTCAGGGGTCGGTCGAAGTTCTCCACTTCGCCTTATACTTTGGAAGTGGGAACCTTCTTAGGTAATATTGTGTATTCCATAGTTGCAGACACATAATCCTGTTATTGATTGGGTAGAAGCAGATCTGATTAAGTGGAATCCTAAATGTTATGAATCTTGCATGTCTCTGTCTACTAGTAATATTGCTTGCATCACACTATCGTTGCCTGAGTTTATTCAAGATTTTGGGGGTGTTTTTTCTGAAATTGGTTGTGAATCTCTCCCTCCTCATAGACCGTATGACTATCCCATTGTACTTCTCCCTAATGCTAAGCTGCCAAAGGGGCAGATTTATAATCTTTATGCCCCGGAAGGACAGGCCATGAAAGATTATATTAAAGACAGTCTCCGTAAGGGTCATATTCGTCCATCTACTTCTCCGGTGGGTGCAGGGTTTTTCTTTGTTGAAAAAAAAAGATGTCGGTTTAAGACCCTGTATCGACTACCGTGAATTAAATAAGATTAAGAATTAATATCCTCTTCCACTTATCCCGGACCTGTTTAATCAGATTTCAGGAGCCAGGTGATTCTCTAATGTAGATTTACGCAGGGCCTACAATTTGGTTCGTATCCAAAGAGGGGATGAATGGAAGACAGCATTTAATACTCCAGATGGTCATTATGAGTATTTGGTCATTCCTTTTGGTTTAAGTAATTCTCCTGCTGTTTTTTAGAACCTGGTTAATGATATTTTCAGAAATTTTATTGGACGCTTTGTGGTTGTGTTACTGGACGATATTCTTGTGTTTTCTTCCAATTGGACCTCTCATTTTCAACATTTAACATCCGTCCTTCAACTACTGAGGGAAAATTGTCTTTACGCGAAATTTGAAAAGTCTCTTTTTGGCGTTCAGGAAGTTAATTTCTTGGGGCATGTTCTGTCTCCTCATGATTTTCGTATGGACTCTGCTAAGGTTCAGGCGTCCAACCCACTTCACTAAAAGATCTGCAGAGGTTCTTGGGTTTTGCTAATTATTACCTAAAATGTATTCATAATTTTTCCTCCATTGTCAAACCTTTGACGGATCTTACAAAAGAAGTTACTGACCTTGTAAATTAGGAACCTAGTGTGGTCTCTGCCTTTGAAACTTTAAAACAGTGTTTTATGGAAGCACCTGTACTTGTTCAAACTGACCTTTCTAGCCCCTTTATTGTGGAGATTGATGCCTCAAGGTGTGGAGGCTGTGTTGTCTCAAGGATATTCCGTATTGACTAATTTACGTCCCTCTGCATTTTTTTCTCACAAATTTTCTGCCACTAAGAAGAATTATGACATAGGTAATCTTGAGTTTCTTGCTATTAAGTGGGCATTTGAAGAGTTTCGCCACTATCTAGCGGAGGCTAGACATCAAATTACTGTACTGACTGACCATAAAAACTTGACTTTTTAGAATCAGCCAAAAGACTCAATCCCAGACAGGCTAGTTGGGCATTATTCTTTACCAGATTTGACTTTATTGTAACCTATGGACCCGGGTCTAAAAATGTTAGGGCCGACGCATTATCTCAAAGTTTCTGTTCCTCACAGGTCCCCGACATCCAGGGATAACTGGCACTAAAAAATTTGTCTCAAGGCTCTACTGGTGGCCGTCTTTATTTCATGATGTGAGTTCCTATGTCTGTGCTTGTGATGTCTGCACTCGCGCTGACTCCTCAAATTCGTCCTTTGGGTGAATTACTGCCATTGTCTATTCCACAGAAACCTTGGTCTCATCTGTCTATGGATTTTATCACCGATTTGCCTCCCTCTGAAGGGAAAACTGTAATTTGGGTTGTGGTGGACCATTTCAGTAAAATGTGCCATATCATTCCTCTGCTTCAACTCCCTGATTCCTAAACTCTGTCTAAATTATTTATTGATCGGGTAGTTCGTCTGCATGGTATTCCGGAAAATATTGTCTCTGATGGAGGTGTACAATTTGTGGCTAACTTCTGGAGAGCTTTCTGTAAGAAACTGGGTGTACACTTATCTTTCCCCTCTGCTTTTCACCCTGAGACTAATGGTCAAATCGAGTGCTTTAATCAAACCTTGGAACAATATCTTTGGTGTTATATTGCGGATAACAAGGCTGAATGGGGTTCGTATCTTCCATTAGCGGAATAAGCTTTCATTGTTGCTTGTGAATTTCTTTGGGTAGGCAAGTATCTGATCAAGCTCCTGGCTACTCCCCGTATCACCTGACTATTTGGATTCTTGGAACTGGACCTCGGCTTGTCTTTATTTAACCCTTTGCTCTCTGATTTTATTCATTTTTTTATTTTAATTGATAACAAAAAAATGTTAACACTTCTACTTTTGAAAGCATTCTTACTTTTCAGCATTTTTCCACGAGTGCCTAAAACATTTGCACAGTACTGTATATATATATATATATATATATATATATACACTACCGTTCAAAAGTTTGGGGTCACCCAGACAATTTTGTGTTTTCCATGAAAACTCACACTTATATTTATCAAATGAGTTGCAAAATGACTAGAAAATATAGTCAAGACATTGACAAGGTTAGAAATAATGATTTCTATTTCAAATAATAATTTTCTCCTTCAAACTTTGCTTTTGTCAAAGAATGCTCCATTTGCAGCAATTACAGCATTGCAGACCTTTGGCATTCTAGCTGTTAATTTGCTGAGGTAATCGGAAGAAATTTCACCCCATGCTTCCAGAAAGCCCTCCCACATGTTGGATTGGCTTGATGGGCACTTCTTGCGTACCATACGGTCAAGCTGCTCCCACAACCGTTCTATAGGGTTGAGATCTGGTGACTGCGCTGGCCACTCCATTACAGATAGAATACCAGCTGCCTGCTTCTTCCCTAAATAGTTCTTGCATAATTTGGAGGTGTGCTTTGAGTCATTGTCCTGTTGGAGGATGAAATTGGCTCCAATCAAGCGCTGTCCACAGGGTATGGCATGGCGTTGCAAAATGGAGTGATAGCCTTCCTTATTCAAAATCCCTTTTACCTTGTACAAATCTCCCACTTTACCAGCACCAAAGCAACCCCAGACCATCACATAACCTCCACCGTGCTTGACAGATGGCATCATTCACTCTTCCAGCATCTTTTCAGTTGTTCTGCGTCTCACAAATGTTCTTCTGTGTGATCCAAACACCTCAAACTTCGATTCGTCTGTCCATAACACTTTTTTCCAATCTTCCTCTGTCCAATGTCTGTGTGCTTTTGGCCATATTAATCTTTTCCTTTTATTAGCCAGTCTCAGATATGGCTTTTTCTTTGCCACTCTGCCTTGAAGGCCAGCATCCCGGAGTCGCCTCTTCACTGTAGACGTTGACACTGGCGTTTTGCGGGTACTATTTAATGAAGCTGCCTGTTGAGGACCTGTGAGGCGTCTATTTCTCAAACTAGGGACTCTAATGTACTTGTCTTGTTGCTCAGTTGTGCAGCGGGGCCTCCCACTTCTTTTTCTACTCTGGTTAGAGCCTGTGTGTGATGTCCTCCGAAGGGAGTAGTACATACCGTTGTAGGAAATCTTCAGTTTCTTGGCAATTTCTCGCATGGAATAGCCTTCATTTCTAAGAACAAGAATAGACTTTTGAGTTTCACATGAAAGCTCTCTTTTTCTAGCCATTTTGAGAGTTTAATCGAACCCACAAATGTAATGCTCCAGATTCTCAACTAGCTGAAAGGAAGGTCAGTTTTATAGCTCCTAAACAGCCATACTGTTTACAGCGGTGCTAACATAATTGCACAAGGGTTGTCAAGTGTTTTCTAATCATCCTTTAGCCTTCTAACACAGTTAGCAAACACAATGTACCATTAGAACACTGGAGTGATGGTTGCTGGAAATGGGCCTCTATACACCTATGTAGATATTGCATTAAAAACCAGACGTTTGCAGCTAGAATAGTCATTTACCACATTAACAATGTATAGAGTGTATTTCTGATTAATTTAATGTTATCTTCATTGAAAAAAACTGTGCTTTTCTTTCAAAAATAAGGAAATTTCTAAGTGACCCTAAACTTTTGATGGCTTGAGAAAGGTTCCTGTTGAACCGAAACGTTGCTTTATTGAGGTGAATAAATCCACTTTTTGCTTTCATCTACTCTGAAGTCCTGGTGCCGTTACTGTGTTCTACGCTTTTCTCTATATATATATATGCATACACACAAATAGAGAAAAACCTGTAGAATAAGCTCAGCCAGACGGGGATAAGTTTGCAGGGAGCCGCCCAGCTAATACTCCTCCCTGAGCTCGCCAATTAACAATGGACATGAGCCGGTGTTTAAACTATGATTTCTCTAAAATGCTGCAGCGCTTTAGATGAAATCATAGTTTGGTGTAATCAGGGCATCTGTCGCTTTATCATTCTGGAAAGCATGAATTTGCTGACAGGTTCCCCTTAAAAATACATCCATCTCCAGTAAGCTTTTAAAATTTCCTTTAGTGGTGTCTGCTAGTAGTAAACCTCTGCAAAAAGCCGCTAATTCTCTGGAGAACTTGGTGTGTTTTATATGATCACCCAGCCATGAAATACCACGGACCTGCAGTGATCACCAGATCACCAAATTTGGAGATCTGTGAAAGAAAAAAGAGCTCCAACTTCTATAAGGATATACTATGAAATCGCTAAAGTTTAGACCTATTTGTATAAAAATAATAAAACGACAAATTCACTATAAATATATAGTGGATAAGATACGATTTAAAGGGGTTTTCCACCAATACTATAATGACATATTGATGAGCTGTTCCATCATTGCCTGTGGTTGTACAATGGGACACCCCACTGACCCTGAGAATAAGGTAATTCATTATAAGTAGTGTTGTTGTTCATCTGAAATAGCTTGGCACATGAACTGTACTGTCTACCCGAGACCCTACACTAGGCATAACACAGTGTATCAACCTAGAGCGTACCTTCGAAGTAGTTAGAAGTTGGGGGTGAAGTATTTAAGTTGCAAAGTGATGTAGATGAAAAATTAGCAGTGCACTCCCTTTCCTGACAACTACAATTTTTGGGGGTGCTATTCACTTTCAGAATCGGGATCCAGATTTGTTTCTTTTTGGGAGTGCCAGAAACCAGAAATGTTGTAGGCGACCTGACCATATAAATATAGACTGACAAAGTGTTTAAAAGTAACGTCATATGGCCTGAAGGTTCGTTCACTTGTACCCTGAAACAGTTTTCAACTTCACCACAGGATGTCATCATATCTCCACTGTGAAATAAATATAAAAATCTGCCAGCATCCACATTCACCAGTAGACGGCACTCACGCCTTATAAATGTTTATGACTTATAGTCAAGTATTAGGAGACAAACGTTTGCCATGTCCTTTTTTTTGTTGTCATGAAACAAATAATATAATTTCAATGTCTCACATAATTCTTGTAAAATGGAATTATTTTTATATATTGCCCTGGGATATTTCCAAAAATATTCTTTATCAGACATAAAGACGTTAGCCGATATATTATGATGGGCCATTTAAATACTGCATAGAGTAAAACAGCAGTGATTATTTATAGATGTATTTATATTTATAGATGAGTTTGTCATTTAACTTTTCATTCTGTACATAATGATAAATCACAGAAGATTGTTGGCAGTTCTATGGGCAACAATAGATAACACATCATGAATGATATCAGGGTGAGTAGCTTCTGCCTAGAAAGAGCAATTCAAATGCAACCCCCCCCCCCCCCCAACAGAGCTGGCCTTAGAGTTGTGTGACCTGTGCTGCTACATAGGGCTAACTAGCCGACCCTGCTAATGGGGACTCTACAGATGACCTGGCACCCAAGGCTTCTGACCACCATGAATGTTAATATTAAACGGGTTCTCTCATCAGATATCCTTTTATATTGAAAATGCAGGAGGAATTAGGATAAATGGCCATCCATGTAATACATACGTGGCTCAAGTCCGACAAAACTGGAGTCGATCTTATATACAGGCTAGAAAAAAAGGCTTGACTGTTTTATTGACATATGTTGTAACAAATTTATGACGGCATGTGTGTCATAACATTAAAGTAGTTTTACGAGAGTTTTTTTTTTCAACCTTTGTAGTAACCATGCAGGAAACATGAACTTTGCAGTATACTTTCATTACTTATGCTTGTGATATTTCTTGTTCCAGGTGGAGGTCACGTGATTGCTGGTGTCACGTAGGGTGCGTGGACACACTCGGCCATACCGCCTCAACAGCATGGCAGTTGGCCAACAGGAGACAGGTCAAAGTCTATAGTTCGTATAGGTGTACCTGTGGTAAATTCGGACAGCAGCAAGACAGGCTTGGATGGGACTAGGCAGCAGGCAGACACCAGGTTTGGTGTAGCAGGACAGGCGTGGTACACAGCACAGCACGACTCCAACTCAATATGGCACTTGGACCAGGAAAACACGAGATACAGGTTACAGGTAGCAGCGAACACTGGGAACTGGAAGAAACTAGGAGACCATTAACAGAGCCAAACTAGGGTAATGACAACAACGCTCAGGTAATGCAGGAAGGGGCAGAGCCCCTCTTATAGTCCAGGGTGCTCATGGGCTAATTAGGTCTTTAATTAAGGTTCGCGCGCCGGCCCTTTAAGAACAGGCACAAGCGTGCATGCGAACCCTACGGGACACAGCAGAGCAAAGCGGAAGTGAGCGCTTGCATCTCCTGAGGAGGAGATAGTGACCACCGCTCACTGATCCATGGCTGTGGCTGTCAGAAGGTAAGCAAACCTGGCGGCCTGCGGCCATGGGCATTACAGCTGGTAAAGTGTGTAGGCCTTCTACCGCTGATATCATGTACATTGGTCATGTGAAAAGCTTACCACTCCCCTAATGTATGGGATGTTAGCAGGAGGTGGGGACATCTAGCGAACGATACGAGCATGCGTGGTCAAGCACCCTAGTCAAGCACTTTGCACTAGCGCAATTGACATTATTATGCGCAGTAGGCATATTGTGCATGCGTGAAGTTGCAAGGCTATTGGATTGAAGTTGGTGGAAGAGGTTTGCCCCGAAGAACACTCCTCGTGTGTTGCATGCATGTGTTGCATGCTAAAAGACAGATGCAAAACAATAGTAAATTTGGCATACAATCAGAAAAATGGCACAAATAGTGGAAAAATAATGGTCAAAAAAGCAATGATACATGTCCCACATTTTATGGCACCGTTATAAGATTACTTTATACACAGTCGAGTCACATTATTATTACCACCTCACAAGGAAGTGAGATGTCGTGGGCTGGCTTGGTGGGTACACATATAACTTGTTGTTGCCATGGGTAAAAGGGGCGATTTATTCAGAGTTGCAAAAAGGGATGATTCTTGGCTTTCGGGCCAAGGGTGGCAGTATTTGTCAAAGCGCAGTTTGCGTGCTGCTGTGCTGAAAGTGTATCGTGAGTGGACAAATGGCACCATTGGGAATAACCGACGTGGAAACTGCGGAGCACCAGGTGAAATTGGTGTGAGAGGCGAACGTAGGCTACGAAGTTGTACGAGGGCCAAACGTCATGCTACAGTGGAGAAGCTCACCATGAAAATCAACCAGGGGGCTACCAGACGTGTATCTAAAACAACAGTTCAGCAAACTCTACTGCGTATGGAGCTCCAAAGCAGCCGGATAGTCACTGTTCCTATGCTAACAAAGGTGCATCGGAAAAAATGCTTCAATTTGCACGGCAGTATCGGAAATGGACCACCGATGATTGGCAAAGGGTTGCATTCTCCGATGAGTCACGTTTTCTGCTTTATCAAACGGATGGACGTTGGCGTGTCCTGGGAGAAACATCAGAGAACAAACACCCTACAACCATCGCTGGAACAACACAAGCTGGTGGCGGCAGCATCTGGGGAATTTTTTCATGGCATTTTCTGGGCCCACCTACTCATGTGGAAGGCACTCTGAACCGATTTGGGCATGAATCCATCGTTGCTGATCACGTCCATCCATACATGCTGTTTGTCTTCCCTGCGGCAGATGGAATCTTCCAGCAAGACAATGCGACATGTCACACGGCTAGAAATGTCCGACAGTGGTTACAAGAACACGACCAAGACTTCCAAGTACTTCCCTGGCCCCCTAATTCACCAGACTTGAACCCAATTGAGAATCTATGGGACCACCTCGATCGTCTTGTTCGCTCTTTGGATCCTCCCACACGCGCCCTCCAGCAAATGTGGGATGCTCTGCAGTCAGCATGGCTCCAGATACCTGAGACAACCTACCAGCACCTTATTGAGTCACTCCCAGCCCGTCTAGCTGCTGTCTGTGCTGCACGCAGCGGCTACTCTGGATATTAGCTGGTGGTCATAATAATGTGACTCGACTGTGTATATGGAACTGTTATTAGGTCACTGTATGTTGGTGTTATTTGAGCACTGTATGGCGGTATTTACTTAGGCATTGGGTGCCACTGCTACTTAGGCACTGTATAATATATTATTTCTGCAGTGCATGGTGATGGTGGCACTGTATAGTATTGTTATTTAGGCCGCTGCATGCTATCAGGCCAACTTATAACACTGTTATGTAGGCAGCAAACTGTATGGAGCTGTATGGTATGATTATTTGTGTATGACAGTACAAAGTATGAGGGGTCGCTAAGAGAAAGTACTGTACAGGGCATTATCCAACATAAGGCTGCCTATGCTACATAGTCATTGCTACCACAACTATGGTGGGCTTACTTTTGGAAATGTGTGGATGAACATGAAAATGACCATGCGAAGAGTGAAAATAACACTATAAACACTCATGTGTTAACATTGTGTACCTTTCTAACTATAAAATGACTACAAACTAATACAAATAGAGTTATTGTCATTAATCAAACAATATGCAAATGTAGCTGGGTTGAATTTGTGCACTGTGATATTTTACTTATTTATTTACTTAAAGTCCAATGGAAAATTACAGATCACATATTGTCAGCGTGGACCCTTGGTCAATGGGATCCTGTGAGTCCTTTAATAACTCACCCTGCTTCATACAGTGTTCAGTCCTTCTATGTTATAAAAACAACCTAACCATTATAACTGCGCAAAATCTATATCAAAATTTTATTAGTAAAACATTGTTTCGAAGTTTGCATTTTTACTATGTGATTATGTACATACATATCACTGCCATACTGTGTATACAAAAATAATGTCACCACTCTGTATACATAAATATTACTGACATACAGTATATGCATAAATGTTGTTGCCATACTGTATATACATTTAAATAATGCGGGCATTCCGTTAAATAATACCGCCATCGGGGGCGTGGCCAACGACGACATGAACGGTCGCATTTTTTAGGTGCTCCGTGCCCAGCTGAGACTTTCCTACTATTATCCTGCTGATATACCGCTATACTTACTTCCCGACCCGGACAACTTACCCGCCGAAGAGGACAAGCTGTCATGAACTGTACCAGACAATCCTTGGCGGCTGAACGGCTGAAGGAATACGCTCGTGCTGCTCCACAAGATGGCGCCGGCGCCTCTGTCTCTTCACCGTCTCCCTCCTCAGAGCTTGAGCAGCTTGAACCTCCCCACGCACCTGAAGCAGAGCTTACTTTGGCACAAGTGTCTTCCAGATTACTGGACGCTATACAATTATCTACTTCATCCTTGACTGGCAGGATCGCAGATGTGGGTCTTCTCAGGCAGGATATGCAGAATTTGAGGGAAAGAGTGAGAGAGACAGAAGATAGAATTTCTGGATTGGAGGATCGAGTGGCTCCGCAGGCGTCAAAGCTGATTCAGTTGGATAGGGTGGCTAGTCAATGGGCGCAGCGTGCAGATGACTTGGAAAATCGCCTCTGCCGCAATAATATAAGGATTCTGGGGCTGCCTGAGCGTAGTGAAGGACGAGACCCGTGTGCATTTATGGAGGAATGGTTTAAAGAAATCCTACCTGTCGCCATACTGTCCTCCTCCTATTCTATTGAAAGGGTGCACCGCGTGCCGGGTAGGCTCCCACCACCTGGAGCTCCTCCGAGGCCCATGCTAGCCCACTTTCTTAGCAGCAGAGATAGAGACGCTATTTTGCAAGCTGCACGTAAACATGGAGAGATTTGTTTTCAGAATGCCACTATACTGCTCTTTCAGGATTTTTCCGCTGCATTGCAAAAAAATAAGGGCTTCATTCGTACAGGTAAAGAGGCGACTTCGGGACTTACAGATTTCATACTCGATGGCGTTCGAGACAAGATTGAGGGTTGTACATCAAGAAAAGACTATCTTCTTCACTGACCTGGCTGAGGCGGATGAGTGGCTGAGTTCCGTGGGTCGGTCTCCTCGCCGCTAACTTTTGCATCATCTAATCTGCGTGGGACTGTTCTCTTTGTTCGCCATGTCAACACTGTCTGCCCTTGTGGGATATCGCCTGGGACTTTTAGATGAGTATATACCTTTGCAGTTACTGTGATTTTGCTATACAGTTTGCCTTGCCGTTAGTGGCTTCACTACTTACATAGAATATCCTGTTGACACAGATTCTTCCTGGAGCGGATCGCCTGTATGCGCGATCAGTTGGTATTATTACTGTATATTTTTTATTTCTCCTTGTATCCTTTGTCGTGCCAATATCTCATTTATACACTATGGTGGGGTATAGCTGGGTGTAGCCGGTGACCGTACCAGCCATACTTGTGCAGACTCCATCAGAGCTGTTGAAGACCCCTGTAGGGATACGCATTGAGCTGCTTCTTATAGATAATGTGATAAATTGTTATTTGTTTTAGCGGTCAAAATTATTCAAACTTAAGGAAACATAACGCTGGTTTTTCTTTTTTTACTCTTCTAATTTGCTCACCTATATCAGCTATAAGTTATATAGGTGATCCTCCGTTTGCCCACAATATCACTCCTGTGATATAAAGTAACTTCAAAGCCCTGAAAGCTTCGGTTGCATACTGTTAGTACTGGTTCTTTGCACCAGCTGTTCATTAGTCAATTCATTTGTACTGTTATATGATGTAACAGTGACATGACTTTGAATGTTTTATCTGTGAATGTGAGGGGCCTGGGAGACTCCCATAAAAGAAATTTAACATTCTCCTTTATTCGCAACCAAGGACCACAGATAGTCTGTCTTCAGGAGACACACCTCACCCCCTCTACTGTTCAGTGTTTGAATCAATCGTGGATTCAGTGGTCAGCCCATTCCACACACAGTTCCTATTCCAGAGGGGTTTCCATTTTAGTCCATAAATCGCTTTGATGGGAGCTGGATGTGGTTCTGAAAGATCAAGAAGGCAGATGGCTATTCAACCATTCTTGGAAAGAGGGTCATCCCTTTGTGTTGATTGGACTTTACCTTCCGCCACCGGCTTCCATGTCGGTACTTTATGAAGCGGCGAAGTTTGCTTCTCAGTTTCCTATGGCCGGAGTTTGTGTATGGGTGATTTCAACCTTCTGTTGGATCCTTCTATTGACAAGTTTTATCCTGAGCTTTACCTGGACATCTACCTGCAACCACTCCCTTGGCTGGATTCTTGGGGGAGATGGGCTGGTTGGATATGTGGAGGCAGCGATATCCTGATAAACGAGAGTTTACCTGCTTCACCCCTGGGAGAAACACGTTGTCTCGGATTGATTATATGTGCAGTAACCCCAAAGTGTATAGTATGATGGAAATGATTTCACACTTACCCCGTGCAATGTCAGATCACTCACCTATACTGGTTAAGCTTACCCTCCGTCCTCATGAAAATAGGGGGCCTAGGAAGATACATCCATTCTGGCTCACAGTGTTTGGCGAACAGGATCGTGTCCCAGATCAACTGGAGATGTTCTTTGCGGATAATCTTCCCTTTGATAATCACTCGGCTCTATGGGACGCCCTGAAGGCATACTTATGTGGATGTTTGCAGTCCTCGATTTCCTATCATAAGAGACAGTCCTCTAAGATGGAACAGCTACTAGAGAGTGAATGCACCAACTTGGAGGCTGCATTCATTGCGGATCCCTCCCCACTCACTCAACAAAAATGGTTATAGAAGGGCAGAGAATACGTACATCTCCTTCATGAAAAGACTAAACGCCGCACCTTTTTCTCTCAACAGAGATATTTCGAACGTGGCAGTCAATCCAGTAGTCTCTTGGCGCATCTAATCCATAGCAACTCTGCTTCCCCTGCCATACTACGAATCAATACAACCGGTGGGACTACGCTACAGGATAATGAGCAAATTCTCAATTGTTTTTCGGACTTCTACAAGGACCTACATAGCTCGACACTGCAGGTATCCTCTCAAAACATCAGGGATTACCTATCTGAAATAAATATTCCCGAATTGACGGACCCACAAAGAGAGTTTATGGATGCTCCTATAACTCTAACTGAATTGACGGACGCGTTGTCCTCAATGGCGAAGGGCAAGTCAGCTGGCCCTGACAGCATACCACTTGAAGTTTTATAAACACCCGAAAGCAAATGTGGCGTTGAATGGATTAACTTCTGCTTCATTTGAGCTTGGCCGGGGCACGAGACAGGGATGCCCCCTGTCGCCCTTACTCTGTGCTATGGCAATGGAGCCACTAGCGATAATCATCAGATCAGACACGGAGATGCAGGGTGTATCACATGCAGCAAGTGAAGATCGTATTGCTTTATACGCTGATGACATCATGCTTTTCGTCTCAAAGGTACAGTCTCCCCTACCTAGGAAAATGAGCCTTTTCACGTCCCTTTCCCTTTTCCCGTCCCTTGGTTGAACTTGATGGACATGTGTCTTTTTTCAGCCGTACTAACTATGTAACTATGTAATTAATACATTTGGAGATTATTCAGGACTCCGTATCAACTGGACAAAGTCGGCATTATTGTTTCTTCATCCAGACGAATCCCAGCGTGTGGGCTCCACGATGGAGGGCCTTGCAGTGGTTGAACACTTCAAATATTTAGGACTGCATATTGCTTGGAGAGCGACATTCTCCCTTCCACTCAATGTTAAACCTATTCTGGCCATCTTTAGAGAAAAATTCAAGGCGTGGGCAGCCCTTCCATTATCAGTAATGGGCCGAATCAATTTGAATGGTGATAGTTCCGAAGAGTCTGTATGTACTGCAACAGGTCTTCAGTCCTATCCCAAAGTCCTTCTTCAAACAATTGATCTCATTAATCATATCCTTTATATGGGGACGCTCTAGAGCTAAACTGGCTTTCCAAAAATTGCAACGCCCAAAGGCGATGGCTGGAATTGCTCTTCCGGATATTTACCTATACTATTTAGCTGGCCATCTTAAATATTTGGGCCCATGGACACAAGCAAGTCGACCCGCTGGAACTGAGGGAATATTACTGGAATACTCCTCACATGAATCATTATGGCCTGTCTTGTTTCACCATGGGGTTCCTGGTCCCTCTTTGCTGCCAATTTGTCAATCAGCCAGGGGAGTGTGGGAAGCAGCTGTGGACATCTCCGGTTCATCTACAATCCATGCGGAAACTTCATTATGGCACAATGTTACCTTGGGATCATGAAACACCTATCCGGATGCAGCGTATTGGTTAGCTATGGGTATACAGGTGCTTGACAACGATGTATTTCTATCCTTCGAACAAATGAAGGAAAAGTTTCACATTCCGAGACAACACTTCTTCAAATATCTACAATTGCACCATCTACTTTCTACACAATTTCCGGAACCTCGCCAACCCATCTCCTCAAATCCTCTCATTGGGGTGGTCAGATCTCAAGGACCTAAGGGGCTGATCTCTACCATTTATGCTCTCCTAATTGACTAAAAGGCTTCAGCAGCCCTGCTGCCAACTACTTCTAAATGGTCCCAACTGATACCATCACTTACTGAAGAGAATATTGTGGACATATTGCAATCTCACTTACATGTGTCGCCGGCGGCCAACAATAAGCTCATTCAGTTATACTATATTCATCAATTCTACCTGACACCTGTACGATTATTTTAAATGCATTGTATATCTGAACCTTCCTGTCCTAAATGTTCGTACGCTCCTGCAGATTTTTGGCATATGGTTTGGATGTCTCCTCGCATCCAAACATATTGGACACAAGTTGTTGGTTTCCTTAACTTGATATTACCTTCCCCTATTATAAGCTCTCCAGAACTCTGTTTGTTTAGCATAATGGAGGAAGAACAGTGGCCATATTATACCAGAATCTTTATACAAGAGACTCTATTCTTAGCTCGTAAAGGTATCTCAATGCGATGGATGGATAGGCGGCCTCCTACAGTATCAGTTTGGAAAAATATGGTTAACTCAACGGTGTCGTATAAACGTGTTATATTCAAACACAGAAATCGCCCTGACAAATTTCAGAAAATCTGGGACTTGTGGTGCGGATCTTCAGACACTAATTATTCCTCCAGAGAGCTGCTGGGAATTGCAGTGAACGCGTTGGTGGGGGGGGGGGGGGTGATAACTGCGGATTGTGGTGGTTGAAGTGGGTGTCACGGGCCTCTTGCATAAATACACACTTGTAAAAGTCTTTTGATATGTATGCTTAGATTGTTACGTTTCATGTCTCTGGTGCCATTGTTCACATGGTACTGTTTGTAATATGTGAAAATACTGTCATTATATTTTCAGCACCTACGAGTGCTTTGTCACAAATTTATAGGACATTGTTGTCCATTTTTTTATGTCTGTACTGTGATAAACTTTGTTTACTTTTCAATAAAACGAGTTGAAAAAATATCAATAATACCGCCATCCTATTAATATGTTCTCATGTGGTCCATCAATTAATTTTCAATATGTTCCCCATCTTTTCTGGAAAAAAATAAGAGTGAGCTCAACAGCATGGCAGCCTGGAATAAGAAAGCTCACACTATGAACCACACTGGCTTGTATGTTAAAGGGTAACTAAATGTTCAACAAACTTCTGACACGTCAGAAGTTTTGATTGGTGGGGATCTGAGCACTGAGACTCCCACCAATTGCTAAAGTGAAGCGGTAGAAGCGCTCATGTGAGCGCTGAGCTGCTTAGTTTCTGTTCGTTTTTTTTCCAGAAAGTCGATGTAGCGGTGTATGGGCTCATAGACATTCTATTGAGCCCGTACTCTGCTACATCGATTTCCGGAAAAAGCTGAACAGAAACGAAGCGGCTCAGCACTCACACAGGTGCTTCAGCTGCTTCATTTTAGCGATTGGTGGCGGTCTCAGCACTCGGACCCCCACCAATCCAAACTTCTGACATGTCACTATGACATGTTAGAAGTTTGTTGAACGTTTAGCTACACTTTAATTCAGTGTGAGAGGAATGTAATACACTCTTAGATGCTTCTGCACACTACTCTGTGTGTTCTTGTTCCTGTCCCTTAAAGGTGACCCCCGTTCCTAAAGCAGCTCCTTAATGACAAATTATCACTGGGGATTTGGTTGCTGGAAGCCCCAAAGATTGGCTGTTGCTGCTGGTTCATACCCATTTCAATGTAGTATTAAACAATGTCTATTGAAGTCAGTGGCTGACTATGTAGAACATAATCACGCTGAGCCCACTAACTCTATGATGGGACAGCCCCTTTCACCCTTTTATGTTTCCGTCTATTCACAGGTCCTAACCATAATCCTATTCGTATTCTTTATAAAAATTCCTGTTTCCTGCTGTCTGCCCCTTTTGGTTCTGTTGATCTAGTTTGTAGTCAATTTAAATAGTTTTGAGAGGTAGCCTAGAAAACAGCAGCTTAAAAGCATCCAAAAAGCTAATTTAGTTCATTCTGCTTGATGTTTAGTTCCTTGCCTATAATATGGTAGACACTATTATGTAGCTAGGAGTTTAAAACCCATTTATATAGTAATATTACATGCAATACGTGTCAAATGCCATTGTTATATATTGCCATATGCTTTTCCTATTTGTAAAGAGCAAAGTACTAAATAAAAGGTAGAACATAAGCTCAATAGCCTAAAGACTACAGCACTTGTAATTAAGAAGGAATTCATTCTGAGAGAAGAGCATCTGATAATAAAACTAACTGAGAAGATATGAGCTGGGTCTACAACACTGATATAACATATCAACCATCGTAACACTATGTGAAGCACTGAGTGCTAGAAACACCGCACAAAAAGATGTCCTCTACAAGGACATGTTACCACTTCTAAGTGGGGAGAATTTGCCCTCTTGGTGACCAATGAATATAGCACGTAGCATGCTGGAATCGATGAGTAATGTCAATGTGACGTTTTTGAAATAACTCTAATCATGGAAATATTAATCGAATAATAACATTTTTTAGGATGTCTACTTTTTTTCATGTAAAAAATGTAAAACATGAACCCAGGTAAAAATTCTAGCCCTTCATAACATTTCTAGGGTTTCTATAGCTAATATATAGATGTTGTACAGAATGGGGTGGTAGGTTCTAGATTGGGTAAAGAATTGTAATACCAGTGCTACTAGATTTTTGAAGAACAACAAATGTCCATGTGTGGATGGTATAGTCTACAACCAAAAAGAGATCCATCAAATGTACCACCCACTGTATATATACGTTGCGGGTTTAAGCTTGCTGCCGGAGTGATTGGGCAACTGAATGTTGGGTTCCCAGCAGTCATAGACTGCCAGGGACCCTAGAGAGAAGACAGTAGTGGTTTTCACCTCTTTTGTCCTCTCTGTAGTCTGAACCCGGCTGTTGGTCCGGGTGAATATGTGACCGGTCACATGACCGCCGGGATGCATGTAGTAGGAGGCTGCTGCTGGATTTAACCAGACCCAGCACAGCCTTAAGGGCATGCCCAGACGTGGCGGAGTTCTTCCGCCACTCTCCGCATCAATGCCGCACAGAATCTGCGTTGCAGATTCTGTTGCGGCTTTGCCTAAAATGGACATTAAATTGATGCGGACCAGCCGTTGCGTATTGGGGGGAAAGTACTTTCCCTTCTCTCTATCAGTACAGGATAGAGAGAATGGACAGCCCTTTCCCTAGTAAAAGTAACAGAAATTCATACTTACCGGGCCGTTGTCTTGGTGACACGTCCCTCTCTTGACATCCAACCCGACCTCCCTGGATGACGCGGCAGTCCATTGGCTGCAGCCGTCAATTGGACTGAAACGTCATCCTAGGAGGCCGGACTGGAGGAAGAAGCAGGGAGTTCTCGGTAAGTATGAACGTCTATTTTTTTTACAGGTTGATGAATATTGTGATCGGAAGTCACTGTCCAGGGTGCTGAAACAGTTACTGCCGATCGCTTAACTCTTTCAGCACCCTGGACAGTGACTATTTACTGACGTCGCCTAGCAACGCTCCCGTAATTAAGGGTGCACACATGTAGTCACCCATAATTACTGGAGCCCCATTGACTTTCTCAGTTTCGCTGTAGACCTAGAAATACACATAGGTCCAGCCAGAATGAAGAAATGTCATGTTAGTAAAACCAATATGCTCCGCAGCACACATAACATCTACATAACATCTGCGGACTTCATTGCGGAATTTTGACTCTCCATTGACGTCAATGGAGAAATTCCGCAATGAGTCCGCAACAAGTCCGCGACACATTGTATGCTGCGGACACCAAATTATGCACCGCAGCCTAAGCTACGCAGCGGAATTGTCCACAACGTGTAATCGAACCCAAACACAAAGCTGTGGAAGGCAATGGAGAAACGTGTACGCTGCGGATTTCCAGAGCAATTCCGCCACGTCTGGTCATGCCCTAATAGTGATAATAGTCACTATAATCGAGCAGATTTCCACTGTAACTGTAACTGCTGGGCAGCACCAATTACAATGGAAATGTATACGGTAAGAAAAATAAAATGAAATAATAAAGTTCCCCAAAGGTCTTTTCTGACCTTTGAGGGACAAGCCATAATAATAATAAAAAAAAAACAAAAAAAAAAACAAAAGTAAAGAAAAATGACACATAAAATACCCCACCAAAAATATGCTCCCCCTGCCAATAATCGTCGTAACGCTAGCCCTGACCAATTACCTTAAAATAGACATTTAATACATCAAAATTTACAGTAGACATTGACGATCACAAATAAAGTCTATTTTAGGGTAACACTATATTATTACCAGAAGACAAAAAAAATTAAAAAAGCATATTCTTTATAGTATTTTTTCAAATTAAAAGACTAAAAATGCTAATAAAAAATATATGTGTAAAAATCATACGAAAAGAATCCTGCATTAATCGCAAAACAAGCATAGCAAAAATCACGTCGCTAGCCCAACACATTAAAAAGTTAATTAACTAGAAGTTAATTCAAAGAGATGCATGGAGGCTGGAGGGAATGTTGCAGACCACTGTTGCTGAAACTTACATAAAAGGATACCTAGAATTTTTGATAGGAGAACAAAAAACACGGTGCCACATGGTGCAGGTCACACTGTGTATAGAGAAAGCAGAATAGGTGGTATGAACTCACCTATTACAGTTGTGTATAGCAAGCACAACACTGGTACAGGCAATGGATATGTGATGCAGCTGCAGCTAGGTTCAAAAGCTAATCCGCTGGAAAGGGGATCGCTTAAAGTAACATCGAAATAATTGGAACCACAATAAAGCGCTGCTAACATCAGGATGGAGTAGTGGAGAATTTATGTTTAAAAATCAATTTATTGATAAGGACTACGCGTTTCATGCCGCACCGGCGTCTTCATCAGCTCAGAAAAAACCCGATGAAGACGCCGGTGCGGCGTTGAAACGCGTAGTCCTTATCAATCAATGGATTTTTAAACATAAATTCTCCACTACTCCAGCCTGATGTTAGCAGCGCTTTATTGTGGTTCCAATTTTTTCTATTCCCTTATCTAGAATTTTAGTTGTATCTAAATGTGCCCCTAGGCATGTCAAAAATGGTGATAATGGTCTTAAGGAGTGACATTTGTTTAAAGGCTATGGAAAGACTTTTGTTTTTGTTTTACTAAAACAATGTATTATAGTTTTTAGTGCAACTTTGTAACTGGTTTTTGTTAAACAATATTTTACATTTTGAGATACAGCTTCTATGTATCCTGGATACATAGAATATGTATCTTGTGCTGAAACACAAATCTGTCAGGTCAGCGGGACTGACGGCTTCTGTGACAACAGGTCCTGCGTGTCTCTGACACGCAGGATCCACCTGTTATCGATGACATCTAAAGCCTCATGCACACGACCGTAAGGGTTTTTACTGGTCGCAAATACGGATGCACATCCGTAGCCATCCACTATTGCGGAATCGGCCATAGACTTCTATGGGCGAGTCCCTGCCGCAATAGTGGACAAGAATAGAACATGTTCTATATTTTGCGGATAATTTCTACGGCCCGGACACACATCCGTAAATATAAAATACCTAAATATAAAGGTGTCCGTGGCCTATAGAAATTAATGGGTCCGCAATTTCAATAATTACATGATCTGTAATTACGGATGAAAACTACGGTTGTGTGCATGGGGCCTAAGTCAGGACCCGCTGTCACTGAAGCTGTCAGTCCCGCTGACCTGACAGATTCAGTTTCAGTGGCGGTTACAGCTTCTATGTATCCAGGATACATAGAAGCTTTATTTCAAAAAGTTAAAAAATGTTTTAATAAAACCCAATTACAAAGTTGCACTAAACAGTATAATACATTGTTTTAGTAAAAAAAAAAAAAGACTTCAGGGATTTATATAGCCTTTAGGTCACTTGATTATTTACTACATGTATGTTCAGCTGGCAAAATATGGGCATATACTCCAATGTCTGTACCTCGCCTATACAGGGAAGCACAGTGGATACATCTGTATCTGGAAAGTAGCAAGGTTTTTATGACTTTGTGGTCTGACAATAAAGAAACTGCTCAGAAGACATTATTATATATAAGGCAAGTTGACAAAGTCAATAGATTTTTTGTTGTGTTGGAGGTACAGTGGGGAAATTGTTCCTTCCTTTGTCAAAAAGAACTCATTATAATAGGTAAGCTATAGTCATCTTGGACAGTGGTGGTAAAGTAGTCTAATGTATACAAGGACTACCGATCACCACTAGGGCTTCTATATGGAGATGCCATGGAGGTGAAGTTGACACAAAACTCTTTTGTGCATCATATGTACTTACCGTAACTAAATAGCAACATAGATTATTTACAGCATTTAGGGCCTGTTCACATCAGCGTTGGTTTCCGTTCATGGGTTCTGTTGCAGCTTTCCGTCGGAGGAACCCGTGAATGGAAAGGTTTCAGTTTTTTTGGCGGAATCAGTAGTCGATTAAGCTATTGTTTTCTCAAAAAAAAATGGAAACCTTACAGAACTCAAACAATCTGGAAACAATTTGCAATGGATGCATTACCAATGGTAATGCAAACGGAAGCTGGCTGGCTTTCCGTTCATGGGTTCCTCCTACGGAATGCTGCAACGGAACCCATGAACAGAAACTATTTCCCAATGAAGCTGTGATTGCAGTCATATTGTTTTTGACTCAGCTTTCTCAGAAACAGATACTAAAGAAAGAACTGAATAAAATTTCTTCAAAAATTAGAAGAAATAGAACAACTTGACGTTTATATTTACTAGTAAACATTTTCCTATAACCAATGGGGTACATATCATAGTGGCAGACCATGTGGTTACTATGGACACATAAGAGAGGGTCAAACATCTGATTGGTCCCATTCCTTTTGCTTCTGGGTAGTAAGAGCCTGTGCAGGAAGGGTAGGGAATTGGCCCAATGGTCACAAAAAGAGGTGAAACTACCAACAGACCATTCTGTCCTGAGCGGCAAAATCTGGCACCACAATGTGTGGTCCATTTTATCTTTGCTATTTGATATATTTGATCATCCATGTTTGCCACTGCCTATATCTGACAAGTTTTAAAGGCCGTTTCTTTCTACTTCATTTCAAGACAACTGATTGGCATTGATCCAATCAGATTGCAGCATGGATGACCAACACATGACTTATACTGAGAATAGGCTCTTAAAAGAGTTCTCCGCTTGTTAGAAAGGTCCCTAAAAAATAAGCAGAGCACAAAGTGTCCCCCCACAGCGATCAGCTGCTATTTGTGGGGAAACCTGGCGGTAAGTGTTCTATATCCCTGCGGCGCGACCACAGGGGAGATTAGGCGCTGCACAATGTCCATTCATATCAATGGGTTGTCTGTGTAATGCAGGACAGGGCAGGTCCTCCAGAGCAAGAGACGCTCTTTGTAGCCGCTCTGCACTCTGGCAAGATACGAGGACCCCCCTTTATTAAATTAGAATGCCCTAATAGGGTGTATGAAAAGTTTTTTTCTATACTGGACAACCCCTTTAATCTGAGTTCAGACCTTACATCTCTCTAATACAATTTACTGATTCAATCAGAAAATAAACACTCGCCGTGGTTTTAAGAATGACCTTCCTTTCTGATTACTAAATGTTCTGAACACAGTCTGTTTCCTAGTAACTAACACAATATGTTTATGTGGAATTGTACTTGTCCAATAAAACTAGAGGATTGGTCGACACATGCAAACAAAATAACAATTTTGTCTGTTATGTGGTTATAGTATAAAGGGAGGAAAAGGATTCCTTCATATATATTAAGCCAACAAAATGAGCACAAGTTCTCACCCTCCATTAAAATAAGGGAGTCGACTAATTTGGGTTGGGCCCCACCAGAAGGGCCCTATAGCAGCCAAATGAGCAGCCTCATTGATACATGTGCCCTTCACAGTAGACCAACAGTAATAGTTATTATTATTCTATTTCATGTTCTGAAATACAGTTCAGTCCAAATATCCCACATTAAAACTTCATCCATATCTATGTGTTTTCTCTATATCCCACTATGTAGCGTGTAAAAAGATGTTTCTTCATAAATGGTCCTTTTTCCATCATTGTATAGAAAACTAAATCTGGCCATACACATTAAAAGGAGTCGTCCAGGATAAGAAAAAGCTTTTTTCCAGAAATAGAACCACACCTGTCTATGGGTTGTGTCTGGTATTGCAGATCACCTTTATTTAAGTGAATGGAGATAAGCTGCAATGCCAAAACACACAAACTGTAGACAGGTACGGCATTGTGGCATTGTTTTTGGAAGAAAGCAGCCATGTTAGGGCCCTTTTACACGGATCAATATCGGGCAAACGAGCGTCTGTATGAACGCTCCTTCCCAATCATTGCCCTGTGTAAACAGGGAAAACGATCAGCCAATGAACGAGTAAATGCTCGTTCATTGGCTGATCGTATCAGTTATGCAGCAAGAAATATTATCGTTGTCGGCAGCACATCTCCCTGTGTAAACAGGGAGATGTGCTGCCGACATGATAGAAATGTATGGGGACGAACGATCATAGTAACGATCGCTCGTCCCCATACATAACCATGCATTGCTCCTTATGAAAGGAGCAAACGAGCGACGATCAATGAGCTGTCTTGTTGATCGGTGCCCGTTTACACCTCCCATATCGGGCCGTGTAATAGGACCTTTATTCTAATCCCGGACTACCTCTTCAACATTATCTGCAGAGATATGGCCATAAAACATTGGTCTGTGGACAACTGCTTTATCTAAGGCCCCATGCACACGACCGTAAAAACGCTTTTATGGACCCATACAGTTCTATTGGCTGCGGACACCTTTTCTTATCGCTACAGATGGGTGCCCGTGCCGTAGAACTGATCCGGGAATTATGGAGCATGTCCGTTTTTTCGTGTTTTACAGGCCGTGCTCCCATACTTTGTATGGGAGCGTGGCCCAAAAATGCGGGCGGCCATCATCAGATGGCTGTGCCCGCATTCGTGGGCTGCGATTACGGGCACAGTCGTGTGCATGGGGCCTAAAGATGTACACGTGAAATCTCTTCCTATCGTATTAAAAGTTGCGGCACGAATGTTCAAGTTGATATAGAAAGATACTGTCTTGACTGTAGACAAAAATTGTTATAGATAAGCCATGACTACACAGGACATTTCCCTTTATAGGGAAAGCCAAGGCAGTATCATAAAGGGATTAAAGGTTCAGGACAGACTTAGGCCTTATTCACACGAACGGATGTCAAACCGGCCATGAGAATGGAAGTTTTTCACGGCCTATCTGCACCCGTGCGGGACCCGAGTCCACAGATCCCTCATAGTCTTGAGTCTATTGAGGGATCCTTCAAAACAGGCAAAAATAGGACATGTTAAAAAAACGGCCGTCACACAGGCCATTACCCCGTTTGTGAATAAGCCCTTATACAACTCCACTTTAATGGATCCAATCCCAGTTTCAGCTAAAACATTTTATAAAAAAGCATGAAAACAGCCAGTTTAGGGACTTTCTTTATTTTTCTTTCCCTACATTCTTTCATTTTTATTCTTTTTTTACTTATATTTCCCTCTATGTTCCTTTTAGGTCCCCACCATCCCCCATGGGGGTTAGTCTCTTCCTATTAATTCTGTTGTGTTTTGGACACAGTACATTCCTGAAGATATTTTCCATCCACACCTGTTGTGTCTGACAATTGAAATTTCCACATTACAAAATCCCAGTCACACAGTGCAGTTGACAATTGTCACGGTTTTCAGGGCATCCGGTAATTTCCTAAAACCATAGCATTTCCTTTGTGTTTCAGTTTTGCCCCTCGTGTGCCCATTGACTTAAATGGGGAAAACTGCAACATTAAAAACTGCAGATTGACAAAGTCCTCAAAACTATAAGTTCCTTTTTGGGGTTTTTTAAAAAATTCTGTAGCATCTTTTCGTAGAACTCTACTTTGTGACGTTTCTCTATTATTCCTCCTAGAAATGTATGAATAAATTGACAACTGGTTGTTACCAATAGGGGGTGTGTCCCTACACAGAATGACAATGTACAATCTGTATGCAGGGACAAAACCCTTTGACAAGTGGAATGGTAACACCCAGTTGTCTATTTATTAATAAAATTCTAGGAGGAATAACAGAGGATTGGCACAGCACAGCGTTTTAAGAAAAAATGTTCCAAGAAATTTTATTTCATGGGGAATACAAGTATGTACTAAAATAGACATGTCACGAAAGGTAAAAGGTCCTTTTTAAGTCGGAATCAAGATTGCAGGAAAACTGCAGTAAAAATTCCCTGTATATACATGTAGTTTTTGCTTTGTTTTTTTTACAGAAGCTGCAGTGATGTGAAATCTTTTTGTCCGACTACTAGTACAAGCATGAAACAACCCATTAAGCATACCTCCCAACTTTCAAGTATTGCAGAGGTAAAACAGTTCCTACGTAGATAGTGCCACACCCCCTTAAAGATGGCACCACCCCTTCTGTAGATAGCGCTAACTACCCTGTAGATAGCGCCATTGGGGCGCCCTCTAGACGCTGTGGCTGGGTCTTTCGCTCCAGTATGAGCCCTGACGTCACTGTCCATATTTAGACAGTGACATCAGGGGCTCCCTCTATCAGCGGAATACCCGGCCAGAGGATGGCCGACACCCTGGCTGGGGATTCCGCTCCAGGAGAATCCCTGACGTCAATGTCCACATATGGATAGTGACACCAAGGGCTCCTCCAGGAGCGGAATCCCCCTGCGGGGGGGGGGGGGTGCAACACTCTGGCCGTAGATTCCGCTCCTGTAGGAGCCATTTTGTGGATGGTGGATGGTAAACACTGTTTTGAATAGAAGTTTGCAGCCCTTCAGCATTGGGAGCCACATTGGATGTAAATATAAGCTTTATCCAATAGGAAGGTGGTCCCAAATTGCAATGCTTTACTATTATGTAAACTTACCCTGAAAGGACATCTAACAAGGGTTTATTTGTTGTAAGCAACACTTAGTCCTCATGCACATGGTCATGTTATGAATCTTTTTTGTATGGGTTTGTAATATGGTGCCTATAGACTGATATGGGCCCATACTGTACCTCCATATAGAGTTTTTTATATTAATATGTAATCTTTGAGAAAAAAAACAGGGCACGATTCATCCCATGTATTATGGGGATAATTTCAGGAAGGCAACATACGGCAACACAATGCATACATACGCAAAAGACCTTAAAGTGATTTTCTCCACTGAATAGGTATTCAGGTTGTCATGGAACCTTTGCCATTCCTGTACCTTGTTAATACTCCTCTCACAAAGGAAAGGGAGATTAGATGAGGAAATAGATGTTAATTATCCCAGTGAATATAAGGTTGGTTTTACACGTTTTGACACATTTTTGGTGGCGATTTTCAATTCAGGTTTTTGCATTTCTATTTGGGTGGCATGAAAAGTTTCAAGCAGATGTTAGTTTAAAGTCTATAGTAAAATATGAATTATAGATCAAATCTGTTGCTCTCTCATACATATACCCATGGTACTAGTTACCCCTTCCTACAGAGCTATCGCTCAGAAGATCTTTTTATCTATTGACCAGCAACAATAGAGTTTGAGAAAGGCCGGATTGTGTCCGAAACATTACTTATCTCTAAACATTGTCTTATCCGAATAAATCGTTTTTTTGCATATTCACCAAAGGAGTTCTTGACTTTATCTTCTAAATATAGTAAAATATGAAACTGTCTACATATACACTGTTTTACTTTAGGCAATGGCGGATCATCATAGGGTGTTTTGGGTGGCCGCCCGGGACCCGGGGCTCCAGGGGGGCCCACGGCCGCCCATACAAAAACCGTGACAAGACGGCATTGTATATGTCCTGAAAAAGGACCTTTAGACATAAGGTCACATGACCTCATCTCTGATGTTCTTTACTATTGTTTAGAGACCTGCTAGTCACATGACCTTAGGTCCATGAGCAGCAGCAAGACGCCACAGAGAAGACTGAGGTGGGCTGCTAAGTAAGTATAAGGGGATGGATTTGTTTAAGGGGCCTGTATTTAGGGGGTCTGGTGTGGGGACTGTATTTAGGGGGTCTGGTCCGTATTTAGGAGGTTTCGTGTCTGTCTTAGTTTAAGGGGTCTGGGGTCTGTATTTAGGGGGTCTGAGGTCTGTATCAGTTTAAGGGGTTTAGGGTCTGTATATTTAGGTGTCTGTGTTAGTTTAAAGGGTCTGGGATCTGTATTTAGGGGGTCTGTATTAGTTTGACGTCTGGGGTCTGTATTTAGGGGGTCTGGACTGGGGTCTGTATTAAGGGGGTCTGGTCTGGGGTCTGTATTAGTTTATGGGGTCTATTTAGGGGGCCTGTTCTAGGGTCTGTATTAGTTTAGGGTTACTTTACTTAGGGTTCAGTATTTAGGGGTCTGTCTGGGGTCTGTATTACTTAAGGGAGTCAGGTCTGGGGTCATTATTAGTGTAGGGGGTCAGGTCTGGGGTCTGTATTTAGGGGGTCTGTATTAGTTTGAGGTCTGGGGTCTGTATTTAGGGGTCTTGGGTCTGTATTAGTTTATGGGGTCTGTATTTAGGGGGCCTGGTCTAGGGTCTGTATTAGTTTAGGGGTCTTTATTTAGGGGTCTGTATTAGTTTAGGGGGTCTGGTCTGGGGTTTGTATTAAGGGAGTCAGGTCTGGGGTCTGTATTTATTTAGGGTGCTTGTTCTGGGGTCTGTATTTGTTTAGAGGGGTCTGGTCTGGGGACTTCAATAGTTTAGAAGGTCTGGGGTCTATATGTATTCTATGATCTAGTCTGGGGTTAAAGTTTATTAGCCTGAGTAAAAGGGGTTGTCCGGGCACATCGATAGGTCCTCAGTATAAAAAAACGGTCTGTGCCCGGACAACCCCTTTAATGTATGTTTCTGGGCCTTGGTGTCTAAATTTGTGTGTTTCTATAGAGGCTGGAAATGGCTGCAGAAGTGATGGGCAAAAATGTCTCATCAGGAGAAGTCGTCATAACTGTCTGCATCAGATGGAGAAGAAAAGAAAACAATTCCCATCGGAGAAGACGTCACTTGTGAGTCACTGGATCTATAGGGGATCTGTCACACCTACTGACATGTCTGTTGTAGGAAATCCTTATATTCTACATATCTTTGTGTAGCCAGGACTAATAGACAAATCTGTGTTACCATTCCCATTGTCAAGAGGAAGTGTCCCTTAACAGTGTGATACTGTCAGCGATGGTTGGAGACTGTCAGTATGTAGGGACACAGCCCTTTGACAAGGGGAATCGTAACACGCATCTGTCAATGCTTGCACAGAAAGGTGGTGTTCACTATAGACACGGCAGAGCGGCGGTGGGGAAGGGGGCCCAAGTTTGTGGTGCATGGAGTCATATGGAGACTATGAACAGCAACATTAAACATCCCAATCACAGGAATAATTTAGTAGCTACTAAATCATAAAAATCACTTACATTGAAGTCTGCAAGACAATGCAAATAGTCATAGCATAAGTTGCCTACCAATTCAAAAGAGAAGAAAACAACTTTGGATCAGGTGAGGATCTAAGCAGATGTATACGAACCTGTATTAGCACAAATTCCCTGCAACTATGATAAATGAGAAGATATTCACAGACTGCGCAGAACAGAAAATCACACCAGCCTCAATAAATCGCTGATTTTTTTTCCCCTTTTAATTCCCCATTTCTGACGACTCGGGAAGAGCTGTGAAACCTTTTGCCCTTGAGACTTTAATATTATTTGTTAACATTTTTTATGATGCCAAATGGTCTGTGTTAGAATGGGTGTCGTTCTTTAGCTGCAGAACCATATGGCAGAGCAAGTAATAAATAAAGTATTGTGATAGTTAATGAACCTAATTGCTGGCAATGGCTTTAATACTAGGGATGTGCTGCTGAGAATTTAGCACCGCATTAAACATGCGACAGAACTCCTCTGACTTCTGAGGCTTAATTTAAGTTCTATATTGCAAACTAGAGAAAATAATTCTCAACCCTCCTGCTGGAGTAGCAACCTGCTGGTAGACTGTGATTATACGGAATTACTAAAATCTCAATCAATTTTATACACACTATTAACGCTTGCTGTGCTGCCAATATTTTTTATTGAGCGGCGCTGGTTACAGCCCAGATAATGTTTTAGATACTATTGTGCGGTAATTTATCAAAGTGCAACTTAATGGCACCAGATTCACCCGAGAAACCAATCTGTATGGGGTTTTATCTTGCTTTTTTTGCTTTTTTTTTACAATGTATACTTTTTAATGGTTGGATCTTTTGTTACTTTTATACTATATATCACCAGTAAATAGCACTTAAGAATTCATGTATAGGACATTATGAAATCAGAAACATTTAACCTCCTGTGGGCACAAAATGGCATCTGCCGCTCTGATGTTTGGCGCAACCTTTTTCATGCAGCCATAATGCGGGCGCACTTTAGTTTATTATAGCCACATAGTGCATAGGATCCTATGGTGATCTAAGTTTAGTAGAACCATGGGCATTTCCAATATTGCCACTGCACTACGACTGTGTAAAAGCAGCTTTAGGGCTTATTCAGACGAACGTATAATACGTCCGTGCTACGCGCGTGATTTTCATGCGCGTCGCACGGACCTATGTTAGTCAATGGGGCCGTTCAGACTGTCCGTGATTTTCACGCAGCGTGTGTCCGCTGCGTAAAACTCACGACATGTCCTATATTTGCCCGTTTTTCACGCATCACGCACCCATTGAAGTCAATGGGTGCGTGAAAACCGCGCACGGCACACGGACGCACTTCCGTGTGCCACGCGCGATGGGCGCTACAGTAGTCAAAACTATGAATGAAAACAGAAAAGAACCACGTGCTTTTCTGTTTACAAACATAAAAACAGAGTGTCATAATGATGGCGGCTGCGCGAAAATCACGCAGCCGCGCATCATATGCTGCTGACACACGGAGCTTTTATGGACCTTTTGCGCCTGCAAAATGCCGCGTTTTTTGCGCGCGCAAAACGCACACGCTCGTGTGAATCCGGCCTTAGGCTGGATCAACATATAGCCTTTTGCTGTGATTTCCTTGGCGTAGTCAATGGCGTTTTTCACAGTGTTTTTTAGGCTATAAAACACTTTGGGAATGTTGAAAAGGTTACATACAAAGCGCTTTGGTTTGTGGTATTTTTGGGGTCAGTGGTGTCTATTTTTAAAACGCAGCATGCAATAGGTATCACTTTTTTTTTCTGGCGTTTTTTCCATAGGCTTTTCAATAAGACATGTACGACACTAAATGAAAAACGGCACCAAAACTTCATCTGCCGATTTTACATGGGTTTTTTCAAGCAGTTTAAAATGCCAGACACAACCTTGTGTGAAGGAGGACTTAGGAATTATACAATAGGCAGAGACGCCTGTACGGGTCCTTTATCACAGAGCCGTACAGCCTGCCCTGGATATGGAATCCGATAAAGTAAAGCTTCATATGAAATTGGAGGCATATTGAGGTACAGTAGAGGGCTCATCCACTTCTCTGGTTGCCCTATAATGGCTCCGTACAAAATAAAGCTATAATTTGGCCATGTGTATGAACAAATAAAGTGGGGAAACCTTAGGGAAACCTTCGAAATATATTAGGGAATTGAATAAATATAATTTTTTCTATTTTCTTCTCAAATGTCACAACCTGTAGTCTGGGATCCCTTGACATAATCTGGATGGATTCACAGAAAAATGTTGCAAAGCCCTACATGTTTGTTATGAACACCCTGCCATTGATGAAGGCAATAACAATAGAATAGATATTAGGGATCTCTTAGTCAAGGAATATGTAAATCCTTTTGCACAAAATCACTTAGGCCCCATGTACACGACTGTAGAATTTGTTCCAAATTGAGGTCCGCAATTATTCCACAATTACGGACCAATTCACTTCGATTGACCACGGACATTTTTGCGTGAAGGTGTCCGGGCCGTTGAAAGCCTCTGCAAAAGATAGGACAAGTCCTATTTTTTGCTTTTTACAGTCCGTGCTTCCATACTTTGTATGGGAGCACGGGCCGAAAATGCGGCTGGCTGTCCACTGCCGTAGGCGGCCAGCCGTGCCGGCAATCACGGTCACTGATTACGTAAGTTCCCCTTCCCATGTACATGATGGTGATTGCTCGGGGCACAGAAGCGGTGCTCATGCAATCATTGAAGGCTGTGATTGACCTTTTCCTTCCAGCACTACGGGTACATTTCCACGTTGCTGCAGCTGCATGCAGATGAAACCATGCCCACATGCGGGGGTCAATGGCCGCATGATTTTGCCGGTAATACCACAGTGGAACCAGCAAAATTGTGCAACCATTTAACATGGAATGTGGGCATGGGTTCATCCGAATGTGACCACTGCTATGTGGGAACCTACCCTTAGGGCACGGCCAGACATGGTGGAATTGCTCTGGAATTCCGCTGCGGACAGACCGCTGCGGAAATCTGCAGCGGACATTTTCTCCATTGGTTTCCGCACCTTTTTAGTTAGGTTCGTGCAGACGTGGCGGAAAACTCCGCTGCGGACCATAGGCTGCGGTGCAGAATTTGGTGTCCGCAGCATACACTGGCTGTTGCGGACGTGTAGCGGACTTGTTGCGGAATTTCTCCATTGACTTCAATGGAGATTCAAAATTCCGCAATGAAATCCGCAGATGTTATGTGTGTTGCGTTGCGGATTGGTTCTACGAACAGGATATTTCTACATTCTGGCTGGACCTATATGTTTCGAGGTCTATAGCCAGACTGAGGTGAAATGTTTTAAAAGAGAGCAGGATGTACTCTTCACCTGAATACGCAACGGCTAATTCGCAGCAATTTACTGCACATTTTAGGCAAAGCCGCAACAGAATCTGCAACGCAGATTATGTGCGGCATTGATGCGGACAGTGTCTACAGAAATACGCCACGTCTGGCCATGCCCTAATGGTCCGGGTCAGAGAAATCTCAAATATTGGACACTTTACCCTTTCTGCACCAAAATAATTTCTGACATCTCCCTGTCAGCTCCCGCATTGCGATCACTGGGGCTGATCATTTTATATTGGCACTCCGGGGCCTAACAAAGTCCCTAAGAGCTGTTTAGTAAAGGTCTCTTTGTATGGGGTTTTTTGGGGCGTTTTTCCTACCAGCTTTTTTATAGGACTAAGGGTATGTTTACATGGCCTATTTTCAGCAGTAAAACGTAAACGCCCTGAAAAACGGCTAAAAATACGGGGGCTGAAGGCCTCCAAACATCTGCGACATTAATTTCAATGGAAAAAACAGTGTTTCGTTCCCACGGTGTTATAGAAACGCCCCGCAAAAAAGAAGTGCATGTCACTTCTTGAGACGTTTTTGGAGCAGTTTCCTTGAAAACAGCTCCGTATTTTACAGCCGCTTTATGTTGAGTGTGATCATAGACTTATAGTTGTATATATCTATACACCTATACATGTATATGTATATATATATATATATACATATTGACATATCTATCTACTGTATAGCTACCTTTATCTATATGTTCTCCTCCAGAGTAGATGTCATGTTCTAGGCTTAGTCTCTGTATGTGTATATATTATGTGGCCTCATGGAATAAATAAAAGTTGCCCCCACCTCACTTTGTTGGCTCGTTTTATACTTGTTTGTTCTCCACTCCCCATCGCTTGCGGAAAAGAAAGAGGGAGCCCTGCATAGGTTTACACTACCCAGTACCCATGGGTAAGGGGGATGGGGCCAGCCTAAACTGGTGCCCCTCTCCATTTGCCCCATAGAAGCAGCAGAAGTGGTAGTAGTAGATTTCATATCTGATCATTTTGCAGTCTTCGTTACCTCTTGTTGCAGCTTTCTGGCAGAAAAAAACAAATCATCCTAAACAGCTGTACATGGTAAATGTCAATGTGTAGATGTTACCGTATGTCTCAGAACCGTGTGCTTAGCCATCAGCTTAGATTTTTCTTTCCCTTGATTCCCTCCTTTCCTTTCGGTCTAGCAGTACCAGTCTCAGTAGTTCTTATAACCAGTATCTTGTTCTGGTCAGATATTATTTTGTTAAACGACTCATTGTATTCATTGAAAACAACAGATTCAGATATAAAATAATTTGTATTATTCTTGCTGGCTCAATGTCTACACAGAGCTCACCCAATTAATATGCGGAGGAGATTCATCTTCACACCAGGGACTGTACAGTAATCTGATGTAGGAAAACTACATCAACCAATCATCAGAACAAAGGCCCAGCGCTATTTTCTGGAGCATTGTGGCCCCTGTAATGTAAACCTAGGCATAGTGGCTAGTCCATACGTGTGTCTGTGCCTGGTACTACAGCTTATCCCCATTAGGCTAGATTCACACGAGCGTGGGGAAACTCGGACGTGATAAACGTAAAGTTTTTCACATCTGAGGTGCCCCCCGTGCGGGTTCCGTTTTCACGGATCACCATAGACTTGAGTCTATGGAGGGATCCGTGAAAATGGAACATAATAGGACATGTTCTACTTTTCAATGTGTCCTTCACACGATTTGTTAAAACAACGACCATGTGAACGGCCCCATTGAATTACATAGATTCGTGTGACGGCTGTTGTTTCAACAGCCATCACACGGACATATTCAACGCGCGTGTGAAACAGGCCATAAAGTGTAATACCAGGCTCAGTCGCACGTACAGATTAGGTCTTTAAACATTGAAGGGGCCTCGGCGCTCCAGCGTCAATAAAACATTGATGTTCTCGTCCTGGAAAACTCCTTTAATACTATATAATAACTGTATAAAACATCTAACAGTAGTCCAGACATCTTCTGGTAAATTTGCTGAGTAATTTGCTGAGTACTATAATGAGCCATTACTAGTCTGGTACTAAAATAAATTAACCGGACATCACCATAATCTATAATTTGTCACATCTGGATGATATTAAATAATGATGATTATTCGGTAGGAAACATAAATGTTCTGAATACAACAGAAAGAAATAAAGACATCTCTTCATTGGACGTCTTTGGCAGACAATTTATACATATAATCCCAGCAACTCCTCTGTAATTTTAAACTATAAAGCTATGTACACACAGGGCAGATACGCTGTGTAAAAGTACACAGCGTACCCGCTCTGGTCCCCACAGGGAATACCAGATTGTGGTGCTGTTTTTTGGTTGGAACGTCCGCTGCGAAAAACTGCACCTTAAAAAAAAAAATCTATACTTAGGCCCCATGCAGACAAACGTATTTTTTACTGTCCGTAAATACTGGCGTAAATACGGGTCCTTGGTCACACGTATTAGACCCGTATTGCACCAGTATTTACGGACCCGTATTTACAGGGGCACGTTTTCGCTGCAAAATTGCACTGCACTAATCGGCAGCCCTTCTCTCTATCAGTGCAGGATAGAGAGAAGGGACAGCCCTTTCCGTAATAAAAGTAAAATAAATTCATACTTACCCGGCCATTGTCTTGGTGATGCGTCCCTCTTTCGACATCCAGCCGACCTCCCTGGATGACGCGTCAGTCTATGTGACAGCTGCAGCCTGTGATTGGCCTGTGATTGGCTGCAGCTATCACATGGGCTAAAACGTCATCCCGGGAGGCCGGACTGGAGGAAGAAGCAGGGAGTTCTGGGTAAGTATGAACGTCTTTTTTTTTTTACACGTTGATCTATATTGTGATCGGTAGCACTGTCCAGGGTGCTGAAAGAGTTACTGACAATCGTTTAACTCTTTCAGCACCCTGGACAGTGACTATCCCTTGACGTCGCCTAGCAACTCTCCCGTAATTACGGGTGCACACACGTAGTCACCCGTAATTACGGGAGCCCCATAAACTTCTATGGGCCTGCCCGTGTCGTAATTATGGCCTGAAATAGGACATGTTCTATATTTTTTAATGCCCCGGGCACCTTCCCGTAAGCATACGGGGAGGTACCCGTGGCCAATAGAAGTCTATGGGCCCGTAATTACGGTCTGTGATTACGGCCGTTTTTACGTTCGTGTGCATGGGGCCTAACCCGTGTCATGCCCATGGCCGCGGGGCGACAGGCTCACTCCCCTCTTGACGGCCACAGCCATGAATCTGTCAGCGCTGGCCCCCATCTCCTCCTCAGAAGATGACAGCTCACTTCCGCTTCCCTCGGCCGGGTCCTGTAGGGTGCGCGCGCAAGCTCGTGCCCACTCTTAATGCACCAGCGTGCGCACCTGAGTTAAAGTGCCAAATTAGCCCATGAGCACCCTGGACTATAAGAAGGGCCCCACCCCTTCCTGCCTTGCCTGAGCTCTGTTGTCGTTACCAGGGTCGTAACTAGGAAAGACTGGGACCCATAGCAAACTTTTGACTGGGGCTCCCCCCTCCGCTGGGTATCACACAACCCCCCCCCTTGTAGATAGTGCCTCCCTATAGATTTACCATACACAGCCCCTGTAGATAGCACCATACACAGCCCCCTGTAGTTAACGCCTTACAGCCCCCCTGTAGATAACGTTTTCAGCCCCAAATCCCCCTGTAGATAACGCCATACAGCCCCCTGTAGATAACGCCATACAGCTCCCCTGTAGATAACGCCATACATCCCCCCTATAGATAACGTCTTACAGCCCCAAATCCCCCTGTAGATAACGCCATACAGCCCCCTGTAGATAACGCCATACAGCTCCCCTGTAGATAACGCCATACAGCCCCCCTATAGATAACGTCTTACAGCCCCAAATCTCCCTTGTAGATAATGCCATACAGACACCCCCTGTAGAGAACGCCATACAGACCCCCCCTGTAGATAATGCTATACAGAGTCCCCCCTGTAGATAACTCCATACAGAGTCCCCCCTGTAGATAACGCCATACAGACCCCCCCTGTAGATAACACTGTAGAACCCCCCCCTGTGGATAACGCCATATAGCCCCCCCAACAACAACAAAAACGGCCTATAGTTGGTCCAACAAAAGAGATGTATCGCCTATCAACAGGATACGGGATACATGTGTGATCGCTGGCAGCGATAAGGAGACCGGGGGACCGAAAGTCCCCGAAGTTCTCCATGACAAACCTCGGACTTCCGGCGTCTGCGCAGTTCAATAAAAAATTAAAGGAGCGCTGGTCACGCATGCGCACAAGCGCGATCGGTGTGCAAGTCATTTCTATGGAGCTGCAGACAGACCCCGGAAGTTCGAGGTTTGTCATGGAGAACTTCGGGGGACTTTCGGTCCCCCGTTCTCCTTATCGCTGGGCGTCCCAGCGATCACACATGTATCCCCTATCCTGTGGATAGGGGATGCATGTCTTTTGTAGGAACAACCCCTTCAGTGGCGTCGCGCTGTAGCAGCCATAGCAGCTGCTAGCGGAGCCTCCGGCCATGGGGGGGGGGCCGTGCCGGCGGGTGGCATGGGCCCCCTCATGCTGCGGGCCCCGTAGCAGCCGCTATGGCTGCTATAGCGGTAGTTACGCCACTGGTCGTTACCCTAGTTTGTCTCTGCAAATGGTCTCCTATTTTCTTCCAGTTCCCAGTGTTTCCCATGCCTGCTACCTGTAACCTTTATCCCGTGCTATCCTGGTCAAGTACCGTATTGAGTTGGAGTTGTGCTGTGCTTTGTACCATACCTGTCCTGTTACACCACGCCTGGTGTCCGCCAGCTGCAAAAGTCCCTTCTGAGCCTGCCTCGCTACTGTCTGAATCTACCACAGGTACACCTATACGAACTATAGACTTTCACCTGTATTCTAATGGCCTGCTGCCATACCATTAAGGCGTTATGGCCCAGTGGGTCTACATACCCAACGTGACAACCCGTAGCCATGATGATGCTTCCCTCTGACATCCTGCAGCCCTGCCTCCTGGGATGATGTTTCATCCCATGGGACCACAGCAGCCTGTGATTGGCTGCAGCTGTCTAATGGGATAAAAAGTCATCCCTGGAGGCCGGGCTGGACGCAGAAGCAGAGAGTTCTTGGTAAGCATGACTTTTTTTCTGAGTTGAGATTGTTGTGGCAAGATCACAGCTTTTCCGCTGCAAAAATCGCAATATCTGCTATCTGTTGCGGGTTTTACCTTCCTATTGAATTCAATGGGAAAACCCACAACAGAAAAACAGCGATTAACATAAATTTACATTGTGGATTAAAAACCGCACCACACATTAATTTATGAACGTTTTTCAGCTGATTTTTTACGCAGCGTGTGGATAAGATTTGTTCAAATCTCATACACTCTGCTGCTACTTGTCATGTCCGTGGCTGCGGGATGTCAGCTCCCTTCCACCCCTGACAGCCGCAGCCACGAGTCGGCAAGCGCTGGCCCCAGTCTCCTCCTCAGGAGAAGCCAGCGCTCGCGTCTACTCACCAATGCCGGATCCTGTAGGGTGCCTTTGACCTGTGAGTACTCTGGACTATAAGAGGTGTCCAGCCCCCTAGTTCTATGCCTGAGCTTTGTTGTCGTATCCCTAGTCTGTCCTTGCAAATGACCCCCTAGTGTTTCCTGCTCCCAGTGGTTTCCTGTTCCTGTTCCTGTATCCTGAATCTAGTGTCGTGCTTGCTGTAGCCGTGCGGTGCTATATTCCACGCCTGACATGCCTCTCCACACCTGACGTCCACCTGCTGCCAAGTTCCTGCCTAGCCTGTCTCGCTACTGTCCGAGCTGCCACAGGTACCCTATACGAACTATAGACTATGACCTGCGTCCTGTTGGCCAGCGGCCATACCGCCAAGACGGTACGGCCCAGTGGGTCCACGAACCCTTCGCGACAGTAAGCTCAGGCCATGGACCCCGCTGGTCAATCCAAGACCATGACGACGTCACAAGAGATGCGGGCGGATTTGCTGGATCTCCAGTCTCGACAGCACCAACTCCTCCAAGCTTTGAACGCTCTCATTCGTCAGCAGGAAGCAAGAGCTGCCATTCCTCCTACTATACCTCCTGGCAGTGTTGATCCTCAGACTACACCTCCTGGCAGTGTTGACCCGCCTTTTTCTTTGCCACTTCCGGACAGCTATGATGGAGACGCAGGTTCCTGTCGTGGATTTTTGAACCATTGCCAGATCCATTTCAGCCTGTGTTCCAGGACATTTTCATCTGACGGCGCCAGGGTTGCATTCATCATTTCTCTCCTCACCGGAAAGGCTCTTGCATGGGTGAACCCTATCTGGGAGAGACAAGGACCTGAGACCCGTGACTTCCAAGCCTTTCTCCTGACCTTTCGCATGGCATTTGAGGAGCCTGGACGGGCCTCATCTGCAGCGGCTGCCCTGATTAAATTACAACAAGGAGACACCTCCGTGAGTGAGTACGCCATCCACTTCCGCACCCTGGCGGGAGAACTGTTGTGGAACAATGAGGCTCTGGTGGCGGCATTCTGGAATGGACCTTCCCCTAGGATTAAGGTCAAACTTGCCGCTCGAGACCTGCCATCTACCCTGGATGACCTCATCCTTCTGTCCGCCCGGATTGACATACGGATCCGAGAACGCCTCCAAGAGGTTCGTCGGGAGGGAGACCCTCCTAGTCTGGGACCTACTTTGCAGCAACCCCTGCTGTCCCCAGATGTCGATCCTCCTAAGGAATTTGTGATGATGGACCGGGGTAAGCTATCCACCCAGGAGAGACAACGCAGACGCACTTCGGGACTTTGTCTCTATTGCGGCCTCGGTGGCCATTTTGTGCGCCTGTGTCCCCTAAAGCCCCAAAGCCTAGGGTTGCTAGGAGTGACAACCCTGGGTAAAAAAGGACTTTCATCCAAATTGTCCATACCAGCGCCCATAGTGTACGACGAGAGAATGTATCAGGTCTCTGCGTGTCTGGACTCGGGATCCGCGGTTAATTTCATCCGTAGAGACCTGGTGGACCTTCTTCAGTTGCCTACCACCCCTATGGAGAGCCCATTGACAATTGCTTCTATAGATGGTCTACCCCTGCCTAATCCAGTTGTTGCGGTGACCAAACCACTGAGGTTCCAAGTAGGGGCCCTCCACTCCGAACTGCTGTCGTTCTATGTCCTACCCAGAGCCGTTGATCCTGTGTTGCTGGGCCTGCCTTGGCTCCGATTGCATGCCCCAGTCCTGGACTGGAACTCTGGAGAGGTTCTGCAGTTGGGCCCCGAGTGTCACAATCATTGCCTGGGACAGATTCGTTTGGCTCAGCCTCCTCTGCCTCAGTCACTGACAGGATTGCGAGTCATTTTGCTTCATTTGCGGACGTCTTCAGCAAGATAGAGGCGGAGACACTGCCCCCACATCGGGCGTATGACTGTCCTATCGACCTGGTTCCTGGTGCTTCCCTTCCAGTAGCAGGGTATATCCTCTCTCTCTCTGCCAGAGACTCTGTCTATGTTAGAAAGAACTTGGAGCGGGGCTTCATACGCAAGTCTTCCTCCCCGGCAGGAGCCGGGTTCTTCTTCGTCAAAAAGAAGGGTGGTTCTCTTCATCCCTGTATAGACTACCGGGGTCTCAACCAGATGACGGTGAAAAATAAGTATCCATTGCCATCAATTTCAGAATTATTTTACCGTATACGTCTGTGCCAAGATCTTTTCCAAGTTAGACCTGCGGGGGGCTTACAACCTAATCCGGATTCGCCAGGGTGACGAATGGAAGACGGCATTTAACACCCGGGATGGACATTATGAATATCTAGTAATTCCCTTCGGCCTATGTAATGCTCCCACGGTCTTCCAGGAATTTGTGAATTACATTTTCCGTGACCTCCTTTATGTTTGTGTGGTAGTCTATCTTGATGACACCTTAACTTCTAACATCTCCTATCTCTAACCTCACCAAGAAGGGCATGAACGCCAAGTTGTGGACTACTGAGGCAGAGTCCGCATTCAATACCCTGAAGAGTGCCTTCATGTCAGCCTCTATCCTCCTGTCCTTCTAGGTGTGAAGTTGGACTTTTCCTCGGCCTACCATCCTCAGTCCAATGGACAGGTCGAGAGGATCAATAAAATCTTGGAGAACTACCTGCGTCACTTCGTCTCTAGACAACATGATGACTGGGTACAGTTGCTCCCGTGGGCTGAATTCTCCTACAACAATCATACCAGCGAGTCCACAAGGAACACTCCGTTTTTCATAGTCCTTGGCCAACACCCACGAATACCTCTCCCGGTTCCTGATTCATCCAATTTACCAGCTGCTGACGCGGCCTTCAAGGACTTTCTACAAATTTGTCGGCAAACTCGATCCTCCATCCTGCTGGAAGTGGATTGTGTGAAACGGAGGGCGGACACAAGGAGAAGAGAACCACCTCAGTTTCTTCCTGGCACAATGGTCTGGCTGTCCTCCAGGAACATTCGACTAAGAGTACCATCATGCAAGTTTGCTCCCAGGTTCCTCGGACCATTCGAGATCCTAAAACAAATCAACCCTGTCGCCTATAAACTTCGGCTGCCTCCTACCCTCAAGATCCCCAACTCCTTCCACGTATCCCTCCTGAAGCCAGTGGTCCTGAACCGCTACACCAAGACTCCTAGCCCTGTGGCTGTCGCCCGCGGCCCTTCAGACACCTTTGAGGTTCAGGAGATCCTGGACACCAAAAGAGTGAGAGGAAAGACCCTTTATTTGGTGGGTGGATTGGAAGGGATTTGGTCCTGAAGAGAGGTCTTGGGAGCCAGAAGAGAACCTTAATGCTCCTGCTCTTCTGAAAAAAATTCTCTCTCGCTCTGGTCCCAAGAAGAGGGGGCGTAAGAGGGGGGATACTGTCATGTCCGTGGCTGCGGGCTGTCAGCTCTGTTCCTCCTCTGACAGCCGCAGCCACGAGTCAGCATTCGCTGGCCCCAGCCTCCTCCTCAGGAGAAGCCAGCGCTTGCATCTACTCACCAATGCCGGATCCCGACTTTTAGTCTGTCTTGCAAATGGCCCCCTATTGTTTCCTGCTCCCAGTGGTTTCCTGTTCCTGTTTCCTGTTCCTGTATCCTGAATCTAGTGTCGTGCTTGCTGTAGCCATGCGGTGCTATATTCCATGCCTGACCTGCCTCTCCACATATGACGTCCACCTGCTGCCAATTTCCTGCCTAGCCTGCCTCGCTACTGTCCTAGCTGCCACAGGTACCCTATACGAACTATAGACTTTGACCTGCGTCCTGTTGGCCAGCTGCCATACCGCCAAGACGGTATGGCCCAGTGGGTACACGAACCCTTCGCGGCACTACTGTATTACGCTGGAGATTTTCTGCAGTGAAATACATTGCAGAAAATCCACAGTATTTGCGCTACGTGTGAACCAGTCCTAAGGGTACCCATACATGTAGCAGAATTGTTGCAGATTTTACACAGTGTATCCTCAGGGAATCTGCTGCCTTAGGCTCGAGTTTTTTGCAGGCAGAAAATATGCCTCAAAATTCTGTTATGAATTTTGAGGCAGAGTTTGCTCTGCCTGCATGTCGATTTTCGCTGCGTTTTTCACCCGCGGCCATTGAGCACCGTGGGCAAAAAAACGCCACGAAATGCGCTTTCTCTGCCTCCCTCTGATGTCAATGGGAGGTCAGAGACGTAAATGCCCGAAGTTAGGGCATGTTGCTTCACCTCCCATTGAAATCAATGGGAGGCCGTTTCAGACGTTCTTTTGGCGCATTTTCCGGCGCAGTTTCCGCGTCAAAAAACATGTGAATTTTTCTGTGAATATTCCACGGATTACTTCTCTTCCACATTGAAATGGGTGAAATCCGCAGTAAACATTCAGAACAGAATTAGAAAATCCGCAGCATACATTAATTTCTGTGCAGAAAATGTTCCCCAGCAGGTGGATAAGAATTGTTAAATCTCATCCACTTGCCTGCACTAGTCTTCCGCTGTGGATTTTCTCTGTCCGAAAATCCGGATTTAAAATTTTGTTACGTGTGTGAATACCCAAAGATAGCAATTTCATTTTACTGGCAGAAAGTTCCACACTTCCGAGTACAGACCAGCTTAAATCTACTTTTTGTTCCAACTGAACTGCTTTTCATCTAATTTATTTCATCCCAACAACAATAGCTACTGTGAGTTAAGGGAAAAATAGTAACTTATTGATCTGCAGGATAAAAGAGAGTTTGTGTGTGACTGAGCTGATGAGACTGTATCTTCAGAAAATGAATATTACCCAGAAATATAACATTACCCATTACATTTACAATCAACGTGATGAAATGTCAACCTGGCAGCACAAGAGTTAAATCTGATTTCCTCTCCTGAGAGGAACAATGATACAGATATGTCCGATATCACTGCACAGCTCGGTATGTTCATTTCCAGACTGGTACACAGTGACTGGATATAATTATAGGTGCCCGCATTGCGTTTGTGATAACCAACCATTTGGGCAGTCCCATTGGGAAATCACTGCCTCCACAAACTCATTTCCAGCACATCCATATTCTCTCATCTGGCTGAGCTCTTGTCCATCTGTTTCAATGGCCCCATGCCCGCTCAGCAAGTCATTCACATCATTGCCCTAGGGCACCAATGCCACTTAACAATGGCTGTAGATAGCCAGCCTCATTTGCACTGCTAATGCCATGCCGTTTCCAAGAGGCAGGGCAGCCCGTGCCAAAACAGGCAGCTGGCACTGTGTGTTCTTTTCCTATGGAAACAACCATTCAAGAGCCATAAACCTGCTCCCTATTTGTCGTCTGATTTCTTAATGAGCATTTTACTCATGAAAAAGTACCTTACCAAGATGGATGGTTCCCCACTGTGACTATAATAGCTATTCCAGTAAATATTTTTTAAGGGAAAGCTTGCAGTCTTGCGACGGGGTGACTGGGTGCCTCAATGAAATGGCTTTTGGCACCAGTATCAATGCTGCAAATTGTATTTGAACTGAAGGAACATAAAGACACAGCTTTAAAGGGCCAGACTCTTGTATAATCACAATGTAACGTGCTAGACAGATTAACAATGCACCAGGATATTCAATATGTTATACTTTATATTTTTTATTGTGACCTTTTTATACTTTTATTTATTTTATTTTATTATTTAGAAATTTGTTGTTCGAAATATAAACAATTGCATACTTTTTTTTGTAGGTATGAATTTGACTTTATAAGATTATTAAGATGCCTGTACATATAATGATTTTTTTTATACATTCGACTAAAATCAATTCAAATCTTTTGGATCATTAGTTAAAATTTCTGAAGTTTTCTTTACAAATTTTTTTCATGATTTTTCACCATGATTGGGATGTTTGTTTAGTAATCTGACTAGTCCTGAATGATAATTTACTGTGGTCACATTGAATATACTGTAGATTTTCAGTAGACAGTCAATGATGTGTGATATTGGTTGTATCATTAGGCTTACTCTCTAATCATACATCGCTTATAAATGTATTTTCAAGGAAAATCTCCAGACGAAGACTATATGCCAACAGTAGAGCGTGACATATACAACTGCAACTGTATGCCATGCAGTTGCAGACGCCACCCATTGACCACCTATTGTAGAAAAAAAAAAAAGGGGTTTAGAGCACAATATACATTTTTATTTTAATGCCTTTGTATTAAAAAGCAAAGTAGTCTACTACGCTTTTCAACACAGCAAGAAAAATGTATGTCAACACATGCGGTACCATCTAAACTCATTTGGCATACGGTGAGTTCATATTAGGCTTTGTATATTTTTGGTGTATACTCTGGGAGCATTCTCGATATTTACGGTGAACATACACCAAAAACATTGTGCAAAACATTTTTTTATACTTTATTGTTTTTAGGCAAAATTGTTACTTCTATGGCCAAACACATTATATAGCTCAAACTTTGTTAAAAAAGGCTTCATGGTCTCAGCATGTTACGCCATAGACACTCCGCGTGCTGCCATATGACAAAGATATTCTCTAGTATCCGATAGATCAGGGTTGGGGAACATTTGGTCAAGCCAAGTATGGCGGCGGCAGTGGTCTGAGCGAGGTAGGTGCGTGCCGGACCCGGGAGTGGACCAGTTCAGTCTCCTGACCTGAGTCACTTGACCTGATGTGAGGTCAGGCGACTAGACTGGTACACTCCAAGGCTGGCACGCACCTACCTCATTTAGACCACCGCCTCCTCATTCACTAATAGTCAACAACATTATTTGGCTCAGTGACGTGAGGTCAGATGACTCAGGTCAGGTAACTGGACTAGTCCACTCCCATCACAGCATGCACCGACCTCACTTTGCCCGCTGCTGCCACGTCATTCACTACTTGGCTCTGTCCACCCTACTCACTCCCATTTAGGAGCAGGAGGAGGGCAGACAGAGCCAAGTATGACGGCTGCAGTCTGAGTTAGGTTCTTGCATGCCGGCCCGGGAGTGAACCAGTTTAGTCACCTGACTTGAGTCACCTGACCTGATGTGAGGTCGGGTGACTAGACTGGTACACTCCAAGGCCGGCACGCACCTACCTCATTTAGACCGCCGCCTCCTCATTCACTAATAGTGAGCGACATTATTTGGCTTCACCCGCCCTCCTCCTGCTCCTGACCTGAAATTTAGCTGAGGCCTCATGTAGAGATAGGATCTGTCCTAAATGCATGAAGTGAGGTCAGGTGATTCAGGTCAGGTGACTGGCCTGGTCCACACCTGGGCCGGCATGCACCAACCTCACTCAGACAGCCGCCGCCTCATTCACTAGTAGTAAATGACACTACTTGGCTCTGCACACCCTCCTCCTGCTCCTAAAACGTAGAAATTTAGCTGATGCCTCATGTAAAGTTAGGACCTGTCCTAAATGCATTTGTCGCGAGACGGGCTCTACTAAGAACGCCACCGCAAAGCAAAACTTGTAGTTCCTTATCAGCTTTAGAACTACAGGCTGTTGGAGGTCCAGCTAAATTCATGTAAAATAGGAACATGTAGTTCTGTTCATAAATAACTGAGAGGCTTGGTAGGAAACCTTCTAAAACCACCTTGTGCGTATTTGAAGGCTGAGATGAGCACCTCTATCACCTTCCATCACAAAGAAATATTATAGACACAAATAAATATGGAAATACATAGAAATCTCACATTTCTTCCACTTTGACGAGCACTCCCAGGCAATGCTGAATGCCCAGCAGCAAGATTAGACCCCCTGCTGTAGCATCAAGTCCTCAAGTGCACTAAAACTCAGCTTTTAGCGCGCTCAACCACATTATATTCTACTCAACATTAAACCAGCATCTCCATCAAAATATCAACACACTTGTTCAGACCATGCCCTCCAAATGCATCATTAAGAATAAGCTTAGTTAAGAATTCTCAGACTTATTACCCTACGGGCTCTTTTAGCTGGAATATAGCAGTTCTAAGCCACAGGTAAGTTAATGACATGTAATGTTGCACTGGCATAAAAAGGAAATTGAATTATGAAAAGGACACTACTAAGCCCCCGGAGACCCTCAACTAATGAATTGTACACGTTTTCTTCTACCTAGATGGACTTTTTTCAATTTTGTTGAGTATTTTACTCTTTGCAATTGGATGATTTCATCATACACTCATGGGATTCATTTTAAAGAACTTGTCATGCGTATACCGTTGTAATATTGCTAAAACAGCTTCCCACCTTCCGTGTGAAAAAAGATTGAATATATAGAGAAGGGAGAAGAACATATTCTTTGGATTATCCATCAATACCAGCCTACTGTACAAAGACATTTAATGATACTAAAGTCATGTTTTTTTCTCAATTCTGAAACAAAAACCCTTCTGGCAAACTGATGTACATGTAAGTCATCAATGGGAGATTACCAACTTTGAAAAAAAACATAGTTTTGCATAGTTTTGTGTATTGCAGCCTGTCAAGGGTTTTGCTAGCATGTCGCAATATTGTATTGAATTTGTGTTATGAGAAATTTTGAGTGCTTAACCAAATTCAAGCAAAGATATGGATGGACACATCTGTAAGTTTAAAATTTTATTCTAAAATTCAACCAAGTAGATCTCACAAATGAACATAGAATTGTGGAGCCATTTGTGAGCTCTTTTTTAATGGAAATTAAAAACTGGAAGAACATTTTTCCAAATGCTAAATGCTAAGCCACATAGCACACTAGAGGGTAATGTACTTCTCCTGGCCACTTTATTGCTTTTATTTGGCATCAATAGTGGCATAGACATTTTAGGGCACTTTCTAATGTCACCAGGTATGGTGGAACTAATGACTTAAGATTTATTGATCCACGATAAACAGTTTCGATCACATAATTTGGAAGGGTTCAGTTTGTTGTTGATGCCAATTATTATCCCAGAAAAATACCAGAAAAATATGAAAGTCCATGTAAGTGGTGGTTTCGCAACCCTACAGGTCCTAGAAGAGTGTACAATGATCCAGCAGGGCAGCTTGAAAGACTGCATTTGGCAATATCACTGATGACTAAGAAAGAAGTGTATCCTGTTTCTTGTCCCCCAGAACTAGCAAGGTCTGGCCATGTATAGGTCCAATGTGTGCCTCCATCTATAATAGGTAAGGGGTAGACATATTGTGGGATGAAACAATATGCAAGAACATGAAGTTAATTAATTGGGGAATTGTTACATACCTCTCCCTGCTCCAGCACTGCTCCTCCGCACCTCGATGACGTGTGTGCTGTGATGCTGTGGCAACCAGGTGTTTGGCAATGATATTACCGGCCTCAGGCCAATTCTGAAGGTCTATTGCCTGATACTATTCACTATGCCCTTGCCTTATTAGTTCCTGTTATTGGATCCTGCGTCCAGCCTGCATATTTCTTCTGTAGCCTGCCTGAGTTTTGGCCAGTTACATCACTGGGCTACCCCAGGGAAGCTCCAGTAATGTAGCTTTCCTAAGAAAGAGCCCATAATGGATTATTCACACCAGACCAATCCTTCAAACTCTCTCTTAGATCCCAGAAGTACAGTGCAGGCAGGGCAACCCCTGCTGTGTCAGGAAACTCCAGTTATAGATGTACGTATATGGACAGATACGTCACTGGAGATTCCCGATGTACACGCTAGATGGATGGATGGATGGATGGATGGATGGATAGATAGATAGATACTTTATTTATCCCCAAGGGAAATTGGTTTACAGTTATAACTCCCATTTACAGTACATATTATACAAAACAATACAACATACAACGACGACATATAATAAATATATAATAAAAAAGCATTATGACACACTATAAAGACATATTATAAAGTGCAATAGCCTTTGGCATAAAAGATCTTTTAAATCGTTCTTTACTACATCGAAATTGTAGCAATCGATCACTAAAACAGCTTTATCGATTAAAATATTATGTAACGGATGCAGCTCCTCTATTTTAATTGCACTATTCTTCCTTAATAACCTTTTATTTAAAGAGGCTCTGTCACCACATTATAAGTGTCCTATCTCCTACATAAGGAGATCGGCGCTATAATGTAGGTGACAGTAATGCTTTTTATTAGGAAAACGTTAACGAAGTGCAGGGATTGTGAATAGACATCCCGTCCTGGCTGGAAGGAATGTCTAGTCACTGTCTAAACACTTCAGTAACGTTAATACGTCAGTATAAGACAGTACATAGTGAACAACGCAGTGTCACTATCCGCTGACTAAATGAATGGAGAGAAGTGCATGACGCTGATTGGTCACTGATTGGTCAGCGTCATACACTCCTCTGTACAACGCCCACTTGGTCTAAAGTAAAAACACGCCCACTTGGGCATTAAGAAGCTAATTAGCATAAAGCTAAAATCGCTCCTAATGTGGTGAAAATAGATTGTTTTTCTAAATAAAAAGCATTACTGTCACCTACATTACAGCGCCAATCTCCTTATGTAGGAGATAGGGCACTTATAATGTGGTGAGAGAGCCTCTATAATACCTCCTCAAATAAAGGCACCTCACTAACCATGATCGCTTTTCCCTTTTTGATCACCTTATTCAATTTATTCTTTTGTGCTTCTCTGATATTACCTCCCCAACAGACAGCACCATAAAATATAACGCTAGCGACCACAGAGTTATAAAACATTACCATCATTTTATTACACACATTAAACGAGCGCAAGTTACGTAAAAAATACAACCGGCTCATTGCCTTTTTGTTCACCTTTTCTGTATTCTCGATCCAATCCAATTTCTGGTCCAGATATATACCCAGATATTTGTATGATGTCACTCTCTCCACTTCCTGATTTAGAATAGACACCGGCACCACTGTCTCTTTTTTCCTGCGTAAATCGATAATCATTTCTTGTGTTTTCCTAATATTTAATTCCAACCCATTATCCACACTCCATTTAACAAATTCAGATATCACATCCCTATATTCTTTATCACATCCTCCCTTTACTGCCCCCATAATTACGGAATCATCAGTGAATTTCTGCAGATGACAACTTCCAGTATTGTACCTAAAATCTGCCGTATATAGCGCAAATAAAAACGTCGATAACACAGTCCCCTGTGGTGCTCCAATATCACTTATTTCTATCCTCGATGTACATTCTACACTACGCACACACTGGGGGCATCCCCTTAAATAATCAAATATCCAGTTAGGCACTCTAGAGTTAATTTGTATTCCTTCCAATTTATTTTTCATTAGGTCCGGCCTTATCAAGTTAAAAGCACTAGAAAAGTCAAAAAACATTACTCTCATTATCACCCCCTGCATCTCCAAAAAAGAGTACGCCCTATGTAAAAAATATAAAACTGCGTCCTCCACCCCAATTCTACGTTTATAATGTTTAAATGGAGGCTGTTACGGATACCCAAGTGTGGCATCTGTCAGCCATAAGCTAAAATAGTATCCATTTAATGGATACGTAATGAAAAGGGTCAAGAGATCGTGACGTATTCGTCAAACGGATACTAATATAGCCTATGGGTGACTGATATCACTGTTGGGCATTTGTCATAGCCTACATTGGGAGGATCCCTTATACTCTGGTACTCACTTTAGTCAGCAGCAGACAAATTGCAACCCAAGGCACCACTTTTTAACAGGAATATTAATATCCTAACAGTATGGCTATGTTCACACAGAGTTTTTTTTGACGAGTTTTTGACGCAGAAACCGCGCCGCAAAAAAGGCCTGAAAATGCCTCCCATTGATTTCAATGGAAGGCGGAGGCGTCTCGTGGGAGAAAGAAGGGACATGACCTATCTTCGGGCGTTTACGCCTCTGACCTCCCATTGACATCAATGGGAGGCAGAGAAAGCGTATTTGGCGGCGTTTTATGCCCACGGCGCTCAATAGCCGCGGGCGAAAAACGCCACAAAAAACGCGGCGTGCAGGGAGAGGAAATCTGCCTCAAACTTCCAAATGGAATTTTGAGGCAGAAATTCTACCTGCAAAAAAACTCTGTGTGAACATAGCCTTAAATTCCATCAATGAAGACAAATGTATCAAAAAGGCAAAACAAAAACTCCCTCTCATTGTTACATTAACCGTGCTTTTCCTGTTTACAGCTGCAAAAAGGTTAAATTTTACCCATAGGGTTGGCTAAGAAAGAACTAAAACAGTTTTCTTGCTTTCTTTGGGCAGGTGTGAATAATCAGTTACATTATCCGTCCTACATCTCAGGGGAATATTTTCGACTGCAGAGTAAATAACTACATAGAAACACTACCTTACTTTTAAAACTCAAGGCGATTATTAAATGCTGTGCTGAAATATGGGCCTTTGGATTCTTTTTAGATATTTCCTGGGAGATTAATTCTAGGGGCTGTTTCTTTGCAGTTTCGCTACAAATCTTCCATAAATCTTAACCACTTCATTCCTACAGAGCGTGGCGGGTCTTGAGGAGGATATTGATTGCTAATAGCAGGGCCGTTTTTTTTTATTAATAATTTGATGGGTGTCTCCTACATATTACTTAGCTATAACAAGGGAAGAGGTAATTAGATGTGCCAAGATAGAGCCCTATGCTCATTCCTATCAATTAAATGGAAGGTACCTTTCATGAAATGTAACACTGCTCAGTAAACATGCACAGAAAAACTGGTGCCAAAATGCCTCCGACTTCCTGCAGTAGGGACATCACGGTTTATTTGAGTTCTGTGTTTGCATGACCTGAATTGATTATCCTGCCTGGTAATTTGTTGACTTGCTTAACATCCTAAATGTGTGGTGGGCGCACTTAACAAGTAGGCAAGAGCGCTAGCTATTTAAAGCAGTTTGCCTGCATGTATCCTTTGAGGAAGAACACCTGAACGTCATTAACAGGACAGACCCAGTAGGTACTGATTGGCATGGATTTCATGTCATGCAAAGTTGGCAATGCCTCACCTTCTGTTCTGGCAGTCGCAGAATCTAGACTACTTCAAGATGGCAGACGTTTCCACTTCCACAACTATAAACATATGTTACACTTTCAATGTAAATATAATCTATATTTTTTAAGATTATCGGTCATCGAAATGTTTAGTTATTATGTTTGTGCACAACTCATGTTATAATACATATATTCTGCACGATGGACAACCCTATCCATATGCCCGATTAAGGTATATGGACGTCATAGAGGGGGGGGGGGCGGCACATCCATGCATTACATGAACGGCCATTTATTCGAAATGTGTGACTGGCCGCGGCTTTCTTCGACAAGAACTGCTGGATTCTTCTGAAAAAGCGTTGTCTTCATGAGATAACCCCTTTGATTGAATATTTCTATGAGGACACAGTGTGACATTAGTTATAACTAAAAACATGTGGGGTGATATTTAAATATGTAATAATTATGTATATATATATATTTATCATTAATTTGACTATAGCGTCATCGGTTAGATCCATTTTCAAACTTCAAACTACATTAAAGTCAATAGTATGACGGATAAAATAAAAATATGCAACTTATAACCAGTTCTTCCATCAATGGATTGAAGTTCCTTAGTTTTAACAATTGAAATCAGTGGGGCAACACTCATTTTTCCATCATTTTTTCATTGAAATCGCATTCTTTGTTGAATTGACTTCAAAGTCAAAATCATGGATGGGAAGAGAAACGTAATTTGCACCAGACAAGGACAATGATGGATGCAGTCAGACATTTGTTATTGATTAATTTTCATTTTCAGCCATCTCTTTGTTAAAATATGTACCATTTACCAAAAATAGTCACAACTAATGCATTTTATTGTTTTTCATTTTTTTTATCATTTATTATACAGTAGTTTCATTTAAAAACACAAACGAGGAAAATATTGCTCCAGAATAAGAAATGTGTCCGTTGTCACTAGGATATGCCATCACTTCATGATTAGTGGATGCCCCAACTTTGGATCCCTATTGATCACCTGAATGAAGGTGCAGGAGCCCCTATAGTTTTTTCTTCGCACGGAACTTCAAACAAAATAGTTAGGGCTCGTTCAGACGTGACGAATTTGCTGCAGAATTCCTCTGCGGACAGGCAGTTGAGGTCCTGGCAGTCGGACCTCCACCGATCACAAATACTTGGCACATCTTAGTGATATGGCAACACTTCTAATGGTGGCAAAACCCTTATAATCTTAATCCATCAGTTATTGGTTGACACGTGTGTCTTCACATATTACAATAATTGGAGTCTATATCCTGTTTATGCTACTTGCAAGAAACTCCAAAGGTCCCACAGGGTCATTATCACGAGATTTCGCCTTGTAAAGAGAGTGTTTTGGTAACTACATACAAGGCAAGTGTAATTTATGCAATTTCTTAAAATCTTTAAAGTGGCTCCGAGTGAAGTTTCACTTTAATTGCAAGTTGAGCAAAATGTTTAAAAATTAAGCAAGAATCAAAAAAACACAGTGGAGGATAAGATATGACAAATAAACCGTAGATTAAACTCCAGGGTTTTTTCAGCATAAAGATTGGCAGATACAAACCATAAGCATAAACAGAACAAAGATATAATACAAAACACTAAATAGCTTAGGCGTGCATCAAAAATGCACAAACTCTGCCTTTCATGTGTAATTCCCTAAACCGCCATTGTGTCAGAAAACGGATTCTTTCATGAATTTCCCAATAAATTATTTAGAAAATGCCTGCTTCATATACACATTGTACTAGTGGCGGCTCGTAATTTATGTATACCTGTTTTCTCTTAAAATAAACATCATTTGCATATTCTGTTTATTTTTAATAGATTTCAGACATGAATATGAATAGGATACAGTATGGTGAAACTCGTATTATGGTTTACCACATGGAAATGCACATTATGTTATTACATTACTGAAAGGTACTATTTTTTTTACATGGGTATTACACCAAAAAATTACATTATTTTAACACATGATGTGATCTTGACTGGTTATGTTAGCACCTCATGTTTAGCAGTAGCAGAATCTGAGATTTTATAGTTTTATTCTAAGTAACTTATTGTACGTATCATAGAGGCAGGTTCTGTGGCTGTTATTAGACTCACGGAGAAGAAGGACTTCAACTCAAGTTGGCCCCGTTAACCTGTCTAAGGGAAATGTGAACCTTTGAAACGTTACCCCTTTCCGCAGGCTATATTTCGGACAGTACCTGGTTTACATCTCCGCAGCCTTTAGGCACAATGTGCTCCTTAGGTTCCTTCCTTATGGGCAGCACAGTCTACGTAATGGAGTTTGTATGTTCTCCCCTTTTTTGTGTGGACTTCCTCCGAGTACTCCAGCTTCCTACCACACTTCGACAACATACTGATAGGTTAATATGAAATCTAGATTTTGTGAACCACAATGGTCACAGGAACCAATTTTGAGTTATGACAATCTCTGTAGAATTCTGTGGACTATGTTAGCACTATGTAAATAAATAATAAGAAACCAGTAATAATAAAAACAGTACATCATAGTATCAAACTAAAACTTACAACTGTATAATAATCTTATACAATGAGAACATCTGTATATGTATATTGAAAGGAAATTACTGTACCAACACTTGACCCTTAGCAGAAAGTATCCTTCTCCTGGCCGTTAATAAACATATGCCTTCTGAGCCTAATGTAGAGCATTAATCTCTTGTCAGCTTTGGACTGGGGTTCCTTGGGCCCACCAGAGGAGATTATTCTGAGGGCACCCCCACCCCATTTATATAGAACATGTACGTACATGTCCACTTTTCATTTCATCGTAGTCCTTGTTGTTATCACTGTACACACAGGATATAATCAATAAATTCTATAGGTAATATCAGTAAGTTCTAATAGGTAATTTGTAACTCATCCCATAAGAAATAGGCTCTAGTGGAAAGTGATTGGCTACAAAGAGCTCCAAATGGGCCCATCATTGTGTTAGAGCCTGGGCCCACCGGAGGATCCCCTGGTTCTCTGGTGGGCCAGTCCGACCCTGATCCCAGTGTTCATGAACAGGGCTGCTATAATCACATGTCCGGCAACCCTGCTCCAAGCATAACAAAATAATTACTAAGGTCTGCAGAGGAGCATATACAGCCTCAGTAGCCCTTCTCATTACCTTGTTAATGATCTTCCTTCTTACTGGACAGTACTTTGACTATCATGAGCATGGGTAACTTTGATAATGGTAGTAATTCTAGTGCATTTATAGGGTCCCTTTATGGTGAAACTGTCAGATATGAAACAATGTTCATATTGTCCCATACAAGTTATTCATATTATAAATGCATATTAATTATAATAAATGATGAAAATAATAATAATAAAGAATTATATAATAGATCATTGTGTTACTTATCTCAGTAGCAGATCATACTGGCGGTGTGGTCAGTTGGCTTATAAGTATTGTTTCAATTGGGAGAGGGGAATAGGTCGCTGCTAGTTACTTCTATCAGTCCTCATCTCCTGGTTAAAAAATTATTGGGAATTTTGAAATCTAACATATCCAATCCTTCTTTACCCCAATGGCAGATGTATCCTGTATAGTCAGGCTTGTAACATTGGGTTGTTGGGGTGGTTCCTCTTTAAAAGAAAACATTCGCAGACCAAATAAAGTTTAAACAGTTGAAATTTACTGAACAAAACTGCAAGTACAATGGCACACAAAACATTATGCTTACTTTCTTTTAAAGAAGCACAACAGGTTTGATGGTTACAACACTCAAATGAGGCACACAATCTTGGTGGTTACAGTACACACAAAGTGGCACAATTTCGTCACGTTGCAGAATGGCAAACCAATTGGAACACTTATCAAACAAGAATTCTTCCTCTGCAGGTCTCCGTTAAGCTGAAAGAGGCAACACCCAGACTATGTTACTCCATACAGTCTCATTTACGCTCTTGACCTCCACCATATAACGGACCACAATTTCTCCATCCTTTAGTCCAATAGGCACTCTCACTACAGGACAACCAAACCACTACTCATGTCTGCTCCTATGCTCTTGGTCACTATAGAAATAAGGCAACCTTCTCTCTAGGGCCCTTTCAAGGGCTCCTACCACATCACCCCTCCCATTCACTAGTCCAGCCAGTCCAGTCTAATTCAGGTCATATCTCAGGTCTACAGAACCTTCTAGATCCTCAACAAGACCTAACCACAGCTTCACCCATCCACTGGTTGCCATACTGAGCTATTTGTACAGTCCCAGCAGACTTCCCAGAGCTATCCACTCTATGCTGACATGGCTGTTTAGCTACCCTCACTTCGGTGGCAGTCTACACAAGGCACCTATAGTCCTGCCCCTTCCAGGTATTGACTCTATCAGCCTACAACCCACTAGTGGTCACTTTGCTAGCTCACGTTCCGCTCCGTGACACATGCTCCATATTGTGCTCTGCTCAGAGACTTGATAGACACAAAGGGGAGGACCCCAATAGTTGGTGGGCGTGTTAGTTAAATTGAAAAAGATTTTTTGCCTGCCGGCAAAGAAAGCCCTGTTTTCCAACTATCAAAAGAAAATAATAAAGTATTTATTAAGTATGCAACAAAGACAGACTACATGAAATTAAAATTGAGGTCCATTGCTGACTGCAATCAGCTTAGTGCAAGGTATAAGGAGTGAAGAGCTAACGGCTGCAGCACGTAGCACCCAACCCACAGTTAAATTCTAAGAGTCAGCAGGACACGTGTTAAAATTGAGATGGAAGCCCCCCCGACATGTTTCGCTACGATATAGCGTCTTCAGGGGTATCGGGGCTAAGAGACTTGCAAACCTTTCTCAGACAATCTGTCTCAAGCACAAGCTTTTCATCACGACCTCTGATTCACCACCGCCTCAGCCGCGGCCTCCAATCTCCCCCGACTCTTCGCAGAGAAACAAGTCTGCTTTCAATGGCGACCAGATCTTGGTCAACAGCGGTACGGACTTCCTACAACACACCAATCTACCACCACACACGGTTAATTCGTACTCTGCACTAATGGTGCGAAACCTTCTCCTTATAAGGGCTCTCCCTGTTCGATCTGACTGCGTGGTGGCGCAGCGCATTAGTGTCACTACGCTCCGATCACAGCCAGCACCAGGCTCTTCCTGGGCCTAGTCTAATCCTCTGTACCTTCCCTGTCACTGACCCCTAGAAGCCTCTCATTCCACTTTTGCCTGTCCTCCAGTAATCCTGTAAGACAAAACATTATATATAAAACAATATATATACAAATATACATTTACAGTGACCTCCTAAGCGGTCCATTTAAAGAGACAGGTAACCCATTAAATTACACATCAGCCCATAGGCTGAAAATGGAGATTATACAGTTCACCCTCCTTACAGTCTGCCCCTATAAACATGTATTTTGACAGCTTAAAGCTAATATTAAAGGGTTATTTCATCAAGTGATGTTATATCGCTATGGAGCTGTGAATGGGCCGCAGCACTGCATTAGATCCTTTAATGTCGGGATCGGTAGGGGTAGTGGCAGTTTGTATGATGAGAACACCCCTTTAATAAAACAGTTCTATGTGAAATGTCAGACCTATGTGATATTTCCTAATTGCCCTAATTGAAATTGCCCTAATCAAAAATACTGAAGTGTTGGAAATTACCCCCCCCCCCCCCACCCGCCCCAGTTTTAGAAAACTTTTATAAAGTGAGCAGAACTAATGATAATATATTCGATAAGTCTTCTTCCAATCTCATCTATATTAAGTTGTTTTCATGGCCTGTTCATGTCAATAAGAATTATACAGAAATGCATGGGTGTCCCATAGAAAAGAAACAGAGCAATGTAGGCTAAATAAACACACGAAGAAGATGTACAGAAACATAAATGCAGCTAAATCTTTGGAAGTTCTATAAAACTGGTTACGTTGGTAAGATTGGTATTTGTAAGGCTACAGTTATTGCTGCCATGTATAGTGCCTTGCCACAAGGAACGCTGAAGGACAGTCAGTAGCTTCCTTGGTCTATCAATTTGGTCTGTAAGGCTAATATTCACGCACACACTCATTTACAGACAGTGCCAAACATGATGTAAATACGGCTCTAGAAACACTACAAAACAGTGGGGGAACTTCATGTTTTCTAATCTTAGGTTTCAACATATTTAAAATAATAGAAAACAGCTTCTAGAATTCTATCCTGTAATTAGCTCTATAGAAAAGAGAGTGGCATGGGGTAAAACATTTTGCTTCTTAATTCACTGCCAACCGAACAAAACATTAACAGCCTGGTGACAAGCTCAATGAGCCTTATGTATTAAAAAAGTGTCCAGTCAGACCTAGGGTTCATTTTTTTGTATGTAGCACTGGAACGTATGATGAAATCTGGTTGGTTGCCACATTCTTCTTTTGCTTGAACAATGATTTCACTAATATTTTGGACTTTGCTATGGTAATCCCACCATAAAAACATTGTGATATTATGCAATCCTCTTGCAGTACTACTATGTGAGAAGAAAAATTCCCCATTACTTTGGGTCATCACATAAATTGCCTACATTTAAGAATTATTTTTGGGTAGACTTGAGATGCGGCACACTTAAGATTTTTTTTCTATGCAAACTCTCCCTATAGATACACCCTGCATAACAGCAGCTTAAGTGCCTCCATAACCGGTTAAGGACCACCCACTGTATACATACGGCACGGGTTTAAACTTGCTGCCCGAGCGATTGGGCAGCTAAATGTTGGGTGCCTGGCAGTCAGAGAATGCCAAAGACCCTGAAGAGAAGACAGATGTGGTTTTCACCGTTTTTGTCTTGTCTGTACTCATGTCTACAGCCCTTAATGGGCGCCGGGTATAGAATAGAGGCAGTGGCAGTTATTTCTTCCGGTGATCATGTGACTGGTCACATGATTGCTGGAATGGCAGTAGTAGGAGCCTACTCCTGAGTCTAAGTAGACCCAGCAGAGCCCTAACAGTGACAATAGTCACTATATCAGGGTCAATTACCCATGTAACTGCCCCAGTTACAATGGAAAATTATAGTTTAAAAAAAATTAAATTAAATCATAAAGTCCCCCAATGGTCTATGGGGGACTTTATGCAAAAATGTGTATAAAAATCATAGGAAAAGAAACCTGCATTGGTTGCAAAAAACAAACAAACACAAAAATCACATAATTTAGCACAATACATAAAAAGTTATAGCTGTTTAACTATTGCGTGCTAAAAATGTCTAAACGGTGCCTGGTCCTGAACCGAGAGTGACCTCATTTGAAGTGCCAGACCCTCATAAACTGCTCCTCCATATAATAGTGCCAGCTGAATATCCCACATAAACAGTGCCAGATAGTGCATACATATGCAGCAGTCGCCATTTAGTGACTAGACTTGTCTGATCTGTCGGAAATGCGGAAGATCTCCCCTATTTTTAAGGAACTGGTAAAGTATGAGATATCACAAGTTTAATGAATTTTAACATATTCACATATAACATGAAGAAACAATGCAGTGATGACATCATCTAGAGGTGCTTAGCAATGACATCATAACTTCTTGTTTTTAGAGTGTTTATCTACCTAGTGATTTAATTGTTCAATTGTAAGGTCATAGTTATACTAATGGATAAAAGATGCTGGGATGTATTTAACATTTTATACTTATCAAAATAAAACATAGAGTATAGATTTTTTTACATGGCATGTATTTGTCAACTAGAGACTAAAATGCAGATTTGTTTAGGATTCTACCTAATTTAGAAATTAATACTATTTTTTGTATTTACATGCTCTACACAGATAGACACACTGATAGGCAGATATAAGATCTAAATATACAATTAATATTAAGCTTTGTGGTGGTCACAAGCCTCAGGTGCCAGAGTATGGGTGGTGTCCCCTTCAGCAGGGATGACTGATGCACTTTGTGGGAACACATATGACGCACACCTCTAAGGCCGGCTCGAATAGATATAGAAAAATGTAGAAGATGGTAGCTAGAAGACATACGGGAGAAAAGAAATCAGGATATATAAGACAAATGCATGTGTAATACGATGATAGATAGATAGATAGATAGATAGATAGATAGATAGATAGATAGATAGATAGATAGATAGATAGATAGATAGATAGATAGATAGATAGACAAGCAGGTGGGTAGAATTATGGTAGAGAGATCAATTAGAAGACAAAGGTAATAAGAAAAAAAAAACAATGGCAATAAAAATATGTAAAAATAGATACTGTAAATAGTAAATAATAGATAAATAGATAGAAAGATGATAATGATCAATAGAGGTAAATGGTAGATGAAAAAGAGCATATAAGAAAAAAATAACAAAAGCAACAAATACATATACCCATAGATTATGTAAATAGGACAGATAGATGACAGACAGACAGACAGACAGACAGACAGACAGATAGATAGATAGATAGATAGATAGATGATAGTATCCTTCAACTTTAATTCAGAGCCCCCCCCCCCCCCCCCCCAGGAGAACTTTAAATAAAGTGTTTAATATTCCTCAGGCACAAATGACTCTTCTAAATAGAGAGAACAGCATTTACAAGCATAACATGCTTCAAGGAGGACAGAGCAGCAAAGCCCCTTTCGATGAACGAATCATCCTGATTGAAAGGCACAGAGAGGATTAAATGCTGTGTATAAATACACTTTACTATCACAGTAGGCTGTGCGTTAAGAGGAAGCGACTAGAATATTTTTTTATGGTGATGCAGATCAAGTGAAAAGACAGAGAATAAATAAAAAGGAAAGATAATTATTTGATGGAGTTCTTTTCGGATGTGCCCCAGCAGGGAAGGGACTGGATGCTTAGTACTGCAGACTGCCAAAGCATTAAAAGAAGCCGTAAATTGTCACAGGAGAAAATTGAAGCCGGGAGATTGAGGAGATTCAGGCACTAGTCATGTTATTTCCATTTGACTACGCGTTTCACAGACTTTTTTTTTTTTACATACTAAAGAAATCACTGCAGTGTGAAATGCAGCAGTATTTCACAAAGATATCCAATTTCTTTCTTTATGTAGTGACTGCCTTGGTCCAGTGTCAAATAATTGGACCATTTGTAGAGACAGATGAAAGATTGCAGTTAACAGCATCTATAAGGGGCTTTAAATATGACAGCGAGACATGCTCATATTATAACGAGATTATTTGACGTGATGGTTTTGTAGACAGTGTAATGGGCATTATTAGTCCTCTACCTACAACTATTCTCTTTAATCCTTATGTCTATCATGATCTGGAGAACTTACAATTATTTCAGATTTCTCTATAACACTCCTCCTACTGCTCCAAGCAATAAAACTCTTAAAAGAGATGTCAGTAGGGTTGTTCCTATATCTTATTTCATCTGTATATAGTTCGTGAAGCACCATACACAAAGGAAAATTGGGGTTCACATAGAGCGGCACTTTCCCTATTTTACTTGAGAAGAATGCTGCTCACTAGGCAGACAGCTACTGCCACAGCAGAGGGCGACAGGTAAGTGGCTTCCTAGGATCAGGTAAACAGGACACGAATTTGTCCATCTTTAGGGTCACTCAGGCAATGATAACTAGGCTTGCCCAATTTAAACACAGATCCTGATGACCTCATTGGTAAAGAATTGGGGTAAAGCATTGTGATTGCAATGTGACTTTACCTGGGTCAACAGGCAAGGTGAGAAGAACTTGCAACCTGGAAAGGGGGCATCAGTTTGCAATGGCAATGCAACGCTTTCTGAACTCTGAAGCCCGCTTTGCAGTAACAGCACAGAGGCGAGAAGAATAGATGAGGCACTGCAGCGAGATGAGGTGAGTAACAGTCAGTCATTTTTGAGTTGCGTCTTCTAATCACCCTGTCACATAACCTGCATTAAAAAAAATGTTTTATGTTAGGTTACTTGTAACGGCCACGGTTGCAGACCGCCATCTTCTCTCACCTCCCGGCATCCGTGACCGCAGACCTCTGACTTCCTGCCAATATATAATGGGAGCGAGGACAAGTAAGGTACAGTGACAGTGGGTAGGATGACTGTATGGCATTAATTGACTATGTATTGCACTATGGGGTACTGTAAGGCACTAATAGCTAGGGCACTGTATGGCACTAAAGGGTACTATATATCATCAATGACCACTATTAGGCACTATGGGGCTATGTATACCCCTAAGCTACACTGTTTAACACTAAGAAGCATTGTATAGAACTAAAGGGGTACTGTATGGCATAAATAGGAAACTATATAGGCATAATGGGTCACTTATATTAGTATTTTATGTCACACTATGCACTGTATGGCATTATTTATATGGGCACTGTGTAATACCTGGCCCATTTAAACTTGAAGTTGGCGCTTGGTATATAACAGCTAACATGCCCCCAGGCAGCTAAAATGCAAACTCTTTCTTTTAGGATTTTAATGGAGGTAACAGCTTATGTAACCACCAGCGATAGATTACATTTTAACTAAACCTTGCTTTACACTTCATAAAACATAATATGATATTAATTTCAATTCAAATATATAAAATATAAATGCATAGATAAGTACAGGTGAAAAGTTCCAAAATCCCTGTAGCTCATGACAGGCACCTTCCACACATTCCAGTAGTCGAATGCAGGACACTACATGTCAGCAGGTGTTCTTTAACCTTTCACCTTTTGCAATAACCAAAGAAGAATCAATATAAGGATACTTATAACCCTGCTCCCTTGGTTGAAAGGGTCTGAACAAGACAATAGACCTTTATAAGACCACCTCGCAGGAGCTCTGTAAGGAGTGATGAAAGTAGAACTAGAGTACAGGCATTTTTCGTTTTCCCCAATTGTTTTTCCTGTTCTATTCTGTTTTAGACAGGTCCACATCACCCCCTGTCTACCAATTGACTGCTTGTGGCTTTAAGCTACTAATGGTTCTTCTGCAGCTTGTGTGACCTCATGAGACCAGATGGTTTTGGTGAGAAAAAAGAAGCCGAGCTAAGGAAAGCCATTAAGAAGGAGATAGCGAAGATTGATGTAAAGTTACCTTGAACAATGTCTTTGTCTTGCCACCACGCCTTGTCTTTCTTTCACCATAAATACAAAAATGTCCCATCACTAAATCACTGTCTATTAACAATTAACCAGATTACGGTTAACACGTGGGGTATGGCCAGTAACACATTCTTTTGTTTAATATGCAACGCAAAATGTAGCAATTCCAGAACTGTACCCAAACTAAAGGAAAAGAATAAATAAACACTAAAATGGTAAATCATGCTGCTGTTCTCCATATCCATCAATAAAAAGGGAGTGGAAAGGTACATTTGACGTTAAAGGTGTAGTCTCACTAGGACAATCCATGTCCACATTATTAGGGTAAATGGAGGTCCTAAAGGGGAGCCTCCTGCTTGGGACCTCCTTCAATAAGCCAAAGCGTAGAGCTGCTGCAGAGAGCACATGGTCATACAACCCTTGACGATAACAGCTGCTTGTCTGGGTTTCAGCTGCCAAACACACGGCGATCAGCTGATTGATGGTGGGTGCTTAAGTAGAGAAGGGCTTGTCCACATGGAACAACCCCTTTAAGTGTGGATTTCAATCTAAAGAGCTCTAACTTTCGGATGTTCTTCTAATCAAACCCATTTAGAATAGGTTGAAGAACCATGGGTTCCTTCACAACAACTTCCATAACGGATGAACTGAAAAATTATACATTGTATGGATATAAGTCTTGCATGAAAAAAATACATTTTGTACCCTCTGCCTATACCGTGGAAGGGTGATGAATTCTGATCATGGGAAAACCCTTTTGAGTTAGAGGCTCTGTCACCAGATTATAAGTGCCCTATCTCCTACATAATCTGATCGGCGCTGTAATGTAGATAACAACAGTGGTTTTTATTTTGAAAAACGATCATTTTTTAGCAAGTTACGAGCAATTTTAGATTTATGCTAATTAGCTTCTTAATAGACAACTTGTCGTGTTTTTAGTTTTTACCAACTGGGCGTTGTACAGAGGAGTGTATGACGCTGACCAATCAGTGACCAATCAGTGACCAATCAGCGTCATACACTCCTCATTGTTCCAGCCCATTGTAACAGTGTGATTGTGCAGTGAAAGAAGCTGGGCTGGAACAATGAGAAGTGTATGATGCTGATTGGTCACTGATTGGTCACTGATTGGTCAGTGTCATACACTCCTCTGTACACCGCCCAGTTGGGAAAAAGTAAAACACGCCCAGTTGTCTATTAAGAAACTAATTAGCATAAATCTAAAACTGCTCATAACTTGCTCAAAAATTATAGTTTTTCAAAATAAAAACCACTGCTGTTATCTACATTACAGCGCCGATCAGATTATGTAGGAGATAGGGCACTTATAATCTGGTGACAGAGCCTCTTTAATACTATTGGAGTGCATATAAATCCTGTTTTTATTTCAAAAAGTGTGTGTTTTTGTAATGTTTGCCACTAAATTTTAATATTATTTATTCATTGTATTACTTTTTAATCTTTTTTTTTTGCAGTGTAGTGTATTATTTATGTATTTCATTATCTTCTCCACTTGCTTGTGTGTGTTATGATCTTAGAACCATAAGCTTAGATGTCATTATCCTCTTAGCTACTTTTAGGAAACATTAATGCATGTTCTAAGACTTTTAGCACAGTGGGTAGAATTGATCATTGGATTTCTGAATACAGAGACTTTCCCTGATACAAGCAACCCCCGGTATGGCCAGGTTCCCTCAAGGCAGTTTGATCCAGTTTTTAGTGTAAAAACCAGGAGTGGATCCTAAACGGAGGTAAAGTATAAAGAAAAGATGATATTTCTCTTTTTGCATCCATTTTTTTGTACCCCTACTGTATATGTTTATCAGGTATACGTTGTCCTTAAACCAGTAAAGAATGTAATTTCCAGGGCCACCACTAGGACAATACAGGGAGTCCAGAAGTGGGACCCTGGCTGGGTAATTTGTCCAAGAAAAGGGCTCCCACTTGCCTGTTGACTGCCAAAGACCCCCAATAGAGATGAGTTAATTAATTTTACACTAATCAAATTTAGTCCAAGTTCTCCAAAAGATTAGGATTCAGCGAAATCCAAATCTTTTGGAGTTTGCGGTGCATGTACTTACGGCAAAATAGTAGCCGTTGGCTGCTTTAAATATAATGTTTTTTTTGGGAGAATGTGTCCATATGCACCTTTTTTTGAAAACTGAACAAAAGTCCTCATGTTTGCACATTAGGCAGTTCACTTAATTTAACTCTAACTTTGTGGATCCTATGCAGTGATTCTTGGTGGGTAAATAGGAGCGAATTTCACGAAAATTTCAGGTCCGATTTAGTCCAAACAGTTGTCCGATTCTATTGGGTCCGAATAAATTTTCTGCGATTTGCGAGTTTTCTGATATCTTCGAAAGAACTGTATCCTAGATGTAATTTTATTTAAACAGTGGATGAAGGGGATTTATGGCATTACTAATTTACCGTGTTTAGTGAAGTTCTGCCCCCTTTTATTTAATCTTGAAGTGCCACCGCCTGGTTATTCAGGTCTCCTTCCTCGGCATCCCCTTCATTCTCGTCCCAAAAATTACAAGCAAATGGAGGGGCACATGATGCGACACCGTCCATCAGCGTCTCCTGTCGTAATGCGCTGCATCTGCACTCGTTTTCTGGTGCGTAAGAATAGATGAAGGCTTCATATAATACTTTCATCTGCGCTTGCGCACCAGGAAACTAGCGTTGGCATAGTGCCTTACAATAGGACACGCTGATAGACAGGTTTGCGTCACATGCCCCTTCATCAGCGGCCATTTTTGGGACGAGAGCTAAATATATTCCTGGGGTGGAGACCGGGATATCCAAGTTGTGGGGCTTACATAAAACAAGGCAGGACTTCTAAACACAGTCTATTAGTAATTCCATATATCCCCCTTATCCACTGTTTAAAACAAAAATACATCTAGGATACAGTTCTTTCGAAGATATGAGAGAATAAGGCACAAGCTTTCAGGGCAATCGGGGCTTTCGCAGTTCGCAGCAAATTTATTCGGACTCAATTGCATTGGATAACCGATTTGACTGTATTGAACCTGAAATGAATTTCGGGAAATTCACTCTTATTTAACCCCCAAGAATCACTGCGTGGGATCCGCAAAGTTACAGTTACATTAAGTAAACTGCCTAATGTGCAAACATGAGGACTTTTGTTCATTTTACAAAAAAGTTGCATACGGATATTCTCCCCACAGATGCCCACACATAACAATATTTGTAGCCCACTTTATGTAGGAAGGGAAATTACATAATATATGTGCTGTATAATTGTCCCCCAAAACATCCTCCATCAGATTCCCCTCTAAATGTACAAAACTGGGTACAACATGGATAATAGGAGATATGGAACAGAGCCAGAGAACATATAGTGAGTGGCAGCCCTACCCAATACTTCTGAGGACTGGTGGCCAACCATCAATCCCTGTGAAGTGAGAAGCGCCACCAGGGCTTCTTCACTATACTGAGAAATACTGCCAGGACTCCATAGAAGCAAAGAGATCCAACAGCATCACCCGCTGGTTGTTAACAGGTGCTGCCTGGCAAGCATTGCGCTTACCCAAATTATTCATTAGGGATTATGAAGCGCTTCCTGAGGAATAATTATAATATGAGACTTTTGTTCTTACTAGAGTTTCCCTTTAAGTCACATGTAACAATAAATAGTGTTATGTTCAGTGGAAATCAATTTCTAAAAACCCTTTCAAGTTCTGATTTCAGAAATGTTTCTCCCATGCTACTTCTTCTGCGTTTTGAAAGGCAAATAGTGGGCACAACAATTTTGAATTACATTGGTAATATTACCTGCAATGACTAAAGAGGGTTCTTTGACTGTACTTTAAAAACTTTTTGCAATACCCTACTGATTAACTCCTTTGTTGAGTTTTTGTGAAAGAACAATGTGTTTTATCTCTTGAGGAAACCTACAGAGGGCGCTATTGCCTGTACAGAATGCTTTGGCGTCAGAATGCATTGAAAAACAATTTTCTATGCATTCTGCAGTAAAGATCCTTATGATTTGAAATGCATATATGTATAAAAATATGGTTCCTTGCTCAACTAAACTATTATATGTTACCGTGAAGCAACAGGAAGTTTATTAAGTGAATGCCATACGTCTCATTGATACAATACAAATCTAAGCACACATTTCACCTTAGATGATCTTAGCACTAATGCATTTAATAGCTGCAAAACAATTCTCAATTATCTTTAGGATTTGAATGCTGTTTCTTAAAACATTCTCTAGCCACAAAATTGAAGACTCAGTTTCGACTAGAAACTTGTCCTTGACCACAGACTTTGGCCTCATGCACACGACTGTAGCCATGTGCATGGCCGTGATTTTCCGGTCGGCCGGCAGTGGTCTATCAACCGCGAGCAGCCCACAAATCTCGTGCTGTGATTTTCAATGAGCCTGGAACGCAGAACACGGCCGTAATAAGACTTGCCCGTTCTTTCTGCAGTCCAGGCTCCCGGGCAATGCACGGACCGTGAAAACCACGGTAGTGTGCATGGCCCCCTAGGAATGAATGGGGCCACAATTCTCCCGTGGATTTTCGTAGGAATTGCGACCGCAAAAGCATGTTCGTGTGCATGGGGCCTTTGTCATGAATAGAGCATAAGGCTGCAGGCTGCTTACTAAATCTGCCCATACACATTACATGGGTCTGCTAGCGGCATTTTTCCCCATCCCCATTGAAATAAACATACACACTCAGTTGAGCCACACGTCAAGTAAGAAGTCCAGCAAAACATCTCCCCATATATCAGTTCCTTTGATTCCTGTGAGTGTGACATTTGGAAAACTATATCCAAATATTACCTTCCCCCATAGATGCCCCATAAAAACAATAATAAACTTTATAATTTACTCACCTTTAAAGTTTGTAATTTAAACTATACAATGACCTAAAAGAGCAAATTATAAGTCAAAGGAATGTGTTAGGATCCATGACAAAAAAAGATCTGTCATATCCAACATAAATCCTTTAAACATGGAAAACGCAGGAGTGAAAAGATTCCTGGATGAGTACCCCTACATAGAACGAAGCGTAGACTAAAATGATATTAAGTGAAAACTGATATCAAATTATATGGTTGCAATTATTGCTGCTACAGTGACAACATCCAGTTATAAAAGGGGCTATTCAGTTCATAAAACATATTTTCATACACCCTATTAGAGCATTTTGAGTTATTAGAGGGGGTCCTCTGTTCAGATCCTCATCTCTTGGCCAGAGTAGTTCGGTTACAAAGATAGCATCTCTTGTTCTGGAGGACCTGTCCTGTCCTGCATTAGACAGACAATTTATTCATTTCAATGGGCACTGTGTAATACTTAATCTCACATGTGGTGGCGCTGCAGGGAAATTGAGCACTAGGTAACCCCACAGATTACATCTGATATGAGCAGGGGAGCAATGTGTGATCAACTTATTGTCAGAGGACCCTTCTAACAAGAAGGAATTGTCCAAAGCAGAAAACACTTCAAGTTCCTTTTCCCTTCCTATTGAATGACGACAAGCAGTTATCTTGCAAACCATGATGAATTGATACAGACAGTATATTGGAAAATTATTTACATTTTCTACGTTGAAACCATAATACCCCATTTAAAGATTTAAAGAGGACCTGTCATCTCTCCTGACATGTCTATTTTAGTAAATACTTGTATTGCCCGTTAAATAACAATTCTGGAAGATATTTTCTTTGCGTTGTGCCGTTCCTCTGCTAGTCTTCTTAGAAATGCATGAATAAATTGAGAACTGAGTGTTATCAAGTGGATTTGAATGAGAGAGTGAGACTGTGTCGGGTGTGTCCCTACTACACTGTCTCACTATGTCAACACTGATTGGACAGTGTCAATCTATGTAGGGACACAACTTCAACTGGCAACAACCAATAATTAATTTATACATTTCTAGGTAGAATAACAGAGGAATGGCACAACATAGAGTTCTAAGAAAAGATGTTCCAGAATTGATATTTCATGGGGAATACAATTAGTTACTAAAACAGATACGTCAGGAGAAGTGACAAGGAGTTTTCCGGCTAATAACAGGTTTATGCCCCTTTAAATGTAAAGAGAGAATTACTTACATATAAATGGGCGCACCGGTGGTCAGATGCACCGTTCCGCCCCGTTCCCTGTTATCAGTGCCAGTCACGTGATTACATCAGCTCTGCCTCTTCATTGGTAGTTTGTGGTAACGACCACTCGTCCTCTACATCTCTGTCCTAAACCTGCCCCCAGTGGTCGGCGTGTCATACCCTGATGTGTTCAAAAACATATCTCTGCTTGCAAGTGTCAAGATGTAGAGGAGGAGAGGGAGGGGTTCAGGCTTCGCTTACAATAATTGACCTACTAATTTGAATGCCCTCTGAAAGAAGAACGGAGTGCCATGATCACATAACTGGCGCTGATAACGGAGGAACGTGGCAGAATTGTGCAACTGAGCGCCGTTTTTGGCCATCTTTACGTAAGTAATTCTCTCCTTAAATTCAAAGAAGCATCAACCTGGTATTAGCCGGAAAACTCCTTTAAGGGTTACAAAGTTAATTAGAAACTATTCAGTGTGACAAATATGCCTGGAGTGTGAGGATTGTCATTGTAAGCAACGCTTTCTATATGTCTGGAAAGAAAATATTCTGGAGAAGCGAGATTAAGTGAATGTGGTGATCAGTAGGTTCATGGAAAAATAATCTATCCCTACACAGATCAGTAGCATTATAGAGATAAGAGCCATGAATAAAATATCACTATTCTGACGGAAGAAACCATTGAAAACTTTGTCCTCAATTATCTGTGTGATGAAAGGACGTTTATGTCTCAAAAACGTCACGTGCCTATGTGCCATCAAGGTATATGGGGTCAATGATCTATTTTAGAAGCATTGCACACACCACTCATCTGATCATAAATGAGATCTCCTGTAACCCGTGGATTACCCACTGACCACATATTAGTTTATTTTTTCAGTTCACGGAACTGGATTGACATTCTGCTTCACTGGAAGGTAAGTGACATCTTGAATGTCCTCTCAATTGATAGCAATAAACGTTTTCAAACATTCGCAATACTCCAGACACCTGCCATGATCTGTTTCTGTTATATGGTGCCCTGATGTTATCTTGTAGGAGGCAATTGATGAACAGATTTTTTGGGGCTTGAGTAATAAAATCTGAGATATTCTGTAGTTTGTCATTTGTAAGTACCAGGTTTGCCAACCTCAGCAATTTCTTCTGGACTACGGCGCAATTTTACGGAGACCACGCCTCCATGTCATGCCCTCAAAACGCAACCAACATAAAGCCCTTAAATCCCAAGACCCCAAAATCAAAGCAGTTGTCTAGAGGTTAAAAACGAAAAATCGGACAACATCATGTGAAAAAAAAACCACAACAGCCACTTGTTACATCACCCGGCACTCCAGCACACATACTTTGTTTACATGGCAGCAGCAATGACGTGCCGTACTTACTGGAATCAATGATGTGGCTATTTATTGGTTGCTGGTACAGCACATCATCGTTGCTGCCATATAAACAAAGAATAACAGGGCACAGTGGCAACGTCATTATTAACAGACCCTGCAATCGGCCCTAATACACATTAGATGTATCAAAACTAGTGCAAAGGAAAAGTGGTGTAGTTGCCCATGACAACCAATCAGATTCCACTCCACTTTTCCTTTGCGCTAGTTTTGATGCCCCAATCTGATCATACTTTACAGTGAGCGCTGCCACATACACAATGATTGACATGTACAGAAGACCGGAGTGAGACACTGGATGTCCTACCCTACCCTCCTGACAGTGTGTGCAGAACCATGAGTTATCTATACCCACACATCAGTTATGTGGCATCTTACATTGCCCAGGCCACACATGTCTATGAGCTGATCAGCTGCGCTAAGGCACCACCACCACTGCTGTCACTGCACTGATCACAAGGTATCACCAATACTTCATGGATCTTTTCTATGGGTAAACTGTGGGAACCAGTGCCACTTGGCAGTGCCATGTAGTAGAAGACAATGTGGCACTGGATACTCTATCAGTGAATAGGATACAAAATGAGCCATATATGCTGTGACTAAAATAAACTCACCCCACCTCCACCACACGGCATGAGGCCATCCTAAAATACCAAACTTAAATCAGACCCCAGACTTCATTGTGTTTCTCTGGTGTGACTGCTCCCCCCCCCCCCCCCCCCAGCTCATCTTTGGTTAACTGACTGCAATGGCTGCTAGTAGGTGGTTGCATCTATGGCAATGGTGTGGACTTGGAGGAGCGGTTAGAGCTGGCATGTTCAGGAGGACTTACCAACTCAGATGAGAAGTACAATCTTGTCTGGATGGACAAATCCAGGTCTCTTTACACTGTAGATGAAACTGAATGCACCCAGCACATGTGCAGTGCAAACCAGCCTGGAATTGCATATAGTGTTTTTTTCTGCCGAACACTACTGACTGTCCATAAATTCACAGAAGGTTGGCAACCATGGTGAGTACTCATGCCCTGCCCCACACTGCCCTCATGATCCCGTTTTTAAAATCTTAACCCCTTCCCGACATTTGACGTATCCATACGCCATTAGACGGGTAGGGGGAAGTATGGAACGGGCTCACAGAGTGAACCCGCTCCATACGATGCCGGTGTCGGCTGTTTGTTACTGCCGACACTTCAGAGTAACGAGCGGAATCGTTCTCGAGCGCGATCCCGCTCGTTTAACTCGTTAAATGCCGAGGTCAATAGCAGCCGCAGAATTTACATCGTTAGAAAGAGTGGGTGACCCCCTCTAACAGGTCATCGCGCCCCCCGCAACGCAATCGCCTAATGAAGGCACCCAGGGGGGGGTGCGATGTTTGCTATGGTATCGCCGTGTCCGTAAAAGTCTGAACTATTACAGTATATAATTATTTAACCCGCACGGTGAACGCCATAAAAACAAAAAAGTAAACGCCAGAATGTCTATTTTTTGGTCACCTCATCTCCCACAAAAAATGAAATACAAAGTGATCAAAACGTCGCATGTACCCCAAAATTGTATCATTAAAAACTACAGCTTATCCCGCAAAAAATAAGCCCCAATACCACTTAATCGACAGAACAATAAAAAAGTTATGGCTCTTGGAATTTGGCGACACAAAATAAATTGAACTTTTTACTTGTAAAAGTAGTATAATATAGAAAAAACTATATATATTTGGTATTGACATAATCGTATTGACCTACAGAATAAAGTTAACATGTTGTTTTAATTGCACAATGAATTCTGTAAAAATGACGCGCAAAAAACCATGGAGGAATTGCTGTTTTTTTAATTTTCTACCCCACAAATTATTTTTTTCCCGTTTCCTAGTACATTATATGGCGCAATAAATTGTGCTACGAAAAACTACAACTCGTCCCGCAAAAAATCAAGCCTCTTAGGACTATAAAAAAGTTATGGCTTTTGGAATGTGGGGAGGGAAAAACGAAAATGAAAATCTGAAAAAGGGCTGCGGCGGGAAGGGATTAAAGGGGTTGTATGAGATTAAAAAAACATGGCTACTTTCTTCCAGAAAAAACTGTTCTTGTCCATTGGCTGTACAGTACAGTATGTGTTATTGTAGCTCATCCCTATTCAAAATAATGGGAACGATCTGTAATACCAGAGGAGTTGCCTAACAGCTGCTTCCACATATTCACCATTTCTGACAATACCACTTTGAATCTCCAATGCATTCCCATTTCACAGACTGCTTATGGTTGCAGCAATGTCCTCCATAAAATAAAAGCTGGAATCTGAATGGCTGCTATGGGCAAGACTGATAATTCTTGTTAAAAGTTTTTTTTTGCATAAGGCCTTGTCGCATATGTCATATGGAGCATAGGTGCACGATGACTTTTTACACTCCCTGAATTAGATATATATAAAAGATCATTTGAAGTCAGTCAAACAGACCTCCACAGAAGAATAAAACGGAATGTGTGTGTCAATACATAATCACGGTCATGATTGAGACCCTAATGGCCTGTAAACTGACTCCCGCACCTAAAGTTTTAATCTTAAAGTTTAGCAAAAATTGAGTGACATAACAGGGGATTCTAAAATCATAGTGGCCAAATTACGTAAATACTATTCTGAATTAGAGTATGATGCAAAAAAATCTCTCCCTCTAGCGCCATCTGTAGATCGCTACCATATAAGTTAATGTCTGAGCCCTTATAGAACCTTAAAATTTGTTATTAGCCAAACCATAGATACCCATGTGTAGACAGCACTTTTCAGAGTAGTTGCTTATCATCAGTACAGAGTAGGGTCCTGGTTGGCTGTGAGAGATGCCATATGCGCCGACTCTTGGAAGGTACTGATTCTCCGTGCAGAGAACCAGCTGATAAGGAGTCCTTAGGGAGATACTCGATAGGATAAAGTATGCAAAAGTCCCCCAGAAGGAAGCAAACTGTCTCTCTAGTGCCACCTATAGGTGGCTACTCTGTAAGCTGATGTCCAACTCTTTAACCTCCTCCCGCATTTGGATGTAACTGTAGGCCATTTTTTAGCAGTGCCTTCCCGCAAATGGACATACAACTCCAGTGCCCACGTCATCTGTAGCAGGGGTCGGCTGTAATAACGGTCAAAAATGCTTTGGTATGCTGTGTATATCAAAGCATATCAGCGATCAAATGATCGCATTGTGAAGTCCCCTACTGGGACGACTAAACATAAATGAAATAAAGTTAATTAAGTTCGATTAAAAAAGTGTTCACATAAAAAGTCACGGCGGATATGGCTCATGTTGTATCCTATTCACTGATAGAGTATCCAGTGCCACATTGTCTTCTACTACATTTTATTTTATGTATGGTATAGCTGGAATCATAACAACCTGTACAATAAATTTATCACATTATTAAAACCATGCAGGGAATTGCGAACAAAAACCCATAAAAAAAAAAAAACAGCTGAATTGCTTTTATTTTTCCATTCTCCCTAATCATAATAATAATAATGAAAGTTAATCAATAAATTATATGTACCCTAGAATGTTTCTATTAAAAAAATATGACTCATCCCACAAATAAGAACCGCTCATACGGCTACATTGACAGAAAAAAAAAGTTATGGCTCTTGGAATGTGGCGACATAATTTTTTTCTGCTACTATTGTGAAAAAGTAGTAAAACATATTCATATTCAGTAGCACCGTTATCGTACTGACCAATAACTATAAAGATAACATCTTACTTATCCCACACTGTGTAAAATTTATAACAATATAAAAGAATATAGGAATTGCTGTTTTTTTTTTCATTTCCGCCAGAAACATTTAGTAAAAGTTAATCAATAAGTTATATGTACCCTAAAATGTAGTTATTTAAAAATAAGACTTATCTTGCAAGAAACAAGCCCTTATACAGCTATGTCAACAGAAAAACAAAAAAGTTATGGCTCTCGGAATGCGACAAATAAAAAACGTGCACCTGAAGGCCAAAATAGGCTTGGTCCTGAAGGAGTTAAGGAACTTTAAAACAAAATGCGGATTATTAGCAAAACCAGGCACCGATCTGTAGACAATACCGTCTCGGAGTAGTTGCTACTTATACTCTTTTTTTTATACTTTTTATGCATTTGCCAAAAAAACTGTCAGACTCCACTGATTACTAATACTTACCTGCTGACTGTAAAGTTACACAAACAATAAAAAGTTATCTAAGCTGCCAGCTACACAGATGTCATCAAGAAAGGTGACCCCCCCCCCCTCCATTGCAATTATTCAATAATTTCATCCCCAAGTGGAAAGGATTGTTCTGACTATAGAGTGCATCTTCATATCACTAATAATGACCAAATATATTAAATGAAATGATGGCTAACAATATTCTCTATAAACCACAATACCACTATACTGACCAAGTAGGGATTATCCCTGGTGGTCAAGCATTATAAGGTTATCAGTAAATTTTATTACAGTTCTGCAATCAATCTTCATGTTCAAAAAGGAAGATGCAGCTTTTGGGCATATTTAGTTTTGTGAGTGAAATATACTTTATCCAATTTCCTAAGGAAAATCTCATGTTTTGGCTTCGACCATTGAGCTTTTAGCAGTTTTTGGAACTTGTCTCTAAAGCCTCATGGACACGACCGTAGCCATGTGCACGGCTGTGATTTTCGGGTCGGCCGGCAGCGGACTGTCAGCCACGAGCCGCCTGCAAATCGCAGGCCTTGCACATGGCCGCGGCCATTATTTTCAATGATCCCGTACCGCAGAACACGGTCGTAATAAGGCATGCCCGTTCTTTCTGTGGTGCGGGCTCCTGGGCCATGCACAGACCGTGGAAACCACGGCCGTGTGCATGGCCCCATAGGAATGAATAGGGCCACGATTCTCCCGTGTATTTTTGGGGGAATTGCGGCCGCAAAAACACGTTCGTGTGCATGGGGCCTAAGTCTTTGGGATGTGAAGGTGAATGACACCAAACATGAATGCTCACTGTGCTGATGATGTTTGTGTTCTCTCCACTTATCCAGTTCTACACGATTTTTGATGTCTTTGGTAAAATGTTGGGTCTTTGGGTCAATAGCAATAAATTGGAAGCTTTGAATAGTAATGACCATATTGATGACCATGTAATTTTGGAGGTGTTTTTTTGTAAGCCCCTAATATTCAGAGCATGTGTCAGGGTGAGTATTTTTCCTTACTTGATAAGACCTCAATGCATGTCCGAAATTCTTGGCAGATTATACCCGGTTATGGTTTGAGAGTGCACCCTCAAAATGATGTTGTTGCTCAAATTTTATTTTACATTCGTTCACTTCCGAATGTCATTCCTCTGAAGGAGTTTGAGTTGATTGTAGTGCATGAAAGGTTAAACTTTAATGGACACTGAGAAAATGGTCTAAATGCCTAAACTACTTGATGACCTGGACATGCCATACATCTTCAGGTACTACAATCCAGCCCAATTGTAAGAAAGCACATTAGATGGAATTTTAGGCCCATGCTTGCTTCCTGGGTCCAGGGGAGTAGCTATTATGGGTCCAAATGGCTAAAAGTTACTCGATCTCGGCCCCACACTCTTTATCCTTATGAAATATGCTGGAGATTGCGACTTTTGCCCTCTCACAACACCTATACTTTCTCTCTTTACTACCCTGGACTTTTCTTCAGATTTGGAGTAAAAGAGTTATTATTATTATTTCTGTTACTAATATAGCGCCAACATATTCCACAGCGCTGTACATTGGTCCTCACTTACTGTCCCCATCGGGCCCCACAATCTAAATTCCCTATTGGTATGTTTTTGGGCCTAGATAAGTATAGGTGGTGGTAGCATACTGTGATATCAATTATTGGGGTGTTGGAAACCTATGTGAGTAATTTAGCATAATCCTGTCATCTAGAGTAGGTGGTTGTGGATTTATGTAGTAACTTAATAAGCTCAGTAGTGTAATTCACATCTGTGACGTGACCTGAGATCGGCGATCAGCACAGATTGTGCATGGTGGGTTAATAAGGGGCCATATCGTATTAAAGACTTTGTTAAGGGTTGGCAGAGGGTTAGATCGTTACATAGTTTCATACGTACATACCCATTTTTGTAATGGCAAAGTTAACAAGGAATTAAAATCAGATCCTATAAAAATCCTCTTCATAGTTGCTTGTTATCACCAATAACCTGTTACTTTGACCATAAAGGGGGTTTTACACAGGACAATTATAGGGCAGACGATCAGCAGATGAATGAGCAAACGCTCGATCATCTGCTGGTCGTATCGTTTTCAAAAAAGTAAAAGATTATCATTGTCGGCAGCACATCTCCCTGTGTAAACAGGGAGATGCCCTGCCGACATGATAATAATGTATGGGGACGAGCGATCGGAGTTATGACCACTCGTCCCCATCCATAGTTCCGTGTGACAGGAGCAAGCGAGTGCCGATCAACGATGTCTCGTTGATCGGCGCTCGCTGCTCCGGCCGAGTATCGGCCGGTGTAAAAGGGCCTTTAGGCCATAGGCAATTTGGTTGATAAGGGATGATAACAGCCTCCAAATTTTGATCTTGTTTCTCCTAATGGTAAGGTCACAATATATATATGCAGAAATGTGAAAAGTACATGGAAACTGATATTATATTGCAGGGTATGATTCTGTATGTAAGGACAGACTGGTGAACTTTGCATGAATACACCTTAAAATCTTATAATATGCTACTTTAGTTGTACCTCAATAGACACATGTAGTCCAGGATCCTTCAGAGGGTTGCAATAGTCATCCATAGGGCTGCAAAAGAATTTCAAGTTCTCCAGCACGGCCCTGCAGTTCCCTTAGCAGAATACAGGTCTCTTAGAAGCAGCCTTTATTGTGTCGAAAGGTGGAATTGGCTATGTCTACTGCCAGGTCTGCAGGTAACATGCAGACCTGTATGTTATCATCAGAGCACTTTTAAGGATACAGGGAGTGTTTCCAATGGTATAATTTTAGGAAGTCGTTGTTTATAGTAACCTAGAATATTATGTAACGATACAGATATAATGCGTTCTGCATGTATAAATACAGTTTTTGATAGATACATAGATATGCAGCTCAGTACATTAGACATATAAATATATTTGACTACAAAACATCTTACTTGTTGAATAGTGTAACTGCTATTCACAGATCTTTCTATTCATTTATTGGCATATGCACTTATCACTAGTTTAATAATCACGCCAAGAAATTAGTGGGTTGATCTCATGGAATGGGGGTTTAAAATGACTCTAATTTAGTAGCAATTGTGCACAAATTCCAAAAGCCTCAAGAGATACTATTTGTAGCAGAAATGACACAAGGTCACCTTAGGGCTGTTCTGAGCCGTTGATATGTCACATATGGTTATAATGACAATTATCCTGCATGAGTCAGGTCACGGATAGGTTAAAGGGTTAACCATATAGCCACAAGGCATTTTATCCAATGAAAAAAAAAAATCCCTGTTTCTCCCACCCAGTGTACAACATCTGTTAACATACTGCTTTCTGCTCACTGCCAGGGACTTGAATTCATTTAAAATAAATAGCCAGTAACTTGGTTATAGGGAGTGATGGACAGAAGGAGAACTGTGAGGATTTGGGTTCTTTTCAATTCTACCTTGGTTACTGGCTGCAGACAATTTATAAGAAACCTGTGAAGCCAACAGTAAATAAAGTTTGGTCCTGACCCCAGCTCATCTAAAAGTTAACAATAGATAAGGAGCACTCAGCCCACCCAGTCTGACCAGTTTACTTCCAGGCTTGAAAGCTGATATTCAATATTATGAGTCCTCCACTAGCAATGAAGCTTCCAGGTCCTTATCAGTATTAGACAATGCCACAGTGAGACCAGATCACACTTTGGACTCATCATTCTGTGATGCAAAGATTTTATTATGTAGATATTTTTATTTCGGTTTGTGAGGCGCAGCAGGGTGCTCTTAAAGTTACTCTGCGCCCTGTTATTTTAAATTGTATCCGCGCACACAGGTTGTGGATACAGTTGAATACTGTGGGGCAGAAAGAAGTCGCCGGCTGCCTGCCATGTCATTCGAAGGTCACAGGCCACTTCATGCACGGATGTCATCATGCCCGTCTGCGCCATGCCACTGACAGCTCAAGCCACAAAAGGGAAGAGGCCTGTAGTCGGAGCTGATCATTTAATTGTGGGAAAGGGGTTAGGTGAGTATCAATTTGAATTTTTTTCAGGGGGAACTTTGACTGTGTTGTGGGGGCTAACTTAGGGAACACTTTTACTATGTGGGGAGCATTTAGGGAACACTTGTACTGTGGTGTGGCTTACTTAGGGTTGGGCTTAATTAGAGGGCACTTTTACTATGTGGGAACACTAAAGGAGAACTTTTAGTGTTAGGCTTTCTTGAAGGGGAACTATTTCTATGTAAGAGCACTCACTAAGGGGACACTATTACTGTGTGTAGGTCACTAGAGGCACTTTTACGAATTAGGGGGCACCAAGATGGCACTAAGGTAGCACTATTACTATGTGTGGGGCAATAAGGGGCTACTTTTTCTAATTAGGGGCACTAAGCGGGCACTATTACTGTGTAGGGGCAGTAAGGGAGCAATATTACTGTGTAGGAGAAGTAAAGGGGCACTATTAGTTTGTAGGGGATGTAAGAGGCTTTATTATTATGTAGTAGTAGTAGTAGTAGTAGTAGTAGTAGTATCACTGTGTAGGGGCAGTATAAAGGCACTTTTACTAAGTGGTGGGCACTAAGAGGGCCCTTTTACTATGTGGGGGGATTAATATAGCACTATTACTGTGTAGAAGCAGGAAAGGGGCCCTATTACTTTGTGTGGGGCACTAAGGGGGTACTTTTAATAAGTAGCGGCACTAAGGGGGCACTATTACTTAGTAGGGCTGAAAGGAGGCATTATTTCTGTGCAGGGGCAGTAAGGGGGCACTATTACTGTGTAGAGTAATTAAGGGAGCATTATTGCTGTGAAGGGGCACAAAGGCACACTATTACTGTGTTTGGAGCACAAAGAGGTGCACTATTACTCTGTTGGGGCACTAAGGGGTACTATTACTGTGTAGGTGCAGTAATGGAGCATTATTACTATGAAGAAGCACTATGAGGCAATATTATGGGAATAGGTGTTAGATGGTGGAGATGGTGTTAGAAAAGCAAGAAGCAAAATATATCTGAGCAGCAAGCTCTGCAGAGTTGTGTCATGGTAGGGAGAAGTTGTCACGATGGTCTGGACCTGATGGAGAAAAAATGAGAGTGAACAAGAACAATCAGAGAGGATGTCACCTGTGAGTCACTGGATGTAACTGTACTGTATTCACGTATATGGTCTGCAGAGCGCCAGAGTAACAATATTTGGCCATTATATAGTGGCATATCATGACAACTGTATTACTGAATTATTTAGACGTATGCTACAACACAGATTCATTTTTATGACAGGGTCCATTATTTGGTGGCAGGACTGATGTGTTATAAAATATGTGCTTGTTATACATATACTGTATATATTTTTTAGGGAGGTACATATGCCTTTGAGCATAAGACAAATAATAGGAACTGAACACGATGCCTGTGCTAGTAAACAGCTACTCAATGCTTACTGGTGAGTTATTACACTTGTAAAGTCAAACATACACTACTGTTCAAAAGTTTAGGGTCACTTAGAAATTTCCTTATTTTTGAAAGAAAAGCACAGTTTTTTCCAATGAAGATAACATTAAATTAATCAGAAATACACTTTATACATTGTTAATGTGGTAAATGACTATTCTAGCTGCAAACGTCTGGTTTTTAATGCAATATCTACATAGGTGTATAGAGGCCCATTTCCAGCAACCATCACTCCAGTCTTCTAATGGTACATTGTGTTTGCTAACTGTGTTAGAAGGCTAATGGATGATTAGAAAACACTTGAAAACCCTTGTGCAATTATGTTAGCACTGCTGTAAACAGTTTTGCTGTTTAGAGGAGCTATAAAACTGTCCTTCCTTTGAGCTAGTTGAGAATCTGGAGCATTACATTTGTGGGTTCGATTAAACTCTCCAAATGGCTAGAAAAAGAGAGCTTTCATGTGAAACTCGACAGTCTATTCTTGTTCTTAGAAATGAAGGCTATTCCATGCGAGAAATTGCCAAGAAACTGAAGATTTCCTATAACGGTGTGTACTACTCCCTTCAGAGGACAGCACAAACAGGCTCTAACCGGAGTAGAAAGAGAAGTGGGAGGCCCCGCTGCACAACTGAGCAACAAGACAAGTACATTAGAGTCTCTAGTTTGAGAAATAGACGCCTCACAGGTCCTCAACTGGCAGCTTCATTAAATAGTACCCACAAAACGCCAGTGTCAACGTCTACCGCGAAGAGGCGACTCCGTGATGCTGGGCTTCAGGGCAGAGTGGCAAAGAAAAAGCCGTATCGGAGACTGGATAATAAAAGGAAAAGATTAATATGGGCAAAAGCACACAGACATTGGACAGAGGAAGATTGGAAAAAAGTGTTATGGACAGACGAATCGAAGTTTGAGGTGTTTGGATCACACAGAAGAACATTTGTGAGACGCAGAACAACTGAAAAGATGCTGGAAGAGTGCCTGACGCCATCTGTCAAGCATGGCGGAGGTAATGTGATGGTCTGGGGTTGCTTTGGTGCTGGTAAAGTGGGAGATTTTTACAAGGTAAAAGGGATTTTGCTAAAGCACGTATTTGGCTTCTCTAGATGTGTTAAACTTTAGGAGAACTCCTTTAAGACCACAACCAGGTGGTACAGAACTCCAGATTTCTTGTACAAAATTAATCTGATCCCGTCCAACCAGTGTTGGAGATGTAATGCTGACGTGGGTAACATATCCCATATCTGGTGGGACTGCCCCTTGATCAGGCCCTTTTGGGATAAAGTGTCTGACACAATTCAGAGAGTTACAAAACAAACACTCCCCCTCGGGGCTCCTCTTGTTCTCCTCTGGGCTCCATCTCAAAATTTCCGCCCGAAGCGTAATGATCTGATAATTTAAATGATTACAGTGGCTTAAAGGGAATGTGTTGCCAGAAAAACATGTTGTTTTTTTTTTTAATTAAGCATTTAGTGTGTAGGTGATTAAACATTGTTCAAATTTTTTTTATTTTTTTCACGAGTCAGGAAATATTATAAATTAGATTCTAATTTATAATATTTCCCATTGCTGGTCACTAGATGGAGCTATTCCCAAAATTGCAGCATTGCATGTGGTAAAGCAACCACATTGCTTTATGCTGCAAAATTGGGTAAAAAGCCCTCGCTCTAGTGAGCTCTCAGCATCCCCCCCTCCTTTATCCTGGCTAGTGCCGGGATAAACGAGGGGTTTGAACGGTCTAACCTCCTACACTGTGTGTCGCCATTTTTTGAGCTAACACACAGTGTAGAAGGTTAACATACAATAGTAAACGTACACAAACACGAACATACATTGAAATCTCTTACCTGCTCCTGCCGCCGCGGCTCCCTCCGGCCCGTCCGCTCCGTCTGCTGCCGCTGGTCCAAGTGCACAAGTCCGGAAGCCGCGACCGGAAGTAGTAATCTTACTGTCCGGCCGCGACTTCCGGTCCACAGGAAAATGGCGCCGGACGGCGCCAATTTCAAATTGGACTGTGTGGGAGCGGCGCATGCGCAGTTCCCACACAGACGGCGTACACAGAAGTGGATGGGACGGGAGCCGTTCGCAGTCCCTATGGGAATGTGGCTGCCGTATTCCATGTCTGTATGTGTCGTTAATCGACACATACAGAAATGGAACAAAAAATGGCAGCCCCCATAGGGAAGAAAAAGTGTAAAAATAAGAAAAAGTAAAACACAAACACACAAATAAATATAAACGTTTTTAATAAAGCACTAACATCTTTAACATATTAAAAATAAATTTGTGATGACACTGTTCCTTTAACTACTGATTCCAGTCCACTGGAAATCGACCGCACCCCCGACTTTCCGTGAGTGGTTAGATAAGATAGACTCTATTGGCAGGATGGAGAAGCTCTTGAGCTGGTAGCTCAGAAAGCATGATGGCTATCTGAAGGTGTGGACACCGTGGTTGACTTTTCGTGCCTCCCATACCCTCCTAACCTGAGCTTCCCCTTACCCCTCAGGATCTCTGGGAGATGGTTAGAGTTGTTCCTCTTAAGATTGCACAGAACACCTCCACATGTGGAGGCCCTAACGCTACTCCTTTTCTCTCAAACCTTGTATAATAATAATAATAATCTTTATATAGCGCCAACATATTACGCAGCACTTTACAATTTAGAGGGAACATGAAACAAACAATATCAGACATTACATAGTGACAAAGTTCATTTACAATTCAAACCTGAGAAGTGAGGACCCTGCTCGCAAGAGTTTACAATCTATGAGGAAATAAAGGAGACACAAAGTGTAACAGTGTTTGTTCTGTACAATAGTCCTGCCATTTTTATACACATGGGGTGGTAACATAAAGCTGCATGAGCCGGTCACCAGCCAGTATCCGTGTATGACGGACATGAAGAGAAAGAGTGTGAGGGAATCTTGTTCTGATGACTAATCTAAAAGGAGGGCCATGGAAAGGAGTCAGATTAGGGAATGTTATAGGCCTGTCTAAATAGATGTGTTTTCAGGGCACGTTTAAAACTGTGGATATTGGGAATTAATCTGATTGTCAGGGGTAGCACATTCCAGAGGACTGGTGCAGCACGAGAAAAATCTTGGAGACGGGAGTGGGAGGTTCTGATTATGGAGGATTTTAATGTAAGTTTGTTAGCAGAACGTAGAGCCCGAGTAGGGTGGTGGACAGAGATGAGGGAGGAGATGTAAGGAGGTGCAGCACTGTGGAGAGCTTTGTGGGTGAGAGTAATAAGTTTGAATTTTATTCTGAAGGGGATAGGCAACCAGTGCAGTGACTGGCACAGGGTAGAGGCGTTGGTGTAGCGGTTGGTCATAAATATGAGCCTGGCTGCTGCATTGAGGATTGATTGGAGAGGGGAGAGTTTGGTGAGGGGAAGACGGACTAGTAATGAGTTACAGTAGTCAAGACAAGAGTGAATCAGAGCAACAATGAGAGTTTTGGCTGTTTCCTCCGTAAGAAAAGGGCGGATTCTGGGAGATGTTTTTGAGGTGAAAATGACAGGAGCGCGAAAGTGATTGAATGTGAGGAGTAAAGGAAAGATCTGAGTCAAAAATAACCCTGAGACAGCGGGCATGCTGCTTAGGAGTTATGATAGTGCCACACACAGAGATGGAGACATCAGGTTTACGGAGGTTAGTAGATGGTGGGAACACAAGGAGCTCAGTTTTAGAAAGATTCAATTTCAGATAGAGAGAGGACATGATGTTAGAGACAGCGGACAGAGAATCACTGGTGTTCTGTATTAGAGCAGGGGTGATGTCACGGGAAGAGGCATATAATTAGGTGTCATCAGCGTAGAGATGGTACTGGAAGCCAAATCTGCTGATGGTTTGTCCAATAGGGGCTGTGTAGAGAGAAAAGAGGAGCGGACCTAGGACTGATCCCTGAGGAACCCCGATAGCAAGGGGAAGAGGAGAAGAAGTAGAACCAGCAAATGACACACTGAACGAGCGGTCAGAGAGATAGGAGGAAAACCAAGAGAGAGCCACGTCCTTGAGGCCAATAGAGTGGAGCATGTTAAGTAGGATTTAGTGGTCTACAGTGTCAAAGGCTGCAGAGAGATCCAGAAGAATCAGGAGAGAGGATTTACCCTCCGATTTAGCCGCCAAGAGATCATTGTATGACATCGGACTTCTCTCTTGCATCTCCATCTTATCTTACTTTCCTCACGCTATGGCATGGGTACCCAGTTTATCGTTACTAAAGTTTCTTCTTTATTGTTTATTGTTTCTCACCCTGCATGGTCATTATTGAACAGAACTTCGGCCTGCGTGCCGTGAGCTTTCTCTGCGGTTCCGCATGATCTATGTACGGATGTTCGTTTGTTGTATATCTTGTCGTATATTTTCAATAAAACAAAGATTTGATAAAAAATAAATAAAAAAAAGGGATTTTGAATAAGGAAGGCTATCACTCCATTTTGCAATGCCATGCCATACCCTGTGGACAGTGCTTAATTGGAGCCAATTTCATCCTACAACAGGACAATGACCCAAAGCACACCTCCAAATTATGCAAGAACTATTTAGGGAAGAAGCAGGCAACTGGTATTCTATCTGTAATGGAGTGGCCAGCGCAGTCACCAGATCTCAACCCCATAGAGCTGTCGTGGGAGCAGCTTGACCGTATGGTACGCAAGAAGTGCCCATCAAGCCAATCCAACTTGTGGGAGGGGCTTCTGGAAGCATGGGGTGAAATTTCTCCCGATTACCTCAGCAAATTAACAGCTAGAATGCCAAACGTCTGCAATGCTGTAATTGCTGCAAATGGAGCATTCTTTGACGAAAGCAAAGTTTGAAGGAGAAAATTATTATTTCAAATAAAAATCATTATTTCTAACCTTGTCAATGTCTTGACTATATTTTCTAGTCATTTTGCAACTCATTTGATAAATATAAGTGTGAGTTTTCATGGAAAACACAAAATTGTCTGGGCGACCCCAAACTTTTAAACGGTAGTGTACGTGTAACAGAAACATTAAAGATAAAGCCCAATTTAGATCACGTTAGCAGCCTACTTCAGTGGTATACATTGGAAGACTGCAACGTATAGGCATTCAGTGGAATACGTCGCCCATACAGAGCCCTTTTTTTTTTCTAAACAAACTAGGTGGGCAGTACTCACAGCAGTAGATGCTGATGCTGGTCATTGTCTATGCTAAAGTCTGCTGCCTCCCCAGTGTTGTATGCCAGGAGGACTGGACTCTTGCCTTGTATCTGTAAAGCCACAGCTGCTTCACATATAGAATGAAAATGTTGCAGAACAAAGGGCTTGATTGGCATCTGCACTCAAAACTGTCCTCTGGATGCAGCATCTGATCTCCGCAGTATGTATTGGTTCCTTCCCTCACTCAGAGAGGCCACAGACAGGAGTCGCAGCAAATCACATCTCTGAACCCACAAAGCCTGGGACGCCGGATTGCCTACCATCCATCCCGGGCCACATTTACCATTGCGTAGAATGTATAGCCGCCTCTGAGGATAGTGTAGTGCTGCTGCTCCCCAGGGGGCTCCCTGCTGCTGCTCACAGCGCTGCTGCTGGGGGCTGAGATGCTGTAGTAGTCGCAGGTGGGCTGAAGCTGCAGAAATCTGCTGTGCGGGGATAGGGTGGTCGGTATGTGGTGAGTGATCCTCGGAGGCATACCTCGGGAGGATCTCCCAACATATATCTCAGTTTTGATGTTTTTAAGAAAAAGCATTTTTTACTGGATTCCATTATATGGAATAGCATAGTCTACTAAGCAATTTCATCCTTTTATTTGTAATATACTGATGTATACCTGTCCAACTGAGGCCAAAAGGACCCTAATGTAACCCTATGTCGGATACAAGATAAACGTACATCACAAACGTGAAGTGAATATGGCCTAATCTAAATCAAGCACCAAGCCAGGACTCAGCCTCTCCACATACAGTACAATGCGGCACATTACCCTACAAGAAAAAGGTGTCTAGGACACCTTTTGTATATATTTACACCCTCTAAGAGTCCCCTCAAAAGTGCTGTGTGTGCTATATACAAATAACATGAATCACCTCTCACTGAGCCCTCCTGGCACATCAGTAGCGCTAACAGAGCTTACGCATGTGTTTAACCCCTCCTTACCTTAGGCCCAGTAAGAGGCAGTAAGCGAACATTTGATTATAGTGAACACTACATTTTAGATGGAGTTTAATGGGTACAAATGCAGCCAGTAGCTCATCTCTAAGAGACAATTTTGTAGATGGCATCATTTAAAGGGATCTTTATAAATCACAGATACTCTTTTTGGATTAGATTGTTTAACCCCTTCCCGCTCCTTGACGTACTATTACGTCATGGCAGCTGTATCGTTCGCGCTCCATGCCGTAATAGTACGTCTCGGGAGTAACGGCCGTTTCGGCCGTCCTCCCGACACATACAGGAGCTGTGACGCTGCTGTCTTGTTCAGCAGCTGTCACAGCTCCTACAGCGGGGACCGATCGCTGTGTCCCCGCTGATTAACCCCTTAAAAGCCGCGTTCTATAGAGATCGCGGCTTTTTAGGGGTTAAGCTGCCATCGCCGGCCTGCTACGCGATAGCGGCCGGCGATGGTGACTATGGCAACCGGACACCAAACAATGGCGTCCGGCTATGCCATAGACGGAAGCCTAGTGGGTCCTGACAACGTCAGGACCCACTATGCTTGCTGTCAGTGAGTAGCTGACAGTTCTAATACACTGCACTACGCATGTAGTGCAGTGTATTAGAATAGCAATCAGAGCCTCCTGCCCTCATGTCCCCTAGTGGGACAAAGTAATAAAGTGAAAAAAAAGATGTGTAAAAATAAGAAAATAAAAGATTTAAAAGTAATAAAAGTAAAAATCCCCCCTTTTCCCTTATCAGTCCTTTATTATTAATAAAAATATATAAACAAACAAATAAACTATACATAATTGGTATCGCCGCGTCCGTAACGGCCTGAACTACAAAATTATTTCATTATTTATCCCGCACGGTGAACGCCGTAAAATAAAATAATAATAAACCGAACCACAATCACAATTCTTTGGTCACTTCACCTCCCAAAAAATGGAATAAAAAGAGATCAAAAAGTCGCATGTACCTAAAAATGGTACTGATCGAAACTACAGTTCGTTACGCAAAAAATAAGTCCTCGCACGACTTTATTGATTGAAAAATAAAAACGTTATGGCTCTTAGAATAAGGTAACACAAAAAGTGAATGATTGTTTACAAAACGTATTTTATTATGCAAACGCCATAAGACATAAAAAAAAACTATAAACATCTGGTATCGCCGTAATCGTATCGCCACGCAGAATAAAGTGAATATGTCATTTATAGCGCACGGTGAACGCTGTAAAAAAAAAACGAAAAAAAAAACAATAGTAGAATTGCTGTTTTTTAGTCACCACGCCACCTAAAAATAGAATAAAAACTGATCAAAAAGCCGCATGCACCCCAAGAAAACTACAATGGATTCCTCAAGGGGTCTAGTTTCCAAATTGGGGTCACTTTTGGGGGGTTCCCAATGTTTTGGCACCACAAGACCTCTTCAAACCGGACATGGTGCCTAATAAAAAAAGAGGCCTCAAAATCCACTGGGTGCTCCTTTGCTTCTGAGGCCGGTGCTTCAGTCCATTACCGCCCGAGGGCCACATGTGGGATATTTCTCAAAACTGCAGAATCTGGGCAATACGTATTAAGTTGCGTTTCTGTGATAAATCCTTTTGTGTTATAAAAAAAATGGTATAAAGAGGATTTTCTGACAAAAAAAAATGTAAATTTCACCTCTACTTTGCTCTAAATTTTTGTGAAACACCTAAAGGGTTCATAAACTTTCTACATGCTGTTGTGAATACTTTGAGGGGTCTAGTTTCTAAAATGGGGTATTTGATAGGGGTTTCTAATATATGGGCCCCTCAAAGCAACTTCAGAACTGAACTGGAACCTAAAAAAATAAATAAATGAGGCAATACTTCGCTTCTTACATTATACTGATAATGAGCCGTGCCCACCCCGAGATGACCCCAGTTTTGACCGTTTGTATAAACGGAGACCCCTATTAGACCGTTCCAGTGCCCGGTTTTCCCAAGCATACACCCCCGAGAAGTGTATTTCTATTGATGAGTCCCTGGTACATTTTAAAGGGAGGGTTCAATTCCGCGAGTACCTGCCGGGTAAGAGGGCAAGGTATGGCGTGAAGATGTATAAGCTGTGAGAGTGCATCAGGGTATACCTACAGGTTTAGGATATATGAAGGAAAGGCCACCCCCAAACCAGACTGCATCCTGGACTACAATAGGTACATGGGAGGGATGGACTTGTAAGATCAAGCCCTGAAGCCCTACAGCGCCATGCGGTGTGGTATAAGAAGCTGGCCGGGAACATCATATAGATGGCTTTGTACAATGCGTACATGCTACGTCGATGTGCAGGCCAGACGGGAACTTTCCTGGAATTTCAAGAGGTGATTATCAAGAACCTAATCTTTAGGGACCAAGAAGGGGGGGCACCCAGTACTTCTGGAAGCGAGCCCACACGCATCGTACCAGGGCAACACTTTCCAGGGGAAGTTCCCCAAACTGGCAAGAAGGGAAAAAGTCAAAAGAGGTGCAAAGTCTGCTATAAGAGGGGGATAAGGGAGGACACAATATATCAATGTGACACGTGTCCCGAATAACCAGAGCTCTGTATGAAAGTGTTTTAAAATTTATCATACATCCCTTGGTTTATAATTTACCCCAATTTTACTTACCCTGATGCACTCCGCACAGCTTATCCCCCCCTCGTCTTTCCCCTCTGGGCCCTGCTGTGTGTCCAGGCAGCTGATAACAGCCACATGTAGGGTATTGCCATACCCGGGAGAACCCACATTACAGTTTATGGGGTGTAGGTCTCCGGTCAAAATGGTCACTACACCTCTAGATGAATGCCTTAAGGGTGTAGTTTTTAAAACGGGGTCACTTCTTGCGGGTTTAACTGTACTGGTACCTCAGGGGCTTCTGCATACATGACTTCGCACTAGAAAATCCCGAGTAGGCCAAATGGTGGTCCTTTCCTTCTGAGCCCTCCCATGGGCCCAAACGGCAGTTTATCACAACAAATGGGGTATTGCGGCACTCAGAACAAATTGCGCAACAGAATGGGGTATTTTGTTTCTTGTGAAAATAAGAAATTTTCAGCCAAAACTACATATTATTTGACAAAAATAATTTTGTTTTCATTCCCAGCCCAATTCAAATAAGTTCTGTGAAGAAACTATGGGGTCTAAATGGTCACATTACCCATAAATGAATTCCTTGAGGGGTGTAGTTTCCAAAATGGGGTCACTTCTGGTGGGTTTCCATTGCTTTGATACCTCTGGGGCTCTGCAAATGCGACATGGCACACGAAAACCAAACCAGCAAAATCTGTACTCCAAAGAACACACAGCGCTCCTTCCCTTCTGAGGCCTCCCATGGGCCCAAACGGCAGTTTATTGCCACAAATGGGGTATTGATGCACTCAGGAGAAATTGGGCAACAAAATTGAGTATTTTGTTCCCTGTGAAAATAAGAAATTTTGGTAAAAAATTACATCTTATTGGAAAAAATTACATTTTTTTAATGTCACAGCCCAATTGAAATAGGTGCTGTGAAAAAACTGTGCGGTCAAAATGCTAACAACAACCATAAATGAATTCCTTGAGGGGTGTAGTTTCCAAAATGGGGTCACTTTTGGTGGGTTTCCATTGCTTTGATACCTCTGAGGCTCTGCAAATGCGACATGGCACCCGAAAACCAATCCAACAAAATCTGGACTCCAACAAACATATAGCGATCCTTTCCTTCTGAGCCCTCCCATGGGCCCAAACGGCAGTTTATCACCACAAATGGGGTACTGCCACACTAAGGACAAATTGGGCAACAAAATGGGGTATTTTGTTCCCTGTGAAAATAAGAAATTTTGATCACAAATGACATTTTATTGGAAAAAATGACATTTTTTTCATTTCAGAGCCCAATTCAAATACGTGCTGTGAAAAAAATGTGCGGTCAAAATGGTAACAACAACCCTAAATTAATTCCTTGAGGGGTGTAGTTTACAAAATGGGGTCACTATTGGGGGATTCCTACTGTTTTGACACCTCAACACCTCTTCAAACCTGGCATGCTGCCTAAAATATATTCTAATAAAAAAGAGGACTCAAAATGCACTAGGTGCTTCTTTGCTTCTAGGCCTTGTCTTTTAGTCCACGAGCGCAGTAGGGCCACATGTGGGACATTTCTAAAAACTGCAGAATCTGGAAAATACATATTTAGTAGTGTTTCTCTGGTAAAACCTTCTGTGTTACAGAAAAAAAAATGAATAAAATTGAAATTCAGCAAGAAAAATGAAATTTGCAAATTTCACCTCCACTTTGCTTTAATTCCTGTGAAATGCCTGAAGGGTTAAAAAACTTTATAACTGCTGTTTTGAATACTTTGAGGGGTCTAGTTTTTAAAATGGGGTGTTTTATCAGGGTTTCTAATACATAGGCCCCACAAAGCCACTTCAGAACTTAAGAGGTACCTTAAAAAAAAGGCTTTTGAAATTTTCTTAAAAATATGAGAAATTGCTGTTTATGTTCTAAGCCTTGTAACGTCCAAGAAAAATAAAAGAATGTTCAAAAAACGATGCCAATCTAAAGTAGACATATGGGAAATGTGAACTAGTAACTATTTTGGGTGGTATAAACGTCTGTTTTACAAGCAGATGCATTTAAATTCTGAAAAATGCAATTTTTTCAAAATTTTCTCTAAATTTTGCAATTTTTCACCAATAAACACTGAATATATCGACCAAATTTTACCACGAACATGAAGCCCAATGTGTCACGAGAAAACAATCTCAGAATCGCTTGGGTAGGTTTAAGCATTCCGACGTTATTACCACATAAAGTGAAATATGTCAGATTTGAAAAATGGGCTCTGAGCCTTAAGGCCAAAACTAGGCTGCGTCCTTAAGGGGTTAATAGATTGCTTTGTGTTGTATATGGTAGTGCACATCTGATGACAAATAATTTCTACTTAGTCCTTTGTCCTATTATAAGGTGACCCAATTTTTTGACATTTAGAATACCATGTACCTGTGTGAGTTCTGCCCACATAGGCGCTTTTTCCGACCGTGCTTGCATGTTTAATGGAAAGTTATTATATCATCAGTAAGATACCAGCCAGATACCAACATATTCTGCCTAGAGACACTTGTCTATGCATTTTCCATGTCTCTAGGTTGGTTTCCTAGGATTTCAACACCCACTGATATAACCACCAAAAAGAGCATCACATTTAGATTTCATATTGTAGTCCCATCATAAGTTTCTCTCATTTTCAAATGTTATTTGATAGCCTGTGTCCAAGAAACATCTGTGTGAGAGAATGAATTGCTGCTTTGTTGTATGCATTATCTATACTACAATGGTGACAGAGGTGTCTACAAGATCTTTCCCTCAAAAACTGGAGAAAGAACTGGATTCAGGCAGCTAGACGCTCATATTTGGGGCATGTCAAGACCTATGATGGAGAGTATAATCGGCTGACTAAGTGGTTAGTAGTAAGGCTCTGTTCACACTGCGTTTGCAGTGCATGTTTAGCATACACGCCAGGAAATTCTTTTGACGTACTCATATAGCCCAGACGTACACTATCGTATGCCATACAATTGCACACATCACCAATTAACTCCCATATACAGTCTGATATGTTTTTTTGTAGGATCCCTTTGTATCTCAAAAACTCATCAAGGCATTTCAATAAAGTTTGAAAAAGAAAGTATGCTACAGGGTACAAAAAATATTTATGTGTCCAATACTATACTATCACAGTCCACAATCGCGCATCATGTACATCTCAGTGGGAGTCATCAGGATACAGTTGTTGGACTGTCAGCAAATATCTGGGTCGTCACTTAAAGACCCTGGACCCAATGCAAAATCTGTAACACCACCTACCATGTGCTATTTATAAAGCTAGTGTCTTTTTATGTGGCAGTGGCACCAGGGCCTGTGTTGCAACCGCTACTTCCCTATAGCTACGCGCTTCGCAATATCATGTGTTTAATGGCCAGTTTCATATGCATATAAGATCTGGCTATTACAATTATATAAAACTTAAAGGGGTTTTCCCATCAGAGGACATTTATGACACATCCAGAGGATATGTCATAAATGTCAGATAGATGCGGGTCCCACCTCTGGGACCCGCACCTATCTCTAGAACGAGGCCCCCTAAACCCCATTCTACAGCTCTGTGTTGCGATGGAAGCGTGTGATCTCTGACCATGAAGAAGAAAACAGCGTAGCTACGCTGTTTTTGTAAGTCCCATAGAACTGAATGGTAGTGACGGAAACAGCGCAGCTCGCATGCTACGCTGCTTCCATTACTGCCATTCACTGCTATGGGAGCTACGGAAACAGCGTAGCTCAGCGAGGTACGCTGTCTTCTTCTTCGTGGTTGGAAATCACACGCTTCAGCCGCAACACCGAGCAGAAGAACGGGGTTTAGGGGGCCTCCTTCTAGAAATAGGTGCGGGTCCCAGAGGTGGCCGCACATTTATGATTTATTCTGTGGATATGTCATAAATGTCCCTGATGGGAAAACCCCTTTAGTAATTAAACTAACATTTGGTGTTCAGTTCAAATGGATGTGGCTAAGCTGCAATGCCAGACACAGCCTATAGACAAGAGTGGCACTGTTTCTAAAAAATAAAACAGACCTTTTTTGAATTCTGGACAAGAATTTTTAAAGACAGTTGTCTTTAAATATATTCCAATAATGCTATGACAAGAAATGATGACACTGTAGGAATGATATATCAAGTCAAAGCACTTGGCCCATTGAAATCTTTTAAGCTAAATACATCTGATTCACTTTTAAGTTCACATTACAGTAGGTAGGATCTCCTACTTACACTCATCATTGACATTTGAAATAAGTTAACATTTGCCTGAATACTAAGAATAAAAAAAACACTTAATCATACTGCAGGAAATAAGAGGTTTTATCTGCAATAGAATGGGTAGAACCCACAAATTCCTGGAAGACATTACACTTCACAAGTACAACTTGTCTCTGACGGGTGCGCTGTGCTGGATATTATGTACTTTTTCCACTACGGTGACACCTTTACTTCTATGCAATAATATCTATCATCATCAGGTAAACGTATGCTTCATAACTCCATGTAGACTACTGTATTAAGCAAAAAAACAAAAAAAGAACTTTTTTGTGAGACTGATCTTTTCTCTATGGACATTTACATAGATGCACAATAACTGTAATAGGATCATACATATAGAGGTAATATTACATTATCTATACTATAAAAGCAAATGTCTGTTAGTCTGTCCCTATAGGCACTCAAATGCCTGAACCCTTTGACCCCAAATTTAGCACATAGGTAAATCGGGTGTCTAGAAAGGTTTTCGTTAAGGTCTCAACCTTGCCGTTGTTCTCTATTATCAGCCACTATCACAGGATCACGATCTAATACTATAAAAGCAAAAGTGAATGTCTGCCTGTCCTCTATAGGCATCCAAACGCCTGAACTAATATTCTAGAAATCAGCCATGTTCCCGCCAAGCTGTGTTCAATTTTCGGGTTGAAGAGTAGGAACCTGGCTGTGTCAGAGAGAGTTGTTGGGGAGAGTGAGCTGATGTAGAGAGCTGCTGGAGAGAGATAGAGCTGCTGGGGAGAGTTAACTGATGTAAAGAGTTTCTGGAGAGTGTGAGCTGCTGGAGAGAGTGAGCTGCTAGAGAGAGCTGCTAGAGAGAGTAATCTGCTGGAGAGTGTAAGATGCTGGAGAGCGTGATCTGCTGGAGGGAACTGCTGGAGAGAGTGAGCTGCTGTAGAGAGCGTGATCTGCTGTAGGGAGCTACTGGAGAGAGAGCTGCTGGAGAGAGTGATCTGCTGTAGAGAGTTAACTGCTGTAGAGAGCTGCTACAGAGAGTGAACTGATGTAAAGAACTACTGGAGAGAGTAAGCTGCTAGAGAGAGTGAGCTGCTGGAGAGAGCTGCTAGAGAGAGTAATCTGCTGGAGAGTGTAAGCTGCTGGAGAGAGTGATCTGCTGGAGGGAACTGCTGGAGAGAGTGAGCTGCTGTAGAGAGTGTGATCTGCTGTAGAGAGCTGCTGGAGAGAGAACTGCTGGAGAGAGTGATCTGCTGTAGAGAGTTAACTGCTGTAGAGAGCTGCTACAGAGAGTGAACTGATGTAGAGAGCTGCTGGAGAGAGTAAGCTGCTAGAGAGAGTGAACTGCTGTAAAGGGTTGCTGGAGAGAGTGAACTGCTGTAGAGAGCTGCTGGAGAGAGTGAGCTGCTGGAGAGAGCTGCTAGAGAGAGTGAGCTTCTGTAGAGAGCGGATAGAGAGTGAGCTGCTGTAGAGAACTGCTGGAGAGAGTGAGCTGCTGGAGAGTGTAAGCTGCTGTAGAAAGCTGCTAGAGAGAGTAATCTGCTGTAGAGAGCTGCTACTGGGAGTGAACTGATGTACAGAGCTGCTGGAGAGAGTAAGTTTCTATAGAGAGCTGCTGAAGATAGTGAGTTGCTGTAAAAAGTTGCTAGAGAGAGTGAACTGCTGTAGAGAGCTGCTGGAGAGAGTCAACTTATCTAGAGAGCCGCTGGAGAAAGTGAGCTGCTGTAGAAAGCTGCTAGAGAGAGTGATCTGCTGTAGAGAGCTGCTACAGAGAGTGAACGGAAGTACAGAGCTGCTGGAGAGAGTAAGCTTCTGTAGAGAGCTGCTGGAGAGAGTGAGCTGCTGGAGAGAGTGAGCTGCTGGAGAGAGTGAGCTGCTGGAGAGAGCTTCTGTAGAGAGCTGCTGGAGAGAGTGAGCTGCTGGAGAGCGTGAGCTGCTGGAGAGCGTGAGCTGCTGGAAGGGAACCTGTGAAACCTTTGAGTTGTGTGGCTTGCTGCTGTGGAAGCGACAGGAACTGACATTGGGCTGGAGCCTGTGGTTCTGGAGCATGTGGCGGGTGACAGGCAGGAGCTTCCTCGTGTATGCAAAGTCTTGTGAACTGTGATGGATTATTGGTAAAAGCCTTCCCACGTGTGCAAGTAGCTAGCAAGCGCAGAAAATAAGTTGCAGCCTAGTAGGCCTGAAATTGCCTGACCAATCCCTGTATCACAACAAAAAGTGAGCCAGCCATCATCCGCCTGCCTGAGCCGTTTCTAAGAACTGTGCCTCTCATATTGAGGAGCGTCACGTTCTTCCCTGCTGTGGCCGGGTATGCCATGAACACTGGTCTAGTAAGGTACAGTTGCCACTAAATCTCCTGTATTTGCCACGACACCCCTGCATTGGCCCTTACCACCTCAGGGCCACACCTTACATTCACATTAAAATAAATATTCCAGTATCTCATAACATTGCCTGGGTTAATACAAAATATTATCTAAATAACATTGTCTGAAATGTTGGGACTTTGAGTTTTTTTGTGGATGTTTTTTAACAGTTTCTTTTCACTTGTAACATAACTGGAATTGTGATTACTCATTGTTTTCCTAAAGTCAATTTATATATAAAATCTTTACACCCACACATGTATTATATAAAACAACATGCATTTGCCTATCGAAAGCCATGCTGGGTTTGACCTTTGTCACTGAGGAAATCCTGGCCTTTAACCCCAAGGTGAAATCATAATGGGGAGGGGGGGAAGGAGTGAATTAGCCAACAAAGGCCTTTGGAACTATAATGATGTCCTGTATTTCATTCATCCATAAAAATGTACTGTATGTGGCAGATATTGTTCTAATTGTATAATCTATTAGCAAAGTAAGAGTTGGAGGAACTACAGAAAATTAGGTGACAATTGGCGAATACTGCAGTAGAATTATCATTGCAAAATGTTTCATGTCTTTTTTCAGCTATTTTATCATTCTAAACATAATGGAATGGATGTATTCAACTCTGTAAGATCTATTCAGGGGGGGGGGGGGCACAACTTCTTGTCCACATGTATCTACAGTACCGCCTGTGCATCAATAGGGGTCACTGCAGTTACCAAAATGAATTACAGATAATTCTAGATGATTTATAGTAAGTTCAACCTGATTCCAAATGTTTAAAGATCCCAGCTATAGCCACGACTATACTCACCATATAGGCTAAAGCTGACAATAGATGGCCCAATTTTTCCTATGTAGCAGGAAAAGACGTAGCATGGGGACAATTGGATGATCTTGTTTCTGTGGTTAAACGAAAAAGGTTTTTCTCCACCTTTAACATTTACCAACCATCAATAAGATAGGTTTATATAATTAGGCCAGGGAGAGAGGGAGGAGATGTAGGAAGGCCATGCATGCACATGGCACGCTCCATTATAGTTTATGGTAGATATTGGAAGAGCTGACTAAGTAGTAGATAGCAGCAGAAAACGAAAATGAAAGCTGCGCGAATACCAATGTAATAGACATGGCTCAAAGGGACAGTCCACCATCACAACCTATTTTTTTATTGTTCAATGCACATAAAATGAAAAATGAAGCAACTTTGCGAATTGTCTTAACAAAAAATGTCATAGCAGTTTGTGTCTACAGCTCCTATACAAACCGATATGTTTCAATGGCAACAGACTACAAACAAACTCAGTGTAGTCTGATCCAGCAGTAATGTTGCCATCGATCTCTCCACTACGTCTTGCTAACTCACCCAAAAATAAGTTAACAAGAATTATAGAACAGATGGAGGGGAGTATGATTGCATGAGCAAACTACGCAGAGTTCGTTGTAGTCTGTTGCCATGGAAAGATATAGGTCTGCATAGGAGCTGTAGACACAAAAACCATAGAACATTTTTAATTAAGACTATCTGCAAATTGTATTTATTTTTCATTTTAGATAGATTGGAACAATTAAAAAAAACAGTTGTGAAGGTGATCCCTTTAAGAAGATGTTCCTCTCTTCTTTGCCTACGCGTATGACTAACTCATGGACCACCATTTAAGTTTCAGTTTAATTAGTTCAGGACTTCTTTATAATGATTAGTTTGTTTCATCTTACCTACTTCAGGCATCAGTCTCATGGGCAATGGAAGCCATATCAGTGCTCAGTGGTAATTTTATATGCTGAATAAACTAGTGATAATGTCAGCATTTCCTTAGCCTCCAGCTTGTGATTGTATAAACAATGAGATTTGCTTTTGACAATTCAACTAATCAAAAGGTGTCTACGTCAAGTGCTGCTGTCTTATCATGTAAACTGAGCGGATTAGAGTTTTGGATAGTCTACAAATCAACCTAAAGATATATCTATTCTCACAGTAAGGGTATGTTCACACAGGGCGGATACGCTGTGCAAAAGTTGACAGCGTATTTGCCCTGGTCTCCGCAGAAAATTGTGGTGCCGTTTTTCGGCCGGAATGTCCGCTGTGGAAAACTGCACATATAAAAAAAAGTTTTAAACTTACATAGCCATAGCGACGCAACCCTCTGCTGTCCTGCAGGCCGGCCTCCTGGGATGACGTTTAATCCAATATGACCACTGCAGCCTAGGATTGGCTGCAGCGGTCACATGGAATGAAACGTCATCCCAGGAGGCCAGCCTGGACGAAGAAACACAGAATTCTGGGTATGAGATTTTTTTTCTGAATGGCATATTTTGCGGTGGAATCGCTGCTTTTTGCGTCGCAAAAAAACCCGCAACATCTGCTATTTGTTGGTTTTACCTCCCATTGAATTCAGTGGGGGAAATCTGCAACAAGTAAGCAGCGATTACACAAATACATTTGACATTATCCGCTCAGCATTTACGCAGTGTGTGGATGAGATTTGTTCAAATCCCATCCACTTTGCTGCTACTGTATTATGCTACGGATTTTCCGCAACAAAATCCGTTACGGAAAATACGCAGTATTTACGCTACGTGTGAACTTACCCTTATATGCCCACACCTCAGACTGATAACTGCAGTGTAATTTTTTATTTTTTTTAATATTTGCAAAGTTATGTGCATTTTTCTAAAATATGCTATTTTGGCTATACTTGACCAATAGGAGGTAACACTTTCTTTACACTCTGGGCGGTGTAATGTTTTTTCAATGACGCTGTCCAATCAGCGTCATACAGTTTTCTTCCCAGCCCAGCAACACAGCGTGATCGTATACTATACAGCTTCCATTCCTGACTGTGTTTTCAACTGGTGATATCTCCGGTTGTTTCACAGCTAGATCCTGGTGGTATATGAAAGATCAGAATCTCCTCTTTCATATGCCACGAGAACCACTGTTCTAGGTGGTCCACAGCCTGAGATATTTTTTTTTTTAATTGATCCCCCTTCCCTCCAGCCTCAGTCTCTCACACTGTGTGAAGCAGCTTCATGCTGATAGGTCAGCATCAGAGGCTGTGAGGTAGCTCCACCTCAGGAGAATTATAGGTGTTGACACCCACTTGTCTAGTATAGCCTCATTTGCATAATTAGAAAAAAGCTAATAACTTTTAAAATAATAAATGTTTTGGGACACAATTTTCACTAGCATTATCAGTGTGGCAGCGCCTATTCGATTATCTAGGCGTTTGGGCATTACTAAACTAGTGACAGAGCCTCTCTAAAGTCTTTTGAGATTTCTGAATGGCAAATTCAAGAGTTAAGCAGAGATATAGGATGGTGACTACGTCTATGTCATCGCATGGCTAAAAAGAGGAGTTTGGACAGTTGAGTAACAACCCTGGCCCTGTGAGGGCAGCCAAATTAGTTGTAAGTCAGCTTTCCCTGATCAGCGTGGCAAAATGTAAACACCTCTATCATTTTCTGCCAGCGATCCGCAGATTGCTGTTTACGTCATTCTATACTCCTGCTTTAGGGTCCATTCATGCGTGGTGGTTGCGGTGCGGTTAGAACCGCATCGAAAAAACGCATCCCAAATCTGCATGCGTTTTTAACACGATTTAGTGCACTTTTATGCGGTTGCATGTGTCTTTCAAGTGAAGTTTTTTTATGCGGTTTTAAATGCACTTCAACTGCAAAGTGTGAATGTACCCTTACCGTCATTTCTGATCACTTTTGCTGCCTATGGCAGTGATTCTATTAGGTATTATTTACACAAGCGTATCTGATTCGCTTTTGCAAATATTGGAAGCTCATGTTCCGTTTGTCTAGTTTTGTAAATTTTGTCACAATTTTGTTCCAACCCACTAAAAAATTCACACATCGCTCAGTTGCCGTTTTCTATTGCTTTTACAGCATAGAGAACCTTTTTCTGCATCGCCTAGCAACGGATCCATAAAAAACAAACAGCACACGGATGTTGTACATTTTTATTAACACACCCAAAGACTTCAATAGGGGAGTCTGGTCCGCAAAAACAAATCCGAATAGGGCATGCTAGAAGTTTCTCACATTGGACACACTGTCCGTTGAAAAGAAAAACGAATGTGTGACTAGCCGCATTGACTTGCATGGTTGAAAAACACGTTTGTGTGACTAAGGCCTGAATAAGAGTATAGTAGGGATCTGCTGTTTTTGTCGTTCCCTAATATTTCTTGTAAAAAAATTAAAATCTGTACGTTCACTTTATATCTCACCAGTCGATACAAAATTTCTCGAGGTAATGATAATGCTCGTCAGAACCGTGAAAGTTTATCCCCTTGAAAGAAAACAGTTATCTGTACTGACTCTCCCCTACGGGGTATCCCTGAGACAAAGCCCTATATAATGAATTTGTAGCAGTGCCCATGCAGGTGGTAGGAATTATTAATAAGCCCGTGGAGATGTCAAGCTGCCTACCAATCAAGGAACTGATTTCTCGCTAAAATATAAGATCTTTGTCACTTCGCCTCCTCCTCCTCCTCCCTATTACAATACCTTAGGATGAGTGTTCTTCCTCCCCTACTATGCACTGCCAGCAAGATCTATCAGTCAGAGTGCAGTTGGTTTTGTTTACTTACAGCCTGATTTACATAACTTTGGCAGTGAATTAGTAACTCATTAGCAGTGTGTTAACTCATTAACAACACTTATTCACAGCTTTGAAACTAGGAGGGTCCTTCTCGGTATGAATGGCTTAAAACCCTTTCACTGCAAAACTGAAAATCATATATTAATTTTGTATGAGCAGTCAATGTACTTTATATACCCTACCTGCACGCACGGAGAGAACCCCTCTTCTCAACTTTCATTTGTAATACCTCGCAGTGATTTATACGACCAGTGGAATTCTCCAATATTGTCTATAAAACACTTCAGGCATATAAGGGTATGTTCACATGGGTTGTATCCGACCCAGAGACAGCAAGGAAATCCCCCCGCATAGCCGCACCAAATCAGGCACATTTTGACTTCCTCATTGAATTAAATTGGGAAAATCTGCAACATATCCGTAATATAAATTGACATGCCGAGGATTTAAAATCTGCACCGTATTTCAATTTACGCACATATTCTGAGCGGATTTTTTTCAGCAGCATGTAAATGACATTTGTTCAGAACTCTGATCTAATTTGGTGCTACTATAAATTCTGCAGATTTTCTGCACAGAAATTTTGCAACGTATCTGGCCCGTCTGGACCGGCCTAAGGGTAAAGTCACACATAGCTGTGTTTTTCCACCACAAATCTGAATCAAAATCTGCATGTATTACAGATGTGTCCGTGTTTTCCTTTCCGCGCGATATCCCGAGAGGAGAGGCATGAGATGACCAGCTTTGAAAAAAAACATTTGCATTAGACATAACGCCAGACAGAGTAAAAAAATTTTTTTTTCAAAGCTAGTTATCTCGTACCACTCCTCTCGGAATATTTTGGACCAAGAGTAGAGGACACATCTGTACATGTGGACTTTGGTTTGGATTTTGCAGCGGATTTCACCCTTTGCGTTAAAAAAGGTGAAATACACAGAGACAATCTGCAACATTCTAGCAACACTTAGGGTATGTTCACACGGCCTATTTACGGACGTAAATCGGGCGTTTTTGCCCCGAATTACGCCCGAAAATAGCGCCTCAATAGCGCTGACAAACATCTGCCCATTGAAAGCAATGGGCAGACGTTTGTCTGTTCACACGAGGCGTATATTTACGCGCCGCTGTCAAAAGACGGCGCGTAAATAGACGCCCGCGTCAAAGAAGTGACCTGTCACTTCTTTGGCCATAATTAGAGCCGTTATTCATTGACTCCAATGAATAGCAGCGCTAATTACGCCCGTAATTGACGCGGCGTTCAAGCGCCTGCACATGCCGGTACGGCTGAAATTACGGGGATGTTTTCAGGCTGAAACATCCCCGTAATTTCAGCCGTAACGGACGCCCTCATGTGAACATACCCTTATGGGCACGTTGTGGATTTGAAACTCTGCAGCATTCCCTGAATTCTGTGTGGAATTTAAACCCCATGTATAAATTCTTTCCATGTCTGAACTCACCATAACATTATACGAAGTACTAACTAAAGTTTATAAAGCTGGGATTACAAGCTGGTTGTGGCCCTTTTGACTCTTAGATCTAAAATCAATTTTCGCCAAATAGAGAAGTACATCGAACACTTTGCAGCCACCTAAGAAGGTGATTTATACTGTATTTCTAATATTGGACCCACTACCTCTGTCCACATTTTAATTGGTTTTGTATGGTTCATACTGCATGTTATACACATGAATGTTCTCAATCAGTAGTCATAGGAAAGAAGAGAATGTCTTGTCCAGTCATAAAAATAATTCTGCCCATAAATTTTTTTTCCTGTCATTGCAAATATCAGGGTATGTGAGTAATTTCCCAAAAGGCCTAACAATAATAAAAGGATTAGAATGTTCTTTGGATCGGACAAGTTATAATTATTTCATGGTTCTTAGGAGTTTCAAAAATATCCTAGTGTTGAATCCTTTTGTTTTGTTTGTTTCACATGAAAAGGCTATACATTTTCTTAATGCAGTGGAGTCATATATATTTTTTCTGATAGACAAATAGCCAACTATATCCTAGTTAAGTTACTACATTTCTGCACCTACAGTAAATGTTATCAAATTTAAAAAAAAGAAAGGTTACTCACCTTTTGAATCCCCCTGCTGCTCCAGCGCTGATTCTCCGGTGGTCCATTAATCATTCAGGTGACAGCTGCAGCCAATCACTGGCCTCAGTAGTGATGCTTGCATGTATGGCATGTGACCACTGAGGCCCATGATTGGCTGCAGCGGTCACGTGAACGATGAACGTGACGTTATAGCTGCTGGACTGGAGAGGACCACAGGAGTATCGGCGCTGGAGCGGCAGGGGGATTTCAAGGGTGAACAACTTTTCTTTTTTTATTTTATAACGTTTACTGCAGGTGCTGACATTTTCAAAAATCTTGAGCTACCCCTTTAAACATACATAACGCTTTTTAGTTAAGAAAAAAAATAAACGGTTTTGTGACAAAAACCTTTCAAGTGTATGTCAAAGGGCCCAAAGCTGGGTTTACTTTAAAACAATGGACATATGGACATAGAATACTAATGAAATATGGCACATGAGGCATGCCACATGGCCTTAGAATTTTATGGACGCCATATTCAGGATCCTTGAGACACAAATCTTGAATACAGTCATGTGAATGGATCTTAAACGACATTTTTTTGGCATATAGTTACATTACAGTATACATTTGTATAAAATTTGGGGAAAACATAGGACAGTTCTTAATTGGTCGACAGCTATTTCCCTGACCCCCCTAGAAACATGTATGCTTGGCTCTGCATGATTGCAACCACAAAATGATGGCCTGTTGTGATGATGTTACAACCATCATCGTACAATGGACCTGTAGAGACTCCGTGTTTCTTCGTATGGCGCCTACGTAAATCACCATATACTCTCCTAGATACAAAAGTAATTCTGAAATACAATCTTTAGAAGCAGCTGCATAAATGGCCTTTGTCAATAAGTGACTGGTGATATCGTCTTACTTGAATGTATATTTAATTAGTATATATGACCATTTTAATATATTTATTTGCCTCTGACATAATGTGAGTATTCCTGTAAAGAGAGGACACATTACTGTGTAGTGGCACTAGCAGTAGTATTAATGGTATTAATATGTTGTGACCCAATCATTCTTCAGATTAGATCACAAATGCCATTGTGACTGTCCAGTAATGATTTAAAAAAATAAATGTAAGTCAGTATCTATAGGTGATGTTTACCTGCCATTTATTTCCCTTGGTGCTTTTTGCTTTTTAGCTTAGGCTAAATTCACACTAGCGTTAGTATACGTTTACCTCCCTTCCGTCAGAGGAAGAGAGGATCGAAAGATTTAACGGAAAGCAACGGTTCCGTTAGAATTACCATTGATTTGAAAGGTAACTCTTTTGTTTCAGTTGCTTTCCGTTTGTCTCTGTTCGCTAGGTTTCCATTTTTTTTTCACGGAAACAAAAGTTCTGCAGACTGCACTTTTGCTTCCATAAAAAAAAAACGGAAACCTAGCAGACGGAGACAAACGGAAAGCAACTGAAACAAAAGAAATACCATTCAAATCAATGGTAAGGCTAACGGAACCGTTTCTTTCCGTTTAATCTTTCAATCCTCTCTTCCTCTGACGGAAGAGAGGTAAATGTATACTAATGCTAGTGTGAACTTAGCCTTAGCTCTATTAGGGCAGATCTGTGATGTGTGACTACAGTTTAGGTACAGTGCCTACAGGGAGTGTGAGGTAGTCTGAGACACACCTCCTATCTCATCATTGGTTCAGACTATCCTCTCCTTCCCCACTGCAGCACTGCTTTCTTTAGATTGGCTGATGTGTAGAAATACAAGTTTATCTCAACAGAAAGTCAGTGCTTGGAGAGCTGATTTCCATTACAGCAAGGAAAGAATAATTATAAAGTACAGACTACTAAACCACCAGTGAAAAACAAATGAACATCAGGTAATGGCTACATATATACGGAGGCAAATAAGCCTTAAAGGGAACCTGTCACCAGCATTTCACCTATTAAACCAGCAATACCTGGTGGTAGTGGGTGAAAAATCATTTCTATATAACCTATAATTGTCTTCTTAGTCGGCTCTGTAGCTTTAGTATTCAATTTTTTAGTGTTCCCACACCGTATGCTAATGAGCATAAGAGTCATATCTTCGTTTGATAAGTCATATCTTTATTCCTCAAGTCTTTCCGAGTTTACTTCGCCTCCTTACTTTTGATTGACAGCTCCTCGCCTTCCCCCAGCACACAAAATCCTGAGCTTGTACATTGATGTCCTCTTCTGGTGTGTGCAAACAAAGGGACACCGGATTATTATGGTAAAAGGCGCAAAATGTTTGCAGACCGTTATTTACAGTCGGAGGAGGAGTTTAGGAGAGGGGATAACGGCAATGAACTTTTGATAGCAGCGGCCAGTGAGGGATAAGTAATGTTCAATAGGTGAAATGCTGGTGACAGGTTCCCTTTAATAAGAGGGAGCCTGGAGACAGCTTCAAAATGTCACATTAATATACACTGACCTCGACAATACTTCTAAAGAGTATAGTAAAATGTCCTGATCGTATATTCAGGGTAGACTTTCTGTTTTAGTAGAGGCCAAGAAAAACTAACATCAAATTTTATTGCTGTTAAACGGAAGAAAAACTTGTAAATAACTCAAATTTCAATATAAGAGCAAATTATATAATTTTCCAATGTTGGTATATTAAAATTTCAGTTCATATAATAGTGAAATAATATAATTGAGTGATTAATCCAGTCCAGATTGCCACAACAAGCAAAACGAATAATGTTTGGGTGCGGAATATCATAATAAGTGATAAGGATTCATCTATGTATGTAGATATATTCAGAAAAACAAAACATAAAATAACAATGGATGTGGCTTTACCCATATTCTGGAGTTTATTAACTGTTTCTTATTTTAATCTGGACGGTCTTTACAATAGAAAAAATGTTGACGTTTATGGAAACCACAAAAATATTCCACATACAGAGACTCCATGGTCCAGTAATGTTCCTGCGCCCACTGCCCACTCTCCAGCTATGAAAGAGTTAAGAATCCCTACCTCCTATGAAAGAGGAGGATTATACAGTTCAGCTCAACCACTCTGGTTTGGTAAATGAACTATGACCTCCTCGAATGAATAAACAAAGGCTGCCAAACAACAAGAGCTCAGGATGGAAGATAAACCGTGCATGATTCCACCTTTTAATGATAGATCCCTGTAGCCTTTCAACTTTAAGAACAATTCTAGTGTCTAATAACCTGGCTGAGCACACAGAAGATAATACCTTGATATATTAACGATGATAGCGGAGCTGAGGGTCAAAGAAGCTGACTGATGAATTCATAAATAATTAGGGTTAGTTCTAAAACAATAAGATAATACATATAGATGGTCATTTATCAAAATCACAGCCGCTAAGTGAGTCAATAAGTAGAAGCATTCTGATGCAAACCATACTTTATCTTGTTCTGGACCAAATATGTGAATCTGAACATGTTCATCATGCACTTAACACAACCCAATGTGCCCTTTTATCAAAGGAGATCAATTTTGGGGCAGCTATGTAAAAGTTAAGTTGGATGGAATATTTGCATTTTTAGCTGCCATATGATAATTTTAGGTAATTATGGAGAGCGTGTCAACATATCTTATGTACTTGTATTACTAAAAATATAATTGTGTGTGCCCTTTAAAGCTAAGAAAATGCAACAGGCTTTTCCTAATACAAGTGAAGCCAGTTAAAAGACATATATTACACCATGAACCTTTCAGAAAACCGTGTGACCAAGTTAGTAGGTGTCTACTGGTGAAGGATTTCAAATTGGTCATATGAAAAAAAGGACTAATTGGGGTTTTCTACTCTTTATACTAATAGGGTGCAAAAACCTTTCTGGTTAACTAGGAATTGTAACCCCTAAAACTTAAAGGGATTCGGTCACCAAAAATTTACCTGTCAAAGTAGCGCAGTTAGATAGTGTAGAATCACCAGAATATAACGCTGTTTTCATTTTTCAGATGAGTGGCTCCGTTGAAGCGATAATAACTTTATTCTTCATATGCAAATGAGCTTTTTGGAGCAGCGGTAGTGTCAACATTGCTCCAAACTGCTCTACATCCTTTCTATCCCTAGTCAGTCCCTCCCTTCTTTGATTGACAGGGCCAGGCAGTGTAGAAGATGCGATCACGCCTGGCCCCATATTCTTCTGAGCACGCCTGTTCCTCGGCTTTGGAATCGGCGCATTAACAGAACAGCAGTGAAGTTTCACTGGTCGAATCAGCTTTACTGCGCCAATTATGTCAGACTACACGCAGGTGCTGTACTCCTCATGCACCATTTCCGAAGCCGAGGCGCTTTCAGATGAATACGGGGCCAGGCGTGATCACGTCTTCTACACTGCCTTGCCCTGTTAATCAAAGAAGGAAGGAAGGGAGCGACTGACTGGGGATATAAGGTAGAGCAGTTAGGAGCATATGTGACTCGGTGCTTATGAAGAATAAAGTTATTATCGCTGCAACGGAGCCACTCATCTGAAAAATGAAAACAGTGTTATATTCAGGTGAGGCTACACTACCTTACTGTGCTGCTGCTTTAATAGGCCAATTTCTGGTGAGAGACTCCCTTTAAGTTTTACTTATCCTAATATATGGTAGGAATGGATCCTTGATCTTGTACTTTCAAGAACATCTGTCAATAACAGGTTATATGGTGAAGCATGTATATTGGTATCATTCTAAGAATACAAAAATAGACTTTCAATGGACAGTAGTCCTATTTATCTGTCATTAACATTATTATTTTAAGTCATAACTAAAACTTGACTGCATTAGAAGAAGGGTGAAGAAAGATTTTGAAATATTGTCCCAAAATGCTATTTGTTGGAATTTTAATTGATGTTTTATAAATTTCCACCCAATGGTCATGCTCCCCTTCGGTCCTCTATGGGAGAAGGTATGGGAGAAATAAGCTCTGTCTCTAAATATATAGCTGTGATAGTGTGGACTAGGAGGAGGATCCATTTTCTTGGTTGCTATGAGGCCCCTCATGTTCCTTAATGGCCTTATGTATATAATATAAAATTTCGAACCTAAAGAGAAATCAAGTTGCATATTTTCTTGTTAATAAAGAATGTGCCAGGCATAAAGATCAGCTCAGTCCTAACTACTCACTATCCAAGCCTTAGTTTTGAAGTCATCATTGCCCAGTTTGGTATAGAGTTCTGTAGCAGCTGTAGGTCCTCACTCAAGTTGTCTACCTTTCCCAATATCTACACTAGAAGATAACTCCAAGAATTAACTATTTAATTATGAATATTCTTTAGGCATGTTTATTTACTGGATAAATTGGGACTGGTAGAATGAAGAATGGCTGGTGAGAAAAAAAAGTTTATGAACTACTTTTGTCTGGTTAGAGCGCAGGTTTCAGAATGTAAGGACACATTTATAGGTAAACATGAATGTATCAGAACATTTCAACCTAGTAGAAATGCCAACAGCTTAGGTGAAAGACATGGGATATGAGTACAATTTTACCTCGTCTCGCTAAGTCACAGGAGATAAAACTCCCTTTTGTCTGGAGGATTTAAAGCTGGAATGTTAGGTAGGCCCTTCTGAGACCTGAGTCACAATGGTCTCTTAGAGTGTGGGATAGCTTAGGGCTATAAGCCACTAATTAGCTATATTGTTTTACAGTATACAACTTGCACCGGAAGAGTCTTGAAGAACACCCAAGGGATTGGGGAAAAAAAAAGTTCATCTGACTCATTAAAAGAAAGTTCACAATAGACCATGGAAATCGCAATGTAGAAGGAATTCATCAGAAATTATACAAAAATAATATTTTTATTATTATATGTGATATATTATTTATATATTATAATGCTTTGCTGTTTTTCTACATTATTTGACTAATTTAAGACCATATCAACTGTATTATTTTAGATAAGAAATACATTTTTGCACATCAATCATTTATGAAAAAAATGTTTAAATCATTCTGCTAGACCCAGATAAGTAAACTTATTTAATGATTGCCTCTACTCTTAAAAGTGCCTCACTGTCATATTAATTCAATAACTCGGAAATATACAGAAATTTCCTAGTAAAGTCTAGCTAGGGGTCACAGCACTGTAGCCACTTAGTGGGGTACTAGATCACAGAGCCCCACGGATGGGATCTTCCAACAAGTGTCACAGATATGTCCAAAGATAGATAATGGTAGAAATACACTACCCAGAAATTTCTAAAAATTACTAGGACATTGTATTATGAGCAATTATTTAATATTTTCTCAGCCAAAATAGATTCCTCTGTGAGGAGGCATAATCCAAAACTAAAAGTGGGAACTTTGGGAAAATTGAATATCTTGTGGGTTCTTTCCCAGCCTGTCGGCAAGCTATATGCTGTTTCAAAAAATTCCCTGGTGTAGGGACGTAAATATGGTGGTGAAGCGGTTGCAGCTGCACTTAGGCTAGAAGAGGGACCAAAGGCCACTCTGCCACATATGGAATACCAGTGTATATTCTCTGTACTGTGCCATCACTGTTTATTAGTCATACTGTACATTATTTATCCATGTACTGTGAAATGACAGGGTTAATTATCTCTACACTGTGACATTACTGTATTAAGTATCCCAATGCTATGACATCACTGTGTGCATTATCCTTGTACTGTGACATCACTATGTGCATTATCCTTGTACTGTGACATTACTGTGGCCCTTAGCCATTAGATGTGTCATCACTATGTTTATTAACTTTGTTTCTGTGGCATTATTGCATTTATGTAACATCACTGTTCACATTCTTACCATACTGTGAAATCACTGTGTACAATAACCATTTTCTTTGATTTCCCAGTGCTTATTATCCATATACTGGGAAATCATTGTATTTGTTATTCCTGTTTTGTGACATCACACTATGGACTATCTCTGTAAAGTGATAATATGATCACATCTGGACTGTGACATAATTGTGACTATTAGTCATTACCTATGTGCTGTAACGTCACTATCTTTATTATCTCTGTCTATACTGTGACATCACTGATTGAACTTGATGGACCTGCGTCTTTTTTCTGCCTATGTACCTATATAACTGTGTTTATTATCCCTGTGGTGGGTTATCATTAAATGCATTTTGTGGGACATACTGTAACTGTAAGAATTCTTCCTATAAAGTTATTATCCTGTGTGCATTTTCAGGGGTGCCTGAGGTGGCCCAATGGTTCATAAGGGGATACCGCTACTATAAATGGCAATGGCAAATTTGGGGGAGATCTGTTCTAGATTTTAGATCGGGCCCTAGGAACTTTAAGTATTTTCCCAAGGTACTGAGTTCAGTGCCTAGGGTGGTGCGGACTCCTGCCCAAAAAATGTTTTTTATTTTATGGACGCCCCAGCCTCTGACTCAGATCCAGCAGGGACGATCGACAGGAGCTTTGTCTCATAAATGATGAAGGTGCAGGGGAGCCATTTTCTCTCCACCCCACCATTCACTGTATAGGCGGCCGGCCACATTGCACCAAGCGTTGCCACACATTCAGTCTGCTGGCCGGTGTGATTCTATGACGTCATCACACCCATCAGTGTGAGGCTGCATACTGCCCAGGCTGCAGGTAAAAGCAGGCTAACTATATAGCACAACTTTACATCGGTGGACTGAATAACAGCACCATATTATGACTGGTTAACACCAACATGCAGTAACTAAATAACACCACCATACCGTGACTGAATAATACACCGATACTGTAACTGAATAAAACCACCATACCGTGACTGAGTAATGCCATCATACAATAACTAAATAACAGCATCATACTGGTGCTAAATAATACCACCATGCAGTGACCGAATAACATAATCATACCATGACTGAATAATACCCCCATACATTAACTGAATACCACCATATAGTAACTGGAAAATACCACAATACTGTTACAAAACAGTATATGAAGAGCAATATTACCACACAGACAGTCTGCCGAGTAACATCACATTACACACTGAACAAATTAATATAGTAATGATTATATGCAGTCAAATTCATTGACTCACAGGTAACGTTTTCTCCGATTGGAGTCGTTCTCTTTCCCGTTTTTTCTCCATCCGGCCCAGGCCTCTATGAAAATTTCTTCCAGTCACGACTCACCTCCGCTGAGTTTGTCACACAGACATCTTTGGCTCCTTGCTTTTCCAGAACATGCCTACTCACTAAAGCAACGGTAATTCCCCATCCTGCACCCCTCTTTAATGGTCTCAGCTTGTTACTACCTCTAATACTCTTTCTGCCCCCAATAAAGCTGCTGACCTCAATAGTGTGCCTGCTGTGCTGATCAGTGACCCCAATCACCGTGCTGTAGAAAAGAAATAGCATTGCCAGCTGCCCCCTTTTGCCTCTATCCCTAATGCAGCCCCTACCCGATTACCATGCCAGTTGTGCTGCCTAATGCCTACAAATACTATACTGCATTAGTAATACGTAATTAAAGTACCCCCAAATATTAGTGAAATACACATAGTTCCACAAAAAATAATAGTGTCAAGCAGATAGTTCCTTCCACAATAGTGCTATATACTTAGTGCCCCTAAAATAGTGGCACACACAGTGCTTCTGAAAATAATGTCCCATATCCAGTAACCCACATTAAATGGTGCCACATAGCTTGAGACACCCAGAATACCCCACAATAAATAGCCCCATGCAGATAGTGATTCATAGTTAACAGCTTCATACAGATAGTAACCCCCGATAAAGAGCACCATACAGATGGTGTCCTTCAAAATACCACATAGTAAATAGTCTCATAATACAGATCGTTTCTCATCTAAAATTTTATGTCTCCAAGGTTTTCAGTTTAAAATTGTGCCATATATAGGATCCCCTCTATTATGGTGTTATTAAGTCACTGTATGTTGGTGCTATTAAGTCAGTATATGGTGGTGTTATTCAGTCACTGTATGGTGGCATTATTCAGTCACTGTATGGTGGTGTTATTCAGTCACCGTATGGTGGCATTTTTCAGTCACCGTATGGTGGTGTTATTCAGCAGGGGCGTAGCTAGGGGTGGGCAGGGGTGGCACCGTGGCAGAGCAGCTGATCGCTGCTGATAGGCGCCCTGTATGTCGGACACCAGCAGCAGCGATCAGCATTAGGAAGAGCCAGGAGTTCATGCGGCAGCGTTATGACTGGGGTCTTTGACGGCCCGGGAGTGGACCAGTCCAGTCATCTGACCTGTCACCTGACATCACTGGTCCAATCCCGGGCTGTCACCGACCCTAGTCAGAAGGAACACCACCGCTGCCTGTGCCGCATGACCTCCTCGGCTCTTCCGGTGAGTCATGTCAGGCAGAGCGGAGAGTGGTAGAGGTAGGCTACCTCTCTCCGCTCTGTTTACAGTGTGGCACTATTTACAAGGGGTGGGGAGTGTGGCGCTATTTACCAGGGGGCTGTGGGCTGTGTGGCACTATCTACAAGGGGGGAGTGTGGCGCTATTTACATGGGGGGAGTGTGCCGCTATCTACAAGAGGTGCAGTGGGCTGTGTGTGGCACTATCTACAAGGATGGCTGTGTTGGTGCTGTTTACAAGGGGGCTGTGTGTGGCGCTATCTACAAGGGGGGCTGTGTTTGGCACTATTTACAAGGGGGATTGTGTGGAGCTATTTACAAGGGGTGGCTGTGTGGCGTTATGTACAACAGGGGGGCTGTGTGGCGCTATCTACAACTGGGGGGCTGTGTGGCGTTAACTACAAGGGGGTTCTGTGTGTGGAGCTATATACAGGGGGTTGTGTGGCGTTATATACAAGAGGGGGGCTGTGTGTGGCACTATCTCCAGGCAGCTGTGCGTGGCGCTATCTACAGGGGGATGTGTGGCGTTATATATAAGAGGGTGCTGTGTGTGGCGCTATCTACAGGGGGCTGTGTGTGGCGCTGTCTACAAAGGGTCTGTGTATGGCACTATCTACAGGCAGCTGTTTGTGGCATTATCTACAAGGGGCTGTGTGTGGCCTCTTTAATTTATTTTCTTCTAATTTATTGTTATGGTAACTCCCTTATAGAACTATATCGCTTGTAAAATGTACAAATAGTTTTATGCTCCAGTTACATTAAAAAAATTGTGCTAAAAATATTACACCTCATTGATTGGTAGAGCAAGCAAACACGGCAAGGGGGAAAAAGTCGGGAAAAGAGTTGGGGGGGCGCCAATCTGAATATTTGCCCCGGGTGCAGGAGAACCTAGCTACGCCTCTGTATTCAGTCAGTATATGGTGGTGTTATTCAGCCACCATATGGTGGCGTTATTCAGTCACCGTATGGTGGCGTTATTCAGTCACCGTATGGTGGTGTTATTCAGTCACTGTATGGTGGCGTTATTCAGTCACAGTATGGTGGTCTTATTCAGTTATAGTATGGTGGTATTATTCAGACACTGTATGGTGGTGTAATCCAGTTACTGTATGGTAATATTATTCAATCACTGTATGGTGGCGTTATTCAGTCACTGTATAGTGGTGTTATTCAGTCAGTGTATGGTGGTGTTTTTCAGTCACTGTATGGTGGCTTTATTCAGTCACTCTATGGTGGCGTTATTCAGTTACTGTATGGGGGTATTATTCGGTCACGGTATGGTGGTGTTAGTCAGTCACTGTATGGTGGCGTTATTTAGTCACTGTACAGTGGTGTTATTCAGTCACTGTATGGTGGCGTTATTCAATCACTATATGGTGGTGTTATTCAGTCATAGTATGATAGTATTATTCGGTCATAGTATGGTGGTATTATTCAGTCACTGTATGGTGGTGTTATTCAGTCACTGTATGGTGGTATTATTCAGTCACTGTATGGTGGTATTATTCAGTCACTGTATGGTGGTGTTATTCAGTCATTATATGGTAGTGTTATTCAGTCATAGTATGGTGGTATTATTCAGTCAGTGTATGGTGGTAGTATGCAGCCAGTGTATGGTGGTATTAATAAGTTACTGTATAGTGGTGTTATTCAGTCACTGTATGGTGGCGTTATTCAGTCATTGTATGGTAGTGTTATTCAGTCATTGTATGATGGTATTATTCAGTTAGTGTATGGTGGTGTTATTCAGTCACTGTATGGTGGCGTTATTCAGTAAGTGTATGGTGGGGTTTTTCAGTCACTGTATGGTGGCATTATTCAGTAAGTGTATGGTGGTGTTATTCAGTCACTGTATGGATGGTGTTATCCAGTCACTATATCGTGGTGTTATTCAGTCACGGTATGGTGGCGTTATTCAGTCACTGTATAGTGGTGTTATCCAGTAAGCGTATGGTGGTGTTAATCAGTCACTTTATGGTGGCGTTATTCAGTCACTTTATGGTGGTGTTATTCAGTCACTGTATGGTAGTGTTATTCAGTCATAGTATGGTAGTGTTATTCAGTCATAGTATGGTAGTGTTACGACTCATGCACACGATGGTGTGCACCGGCCGAGTCCCGTCAGTAATCCGAGGAAAGATAGAACATGTCCTATCTTTCCTCGGATCGGAGACTCAGATAATTTTTCAAGGACCCGATTCACCCGCTAAAGTCATTCACGAAGACCATGAAGACTATCGGGTGCCACTTGGATGCCATCAAAAATGGCCCGAGTGGCACAATGGTCGTGTGCATGAGGTGTTATTCAGTCAGTGTATGGTGGTAGTATGCAGTCAGTGTATCATGGTATTATTAAATTACTGTATGTTGGTTTTATTCAGTCACAGTATGGTGGTGTTATTCAGTGATAGTATTGTGGTCTTATTCAGTTATAGCATGGTGATATTAATCAGTCAGTGTATGGTGGTGTTATTCAGTCACAGTATGGTGGTGTTATTCAGTCGGTGTCTAGTGGTATTATTCCGTTACTGTATGGTTGTATTATTCATTCAATGTAAGGTGGTGTTATTTTGTAACTGTTATAGTAATATTAGTCAGTTGCTGTATGGTGATGTTATTTAGTAACGATATGGTGGTGTTTACATTTACTGATCTAATATTGATTATTTTCATGGCAGCATGATCGATGAAGATCAGCAGTAAACCATAATTGTATTGTGTGTTGTTCATCTTCTGCTTCATTCACACTGGGCAATTATCGTTATGATCACCCAAAATGAGCAAATCAGCCCAATAATTGGTCGTTGTAAATAGGCCTTTAATGAGGAGTATTCAGTCTTAGTGCCCTAGGGCAGCATGAGCTGTAAATATGGCCCTGTCCGGCACTGGCACTTTGTATTGCTTAGGCATTTTCCTCTAGAAGTTTTGCTTTTAGGGGAGAATATGGTACCTCCCAGTGCTTATGGATCTGTAGTAGAGACCTGAATGTATTCTGTGTGCAGTTGTACAGAGTCCGTGCATTGCCATGTGCAGGATCCTTTAATATTAATGATGCTACCAACATACTAACTTCTCAAGCTTGTGGCCTGGTATAGTAAGATAGTAAGGTTGAAAAAAGGCGTGAGGCCATCGAGTGCAGCCTATTTTTCTGTAGTATTGATCCAGAAGAAGGGAAATCAACCGTAATATTAAAAATGCATAAAAAACCCTAATGTACAAAAACACCTTATTTGCAAAACGCGACAAAAAAACACATACGAGTTGAGATAATTGCATTGACGTGATGCGATTATAAATGCACAAAAAAATCCCTGTATGAACCTGGCCCACAAATTAAAAATAGGCTTGTTTTGAAGGTGTGGCCAGGTGAAAAGGGGTGGGGCAAAATCCTGAAAATTTGTTGTGGCTCGTGCTCCTATGTTTCCATACCTCTTGAATGGCCATTATTGTGGATCCAAAAAACTACAGGTGCTTATGAAATATTTACGCTGTCCATATAGAAGATCTGTTTACACTAAGCACTGGTTGTTCAGCTGCTAAGTGATCTAATTTCTATCTCAGATTGCCATGTGGCATTGTACACTGAGCTATAATTTAAATGCCCCTAAATTGTATGACCCTAATTACAGTTTAATTGCCAAGCGCTGTCCTCTTACATTTCTATGTGGAAATTCATTACTTGTAACAGCGCATTCCAAATGTCAAACTACTCTTACGTTATTTGTGGGATGGGAATGTACACAACACATACGCAGAAGTTTAATTAGGAAATGTAAGTACAGTGAAATGCTAATTAGATTGCTTTGCAATCACCATCCAATGATAGATAAATATAGATGGCATAAAAATAGAGATTGTACAGATACAGCTTAAAATACTACATGGACTGACAGATGTTCAATACAAACGCACATGTCAAACAATAAAGCATAACAATAGGATACAGAGATAATATAGACAATGACATTACTGTCCAAAAGCTGAATCTTTGCCCAATGAGGCGCCCCAAGTCTTTCAAAGAGTCTGAACCACGACCTCTATAGACATTGCCATATGACATATTCTGCCCATGAAATATAGTACAGTTTAGGCCTAGTTGACATCACGTTAAATGGCCTGCGTTTGACATATATGCCAGGAACAGCTCCTGACGTATATACGTTAAACATAGGCTGTCACGGATGCCCTAACAGTGGTATCCATCACCATAGACTTTAATGGTATCTGTTAATCAGATATTTAATGAAATCGGGTCATGAGAGTTAGTGACGTACAGATGTAGCCGTCTTTATCTTGACTTTTAACGCATTAAATAAACAGTGGCAAGATCCTTTATCTTGACTTTTTAAATGACTTTTCAATGGCTTTTGTTGCGTGATATCACGCTGCAGCAAGTTATCAGAGTCAAGATAAAGATGGCTACATCCGTATCCGTTAAACGATACCATTATAGTCATTGGGTGACGGGTGCCAATGTTAGGGCATCTGTTTACACACATTATAAGTGGCCTATCTTGTACATAATATGATCGGCGCTGTAATGTAGATTACAGCAGTGTTTTTTATTTAGAAAAACTATCATTTTTGACGGAGTTATGACCGATTTTAGCTTTATGCTACTCACTTTCTTAGAGGACAACTGGGCGTGTTTTACTTTTTGACCAAGTGGGCGTTGTACAGAGGAGTGTATGACGCTAACCAATCAGTGACCAATCGGCGTCATACACTTCTCTCCATTCATTTACACAGCAGATAGTGATCTTACTAGATTACTATGTGCAGCCACAAACACACACACACTAACCTAACTGCAGTGTCCTGACAGTGAATAGAGATCACTACCAGTCAAGAGTGCAAACTCAGTTGAGTGGACCAGCCACCCAGTGGGATTCTCTGTGCTGTGGGTGCAGATATTGTAGGATAAGGAAAAGGGGAGAAAGCTGTCGGACAAAAAGAAGGGAGCAAGTGGCAACGTTTATTACCTAGGTATTGTGGTAGGCTTATTTTTTTAGGGACATTTTAAAGAATATGTAAACATTTGATCTAATTATTTTTTAAATAAAACAATGTATTATGTGTTTTAAGCAACTTTAAATAGGTTTTTATTAAATAAAAACTACTTTTTGAGATACAGCTTCTTAGTATCTCTATATATGGAGGCTGTAGCTTGATGTCAAACGAATCTGTCAGGTCAGCAGAGCCGACGGCTCGGATGAAGGCTGGTCATGGGTGTCTCTGACACACAGGATCCAGCTGTTATCGATCACATCTAAGTTCATAATCTTAGAAGTGATCGATAACAGCTGGGCCAGGGGCGTAACTAAGAAACACTGGGCCCCATAGCAAACTTTTGACTGGGCCCCCCTCCCCTGGGTGCCACACACAACCTTAACTTGTAGATGGTGCCCTCCTGTAGATAGTGCCGTACAGCCCCCTCCTGTAGATTGTGCCGTACAGCCCCCCCTGTAGACAGTGCTATACAGCAACCCTGTAGAAAGTACTATACAGCCCACCCTGTAGACAGTGCTATACAGCCCCCCTGTAGAAAGTACTATACAGCCCACCCTGTAGACAGTGCTATACAGTGCCCCCTGTGGACAGGGCTATACAGTCTCCCCATACAGTGTTATACAGCCCTCCCTGTAGACTGTGCTATACTTTCAAGTATCACAAAGAGGGACAACCGATGTGGTGCACAGCGCGTCGCAGCAAAAAAAAATTAAGCCACTCCCCTAATCCCACCCAATTCCCGCCCATACAACCCCGATTCAGCGCACACAGTATTATGCTCCCATAGTGCCTCCCACACAGTATAATGGCAAATAGCTGCCCCCACACAGTATAATGCCCTCTAGCTGCCACCATACAGTATAATGCCCCCATAGCTGCCACTATACAGTATACAGACACATAGATGTCCCCATACAGTATATTGCCAACACAGATGCCCCCATACAGTATAATGCCCAAACAGATGCCCCAAACAGTATAATGTCCACACAGATGCCCCCATGCAGTATAATGCCCAAACAAATTCCCCCATACTGCATAATGCCCGATAGCTGCCCCCATGCAGCATAATGCCCACATAGCTGCCCCATACAGTATAATGCCCCATAGCTGCCACATACAATATAATGCCAGATAGCTGCCCCCATACAACACAATGCCCCCATAGCTACCCCATAGGGTATAATGCCCCCTAGCTGCCCTTATACAGTATAATCCCCGTTAGCTGCCCCTATTTCCAGTGCCCTTGTAGACAGTGCCACAGTGCCCATGTAGATAGTGACCCTATATAGTGCCACAGTGCCCATGTAGATATTGACCCTATATAGTGCCACAGTGTCTATGTAGATAATGCCACACCCCCTTGAAGACAGTGCCACCCCCCTAGATAGCGCCATTGGGACTCCGTCTAGGAGTGGAATCCCCAGCCAGAGAATGGGCCAGGCATTCCGCTCCTAGAGGGAAGCCATATATGAACAGTGACATCAGTGGCTACTCCTTGAGCAGAATCCCCGCTGCCGATTCACGCCGGGGATTCCGCTCCAAGAGGAGCCCCTGACGTCAATGTCCATATTTGCACAGTGACCTCAGGGGTTTCCTCTAGAAACTTGAGAAAAGTCCTGTTGGACTGAAACGTTGCACGGGTGAATAAACTGCTGATGCATTTTGGAAGTGCTGCCTCTGTCCATTTTTTGTCTGGCATATATGGACAGTGACATTAGGGTTTCCCTGAGCACACTACTTAAAGTAGCGCTGTGCCCAGGTAGTCCTTGGCTAGGAGAGGAGCTCCCTCTGCTCCTCCGCTCTGAACTAATTCTGAACAGGGAGCTAATGGTTCCCTGCTTCAGAATTGAGTTAGCGGGACATACCCCTGGCCGGACAGTTGGGAGGTATGTGTAGCCTATGGCAGTGCAGGGAGATACCTCCCTGCTTTGTTATAGCGTTCAATAGCATTTGCGTCCAAAGGACGCAGATACTATTGAATGTGGCATCGCTGCCGCTGTAGCAGCCATTGCGGGTGCTAGCGGAGCCTACGGGCACGGGGGACCCGTGCCGGCAGGTGGCACGTGCACCCTCATGCCACGGGCCCCGTAGCAGCCACTAGGGCTGCTACAGTGGTAGTTACGCCACCGGCTGGACCCCGCGTGTCAGAGACAGGCAGGACCAGCATTCATCCAAGCCGTCAGTCCTGCTGACCTGAGATATTAAGCTTTGACGGTGAGATACAGCTTCTATGTATAAAGGATACATAGTTGTGTCTTAAAAAGTAAAACATTTTTTAATATAAATCCTATTTAAGGTTGCTAAAAATCACATAATACATTGTTTTATAATAAAAAAAAATAGTTCAAAGGTTTAAATATCCTTTAAAATCTTGTACACTGGTGGATAGTCCTATGGCATGGGGAGAGCAAAGAAGAGGAGCAGCATGAGAGAAGCCTTGGATGTGGAAGCAGAAGGTGACTAACACGGATGAAGGCAGTAGTCGGTCCTTAGCAGAGTGAGTTGTACGCTTAGGCACGTAAGGAAAGATTACAGGTAATAACAAAATCTCCCATTGGTTTTTGATTTTGACCATTTTGTTACATTTTCATTATACTGAGCACCGGAGAGGGTAAACTGGATGCTTCGCCATCGAGGAATGATTGAGAGATCTTATCTGATTGTGGAGGTTATCAAACTCCCCTATACTCACAAGAGTGAGAAGATCTGGCATTTATTAAATTGAACTTCAAGTTGTATGTTGGGACTTTATTCCTGTTCAAGGATTCCAGGTTCCTTAAGGTTTCTCCATTAGTCATGCTTGTAATAGTCATTTTGGACTTAATTTAAAAAGGTTGTTGGGGATATTAAAAGGGTATTGTCATGTAATAATCACACAGGTCCATGGCTCGTTTCAAGAAAGAGCTTTGATCACACACTGTAACGAGCCGTGCACCTGTGTGTTCGTCACATGATCAGGACAGATTTTTATCTTCTGCAAGTAAACAATGAAGGTTCCCATTGAATAACCACAAGCAGAAATGTCAGTTTGTAGAAAAATCTTATTAATCTGACCTCGTGTTACAAAAACTTCTGAGGAGTGTTCATAGTGATACTACGTGCAACAGGGAATGTTTCAGTCCTTGATATGGATTCCTTTTACTAAGGCCTGATTCACACGAACGTTGTATACATCCGTGTGCTGTCCGTTAAAAAAACGGACAGCACACGGATCCATGCAAATTAATGGGGCTATTCAGACATGTGTTGTTTTTCACGCAGCGTGTGTCGTTTGCGTGAAACTCACTGCAGGTCCTATTCTGGTCCGTTTTGCGAACCACATTGCCCATTGAAGTCTACGGGTGTGTGAAAATCACAGACAGCACACAACATCTGTGTGCTGTCCGTGATTCACGCACCAGTTGCTAAAGAAATGCTGGGAAAAAGAAAAGAAAATTTAAAAATGTGCACCAACACTGACATGAAAAACTGAGGCCACACGGAACAAATACTGATGGCACACGGAACTGCAAAGCATGAAAAACGCTGCTTTTTTTGCAGACGCAAAACTAACACGTTCGTGTGAATCTGGCCAAAGTTTGTGTATCTGCATTGTATATTTTGATGCAATTTGACTTGCTGTAATAAATATTTGAATGTTACTGTATCTAAAATTTGTTGGATTTGACAAAAAAAAAAATCTTATTTAAAAATATCTGATTACTAATGCAGGTTGAAATTGAAATGACTTTCATTGCTGCAAAGTACATTTTTACTTCTCTCACTGTAATAAAAGTGACAATACAGCTTTAAAGTGAACCTCCTCCTTTTAAAACCAATTAAAATTCTTTGATTATTAATTTCCATATAATATTTTTATTTCAGTCGGTAAACTTTTTCCCCAAATACAGAGCTTCAAATACCCAGCATTGACATAAATGTAAAAGATAACATAAAGGCTGCCGGTAGCCACCACTAGGGGGAGCTTAGGAGCTTACTTCACACTTTAACACGTTGCACTCAATAAGAAAACAAGTATCCGACGCAGAAAAAAAAAAAGGCCAAAACACATGTAAACACATTTTTTCCTCCTTTCACGTTTAATTGCTGCAGTGAAAAATAGGTGGGTTTTTTTTCACTCAAAGTTAAAAGGTCTTCCAATAATAAAATAATTGAAAAACTGTATTGGTCAGTCTAGTCATGTGTACGATATGATAAAATGAATGGGTTTCTAGCTTATTTATATTTCGTTCTGACTTTGGCTTGAAGCTTGAATCTGTTGTTTTTGGCCATTGACTTTAACCTCATGCATATGCATAGGATTCATTTATGGATTTGCATTTTACTCCGATTTTATAACATTCAATTATGCGTGTGTCGTACTTTAGCTGACATATTTTACTTTTTGTCTTTATCTTTGAGTATATATTTCATTATGTTTTTAACCCCTTGGCTATTTTTGGTTATTTTCTACCCACAATCCAAAAGCCATAACTTTTTTATTTATTGTCAACAAACTGGCTTCTTTTTTTCATGGGACTAATTGTAGTTTTTATTGCCACTATTTAATGTACCATATAATGTACCGGGAAACTGAAAAAATATATATTTGTAGAGTGGAATTTGAAAAAAAAACAGCGATTTCCCCATTGTTTTTTGGTTTCGTTTTTACAGCATTCACCGTGCGGTAAAAATTACATATTAGATTGATTCTGCTGGTCAATAGGAATTGTAGCGATACCAAATTTATATCGTTTTTTTAATGTTTTTATAGTCTTGTGCTTCCATATTCTAAAAGCCATCACTTTTTTATTTTTCCGTCAATTGAGCAGTTTTGTTTTTTTGCGGGACAAGCTGTAGTTTTTATTGATACCATTTTGAGGGGCTAAGGTGACCAAATAACTGCAATTCTGTTTTTTGTTTTTTTTTCAGCTCCTTCATGTGGCTAAAATAACATTATATTAGGATAGATACACGGCTATACCAATTATGTTAGTTTTGTTTTAAAATCACTTTAGTGGAAATATGGTAAAAATGTTTGTTTTTTTAAATTGTAATATTTTTTTTGTACATTAAAACATTACATTTAAACTCTTTTTTACTTTTTTTTTTTGTCCCCCTAGGGGACTTGAACAAGCAATCGTTTGATTGCCAATACTATATAAGTAAATACTTATGTATTGCGGTACTTTTAACCAGTTCTTAAGCTCTGGGCTACCATAACAACCATTGGTTCCCGTAATTGCATCACAGGGGGCCAATGGGCTGACGGAAGGGGTTGCCCTCAACGGCTTAGATGCCGCGGTCATTATTGGATGAAGCATCTAAGTGGCTAAAAGGCCATTGCAGTGAGGTGTCGGCTGTAACATACAGCCAACATCCGCTGAGTATGGGACAGGCTCAGCACGTGAACCCGCTCCATACTCCCCTTTGGCAGGTGTGACGCACACTTACGTCACATGCAGGGGCGGATCCCCATAGGTCCATTATGGGCAGCCTCCGGGGCCTGAGGCTCCCGGGGGGCCCATGGCCGTCCAAAGACTGCATCGCAGTTTTGTCATGTTTTTGCCCCGAATTGGGGCAAAAACTAGACAAAACTGAAGGCCCCTGGAATCAATTGTATCTGCGTCCAATGGATGCGGATACAATTGGCATCTCTGGCAAGGCAAGGGAACCATCGGCGCGATGAAGTCAACACGTCGCTTGCGTCGTTCCGCTGTATGCGGCCTGGTCAGAAGAGACCAGGCTTGCATCGTTGGAGAAGAGGACGGCACTGGAAAGGTAACAGGTAAGTGTGGCACTAACTACTGAGGGTGGCGCATCTACAGGGGGGCTGTGTAGCGCTTTCTCCAGGGGGCTGTGTGGCGCTTTCCACAGGGGGCTTTGTGGCACTATCTACAAGGGGTTGATGCTATCTACAGGGGGTGTGTGACACTATCTAAAGGGGGATGTGGGGCATGATCTACAGGGGTGTGTGTGGCACTATCTATAGGGTGCTGTGTGTGATGCTATTTACAGGGGGTGTTGGGCACTATCTACAGGGGGCTGTGTGACGCTATCTATAGGGAGGTCTGTATGGCGCTATCTACATGGGGCTGTGTGGCGCGCTCTAAAGGGGGGGCTGTGTGTGATACCTCATTCTAGTAATTTTTGGTACGTGTTTATGTTTATTATTATACTTTGTTATTCGATTTTTTCTCCTGATAAACTATCATGCTTTTTTCTTTTACGTATATGGAGCTAATATCTATACTTGTATGATTATAATTTTCTAGTGCCTGATGAAGGTCTAAGAGCTGACCGAAACATCGCAAACTGAAATAAAAATAAAATAACATTTTTTATTTTGAAAGTAATCGGTGTGCATAGTACTTCTTCCCAGTCCCTGTACAGTGTGATACTGTCAGTGATGGTTGGAGATTGTAAGTATGTAGGGACACAGCCCTTTGACAAGGGGAATCGTAACATCCATTTGTTAATACTTGCACAAAAAGGTATTGTTGACAATAGTTACGGCACGGCAGGGTGGCAGTGGAGAAGGGGGGCCCAAGTATGGTGTTCTTATTTATTTCAGTTACTTATATAGCGCCAACATATTACACAGTGCTGTACAGAGGTCCTCTGTACCCATTGGAGCTCACAATCTAAATTCCCTATTGGCATGTTTTTGGGGTGTGGGAGGAAACTGCAGTACCCAGAGGAAACCCACACAAACATGGGGAGAACATACAAACTCCATGCAGATGTTGTCCTTAGTTGGATTTGAACCCAGGACCCCAGCGCTGCAAGGCAATAGAGCTAACCACTGACCCACCGTGCTGCCCTCTTAAGCCACCACTGGTCACATGTTGTCAAGACCACAATTGATGGGTGTTATTGTTAGGCTGGATTCACACGAGGTCATTACGTCCGTAATTGACGTACGTATTTCGGCCGCAAGTCCCGGACCGAACACAGTGCAGGGAGCCGGGCTCCTAGCATCATACTTATGTACGACGTCCTGTACTGAAAACATGATTACAGTACGGGACAGTTGTTCGGCAGCGAGGAAGGGACTCCTAGCATCGTACATAACTATGATGCTAGGAGCCCGACTCCCTGCAGTGTGTTCGGTCCGGGACTTGCGGCCGAAATACGTCCGTCAATTACGGACGTAATGACCTTGTGTGAATCCAGCCTTAATGTTTTGACACTTGGGTATCCAAAGGCATTACTCCATTATCTAAATAAAAGGCGGGGATTACAATAAGGTAACAGATACCCTGGAAGAAGACGTCCGGCGAAATTTGACTTGGGCCACTTGTCTGATCCTGGCGTCTGCTCTTTGATTTTTATCTACATGCTCTTTTACTGTGAATATATTAAACTTGTGGTTTTACTATTTGGAACTGTTGCATTATTATACTATTGGAGGCCGCTATCTTTTCTTTTTTCTTGTCTTAGTTATTAACCCCTTCCCGCCGCAGCCCTTTTTCAGATTTAAATTTTCGTTATTTCCTCCCCACCTTCCAAAAGCCATAACGTCTTTATTTTTCCGTTAATATAGTCCTATGAGGGCTTGATTTTTGCAGGACAAGTTGTAGTTTTTCATAGCACTATTTATTTAGCCATATAATGTACTAGGAAACGGGGGAAAAATTATTTGTGGGGTAGAGAATGAAAAAATCAGCGATTCCTCCATGGTTTTTTGCGCGCCGTTTTTACGGAATTCACTGTGTAATTAAAACAACATGTTAACTTTATTCTGTGGGTCAATTTGATTACGGTGATACCAAATATATATAGTTTTTTCTATATTTTACTACTTTTACAAGTAAAAACCTAAGTGTAAAAAAGAAAATGTATTTTGTTTCGCCAAATTCTGAGAGCCATAACTTTTTTATTTTTCCGTCTATTAAGTGGTATGAGGGCTTATTTTTTGCGGGATAAGCTGCAGTTTTTAATAATACCATTTTGGTGTACATGCGATGTTTTGATCATTGAGATTCTGACGTTTCATTTTTTTTTACGGCGTTCAATAATGATACATTGTAATAGTTCAGACTTTTACGGACGCAGCAATACCAATTATGTTTATTTTATTAATTTTTTTACTATGCTCTTGGGGGAAAATGGGAAAAGGGGGGTTTTCTGAACTTTTAATTTGACATTTTTTTTTTTACATTAAAAAAAATCTTTATTTAACTAACTTTTACTTTTTTTATTAGTCCCCCTAGGGAACTTCAACCAGCGATCGTTAGTTCGTTTGCACGATATACTGCAATACTAATGTATTGTAGTATATCGTGATTCTGACAGGCAACTATTAAGCCCTGCCGGAGGCAGGGCTTACTAGGTGCACAAAGATGGCAGACCTGGGGGCCTTCATTAGGTGATTGCGTTGCGGGGGGCACGATGAGCTGTTAGAGGGGGTCGCCCCCCACTTTCTAACTATTTAAATGCTGCGGTCGATATTGACCGCAGCATTTAACAATGCAATGCCGATAGTTACTCTGAGGTGTCGGCTGTAACAAACAGCCGACACCAGCATCGTATGGAGCGGGTTCACTCCGTGAGCACGTTCTATACTTCCCCTACCCGACTTTGGCGTATGGATACGTCAAATGTCGGGAAGGGGTTATGTGGTATATAGAACCCATGTTCATACGGTATACCATCTATAATCAACATGAGTGCAATGTGTCTCTATTACACTGAAGCCGACATGATAATAACGTCTGGGGACGAACGATCGGAGTAACGACCGCTCGTCCCCATCCATAGCTCTGTGTGACAGGACCAAACGGGCGCCGATCAACGTCTCGTTGATCAGTGCTCGCTGCACCGGTCGATTATCGGCCGGTATAAAAGGGCCTTTATTTACCTTAGGTGATGAAACCTGCTGTGTAATTAGTGCCCAGACAGGCAAGGTGTTTGCTTTGTTTATATTCTGCAAGTCTTGTATTCCGGATAAGCACTTGTTTGTTTTTGGACTGCAATAAAGCCAAGCGTGGACTTTAAACTCTACTATATGATTTACCATAGTGATTTACCATAGGTGATGAATCAGTGGTTACTTGAAGTTAAAAAAGTTGGACTAATAGACTGCAATCTGCATTACTTCATTAATTTTCAGACCCCTTGATATTCCGTTTGTAAAATGCTCCTGGTTCAGACTTTTCTCCTGTGTGCATTATCCACCCAGTAATAGATGCTGGATCTGAGGTCTGTGACGCCAGGGTGCAGCCGCCTCATGTATCAGCACAGCTTTATATACAGGCCATGAGGGACCTACTCTCTACTCTGCTAACAGAAACTAATTCTGAGGAGTGTGTGATTTCTCCCTCTCTCAGTCTGACATGGGTGGTCTCCCCTCTTTTTACACAGCCTATCTGATGAACTCTTTTCCCTATGTTCTTTTCTCTCTATCTACACTTTGACTGCACTCCCTGAACACTTGGATGCTATCCTCCTTCTCTACACTTTAATCAGGCATGCACAACCTCCTCCCTTTTCCTGTCCCTATCTAAACACTGAGAGAAGAGGCGAACAGCAGAGAGAGCCAGTGGACTGTTAGATCTATGTCAGAAACAGTAGGACAACCAGCTAGGTGAAAGGGTTACACAGACGCTACAGCAGCAAAATGGTAGGAAATTGTTAATGAAGATATTTAGAAAGTTGACTAATTTTGCAAGCAAATTAACAATATAAAAAATTTCAAGGCAAATGTGTTCATATTCTTTACTTAGTAGAATGAGAGTTAGTTGAGACAGAGTAGATGCTAGTGATACCATGCTTAACACCTAAAGTCCTAGCAACACTAGCAACTTGTCTCTCATTTTAAACCGGTTTCACGCTTAAAGGGAATGTGTTGCCAGAAAAACATGTTTGTTTTTTTTTAATTAAACATTTAGTGTGTAGGTGATTAAACATTGTTCAAATTTTTTTTATTTTTTTCACGAGTCAGGAAATATTATAAATTAGATTCTAATTTATAATATTTCCCATTGCTGGTCACTAGATGGAGCTATTCCCAAAATTGCAGCATTGCAAAATTGGGTAAAAAGCCCTTGCTCTAGTGAGCTAGTGCCGGGATAAACGAGGGGTTTGAACGGTCTATCCTCCTACACTGTGTGTCGCCATTTTTTGAGCTAACACACAGTGTAGTAGGTTTACATACAGTAGTAAACGTACACAAACATGAACATACATTGAAATCTCTTACCTGCTCCTGCCGCCGCGACTCCCTCCGTCCCGTCCGCTCCGTCTGCTGCCGCTGGTCCAAGTGCACAAGTCCGGAAGCCGCGACCGGAAGTAGTAATCTTACTGTCCGGCCGCGACTTCCGGTCCACAGGAAAAAGGCACCGGACGGTGCCAATTTCAAATTGGACTGTGTGGGAGCGGCGCATGCGCAGTTCCCACACAGACGGCGTACACAGAAGTGGATGGGACGGGAGCCATTCGCAGTCCCTATGGGACTGTGGCTGCCGTATTCCATGTCTGTATGTGTCGTTAATCGACACATACAGAAATGGAACAAAAAATGGCAGCCCCCATAGGGAAGAAAAAGTGTAAAAATAAGAAAAAGTAAAACACAAACACACAAATAAATATAAACGTTTTTAATAAAGCACTAACATCTTTAACATATGAAAAAAAAAATTGTGATGACACTGTTCCTTTAAGACCAAACTTGGAGAGAGCCTAGGACACAGAATGACCAGGATGCTTTGCAATACTCCAATTTTACTATATCTCTTACAACCACATCATTCATAACAATACATTTAAAGTTCATAGTGAGTAAATAAAAATATATTTTGCAATTGGCTTAGCAAACCTATCGAAAAATGTAATTTCATCCAATAAGGAAGAACAGTTTGCTATAAGTAGCCAAAAGAAAGGAGTCCACATATATATATATATATATATAATTACATATATATATATATATAGGACAACAACAGTCTACAAGTAAATAACTGAGTTAAGACCAAAATATAAGCAAAAAAACAGTAAGAGACGTTGTTTACAAAGTCCTGTCCAGTCCTTTCTTTCCAAGAAAATTGCGTAACGTGTACAGAAATAGCAGCCAAAAAAAATAAAACTTGATAGCAGCAGAGAACAGAACGTTTCCTAAAGGACAGGAGCTGAGAAGCGTGCAGTTTGCTGGGAAAAAATAGCTGCTGTAGTGTAACCCTTTTCTCTCCTCTCCCGGAAAACGGATCTGTTAGTTTCTATATAGTAGAAGTTTTAGTATGATCCATCCTATATTTATTCTATATAGAAGGTATATATAACTAACACTACATTTTACATTGCAGTCAAGGGTAATGCACAGCCAAGAAACCATTTATCAGAGGGCAGTTAAGAGTTGGCTTAAAGTTCAAGTGGTTTTCAACCTTCACACAACTGTAATTTATTTGTTTGTGCATAACCTCTTAAAGCTTTATCTAAATAAATTGCTCTATCTGTAAGGCTTCCATCTGTAATGTTCAACCAGTGCCAAATGCTACTAACTTCTGCTGCCCATGGATACAATACAGCACTGCTGTCTCTACGGCTTTGTCTATGTATATATGTTTTTGCATTTGGTACTTCTGTGAAAAAAATATAATAAAAAAATGATATATGTTATTTTGCATAAATCAGTGATACATAAATACTTTAAAAAAAACTGATCCGTCAACAAAAAATCCATTTTGTTTAAAACAGTAAAAAAAAGCACAAGGAGAAGGGGAAGAGGGGGATGCGGCAGCAGATTCTCTTTTTATTTCCCTCTGTGAGACTGCATGTGCAGTGAGAGAGCATGGGGAGTAGAAATCAGAAACATATGGCTTAAGGCCCTATTCACATACATTTTTTAGCCCTCGTTTATCATATACGTCGTGAGAAAGCTCCTCAAGTATATGTTAAACGTAATCTGTGATGGATGCCTAACAGTGGCATCTGTCGCCATAGACTTTAATGGCATCCGTTAAATCCATACGTTAGGGTCATGACCGTTCACGACGTATCCGTTAAACAGATACCATTATAATCAATGGGTGATGGATGCCATTATTAGGCATTCGGTTAACGTATCCGTCACCCATAGACTATAATGGTATGCGTTTAATGAATATGACATGAAAGGCTATTGAAAAGCCCATGACGTGTCCGTTAATTGGATACCTGCGATGTGTGCTATACAGTGGCATACCTCACCCATAAGTGGGGGCTGCAGGAAGGCAGAATTTTGCCATTTAACTCTATGCCGATGCAGGGGATTTGAAGCACTCTATCAGAAAAAATGGAACTTCAGCCCCTATGAATATATATGAATGTATAAGAAATTAATAAGTACAGAATTTTGGACCTATGAAGATTTAAAAAGAAAATGGCTTACAAGGGTGGAAATTACCTTAATCTCGCTACTTTTATAGAATTTTGATGCTGGCCTCTCATGTAACGCCAACACCATCTAATACCTATATTATGGATCTAGACATATAACATATGACACATTTGCAAAACATAAGTGTAAGACCTCATGCGTTAGAATTCATCAAGTAACATACAAATAAGACATAACAGTACAAAGTTGCTCGGTCACCAAGGGTGAAAAAAAAACAGCGTAGACCTGGCACAAATGGGATGACGTCAACCAATAACTCCAGAAGAATTTAGTTTTTGGATTGTCAACATTTCCATTTCATTTGTGTGTATTTGTCTTGTTGCTGCAGGCTATCATCTTGTGTAACTTACTGTACTGGATGTACTGTGCTTTTCATCAGATCCCCCAATGTGTTCTGTTTACATTTCCTCTAGTACAGTAAGTGCTAGCTGAAATGTCTTATTTGCCAAATGCTCTAAGAATAGACCAAATAAGAGACTGGTCTAAATGGTAAAATATTACTGTGACTCATATTTATCGAGCCAGCTCTTGGCTCTCCGTAATAGGCTCCATTATGCAAATATGATTAATTTTGCTTCATGCTGGTTAATACTTTATCCTCCTTCCCGCCTCTGAATACTTTACGAAGGTTGTGTTTTAAGAACATCCAGAACAAATATATACATTTTGTTGAAATTAGGATAGGAGCCATAAAGGCCAGCTAGTCAGTCAGTGTTGGTTTCTTTCATTTTCTTCCTTCTACTGCTGACAGAAATGGACTGAACTAACTTTTATGCAAAATTATGTTTCATCTTTATACAAGGGGTGTACACTGGATCTATGTCAGTTTTGATACTCTATTTTAAGTGACACTATGGGCAAAAGCTGAAAATCGATCTTTGCCAGGAAAGGAGGCACCTACCACCAATTTCTTACCTAAATGCTCCCCGCAGATCGGGGAATCCATGAGTTTGCCTCCACGTACAGATTCCAATCAGTGGTTGTCATGACCCACGCAGAAACCTCTATGACTAATTATGCACGCGGAAAGATAATTGTTTGTCATTCCTCATACAGGTTCCCAGAGGGTCAGGACCACCTCAGGATCTGACCATACAAGGCAGGCTTACGGAGTGGTCTGCCAGTAGATACCCATGGATTCCCCCAATCATTGGAGACCACATCCAGGTGTGAATTTGGGAGTAAAATGGGCACCTCCAATCCAACCAAAATCTGGATTTTTCATCTGTGACATGATGGAAAATTACTTTTGCTTTGCATAAAATTTCGGAAGAAATATGCCATTACTGAACTTAGCTTAAAGACTTGATTTCCCATTTTAATCCCTACCGACAGATTCCTTCTACTGTCTGAAATTTGGTAGGTAATATTCCTGAGATAAGAAATACAGTCATGTGAAAAGTAAATGTAAATTTTTGGCATTATGCTTTGAGTTTATTCATAAAAAAAATGCTAAATTTACTGAAAATTTAGAAAAAAATTATATTATTCTGCTTGTAAGACAGTCATACCACACAAGATCCACAAGAGAGAAAAGAAAACCTCGACGCATATCAACTTGCTATATTTGATCTATTGTGGCTCAGCAAAATAAAATAATACAACACAAGTTAGTTGATAGTTAACATTTACCACATGTCCACTTTATGTTGGAATAATTTTTTGAACATTCTTTTCTTTTTCTAGGACATTACAAGGCTTATAACATTAGCAGAAATTTCTCACATTTCCAAGAAATTTTCCAAAACCTATTTTTTAGGGACCAGTTTAGTTCTGAACTGGCTTTAAGGGACCTACATAATAGAAAACCCCCATAAATTACCCGATTTTAGAAACTGCACCCTTCAAATTATTTAAAATTGCATTTAGAAACTTTGTTAACCATTTAGGTGTTTCATAGGAATTAAAGCAACATGGAGTTGAAATTTCAAAACTTTATTTTTTTATTGCAGATTTTCCATTTGTATCCATTATTTTGTGCAACAAAGCAAGGGTTGACAACAAAGCAAACCTCAGTATGTAATACCCTGATTCTGCAGTTTGTAGAAATACCCCATATGTGGTCCTAGTGCGCCAGTTGACTCGAACACATTCCTCACAAATGAAAGAGCACCTTATGTATTTTAGGGCCTTGATTTTATTAGGATGTTTATAGGCACCATGTCACATTCATTGAGCTCCTAAAGTACCAGTACAAAGAAAACTCCCAAAAAGTGACCCCATTTTGAAAACTACACCCTTCAAGGAATTTATCTAGGGGTATAGTGATCGTTTTGAACCCGTAGGTGTTACATAGACGTGCAAATTAAAAATTAAATCTTTTAAACTAACACCTTGTTTTTGTCCCAAATTTTTCCTTTTCACAAGGGGTAATAGCAGAAAAAGCACCCTACAACTTGTTACGCAATTTCTCCTGACTTCTGAAATACCCCATATGTGGTCGTGAACTGCTGTATGGGCACATGGCGGGTCTCAGAAGGGCAAAGCGCTATTTGGCTTTTGGAGGCAAGATTTTTCTGGAATAGTTTTCAGGCACCATGTCGCATTCGTTGACCCCTAAAGTACCAGTTCAATGGAAATCCCCAAAAAGTGACCCCATTTTGGAAACTACACCACTCAAGAAATTTATCTAGGGGTATAGTTATCATTTTGACCCCACAGGTGTTACATAAAAGTTATTAACACTGGGCCATGAAAATGGGAAACTGCAATTTTTCCACTAAAACGTCATATTTGCCCCATATTTTACATTTTCACAAGAACTAATAGGAGAGAAAACACCCCACAATTTGTTACGCAATTTCTCCTCTACACGGAAATACCCCATATGTGGTCGTAAACTGCTGTATTGCACATGGCGAGGCACTTTGGCTTTTAGAGCACAGATTTTGCTAGAATGATTTTAGGCAGCCATGTTGCATTTGCAGAGCCTCTGAAATATCAATACAGTGGAAACCCCCAAAAATAATGCAATTTTGGAATCTACACTCTTAAAGGAATTAATATATTGGCCTAGTAAACTTGTCCCCGCAGGCGTTTGTTAGAAATGGTCCATGAAAAATGCAAAATTCCATTTTCTCAAATAATACTGTATATGGATTCAGTCCCAATTTTTTTTCCTAAGGCAAATGTTTGTACACTATTTCTACCGAGTATTCAATTTCAACACCCCATATATGGACTTAAACTGATGTTTAGGCACACGGTAGGGCTCAGGAGAGAAAGAGTACTATGCAATATTTGAGGCCTACTATGGTGGTATTTATCACATTGTGCCATTATTACAGAAGATTTGAGCTGTCAAAAAATTATAAACCCCACAGAAGTAACCCGATTTTGGAAACTACACCCCTCAAGGAATTCATCTAGGGGTATAATGAGAATTGTTATTATGTAATGGACACCTCTCATGGTATTCATCTAGAGGGGTATAGTGAGAATTTTTAGTTTGTGATTTGACACCTCTTATGGTATTCATCTAGGGGTATAGTGAGAATTATTAGTTGTGAAGAAGGCAGCCTGGAAAACCCACACTGGAGGGAGGTGGAATGACAGTTCCCACCATTCCATAAAATGCAGCCCAGAAAATAAATGTATTAACCCATTCGCGCACCCGGACGTGCCATTACATCCGGGTGCGGGTGGTGATGTTTGAAGCGCGCTCACGCGCTGAGCACACTCCATATGCTGCGGGTGTCGGCTAGATTTTACAACGTACACCAGGGACTAACAGCCGGGAGCAGCGATCGCTGTTCAAATGCTGTTCAAATGCTGCAGTCAATCGCGACCACAGCATCTGAGGCGTTGAAAACAGGGGGCGGCCCCCCTCTGACAGCTCACCGCCCCCGCGCAGTGAGATGGGGGGCTGACGATTGTTGTTATGGCAGCCCAGGGGCCTAATGAAGGCCCCCAGGACTGCCCTCACTCTGCCTCTGCTAAGCCCTGGGCTTAACAGAAGCCTGTAAAAATGACAATATACTGCAATATTTTAATATTGAAGTATATTGTACCAGCGATCTAATGCTCGCTGGTTCAAGTACCCTAAAGTATGTAAAAAAAAGAAAAAAGTTTTAGTAGTTAAAAAAAATTAAAAATATTAAAAGTTCAAAAATAAAACCCCTTTTCCCATTTTCCCCCTAAAGTAATGTAAAAAATAAAAAAGTAAACAAAATTGGTATCACTGCGTCCATAAGAGTCTGAACTATTACAATAAAGTGTTATTTAATATGCACGTGAAAGCTGTAAAAAATAAAACATGTAAAACACCAAAATCACAGTTTTTTGGTCAAAAATGTTTTAATAAATAGTGATCAAAAAATAATACATACCAAAAAATGGTACCGTTAAAAACTACAGCTTGTCCCACAAAAAATAAGCCCTCACACCACTCAATCGGTGAAAAAATAAAATAGTTATGTCTCTCAGAATGTTGCGACACAAAACATTTTTTTTTTAACAAAAAGTTTATTATCAATAAAAGTAAAATATAAAAAACCTATATAAACTTGGTATCACCGTAATCGTATTGAGCTACAGAATAAAGATAAGTTGACGTTTTTAACGGTGAAAGGCATAAAAACGAGACCCAAAAAAACAATTGAGGAATCGCAGTTTTTTTCAAACTTCAAATAATTCAGTTTCCCAGTACATTATATGGAACTATAAATGGTACCAAAATAAACGAAAACTCCTCCCGCAAACCATAAGCCCTCACACCACTCTATTGACGGAAAAATAAAAAACGTATGTCTCTTGGAATGCGGGGATTGAAGAAGGAAAATAAAAAAATGGCTTCATCCTGAAGGGGTTAAAACTTCTACTCTGCATTTTATCATCTCAACCAGCTTTACAACCAGGGTTAGAGGGACGCTCCCTACATTACTATTTCAGCGGCCTACAGGGAATAATGTACTGGGTATAGCGAGAACATTTAATTTATTTTGGGGGTTTAAGTAATATTACAATGAGCAAATGGGGATTGTCAGTGGTAAAAAAAAATATATATATATATATGGCCACTATGCAAGTAAAAAATAAAGAAAATCAAAAATCTAAAGAAGTTTGGTAAATTTTAAAACACTGAAGACACAATCCAGGGTTTGTGGGGCACGTTTCGCACATATATCTTGTGCCCCTCCTACTGACTTGTTTTGAGCACACGCGGCATTTTTTTTGAGGCCTCTTTTTTCAGTGCAGGGAACGGGACTTCTGTGATGAAACGTTGGCCGGGAACAATCCTGCTGACATTGCTGCTAGATGTACTGCCCTCCGCTTCCTGGTCAGAAAATAACAGGGATTTGATTACTCTTTCCTGAAATTGTAGGAACGTATCCCTACTGCCAACATATCTGCATAAAACAAAGGCATTGTATAGTGCTATTTGTGTCAGGTGGACAGACAGCTTTTTATAGCGTACCTTTGTTTTGCTTATGGTGCTGTATGGCTTGATGACTTAATCCAAAACATCAACACCACCATTAAATGTGCATCGGGACACAGGGACTTATAGAAATTATCTATGTATAAATGATACCCTTTGTCAAGCAGCGGATACACAAGGTCCCACACAATCTTCCCACTGACTCCTAGGAAGGGGGGAAATTCAGGGGGATCAATTTTAGAGTCCTTTCCCTCATAAACTCTAAATCGATGAGTATACCCGATGGCACTCTCACAGATTTTGTATAATTTATTACCGTATCGAGCCCTTTTGTTTGGAAGGTACTGCCTAAACCTGAGCCTACCCTTAAAACAAACAAGGGATTCATACACCGCAATATCCTGTACAGGAGTATAATTGTGGGAAAATGTCTTGACAATAATGGTCAATTACTGGCCTTATTTTGTAGAGCCGGTCAAAATTTGGGGCATCTGGGGGTGGACGGGCAGTGACAGTTGTCATTAAAATGCAGGAATTTAATAATCGCCTCAAAGCGTGTCCTGCTCATTATTGTGTGGTAGAGAGGGGTGCTATATAATATATTGGTGAACTAGTAATCTCCAATCGTGGGCTTTTTTATAATGCCAAAACTTAAAAATATGCCCCAAAATTTCTGCAGCTTTGCTGCATCTGTTGGAGTCCAATTTTGGCCTCTGGCATAGTAGGAGTCAGGGTTTTTGGAGGTAAACCGAGCAGCATACTGTTCGTCTGCTCAACCATCAAATTTATTACGGAGTCAGAAAAAAAAAAATCAATGGCCCTGAACACTGTGGCATCAAATTGAATACCTGAGGAGGCTGTGAATTCAGGCACTTGGGGCTATAATTGTCTGCAGTTACCCATGATAACTCTGGCATAGCCGGACCTGCGATTCTTCGGTGCTGGCAGAGGGGGTTCAGAGTCAATTTAGCTAGATACGGAATCAGATGAAAGCGCAAACTGTGCTTCATCTTCACTTGCGGAGTCCGTATCTGAGCTTAACATTTTGTATGCCTCATCAGCGGTGTAAAGCCTTTGGGCCATATTTTATATTTCTAACAGTACAGGTGCGACTGGCCACAATTTTTTAGCATTTTATATTCTCATCTGAGCAATTGGAGCAGAGCGTCCACCAGTGACCCTGCTGTATTTGAAAGTGGGGATACCCTGCCTACCCACCAAATTCTAAATCAGAGGTGCCATTGCTACCTAACCGGGACCTCGGCAGTGGGCAATCTAGGGGTATACAGCTGGGTACAGGTGATGAAAGGCAATGACAGGTGATGACAGGCGATGACAGGTCTCATGACTGGTCTGGTGACACTGATCACCAGATGATGGTGGTTGTGGTGGTTTAGCAGCTGGTGAGGGGGCTGATTGCCAGCTTTATTTTAACTTTTTAGCTCAATTGACACGACATCTGGCTCTGTCAAGTTCCGGGACACAAGTGAGCTTGACAGAGCAGGTGACGCCGTCAAGACAATCCTTCTGCGCTGTGATTGGCCAGTCAGTACAGACTGGCCAATCACAGCGCTCTTCGGCACGGGACCATTCTGATTGGCCGGTTGCCAGTTTTGTCACTGTGTCGCTTGACACAGTGAGAGTTTAAAGTACTGACGAGCCTGGTACGTCATTTTGCGGGAAGGGGTTAATATATCTGGGCATATCAATATCAAAACCACTGACAAATTCACTTCATAATAATCACAGTTAGGCCATTTCCTTTTGTGAAAAAAGTAAGTACAGTTATAACTAAAGACCCAAATGCCCAATGAACTTATATCCGTGTGACCCACAGTACTCTGTTTTAATACACACAGTACCCCTGCTGCTTTCTAGTTGTGAGTCCCGTTTCCTATCTTTAGGTAGGCCACTGAAGCCTCATCATTAACCTGGTAAAGGCAGCTGCTCCGTGTTACTGCCTTCCCCTGGCTGCATAACAGACACACCAGGATCGTCAGCTGGGCACCACTGTTCTGGACAATGAGACCAACTCAATTAGTTCGGGTTTTTTGGTAATAACAAAAAAAAACATAATATTTGTGGGAAGTTCGATTCAGTCAGATTCCCAATGATGGTGTTTCTTTTAAATATGGAAATGGTGGTGGTGGGCATGTTGGTATTGTTTCTGTTATACAGAACAAGCTTAATTTTATAGACATAGGTTTCAGATTTGTCAAACAGGTTTGTTTCCCAAATTCAAAGAACTGCAGGTCATCCATGTAAAAAACTGCTGGCATTTAAGTATACTCAGGATATGTACGCCATGGATGCCCATCTTTTTCTTTTCGGAAATTCCATGATAAATTACGTCACTAAGTACATTTCCATGATGTCCTAATGTGGTGGCCATATAGTAAGGATTGTGCTAATAGTATAGTTAGGGATGCCCTAATGTGTTGGTAAGCCATATAGTTTACAGGGACATTACAGATTTTGCCCTAATGACCTGATGGACTACACGTGGAACAATTGACAGCGTCACAATTTTGACAGGTACCTAGATGATGATGAGCACACTATATATTTTTTGTCAAGAGGACTGGTACTGAGTGGTGGAGTGTGAAAGCCACCAAGTTGGTACATTCTACATTATAGAAGTGTCTAACAACAGAACCTCTCATACTCTTTATGACCAATGTATATTATGCAGATTCTCGAGAGGAGTACCTTCCAAACAGCAGGTTCTAGACAAAAGACGTACATGAATTGAGCTAGGGTCCTCACAATTCTCAATGCACTCTACTGATGTTCTGGAAGTCACTTCTGCATCCTTGCCTGGGATATCATTGGAACGGGAAAAGTAACTGCTGCATCAATAAAAATAAAATTGCGTTGAACTATTTTGAGACGTATTTCTGCCACAATATCTCTCAGACAAGAGCAGTCAATCATGCAGCATTGACCCAGCAGCTGCTAGACATCTGTTTAGCTTCCGTAAATAACCAGAGACTCAGCATTCCATGTTAGCAGAGAAATATGAAGATGTGCAAACAAATTTTATGAAAGATGGGCCAACTGTTAAATCAATATTTCCCAAAAATATCCAATAAGGCCATGTTCACATAAGCATTGTCTTTCCGTTGAGGAGTTCCGTCTGAGCTTTCCGTTGGGGGAACCCCTCAACGAAAAGGTAAACGGAAAGCTTAGCTTCCATTTACATCACCATTGATCTCAATGGTGGTGGAAACTTTGCAAATGGTTTCCGCTTCTCACCATTGTGAAAAGGTTCCGTTGTTATGACGAAATCAATAGCGCAGTCGACTTCCATATTGAGTCCGTCAAAAAACTGGAAACCTTACGGAACGGAGACAAACGATAACCATTAGCAACGGAACCATTACCATTAAAATCAATGGAGAATACTAACGTAAAGCTATATCTTCCCTTTGCCTTTCCGTTGAGGGGTTCCCCCGACGGAAAGCTCCAATGGAACCCCTCAACGGAAAGACAACGCTGATGTGAACAGGTCCTAAAATATTAATAGTGGCAATGGATAAATAGATACAAAACTTTAAAATTAATTAATAAAATAAACTGGGATGCAAGACTTGCATTAGGCTCTGTTCATGCTTGCGCTGGGATCCATGCCATTGGCTTCTAGTGTTTCTGACTGCAAGGATAATATAGTCTGTAGAGCTATATTTGCCATTGAAACACCAGAGAAACAACGGAAACCTGACAGATCCCATTATAAGTCAATAGGATCCATTAGGATTCCAGATCCATATGAAAATGCAACCATCTTGCTGGTCTATTGTAACAATCTGTGGGTATGTGGACCCACTGGGCCGTACCGCAGTAGCGGGATAGCAGCTGGCCAAACAGTGTACCAAATCAATGTGTATATAGTCCAAGCACAAGGGTACCTGTAGTAGTTCAGACAGTAGGCTGAGATGGGACGTTGGCAGCAGACACCTGGCTTGACGGGGGTTCAGCCGTTGGGCCGACTGGAGATAGATGATGTTCTTGTGGTCGGTATATATCAGGATGGTGTGAGCTGCGCCCTCTAGTAGATGTCTCCACTCCTCCAGAGCCAATTTGATGGCCAATAACTCCCGATCCCCAATAAAGTAATGGCGTTCTGCGGGAGAAAAAAAATCAAGAATAATAGCCACATACCACTGCCTTCCCTTTGGAACCTCCCTGGAACAGAAGCGCACCTGCACCAACAGAGGAGGCGTCGACCTCCAACAAGAACTGTCGAGATATATCAGGATGATAGAGGGTCGAGGCTGACATGAAGGCACTCTTAAGGCAATTGAATGCAGATTCTGCCTCTGGAGTCAACATCTTGGGGTTCACACCTTTTTTTTGGTGAGGTTGCAGATGAGAAATTTGGGATAAACTGCCGGTAGAAGTTGGCGAATCCCAAAAAATGCTGTATGGACTTCAGGCCCTAAGGACGTGGCCATTCTAGGATGGACTTTACCTTCTCAGGATCCATCTTGAGGCCTTGATCCAAGATGATGTAGCCCAGGAAGGGTAGATCATTTTTCTCAAATTCGTGCTTCTCCAGCTTCGCTTACAGATGACTCTCCCTTAAACGCAGCAGAACTTGACGAACACGCCTCCGATGAGTCATCGGATCTGGAGAGAAAATCAGAATATCATCGAGATAGACCACAACACACACATAGAGAAGATCTCGAAAGATATCATTGACGAATTCCTGGAAGACCGCGGGAGTGTTACACAGACCAAAGGGTATCACCAGGTATTCGTAGTGCCCGTCTCGAGTGTTAAACGCCGTCTTCCACTTGTCACCTTGACGGATTCGGATCAAATGTTAAGCCCCACGCAAGTCTAATGTAGAAAAAATCTTGGTTCGTATGCGGTCAAATAGTAATTTGTGGCAACGGATATTTGTTCTTGACCGTGATTTGATTGAGACCATGGTAGTCAATGCAAGGCCGAAGAGATCCGTCTTTTTTCTTGACAATGAAGAACCTGGCCCTGGCCGGGGAGGAGGACTTTTGTATGAAACCCCTCTCCAGATTCACCTTGATATAGGCCGACAGACTGAGTCTCCGGCAAGGAGATTGTATACCCGTCGACGGGGAGGGGACGCATTTAGAACCAGTTGAATGTGGCAGTCATAAGCCCGGTGTGGAGGAAGCGTCTCAGCCTCCTTCTTGCTGAAGACATCTGCAAACTGAGAGAAATGAGCGGGTAATCCTGCCAATGACTGAGGCAGAAGAGGCTGGACAGGATGGATCTGTAACAGACAGTGGCTGCGACATTTGGAGTCCCATTGGAGAAACTCTCCGGAATTCCAGTCCAGGACGGGGACATATAGTCGAAGCCAAAACAGGCCCAGTAGAACAGGATTGACTGCTTTAGGCAAAACAATTAACAACCAAAAAGGTCTCACAGGTATGGTAATTTGGCTAGGTATCACCCGCAAGGCGAAATGTTCTACCTCCAAAAATGTCACTATAAACTAGCGAAAACTCCACAATAACATTAGAAACCATGAGGAAAAGGAGTCATAGACTATAAGTACACAAGAAAATATAATTTTATTGTTTCACTCAAAAAATACAAAAATATATAAAAACACAGGTACACAACGAGGTGTATAAAATTGAAAGTCGATAGGTGGATCAAGTGTCAAAAACACTCAACACGGGCATGCCATATGTACAACAGTATAAGAGGTTCCGTTAGTATATAAATATATGGGGGAGAGAAAGCACCTCGCCGTCACATACAGACAGTGCTGGTTCACTGCAACGGAATCAGTGCCATCTCACCACCAGATAGTACATGCAAGTCAGCAGCAGATGAAAATAACGTCTACAGACTAGTAACACAAGAGTTACGTCTAACTCTTCAATTGCATGGTCCCAGAAATAGATCAAGGGAAAAGGAGCCGGCCTACTATAGCCTCGTGTGAAGGGGAACCGAACGTCCGCTTAACAGAACCACTGATATGGCAAAACTGAAATTGAAGGCTTACCCATGGAGGTGTTTTAGAGGTGAAGTGACCCACCGAGTGTTGAGGCACCCCGACGCGCGTTTCGCAAGTATCGCTTCCTCCCTGCAATTGAAGAGTTAGACGTAACTCGTGTTACTAGTCTGTAGACGTTATTTTCATCTGCTGCTGACTTGCATGTACTATCTGGTGGTGAGATGGCACTGATTCCGTTGCAGTGAACCAGCACTGTCTGTATGTGACGGCGAGGTGCTTTCTCTCCCCCATATATTTATATACTAACGGAACCTCTTATACTGTTGTACATATGGCATGCCCGTGTTGAGGGTTTTTGACACTTGATCCACCTATCGACTTTCAATTTTATACACCTCGTTGTGTACCTGTGTTTTTATATATTTTTGTATTTTTTGAGTGTAACAATAAAATTATATTTTCTTGTGTACTTATAGTCTATGACTCCTTTTCCTCATGGTTTCTAATTAAATTTAGGCAAAACAAGAAACAAAATTAGTTCAGAATGAAGGGTTCCAACTTGGAGCTTCGGCGGCTTGGTTTCAGAAATGATCGGGTCGGGCAGAGGCAGTCCATTCACCGAGGCAACAGCCAAAGACTTCTCCAGAGGAACTGTGGGCAACTGGAGAAGATCCACTAGGTCTTTTTGGATGAAGTTTGCTGCAGACCAGTCCAGATAGGTAGAGACCCGGTGCATCTTTTCACCAGACACTATGGTCACGGGAATGGACAGTTTTGAGGAGAACTTTATATTCAGCGCCGTTCCGCCTAGGGTTGTCTCTCCAACCAATCCTAGGCATTGAAGTTTTTTTTACTTCCGAGGGCACAAATTAACAAAATGGCTCCCGGATTCTCATGTCAATCCAGGTGGCTAGAAGAATGAGGTCATCCAGGGTAGGTGGCAGATCACGAGTGGCAAGCTCGTCTTAAATTTTAGAAGAATGTCCCTGCCAGAATGTAGCCACCAAGGCTTCGTTGTTCCAGGGCAGCTGTGCCGCCAGGGTGTGGAACTGAATGGTGTACTCACCCACGGAGGTGTCCCCCTGGCGAAGGATCAGAATAGATGCAGCTGCTGAAGAGACTCGTCCAGGTTCCCCAAGTACTGTGCAAAAAGTCTGTAGGAAACACTGTAAGTCATGGGTCTCCGGTCCCTGACGTTCCCAGATAGTATTCGCCAATGCTAGGGCCTTGCCAGTAAGGAGTGAGACTATAAATGCCATCCTTACACCATCAGAAGAAAATGCTCTGGCATATAGACTGAAGTGAATCCCCTGCAAGTCCTCAAGTCTCCATCATAGTGAGGAGGTAGTGGCAGCGAGAATCGGGAGTCAGCACTGGTACTGACAGGAGGTGTAGCAGGAGGAACAAGGTCTTTGGTTGACCAGCGGGGTCCATGGCCTAAGCGTACTGTCACGATCTGTGGGTATGTGGACCCACTGGGCCGTGCCGCCGTAGCGGGATAGCAGCTGGCCAAACAGTGTACCAAGTCAATATGTATATAGTCCAAGCACAAGGGTACCTGTAGTAGTTCAGACAGTAGCAATGGTTAGGCTGAGATGGGACATTGGCAGCAGACACCAGGCGTGGTGTAACACAGTAGGCGTGACCAGTGGCACAACACAACTCCAACTTTCTAGGCACAGGAACAAAGGTAGCACAGGACACAGGATACAGGTAACAGTTATGGGAACACTGGGAACAGGATAACACTAATAAACACAACAACATTCAGGCAATGAGTGAAAGGGCAAAGCCCCTTTTATAGTCCAGGGTGATCATGGGCTAATTAGAGATTCTTTTCACCTATGGGACCGAGTGAAGCAAGGAGGCAGTCAGTGCTGGTGTCTCCTAGGAAGGAGATGCCGGCCAGCACTCACAGAGTCATGGCTGCGGCCATTGAGTGGTGAGTAGGAACGATAATCCACGGCCATGGCCGTTTCATCTATGATTCCCAACTTTATTGTAAAAAAAAAATTATAGCTTTTAAATATCATAAAAAATAACACAGTATATTATGGTGTCGGACACAGACAACAAAGGGCCCCTGTACGAGAACAGCATATGGGCGCAATGCTCTTGAATAACTCAGAATAGAGCACCCATCTATATACTCACCTCTCCTCGCTCCCAGCTCTGGACGTTGCTGCGCATAGGGTGCTGACTATGGACACTATCAGAATCCAGTATGGCAGTGCCCGAGACTAAAGAGGAGCGGGAGTGGGAGAGGTGTTTTTAGCGGCCTTTATGTATTGGTTTAATCAAAAAGAAAAGGGCTGTTTAAAAAGAAATAGCATCTGTTGTTTGCGATTAGGGGGGTGATTGTTCCATTGCCCCCCACTATATCCACCACTCCCTGCTGGTCAGCCATTTGTCTGATGTATAGATTATACCATGGGCAGACATACCATTTGTGCAACCTGTGCAGCTGCACCGGGGGCATGTACGTAAAGGGGCCCACTGTCACCTTAAGCAAACCTACTATAGTCTGTTAGAGCGCATGTAAATGCCTGAGATGATGAATTTTATGGCTAACTATTACTGATGAATTGTTAGAGGGATAGGGATATAGGGGGGTGATTTAGGGTGAAATATTGGAGAGCAAGGGGCACATATTCTTGTACAGGGGCCCTGATCTGTCTGTGGCCGTTTCTGGATTATACACATTATTATGTTACATGTAACAATATTGCAATAATGTAGACATTATCTTATATATATTTTCGAGAGTTTGTTTGAAGCCCGATTTTTCATTGGTTTAAAATCAGGGAATAGCTATTTTTGATTGGGCACGCGTTCCCCAGGTAATGGATTGCACTGACTGGCTCCGCCCCTATTGATGACGTGGCAGCCCATAATTGGCTGCAATGTACATCATTCCTCGCTGAATTGCCTAACACAGCAGCACTGCGATGTTGGCCACAGCGGGTTTACACAGAGGCAGGACAGTTGTCCTGTCTCGTATAATTGAGGGACTAAAATGCATGGAGAAGCAATGAGCGATGGAGGGATTAAAATGCATGGAGAAGCAATGAGCGATGGAGGGACTAATGGTAAAGATGAGGAGCGAGGAAAAATGATGCCAAATGGGCATGAATCAGAAGTTCCCGCCCCTCATCCACCACTAGTATTTTAGTCTAGGAGCACTGGCTTAAAGGGAATGTGTTGCCAGCAAAACATGTTTTTGTTTTTTTTTAATTAAACAGTTAGTGTATAGATGATTAAACATTGTTCTAATTTTTTTATTTTTTTTCACGAGTCAGGAAATATTATAAATTGGATTCAATTTATAATATTTCCCAGCACTGGTCACTAGATGGAGCCATTCCCAAAATTGCAGCATTGCATGTGGTAAAGCAACCACATTGCTTTATGCTGCAAAATTGGGTAAAAATCCCTCGCTCTAGTGAGCTCTCAGAATCCCCCCTCCTTTATCCTGGCTAGTGCCGGGATAAACGAGGGGTTTGAACGGTCTAACCTCCTACACTGTGTGTCGCCATTTTTTGAGCTAACACACAGTGTAGAAGGTTAACATACAGTAGTAAACACACTGAAACACGAACATACATAGAAATAACTTACCTGCTCCAGTCGCCGCCGCTCCCTCCGGTCCATCCGCTCCGTCTCCTGCCGCTGCTCCATGTGCACAAGTCCGGAAGCCGCGACCGGAAGTAGTAATATTACTAATAATGTAGAGGAAGAGTGATCCAGCGCTGATGTTGGTTTAAAAGGGAAGTGAGAGTCCCATGTTTATTAGAAAAAAAATTTGAGTAAAAATGGAACGGGAGACGCAGTCCCAAAGTGCAAGTAGTCAGGGTATATGCCCAAGCCTACGCGTTTCGAACGCGATCTGCGTTCTTAATCATGGCAAGAAAGATGTTTCTAGTAATATTACTGTCCGGCCGCGACTTCCGGTCCACAGGAAAATGGCGCCGGACGGCTCGCATTTCAAATTGAACTGTGTGGGAGCGGCGCATGCGCCGTTCCCACACAGCGGCGTACATGATAGTGGATGGAACGGGCCCCGTTCGCAGTCCCTATGGGACTGGAGCTGCCGTATTCCATGTCTGTATGTGTCGTTAATCGACACATACAGAAATGGAAAAAAAAATGGCAGCCCCCATAGGGAAGAAAAAGTGTAAAAATAAAAAAAAGTAACACACAAACACACAAATTAATCCAAACGTTTTTAATAAAGCACTAACATCTTTAACATATTAAAAAAAAAATTGTGGTGACACTGTTCCTTTAAGACTTTTATTTCCTAAAGGGAATACATTTTTTTTGATCATGTGATCATAGTGTTAAGGATATTCAATGGTGCTTCCAATAACATTGGGTCCGGTGTCACCAGTATTCCACCCGTACTTACGGACACGTTTTCTCTGCACTAATCGGCAGCCCCTTCTCTCTATCAGTGCTGGAAAGAGGGAACGGGCAGCTCTTTCGGGCAGAGTTTTTGCTCCGATTGAAATTAAAAAGTTCATACATACCGTTGTCTTGGTGACACGTCCCTCTTGACATCCAGTCCGACCTCCCTGGATGAGGCGGCAGTCCATGTGACCGCTGCAGCCTGTGATTGGCTGCAGGGTTCACATGGGATGAAACGTCACTCCGGGAGGCCGGACTGGAGGAAGAAGCAGGTAAGTTAACTTTTAATACTCTCTAATTTTTATGCGTGCCGTGCTCCCATATAAAGTATGGGAGCACGGTCCGTAAAAAGCAAAAACAGGCAATGTCCTATCTTTTGCGGAGCCTTTCTACGGCACGGACACCTTCCTGTAAATATACAGGAAGGTGTCCATGGGCAATAGTAGTGAATGGATCCGTAATTACGGACGAATTCTACGGTCATTTGCATGGGGCTAACAACACATAATTGGGTATTTAAATAGTGAGCTTTTACTCTATCTATACCGTAAGTCAACCTCCCGAGCAACACCGGGTATAAAAGCTAGTAGTAAGTATAACGTAGTATATAAATGATTAGGTAACTGAATTGTGTGTCCGTCTCTATCTCTCTGTCTTACTTTTACAGTTTGCATTGATAAATGTTTATTTCTACTTAGAAAATGCTGAAGGAAGAAAAGAAGTTCATTTGAATGTGAAAGAGGCCTGTCAGGCTGAAAGTGAAAGACACAATATGCCGAGTGGCAAATTTGGGATGTGCCAGTTAATTTCGCTGTGTGAGCTCAGCAGTATATACTTGAATTACAAATTACAGGAATAAAACATGTGGATTTAGGTTTGTTACAAGAATTTTCCTCCAACTTCAATAAAACTGATGTACTAGATATTTTATATTATATTTGTGCCACTTTTAAACTGTAAATAATTTTAGAAAGCAATTTTAAATTTATGTAACAACAAAACAATTTAGTATTATGGCACTAACTATGAAATGAGAGCATCCATTTATTTTCTATTGTTCACATAGCACCAACATATTCTGCAGCGCTGTACAGAGATTGTCATCACGCACATCAGTCCCTGTCCCCAGTAAGGTGCACAGTCTAATATACCTATATCTCTCTCTCACATACATACTGGGGCCAATTTCATAGAAAGACAGTTAACATCTTAATGCAGAATCACATACATGCACTTCATTGTAAGCTTCCCCTTCTCGCATTGTGACGTGCATGTACGTGATTGTGATTATGCGGGCACAGAAGCTGTGCCTGCGCGATCACCGCGGGAGGCCGGTTGTGAACTCCAATCTAGGCAGTTTATCCAGTTAAATGCTCCCTCTGTCACCCTTCAGTGGCCAGTGAATGTGATCGGTGACCGCCGTTGGGTTTTCATGGCAGTCGGGGAACTAATAAAGGCCCCCAGGCCTGCCATGACTATATGCCTAGTAGGCAGTGCCAGAGGATTGGCCTAATAAATTGATTTACACTGACAGTCAATAATGTTTTAGTATACCAAAGCATTATATCAGCGATCAGAAGATCGTATTGTGAAGTGCCCTAAGGACTAAAAAAAAATAAATAAAAACAGATAAAGTTTATTAAAATATAAAAAAAAAAGATTACAGTAAAAATAAATTTGTTTAATTTAGAAAAAGTATAACAAATAAAAAAAATACACATTTATGGCATCACCACGTTTGTAATGACCCAAGCAATAAAGGTAACACACTATTGAAACCACATGGTGAACTCCGTATATTAAAAAACACGCAAAAAAAGGGGAAATTGCTATTTTTCCACCCCCCCAAAAAAACATAATAAAAGTTAACCAATAAATCCCATGTACCCCAAAATAATACCAATGAACACATCTTATCCCACAAAAAACAAACCAATCGAAAAATAAAAAAGTCCTGGAATGGGGCGATGCAAAAACAAATAATTTTTTTATGGGGTTTTTATTGTGTGAACATAGTAAAACATAAAAAACCTCTACATATTTAGTATAGCTGTAATCATACCAATCCATAGACTAAAAGTAACATGTTATTTATGTCACATAGTGAACAGTGTAAATTTAAAACGTACACTTTTTTCCAATTACCTCCAAAACAAAAGTTAATAAAAGTGAGTCAAATCATTATAAGCACCCAAAAATGGTGCCATTGAAAAATACAACTCGTCCCATAAAAAACAAGCCCACATACGGCTAGTTCAACAGCAAAATAAAAAATTGGACGAATCTTGGAATTCAACAATAAAAAAAATGAAAAAGAATGCCTGATCATTAAGGCCAAAATAGGCCTAGTTGTTAAGGGGTTAAAATGGTTGTCTGAAATTAGAACAAAAACAAGTCTGTTGAAAAAAACACTCCTTTAGGGCCCATTCACACGAATGTGGATCTCATCCGTGTGCTGTGCGTTGAAACAACATGCGTGAGTTTACATGCAGCGAGAGTCCGAAGCATGAAACTCACCGCATGTATTATATTGGTGCGTTTTCACGCATCTACGCGCCCATTGAAGTCAATGGGTGCGTGAAAACCACGCACTGCACACGGATGCACATCTGTGTGCTGTGCGTGATTTGCGCATCAATTCCATTGGGAAAAAAAACGCAATGAAAAATGCATGCCACTTGCAAAGCACACTGATGCAATAATGCAACGCACACGGACAGATTTACGTATTTTTTTTACGTGTGTAAATCTGTCATGCTCATGTGAATGTAGCCTTAACCTATAAGTATGTTTTTGGCGTGTAGGAGGAAAAAGGAATACCTGGAGGAAACGCACGCAAAGACAGGGAGAACATACAAACTCCATAGTAATTTTGTCCTTGGTTAGATTTAAAACGAGGTGCTGCTCAGTCACCGTATATATGTGTCATTTTATTAGTTAAATCTTACTACTGTATTCCACAGTGTTGTACACAGATTGTAAACACTTACATCAGTCCCAGAGGGGCTCATTCCCGAGACACACACATACCGTCATAGGAAGCCAGTTAGCCAAGCATATTCCAAATAGTTACAGCACTATTTAGACCAGCAGGTTGTACTGCAGAATTTATCATTCTACTGTAAATTATACTATAAGATTAAAACTATTATCATCCATTTTGGAACTAATGGAGCCGAGTCTATTGGTCACCCAGTCACGTATCTACATACACGTAAGCTCATGCACTTCACAGCTTTCTCCTCCCCCTCCCTATGTGTCATTCTTGTTTATGTTACTCCCATAGTGATGTCGCTGTGCCTACTACGATAATTTCAAATATACTGAGGTAGTAACATTAAAAATGCCACATAATAGCCCACATGCACCCTGCGAGCTAGGATTTTATACTACTCAACTTAAAGGAACACTCCAAGCAAAACGGATACACTGGGGGAGATTTACAAAGCCAAATGCACCAGAATTATGGCTCAAATAGCGCCAATATAAATAGCATACATGTAGTGCTCCCAATTTATTTTGTGCTTTAGACACTTTTTTAAACTTTGCTCAACAGTTTTGAAAAGTGTCTTGACCAAGATACTCTATGAAGAGTCGTAAAATGCGCCAGATATATTAATGGTGGGCACGATCCTTTTGGCTCAAAATATTGATGCAAAGTATACGCACGACCATATTTTCATCCATCCGTAAATACTGTCCGTAAATACGGATTCGTAGTCATCCACAACTTATCCACATGTACAGAACGGTATCTGCAAATACGGTCCGTACTGCATCCGTATATACAGATCCGCAAAAAAAAACAACAGAAATGATGTGAAACATCTGCAAACCTGGCGTCGCCTAGCACCGCTGTCATAATTATGGACGTCTACAGGTGCACATCCGTAGCCATTCATAATTACTGAAGTGCCCATAGACTTCTATGGGGAGTCCGTGTCGTATTTACGGACAAGAATAGGATATGTTCTATATTTTACGGATCGTTTCTACGGAACGGACACCCATCCGTAAAAATACGGAAAGGTGTCTGTAGCCCATAGAAATTAATGGGTCCGCAATTACGGTTCATTAATATGAAAAATATTGTTGTGTGCATTAGTTGTCACCTAAGAGGTGACATTGGAAAAAGTGTATAAAATGTCTAGCAAGATGCGCCAAATTTATTATACAGCATGCACCACCGTAAAAAAATGTCCACAGTTTCTGCTAGTCTGGTCTAGTTTTATCCTGTCCAACTTTAACACAGTATTAATAAAACTCCCTCACTGTGTTATGCCTAGTGTAGGGCTTGGATGTATTTTAGCATATGGAGCACTTTTGTAACTTCTTTTTATAAAAATTTGTACCGTTTCACTTCTGCAGTTCTATGTATCACTTTACATAGAAGCTGCAGGATGCCGTTGTCATCCGAATCCATCCGTGAGCTGGTCTCACGGCTCGGTCTGGAGCATCTCCTGTGTGCTCCTGAGCGATCTTCTAAAGTTTAGTTCACAAGGAGTATTTTGCATGCAGAAAAAAATTGCCTCAAATTTTGACCTGCCTGCGCTTTTTTGCCGCGGCTTTCGTTGCGTTATTCTCCTGCAGTTATTGAGGACAACGGGCAAAAAAAACACAGCAAAAACGTTTTTTCTGCCGTCCACTTATTTTAATGGGAGGTCAGAGGCGGAAGCACTGATGAATTTTTTGCGCGAGCAGCTAGAAGCCGCCTGGCAAAAAAAAAACACCACCTCCCATTGAAATCAATGGAAGGCGATTTCAGACGTCTTGTGGCGCCGATTCTGACACGGTTTCTACGTCAAAATCAGCGCCAAAAAACTCTGTGTGAACTCACCCTAAGGCCTAAATCACACGACATTGTGCCTTTCCGTGATATACAGACTGCATGTCGTCCGCATTTCCTGGACTGCACGCAGTTCAGGGAGCCGGGTAACTAGCATCATAGTTATGGATGTCGCTAGGTGTCCCTGCCTCCCCACAGGAATACCGTCCCATACTGAAACATTTCTTCAGTACAGGGCAGTAGTCCCGCAGGGAGGCAGGGACTCACAGCGTCATACATAACTATGATGATAGGAGTCCGGCTTCCTGAACTTTGGTCGGTCCGGGAAATGCGGCCCAAATATCACGGACCGAACACAGTGTTGTGAATAAGACCTTAGGGTAATAATCATCAAATCAAAGTTGAATTGATCAGTAAATGGTACAACATTTTATAATAAAGTAGATTACAAACTAGATTGTTGTGCTAAAATACATACATTACATAAAAAACATCAATTTCCCTAGACTTTAAAGTTTCTATTTATTGGAGGGCACAGACTGGGGAAATATATGAATGACATTTGTACAATTCTAAATCTGCAATGTGCTACATCAAATGTGAGAGTTAAATAAATCAAGATCAAAACAACTGAAAAAAATAAAAATAAATTGTTATTAATATAAATAAAAATAAATGGAAAATGACCCAACTTTAGTTAATGAAATAAAGCAGTACTTTTGCACATTTATGGACCCATGTACCTCTGATACAGAAACACCTCTGGCTTTGCCATTATCCCTTTCTTTAATTGCGGAAATTAGGGAAAATTGCGGAGCAAAATGCTATTTTTGTGCTGATATACAATAAAAGGTTAAGCCTTGTTTACATATGCCATATTCTCGGAGTACTCTGTAATTACACATGTCAGCCTGGGTCTCATTCAGCTGCACTGGACAACCCCATTAAAAACTGCACTTCATCTGGACCCGATTTTTACTGAACTTACTGACATTAAATCTAAACCATGTGTATTATGTCTAAACAAGTCTGTATTTTGTGTTACTGTTCACAGCTATCATTTGTCTTTGTGTGGTTGTATAGGAAACAAATATTTGCATTAGTTGGGAAAGTGTCTCTCCCCAGGGACATTCTCCACTTAGAAACCCATATGCAAGTAACAGCACAATAAGGCATATGTCTAAAATCCAGTGCATTTTGTAACAAAACAAGTGATCATTTCTCCTGCAGAGTTTCGAACTATGTGAAGTCTTCTTTTTATTAAGCCCAAAACGCGTCAATTTTCATCAGGATCCATTTTCTTATAGAAAAAAGAGAATGCAACGCACCAGTGTTTTTCTATACTCACAATAACGAAGATCACAACTCATGTATGTAACAAAATATAAGATTACTAACAACTTTTTGGAGATCCTGCTGTATTACAGGCCCCATAGAAGGAGCAGGGTGCGTCTTGTGGATCCTGCAAAATAAACGAAACCAGTTGAATGCAAACTGATGAATTTGTGCTTATGCACATGGCAATATAAAGGCTGCGTACAACCTCTGATTGGTCATGAGTCATAATACAGCGCTCATAGAAGTGTATAGGCCATTATTGTACCTCCATATACCTACGATTTCATACAAAGGATTTTTTTCTGTCGCTGAATAGCGCAAAAAAAATTGCATCATGTTCCATTGGATGTCACGTATTCTCTTTAAGTATTGCTTCTAAGGAGCAGTATCTACATCATATGGTGCCACGCGGAGTGCCTATAGCTTCATATTACGGAGCTGCAGGGAGTCATGGCACCTCCATGCACACAGCTCTGCCACGTGCCCGAGGCCTTAGTGTGCACCCCCATAAAAACTATGGAAGCTTCTAAGACCGACGAAAAAAAGGGTCATCTAGTCATAGCTGCAGAATGCGCTGCTGCCACATAAATAAAAAAATAATAATAACATATATAAAATAATCCAAAAATTTAAATCAAAGTTTTTATGAAAGGGGTCAGTAACATACAAAAAAAATCCCTTTTTGTTAAAAGTATTTTTTATTTTTTTTATCATGCCTATTTGTACAAGATTCATATTTATTTACATGAATTAATGTAAATAAAAAAATTGGGGAATTTTTAGCACAGCAGTAACACATGCGGAAATTGTCATATTTTTCCATGACAAAACACAAAGGCTCAGAGTAGCGCGTAAGGGGTTAAAGTCTATTTTTTAAAGTGCTCCTACAAGCCATGAAAAGAATCCTGTCCCCCCATCACAGGACTGCCCCTATTGTGCTGTACTGTGCAAAGATGTGATCAGTATAAAAAGGTGGTGTGGGGTGTGTGAGTGGGGGGTGCTCTTTTTAGCTCTACATCAATGCACTAACTTGAGAGATCAGCCTTGAAAATGTGTGGAATTTCTCTCCAAGTGGAATCTACTATAGAGAGAGGGGGGGCTTTTCTTTAAATCCCGGAAAGTGTATAGGCACAGCTATGGTGGGAGGAAAGGGGGATGGGTAGGCACAGGGGATACAGCTTTAAGCCTTAACTGAATGCATTGGTTCTGGTTCATTGATTGTGAAAAGCATTTTCCTCCATGTTTGTTGTTGGCAGAGAAGAGTAACGTTGAGCTGTCCAGCACTGAGGGAGCTGTGGTGAGGAATTCGGCATCACAGAGCTTCAAGTCACCTTGTACATCTCAAGCTATGAACACTCCCATTCCGTCAAGAATGGTCACACAAGGACAATACTTATTTTTACAAGTCACATTACATTGGGACCATAATGTATAATGGCCATGATTGTAGTGTCTCAGGCATATTCTGTATACAATAGCTCAGTGCTGCATAAATATCAAGAAATTGCAGGTGTTTTTCCAAAATTTTATTTCGGTTTCCATAAGTTACTGGCTACGAAGTGTCATGATTCTGATGGTTATTTAGGCAGCTATATTATAAATGATCTAGCTTTGTGTACTTACTGATCCATATAGTGGCTAATATAAATGTGTGTAAAGTAACAGTAATGTGTGGCCCCTCGGTCCTGACAGCTACAAAATCCCTGCCCAGAGGATGAATTGTTGTATAGAGAATGTAAGAAAACTTGAGCACATTCAGCTCGGTGTCACAAGAATACACAAGAAATGTATAAACTGCATAGCGTTCCTCTGCTAATATAGAACTACTTATTATAGATATAAGCATCGGTCACCGTTTCTTTACACATGAACATTTTTAGAAATTGCTTGGAAACACATCTTAAGTGTTATAGTTTAGCGACTGTTTACATGCAGCGATAGTGATTTCTAGCATCGTACAGAAATATTGAATATTTCAATCAAACCTAAATACATGTAACGATTGTCTCATTCAACACGCAAAATGTTACTTTAGTTTAGAAGTATTGATAATTCTCCCTCACAACAGCAGAGGCACATGAACATTGCTGTCTCCCCGATTCCAGCGTTTTTTTCCTAGGCCCCCACGTTCGAGTTATGTCCCACTTTAGTATTGGCTCCCTATATGCTAATTTGCAGTAGTTAGCCAACAGGGAGTGAAGTACCCTCAAGCTGCCTCGTACTGATTGGTCAGTTTCAGAGGCAGGGAAGCTAGCTCCACCTTTTTGGCTAACTACAGCAAATTAATATATAAGGAGCCAATACAATAGTGGGCCATGTCTCTGGAGTTGGGGTGGTCTAGGAAAAAAACAACAACAGCGCTAGAATCAGAGAGACAACGCTATTCAGTTCAGTTAACCAGTTCAACTTATATGACCTAGTGACAGATAGTACTACCTCACTATAAATTATGTAGGCACAGATAGTACTGCCTTCCTGTGCATCTCGGTGTACACGAGTGGAGACATATGTAATACTACCTCCCTGTCTTTTCCTGTAAGGAGACAGACAGTACAGCTTCAGCGTCTCTCTCTCTCTAATTTGTGTAAGGACAGATAGTATTTTTTTCTTAAAGTGGATTTTACCATAACTAGAAAAAGAAGATTGCACATTAATGCTTTAAGGGCCTGTCCACTACTGAACAGCTGATGACCTATCCACCGGATACGTCATCAGTGTATCATCGGTGCGGGTCTGACACCCGGACCCCGCACCGTTAAGTTGCTCCGGCTATCTCCGGGCACCGGATGTTATGGCCCATTATGCTATGCACGGAGCCGGAAGCAGATGGCTCCATACACATTCACTTGAATAGGAGCAGAGCTGCAGTACGGCAGCTCGCCGCTATTCAGTGGACGGCACCAGCTGCTTCCGGCAGTACGTCCGGAGCTCGGAGGCAACCGGAGCTACTTAACGGTGCGGTGTCCAGACCCCCACAGATCATGTACTATGACTTATCAGGTGGTTAGGTCATCAGTTGTCCAGTAGTGGACAACACCTTTAAGTTGTAGACTTTTTACGTCACGCATTCCAAAGCAAATCCACAATGAAAATTGCGACAAAGTCTGCATGTGTTACACGTAGATTTTGATACAGGTTTCAACCTATGCAATTCAAAGGGTAAAATCAATGGTGAAAATCTGCGATGTGTGGATGGGGTTTTTAAAAAGCCCATACACTTGTATTGTACTGTACATCGCTACGGCTTTGTGTGCAAAAGCCACACTTCAAAAAACACAGTGGCTGAATTCAGTCTCACACGTCACTTACCTGGCATGCAGATTTATGTTAGAATGTTCGGGTGGGTTTTTTAATCTTTAAATATACATACCTGAATTATACCCTCAGGGTCAGTTTACACGTAGCGTAAATACTGCGGATTTTCCCGTGGAAAATCCGCAGCATAATACAGTAGCAGCAAAGTGGATTGGATTTGAACAAATGTCATCCACATGCTATGTAAATGCTGAGCGGAAAATACGCTCAGAAATTGACATACGGTGCGGTTTTTTAATCCGCAGTATGACAATTGTTTTAGTGTAAATGCTGCTTATTTATTGCGGGATTTCCCCATTGAATTCATTGGGAAGGTAAAACCAGCAGCAAATAGCAGGATGTTGCATTTTTTTGTTGCAGAATCGCAATGATTCCGCTGCAAAAAACTAAACTGAAAAAAATAAATCTTATACTTAGCTAGAATTCTGTGTTTCTCCGTCCAGGCCGGCCAATCACAGGCTGCATATGGGATGAAACTAAAACTACCAGAGAAAGTAGGGCAAAAAAACTGACATGCACTTCCAAAATTGTATAAAAATAGTAAAAAAAAATTTGATTGACACCAAGGAGAGGAAAAACAAGTTAAAAACATTGTATACAAAAATTCAAACAGTGATCCATAATAAGATACACCATAAAGTGGGCACATTAATGGTTCAAATAAGGATCCCACTTTAATATATGTGGTAATTCCTAACATAGGACAAGATCATGAATAAATGTGACATACAATGCAAAACGGCACATACCTAAAACATCATGAGAATAAGACAATAGATACAAGCCAGGGAGAGGGGTGCACACTTAAAAAACAAAGACCAAAAACAAAGTGTGCGCCGCTCTGCCGGTTAGAGGTCGTCAGTATGCACCGATCAGCTGCTCCTGAGCACCGGACATCCACACCGGCACTAGATGGCACTAGATGGCTCCGGTCACGGAATAGCGGCCGAACTTCAAGTGAATAGGAGCAGAGCTGCAGGTCTACAATACATCCGCTATGCAATGTACAGGGCCAACTGCTTCCGGCTCCATACACTGTATACTCTGCAATGACTTCCGATGCCCGGCGGCAGCTGGAGCAGCTGATCAGTGCAGGGTCTGGGTGTCAGATACCCTCCGATCGTATCCGGTGGATAGGTTATCAGTTGTCTGGTAGTGGACAACCCCTTTAAGACATAAAGGCACATTAATTACTACGGGTCATTACCACTGCCTCTGTCCTTTACATCTCCACTGCATGAAATATGACATAAAGCAGCCTAAATCTCAGCTCCTCCTGCCAATTTGTCCTGTGCATCACATGTCTATAGTGACAAGCTACTGACTGACACAAGAGGGTAGGAATTCTCCTGCTGTATCAGTGGTGCATATTCGGGAAGCTTCAGCCAGAATGCACTTACTGAGCAATGTTCCTTCTAGCCTTTCATTAAACTCGTGTAATTTGTGCCTGTCTTTCATCACCATCCATGGCCTACAAGAAAACTTTTTTAGGGCGGGTTCACACATAGCGGAATTTCACTTAAATTCCGCTGCGGACACTCCGCAGCGTTAATCCGCAGCGGAGCCGTTTCTCCATTGACTTTCACTTTAATTTAGCAGTGTTCGTTTACACGATGCGTACAATTCCGCTGCGGAGCATAGGCTGCGGAGCGGAATTTGGTGTCCGCAGCATGCTCTGTCTGTTGCGGAGCAGTGGCGGACTGGTTGCGGACTCATGGCGGAATTTCTCCATTGACTTCAATGGAGAGTCAAAATTCCGCAATGAAGTCCGCAGATCTTATGTGTGCTGCGGAGCGTATTGTTTTTACTACCATGACATTTCTTCATTCTGGCTGGACCTATGTATTTCTAGGTCTACAGCCAGACTGAGGAAGTCAATGGGGCTCCCGTAATGACGGGAGCGTTGCTAGGAGACGTCTGTAAATAGTCACTGTCCAGGGTGCTGAAAGAGTTACGCGATCGGCAGTAACTGTTTCTGCACCCGGGACAGTGACTACCGATCTCAATATACATGTATCTGTAAAAAAAAATATAAGTTCATACTTACCGAGAACTCCCTGCGTCTGTCTCCAGTCCGGCCTCCCAGGATGACGTTTCAGTGTAAGTGACGGCTGCAGCCAATCACAGGCCAAGCACAGGCTGCAGCGGTCACATGGACTGGAGCGTCATCCAGGGAGGTCGGGCCGGATGCCGAAAGAGGGACGCGTCACCAAGACAACGGGCGGTAAGTATGAATTTCTTTTACTTTCACTAGGGAAAGTGCTGTCCCTTCTCTCTATCCTGCACTGAATAGGGAGAAGAGAAGCACTTTTCCTGCAGTCCGCAGCGGCCAGTCCGCATCAATTTTCTGCACATTTTGTGCAGATCCGCTGCAGAATCTGCAACGCAGATTCTGTGCGGCATTGATGCGGACAGTTGCGGAGGAATTCCGCCATGTGTGGTCATGCCCTTAAAGGATTTTCACCACTCCATACCTTTAGGTCACACAGATTCGGTTTCAGAGAATGGGGATGTGTGGTTACTCTCTGACAGCGAATAGGAGATATTGAGTCAGCCATCAGACTCTACAAATCAATCTAAATCGATATTCCAAAAATGTTTGTAGTCGGAAAAACACTTTTAATAAATTTCCCACAGCTAGAGTCATTTGAGAAGATATGTGAAACATACTCAAGCTAACAAGGAATATTTTGGGACAGACTTGGATGAGCAAGATCCCGTCTACTAGACTTCAGTTCTATGTGCGAACATCAAACAGCTGTTACATTTTTTCACGTTTTTTCCCATGTCAAGCATTTATGGGGTATCCACAGAATATGACAAATGTCCCACCAGGTTTGCTTTTGCAGAGCGGCGCTCAGCTCTTTCCGTAACTTTCATAGACTTCAACAGAGAGTTGCGTCTAAGCGTGGCCACCTCTCCATTGAAGTCGATGGAACATGCAGTCGCTGACGGCTGCTTTACATCAGCAAACGGGGGTCAGGGGATATATGGATATGTCATAAATGCCGGAGATGGGAAAATGCTTTTAATGTTTACAGAACCCCTGCTCACTGCACATTACATCAAGTGTATACCCTATGAATTGCTGTGATCATATTTTTGTTACTACAGTTTGCAGATTGTCATTTGTAAAAATCTCCCATACAATACCCAAAAACGTCATTTTGGAATATAAATAAAAGGTAAGCACAATTCATCTACCATTGCAATGGCCCAACAGGACTAGTTCATTGTATTCCATGATGCATGGCCATAATTTGAGTCCATCAATACTGTGAGAACTAGTAGTACATTCTGACAAAACACGTGTTTATACTCATGTGGCAAATCTCAGTGGATTTATCCTTTTTAAAGGTCTTAACTGGTGCACACAATCCTGCATTGTGCGCGTGCGTGTTCATTGCATATTTTCTGGCATTTGAGTCATGACGTGAACAAGCATTATTTGCTATAATATATAAAATCCTACTGTATTAAAAAAAAAAAAGGAATTCCCCATATTTACTGCTAAATAGGTAAAAATCACATGCAAATCCTATGTGATTGTCGATGTTCATTTTTGACTAGAGTTTCCATATGTTGCATTGCACTTGTATCACAGACAAGACTCATCTCATAGAACTGTTCTTTACTTTGGTTTCTTGCAGTATACCCCATATAGGTAAAGAAGTAACATTTTCAATTCTGTTCACTGCGGTCCATTAGAATGGTGCTACACAAATAGTAAATGACCAGCTCCACCGGCTCCTCCCACAGTAGGAAATCACAGCATCAATCAGCAGATGTGTTACATGTGTCCATGGTAATATAATATATTTATTATTAACAATCCTCTATCACTAGTCTGTATTATGTGCTTAAACAGCAATTTCGCTAGAAATGCTAATCTTTACAATAGTTGGAAAAAATATTTTCACTTTATTGATATTGCTTACAAGTAATATGTCCATCTTGTGATCCATTGTCATACGTAATAAACTGGCCACTGATGAGATCTGTTAGAGTAAAATAAAAATATATATATATATTTACATGTTGTTATGACCGACCATAATCTATATTTGAAGATTAGCCACCAGTTGTGTTGACAGGAAGGAACCATTGTCACAGGGATCTTTATCTTAAAAGGGTCACCGTTTACCTATAGTAAATACACTGGTTGTAATCTGTATGAAAACCGTCTGTCTTGATAAACCCTAAGTGGGTGTCGGGGTCTTCAGTGGTGTAACTCCTGATAAATACTCAGGTGAGAGCTTTGAACTCAAATGACTCCATTTGTAATACACAATATTGTTTTATGATTCTTACGGTCATACCCAAGTAAGAGCATGAATAAAACTTTACTCAGGGCACAGACTAAACACAGGCTGTATTATTTCTTCCAGATCCGACAACCCTTCAGAGATTCTTCATCATTGGGGCACAAGTCAAGAGACTTGTCAAAAGCTTCCATCAGTAGAGGCTATAAACTGGGATGCCCATCAATCACTACAAAGTATGCAAGAGTCGCAACAACATTCAGCTTACAGATCTTTGGACATGCAGGGATGTGGCCGTTTGTACTGGTGATCAATGGGGGGTTCCAGCTCACAGACCTCTGACATGTCTCTATATTAGGTCAGATGTACACTTATGGATACATAGATATAGGTTTATGACATTTTATTAAAATTCCCTATTTTTTTTTACAAAATATTCCTTCCAATGCAGTGCAGAAATGTTGAGTCTAACTTGCATATTTTGGGTCTTTAAATGCACATTTCTCCATGTTTCCGGAATGGGCGGGTCCTTCCAGCTGTGACATCAGAATTGTGCTGTGTGCATTGAGCCAATCAGATGTCTCCCCAGGGCTGCTCAGCCAAACTCCTTTAACATTAGATACATTTTATGGTCAGGCACGTGGCTAAAGGCTCACAGGTCCGGGTGCAAATGCTCTCCTTTGCCATCCCCTCTCCCTCAACATCTCTTCCTGGCCGACGACTGCAGAAAGCCAATGACTTTCATCTGCATTGCTGGGTCTCTTAAGTGACCCATCAATTCAAAACCCGCAGCCAGGGGCATTGCTAGGGTCTTAAAAGATCAGGGGCACAAGCAGCAAGACATATGTTTTGCCCCCCCAGCCAAATAAAAATTATATATATTGGAGATAGCATATCTATAAGACTACAACCCCCTTTTGCTACACCAATGGATAGGATTAGGTACAGGGCTCAGTAAACCAGATCACACAAGATTAGATGCAGTGGCTCAGCAGACAGTAGATAGATAGATAGATAGATAGATAGATAGATAGATCAAACATACATATTACACTTGATAGGCTTAGATACAGGGAGCCAGCAGTAAGCATGCTTATACTTACCCTGCTCACTCCTGAGTCAGTAAGTCCGTCCCCCCCCCCACGCGGGTGCACAGCACTGGGTTCCAATGCCATTCCGCATCAGTACATCATGTGTTCCACACATACACTGTCCTGACGCTGAACGGCACCAGGACCCAGCTGTGCCCGGAGACAAAGTGGAACTGATTCAGGAGCAGTGAGGGTAAGTATTAGGATATGTTACTGTAGTAACAGGGGCTCACGTAGTTTACAACAATGGATACAGTAACTGTGGACAGACAATGCGCTTGCTGCGCCCCCTGTAGCTACGCCACTGTTTATGGGGACCGAGGCAGTTTGGAAGCATTTTCAGAGAGTCTGCTGGCAGGGAATGGTGAACTACAGGAGACGGAAAAATGTCACTTTCCCTTAAACATATATTACAAAAATTAAAGGCTATGTAAATGTTTGATGGGTTTTTGATTTGTCTTTTAATAAAAGGTGTAAATACATTTTTTAAATAAATTTTATTAAAAATTATATTTACAGGTACAGCTAGTCTGTATTCTCTATACAGGGCAGCCGTATCTTTCGCTAAATCCTGCTCCCATCAAGTCCACGAGACTGACGGGTTCAAGGATAGCGGGTCCTGTATGTCTGGGACACGCAGGATCCACATGTAATCTATCACATCTAAGTTCATAACTTAGATATGATAGATTACAGGTGGATCCTTTGTGTCAGAGACACGCAGGACCCGCTGGCACTCAACCCATCAAGTGTGTGGGACTGGCTGAGTCAGTGAATAGTGCTAGATACAGCAGCTCTGTATAGAGAATACAGAGCAGCGGTTTCTTAAAAACGAAAAGTAATTTTTAATAAAACTTATTTACAAACTTTATTAACACGTACACACTAATACACACTTCCAAATATTTACATAGTCTTTAACCCCTTCCCCCTGCTTGCATTCTGGGCCCTAATGTCCAAGCCATTTTTTCCATTTTTCCCATTGTCACATTCGAAGAGCTGTAACTTTTTTATTTTTGCGTCGGCATAGCTGTATAAGGTCTTGTTTTTTTGCGGGACGACTTGCAGTTTTTATTGGTACCATTTGAGAGTAGATGCGACTTTTTGATCACTTTTTATCACATTTTTTTTAAGTCAGGATTAACAGAAAACAGCAATTTTTCCATTGTTTTTTATTTTATTTTTTTACGACGTTCACAGTGCGGTTTAAATAATGTAACAGCTTTATAGTCGGGGTCGTTACGGACGTGGAGATACCAAATATGTGTAACTTTTTTGCTTTATTGTAGTTTTTTTTAATAGTAAAGCATTTTGTAAGGGGAAAAAGTGGGTTTTTCATTTTTTTTTTTTTACTTTTTTTTTAAATTAACTTTATTAAACTTTTTTTACTTTTTTACTAGTCCCACTAGGGGACTTCACTATCCTCCGATCGCTATTATAATACACTGCAATACTTTTGTATTGCAGTGTATTACTGCCTGTCCGTTTAAAACGGACAGGCATCTGCTAGGTCATGCCTGCGGCATGATCTAGCAGGCATACACTACAGGCAGACCTGGGGGCCTTTATTAGACCCCCGGCTGCCATAGAAGACACAGACACTCGGCAATTTTATCGCCGGGTGTCGGTGGGGGAGAGAGGGAGCTCCCTCCCTCTCTCCAAAACCATTCAGATGCGGTGCACGCTATTGTGCACCGCATCTGAAGGGTTAAACGGGTGAGATCGATACGAATAAATCGATCTCACCTGGCAGAGCAGGGACGCCCCCAGCCCTCAGCTGCCTCTGGCAGCTGAGAGCAGGGAGATTTGATGGCTCCCTGCTCTGTTTACTTTATTCTACAGCAGCGCCGTAGAATGGCGGCGCTGTAGAATAAAGCCCATTAATGACAGCCGTGAAAAGGCTTATCGGCGGTCATTAAGGGGTTAATATATTCACATGTATAAATTCTTTATTAAAAACTAATTTTGACCGATGGCTGCACTATTAAACCAGCATCAATAGGAACTAATAGGTATCAGATTCTAGATTTATTATTACTCATTTTAAAGTATATAAAATTCACTTGTAAGGGTAAAGACCCTTCAGAAAGACGGCCACTAGTACGGTAACATTGCTTGGAATTTCCTCTCTGCTCAGTCTGCTGCCTCTTGTCAGGTGAAATTCCACGTAACGTTAATGTTCTACACTGGAAACAAGCGCCAGATTATCAAACATCGTAGATTATTTGATGTCGGATGAAATATCTTTATGGACAAATCATATACAATGAAATTTCTTTCTAAGTTAGCAATACGAATAATAATAATACAGATTTACCAATTAATGAAAAAAAACCAAAAACATTCACCGATCTATTTAAATGAGATAAAAATGGCCTCGGCTGAATTAAATCCCACAAAAGAGAAGGAATTGAGTCAACATTAGCCGTAAACATTAGTTCTTAAGATCTAGATGCTGATCTGCATTTCAAATCATGTTGCCGATTTCAGTTATAAGAAATCCTTGGAATTAAGTGTAGAACAATAGCCAGCAGGGTAAACAAGTATTTCACACTCTTGATTCCAAGCGTAAAATATTATTTTAATGAGACGGTGACACATTTGTAGGTGATTATCAATCTGGATTTGCAAAATAACAAATAAAACAAATGACTTTTTTTTCACATATTATTTTGTTTTAGCAACACATAAATGTGGAATTTTTTTTATTGATGCCATTGATCATATCTACTTAGAGACATGAGACGGAAATTGAGTAACACTTATTTGCTTGCATTAATATATTAGAGTGGTAAAAAAAAATAAAAAAATAAAAAAGGCACAGGAATTTTAGTGGGCCAGTTATAGAGTTATTGTCCTTTTTGTTGGAAAATCTCCTCGTTATGACCGGATCTCAATGGTTGATCAACATTTTGGAATATCTCTTTGTGCAATTCTGAAAACCTTTGATGGAAGCGCGTTTGATCTATTCCCATAATGTCCAAACACAATAATCCTTTATGATGACCATCAGCTTTTTAAGCATTTCCCATTGAACACCCCATAGGCCGGGTTAACAAATAGAGCATTTGTTGCAGAATTTCAGTTGTGGAATCGCACCAAAATTCTGCAACAAAACTACAGTACAACGTAAGTGAATCTGCCCCGATTCTTATAAGGCATGTATTGCTGCACAAGGGTTATCACATTGCAGCATTGGGGTTCTGGGTTAAAATCCAATCAGGGTCAACATCTACATGGAGATGGAATGATTGACCCGTTTGCTTGGGTTCTCTCACAAATTTCAAAAACATTGAGTGATGGGCCAAATAGGAATCCTATTAACCTTAGTACGATAGTCAGAAATAGAGGTTAGGCTAGGAGTCCCACTGGGGACATGGACTGATGTGATTACAATATATGAAGACGGCTGAGAATTAGGTTGATGCTATATATATGCAACAATAAATACATGGGTTTGCTTAAAACAGTCAAGGCCTTAAAGTGTACGTACATGTAGTTTCAGAATAAGTTGACGTGTCTACCTGGGGAATAAACACAATTTCTGCCCATTATATGATTTGTATATGCCATCAACCATCTGTTTTCTCATATATGTTCGATCCCTCTTAAATTGTAAGTCTTACCTGAGCTCATCTTCATAGGGGCAGAGACTAGCGGTTATGATGTCTCCCATACACCGCTCAAAGAGAAAAGAGGAGATCGTTCTACTCTATAGCTCTGTAGCACACCCATTAGAAGCAGCAGCAAAAGCCACCGTATGGAAGACATTATACAGCAGTACGGAGCAGTTTTGCTGTGAGTCTAGCACCAGGATGGGATACAACACTTTCTAGAAGCTGCAACAGCATTTCTGTGTCTCTCTGCCTCGGTCAACCCTGCAGCAGCTCCCTCCCCTCTGCATAGACTTCTATGGGAAGCATGTAACCGGATTCCTCAGTGAGCTGATAAAATCCATTTTGAGAGATGAGGAATTTGCAGTGAATAATCAGTGCAGGTGGAAGGGAAAGAAGTAGCTCATAAATAAAGATGCAATTTTCTCTAGTAAAACATATTACAATGTTTCTTATATTTCTTATTAGCGCTTGTACTATTGACTTATGCAAAGTTTGTGGAAATGTTTAGTAATTGTTAAAAAAAATTAATTATATAATATATATAAAAAAACTTTACAGATAAAAATTTCAGGGATCCTTCGATGAGCCACAGCATCAACAACTCACTCACTGTGCAATTAAAGCAACATGTTAACTTTATTCTGTGGGTCAATACGATTACGGCGATACCAAATATATATAATTTTTTCTAGATTTTATTACTTTTACAAGTGAAAACCTAAATGTAAAAAATAAAATTTATTTTGTTTCGCCAAATTCCGAGAGCCATAATTTTTTTATTTTTCCGATTAAGCAGTAAGAGGGCTTATTTTTTGCGGGATAAGCTATCGTTTTTAATGATACCATTTTGGGGTCCATGCGACGTTTTGATCACTTTTTATTAAATTTTTTGTGGGAGATGAGGTGACTAAAAAATATAGAGATTTTGGCATTAACATTTTATTATTAATCATTGCACAGCTTGATCTCGCGAGATCACGCTGTGCAGCGATTAAGTCCCACACAAACTTTACCAAAAAGTGTCGGAAGTGTGAATAGACATCGTGTCCTGGCTAGAGGTGATGTCTATTCACTCTCAATACATTTCAGTAACGTTAATGTGGGTGTATGTGACAGCATATAGTGATCTCGCTAGATCACGCTGTGCGGAGTACAAATGGAAATGAATGGAGAGAAGTGTATGACGCTGATTGGTCAGCATCATACACTTCTCTTTACAACCCCCTCTTGGTCAAACGTTAAAAAACACCCAGTTGGGCATTAAGCAACTAATTAGCATATATCTAAAATAAAAAACAGTGTAGTTATCTACATTACAGAGCCGATCAGATTATGTAGGAGATAGAGCACTTATAATGTGGTGACAGAGCCTCTTTAAGCCCTGCTGGAGGCAGCGCTTAATAGGAGCACTTAGATGGTGGACCTGGGGGCCTTCATTAGGCCCCCAGGCAGCCATAGCAGCCATCGCCACCCCGTGATTGCATTGCTGGGGGCACGATGAGCTGTTAGACAGAGTCGCCCCCCTCTCTCTAACGTTTTAAATGCCGCGGTCACTAATGACCGCGGCATTTAACGAGTGGGTTCACGCTCGAGCGTGATCCCGCTCGTTACTCTGAAGGGTCGGCTGTAGCATACAGCCAACACCCACATCGTATGGAGCAGGTTCACTCCGTGAGCCCATTCCATACTTCCTCTACCCGACTGGTGTATGGATACGTCAAATGTCGGGAAGGAGTTAGGCTGGGTTCACACGTGGCGGAATTTCACTTAAATTCCGCTGCGGACACTCCGCAGCGTTAATCCGCAGCGGAGCCGTTTCTCCATTGACTTCCACTTTAATTTAGCAGTGTTCGTTTAGACGATGCGTAAAATTCCGCTGCGGAGCATAGGCTGCGGAGCGGAATTTGGTGTCCGCAGCATGCTCTGTCTGTTGCGGAGCAGTGGCGGACTCATGGCGGACTTTCTCCATTGACTTCAATGGAGATTCTAATTTCCGCAATGAAGTCCGCAGCTGTCATGCACATGTTATGTGTGCTGCGGATGCGTTTTGCTTTTTTAACTTGACATTTCTTCATTCTGGCTGGACCTATGTATTTCTAGGTCTACAGCCAGACTGAGGAAGTCAATGGGGCTCCCGTAATGACGGGAGCGTTGCTAGGAGACGTCTGTAAATAGTCACTGTCCAGGGTGCTGAAAGAGTTAAGCGATCGGCAGTAACTGTTTCTGCACCCGGGACAGTGACTACCGATCCCAATATACAGCAACCTGTAAAAAAATATAAGTTCATACTTACCGAGAACTCCCTGCTTCTGTTTCCAGTCCGGCCTCCCAGGATGACGTTTCAGTCTAAGTGACGGCTGCAGCCAATCACAGGCCAAGCACAGGCTGCAGCGGTCACATGGACTGGCGCGTCATCCAGGGAGGTCGGGCTGGATGCCGAAAGAGGGACGCGTCACCAAGACAAGGGCCGGTAAGTATGAAATTCGTTTACTTTCACTAGGGAAAGTGCTGTCCCTTCTCTCTATCCTGCACTGATAGAGAGAAGGGAAGCACTTGTCCCGCAGTCCGCAGCAGCTAGTCCGCATCAATTTTCTGCACATTTTGTGCAGATCCGCAGCAGAATCTGCAACGCAGATTCTGTGCGGCATTGATGCGGACAGTTGCGGAGGAAATCCGCCACGTGTGGTCATGCCCTTAAAGAGGCTCGGTCACCAGATTTTGCAACCCCTATCTCCTATTGCAGCAGATAGGCGCTGCAATGTAGATAAGAGTAACGTTTTTGTTTTTGTTTTTTAAAAATGAGCATTTTTGGCCAAGTTATGACCATTTTTATATGTATGTAAATGAGGCTTTCTAAAGTACAACTGGGCGTGTATTATGTGCGTACATCAGGGCGTTTTTACTTATTTTACTAGCTGGGCGTTCTGACGAGAAGTATCATCCACTTGTCTTCACAACGCCCAGCTTCTGGCAGTGGAGACACACAGCGTGTTCTCGAGAGATCACGCTGTGACGTCACTCACTTCCTGCCCCAGGTCCTGCATCGTGTCGGACGAGCGAGAACACATCGTCACCAGAGGCTACAGTTGATTCTGCAGCAGCATCAGCGTTTGCAGGTAAGTCGATGTAGCTACTTACCTGCAAACGCTGATGCAGAATCAACTGTAGGCTCTGGTGCCGATGTGGCCGACACGATGCAGGACCTGGGGCAGGAAGTGAGTGACGTCACAGCGTGATCTCTCGAGAACACGCTGTGTGTCTGCACTGCCAGAAGCTGGGCGTTGTGAAGAGAAGTGGATGATACTTCTATACACAACGCCCAGCTAGTAAAAGAAGTAAACACGCCCCGATGTACGCACATAATACACGCCCAGTTGTACTTTTACTTTTCAACACGCCCAGTTGTACTTTAGAAAGCCTCATTTACATAAATATAAAAATGGTCATAACTGGGCCAAAAATGCCTGTTTTAAAAAAAAACTAAACGTTACTGTAATCTACATTGCAGCGCCGATCTGCTGCAATAGGAGATAGGGGTTGCAAAATCTGGTGACAGAGCCTCTTTAAGTATATGGTAAAAGACAACTCTATCGCAGATAATTTTTAGTCTAAACACAATTTCTTGTGAAATGAGCTATATGAAAAACAAAACATGTTTTTGATGCCGGATTCACACAAGCGTGTGCGTTTTGCACGCACAAAAAAGGCACTTAACAGCTCCGTGTGTCATGCTCATATGGTGCGCAGCCGCTATCATTATGACACTCTGTTTGGATGTTTGTAAACAGAAAAGCACGTGGTGCTTTTCTGTTTGCAATCATAGTTTGCCTGCTGTTGCGCGAATCACACACGTCCCACGGAGGGGCCTCCTTGTGGCATGCGTGATTTTCACGCACCCATTGAGTTCAATGGGTGCGTGATGTGCGAAAAACGCAGAAATATAGGACCGGTCGTGAGTTTTACGCTCCGGACTCACGCTGCGCAAAAATCACTGACAGTCTACACTGCCCCATAGACTAGCATAGGTCCGTGCGACGCGCGTGAAAAGCACGCGCGTTGCACAGACGTATTACACGTTCGTGTAAATCCGCCCTAAGGGTCACAGGTTTTTTTGTGTTTTTTTTAGGGGGGGGGGGGTGTGTGTGTGTGTGTGTGTGTGTGTGTGTGTGTGTGTGTGTGTGTGTGTGTCAAAGCTTCTAGTAATGAAACGTGATTATAAGATCAAAGAACATGTTGACTTTATTAAGCAAATCAAAAGTAGAAGTAAAACATAGACCCAGAATCTGTTGAATAACTTAAGTGAGAAGATCTTAAAAAGATCAAATAGCGAGTGGAAAGACAATAGATAGAATGGAAGGAAGGTCTAAGTCATATAAAATTTCCTATATAAATCACCATGGACGGTCAATATGAGTAGTTCTGGATAATGTGATCAAGAGTCTACGGAAAGAACAAAGAAAACAGTGGGTGGGGACTTTCAACGTACCAAAACTTCCATCATTGCACCCTGTGATAGACATCTAATTGAGGAGTCTCAATCAGAACTTTTTTTTTTTTAACACATATTGGCATGTTTTAGGCCTTATTCAGATGAGCGTATCAGTTTGGCGTCCACAGAAAACGGACCGTATTTAACAAATTTCAGTTCCGTGTACCATGAGTGTTTGTTCCGTCTGGCATCATCATTTAATGTCCGTGTTGGTGTACATTTTTTTTTTATAAAAAAAATTCTCGACATTTCTTTAGCAACTGTTGCATGAAACACGGACAGCACACAGATGACGTACGTGTGCTGTCCGTGATTTTAACGCACCCATAGACTTCAATGAGCGTCATTGTCCGCAAAAACGAACCAGAAAAGGACACATGCTGCAAGAAAAATCACGGACGTCTGAATAGCCCTATTGAATTGCATAGGTCCGTGTGCTGTCCGTTTTTTGTTTTTTTTCTAACAGACACACGCACACGGACATATACAACGTTCGTCTGAATAAGGCCTTCGAGAAGTGGGAAAGGGGTCATCAGTATTCACTTTTGTATGGATTTGACACATGAGCTAGAAATTTGTATTGTGGCTTAGTAAATTTAGTACGTCGATGAGGTTTCTTATTTTTTACAATGTCATGGCCTAAGTGAGTGCTACAGTGATATGCACATTTTTACTGTACATTACATGCTGCAGTTTCTCCCTCCTTGGTCAGGAAGTCACTTAGCATCCAAGTTCACCTTTGAAAGGCTATGTACATCTTTAAAAGGCATTTTATCTTGATTTAAAAAAAAAAAAAAAAAGTGTACATGTGTGTGATTAGTGCAACTTTCTAGATAGTTTTCTTTATTAAAAATTTGTTTTACTTTTTGAGATACAGCTGCTCTATATTATTTATACAAGCAGGTGTATCGTTCGCTATCACCAGAATCAGTCAGTCCAGCAGACCTGACGGGAGCAGGATTTAGCTGTAGAACAGGGATCTGAAACACGCAGCCCCTGAGGCTGTCACATCCGGCCCGCGCAGCACCGAAGCTCCCGAGACATTTATGGGACAGCAGACCGAAGGAGGAGCGCCAAACACACACACCCCTGTAGAAAGTGCCACCCCCCCCTGTCGAAAGCGACCCACACAGCCCCCTGTAAAATGCCCCACACAGCCCACCCTGTCGACAGCGATACACCCACCCTCCCTGTAGATAGCTCCATTGGAGCTCCCTCTAGGAGTGGAATCCCCAGCCAGAGAGTTGCTGACACTTTGACCCGGGATTCCTCTCCTGGACGAGCCTCTGACGTCACTGTCCCGTCAGGGGCTCCTCCTGGACCCGAATCCCCAGCCAGAGTGTTGCCAACGCTCTGGCCAGGAATTTCCCTCCTAGAGGCGGCCCCGGACTTCACTGCCCATACATGAAATGGGCAGTGACGTCATGGACTCCTCCAGTGGGGGCATGTGTGGCGCCATATACAGGGGGGCACCGTGGATCCATCTATGGGGGGGTGGAACTATTTACACAGCTTACTGTTGCATTATCTATGTGGCGGTGGGGCACTATCTACAGAGGGCACGCCAAATCTTGACGTTCTCCTGTCTGCCAACTGAGCAGCCAGACTGCATTTAGCGACACTTAAATTGGAAAACTGGATTGTTAAAATAAGCACGTGGAGTAAACTCGTAAATTTCCGGTAAGTTTAAACCTATTGGTATTATTATAGTAATGCAGTGTCGATATAGTAATGTAGTATCATTGTAATGTAGTATTGTTATAGTAAAGAAAAGTAGTATTATTATAGTAATGTAGTATTATAGTAATGTAATATTATAGTAATATAGTGTTGTTATAGTAGTTCAAATAACTAATTAACAATAATTTTGTATTGTATCAAATTTGAAAGTAATGCGGCCCCTCAACTTCACATTTTTTCCATGTGCGGCCCATTTACACGGCCGAGCTTGAGACTCGTGCACTAGATTCAGCTGCTATGTATAGAGAATACAGAGCAGCTGTATCTCAAAAAGTAAAACTAATTTTTAATAAAGACTATTTAGAAAGTTGCACTAAATCACACGGATTGACCTTTTAATTAAAAAAAATAAATTGCCTTTCAAAAGATTTACATAGCCTAAGCACCCTATTACAGATTATTCATAGAGCAAATCTATATAAACATTTGAGTAATTCAGTGTATCTTGTACAGATCCTAAGTTACAGATGTAGCAATCTGTAGCTGGACTCTTAATACACAGTGGCAAGAAACTTTAAACTTGGCTACATCAATGGCTTTTATTATGTGATATCACGCTGCAGCAAGTACATCTGTACATCCGTATTATAACCCAGAGATGTACGCACATGTAACCAGGGCCAGCATTATGGGTGTGTGACCTGTGCCATTGCACAGGGCGCATCACTCCAGCATGTGGAAGGGGGCGCTGCGCTGGTTTCCTTCCCCTGCGCGTTGCAGAAGCACCCGCGCACTTCTGCTCTCAGTGGCGTCGCTACCACTGTAGCAGCCATAGCGGCTGCTAGCAGTGATAACCGGCATGAAGGAGCCCGTGCCGCCCGTCGGCACCTATAGCAGCCGCTGCTAAAGCAGTACAGACGCTACGTTCAATAGTATCTGCGTTCTTACGGTATATGCACACAACCTATTTTCAGATGTAATTCAGGCATTTTACGCCTCGAATTACGCCTGAAAGGATGCCTCCATTATGTCTGCAAACATCTGCCCATTGCTTGCAATGGGTTTTACAATGTTTTGTTCAGACGAGGTGTAATTTTACGCGTCGCTGTCAAAAGTCGGCGCGTAAAAATACGCCCGCATCAAAGAAGTGCAGGACACTTCTTGGAGCAGTTTTTCATGGACTCCAATGAAAAACAGCTCCAATGACGTCCGTAAAAGACGCCGCGAAAAACGCAAGTATTTGCAAAAACTTCTGAAATTCAGGAGCGGTTTTCGCCTGAAAACAGCTTCGTAATTTCAGACGTATTTTGCGTTTGCGTGTGAACATACCCTTAGGGCGCAGATACTATTAAACACTATAGCAGAGCAGGGAGGTATCTCCCTGCTCGGCTATTTACTAGCGCCACTGTAGCTCCCTGAAGGCGTGGAATCCCCCTGTGGCTGAGGATTCTGCTACTGAACGGAGCGCATTCAGGTCTTTATCCATATATAGACAGTGACATCAGAGGTATCTCCTGAAGCGCAATCCCCGTCCACAGCGTTGCCGACGCTGTGACCAGGGATTCCACTCCAGGAGAAGTCCTTGACGTCACGGTCCATAAATGGACAGACACGTCGGGGGCTTCTCCTGGAGTGGAATCCCCGACGCTGGCGATTACACTCCAGGAAAAGCTCATAAAAGGACAGCGACATCAGGGGCTTCTCCTGGAGTTTAATCCCAGTTCACAGCGTCGGCAGCACTGTGGACGGGGATTCCACTTCAGGAGTTGCCTCTGTCCATATATGGACAGTGACATCAAGCGCTCTGTCCAGGATCGGAATTGCCGGACACAAGGGGATTCCGCTCCTTCAGGGAGCTACAGTGGCACTATCTACAGGAAGGGGGGGGGGGGGGTGTTCCACCTACAAGGACGCTGTGTGGCACTACCTACAAGGGGGCTGTGTGGCACTACCTACAAGGGGGAATCTGTGAGTGGCGGGCTGATGGGCATTTTACGGTGAGTGGTGGGCTGATGGTCATTTTACTGTGAGTCTTCAAGTGGTTTCCACCTCTGACCTCCAATTGGAAATAATAGGAGGCAGAAAATACCTGCAGCGCTCGTTTGGAGTGCTTTTTTGCTTGCGTCTTTTGCATTAGCTACAAACGCAAAAAAAAAAAGTCAAATAACGCTGTCAATTCAAAATCTGCGTCAGAACTCCTGAATGAATTTTGAGGCAGATTCTGCCTTACAAAAAACACGGTGTGAACATACCCTAAGAGTGTAGTGCTTGTTCTTAGTCTCTTTCTCGAAACAATTTTTGGTAGGGGTGCCTCAAGTCTGAAAAAGTTGGGAAACTCCGTACTAGGCTACAGGATCACGCTGGCCTATCCAAGGATCGAGTCGTGGAGCAGCTCAGTTCGTCGTGGAAATGGGGCCTAGGGGAGTATAATTTTTTGTTTGTTTTGGGCACAATCTACAAGGGGGAGCTGTATGGCACAGTCTACAAGGGGGAGGTGGGGAGATGTATGGCACGGTCTACGAGTGGGAGGTTGGGGATGCATGGCACAATCTACAGGGGGGATATCTACAAGGAGTGCAGCTGTGTGTGGCAGCCAGGGGAGGGGGGCATTATACTGTGTGGAGGCCACTAAGCGGACATTATACGTTGTAGGGGCACCATACGGTGTGTGGCACTTTTGGGTATGTTCACATGCTTAACCAAAAACGTCTGAAAATACGGAGCGGTTTTCAAGGGAAATCAGCTCCTGATTTTCATAAGTTTTTTAAGCCACTCGTGTTTATCGCTACATTTTTTATGGCTGTTTTTGGAGCGGTTTTCAATAGAGTCTACGAAAAACGGCTCCAAAAACGTCCCAAGAAGTGACCTGCACTTCTTTTTTGCGGCAGCTTTTTTCTATGCGGCTGTTGCTTCTGCGGTTCGTCGGAACAGATCAGAAGCAGAACGCCTCCAAACATCTGCCCATTTCAATGGGAAAAACGGCGTTCTGCTTCGGATTTCTCTGCTGTTTTTCGGGCGCTTACGGCCCGAAAATAGCCCGTGTGAACATACCCTTAGGGGGCATATTACTGTGTGAGCACAATTGGAGGAAAAAATACTGTGTCCTTGAAGGGGTTATAATATATTATATTAAATATTATTATACTGTATGGGGGGCACTAAATGGGGCATTGTACTGTGTGGGGGCACTATATACGGCATTATACTGCTGAGGGCATTATAATTTTTATGGGCCATTTTTTTTTATGATGGGGTGGGGCGCCAAAAGAGAATTTTGCATGTGGCTCCATCTATCCTAAGGAAGGCTCTGCATGTAACTCCCAAGAGCATACCTAAATGCTGGTCCTCGGCTAGCGTAATCAGGACTTGGATGAGATTTCAAAGACGCTAAAGCAGAGTAGCACACAGTGTAGCAGTATCAGATATCACAGCGCAAGAGCAGTTTGACAGTTAGCAAAAACAATGAATGACTGGGACCGTTACGGAGTTGGAGTAGGCTAACCTGGTGTGCGGAGTCTAAGGAATTCCCCGTTCATTACCCTTAACCCCCACAAGGAGGTATGGACTTTATGGAGGACTGCGACCTGTGAATCTTACCATCAGTCGGTCTCCGGATGGCAGATGTGAACAGTTTCATGGTCAAACAGATACAGGTCAGTATTATGAGAACAACGTCCGGTCGAGTAGTCAGAAGGCAGGGTCGGAGTCAGGCGCTGGGTTAATTACACAGGGAACAGTCGTCGGCAAACGAACGACCAGGACGGATAACCAAGCATAGCTTAAAAGAGGGTTTTCACAAGCTTCTAGAAAAAAAAAAATATATATTTTTTTTTAAATTACAGAAAAGTACCAAAAATGTACTCACCAGGTCAAGGCTGCCATCTATGGGACACAGATACAATTGAACGATTACACTAGCGCTGTCGCGGCAGGGAACATTAGTTCCTTGCCCTGCCATTCAGAATTTTTCTGTGATGTAGGCGGCGCAATGATGTCATCGCACAGCCTGCGACATTCCTTAGGAGGAATCCTGCACCAGGTGATGTCACTATAGCTCAGAAGTAGTTATTTTTCATTAACCTACCCAGGTCTGTAAAGCATCACTGTTTTAATGCTGCCAGGGCTTTCTGTGGGCAGGATTACCATGTAAAGTGCTACAGTTCCCATGACTCCCCTCCCCACGCACTGACATTGACTATTTACAGCTGCCTGCATGCCCCTCTATTACAATTTGCAAGGTAGTGCTGTAATTACTCACTGTCTACTACTGAAACAGAGCCCTGGACTAACTGCTGCCTAGCATGTGAAACACCATCCCTCTAGAGACAGGAAGGGAGAGCAGTGGAGGCAAGAGGCATGTGATGTGTGATGTTCCGTATTACAGGGGGGGAAGAGAGGAGATAACCACCACACAAGTAGGAGATTAACACCAGAAGCATGGTCATTTGACTGCATACGAGACCGGCTTTCAGAGGCATTTCAGCTACAGACAGTACAATAGTAAGTGACTAATCTTACTGCAGTTAAACCCTCTGCACACAATTTTTATAGACTGACAAGACCGGGACCTCCAAAAGTTCTATTGAACCAAACTTAGATCACCTTAGAATCCTACTTTGTGTCGGTGGCTCCACATAATATGTCTGGTGTCATATTTAATCAGAAAACAACACACATAATTTTGTTTCTGGCCTGGTTTAGACTCTGTTCATATCTGCGTTGGGGTACCGTTCTGACGTTCCGGAGAACGGTTCCAGAGGTTTCCATCACCATTATTTCAATGGTGACGGATCCGGTGCCCGTGGTTTTTGTTTGTTACTGTTGTGCACCGAATCTGTAGTTTTGTCAGAAGCAATAGCGTAGTCGAAAAATCGCCCCTATTGATTTCAATGGGAGGCAGAGGCGGTTTTTTTTATTTTTTTCTGGGCGGCTCTTGGCCACTCGCGGGAAAAAAAAGCGTCATGTCCTTTCTTGGTGCGGTTTCCGCCTTTGACCAGCCATTGAAATCAATGGGGAGGCAGAAAAAACCTGCGGCACTTGTTTGAACATTTTTCGCAGCGCTTTCTGCCTGCAATCCTTGCATCATCTTCAATGGGCGCAGGCGAAAAACAGAGTGAAAAATCGGCGAAAAAAAGCGCAGGCAGTTCAAAATCTGCATCAATATTCCTGAAAGAATTCTGAGGCAGATTTTTTCTGCCTGTAAAAGACCTCTAAGTGAACAGGGCCTTAGGCTTCTGTCAAACGAGCATATTTGTAAACGTCTGTAATACGGATCCGTAATACAGATGATATTGTATCAGTATGTAGAGATCCTTATTACTGATAGGGTGTCTTCTAAAGGGGTCAAATTTAATAACATAAGACAGCCCCCTTAAAAAACGGATGCAATATTTATGACATACAGACGAAATACGGATGCATCCGTATTTTAATCACTCTCCATAGACTTCAATGGGCATTTTTTATCTGCAATACGTGCGAAAGTAGCGCATGCTGCATTTTTAAAATACGCACATTTTCTACGCCCATGTGAATAGCATTAGCTCTGTATTGTTCACAAAAAACAGATGGAATACAGATGCAAAATACGCTCATCTGAACGAGGATTTAAAAAGGATTTCCTTCCTAATGAAGTGATGACACATCACTAGGATATGCCATCACTTACTGATTAATGGGGGTGCGACTGCCGGGACCCCAACAGTTCCTTAGCATGAAGGGTCAGCAGCGTTAGTGGAGTACTACGACCCTACATTGATTTCTCCTGCAGTGACAGTCCTAGTCACCCACAGTGCAGAAAGCTACAACAGGGTCCCATTCAGCGGGTGGCTGGGAGCATCAATCTACAGAAGAAATGCAGACTTCTCTTCTTTCCCCAGATTAGTGTGGGGATGTCGGAGGTTGGACCGCCACGGACCAGAATACGGTGTTCTGATCCTGCCACAGTAGGATACAAAAATATCACTGGCGGCGGTGAATAGCCTTAATGTCCTTAGAACTGCTCCTATAGGAGACTCTATATGCAGTTAATAAAACAAATATTTAATTTTCCCCATTTGAGGGGGGCACATTACACAATGAGTATTAGGGTATGTTCACACGCTTAACCAAAAACTTCTGAAAATACAGAGCTGTTTGAGGGGAAAACAGCTCCTGATTTTCAGACGTTTAAGCCACTCGCGTTTTTCGCACAGTTTTTGGAGCTATTTTCAATAGAGACTATGAAAAACTGCCCCAAAAACATCCCAAGAAGTCACCTCGCTTCTTTTTCGCAAACGTTTTTTTATGCGGCCCTTTTTTTTAAAACGGCCGCGTAAAAAAAGGTCAGTCGGAACAGAACGCCGTTTTTCCCATTGAAATCAATGGGTAGATGTTTGGAGGCGTTCTGTTTCCGGGTTTTTTGCCATTATTTTGGCGTTTACGGCCCGAAAAACGTACGAAAATAGGCCGTGGGAACATACCCTCATTCATCAAAACTGTAACAGAAAAACTAACTTTGTTGCACATAAGAAATGAAAGCTTAGCTCTGATTGGTTAACGGCTACATAAACCTTAGAAAGAGTTTTTTGTTTTTTTAAATAAAAATGTCAGTGTGTTTGGTGCAATGTTCAAATTATCTGCTTTGTATCCTGTATACAGAACAGCTGTATCTTTCGCTAAGACCTGAATCCGTAAGTCCCGTAGACCGGACGGGTTCAGTGACAGCGGGCCCTGCATGACTCAGACACACAGGATCCACCTGTAATCGATCACATCTAAGTTATGACTTTAAGGGTATGTGCACACGAGAACGGTCTTTTACAGCTGAAAAGACAGACTGTTTTCAGGAGAAAACAGCTGCGTAGTTTGACGTAAAAGCTCCTCCTCGCATTATGCGAGGCGTCTTTGACGCCCGTAATTTAGAGCTGTTCTTCATTGACTGCAATGAAGAACGGCTCAAATTACGTAGCAAAGAAGTGTCCTGCACTTCTTTGCCGAGGCAGTCGATTTATGCGTCGTCGTTTGACAGCTGTCAAATGACGACGCGTAAATTACAGGTCGTCTGCACAATACGTCGGCAAACCCATTCAAATGAATGGGCAGATGTTTGCCGACGTATTGTAGCCCTATTTTCAGGCGTAAATCGAGGCATAATACGCCTCGTTTACGCCTGAAAATAGGTCGTGTGAACCCAGCCTAAAAGTGAAGGATAACAGATGGATCTTGTGTGTCAAGAGACACGCTCGACCCGCTGTCACTGAACCAGTCAAGTCAGTGGGACTGACGGATTCAGGTCTTAGCGAAAGATACAGCTGTTCTGTATACAGGATACAAAACAGCTGTATCTGAATAAGTTACAACTTGAAATAAAAATTGTAAATTTTAATAAAAACTAACTTGAAAGTTGCACCTAGTACACTGACTGACGTGTGTGTATATATATATATATATACATAAAAAACAAAATAAAAAATAATAATGTCACCTTTAAAGGTTAAGGCCTGGTTCCCACATAGCGTGAATGCTGCACAGAAATTCCACAGAATTTACGGTAGCGGCAAAGTGGATGAGATTTAGAAAATTTCATGCCCACGCTGTGGAAAAAAAAACGCAGCGTAAACGTTGTTAAATTGACCTGCCGTGCGGAATTTAAACCCACAGCATGTCAATTAATGATGCGTTTTCGTTGCGGATTTACCCCATTGAATTCAATGGGGATGCAATACCTGCAACAGAAACCCAAGCGTTGCAACATTTGTGGCGGAATCGCAGCAATTCTGCAGCAAAAATCTCAACTTAGGAAAAAAAAAAAAATCACGCTTAGGCCAGATTCACACAAGCGTGTGCGTTTAATGCGCGCAAAAAATGTGGCGTTTTGCGCGCGCAAAAGGTCCATAACAGATCCCTGTGTCACCTGCATGTGATGCGCGGCTGCGTGATTTTCGCTCAGCCGCCATCATTATGACACTGTTTGTAAACAGAAAAGCACGTGGTGCTTTTCGGTTTTCATTCATAGTTTTTATTGCTGTTGCGTGAATTATTCGCGCCAAACGGAAGTGCTTCCGTGTGGTGCGAGTGATTTTCACGCACCCATTGACTTCAATGGGTGCGTGATGCATGAAAAAGGCACAAATATAGGACATGTCGTGAGTTTTACGCAGCGGACACACGCTGCGTGAAATTCACGGACAGTCTGCACGGCCCCATTCACTAACATAGGTCCGTGCAAGGCACGCGAAAATCAAGCGCGTTGCACGGACGTATTTTACGTTCATCTGAATAAGCCCTTCCCCATAACTCCCTGCAGTCCGGCCTCCTAGGATGATGTTACATCCCATGTGACCACTGCAGCCAATCACAGGCTGCAGCAGTCCCAAGGTCTGCAACGTCATCGTAGGGGGCCGGACTACGCACAGGAGAGAGGGAGGGGGTAAGTATAAAAGTTTTGGGGGGTTTTCAGCACTGTTTTCCACAGCGGAAATTCCACCCGGTTTTACAGATGGAAGGTGCTGCTGGTTCCAGGACAAATACACTGCACAGTTTTTACGCAGCATATCTGCCCCTGGGAACCTGGTCTTATATAGCCTTTAAGCTGCTCTGGAAAAAGATTTTTTCTTATACAATTAGGTTAACTTATTAGGTTAGCTTATTAAATAATGCTCTAAATGTAGGCGGGGGGGATTTATCTATAGCTCGGTCTTTGTTTTGTGGCTTAAAAGAGTTGCAAAAAACGTCACAAGCCATATTTGTGCAAAAATTTACTCCCGATATGAACATTTTTGGGTTTTATGACATGCCAAATTTATTCAGAGGCTTACGTGCAATTCACTCCAACGCACTTTTTCTACACTGGCATATAAAACGCCAGTCTTAGTAAATCGGCCATGCTATCTTCAGCATTTGAAATATGTATCATATACAAAAGACAAAACAAAAGTTAATACTTACAAAAATGTGTTATGTGAATAAAAAAAACACCACATTTTTTCCATGCAACATCCGGCTGCTGCAGTTTTAAACAGAAAAGAAGAAGAAAAAAATAAATAAATAAAAGACTGAAGTCTTATGGCCAAATTCCTCCTGAAAAAAGCAGTGACTGCAGTGGTCCGTCATTGTTGCGGCTGTCAGGATTTCTTGCCAAGTCCGGTCACTAGGGGAAAAAGAAGGGAGGACAAGTCTAAGTTACTTCACAACATCTAGCTAGCAGAAAAGTACTCACTTCACAAACTAAAAAGGTAGACAGACCTGCAGAGTATACACACCGTGCCATATACACGGCCAACGCTTCAGTCAAGATCCAGCATCAGATCCATTGTCTGCATCAAGTTTACGCTTCTAGAATATAATCAATAGATTGGTTATTTGTTCCGATATTGCTGGGAGATCAATTCTTCCAAAGATAATCTGGTCATGTGATGATCACACAGATGCACAGCTCGTACAATTATTGAAGAGGGACATGTGTACACCAATGGAAATACAAAAAATACATGTAAAGTTTATTTAGACCAGAAGTTAAAAAAAGAACACGTAAGCTCAAATAATAAATTATTATTATTTTTATTTTTTTAAATGTAGCCCTCCCACATGAGGTAATCCTGTGGACAAAGCTAGCGTATGACCGCTAATCGTCATAAAATACAAGACATATACGTGTGTAAAGGCCCTTTTACACCAGCCGATAATCGGCCGACTCAGCGAGCGCCGATCAACGAGACATCGTTGATCGGCACTTGTTTGCTCCGGTCACTAGGAGCTATGGATGTGGACGAGCGCTCATTACTCCGATCGCTCAGCCCAGACGTTATTATCAGGTCGGCGGCGCGTCTCCCTGTTTACACAGCCGACAACGATAATATTTTACTTTTTTAAAAGGATACGATCAGCAGATGAATGAGCGTTTGCTTGTTCATCTGCTGATCGCTGCACCGTTTACACAGGGCAACGAACGTTCTATGAACGCTCGTCTGCCCGATAATCGCCCAGTATAAAACCCCCTTAAGGCCTCGTTCACATCTGTGTTGGAGCCTATGGTAAAATCACGGACACCCCGACGATACCCATTAAAGTCAATGGGTGCCGGCGATATCCATGGTGTAACCGTTATTCCCTTGTTCTGCTTCTCTGACAGAGCAGAATATAACAAACCGACACAGGTGTGAACATAGCCTAATGTATAGAATCCTGAAAATAAATATTAATGTAACATCAGATAAAAGATAATCATATCAGAAGCTAGCAGCCTGTACGGATAAAGATAAATACACCCCTGTGTCAGGAGCGTCCATCCGATACCCCACGCAGGAGGTTTGTCCAATCACAGGAGGGAAATAAACGTTACATGTAACTTTTGTATTTCCCTTGGTGTTCAGGTGCCCTCTTTCACAGTCTTGTTCTTCTCTTAGGAATCATTTTGCATAGATTGTCTACAGCGTGTGGCACAGAGCACCTCAATTTATGATTTATTGCTGTGCCACCAATGCTAATAATTACTACAGGTGCACTGCTTGTTAAAGGGAGAGCTTTGATAACTTTACTGTAACGAACTGTGCAGCTGTGTGATCATCACTTAACCATGAGAGATTCTCACCCACTGGAAATAAACAATGAGGGTTCTCATTCACTAAACCAGGGGTCTCAAACTCGGCAGGGTAAGTATGCCACATACAGAAAAAAATGGGAAGTTGACAGGCCGCATTACTTTCAAATTTGATACAACACAAAATTATTGTTAATAAATTACTTATTTGAACTACCGTATATGTCGGCGTATAAGACGACTGGGCGTATAAGACGACCCCCAACTTTTACCCTTAAAATATAGAATTTAAGATATACTCACCATTTCGTGCAGGAGCGCTTCACTATTGCCATCGGCGGCAGGACCCAGGACTCTGTCTCTTTGAACTCGCGCATGCGCAGATAGGCTGCTTCATCGCGCGAGATCTGAGAGGCAGGGAATGAGAGGAAAGGGCGGGCCAGAGGATCTTACAGAGATGTTCCCTGGCGGCTAATACCGGCTTCCCTCAAATCCGTGGCGGATTCCGTGCATCCCGGGAGCCTGTGTACCGGACTGCAGGCTCACAAGGTAACACACAACCTGTGTGTAGACAATATGTAGACTAGGGATGTCACGATACCAGAATTTGGACTTCGATACCGATACTTCGTTTAGTATTGCGATTTCGATACCAATTTCGATACTTTTGCCAACAGTAATAAAAAAAAAATTCTTCCGTTTTCTGATGTGAGGCGCGACGTGTGATTAATTTTGAACGCGCCTCACATTAATAGTAATTAATCCCATCATGTTTCTCAGTCATATTGGGTTAATGTGCGAGGTACATGATGGGGTTAATTACTATTAATGTGAGGAACATGGAGGGTAAATTCATCGCACCTCGCGCCTCACATTAATAAGTGAATGAAAGCCGTGTTTATTTCATTTTTTTACAGCGTACACATCATAAATGATGCAAAAACATTGTTGTCCGCGCCATTACGGAGTGTATTTTATGTATTGAGACTTATTTTAATGTTTATTGTAAAAAAGGTGAAGGTGTATTTTTTTTAAAATTTAACAATACTTTGTTTTTACTTTATTTTTAAACTTTAATGTACTGACATATATCAGATATGTCCCAGTACATTAACCTGTGGACGGATAATACACAGGCAGTTGTCAGGACATACTTGGGTATGTCCTAACAACATGAAATATGGTAAGACAGCCCAGGGGTCCGTCAATAGACCCTGGGCTGTCTGCCCATATATGGTATGGCCCTCGATCGCGTCACAGGAATTCCCTGAGACGCGATCCAGGGGCATCCCCCCTTCTCACTTTCCCCTGAATGCTGCAGTCAGCTGTGATCGCAGCATTCAGGGGAATAACGGCGGAGATGAGCGGTTTCTCTGATCTCCGCCGTTATAGAGCGGGGCTGCGGCTGTGTAATACAGCCATTGCCCCGCTCCTGACAGGAAGTGCGCGCGCGGTCAGCATGAGGTGATGCGGCCGGCGCTGCACTAATGAGCGGCAGGTCATGCACTGAAGACAGAACATGGGGGTGTTTTGTAGCGCGCCCGCCATGTTCTGTCCCCACGAACTTATCATGACTCAGGAGCGGGGCTGTGGCTGAATTACACAGCCGCAGCTGCGCTCCCATACATTCATGTGTTACTATACTGAGCTGTGCGGCTGCAACGTGCATCCCTAATGTAGACAATATCCGGCATATAAGACGACCCCACACTTTTGACATTTTTTTAAGGGTGTAAAAATTAGTCTTGTACGCCGATATATACGGTACTATAACACTATAATAATAATAATACTACATTACTATAAAATGAATACTACATTACTATAATAATACCGCTAGGTTTAAAATTTTAGATATTTCTCCATGTGCTTATTTCAACAATCCAGTTTTCCAGTTTAAGTGTCGCTAAATGCAGTCCGGCTGCCGCAGTGCCCTCCGCCGATGCTGCCGCAGTGCCCTCCGCCGATGCTGCCGCAGTGATGTCAGGGGCTTGCCCAGAGATGGAGTCCCGGAGCAGAGCATCAGGCACTCTGCATGGGATTCCAGCTCTGCTCCTGAAATCACTGTCCATATATGGACAGAGATGTCAGGGGCAACCCCAGAGCTGGAGTCCCAGGCAGAGCACTATTAGGCTCTTCCTGGTACTCCAGCTGTGGTCCTGACATCGCTGGGACTCCTGCTCTGGGGAATTCCACAGAGTCCCGGAGCAGAGCCTGTACTAGCGCTTTGCTCCGGACTCCTCTCTGGGGAAGGCCCTGACACACTGTCCATATATGGACAGCGATGTCAGGGATTTCCACTGAGTCCTGGAGCAGAGCCTGTACTAGAGCTCTGCACTGGACTCCGGCTCTGGGGAATCCCCAGACATCGCGTGTCCAAACATGGACACCGATGTCAGGGAATTCGACAGAGTCCCGGAGCAGAGCCGATACTAGCGCTCTGCTCGGGACTCCGCTCTGGGGAAGACCCTGACACACGGTCCATATATGGACAGCGATGTCAGGGAATTCCACAGAGTCCCAGAGCAGAGCCGATACTAGCGCTCTGCTCGGGACTCCGCTCTGGGGAAGACCCTGACACACTGTCCATATATAGACAGCGATGTTAGGGAATTCCACAGAGTCCCGGAGCAGATCCTGTACTAGCGCTCTGCTCGGGACTCCGCTCTGGGGAAGACCCTGACACACTGTCCATATATGGACAGCGATGTCAGGGAATTCCACAGAGTCCCGGAGCAGAGCCGATACTAGTGGACAGCGATGTCAGAGAATTCCAGAGTCTAGCGGCTCTGTGTCCCGCGGGCCGCAGATGACAGCCCCAGGGGCCGCATGCGGCCCGCGTGCTTGAGACCCCTGCACTAAACGTTAACAGAAGTATTAACCCCTTGACGACACTGTACTTCATGGTTTGGGGGGAGAAGTATGGAGCAGGCTCCGGGACGGAGCCTGCTCCATACTCTGCAGGTGTCAGCTGTGTATTACAGCTGACACCTTGCACTTACGATCAGGATCAGAGATAAACCTTATCCTGGCCGTTTAACAACTTAGATGCCACGGTCAAAAACAAGCACAGCATCTAAGCTGTTAGAAAGACGGGGCTGACTCTCTCCAACAGCCCATTAGCCCCTCAGTCGAAAGTTTCCCCGGAATGCGAACGCAGGCTGCCGATGGTTGTCACAGCAGTTTGGGGCCCTAATGAAGGCCCCCATGTCTACCATCTTTCTGCTCCTATTAAGCCTTGTCAGAGGCAGGGCTTAAAGGGAGTTTCCCACGGGGGACATTTATGACACATCCACAGGATATGTCAAATGTCAGATAGATGCGGGTCCAACCACTGGGACCCGCATCTATTTCCAGAGCGGGGCCCCTAAACCCCGTTCTACCTCTGTGCGTGTCGGCTGATTTTCGACCAGGACAGTATCGCTGACTCCCGGCGATTTCCTGACTTTATGGTCGGGAGTTACGAAAACAGTGTAGCTCGCTGAGCTACGCTGCTTTCGTAAGCCCCATAGAACTGAATGGTTGTTATGGATACAGCATAGCTCGCATGCGAAGCTGCTTCCGTAACTGCTGTTCACTACTATGGGAGTTACAGAAACAGCGTAGCTCAGTGAGCTACACTGTTTTCATAACTCCCGACCATAAAGTCAGGAAATGGCCGGGAGTCAGCGATAGCAGACAAAGCTAGAACGGGGTTTAGGGGGCACTGAGGTGGGACCCGCATCTGACATTTATGACATATCCTGTGGATATGTCATAAACGTCCCTCGTGGGGAAAACCCCTTTAATGGAGAGGGTAAAAATCACAATATACGGCATTAGTACCCTAGGAGGACTAATAAAAAATTTATTGTTTACTAATGTACAAAAAAATAAAACATGAAAAAAATAAAAAAAAACTTTTCCCCATATTTGCTCTAATGTAATGTAAAAATAATAAATAGATGCTGCGTCCGTAAAAGTCAGAACTATTACAATATCCCATTGTTTAACCAGCAGGGTGATCCCTGAAAAAAAAAAAAAAAATGCAAGGACTACTGTTTTTTGGTCACCATTGCACCCAAAATATCATAAAAAGTGATCAAAAGTTTCCCTCACATGGCTCCATTGACGAAAAAAATTATTATTATTATTATTAAAAGAATAAATATATTTTTTTTCAGTTTCCCAGTACATTATAGAGTACTTTAGCTACAGCTCGCCCCACAAAAAGTAAGGCTGGATTCACACGAGCACATTTCGTCCGTAATGGACGGAACGTATTTTGACCGCAAGTCCCGGACCGAACACACTACAGGTAGCCGGGCTCCTAGTATCATAGTTATGTACGATGCTAGGACAGAGGCGTAGCTAGGTTCTCCAGCACCCGGGGCAAAGATTCAGTTTGGCGCCCCCCCCCCCCCCAACCTCTTTCCCGACATCTCCTTCCCCCTCGCCGTGTTTGTTTTCTCTACCAATCGACGTGTCATTTCTTTTTATGTAACGCGAGCATAAAATTATTTGTACATTTCACAAGCAATATGGTTCTATACACAACACCAGAACCAAGCACGGTACATATATACAGCCCCAGAACAAATACAGCTAAATTTAGTGCAACCCCTGCCGTATAGGTTTGTACGGCGTAAAGCTACAGCTCCCAGCATGGCCCGAACAATGATAAGGATATGCTGGGAGATGCCGTTTCACAAAAAATAAATCCTATCATAATCACACCACCCATGATCTCGCTGCAGATCATACAGTGACTATATTACTGATTAGAGGCAGAATGAACATTTACATTAAGTGACTCACCGGTGACGTCTCAGATTCTAGTTCTTTTTCTCCATTTGGTCCAGACCTCTACGATGACTTCTCCCGGTCCATTTCTGCAGTTTGCCGCTCACATGTCTTCAGCTTCTCACTTTTCCAACATTTCTGCACCTATAAATAAATATAAAGTTATCATTATACCACACACTACACCCCTAAATATAATAGCGCCATACACTGCACCTCTAATTATAATAGCACCATACACCGTGTCCCACACACACACTGTGCCCCCTGTAGATAGTGCCTGCCATAGAGCCCCTGTAGATAGTGTCCCCATATAGACCACCCCTGTATATAGTGTCCCACAAATAACTCCCCCTATAGTGCTCTACAGATAGCCCAACCATGTATGTAGCCCCCCCTTGTACATATAGTCCACCCCTGTATATAGTGTTCCACTAGATAGTCCACCCCTGTATATAGTGCTCCACAGATAGCCCACCCCTGTATATACTATCTGTGGAGCACTATATACAGGGGTGGACTATATGTACAAGGGGCTATATACAGGGGTGGGCTTTCTGTGGAGCACTATAGGGGGAGCCATTTGTGGGATACTATATACAGGGGTGGGTTATATCTACAGGGGGACTATATACAGGGGTGGGCTATATCTACAGGGGGACCATATCTACAGGGCTGGGATATACACAGGGCTGGGATATACACAGGGCTGGGATATATCTACAGAGGACGGCTATACACAGGGGGGCTATATCTACAGGGGTGGGCTATATACAGGGGGAATATATCTACAGGGGGCTATATCTACAGGGCTTGGCTATATACAGGGCGACTATATCTACAGGGGGGGCTATATACTGGGGTGGGCTATCTATGGAGCACCATATACAGGGGTGGGCTATATCTACAAGGGGCTATATACTATATAGCCCACCCCTGTATATGGTGCTCTATAGACAGCCCACTCCAGTATATAGTCCCCCCCCGTAGATATAGTCCCCCCTGTAGATATAGTCCCCCCCTGTAGATATAGTCCCCCCCTGTAGATAGCCCAGCAGATATAGCCCAGCCCTGTAGATATAGTCCCAGTATATAGCCCCCCTGTATATAGCCCAGCAGATATAGTCCCCCTGAATATAGCCCAGCCCTGTAGATATAGTCCCCCTGTATATAGCCCAGCAGATAGTCCCCCTGTATATAGCCCAGATCTGTAGATATAGTCCCCCTGTATATAGCCCAGCCCTGTAGATATAGTCCCCCTGTATATAGCCCAGCCCTGTAGATATAGTCCCCCTGTATATAGCCCAGCAGATATAGTCCCCCTGTATATAGCCCAGCCCTGTAGATATAGTCCCCCTGTATATAGCCCAGCCCTGTAGATATAGTCCCCCTGTATATAGCCCAGCAGATATAGTCCCCCTGTATATAGCCCAGCCCTGTAGATATAGTCCCCCTGTATATAGCCCAGCCCTGTAGATATAGTCCCCCTGTATATAGCCCAGCAGATATAGTCCCCCTGTATATAGCCCCCCTGTAGATATAGTCCCCCTGTATATAGCCCAGCAGATATAGTCCCCCTGTATATAGCCCAGCCCTGTAGATATAGTACCCCTGTATATAGCCCAGCCCTGTAGATATAGTCCCCCTGTATATAGCCCAGCCCTGTAGATATAGTCCCCCTGTAGATAGACACCCCCCGTAGATAAAGTCCCCCGTGTAGACAAAGTCCCCCCCGCAGATACAGCCACACTTCTATTACAATTTAAAAAAATAAAAATAAAACTCACCTTATTCCCGCTCCCACGCCGTCCGGCAGCCATGGAGACCTGCTCTCTTCTGCGCGGGTCTCCAGGGGGTTGAACACAGCGTCTATGAAAGGCGCTGATTGGCTGGGCAGGATGACTTTCCCTGTCAGTCAGTCAGCGCCTTTCATCGACGGAAGCGTCACTGGTACAAAAGGTACCAGTCGCTTCATTCGTGGAAAGGCGCTGAATGGCCGGGCACGGAACGTGCCCGGTCATTCATTGCTTCTAATTGTACCTGTGTCCTTGCGACACAGGTACAATTATAGTGCAGGAGGAAGTGGCGCTGGCGCCCCCCACTGAACTGCGCCCAGGGCACGTGCCCCGCCTGCCCCCCCCTAGCTACGCCCCTGGCTAGGAGTCGCTGCCTCACAACTGTCCCGTACTGTAATCATGTTTTCAGTACGGGACAGTAGTTCCATTAGTATGATGCTAGGAGCCTGGCTCCCTGCAGTGTGTTCGGTCCGGGACTTGCAGTCGAAATACGTTCCGTCCATTACGGACGTAATGTGCACGTGTGAATCCAGCCTAAGCCTACACACCGGTCCACTGACGGAAAAAAAAAAAAAAAAGATAAAAAGCTATGGCTCTTGCAAGACTGGGAAGGAAAAACAAAAGCGAAACATGGCCTAGTTAAAAAGGTTTACTTTTTTGTGTGCATACTGCAACAACCCCATTCAGATGTATGGAATAGATTTCCAGCCACAGAAGTTTGTAGCAAATCTGCCGTGTGAACATATCCTAAGAGGGCTTTCCAACTATATTTTTTTCTTTATTTATACTGTCCTTACTCCTTACTGCGCCCAATCACCAGAGTGCCGCTGCATGTAAACATTGGAGCGGTGCTCAGGCCCATACATGCCCCCCTCTCACTGTCAGTGCAATGTATGGGAGACCCACTCAGGTCAGTGGGGGGAGGGATAGGATACGTTTTGCTTTTTTTTTTTTTTAAATAAGAGGGATAGACAAATAAACAGCCTGAAATCCCTCGGAAAACCACAATCCAGGATTTTTTAAGGGGTTTTCCCACGAATGACATCTATCACCAACCCACAGGTTCGCTAGTTTTGGGGTCCCGAATCCTCTGTTCCACCTCGCCGCACGACCACGATGAGGAGTTGGGATAGAGCAGTGGTCAAGCAAGTTTATAGGGCTGACGGAAACAGGCAATCGCTGTACTCAGCTGTTTCCGTCAGTCCCATTAGTGGATGGAGCTGACGTGTGCCTGCTGACTGCCGCTTCATTCAAAACCATCCTCACTCATGTAGTGAGTAGGAACAGGGGATTTATCAGTACTATTGATCTGTGGGGGTCCCAGGAATCACACATTTATCACCTATCCTGTGGATAGTGATTTTTTTAGAATTCGTCCACATGTGAAAGTTAAATCAGCCGCAACATCTGTGTAACATGCGGAATATGTTGCGGTTTTCACAATCTGCAGTGTAAAACCACGTCATAAGTTGACATGCTGCCAATTTTAAAATTCAAACCGCAGGTCAATTTCTGCAGCATTCGGGTGTGATTTGTAGCAGTCCACTTTGCTGCCTCTAATACGCTGCAGATTTGTTGGCCGCAATTCCATATGAAAAATCTGCGGCGTATCCACCAGGGGTGAACATACCCTTTAAGAGGCTCTGTCACCACATTATAAGTGCCGTATCTCCTATATAAGGAGATCAGCGCTATAATGTAGGTGACAGCAGTGCTTTGACCACTTTATTAGCGATTTTAGATATATGCTAATGAGTGTCTTAATGCCCAAGTGGGCGTGTTTTTACTTTAGACCAAGTGGCCGTTATACAGGGGAGTGAATGACGCTGACCAATCAGTGACCAATCAGCATCATGCACTCCTCTCCATTCATTTACTCAGCGCATAGGGATCCTGTTAGATCCTTATGTGCTGTCTTATACTAACACATTAACAATACTGAAGTGTTTAGACCGTGAATAGACATTCCACGGGATGTCTATTCACAGTCTCTGCACTTCGTTACTCTGTCTGTGGTAGTTACAGCAGAGGACGCGTAATCTTGCGAGATTACGCTGTAGATGACAGGTTACAACGAGATTACGCTTGCTCTGCTGTAACTACCACAGAAACCGTAACGAAGTGCAGAGATTGTGAATAGACATCCCGTGGAATGTCTATTCACTGTCTAAACACTTCAGTATTGTTAATGTGTAAGTATAAGACAGCACATAAGGATCTAGCAGGATCGCTATGCGCTGAGTAAATGAATGGAGAGGAGTGCACGATGCTGATTGGTCAGCGTCATACACTCCCCTGTACAACGCCCACTTGGTCTAAAGTAAAAACACGCCCACTTGGGCATTAAGCAACTCATTAGCATAAATCTAAAATCGCTAATAAAGTGGTGAAAATAGATCGTTTTTTAAAATAAAAAGCATTACTGTCACCTACATTATAGCGCTGATCTCCTTATGTAGGAGATCGGGCACTTATAATGTGGTGACAGCCTCTTTAAACTGACCAGCAGTGGGAGTGAAGGGAAAAGGCACTCAACTAAATTTGCAGTCACACGTGGCAGATCTTGTTGCAGATATTTCTGAATGTGGTTGTTTCTGCAGCAGGTGAATCGACTCTTGCAAGATCCATTCAGATGAATGGAACAGATTTTAAAGCTTTATTCAGACGACCGTATTATACATCTGTGTGCTGTCCGTTAAAAAAAAAACGGACAACGCACGGACCCATGCAATTCAGTGGGGCTGTTCACACAGTGCATCTAACTGACATTTATGACATATCCTGTGCATATGTGATAAATGTTTCTCATGGGAAAACCCCCTTAAGGCTACAATACCACAGTTTTACTGAACTAAACTTGGATCACCCCGTGATTCTATCGTTAGAAGTTTAGTTCAGTAAAACAGTGGGAGGTCCAAGTATTACGGCCGTAACACTGGCGATAAAATGCAGCTTCATTTAGGACATCTGAAAGGCGTCTTAGTATTAGGGCGGATTTACACGAACGTGTAATATGTCCGTGCCACCCGCGTGTTTTTCACGCGTGTGGCACGGACCTATGCAAGTCTATGGGGCAGTGCAGACTGTCCGTGATTTTTGCACAGCATGAGTCCGCTGCGTAAAACTCACGTCAGGTTCTATATTTCTGAGTTTTTTGCGCATCACGCACCCATTGAAGTCAATGGGTGCGTGAAAATCACACGCGCCACACGGAAGCACTTCCGTGGGATGCGCATTATTCGCGCAACAGCAGTAAAAGTATGATTGAAAACAGAAAAACACCACGTGCTTTTCTGTTTACAAACATCCAAACGGAGTGTCATAATGATGGCGGCTGCGTGAAAAGCACGCAGCCGCGCACCATATGATCATGACACACGGAGCTGTTAAGTGCCTTTTCCGCACGCAAAACGTCGCGTTTTTTTGCGTGCGCAAAACACACGCTCGTGTAAATCCCCCCCTTATAAATTTATTTAATGCTCCCGCCCACAATTCTCCTTTAGACATCATGTACATGACTGTTTCCGTTTTGCGGACCGCAAAACAAGTATCCTATAGGCTTTTATGTGCTGTCCGTTTGTGTTTTTGCGAACCCATACACTAGAATGGGTGAGACGGACCGCAAACACTGACAAGATTGGGACATGTTCTTTAATTTTGCGGAACGGACAAATGAAAAAAAAATAAAAATAAAAAAAAATAAGGGAAGAATGGTACAGTATGTTATCCGCAAAAAAATTTAATAAAAAATGAATAGGGAATTGAAGAAAATAACAGTCTTGTGCATGAACATTAGGGTGCATTTACAGAAGTATATATTTTTTGTCACTTTCTTCTATGCAATATGGGACTAAAAAAAAAACACTCCATTTTTGGAAAAAAAATAAATGACAGAAAAAAATGTTTTAAAAAAAAATAAAAAATAGTGGTGACAAAAACTACTCGGTCAATGTGCAAAGCTTTTCTTCTCATCATATTTTCTGTGAGCCATCGTTCTAGATGTATTTGTTCCAGCAGGGCTACCGTATTGTCATGGTTGATATGTCCAGGTCGATCTCTGGAGCAGAGCATTAGTGGTGGGATTCCTCTACAACCATTATATACTGTATCCTTTCAATATATCACTCACATTCATGTAATGAAGATCTGCATTACAATGTTCATTCCTAAAGTGTAGATATCATCTGCGCGCCGATACTGCCAACTATATATAGTTTATATGCCGCCAACACCCCCAAAAAAGTAAAACGTAATACTAAGGCTTCATTCACACATTGCAGATTGTTTGTTGCGTCACTATTTTGAAGCCAAAAATTAGGAGTGAATGCAAAGAAGAGAAAAGTATAAATATTTCTACTATATTTCCCTTATGTTGTGGCTTCAAAATACTGATGCAAAATATTGACCAAATCTGCAATGTGTGAATGAGATCGAATAATAATAATTTAAAATGTATTTACATATAGAGAGGACAAAGAAAAACAAAACGAGACAACAAAGCAAAATAAAAACCTTGCGGATTTCAGCTCGCACACGAACCACTCACCTGACGACTGCAAGTTTCACATTTCTATCGCTCTCATAGGGCTGAAATGAATCTGTAAATGAACGAACATCTTAAATAATGCAGCCAAAATTCATTCAATAGAAATAATCTGGAGATGAGGAGCAGAGAATGACAGAGCAGGTGAGAGGAGACTCCCAAACACCATCATTACACTTCATCAGGAAGAGGCACCTGACAATGTGGAGACCCTGATCCCACCGGAGATCGCCAGCTCTTGTGGAACAAGTTCCAGCATAGCCAGAGAGATATATATATATATATATACACACACACACACACAATGTATATTGCCTCTAATAGTTGAAGACCAACCAATTGCTCCGATACAAAACAATTCACTGTGACAACGTCAGTGATTTCATGAATTCTTGATAGTCTGTGAATCATCAGAATCGACAAATACACGGATTACACCACCGACTATCAATACGATTTTTAAATCACGTGCAATACATTTTCCTTACTTTTCAATGAATCATACTCCATCGTATTGCCCAAAATTTTAATTTCTCGCATCCAATCATTTTTACTCCAGGTATAACAATTCGTTAGGCTGGATTAAAATGTTGCATTTTTATTTTGGTAGATGAACCCCCATGTCTCTCAATAGGAGTACGTTAACCAAAGCAACAAAAAAAAAAAAAAACACCTGCAACAAAAACGCACCATGTGAACCCAGCCTTATAAGGCCAGAGCTACACCTACACTTTTTGTATCTCTACTGATTGACAGCCGCAGTCCACAAGATTGCTTGCTGCTCAATGTATTCATGTGGACTGCAGCTGTAGCTTATTAGTTAAAATCAATCAGCAGCTCTACAAGAAGTTTAGGTGTAGCCCTGGTCTTAAAATGTATCACATCCATGTCCCGATCACGGAACTACAAGTCCCAGCAAGAACAAACAATGGCTCTAGACACCTGGTGATGCTCAACATCCCATAAAGTGTTTTTTTTTTCTTTTTCTAAAAGGCATGCTGGGAAATGTAGTCCTACAGCAGCTACTACTAACTAGTCAGCATTCAGTCTCAGCTATACACACCAGACCTACTAACCAGCTGCATGCTCCATTCCTGAGCCTCATCTGCCTCTTCTCTCCATCCAGACTGACAGGCACTCAGCATCTCTTGCCAGCAGTAAGTATGGCGGTGGGGCTGATCCATTATGTGTGGGGAGGGGGGGAGAGGCATGTGTTCCAGGCGCCGAGCGTGACGTCACCGCTGTGTTGATTTGCTAACCTTAAAGGAGAGAGGAGCTAGTGAGCATGAGAGCGGGCACTGTGAACTGCTGGAGCCGGCTGCTGCGGCTTTAACAGCGCATCTCCACTCACACATCCATTTACATATAATATCCATATAATATCCATACATGCCTGCAGAGAGAGCCGGGGGAGAACACACAGCGCCCCAGCAGCACAGGTGAGTGCACTAAAGTAACCTGCTCCAACTTCATAGAGTGAGTGCAGCTGCTGCCTATAATATCCATCATCACCCTCATCATCCAGCGGTGGGACATGCACACACGCGGAGTAGTCGTCCCATCTTCAGTAATACGAGAATATTGTTACATTGTCTCCCCTGACATGAGCGCACAAAGTTGCTTGTTGCGTGTTCCGGCAAGTTGTTGCTGCTGTCATTTCTATCATTCTGATTATTTCGTTACATTGTATCAGTTCTTTGTATGGAAGAACTTGGAAAGATGCTTCTATTATAGACCGGGGGAAAAAAAAGTTAATTTCTGCATTGATGAGCAGCCGGTAATAGGACGTGATCGTATGCGTTAATGTCGCTAGTGGCTTTGTAGTACGGTACTGATGCTCCATTGAGATGTGTATTTAAAGGGCTGTGTTGTATTCAGACAGTAGGTTGCTATTTGGATTCCTTCTGCAGCCTGGTGCTGTGAGATGGGGGGACAGTGAAATGTGGCATGAATAATTATGACTTGTTTATGTCTGCTAATGCAAGACCGGGGAAGAAGAAGAAATCTGTCGCCCTTTCTTCAAGACAAATAGTGCCCCCTTACACCAGAAGAATGGAAAATCTTGTATTTGATGTGTAATAGACTGTTCCATCCATATAATCCATTCCCTCCCTGTCTCTTTGTATTCATCTGTTGAATTTTGTGTGTTGTCTATTGATTCATTCTGTATTGGTCATTTCATCTGAGTCCCCCTCCTCTGTTTATTATTCTCTTGATATTTCTATTTGCTGGATCCCTTATTCTTTATAATATAGGGCATGAAATCTGTCTTGGTTTTGTATGCTGTATGTTTGAGTCCAGCCTGGCCAGCAGTAGCATAGATTAAACGCTGGACGCTTTACTGCACTTAATATTCAAATATTCATTTCGTGTGGTCGCCAGACAGATCCGAAAACACATTATAAACCTCTGTTGTGTGTGTGAATTTAAAGCAGCCTCTGCTGTCTCTGCACATGATTTACCTGTTCTTGTCTATAGACTATAATGGATTAGAAGCGATATATAATTTTTTTTATAAAATATCCTTAGTAAGTTTCCCCCCTCCTTCTTCTTTTTTTTTTTTATGCCTGTGTGGTCCTGCAATGGTTAATCCTCCCCCCCATCATCTAATCTTCATGTCAATAATGCCGACATTGATTTTTTTTGTGGATTCAACATGTATAATTTTCCCAAAACTAGTTCTGCCTTAGGTTTTAAAGGGAACTGAGGCCGGGCAATACACCGCTGATAAAGGGCTTTAATAGTTGACTAATTAACCCCTCCAAGTCATCAAAAGGAGCTCTGTCAATGGATGCAACCCCCAGCTAGTGAGTAAGAAATCTCAATCCTGTGAATACATAGAATCTAGTTTGTTAGAACAAGTCGACCCCCTTGTCCCCCTTGTATCTTTTAATAGGGGACCAGCCATAGGGGGTAATTGGAGTTGATATTTGGCTACCCCCGTTGATCACTGGTATAACTTAATGTTGCCATTGTCTTCTGTTTTCTTGCTCTGTCTGTATCTTTTTAACAGGGACTTAACAGTTTGTTCTTCAAAATGCTTACACATCCATAAACAAGAGCAGAATTGGAATTCTTTTATGGATGGGACGGAACTGTAGCCCATATTTTAACACCTCATAAATTAGGCGTAACACTTTTTTTTTCTCTTTTCTGCTGGGTTTGTAGACTGCTTCCTCCTACATTCACTAATCTATTACCCTGTATTATCTTGTACCCTGATTGATAAGCAATGCAGGTGTTTACTTTTAAAGCCATGTCAAGGTATGTTAAAGTGCCAGAGGTAATATTTGCTTTTTTCTGGGTGACATCACTGAGGGTTTTTATTTGGGGCTTGCTTTGTCCAGCTCTAGTTTCCATCCTTCTGACCCTCACACTGTATTACTGCCTTGTACTTTGCTACAGACAAAAACATTCTTGCCTTTGGCCACACAATAGGACCAGCCGCTATTGTGGGGGGGATCTGTTTTCTTAACCCCTTTTATCTTGACTTACTGGTGTTTTTCTTTCTATTCTTGATGCATCTTTGTGGCTTGTCTACATCGTTTGCTAGGTGCTTATAAAGCGTTGTAGATGGTATATTTCAGATATATGTGAGTGTTTGACTTGGACCTGTAGGAATGTTGGCTAACTTGAGACACAATATGTTCTGGCTTCATGTTGTGAATTTAAACCAGGCACTTTGAGCTATGGAGGAAGGAGAATATCAAGAGTTGCCCCTTGTATGAGGTTCCGTCAAGTCTGAGTCCATACAGTAATGGCATTTGCTATATAGGTATAATTTACTGGACCAGGTGATTTCTGGAATAAATATGCTTTAGGATCTGAAGCGGAATGTTATGTTCCCATACTGGGAAAAAATGCAATAGGTTTCCTAGCAGTCCTATGTAAAAGTAGATATCCCTCTAAATAGCTGGCTAGATATAGAGTACGTCTGCATGGTGTATAAATGGAACCTTCTGCATTGATAAAGGCTAAATATGATGATCTCTTTATCTTGGCACTTCTGTTGGGCTGTGTGTGTATATGAAGTTATTTGAAGGGAATAGCCATTCTTGTGTGGCCATGAGGAGGCGCTGTACTACATTTTGGAGCCTTTTTAGAAAGTATTTTTTAGGAAATGTTGTCAATTATAGGCAAAATACCTTTTTTAAACTTAACAAATATGAGAGCACTAGTGATCATCAGTGACTGGATGCTACGCATTGATTATTATAATATTAATAATAATATTTGATACAGTTTTAACAGATTTGAAAAAACTATAGCAGCAGATCTGTAAAATGACCGGTTTGCTGTTGGTAACTGAATACCTATATGGTAATATGTCCTATGAATATTCAGTTCCTTTAAAGGTCACTGTGTCTTTAACTTATTATATAGTATGATGCATTGCCCTATTTTTTTAGGATATTTGTTGGCTTTAAATCTGTGGCTTTGTTTTAATTGTTTGTGTGGGGGGGGGGGGGGTGTATTTGTTCTATTGCCAGTCCTCAGGCTGCACTTTTATCAAGTGCTTAATTTTAATATGTGTACAAATATATAACTAAAAAGAAATGTGTATTTGGGTGGATATCTTATATATTTTTTTTTGTGTATGTTTTTGTATTTAATGCTTGAGCTTACTATTAGGCAGGATTTACTGTAAAAACGAGCGCTCCTCCCTGTAATTATGTAACGCACATGGGATATTATTATTTACCCCTTTCCTGAGGTGCGATGCAACAATAGGTTTAATGTTAAAGCTTTACGCTTTGTACTTTTGTTACACAAACTTCAATTGTCACCATTATTCTGAGTCTGACAAGTCCAATAAAGCATCTCTCCAGACTGCATGTTCTTTTGTTACTGAGTAAAGCAAACCTGTGTTTATGGCTGTTGGTTGTTTGTGTGAGAGAGTTGGAAACCAAAAAGTAAACACCCACCCCGATGTTACTAATTTATAGTGATTGGTTGCGTTTTGACAACTTTATACTTTGTTTTATTTAATTTTTTTTTAAATTCTTCGTTAAGCGGTTTACTCGTATATCTTGACTAGTGCTGTTCAAGAATAGGAACTTAACAAAAGTGATGTCGCTTACTCGGTGTTGTAGGACAAGAAGCCATAGAACCCTCATACTTGATGTTCTGTACCTCAAGGACGAACCTACCGTTGGTGCAACCTTGACAGCTGTAGGGGGGGGGGGGGCGCACTGGCACCTTAGAAGCAGCTTTCTGCTGTCTAAAAGATTGCATATTAGGGACTGATCTGATGACACTGGCTCTCAATTTTTGGTGAATTTGTAAAGACGTAAGGGCAGGGTGTTCTTGGATGAGATATTGGAGGTTAAGGGCCCCCCCCCCCATACTGTTCTTGCACATTAGCCCTCTGCTGCCTATGTCCGTCCCTTCTGCACTTACTCCATGTGGATGGAAATTTGTGTATTAATTGCAAATGGAAAATATTTGCTATAAGTATTTTGCCCACCGTTGGAGGTGGTCCATGACTTCTATCTAAATTGAAATAGTATTCGTAGTATTTGATATTGTGTTTTCAACACTTTTAAAAATTTATTTTTAAGTTTGTGCCTTTTTTTAAAATCATTTAACCTCCCCACCAAATAAGTCAAAGAACGGTTTATTTTGTACTCTTTGCATTATACTGTTGCAGCTTTTTGTCCAGACGTTGGTTGAACACTTCAGTGTAATAAGGGCTTTGTAGGAGGCTGCAGACTTGATTGTTAAATTTTTCACTTCAGAGACTTGTAGCCAAGTACATATTTTGGAACAAAGTTATTATACTGTAGATCTTTGGAATGATTTTTCCAAGCATAGATTTTCTTGTTCAAAAAGGCATACAGTTTCAAAGTGGTGCCCATTGACTTGTTGTGTCTGATTGTGACCACATATAGAAGTTAGTGAGTGACTGTAAAGCATGAGTTCAAAATGGTGAACTTGCTAACAGACGCTGACTGCTAGTGATGACTTTATATACAGATGTAGCAGAGCTGAATTAACCTTAAGAGATTTATATTGTGCATCGGTCAGATAAACCCTTTAACCTGCAGTCCTATATAAAACGACTGCACCAAATAAAATCTGTAATACCCCTAGTTATAGTATCATGAATTAACTTCTGCTCGTTGCACCATCATCATGTTGGTTCTACTGGCGTGCTTCTCTATTTGTAGATCACAAGTCCCCTGATTTATCTGTAAAGTGTTTTTCGCTAGTATGTCTTCTAGAACATAGATTCTTTTTTTCTCTTTCTCTTTCTTTCTAGCCTGTAATTGGCCAAAGATTTTTCATTTTTAGTGTGCAAGACTAGAATTTGTTGGTATTCTTACGTTCTTGTGGCTCATTGTATAACTTTGTATATTTACCAATATTTTTTGGGGATTTCCACCTTTGGAATGTCAAGATCTTTGCCATTGGTCGGGATGGGGGGGGGGAAAGCATTCTTACTCAATCATTTGTTATGTCACTAATGAAGACATTACACATCATTGCGCCTAGCAGAAATCCCTGTGGAACTCCACTTGCTAACCTTTTCTACGCTGAATCTTTTGCATCTACTAGAACTCCTGACCCCTGTCCTTCAACAGATTTTATGTCTCTTGTATTATCTTCAAGTTCCATCATGTGACACAGACTGTAAGGTCACTCTTCACTAAGTAAACTTTTGGTCCTATTTGAACAAATGTCTGCCTAGAGGGAAAAAAATTCTAAATATATATTTTTACATTTCTTCAGTTTGAAATGGTATTTAAATAAAGTATTTCCAGGTTTAGTATTTTTGACAACTGGGACAGATCTTGAATAACGTTTAGAAACCCATACTGTTGTGTGTTATGGTGTAGCAATCAGGGCGACTTTAGTTTTGTTTTTTTTACGCCTCCCTGATGGTGAACCATATAGCGCCCCAATAATATAATCATACAGTTTACAAATAAAACTGCCAAACCAATTTACTAGGGAATGAAGCTGCAAGTTCTGCCCCCTTCAGTAATGACACATGATGGCTCTATGCCATCACATAGGCCACCCCTGGGAGCACCATAGGAAGAAGTCATTGTATGGTTACCATTTTGGGTAAAAAAAAAAGTTAACTTTTGTAGAACATATAACCTGTTTACATATTTTTTTTTTTTCAGTGCTTCAACTTTGTGCTCATCATCGTGACTGAACTATTTTTATTCTATTCATAGGTCCATTGGTTTCAGAGTTTGGCCCATCGTATCAAGCAACAGAGAGACTAATGACTAGACGCCAGGAGAATTATGGATTTGACTAATATGGGTATGCTGCAGTTGCAAAACCCCAATCACCCCTCGGGGCTTCTCCTAAAAGCCAACCAGATGCGGTTGGCGGGGACGCTCTGTGATGTGGTGATCATGGTGGATACTCAAGAGTTTCATGCCCATAGGACAGTATTGGCTTGTACCAGTAAGATGTTTGAGATACTCTTCCACCGTAGCAGCCAGCATTACACATTGGACTTTTTGTCGCCAAAGACTTTTCAACAGATTTTGGAGTACGCTTACACTGCCACTCTGCAGGCCAAGGTGGAAGATTTGGACGACCTCCTGTATGCAGCAGAAATTCTAGAAATTGAGTATTTAGAAGAGCAATGTCTGAAGATCCTAGAAACCATTCAAGCTTCAGAAGAGAATGATGGAGATCTTTGTACAAGCGAGAGGGCCATGGATGATGAAGAAGACAGAAAATCAAGATTTATTAAAAGCATGTTAAACGCAAAACATTCCAGTGAAGAAAGCGGTTATGCCAGCATGGGAAATCCGAGCTTGGTGGATCAAAGTCCATCGGTGTCAACGTCTTATGGGCTTTCTGGTATGAGCCCAACAAAGACTGCTGTGGATAGTTTAATGACCATTGGTCAGTCGTTGCTCCAAGGAGCACTGCAACAGAATGCACTAGACTTGCACTCCGCTAGCAGACTTCAAAGTCTTTCAGAGGTGAAGACAGAAGTTATGCAGGTTGATGAAGGCACTAACCATGATAGTCCAACTGGAGAATCCAGTACATCTGGTGGAGACAAATCAGATGAAAAGGCTAAGGAGAGTCCAGGAACCCCGACCCGCAGCAGTGTCATCACAAGTGCTCGAGATCTCACCTTTAACCGTGATGAGAATGCTCCAGATCAGGCTTTGGAATTGAGTCAAGGTTTTAACTTTGGACAAGATCATGCAATTTCCCATGCCGAGAAACATCTTAGTGTCTACTCCGTCCTACCAAACCATAAGGGTGAATCAATGATCAGTGTGCCAACATCTATGGCTTCTGCTCTTCATATGCAACCTGCTCTGGCTGTGTCAATGGACTTTAGTGCTTATGGTGGTCTTCTTCCCCAAGGCTTCATTCAGAGAGAGTTATTTAACAAGTTAGGTGAACTTGCAGCGGGGATGAAGAACGACGGTAGAAACATCAGTGAACGATGCACCGTCTGTGGAGCAAATCTTCCAGACAATGACTCTGTGGAACATCACAGGTAAGATTATTTAATTGGTCTGTAACATGAACATGATGCTTAATCTTTGTATAATTTAGCTCCTTTTATAAGTTCAGTGTGATTGACAAAGTTCAGCGATGCTGGATAATGATGATAATTCTGAGCAGATAGAAATAAGCCCAGCTTCGTTCTGCACAATAAAATGACGTGACCAGGATTAGCTCATTGTTCTTTAGTGTGTGCTTTCTTTAAACCACTGAAGGGTTCACATTATATCACACAAACATGTCTATGTACCTTAAATCGTGGATGAAAACTTAGTTTGGATATTGGAGCTTTTATACATCAGTGGTAATTAACTTAAAAAGTTATGGGTCAGTAGCAAATTTTTAGGCACCGTTCCTCACCCCTGGGGTATTTTTAAACAGCTCAACATGGTCCGTGTAAACGTGTGCCGATCAATGAGGCTGCTCGTTTGCTCCTTTCACAAGAAGCTAGTATGGGGACGAGCGCTCACCCCCCCCCCCCCAAACATTTCTAATGTCTGCAGCACGTCTCGTTTACACAGGACGATGTGCCGCCGACAACAATAATATTTTGGTCACTTTAAAACTATGCAATCAGCCATTGAATGAGCGTTTGGTCGTTCATCGGCCGATCGTTCCCCTGTCTACCCAGGGCAATTCTCAGGAACGAGCTTTCTGTGAATGCTCATTTGCCCGATAATAGGGCCCTTTTACACCGGCTAAACACCTATAATCCCTAAAAATTTTATGTTTAAGATTAGAAAAAGAAGGATCTGTTTTTTGTTTTAGGGTATGTGCACGCACAAACTCAATAACGTCTGAAAATACGTAACTGTTTTCAAGGGAAAACGGCTCCTGATTTTCAGACGTTTTTTTTATTTTTTTTTAAGCCACTCTCGATTTACACTGCGTTTTTTTTATGCCTGTTTTTGGAGCCGTTTTCTATAGTCTATGAAAAACTGCTTCAAAAAACGTCCTAAGATGTGACATGCATTCTTTTTCGCGGCCGTTTTTATACACGGCCGTTTTTCAAAACAGCCGCGTAAAAAACGGCCCGTAGGAACAGAGCGCCGTTTTTCCCATTGAAATCAATGGGCAGATGTTTGGAGGTGTTCTGCTTCCGATTATTTTATTTATTTTTTTTCTGATGTTTTTCGGGCATTTACGGCCCGAAAAACAGCCGAAAATAGGCCGTGTGAACAAACACCTAGAGTGGCACTGATCTCTCCCCCACCTATCTTTATTTTATTTGAAGACTATTCTTAGGGTATGTTCACACGAGGGCGTCCGTTACGGCTGAAATTACGGGGATGTTTCAGCCTGAAAACATCCCCGTAATTTCAGCCGTAGCGGCATGTGCAGGCGCCTGAACGCCGCGTCCATTACGGGCGTAATTAGCGCTGCTATTCATTGGAGTCAATGAATAACGGCTCCAATTACGGCCAAAGAAGTGACAGGTCACTTCTTTGACGCGGGCGTCTATTTACGCGCCGTCTTTTGACAGCGGCGCGTAAATTACGCCTCGTGTGAACAGACCAACGTCTGCCCATTGCTTTCAATGGGCAGATGTTTGTCAACGCTATTGAGGCGCTATTTTCAGACATCATTCTGGGAAAAAATGCCCGAATTACGTCCGTAAATAGGCCGTGTGAACATACCCTAATGCGTTCTTGACTACTAGAAAACTGGTGTAGAACATTTTTAGAACTGGTGCAAATTAATTATGTGCCAAGTGTAAACCTCAATAATTAGTATGTTCATCTATTATTGTATGTGGTACATGTTAATAAAGGTTGAACATCCTGGCATGAAATTTTGGTAAATAATAGGGAATGAGAACATTGAAACTGGTGTTAGAATGCAGGGTATGTTTTGGGGCTCGTCTACATTTATCATCCAAGGAAATCAAAGATTAAAAGATCAGACTTAGGCCTTATTTACACTAACGTGTTTCACGTCCGTGATACGCGCGTGAAAAATCACGTGTGTCGGACGGACCCATATAACTCAATGGGGCTGTTCAGACAGTCCGTGAGTTTCACGCTACGTAAAACTCACGACATGTCCTATACTTGAGCGTTTTTCGCGCATCACGCACCCGCTTCCATGTGCCGCGCGTGTTTCGCGCTACAGTTGAAGAAAATAATAAAACTACCTCTTTCATTTATGTTTCTAAACATTAAAACCGCATGTCCTAACGAAGCCATGCGCGCAAAACGGACACTTTCGTGTGAATCTCGCCTTAAGATAGCCATACTGTGGCAAACGTCCGCCTTTGGCCGCAATGTTAAAAAAAGAAACGCATATACTGCGTGGTATGCATATATTTTTTTTTTTTCTGTTCATTTTACTTGTGGTAGCGCACTGTATAGGAAAGTGCAGAAAAGGACACTCTTCAGGCCTCTGTTGGGCGCATGGGGGCCTATGGCTAGGTACGGTATACGTTCCAGGAGCTTTCCTGGTGCATATGCCGAACATGCTCCTGAAACAAGATGTGAACGTCTCCTAGATAAAGGGTTCACAATCTTGTGAGCCTCATCAAAAATGTTAAAATATTACATGCGGAAATACACAATCGTTTCATTTTGCACATAAATATTTCAGTTTGAACTTTGACACGCTTGTATTGCATCGCCCAAATTGGCGTTTTTCTAGCTATATGATAAGTCTATAATATTGTTGGTGTGGATGTCCTATTGTAGCAAGTGCACATGGTAATACCTTAAGACTCCTATGGTGAGCCACAGAGTGGGGGGGGGGGGTAACTGCTCGGGGACCACTGCTTTAGGGCGGATTCAGACGAACGTGATTTTTGTCCGTGCAGCCCGCGTGGTATTCATGCGGGTCACACGGACCTAAACAAGGCTATGGGGCAGTGCAGACAGTCCGTGAGTTTTGCGCAGCGTGAGTCCGCTGCGTAAAACTCACGACATGTTCTATATTTAGGCGTTTTTCGCGCATCACGCATGCCTCACGGAAGCACTTCCGTGGGACAAGCGTTATTCGCGCAACAGCAGTAAAAGAATGAATGTAAACCGAAAAGCACCACGTGCTTTTCTGTTTACAAACATCCAAACGGAGTGTCATAATGATGGCGGCTGCGCGCAAAGCACGCAGCCGCGCATCCATATGAACAGGACACACGGAGCTGACACGCTGCTGCCACGTGCGCAAAACGCAGCGTTTTGTGCGCGCGCAAAACGCAGCTTTTTGTGCGCGCGCAAAACGCAGCTTTTTGTGCGCGCGCAAAACGCTCACGTTCGTCTGAATCCGCCCTTAAATTGTCAAAATTGCCGGCCTCTGCCATAGTGTGTAAACTTCATACATTACATGTTACATTTCTGACCAGTAGGCTGCATGTGGCATTACAGAATCGGTTTGCCAAAAACATGTCTGTTTTATAATTAAAGATCAATCGCTTTTTTAAACCCTTTACAAAAAAATCTCCCAATGACTCAGTTGATTTGTAAAGATTCGTGTTAATACCTCACATGCAGCATTTCTGCTTTCTGACAGTAGTACGTTCCATGTGGTAGATCTTCATGGCACCGATCATGACCGATTGAAACACCTCGTTTATTAGAACCAATTGAAGGTGTTTTTCTTTTGTTTGGTTTTCTTTTCTGGGTAGAATAATGTATTTCGCAAAATAATAATCTGATGGAACGAAGGCTAAATAAAGCCAGATAGTGGAATTTGTCATATTACAAAAAAAACAAAAAAACAAACATTCCTTTTTAAAATCCATGGGAATGTTAATAACATTTCACTAACATTTATTTCTATGCATAGGACTGAACAGAGTGATGTGAAAAAAAAAAGAAAAATTCTACCATACAGACACTCGCCCACTTGGGAGGATAGAACCTCTTTGTTTTATTTTTTATTTTTTTTGTCCTCAGGTTGGCACTGCCATACCTACTAGTTTAGCTGTGGTTACTTTTTCTTCTTCTTAGCAGCTGGCATTAAATGTAAGGTAAATGGCACTTGATAAGACCACATCGGTGGTGTGTGCATTTTTTTTTTTTTTTTTTTTTTTTTTTTTTTTGTGTGTAACCATCATCTCTTTAAAACTTGTCCTGCAATTTTCGATAATGTGTCTCATTTGGAGACCATTCAAAATGACATTTAATTGTGTTCTGTTTTCCACCTGAGCGTACTGTTTTATAAATGTTCCAGCGCATACGCAAATGATCTGTGCCCAATTATATAACCTCCACAATGTAGGGACCTCTTTATTTTTCCCACATGCAGTTTGTACCCGTATCCAAATCTAGGCTGCCACTTCATCTGTACAGTACAAACTGTCACATCAGAAATAATTTGTACAAACTTCCAGATCTTAATCATAGGGAACAGGGAACTGTAAAAGGACACAATGTACTAGTTAAACACTGTAGCCTATTGGCCATTCACAAAAGTTAATCATCAGAGCTGTACATAATGAGATGCTAGGTGTGGGATGGAAGAGCTGGCTTGCCGCACGTGAGGTGTGGTGTACTTTAGTGTAACATTTTGTTCTTTTCATTACCCAACGATTAAAAGGTACAGTACAGCGGTTGAACATTTGTGGGTGTGTTTGTACATTAAATTCATTTTGACTGATGATGCATGCAATATGTATTGACTGTAATAATTGCTTGCCTGTTTACTATTGACGTACATTAGCTGACTATTTTATAAACGAGACCTGCTTTAATTTATGAATCCAAGAAAAGATGATGATGATGAGGTGGTGTTCATCTATAAAGCAAAGGTCCTGTGTGTGTATATAGCGTAACTGTATACTGGATGAAGTCGTCATCATCTCATGATAAAAAAAAAAAGTTTGTAACAACATGTAAATAATCCCTTTTAGGAAATATGTTGTGATGAATCTCAAAACTTTGATACAGGAGATTTGGGTTTGAAGAAAGTTAGGTGACAACCGCTGTGCCATCTGTAATAATGGTTAACATTTGGCCCCTGCGCTACCAAGGAGGATAAAGCTTTAATTTAGCAACTGTATCGAGTCCTAGTATATGACGGCTTATGATGTCATCACTTAGGTTTTGTAAAGGAAAATCTCTATATCTTAAAGGACACTCATTCTACATTATTTGGATCTTGGACTACTAATATAAAGATCACTAAACTTCTATCGGCTGCTGACGAACTCTGGTCCCAAGTTTTCAAAACCATAAAGGATCTTGCAATATCACCCTTTTTTTTGTAATTTTATTTTTTTATTGTCTTCTTTGGTACACCCTGAAAAGAATCACATATGCACAGAGTGTATTCTCTACCTTGGGGAAACCACCTAGGACCCTGTTTACGTTGCATTGTTTTTTTGGTCTACGATTCCTACATACGCCGTGAAGCGCTCCCGCTGTGTAAGTTAAACATGGGCTGCTATGCCATCTTTAACTTCTACGTCATGAGAATTTTATGATGTATACGTTTAACAGAAGCCTGCGATGTATGCCGTACAGTGGCATACATCAACCTTAGACTTCCCGTTTTTTTAAAACAAAACTTGTAGCTTTCCTGGTGCACATGTTCCTCATAGACCTTGTTCACATCACGTTTTTGCCCGAACTCTGGTCTGTACTGTTCACATTATGCCACCCTTACCCATTATCCACTCTACATTGCTTTAAAAGTCATGTAACTGTTGAAGTGGTACCTGCCCCCCCCCCCCAGGGAATGGCACCACCAGTTGTCTTGGGAAGGGGGGGGGGGGATACTACTATTGAAGATCTCAGCATGGGCTGTAGTGGGGTAACACTAACTCCACTTTAATATTGGTGGCATGTCTAGTCTGAGACGATGAAGAATTGTGTGATCTCTTGCTTAGGTTGCTGTAGCTTAACATTGGTGGATGACCTAAAAAAAACTTGGTGTCCTCACACTTGCTCAGAGCAGTTTGAGCAGATCAAGTGTTTTAAAATGCAATTTTAAAATATATAACCGTGTAGTTGAAGCTAAAAATGTTGACTTCATGTCCTCTCTCCAGCCCCCGCATTTTAAAATACTGCTTTGCAAACCTAGTGATGAAAGTAGAAAAAGTGGTTTTTGAAAGTGCGTGTACTGGGGAGCGAGACTTTTCTCTGTATTGGCAGAAAATGTTAAACTTTACATGCACCAGCCCATTTAAAGGTAGCAGTTCTCATGATTTCATGTAATCTCATATTTTGTGCACATTACTCACCCTTGACAGTTCAGTGTTCTCGGATTAAGTGGCGTTCACCTTGTTCTCTTACAGTAGATTCCTGTACACGGAGTCAGGTTTTTATTATAGCTGTGGTTATATTGCTGTACAACAGCTCTTTATGTATTTGTACAATCCAGGTAAGGCAGGGTTAAGGAATGCGTTACATTTTTTTAAAATTAGTTGTAGCTAAAGGATCCTTGACTACTTTGCAAAACTGAAGACTCCTACTAATGTAAACATGAATATAAGCCGTCTGTATAGTATAGAGGGCTTAAAGGCTATGAATCTTTGAAATAATTTTTTATTTTTTTTATTCCAAAATGTATCAGTGTGATTATCAAAATACTACTTTATTCAATAATTTTTACTTTTGCGATACAGCTGCTTTTGTGTACTTGACACCGAGCAGCTGTATCGTGCGTGAAGACCTGAATCTGTCAGGTCCACGGGATTGACTGACTGGTTCAGTGACAGCGGGTCACGCAGGACCCACCTGTAATCTAACTTAGATGTTCTTAATCCTGCGTGTCCGAGAACCGCAGGGCCTGCTAACACTGAACCCGTTTGTCCTGCGGGCCTGACCGATACAGGTTTCCTCGCTAGATACAGCTGATCTGTATACAAAACAGCTGTATCTCAAAGTAAAGATATATATATATATATATATATATATATATATATATATATATTTTTTTTTTTATTTTTTTATAAAAAGTATTTTGAAAGTTACACCAATCACACGGATAGTGGGTGTTTTTTGTTTTTAAACAAAAATGTCTATTTCAAAGGTGTACATAGCCTTTAATACTGTAGGACATCATTCACCTTATTAGACTGTAGCATGTTCTTTCTCTATAAAGCTGTAATCTACAAAGGATAAGACTCAAATGACTGAGGTCCCATCGGCAGGATTCCTCAATTCAGGCTGTAGTCTCTTGAGCCCACATTTGGGACAATCCATGTACAACTGTAGAAATTTCAAAGCGCTGTGCTTATGATATTTCATGGGGGGGTGGGGGGGTGGAGATGTCTCCCTGCAAAGATTGATTTGAAGATGGTGGTCTTAATTACTGAGCTGTTTAACCCCATGCGGACTCATGTCGCCACCATTCGAGAAGAGCAGAACCGTCACAATTTGTCATGTTCAGCTCAATACTTCTCCCCCACTGTTTATGTAATTGTGTAACCTTAGTGTACTGCATGCACCTCCGCCTTTTAAAATGAAAATTCCAATCTGATAGTATATCCACTATTCCAAATGACGTATCTGTATCAAAATGTGCTTGCCCCAAAAATGTAATGTATTTGTTAGAAATCTTATCTGTCTTTAGAGTGGGTAAGCATATGCTTGTGTAGTTATTTGGTCCATAGATGGTGTCTTCTATGCCAGCCTCCCATTAGAAGTATTTACTTCCTTCCGCCTTGGAGATTTTCCTCTTGTTGCATTACAACCTAGAATTTAAAATAAATTTTATGGCCGTGACAAAATAGTCCAAATTATTAGGGTATGTGTACACGTCCGATACGCCTGAAATTATAGAGCTCGTTTCAGGAGAAAACGGCTCCGGAATTTCAGACGTAAAGGCAATTGCAAGAGTTTTTCGCAGCGTCTATTACGGACGTAAATAGGGTGTGTGAACCCAGCCTTACAGTAGAACAAAAAAAAAGCCTTTGTTTTTTTTTAAAATAAAGTGAGTGCATATTTTTTCACCACCTTTTGCTATGAAAATTCTAAATAAGGTCTGGTCAAACTAACTTCAGAAGTCCCGTAATTAGTTGAATAAGATCCTACTGTGTGCAATCCAAAGTGTCACATGATGTCAGTATAAATACACCAGTTCTGAAAGGCCCCGGAGTCTGAAATACTCCTAAGCAAGCAACATGAAGACCAAGGAGATCTCCAAACAGGTCTGAGACAAAGTTGTGGAGAAGTATAGATCAGGGTTGGTTTATTAAAAAAATAAAATTAAAAATATCCCAAACTTCGAACGTTTCATGGAGCAATGTTAAAATTTATTATAACAAAATACAAAGAATATGGCACAACTACAAACCTGACAAGAGAAGCTGCCCACCAAAAGTCAGACCGGGCAAGGAGGGCATTCAGAGATTCAACAAAGAAACCAACCATAACACTGAAGGAAATCCAATGATTCACAGCGGAGATGTAACTATCTGTCCATAGAACCACTAGAAGTTGTACACGCCACAGAGGGGGGGGGGGGGGACTTTTTGGAAGAGTGGCCAGAGTAAAGCCATTGGTTAAAGAAAAGCATAAAAATAAACCACACATTTTGAGTTTGCCAAACACATGGAAGAATGTCATCTGGTCGGGTGAGACGAATATTGGGAAACAATGTGTGGCTCAAACCCAACACTTTCCATCACCCCGAGAGCACCACTTTTACATTGAAGCGTGGTGGTGGCAGCATTATGCTGTGTGATGCTTTTCATCATCACGGACTGTAAAACTGATCGGGATTGAAGGAGAGATGAATAATTGTAAATACAGGGCAGTTCTTGAGGAAAACCCATTTGTCTACCACAGATTTGAGACCTGGACGGAGGTTCACCTTGCAGCAGGACAATGACCCTAAACATACGGCTAAAGGTAAAGGAGTGGTTTAAGGGGAAACCTTTGTGTCTTTGCTTGGCTGAGTCCTAGCCAAGAATTCCATCCAATGAGAATCTGTAGCCTGACATGAAGATTGCTGTACACCAACATCACCATCTAACTTGAAGGAGTTTGAGCAGTCTCGCCTGGAAGAATGGGCAGAAATCCCAGTGTCTAGATGTGCTAATCTAATAGACATGCCCCATCTTAAATTGCAACAAACGGTGGCGCCATAAAGTATGGATTTTCAGGGGGTGACTAGATCTGCACATTAAAGTTATGAGTTTTTTTTTTTTTTGTTTTTTTTTTCAATGTTTGTGCCACAGTAAAAAATATTTTGCACCTTCAAAGTGGTGGCCATGTTGTATAAAGCAAATGGTTTGAACCTACAAAAAAATATATTCACTGTTGTAATGCAACGAAACAGGAAAAACACCAAGGAAGGAGGTGAATACTTTCGCAAAGCATTGCATCTGTGCATAATTGAATGGATCTGTTCACTAATCCCACTCACTTCTATAGGGTTCAAACTGATGACAAATTCATCTGACATCTATAGATCTGGTAAAGGAACACAGCTAAAAAAAAGCAATTGATACAAACTCAGAATTTTAAATCCTAATTTTTCCAATGCGTTTGAATCCTAAATAAAAGTGATTTAAAAATAGAAATAATAATCGGGAACCCAGCATAAGAAAGCCTGCTACAGGCACAGAACTACATGTATAAATATTAACCAGCATTGCTGCTTTCATACAGCAGTCCTCGACAGACCTGTGATCGTCACTCATACCTTCCTTCTATGCACTTCCCTCCACCCACATTTTGGTTCTGTTTAAGCAACAATTGTGGCTACAGATTGAAGGTGCGAAGATAAAAAATTCAGAATCATCAGTACACAGGAAAAAAAAAAAAAAGGTGTAATCTTCACTGCTTTGTGACCTTTTTTGGCTTTGACCGTGTCACTGGGTTGGTCCTCCTAAACTATAAAGAGTTATTTCCCAATGAAAAGACCCAAAACAGATTCTGATCTCTTGTATGTCAGGTAGTTAGGTCCCTTTTACAGTGGGCAGTTATCGGGCAAACGAAAAGCCGATCCACGAGCAAATGCTCGTTTATCGGCTGATTTGTATTGTTTCGGCAGCCTAAAATATTTTTGTCGGCAGCACATCTCCCTGTATATACTGGGAGATGTTCTGCCGACATGATTAGAAATATATGGGGACGAGAGATCATAGTAACCTGCGTCATGTTAATTTATGCCTCGTTTTCGTTATTTTTCTGCTGCAGGTTCTCTCCATTGCATTCAATTGGGAGGTAAAACCTGCAACAAATAGCTAAGTGTTGCAACTTTTTGTTTGTAAAATGCTGCTGTTCCGCAGCCAAAATTGCAACTCTGAAAGAAAAAAGTTTATACTTACCATCAGGGCGTCCTTATAGTGGCTTTCTTCTGTTCTTCTTCCAGCCTGGCCTCCTGGGATGACCTTTCATGCCATGTGACTACTGCAGCCAATCACGGGCTGCAGTGGTCACATGGGCTGCACTGTGATCCCAGGAGGCTGGACTGCATGGAGGGGTGTGTCGCCATGACTACAGCCCGGGGTAAGTATGAACTAATGTAGGCATATCTGCAGATGATTTCATTATATCTTCGTGGTTTCTCACTCACTCATTATATCCTCACAATGACCATTAGGAGTTGTTGGCGGACTTCATCTGACTGCATTTGCCAGCTTTTGCAATAATCCTTTTTGGCCTGGTTTATCAGACTTGCTATGCAGCATGTGGTGTTGTTGAATAATATATATGGTGATCTTGGACTAACTGCAAACCAAGGGTAGAGATTCTATATGGTTTTTCAACGTTTTTGCTTCAGTTTTGTGCAACGTTGTAAAGTGTTTTTGAATTTGACAATGCTCTATATTTGACCAGGAGGCAGGTCCTGTAAGCCTCCGTACAGAATGGCTCGTGAAACCTATAGATGTTAGTCTTTTGCGAATTGTGTTGAGGTAAATTAAGAACTAAGTGGTTTTAATATAGCTTTCTATTTTAGCGGTAACTCCTGATTAATACCAGCAACCGAATGATCCTGTTTATTGTTGGCACCTGGTATGAGAGTCTCCGTAATGGAAGCCAGTCCCTTGGCCTGCACTCCCTTTGTGAGGAAGGCTGTGATTAGTCTGTTTCATTCTTTCTCGGCCCTTGGCCTGGCTCAGGAAATGAAGGTTCCCCTCCCAGCTGACCTGAGCTGGGTAACCTTTGCCAGTGCCCTGTCAGGCTCCTGGGATTTGGAGCAGGGCCTCCTATACTGAAGAGAAGCAGGGAGCACTAATAGGCTGAGGTGACTTATTTATGGGCTGTTAGAAGAAGGATATGGGGGATTGTTTAACTGGTTACATCCCATCTGGATTTTATATGAATATGTGCACATATTTTGTATGTATTTAGCTCATTGATCTGTCACGGTACAAGAGGAAATTTAGTAGACCATTCATGAATGTGGTATCCCTTCTTCCCAAACTTATTGTTATAAAATGTGACCTCCATTGGGTGGAAAACAAAAATAAACCCAGTTTGACACCAGCAAAGTTTTCTTTGTTTTTTAGGTAACCAAGTTATGTTGCGTATTTCCTTTTTTATTTTTACTATTAAACTGATGGGTGGCCACAATAAGTCTCCTACTGCTTTCTCTACAGTTTAGTATTTATCATCGACTCCAAATTTTTTGGGCTGATTTTATTTTATTACATGTATAAGGAAATCGTATTATTTCATACATAGTTTTTTTTTTTTTCTTGTTTTACCTGCAAACTTTTCTTCCACTTCTTCAATTACGAAGAAAACTCTTAGGTGTTTCTTTAGTAGAGGATTGCTATCATTTTGGTATCGTTAATCCCTCTTCATTTGGGTAAAGTGGCAAGTGTTGGTGTTTGGGGTTAAATTTAGTGGCAGGCAGTTCACTTTAATGGTCTGTAATTGCTTCCAGATCAGGCAGGAGGAGGTGGGGGTGTTCTGGTGATATGGATTAAGGTGCTGGTAAACCTCTTCCTGCTAATGTGTCCTTATTCTTTCATTCATTCCAGAAGTGTTACACCTTAACTTCACTAAAGGTGTTTTTGTATTTTTTTTCTGTTTTTACTTTTTCTTTTGCATGTGAGGGATTCAAAAACTAGGTACTAAAACCACTTGTCATGTTATGGTCCACTATAAGGTGGATCTAGGGTGTCCTGAATTATTGATGAGACAAAGCTTTTTTTATTTTTTTCTCTTTAAAAAAATGAACCCATTATAAAATATTATTATTTCATTTAAAAAAAATTGTGTCCCAAAGGCTTATTTGTATTTCCTTAAAGGTATGATCTGTACTGCTTTAAGTAATTCTATTGTGATATATCTTTACTTTGATGCAGGATGGTTTTTTTTTTTTGTCTTTTTGAAGATTATAATGTTTATTTATTTTTATATTTAAAATGTCTTTTAATCGGTTCAGCTGATAAATCAGACCACAGGGTTATCAGTCAATCTGCTGCACGTATGCTGTTCCAGCCATGATGCTTTATTCTACAAAGATAACTGCTTGAGGGGTGAAGGAGGGGGATATCTGGCTTAAAACAAAAGCTGAGATGCAGGTATCAAAGTTTGGGTTCAGCTCAATGCTTTTTTTTTTTTTTTTTCTCCTTTCCTTAACCCTGTTCATCTAACATGATTTTTACAGATGCGTAAAAATTAAAAAACCATTAACTAAAGTAATAGTAATAACCTGATCTTTCTGTGTGTTTTTGCCACAGGAGCATATCTAGTGTGATCTTGTTTTTCACTAGGAAAACAATTGCACCTTTTACAATGAACTCAAAGTATCAGCTGTAGTGTTAGTTTTGTGGCACCCATAACCGTTCACACTTCACTTTTTATTTTCACGCAGAAGTAAAGAAGGGAGCCCCTAATAAGTCTAGACCAGGCTAAGGCTTCGTTCACATCTGCACTAGGGTCCCGGTCTGACGTTCCATCTGAGCTTTCCCTCAGAAGGGACCCTGACTGAAACAAATTCAAACCGTAGGTTTCCATTTGCATCACCATTGATCTCAATGGTGACGGATCCGGTGCCAATGGCTTCCGTTTGTCTCAGTTGTTCAAGGCTTCCGTCGTTTTGATGGAATGAATATCGTAGTAGACTTTGGTACTTTGTAATTGCAGCATGTGCTCCTTTATTGGTATCTTAGGCTGCGTTCATCTGCGTCAGGGCTCCGTTCCGATGTTCCATTGGAACGGAGCCCTGACTGACACAAACAGAAACCAGAGGTTTGATTTCAATGGTGACGGATCCGGTGCAAGTGGTTTCCGTTTGTCTCAGTTGTCCACTGGTTCTGTCGTTTTGATGGAATGAATACCGATTACATTATTGATTCCGTCAAAACGACAGAACCCCTGCACAACGTAGACAAGCGGAAGCCATTTGCACTGGATCCGTCACCATTGAAATAAATGGTAATGGAAACAGAAGACTTTCCGTTTGTGTCCGTCAGGGCTCCGTTCCGATTTTCTTTGGAACGGAGCCCTGACACAGGTGTGAACGTGTCTTACTTTGTACCGTGGAGAAAACGTGTCTTCTAGCATACTGATGAATGTTAGTGAATAGATGCGGTGTGGAGGTAAGTAGTTTTATGGACAACAAGCCTGTCGTTCAGGGTATGTAACTTACTGCTTTTTGGGGCAGTAGTTGTCAACATGTCTCTATAGGAAATGCAAGGTTTCGCACAATTAAAATGCAGACAGACTGGGGATATAGATGAGATTCATATTGTTGCCGTGATGGTCTACTGTGCAGCTCGAGGGCAGTAAAGAACTATGGATATTTTAAGGCAACCATTTTTAAGTGAAGGGGTTAATCTAGAAACCACAACCCAGGGTATGCAGCTAATTAGCGGGCCACTTTGTCATCACCCTCTGTATATCTTAACCATTGCAAAAACTTCCTGAGAGTGATATACAAGCCTTAATTATGTGACATGTTTACTGACACTTAAGGACAGATAACAGGCGAACTATTCTATAACACAAGGGCTCAATGCTTATTATATATATATATATTTTTATTTTTTTTGTTGAGTTCTAATGCAATCGGAGATATATATATACACACAAACGTTGTTTGCAGGGTTTTTTAGGCTACACTACGGTACTGTGACCTCCTGAATACTGGGTTTCCATAGATGACATGCCCTAATAAAGAGAATTCTGGCTATTGATCTTGAGAGAGGTTCCAGGGTTCGAGCCGAAACGTCGCACCAGGGCGAATAAAGAAACTCACTTTTATTCACCGTTACTTGTGCTGCCTACTTTTGTGGCAATATAGAGTTGTTGTTGTTTTTGTTGTTTTTTTTTTTTGTTCCTATCCGTTTTAGGGAAAAAAATAAAAATAAAGTGTAAACCTAGTTTACAGACTAACGCTCCTGAAATACTTTGTGCTGTTCTTGACTATCGTATTCCTGCCCCCCCCCTTGTGTTTACATCTGTTCCCATCCCTGTACACATGTGCTCCGTATCAATGATCCCTGAGGCAGAGTTCTGCCCCCCCCCCTCCACCTTCCCTATTGTCTTCTGTCTACAGGGGGAATGTTTCCAACACGGAGCATGTTTCTCCAAAGACCAAACTTATTCCCTACGCTCAGTAAAACAATTAAACCTCACGCTCTTTTATATCACTGGCTAGAAATTGATTCAGACACCTGTGCTTTAGAATTTCTTCTCTCCCACAGTCTAACGCTTCTCGATTTAGCACACGCTATCTTTACATGTGTAACACCTCGGCGCAGCTCTGCTGTATTAATGTCTCAGGCTTTTGATTGTTAATGGGAGGAGGAGGATGATTCATTAGCACGTTCCTTCTAATTTGGCTCATTTATAAATAATGTATGGTGAGTAAGAAAATGAAAACTGTCATTTGTAGAAGGTACCGGTACTAGTGAGGTGTAGCTTTAATGAATAATTTTAAAGATTCTTTTATGCAATGTGCCAGCTATTAATTGGTTAACCATACATCTTCATATTGTAGGTTATTAATCCTTGTGTTATCCGATATATAGATGATGTGAAGCTGTGATCAACTTTGTGGCAACTTAGATATCCTGACCTCCCGACTATATGAATACAGTGCTAGAACTACAGTGAAGAATAACCCTTCATTAGGTAGAGCAGCAGGTACATGTAAGAGCCGTTCCATACGGCCACGTTTTAGCGTCTGAGTTATGACTGCAACAACCAGACCTTCCTTGGTTCTACTGAACTAGACTTAGATCACCAAACCTCACGGTGATCGAGATTTGTTTCAGTAGAACCGCTGGGGTTCTGGATGTTGTGGCTTTAACTTGCATCCTAAATTGTGCCTGTATTATGGCCATGTGAAACGAGCCTGTAATAGGAGGTTAACTCGCATGTTTCTTCCTCTTACGTAAAAAAATTGTTTGTATGGCTTTAGTTTGTGTGTATCAATTTAATGTTTACCCGCTATGCATGTCTTGTATTATGCCCTGTTTGGAATGCCATGTTTACTGTTCACATAGCTAGCCTTTGTTGTTGGAGGGCTGGCATGCCGTGTCATCACTGGAGGAGGAGGTACCAGGCATCAATGCGGGTCCAGGTAGATTCTGACGCTGACATCAGGAGGGGCTAGTGTAGAAGGGGAAGTTTGGCACCTTTTAGGGTATGTTCACATACAAACTCAAAAACGTCTGAAAATACGGAGCTGTTTTCAAGGGAAAACCGCTCCTGATTTTCGTAAAAAAAAAAATTTTGCTGCGTTTTCACTGCCGTTTTTGGAGCGGTTTTTAATAGTCTATGAAAAACTACCCAAGAAGTTTTCAAAACGGCCCATTGGAACAGAACATCGTTTTTCTCATTGCAATCAATGGGCAGATGTTTGGAGGCGTTCTGCTTCCGATTTTTAAAAAAAAATTTTTGTCTGTTTACGGTCTGAAAATAGGCCGTGTGAACATACCCTAAGAGTAGATTATGGCTACACGGCCTATGGTGCTGTGGGACCCAGTGTCTGCTGTATCAGCAGTTGAACTCTGTGCATTATGACCCTGTGTCTGCAGTTGGGCCCTGCTATCATAAAAGTGGCAGAGGGCTGTGACGTGTAGCAACGGAAATCCAGAGATGATTGGTGCATAGTTTGATCAGGGGAGCTGCTGTGACACTATTTGATTTGTGGCAGAGGCCAGAAGTCCTAAGTCCATGAGGGGTGTTTCCCCTAAACATGAATATCATGATTGTCACTAAGAGAGAAGTTGTGAACGAGAACCTGCTCTGTAGTTATGGAACCGTGGCTGGGTCTGTGCCGTTTTGGAAAGTGTCATCTCTGGGAGGAGGTTGGTGACCAGCGCTGCTTAGGAGGTGGCTGCCCTGAGGCCAAGCGAGCTGGCTGTTTTGCCCTTAGACCTAGTTTGGATCCTGTAAAGAAAGCATAACTAGGCCTGCTCAACTGTGCCAAGTGACGTAAAGTGGACGAAATCTTGTACAAGAGAGGATAGTGGGACATTCAATCCATAAGCGTTCTTAGAATCCAAGGCAAGTGGTAGTAAATAATCTCTCCGCCTGTAAGAAGAGTAGTTCTATTGTATGGCTATAATCTGCAAGTGTGTTAACATTGCATTTATACCATTGTATTTCCTGTTTATTACTGTTAGAAGTTAAATTATCCTTTAAAGTGGTATTTGGTTTACAACAAATTTTCACCTATCCACTGGATAGGTGATCGCTGCTAGATCCGTGAGGATCCAACCACTAGGACTCCCACCAATCGCTAAAACGGGGGTCCTGTGTCTCCCGTTCTCCCAGCAACAAGACCCGAGCCAGAAAGAGTTGAATGTAGTGGAGCTCGAGCATTTGCTTTTCTGCTCCGTACAAAGTCTATGGCACTTCTGGAAACTGCCAGGGGCTGGGATCTTGTGGCTGTGGCTCCTGTTGTGGTGGTTATCACTTATTCAGTGGATTGGTAATATTTTGTTGTAACCATAATTCACCTTTTTTAAGGAAGTTATGCTCCTTTTCTAACAAGGGCTTGGTCTGGAGTATGTATATAGTACCTAGTGGTCTGGGGCCATACTCCGGTGCAATTCTGCAAGTTACACAAAGGTGGGGCAGGCTGTCACAGGGAGGAGCCTCAAGGAGACCCCTAGCGGCACTGTAGGATGGATGGAAGCAGACGGTAACTTATGGCGTAACTCAACCTTTGTAGACCCGTTGCTGTATCGAACAGGCCCCGGCATGGATCTGATTGTTAAACCATCTCTTCGCTTAGTTGTGATAATGTTTGATTCAAGTAAAGCACCGCGCTGTTGTGATGAGAATAAAGGCTACTGCGCATCTTCAACTGGTTGTCTACTGCGATCATCATCATCATCCTCCTACGCTATTCCATCCTTAGGCCGGATTCACACGAGCGGGGTGCGTTTTGCCCGCGCAAAAGGTCCATAAAAGCTCCATGTGTCAGCAGCATGTGATGCGTGGCTGCGTGATTTTCGCGCAGCCGCCATCATTATGACACTTTTTATGTTTGTAAACAGAAAAGCATGTAATGCTTTTCTGTTTTCATTCATAGTTTTGACTACTGTAGCGCGCGGCACACGGAAGTGTGTCCGTGTGCCGTGCGTGATGCGTGAAAAACGGGCAAATATAGGACATATCGTGAGTTTTACGCAGCGGACATACGCTGCGTAAAAATCACACAGTCTGAACGGCCCTATTAACTAACATAGGTCCGTGCGACGTATCGCGCTACAGTAGTCAAAACTATGAATGAAAACAAAAGCACCACGTGCTTTTCTGTTTACAAACATAAAAACAGAGTGTCATAATGATGGCGGCTGCGCGAAAATCACGCATCATATGCTGATGACACACGGACCTTTTGTGGACCTTTTGCGCGTGCAAAACGCACACGTTCGTGTGAATCCGGCCTTAGGCTCTGTTCACATTGTTTTTAACTCTTCGGTGTATGCGCCATTGGTCTCTGCTTTTTTTTTTTTTTTTTTTTTTTAAATGTTTTATCTAATGGACATTATGTGCAACATATACCCATACAATGGCATGCTTCAGAGCCTTCCATCAGAGTTAAATCTTGGGTAATGTGCCCTATCTATGATAAAAAAAAAACTATGCAAACAGAGCCTAATTCTGGTTAATTGTGTTTTTTTTGTTTTTTTGTTATATATATATATATGTGTGCGTGTATGCTGTTTTTTTTATTTTGTCGAAAGCTGGGTGATGACTGCTATGAAATCTATAAATTGAGCCGCTAGTGTGATGGTCACTTACTCCAGAGTGGTAAAATCTAATAAGAAAATGTATAAGCAGCCCATTTATATTGCTACTAAATGATTAGTTTCCACATTCGAGATGTTCTAATCCCATTATTGTATCTGTAGAAGAACATGGAGGTATCTTTGGTTCCTTTTGATATTGGCCTTTACTGAATAATCTGTCCTGCTGGTCCCCCAAGCCCTATTCTATAGAACAATCATTTCGATTTCTTGGACTGATTTAGGCTGTATTTGCGCAATACAGCAGCCATCCTAGGTACATAGTTGACCACGTGGGCAGAAAGGCATAATTTTGTACAGCTCTGCCCACGATCCTGAAATGAGTATCACAAAGACCGTTCTGCACTACTAGTCGAAATAGTTCCAGACCACACTGTTCCATGCAAGCCTGGTGGCAAGCTTTTTTTTTTTTTTTTAATGTTTTGAGTCTCTTAACATTCTCGGTCACGTTTTGTAGGGGATGAATCGTGAAATGGCCCAGTGCTTTTTATATTAGAACTTCACCCCTGGTGTCAAGCCTTGTTATTCATCAAGAAGGAACACATTTGATTAAAGTAATACGTCTCAATCACCGCATTCATTTTATTGTGTGGTTACAACTGTTTTTCGAACGACCAGAGATGGTGTCTGTAAATATCAAGAATACACATTGCAATCTCAAGGCTTTATCTATCCCCCGGTCTGAAGACCCACATTGTGTTGTATGTTTCCGAGCGGTTTGTCAGTTGAGTATTTGTATTGCTCTACTTTTGGGTAATTGGGTGATGTGTGTCTATTACCACGACCAGGATGGCTAGCTGCAATCTGTCTGATCTCCTATATTTTTAAATTGGTTGCCTCCTAATAGAGGTTAACTGTCATGGGTGGTTACCTCAAGATATCTCTGTGGTTGATGCACGTTGAGTAGGTACGTTCAGGTTGTGCGTAGGTTAGAGTAAGCAGTTCTTTCGGTAGTAAGCTTCAGATGTATGTATGTTTGATACTCTCCTACCTCCTATCTTACCCGCTTCTAAAACTGCTTTACCTCAGCAAAAGGTTCGGGCCCTCTGGCCTCCCCCCACTCAACTATGTATAGTTGTGGTTTGGAGAGGAAATCTGTAAGCATTGCTACAAAGGGAGTAGTAGGAAACACTACAGTCTATGAGCTATATGTGTTTGTTTTATTTAATTTTCTTGGTTTGTTTTTTTTTGTTCTCTTAACGGCTGAAGTTCTTTTCTTGTGGCATCTTCTATAATGGGTAATTTTCTGTATTTATTTTTTGTTACGCTTTTTTTTTTGTTTTTTTTTTTTATGCTTTTTTTTTTTACTTTAGTATATTCTTTCTCAGAAATAACTTTCATAATATTCCTAGAAATGTCACCAGTAGCAATTAAATTTGTCTTCAACCATCAAAAAATAAAACCATAAAATATTATAACTTCAATGCCTTGAACTGTGACAAATTTAACACCTCTGGGTGATCTGTGAACTACTACAGACCTGAGTGACTTTTTTCTTTTAAAATACAGCCCATTTGTATTTTATGGATTGTGGTTTACGGCACTTTTAAACCGCAAAATGTAACTCTTGCGCAGGTACAGTAACTGGATGATTTACCTAAAATGAGTACATCTAGAATGTCTAACGTTTGCTCGATCAGACTTTTATGTTTTATCTGCATTCTGGCTGCTCTGATCTAGTTTGTACCCTTTGAAAAACTTGTAACAGATCTTTAAATGACCGATTTTTTTTTAATCGGTCTCAATACGATGGCAGACCACTTTTTCCCTCTACCAACAAGTGTAATGAAAGGTTGTATTCCTTGAAGTAAAAATCTAGTGTCTCAAAGACTGTAATAATGACTATTAATACTTCATACAATGGAGTTCACATTCTGGGTACCCTTTTTAAAAAAAAATAAAAATAAAATTTAAAATATTTTATTTGTTTCTTTAAAGTTTTTACTTCAGTATTGCGTTTTTAAAAAATATCTGTCTTGTTACTATGTAACCTAAAGCACACTAAAGTAATTGCCTCATATAGATAGATAAATATTTGTCTAATTCCTCTTGTGGTAAGCAGCAGGGGAACTGTGAAAATATCTAAAATATGTCTGCAGTGCCGTAGCATAATATTATTTAGTGTTATAGATTGTTGTGTTTTTTACTCTGAAATGTGTGTATTATTCATTTGAGCTTTTAGTAGTTTATTGTATTAAGATCATCATTGTTATTGGCTTAGTTGTTATAATTGGTGGAAATACGTTTTTATGTTGATGCTAAATGGCTCATGAAACAGTACATTGGCTGGACGAAGTTTTCTAAGCCATAGCCATAGGTCCTGAAAAGCCTTTCCCTCCTGAAATCTATTATTTACAGTAGGTCTTTCACTGCCCCCACTGAAAGGGGAGGCTGATGAGTAGGGCCTTGTGCAAAGGGCACTGTGTTTGCTCATTCAGGCCATCACAGGCCGGACTGTGTACAATGATGGGGAGGGGGACTTTGCAGTGGACCAAAGGAGCTTATTGTAACTTTGTCAAGCTTGACGGAGATGGGGAAGGGCTTGATGAAAAATATTGGAGGGAACACTGGATGGGGGTGGAGTAATGTTAGCCTTTAGTTAATGAAGATCCTTGACTAGCCGTTCTTTACCTCTTCATTCCAAGTGATAACTTTTTTTTTTTTTTTTTTTTAAATTAATGATTGATCAGTAGAAGTATCTATATTAATATAGATTAGTTGCTAGTTCAAGCCAAATCTGTAGGTAAGACCCTACTATGATCTATACGGTACACCTGGGTATAACAAGTGTCGAGGTCCATTTAGTAGTAGCAATATATCCCTTCACCCAGGTGCATATTCCACTAGGTGGGACACATCATAGGGTATACATATAACTCGTGTAGGTGGCCACATAGGGAAGAAATATTTGAAAGTAATAATCTGGTCTGAAGTAGAATCCATATCCTAATGACCGTTTCATGTCTCGTTGGTTGGAACCGTTTCTTTACTTATGGCTTTCTCCTAGTTCCCCTTTCCTGTGTATATAATTTTTTCCTCGTGTAGTATTCTGGTATTAATGTCCATTAGGGTTTTGGTCAAATTGTTCTCTAAACCTTATGAATTAAAGATCACATTCTGCACCTTTGTCTTACACGGTGCTTGAAAGATAACTGTGTACATGGGCCACCTAGTCGCTTATTTGTAATCTTCCAACTGGAATTTTTTGGGTTTGGTGGGGCACTACTATTGCTATTTTTCAGTACCACTGTATTTGCTATTGTGGTTATTCACTTCAAATCCTCTTACTTTTATTACAAGTTGTTTTTGTGTGTTTTTTTTTTTACTTGATATTCTGACTAGTAGGACTTCAATAAAAACATTCTAAAATGTATACTGCCTGCAGAATATTGTAAAGAACAGTGGATTATGACCTTATGTTACACATAACCGCTAGAAGCATTACATCAAAACAAAGTTAATATTACATGACGGAAGTACAGTAACAAGTTAAAAAAATCAAAGTGTTTTTTTTTTTTTTTTTTTTAGAACATGTGAAAACTAAATGAGTCACCTTCCTATATTCATGGAAAAAAACTCAACATAAGGGCTTTGCAATATGTTAAATTGTTCTATGGATTTTGAAGTCTGATTTTAGGATAATAATTGGTCACTCACTTGCAGCTTATCCATGTTTCATTGCATAGAATGCCTCTAGTGTATTCGTTTTCTGCACTATTGCCCCTCCCCCCTCAGTGGTTAGACGTGCGGGAAGCCTGAGATGGCTTTGTCAGTTTTTAATAATGGTCACTAGCCGATAAGTGATTCTTATTGAAAGAAGTTAGTGATGGTTTATTTTTGAGCGTCTAAACCATCATGGTACAAAATGTGGCTGTTGTGAGAGACCACAACGCTTTGCTGGCATAACAACTTTGAGTGTAAGGATTCGTGCACATGGCACAACTGTCCTTTACTGCTCCGTACTACGGAGCTCTAGGTGCTCTGCGTGCATTTTGTATGGTGGCCCCGTGTTCTTCCACAGTACAATATCTGATGGAGAAAAAAATAAAATAATTGTGGCATACTCTATTGTATGAAATCCAAGGCATACAGAGGTAGAAAAGAAGTAGAGTCCCATATAGACTCCATATTGTGGCACTGTACAACTCAAAGCTGTAATACGGTTAGGCTGGGTTCACACAAGCATGTTCGGTCCGTAAAGGACGGAACGTATTTCGGGCGCAAGTCCCAGACCGAACACACTGCAGGGGGCCGGGCTCCTAGCATCATAGTTATGTACGATGCTAGGAGTCCCTGCCTCTGCGTGGAACTACTTTCCCGTACTGAAAATATGATTACAGTACGGGACAGTTCTCCTGCAGCGAGGCAGGGACTCCTAGCGTCGTACATAACTAGGATGCCAGGAGCCCGGCTCCCTGCAGTGTGTTTGGTCCGGGACTTGCGGCCGAAATACGTTCCCTCCTTTACGGACGTAACCTGCTCGTGTGAACCCAGCCTTATGTGCGTGAGTCCTTAGGCTATGTTCACACGGAGTATTTTGGGGGAGGAATATCTGCCTCAAAGCTCCAAACGGAATTTTGAGGCAGATATTCCTCCCCCAAAATACTCCGTGTGAATAGCAATGATCGCGCCGTTTTTCGCCCGCGGCCATTGAGCGCCGCGGGCAGAAAACACGCTTTCTCCTGCCTCCCATTGAAGTCAATGGGAGGTCGGAGGCGGAAGCGCCCGAAGATAGGGCATGTCGCTTCTTTTTCCCGCGAGGCAGTTTTACTGCTCGCGGGAAAAAGACGCCGACGCCTCCCATTGAAATCAATGGGAGGCGTTCTCGGGCCGTTTCTGCCGAGTTTTGCGACGCGGTTTCCGCGTCAAAAAACTCGGCAAAAGACCCCGTGTGAACATAGCCTAAGGCTCTGATCCGGGATTTCATATGGATAGGAACAGATTCCGTCCTGTTGGAACAGGAAGGCGTTTCCCAAATGCCGATCTCCTAGGACAGGATTCAATCCCATTCTTGGTAGTAAGTATACGGCACATATATGTATATGCCCATGAGTCTATATGCACAAACACTTCTGTATGATCTGCAATGACTCCTTTCACATTCCGGTTCTAGTATTGGTGAGATACTGATGCAGGTATTACTACAAGAGTAAATTTTATATTTTATTTGTTTTACTTGTGTAGTACCATTTTAATTTTTTGTTTCAATAATAATCACTTTTTTAGAAGGGTAACTATTTTTTTTATATAGCACAATATGTTAGTTAATGCTTTTTAAGATCAACCTTTGTCACGTGCGGTTTTTGACAGTTCTGCTCTTTTGCATTGTGGTGGTTTTTACTATTTTTATTTAATGTTTAAAAACGTTAGTTTTTAATACGTGTTTTTTTTTTTTTTTTTTTGTTTTTGTTTTTTTAATTTAAAATGACCATTATGTTAGTATTTTAACGAAGTACAGTAAAAAATAGTGTAGTACGGTGTTAGCCAGAAACAATATGCAATGTTAAATACTTTTGTGTCAAAAAAGACAAAAGTAAAGAAGGTATGATGCCTTTTATTGGCTAAACATAAAAGTTCTATATGCAAGCTTTGAGAGCGCAGAGGCCCCTTCGTCAGGCAATTTACAAATGAATGACTGAGCAAAAAACCGCAACATTTAAGATGTTACACAAAGACAATTAGTACATGAGGTGATAGTATTTTACGTATGCCACAAGAAGTAGGAGAGCATACATGGTATTACAGCTTTTTGTTTTGTATTTTTTTTAATTTTTTTTAAGTGTGATATTTTATCTTTTCGCTATACAAAGTGTGACCTGGCAAGCAGACGTGAGGACTACATTGGACATAAAAGTAGAACTAACCTTTATAGTATTTTATATCCAATGTGAAAACTTTCAACCTATGATGTGATGGAGGAGAGAGAGAGCCCATATCTGCTATTTAAAACATGAGGCAAATGGCAATGTTCCCATCCAGATTGTTCAAAGCAATAAGGGACCCAGACCAGCAAATTTCCTTTTAAAATCCATGCACCGAGGAGGTGTGTAAACTTACAGCCCTTTAGGAGACTCTTTATACATGGCTGCTTTGAATTAAATTGTTCTTCCTGCCAGGGTGCATTTATTGGGGCAATAACATTTGAAGAGAGGCGCAGAACTGTCCAATTTTATTATGTTTCAAGTACAGTATCTGGTTTGTATGTAGAGACTATTGTGTATAAGCTATTCCTTTGGGACCTTGGCCAACTCTTTTGAAGGTCCTTTTGGTTGGCTTGGCAGTTTTTTGTAGTTTTTTTTTTTTGGTTATCATCTTGAATTAGTATTTGGTTCACGTAACCTAAAGTTGACATCGCAAAATCGTGGGATCTCCTATAGTGCGTGTACATAGCATTAAATGTCTGTCTATATGACATATATGGATATTTGTGTGTGTAATAAAATTTGGACTTCATTAGCCCATGTGCAACATTCAGTCCTTGTGTCCAGGACCTTTCTCAAGTGTTTATGTATATACTAGTCCTTCTCAATGAATTAGAATATCATCAAAAAGTTCATTTATTTCAGCAATTCAAAAAGTGAAACTCGTATATTATATAGATTCATTACACACAGTGATCTATTTCCAGCATTTTTTGCTTTTAATGTTGATGATTATGGTAACAGTTAATGAAAACCCCAAATTTGTCTCAGAAAATTAGAATATTATATAAGCCCAATTCCAAAAAGGATTTTTAATACCAAAATGTTGGCCTACTGAGAAGTACGTACAGTATATGCCCTCAATACTTGGTCGGGGCTTCTTTTGCATGAATTATTGCATCAATGCGGCGTGGCATGGGGGCGATCAGCCTGTGGCACTGCTGAGGTGTTATGGAAGCTCAGGTTGCTTTGCGGCCTTCAGCACGTCTGCATTGTTGGGTTTGGTGTGTCATCTTCCTCTTGACAATACCCCATACTATAGATTCTCTATGGGGTTTAGGTCAGGCGAGTTTGCTGGCCAATCAAGCGCAGTGATACTGTGGTTATTACACCAGGTATTGGTACTTTTGGCAGTGTGGGCAGGTGCCAAGTCTTGCTGGAAAATGAGATCCGCATCTCCATAAAGCTTGTCAGCAGAGGGAAGCATGAAGTGCTCGAAAATGTCCTGCTAGACGCTGCACTGACTCTGGAATTCATATAACACAGTGGACCAGCACTGCTGCTCAGTGTCCAAAGTCCTGTTTTCAGATGAAAGTCCATTTTGCATTTCATTTGGAAGTTAACGGGGTTGTCCGAGTTAATGACTCTGTTAATGCTTGTAATTTATAAATGTAATTACATTTGTAATATACTTACATTTTCCAAAGTGGCCCCGTTTCCAGATCCTGCCGTGGGGAACATGACTGGTGACATCACTCTCTCTGCATTGGCTCTGGCCACTTTGTTGATCTTGAATTCCTTGCTGGGTATACGACACGTCACTTATGACGTGGTGTATATCGGCTTGTTCCGCTTCACAGCCCGTAACGCGCATGCGCTGTCACTACTGTTCTCGCGGTCACTGCTGTTCTCGAGATAACGGCAGGGGCCGCGCATGCGCGTTACAACAGAACAAGCCGATATACACCACGTCACAAGTGACGTGTCGTATGCCCAGAAAAGAATTCAAGATCAACAAAGCGGCCAGAGCAGAGCGTGACGTCACCCGTCAAGTTTCCCACAGCAGGATCTGGAAATGGCGCCACTTTAGAAAATGTAAGTATATTACAAATGTAATTACATTTATAAATTACAAGCATTAACACAGTCATTAAATCTCGGACAACACCTTTAAGGTCCCAGAGTCTGGAGGAAGAGTGGAGGGGCGTCAATCAACGTTTCTTGCGGTCCAGTGTGAAGTATCCACAGTCATTGATGGTTTGGGGGGGCCATGTCATCTGCTGGTGTTGGTCTGCTGTGTTATATGAAGTCCAGAGTCAGCGCAGCATCTAGCAGGACATTTTCGAGCACTTCATGCTTCCCTCTGCTGACCAGCTTTATGGAGATGCTGATTTCATTTTCCAGCAGGACTTGGCACCTGCCCACACTGCCAAAAGTACCAATACCTGGTGTAATAACCACAGTATCGCTGCACTTGATTGGCCAGCAAACTCGCCCGACCTAAACCCCATAGAGAATCTATAGTATGGGGTATTGTCAAGAGGAAGATGAGACACCAGACCCAACAATGCAGACGAGCTGAAGGCCGCTATCAAAGCAACCTGGGCTTCCATAACACCTCAGCAGTGCCACAGGCTGATCGCCTCCATGCCACACCGCATTGATGCAGTAATTCATGCAAAAGGACCCCCGACCAAGTATTGAGGGCAGATACTGGACAGACTTTTCATTAGGCCAACATTTCAGTATTAAAAATCCTTTTTGGAATTGGGCTTATATAATATTCTAATTTTCTGAGACTAAATTTTGGGTTTTCATTTAACTATTTGCCATAATCATCAAGATTAAAAGAAAAAAATGCTGGAAATAGATCACTCTGTGTGTAAATCTATAGAATATATGAGCTTCACTTTTTGAATTCCTGAAATGAACTTTTTGATGATTTTCTAATTCATTGTGTGTGTGTGTCATTTCAGGGACGACATTTTAATGGAAAAATCACAATCCATTATCACCCTAGTCCCTCTTTTCAAGTAGTGTTAATATGTATAACAATTCTTTGTATATTGTTAGTATTTGAAAACATATGTTGGAAATCTTTGTCTATTGATGTGATAGCATTTTATTCAATCTATGGCATGTTCGCTGGTTTTCCCACAAATCTTTTATCAAACATACAAACTTTTTACTGAATATAAAGAACCCTATTTGTGTCACTACAAGCATTGGAGTGTAAGTTGCTGTATTTGTTTCTCAGCCAAAATAAAATAGCACCTCTAGTGGTCATGTTGGGAAAAAAAACCAAAAAACCTGAATATGGACTTTGGCTTTAGTGTTGTGCTCACACTCCCGTCCCTCAGATTACTTCATGGTTATGATGTGAATATAATGTTTACTGTACAGTTACATCCTAGGATTTCAGGAGTCTGGGAAAACTTAATGCCGGTCTTGGCCATGTTTTAATTCTACAGTGTGCAGACCTGACAGATGTACTGAAAGTTTCCAGTTCTCTCAGATCTGTGTAGTCCACATGTTGCTCATTACGATATGTTGTGCTTTAGGGTAAACTTTGACGATTACTTAGCAGGCTCTTTATCACGGGTGTGTGTGTAATACAGGATTTTCTTTTACACTAATGAACTGCTGGTTCTTTACACCTTGGCGTTACACAAGATAATCTACCGTCTTTATGTACAGCATCCTTTTGAATGAAAGTTGTGTGGCCATAAATGTTTCCCCTTCTAGACTTGCATGGTGGTTACAGCTGTAATGGGGTTAACATGCTTTTCTGGGCACGGGGCCAGGGTTGTCTCAGTGGGACCCCTGGCAGCTGGGCTACCGCTTGCTGCTTACTACAAGGATGCTGGCACGTGCCGAGACCAGCCTCCCTAGGAAGCCCTGTTTCCTCTCAACCCGCTGATTGACCGATTCCTGAAAATGTATGGCCAAGTGTTATTAACCCTTTAGTTTATACCGACTCATAAGAAATGTGCTGATGGATGGGGGGGGGGGGCATGAAAAGCGTTGATATAAATGCTTTATGACTTTGGAGATTTTACAGGGCGATCTAGTTACATTAACTATCGCTGCTCCAATTAGCACCTCCATAACTGATCTGGCTTTCTGTAGCTTTGTCATAAGATATGGCAGCCACCGCAAAATACTTGTGAGAGCGAGAAATTAAAATAAGTAGCCAGTTGTCATGTCGTTGGAAGAATTACCACTATGGCTGGTCCCAATTCATCCTCTGCCGAATCGAAAATGTGATATTACTTTTAGACTGCCCCCCCTCATTAACATTATTATTGCACCGTGTGTAATAACCACACTGCTACGCTTATCCAGGACACACTATAAATGGCGTATGTCTGTAGACCGGGTTTTAAGACTGTCCTCCGGTTTGAGAAATCCATCCGGCCACGTTCACACAAGGAGATGATGAACAGAAACACCAAATATCTCGGTTTTTGTTTTTTCTCCACTTTGTAGTACTAACTAGCAGCTTGTTTCTAAATTGCATTCCTTCTTATAGTGTCTGTGTAGATTGGTGTTGTTAGAAAGCCTCATTATCCCAATTTTTGGCCTTTTCCTTTCATGTCCCCTGGTCTGGACCTGGTGTAATAAGGAGTGAAGTGGTGTTGGATCTCCCAATAAATCCTTATCTTGTTCTCACCACTCTCCCCAATTTTAAGTCCCCTTAACAATCCACACTTGTCAGGTTGTAGAGGGGTCTCTCCTTGGCTTGTTTGTGCATTCTTCAGCCCAGGGATAAGAGTTACAATGAAAAAAGGTGGAAGAGGGGGAGAGCGCTGTTGACAGGAGCCTAGAGCCATATAAACTGCACACAGGATGTTTTCACTGCTTATCAGCTCATTTTAAGGAACATGATGAGAGGTAACGCTGACCTCTCACCTCTGGCCAAATTCCTTTGTGTTCAGCCTACAAAAAGTTTTAGCCCTCAGTCCTCCCCTCATATTAAGTAACCCTTTTGTGACCAGGCAATCATTCCTCTAAGTATTGCCGTCAAAGGTTGTTTTACAAAACAAAAATACTACAAAAGTAAATAAACTTTACCGACTTCCGTCCAAGGCCCATATCGTGTACAAGGACTCATGTATATTTTACCCTAGACTGCCTACACGGTTATGCCAGGTTTATGTCTCACCGATTTTCAGTCGTCTCTAATTTTTTGTTTATCATTCTGTCTGTATGTGTGTATGTATATATTATTGAGCATATATCTGAATCTAAAAGACAGCTAGGACCTGTGTTCATAGGTTCTAATCTATAGGACACATTATTTACCTTGTCTGTACAAAGCTGTCTGGCTATGATGTCTACGCTTTTAACGGATCCATATAAATATAGCCTGAATCTACTGTGTATGTGTGTGAGCGGCCACGTGGAGCGTTGTTCTCCCTACCCATTCTATATAATGATGTGATGTTTGGAGGTTTGCCAAGTACAGAGACCTTTGGAGCATTAGTGTTTTGTACAAGCAAACTGGGGAAACCTGCATTTTAATAGCACTGGAAAGGTCAAACAAGGCTGCGGGAATTCCCTGCTATTCAATTTACTATACCGGTCTGCCTATAATAGAGATGTATGTGTAATATATATAATATTTTCTTCCTCTTCTCCTTTTGGCACATTTTTGCATTTTCGATCTGCCTGCTTTTTCTTTTTTTATAGTCTGCAGTCGCCTACAAAACAAAGGCGATAAACACTGTTAGGGGGAGTTCACACTGAGTTTTTTTTTGACGTGGTAACCGCGCCGCAAAACGTGCCGAAAATGCCTCCCATTGAAAAACCGGCTCGCCGGAAAAAGGGACATGCCCCATCTTTGGCGTTTACGCCTCTGACCTCCCATTGACATCAATTGGAGGCAGAGAAAGCGTATTTCGCGGCATTTTATGCATGTGGCGCTCAATGGCCACAGGCGAAAAACGCAGCGAAAATCGGCGTGCAGGCAGAGGAAAATCCAAACGGAATTTTGAGGCAGATTTTCCTCCTGCAAAAAACTGTGAACTCAGTTGCTTTGTATATTGGAGCCGTAGGCCGTCTTTGTGCAGTGGTATGGCGCTGTATTATGGAGATATTCCGTGTAAGGGCTTGTCCACACATAACAGAATTGCTGCATATTTTCTGTCCGGAATTGCGGATGGAAAATACGCAGCGGAATACAGTAGCTGTATGGTAGGTTCAGATTGAACAAATCTCATCCACATGCTGCGTAAAATTTCTGTCCCAAAATTCACCTGCGGTGCGCTTTTTTTTTGTTTCGCAACATGTCCTTTCCTGCTGCGGAAAGTGAACTGAGTTGCTGCGTTTTTCAGAGGAGATGTCACGATCTCACAGACTTGAAAAAAATGCTGCAAAATCTGCACCATTTTCTGCAGTAAAAAACAAAAAAAAGTTGCAGTTTTTCCGCAGCCGAATGTCTGCTAGTTTAATTTCTGCAGCAATTCCGTTGTGTGGACAAGCCCTTAGAAGAAATGCATCTAGGAGAGCATAGCTCTGTAATATGCCGTGGCACTATTCATTTTATTTTTTTTCTGTACTTTTATACTTCTGCCTCCGTAGGAAATCATTCACTAGGGGCCCCATAGACATCTAACTAAATGGGACTATAATACAGCACTCATAGGAGTCTGTATCGAACCATAATACAGTAGCTTGCAACCTCTCTCATACTACCCTTCTAGTAAACGGTACACCAGTATACATTTACAGTATAACCCATGCCATCCTCCCCAAGATGCCGTACTTTCGTGGTCTCCAGTAAAACCTTGGACACCCCTACACAACCCATTCAATGGGTTCTGTCGGCTGCCAGTGGTGTCGATCATGCAACGGAACCATTGCTTCCATTATACCCTTGTTCTGCTTCTCTGACGGAGCAGAACTGAACACGCTGACGCAGGTATCAACATAGCCTAAGGCCCTGTTCACATCTGTGTCGGGTCATTCCGTTGTTCTGCTCTGTTAGAGGAATACCGGAAACAATCGTTCCGTTGCACCACGGACACCACCGTCTGTTGATTGAACGCATTTACTTTAATGGGTTCCGTCAGCTTTCTGTCGGGTGTCCATGGTTTTACCTGAAACAATAGCGCAGCATACTGCTCTATCTATTGTTTCTGGTAATCTCTGCAGGATCTGCAATGGAGGCCCATAATGGAGCCTGCAACGCAGATGTGAACAGAGCCTAAGGCTTTCCATAAACTTGGTTACATGAACTCTATTTTAAGAACTTCTTTATGTGTCTCTCATACTTAGGCCTTATTCAGACGAAAGTGGGCAAACTTTTTGACGTCCGTTTTTCACTACCAAGTTGCACCAGTGCGGGTCCCGTTTTCACGGATCCCCATAGACTTTGAGTCTATGGAGGGATCCGTGAAAACGGAAACAAATAAGGCATGCTCTATTTTTTTTTTTTTCAACGGACCCTTCACACCGTCTGTCGAAAAAAAGGCTGTGTGAACGGCGCCATTGAAATACATGCGTCCGTGTAACGGCTGTTTTAACGGCGGTCACACTAGAGTATTTTACGTTCGTCTGAATAAGACTTTACTCCTATGAATTGGTGTCATTCTGGATCTTCATACCTTTCCCTTATTTTGCTGTCCGTAAATGACTGACCATATACATGTCTGTCCCACTTTTCTGTGCATTACTTATGGCTGTCAGTGGTGTGTGGTGTGTTTTTGGTTTCCCATTGTGCGTTTGTGTTAGTTTTCACCCCTCTACATCCAGAATGTAACACCTTGTGTTATTATTTCTTGTCTTTTCCTTGTTTGCTTACAAACTGGACCCTGGTGAGGCTTTTGTTCCAGTGATCGGCGTTTGTCTGCCTCAGAAGGATGGCACATTCTCCTGCTACAGTTACCCAGGGTATCGTAAAAGAGATTTGGCCACCAACTCCATTGATATTCCTGCCTGTCCTCTCTTCTAATACAAATCTTCACGGGCCCAGCTAGGCAGCATGCTATGGCAGTTTTTCTTCATTTAGCTTTTAATTGCTTTCTTTCTCTTTTATGGATAAAAGACTGTCCATTTAATTAACTCTAGAATGCAATTTCAAAACACTAATGTGTTTACACATGATAGCTTTTAAAATAAAAGTGGTTCTTAAAATTGCACAAGAAGCTTTAGTGCGGCTGTGTAACCTTCCTGCTAGGCCGGTCCGAATGTATACAATGTGCACCTGGATGTTCAGGGTCACAAACTGTCTATAGAGAACACAGATGGTACTATACCGTATAGTTGTACTCCGTTTGTTTTTGGTAGAACACTATTGATGAACGGTCTTGGACAGCCCATAGAATAATTTTGGAGTCACAACATTAACCAGATTGCCACAGTGAATATCCAACTTTGTTTTTTTTTTTTAAATGGATAATTCAGACAGTAGTGTGAAAAGGTGTTTGGAGGGCGCGAATACGACCGTGACCCAGTGGTTTGCACTGTTGCCTTGCAGAACTAGGGTCATGCGTTATACAGTTGTCCGAACTTTTATAGAACGCAGCAAGTATGGAGTGCTTCTTGAGTACATCTGCCAACCGAAGTCTGGAAAACCAAAAGTGTATTATTCCACTTTCAGTCCTATTCAATTTTTAGTTTTTCCAATATTAATGCATTTTAGTATGTATATGTATGTGTGTGTGTGTGTGTGTGTATATATATATATGTGTATATATATATATATATATATATATATATATATATATATATATATATAAAAAAATTCTCCTAATAAAGGCGTATTTATTTTGCGTTTTCCTTTAAATAAGCAATTTTTTTTTTTGACCTGCTGTGCTTAAATATTTATCTCCTATAGAGCAAATTGTCTTTTAACTGTTCTTTATTTGCGTTCATTAAGAGTATAATTTAAAAGCACTGCAATTTGCATGGCACCTCTTGACTTTCCTGGGGCGAGAAACAAGACTCATTTGCTGATCTCCGGCACCCTTCACAGCACTACAATTTACATGCACAAACTATATGACATTATTTATATTGCAGATATAGCGCCCAAGTTTAGATGCAAAATTAGAATGTTGTTGAAGTTTTAAGTGGAATTCTATTATTTTTTTTGGTATTTGTTTTTGAACCTCAGGTTGCATAGATCCATTCTGTATCTTGATTTGCAATGGGAATTCATGAGATTACAACGCTAACATTGCAGTATGCGCTGCAACAGAAAACTGTGTAGGCTTTCACTATTGTCCTCAATCGTGGGGCAGGGGGTCTCTGAAACCACGTGTAAAACCTTTCTCTGGCTGTCCCGGTCTTCTTTTTTTCTTTTTTTTTTTTTTTCTTATCAAACAGCGTTTTATGTTGGACACTTGGGTCCCATACACACAGCCTGCGATTGCGGGCATGGCCGGCTGCTGACTGCCACCTGCGCTTTCGGGCCGTGCTCCCACACAAAGTATGGTAGCACGGCCCGTAAAACACGAAAAATAGGACATGCTCCATAATTGCCGTCACGGTTCTACGGCACGGCCACCCATCCGTAGTGATACGGACAGGTGTTCACGGCCAATAGAACTAAATGGGTTCGTAAAACTGTGGACCATAGTACTGTCTGCGGTTTTACGGTTGTGTGCATGGGGCCTAACTTGGTGTTTATAGTGGTGCTAGTCCAGTGGACGGTAGGTAATAGAGTAGTACGATTGGGACTATGCAAGGTTACATTCTTTACTGCCTCGTATTCGGATTAAGGGCCCATGCACACCGCTATATTACAGGTCCATAATACATCGCATTTTCAATTCCAGGCCGTGTTACCCAGAGCCATAGGACCGTTGAAACGATAAAATCTGTTGTGAAAATCCGCAAAATAGGACTTGATTTGAACATTTGCATAATGACCAATTCCATGTGAATACTTTCCACTACATGTAAATAAGGTTTTCAAAATCCAATCAACATGTACGTTGAATCTGCGCCGCAAATCCGCTACGTCTGAACTTGACCTGTGTTCTGATGCCACGTACGGGTTGAGGTATGTTGCATAGAGTAGTTTGCACACTTACCGTATTTTGCCCATGAACATGCTGTAAACAAATGGCACTATCCGGTTAACTGCAGTAGAAGAGACCGGATTGCCTCTCGTTTATTTGTATGAGCACATAAATGAGTGTTTCAATAAATTCTTAAATCCCCTTTAATAAGGAACATGTGATCTGTCAGTAGTTGGTGATCTTGATTTTTTTATCTTTATTTTTTTCCGCCTGGGGAGGACCATCCACTATTTACCCAAATGCTATATACTGACGTACAGTGAAGACCGTGTGATGCATTAATGAATAGCTTGCACAGTCAGATAAAGATGTAGGACTATAACAATTAAATGAGCATCACAACTCTTTGGTTAAACATAGCTGCATAATTGGATTACCCAAAATAACCAAGATGAGACTCTGTGGATGTACATCACTTCCCACTAAAGTTTCTAAAATAGTTGGGTTCTTTGTTCTTGATTATGTAATCAAATAACTCGCAAAAAGTATGAACTCCTTTTCTAAAATATCTGTTCCTAGCGCAATTCCGTCCACTGTTTGACCTGCTATGGCAAAGCCAGAACTTTCTCGAGTGTAATTTTTTTTGCTATTGTTGACTTATGAGGATCCTGGTTCTGAATTGTTTACGGCCAACTGCAATGACCTATTCAGGCCTCACCCTTGAGATGGCTGTTGGCCATAAGATCACTTGGCCGACTGCGATTTCCCCCCCCCCCCGCCCCCGATTCCCCCATACACATGGACGAGCGTGCATGTGTTTTTCAAGAGAAAGAAGTGAAAGCCACAGCCAGAATCCTCTGGCAGCGGCTTATCTATTTGCAAACCAAAAAATTGTGGATGTTGAAATTCAACACATCCGACTCTTCTCTCCCCTGACATCTGCTGTCAGGGAAGAGTCGGGACGCCACCGCACACATTAGTCGGCGTGACCTGCCGAAATTGACTCGTTCGGCTGACCTACAGCTAATGCGTATGGGCAGCTGTAAACTTATTTACAGGCTCGTAAGTTAAAAAGAAAAAAAATATTACAAAAACCGCCCGTAAAACTGTATTGAACTGGGGTTCCGTGTTCCTGTCTAAGGGAGCGATTCTGAACTGCATACCCCAGTTTTTAATTGCATCGCAAACTTTATCATTGCACGTGCAGAACATGTCATCAATAAGGTCCATTCTCAAACCATAAAAATGGACCCTAGTGGCTCCAAATAGAATTATCTTTTGGGCCCTGTTATTGTCTGGGCCCTATAGAGAATCTTCCAGTACTTTACTGGGCCACGCCGACCCAGACCGGGAATAAAAGTCCCTTCGTTCTCTTGCCATGTTAAAAAAAAATAAAAAAAAAATTTATATTTGGTAATTTCTTAGGTTGTACTTGTTCCCAGGACAGCAGGAAGACCCAGCTTTCCTAGAAACAGATATAGCTATCAAAAGACTAAATATAATTTTGTATGTGTGTGTAAAAAAAAGGAGAATGAGAAAAATATATATAGAGATATATATTCTCATTCTCCTTTTCTTTTTTTTCCACACACACACGTGCATTTTTTTTATTTTTATGCGGCTTTCACAATTTTTACATTTTTTTTTTTTTTTTTAAATATAATATATAACTAGTCTGATACAATTCGCAAGCGGAAATGCAAGAAGTTGATGTGCTTTGGATTTTAAAATGGGCACCACAGGTCAATTTACGTGCAGAAAATAACCCAACGTGTAGATGTGATTACTTTGGAGTCTCATTTAATTTGCTGGTACTGTATTACGCTGCGGATGTGCCGCACGTAATACGCATCGTGTTCATTTGGCCTCCTCCACACATAATGGGGAAGATTATTATTCAAATTGAGGCCGTATTCTGGGGTACATGTTGTGCGCCACATTTATAAACGGTGTTTAAATGCTTCTTTTCGACGGAGTGTTGCTGTGCGGAAAAGAGAAGGTGGTCTTGCAGGAAGGGGCGTGGCTTAAAATGCGCCATAATTGTGCCAAGATTTTGACCTCAAAAACTGGTGTAAACTAAACCAACCAAGAGCTGGTATAAGAATGGGAAAAGTGTAGCTAGCTAGATTTGCCAAATTTATCATACCGCTTTCACCACTTAGGCCAGGCAGTCAGAAAATGCGCCAAATTGATCAAAGTTTTCATGGTCTAAAGCTTAGACTATAGAAAAACATATTGCGCCACATTGACTTATTTCAACGTTTGTGTAAGAAAAAGAAAAAAACGTACCTAGAGCATGCTGCGTTTTGGAACAAAAAAAATATGACCCTAAAAAAACTAGACAAACTATATATGTATGTAGACTTTTTCCAATATTTCACTGCAGCCTTAGTAACATCTGGCTACAGCATTTTAGGGAGGGAAAAAAAGCCACTGGAAAAACACAAGTAAATGCGGTGTGTGAATCCAGCCTAATGCACACGTGAAAGCCATGTGAGACTCTTGAAAGGCGGTTGCGCTGCTCGATGCGTTCTCTTTCTTATTATCGGAGCTGATTTCTAGTAATAAGATCAGTGCGTGTGACAGAACAGCAGGTGAGTCATTTCCTTTCTCTTGACCAAAATGTTGCAAATTTTACATTTCTGAATACCGACAAACCTCTCTAGTTCCATTGTGCAACTTTCTTGGGTGAAAAGAAACTGAACTGGGGACCTCTGCATGTATGATGTGTACACATCGTCTATATAGCGTTACATGCTTAACCCTTCATGTTCTAAAGATACATCCTGCCTGTAAGAAAGTGGTAAAAGCCAAGGGCTGACATAGGGTTACAAGCCGCACCACATTTCCCAAAATGTTGCCAATTAAAGTGAAGATTGTTTTGTTTTTTAAATGGGGCTGGAATCACATTCCACACAAACCACTAACTAGCAGGACTAATGTAAGGCGTTCATTGCATATTCGGCCAGAGTAATTGGAGCGCTTAATTCATTATTAAAGGGGTTGTTCAGTCTTAAGAATTTGCCTATCCTCAAGATAGGCAATCAACATCTGATCGTTGGGGTCCGACTCCCAGCACCCCCAGGGCACGGCACGGCACTCGTACAAATGTCTTCATTACTGTCACTGCTCGTACTGTGAATCGCTGACGCACTTGTAGCGGTGGTTCAGTTTTACAACCTTTTCTCATTCACTTCAATGGGAGCAGGCTGTAATACTGTGAATCACCACTACAAGTGTGTTGCCGATTCACAGTACGAGCAGATAAGGAATGAAGGGAAAGCAGCGATCGATCGTACAAGAACCGCATCTTCTTCAAAACAGCTGATCGGCAGGGGGGCCGGTAGTCGGAACCCCACCGATCAGATATTTATTGGCCCATCCTGATGATAGTCTATCAATTTCTTATGACTGGGCAACCCCTTTAAAGTGTAGAATAACTTCTCTTTAGCTTTACCAGCCATGTATTACACGTTTGTAATATACTTTTTATTTGCTTTTGAGCTTTGTCTTCTGAAGTATTTTCTGGTTCGGGCTTATACAGCTAGTCTGGCTTTGTAATTTGAACCATTCCTTATATCCGACAACTGCTATAGGGGTTGTTCTGTACTGCACAGCCAGAGTGCCGTCATAGGTGTTAAGCCTTGAGCGCCCCCTAACTGTTTGCTCCTTGCATTGAGAAACACACAATAAAGCTCAATAGCTAAAAAAGTTAAATAAAAAAAATTAGTTTAGGTTTGCTGGCAAAGTCCTTTTTTAAAAAGTGAATCTACTCCTAACTAATGTGTCATCCCTTGTTTATAGCATCCAATCTTTGTTGTATCACAGTTTATCATGGTTCCGGAAACCCCACCTAGATGGCTCATTCGGCTGTTCATAAAGGGCGGCCGCACCTGGGCAAATGCCACGGCCCACAGGTTAAACACTGAGGCAGATTTTCTACTGTGTCTGGGTCTAGAAAGTGTCAAAAGTGCCAAATTCGGGCGCAATTTAAATGTTTGCACCTATATAGACACTTTTTAAGAGTTTCGTAAAATCGTGATGGCTTGGCCGGAAAGGGGGTGTGTATTAACATGCACAAAATTCTGGCATAAGCAGAAGTGATATAAGGAAAGTGTCTAATGGGTCATGCAAGTTCTGCCCAAATGATCATGCAGCACTGTGATGGACTTGGCACATTTTGTGCCGTGGGCCTATAATGCTTGTCAAGTTGAGGGTGGACTAGACTGGGGTCCCACTGTAATGCTTGCTCAAGGACCTACGTATGTGTCTGGGCATTATTTTGGTGACCATTAAACATGGATTATGGTGACCATGAAACAATTTTTTCGTTTTTGGGTGCTTTTTTCTCAGTTTTGTTTTGGTTTTTTTGGTGGGGGATAAGGCTTTTTTTATTTTTTATTTATTTATTTTTAAATAATTTTATACTTTGAAAACCTAAAAATTATTGACGTGCCTGTCACAAGTCATTCTGGTTCTGCGCCATTCTGTATAGGTGCAGTATAAAGCATGAATACAGTGTATCTTCTCTTATACGGACGACCAGCCAGGTCCCCTTGTTTATATTGATCCCACTTCATGCAGATGCTAAGAATTAGCCTACATGATGCTGCGCTGGTGTAAAACCCCAGTATTTCAGCTGAAAGCCAGCTCATGTAATTAGGGGGATGTTGCTGATAAAATTTGTTTTTCTCTGCTGGTGCGTAAGTGAAAGGAACTGGTTTAAACCAATAACTGCAGTGTTCTCTCAATCAGCAACGTTCACTGTTAAAGCTGCTCCGAGAAATGAGACTAATTGGGGACTTTCTTAACCTCTGAAGTTCTGGAGAAGATTAAAAACCTTCCTCATTGTCCAATGGTCCAAAATCTTTCCAATGGTCCGAAATCTTCTTATCTGTAGGATTTATAATGCTGTGCATTTGGTAAGGATGCTGGAAAAATCTCTTCTTGTACATGGAGATAGACATAAGTCTACACCACATTTGGTCCTATGTTGGACCACAGAATGTTGTGCTACCCTCTTGGCTCTGCTACATCTGCCAAACTTTGCTCTGGATAAGCATATATAGCCATAATTATCTCATAATCTTGCCATCATCCTTCCATGCACATGTTGCCTGGACTAGGAAAAAAATATATATATATGTATGTATATGTGTTTTTCATTTTTTTTTTTTTTTTTTTTTAAATGCTCAGTCGGTAGTCTCGAATTGAATGCATCACATTACAGGCTATTGTCTAGGTCTGTAACTCTTCAAGCTTATAATATGAACGTCACTCAGACTGGAGGAGGGGAACATGATTTTTGTGTCTGTTGTATCTACCGATTACCGGTTGACAGAATCACAATTCTAACCACCCCACACACTAAAGGATTAATTATAGACACAAGAATGGCCGCCGGGCATAAGAGATGAGTTTTCTAGAAGGGGGAAATGTATCGGCGCTTTGCAGATCTCCCTGTCCAGGCAGAAAGAATACAAATGATTACAGTATGCTAATAATTGAATGGCCTGCTGTGCGACGGCTGAGATTCCTCTTAATGTGAGCTGTGGCGCTTGCACAAGTATTTCAGCACTACCTCTAGTCCAGACACCATTGTTCTGGGTCTGAAAGCTTCTTTGCCATCTTAACCTCTGCAATGTAATAAATCGAAGACCTATTATTTTTGTTTTGTTTGTTCTCATCGGTATCTTGCGTAATATAAGGGTATGTGCACACACACTAATTACGTCCGTAAATGACGGACGTATTTCGGCCGCAAGTACCGGACCGAACACAGTGCAGGGAGCCGGGCTCCTAGCATCATACTTATGTACGATGCTAGGAGTCCCTGCCTCGCTGCAGGACAACTGTCCCGTACTGAAAACATGATTACAGTACGGGACAGTTGTCCTGCAGCGAGGCAGGGACTCCTAGCATCGTACAGAAGTATGATGCTAGGAGCCCGGCTCCCTGCACTGTGTTCGGTCCGGGACTTGCGGCCGAAATACGTCCGTCAATTACGGACGTAATTAGTGTGTGTGCACATACCCTAAGGCTTTTTAATTGCTCGGCTGTGTTCACATTTTGTGGCCAACTTTTTGCTGCAATTTTTGGAAAATTTGTGTTTTGCAGAAACCGCAAATTGACCGTAACATGTGAACCCACTTTTAGGATACCCACACACGAGCAGGATATTCCACAGCGTATCTGCCACAAAATCCACACGTAACATTTTGCTGCGGATTTCTTCCCTACTAATATTTGAAAAGGTACAATTCTCCGTGATCATCCAGAGGAAAATCTGCAACAAATCCGCTACATGTGCAAGGGCTTGTCCAAACCTACTGGAATTGCTGCAGAAAATTTCTGCAGCATTTCCGTTAAAACTAGCAGACCTTCCACTGTGGAAAAACTGCTCCATTTCCTCCCGGTTTTTACTGCAGAAAATGGTGCAGATTTTGCTTTTTTTTTTCCAATATTGGGAGATGGTGACCTGTCCTCTGAAATGCAGCGTTTAGTCCACTTTCCGCAGCAGGAATCTACCTGTTGCGGTACGAAAAATACGCACTGCAGGTGAATTTCTCCTCAGGAATAATACGCAGCATGTGGATGAGATTTGTTAAATCTCATCCTCTTTGCTGCTACTGTATTCTGCTGCGTATTTTCCATCCACTATTCCAGACGGAAAAAATATGCAGCAATTCCGTTACGTGTGGACGAGCCCCGAGAGAGCCTTTAAAGTTTTGTTCCTCTTACACGGCCCGACATTGGCAGTGTAAACAAACTCCAGTCTACAAGACCACTCGTTGATTGGCGCTCGTTTGCTCCTTTTAAAAGGAGCTATGTATGAGGATGAGCGCTCGTACCCATACATTTCAATCATGTCGGGAGCGCGTCTCTCTGTTTACACAGGGAGACGTGCTGCCGACAACGATCATATAATTTATGCAGCATGACATATTATCATTCGATGAACGAGCATTTTCTCGTTATTCAGCTGATAGTAGCCCCGTTTACACAGGGCAATGATCGGGAGCGAGGGTTCTATGAACACTCGTTTGCCCGATAATTGGCCCATGCATTATATTTGACATTCTAGTGTAGAGGGTCAGCAAACTTTGGCACTTCAGCTGTTGTGAAACTAGAACTCCCAGCATGCCTTGACAACCAAATGCTTTAGGCTGTGTTCGCACGTGGCGGATACACTTAAAAAAAAAAGAAGCATGCAGCGTATCCGCCCTGTACGCCGCAAGAAATTCCGGACGAAAACGCGCACCAAACTGGTGCAGTTTTTTTTGCCCTGAATGTCCGCTGCAGAAAACTTCAGCACTTAGCCAGACCGGCCTCCTGGGATGACATTTCACACGGGATGAAGAGTCCTGCCAGGAGGCCAGCTTGGAGGAAGAAACAGACTCCTAGGTAAGTATAGTGGGGTTTTTTTTAATCAGAGTTGCGTCTTTTGCGGCGGAATCACTGTGAACACGCCACAAAAAACGCAAACAACTGTTTGTTGCGGGTTTTACCTCCCCATTGAATTCAATGGGGAAAACCTGCAGCAAATATGCAGCAATTACGCAAACACAATTGACATGCTGCGGAATAAAATTCCGCACCGTAGGCCCGTTTCTGAGCGTTTTTTCCGTTTCGTATTTACGCAGCGTATGGAGGAGATTTGTTTAATCTCATCCACTTTGCTGCTACTGTGTTCTGCTGCGTTTTTTTTCCAACCGCATTTGTGTGTGCAATAAAAAAAATATATAATTTTATTTATATGTATATATATCTGTAAATTATTTGCATGGTCTTGTCAGTTTCAAATGTGTAATCTGTTATACGCTCCTTTTTTTTATTGAACCAGTCCTAGGTGGCATCTGACAGGTACATTATATCACGTTAAAACCAACTTGGCAAGCGTTGGGAATCCAGCTGCCAGCTACTTACCCTGTAATTGCTTCCTCCTCCAGATTGTATATTTTACTGTTTTACTTGTCGTCTTATTCATTTTGTTATATATGATGGGGGGGGTTTATTCACTTTTTGTCATGTTTTGGGGGTGCCCTCTGTTCCGATGACCCCACTGTGTGGTAAATAATCCATGCTCTCTGTACATGTGCTCCAACATGATATGATTTTTGTCTATGGAGTTGTGGTGGCAGGATTGGGTGCCAGGAAATATACCCAGCTGTATGCAACAAAGGGCTGGGGAGGGTTTCTGGGTAATTTTAGCAGGTTTTGGGTTAAATGAAGTGGACTGGCAACGTTCCCTATAGGAGCAGTGCTCTGTGGCCCATGTGATAGAATTTATTAGGGCATAAAACCGCTCACTACTTCGAAGTTTTTCCAACTAACATTGTATGGCCGCCTTTATGCCACGTTCATAGAGGTTTTAACCCACATGTAAAAATCCTGGCATGTTTACATTCTTTTTGGTGGTTTATTTAGTGTTATTTTGTACATGGTCTTTTTTTCTTTCCTGGCGTTTAAGTTTTAGAGAGAAGGCTATATGGAAAAAATGCCATATTTAGAGCATGCTGCGTTTTTGGAAGAAAAAACAAACTGCATCTGACCCCAAACACGCTACAAGAAATGGCACAAACCAAAATGCAAAAAAACGGTGAAAAAAAAAAAAACGGCACCAAAAACCATAAGTAAATGGTGTGTGTGAATCCGGCCTTATAACTCCAACAAATTTACATTCATAAAAATCTTTTCAAGATTCCTAAACCACAAATCAGTTCATTCTCAGTCCGGAAAAGCTGGGATGCAAACAATATGGTCTCCATTGCGGCTATTTTGGGGTTGACGTCTAGCTTTTTCAGACTTCTGAATAGTATATAATATATCTTTAGTGCATATGTAATTGGGGGGGATCTTGGTGGGTAACATATCCCTGCAGTGAAGGCCCTGTTTGGTTTTCACAGCGCTTTCCCAGAAACGGATAAAACTTGCTGATTTAATAATAAATAACTTTGTTCTTTTCTATTGTTTGTTCTGTTGTCATAAAGAGCAACTGTTCGCTCTCCTAATGTCTGTTTTAGTAATATTTTCTTAGTAATCTGTGCTACGCCGTTACTCTGTTATTCCTCCTGGAAATGTCTGAATTGGCTGGGTGTTACCAGTTTCATTTTCAATAGCGTGTGTCCTTACAAACTCCTATGTTGTTTAAACACTGAGGACACAATTTTATTTCCAGGAGGAATACCAGAGGAACAACACTACAAAGTCTGGGGAAAAAAGGTAGTACAAAATGACTATTTTATTAGGTATGCATGTATTTACTAAAACAGACGTGTCCGAGTTGACCGATTTTGTTTTTTGGGGGATTTTTTTATTTTTTTTAAAGCTTATGCATGAAGTGAAATTTAAAATGTCAAAAAATGGGCTTTTATAAGCAACATGGCTTTTATACAATGCATCCTGCGTTTTGTGAATGTCGCCATCATTCAGATGGAATTTCTTTCCTAGACATCGCCTGAGATTGTAAAGGGTTACGTTTGTGTTCACTTACACCCCTAGGCTGAAGTCATAGAGCCAAGTGCACAATCTTTTTGGCAGTTTTCTGGAAATAAAAACAGATATTTTTACTCTTCTGCTTTTAAACCCGCACAGGAAGGTTTTCTACATTCTACATGTGTGTAGGCGCTCACCACTCTCCATATAACCTTATGTTTATAGTTGGGTATAAATAAAAGGAGACGGATTCAATAAAAGTCAGTTATTGCTGCAGTACAAAGTTAGAAATGTTTGAGGTCTCAGTTACTTGGCTCACACACGGGGTAATGAATATTTTATAGGAAAGGAAATACTTACACTCCGAGCCTTTTTATAGTCTGGCCTCTCATAATACTGCTAACCTTCCAGAATTGCATGAGGCAGATGGAGCACCGTGAAAATCCTGCAGTGGCTGCCGACATCCCGGTGGCTTTAAGTGAAACATATGATTGTTTAATGTAACCGTATTATGTAGCCATAGGGGAATGTATAAAGACCTGAGGACCCTCAAGAGAAGACCTGCCATCCCGTGTTCGGTTGATGGACCTTTTTGTGTGGTCTCCATCAGTGGCAATGTTTTTAATTCATGAACTTTGTTCATTCTTGCTGCAACTTCCTCTTCTTTCTAGAAGTTTATTTCCGGTTGCTTATATAGTGTGGCCAACATATTCTACATCGTCATACAGAGATGATCATCACTCGTCGGAGCTCACACTCTAATTTCCAGATCTCACGCACACACTGGTAACTATTTCATAGACCGCCAAATACCCTATTCGTATGTTTATGAAATGTGGGCGAAAACCCCCTTTGGTTTTACACTGGGCGATTATCGGGCAGACGGGTGTTCACTCGTTGCCGATAATTGCCCTGTGTAAACGGGGCAACGATCAGCAGATGAACGAGCAAACGCTCGATCATCTGCTGGTCGTATCATTTAAAAAAAACTGAAATATCGTTGTCAGCAGCACATCTCCCTGTGTAAACAGTGAGCCGCGCTGCCGACATGATAACGTATAGGGACGAGCGATCAAAGTAATGACCGCTCGTCTCCATACGTAGCTCCTTGTGTCAGGAGCAAACGAGCGTTGATCAACGAGCTGTCTTGTTGATCGGCGCTTGCTGCGCCTACCAAAATTTATTCGGTGTAAGGGTATTTTCACATGCTAAACGAAAAACGGCTGTAAAATACGGAGCTGTTTTCAAGGGAAAACGGCCTCTGATTTTCAGCCGTTTTTACGCATCAAGCGTTTTTAGATGCGTTTTTTTACGGCTGTTTTTGAAGCAGTTTTTCTATTGACCCAATGAAAAACGGCTGAAGAAGTGACATGCACTTCTTTTTACGAGGCGTTTTTTTACGCGCCATTCTTTCAAATTGCCACGTAAAAAAAAGCCCCGTTGGAAAGAAACGCAGTTTTTTTTCCTCCGCTCCAGATTTGTTCTTGTACTGTGTTCCGGTTGACCCCTCCAGGTACAAGTTTGAATGTTTTTAGTGATCCGGCAAGAAGAACCTTCATAGACCAAGGAAATAACCCCAAAAGTTTCAAAATTTCTACACAACTTGGGCTCCTACTCCGCTTTATTCCTCAAAGAACTTGAGCTGATAGTTTCCCAAAATGTCATTACAGAACTACGATGTAAAACATTTTGGAAAGACAATAGGGGTGTATCTGAGGAATAGCTATGACCACTTGTCTGTATGGAGCAGTTTGTTGTGTCGGTAGTCTGGTTAAATGTTGGTACCCTTGTCCTTAGGTGGAATCTACACTTCATGGTCAAACCACATATTAACCGTGACGTGTAAACACATCCTTACAATAGATGTGCTATTAAATAACCGTAAAGGGGTTTTCCAGTTTCGAAACTTCTTTTCCATAGACCCGATTAGGGAAACGTGAGTTCTTAAAGGAGGGTGGGGTCCTCTGTTCAGGATCCTCATCTTTTGGCCAAATTCGAGACTGGTTACAAAGAGCATCTCTAACTGTGGAGGACACCTGTCCCGGAGAGAAAATCTGCCCAGATCTAGTTAAGCATCCCCCCACCTGTCCACGAGGTTCTATAAAAGCTCACTGACCACACTTGTCTTGTAGAATTGATATTCGATGTTAATATGTTAACCACCTTTTTCCAGAAACTTGTATGGATGACAAATGGCTAGAAGTTATTTTGTAACAAAATGTCAAATGGGGACTTTCAAGGATTTTATATTTAGGGGTGTGTGTTTTTAGTTTTTTTGTTCGGAGTGTATGTTGATTGGGTAAACTATGGTAATCTTACCAGTATTAAGTTTTATAATTAGCCTTTCGGCTGCCAGCAAACTTTCCCTACCAATCTAGTTAATTTGTGCCATGTTAAGAGTTAAACTGTCCTGATTTATATTTCTCTCAATAGCCCCAGCCCTATAATCTGCTTTCATTTCAAACCGAGCTGTGATTTATAGGGGAGCCTGCTGCTTCTGCTTAGAAATGAGCTGTTAAACATATGCTATGTTTGACATAAATTTGGAATTTATCACTGTTGTCAAAAACTGCCTGTTGGACAAAGGTGCTTATTAAGGCAATAAATGACCTTAAATAGGTTTCTGTCAGACTTCCTCAGCATTGTTCTGGCTGTGTGTTGTGGAGGGGAAAAAAATTCCACTTCTACTACGAGATTAGATGAATTAAATCCATACCTTGCGCTTTGAAGAAAACCGTGACTTGGGGCCTGGAATGGAGACTTCTTTGTTACATATCTGTATGATTTAAGTCTAGGATGAACTATAAAAAAAAATTCAAACCAAGAGAAAAAAAAAAGCGGGAAACCCAGCTATGTCCTACCATAGCCTTTCTAATATTGCATTAATTGTCCGACTCCATTCTGCTACGTCCGTATATCAGTATGGTAATAAAGCCACTGCTGGAGCTATAGTGTTTCGCGGCGCTCTGATATTGATAACTCGTACCTGCCAACTCTTCCGGATTGTCCGTCCGACTCCTGGAAAAACTGAAGTTCTTCTGGAAGAGCTGGCATAAGTCCTGGACACCCCACATACTGACCTCTCCCCGATCCTGCGATTCACTCTGCTTCCTGATGCTAAGCGGCATTGCAGAGTTGTCTGCGGTGGCAGTACGTAAGCCCGGGGAGGGTCTGTAAATAAGGGGGCATCTGGTCTGTGGTCTTTCTAAAGGGGGATCTGTTCTGAGGTCTCAAAGGACTGGGGTCTATCTTTTTTATTTAGGAGGTCCAGTGTGTGGTCTGTATTCATTTTGGGGTGTGCTGAAGGGGTCATAGGTACGATTTGTGATTCAAATGCTGTAGGTCGGGGAAGTGTCCTATATAACTAGGCAAGGAATGAGAAAAAAATATATTTTATTAATTTTTTTTTTTTAATTCCCATGTTTAGAATCTCCCTAATGTCCTTTCTCCAAAGTTGGACAAATATATGTTAACCCCTGATCACGTGACTGCTAGGATTACAAAAATTCTTGTTTTTTGTTCTGATCCGACACGTGAAATTTCTAGTCCAAATATCCATTTGTGCTCTAAAACTCCCATAGAGCATCTCTGACTGCCATGTTTCATCTCCTTCTGCTTACAGACTGAAGCCTGTAACTAGGTATTGATTGGTACGTTACCTCCCGACCTCATGTCTGCAGCTGCCGTATCTGCCTCTGCATCTGTCATGTTCAAGTGCGCAATCCGACTAATCTTGGCAGCAAGGGAATGTGTCCTGAACCCCTCAACAACGCATAGAGATATCCATCGGAGCTCAGCAGAACAGGTTCAGTGTGACTTAGTCAAGTGGCAAAATACATCCAGCTTAGTTAATGTCGAATTCCTCAAAACGCACTTTGTTTTGAATTGAAATGGACTATTTAGAAAATTGGGAGACTATATAACCCCTATATTCCCAATTATAAGACAATCTATCACATAGGGTTATTGGAACAGGCCCACCTTTTTTCTTAAGTTGTAGGTTAAGCTTTTTGTAAAACTTTAAAGTGGTTGTCCAGCTTAGAACACTCATGAATTACCCTATTAGGGAATTCTAGGTTAATATTGGGGTCCCCTGAACAGGACCCTCCTCTATTAGCTAGAGGAAACACCGGCTACAAAGTGTGTTTCTTGCTCTGGAGGATCAAGAACAGTCGTACGTAACACGGACCCACAATTGATTTCAATAGGGACTGTGCAATACTTTGTTTTTCCTGTGGTGGTGCTGCAGGGAAACTTTACGCTTCTAGCCAAATTCCTCCACAGATCACAACTGATTTCGGCGTATTCCAGCAAGGGCCACCCTGTGATATGCTTATCATTGGGGGACCCTACTAACAAAATGGAATTGTCCTCAGCCGATTTACCCCTTTTTTCACTTGCTTCTCAGCAGTTCTCTGTCTGCTGTTCTAAGATAGTGTTTTTGTAAATGAGAACAACCCAGTAATAGAATAGGTGGTTGACAATTTTATGAATATTCGGAATGACTAAGTTTTCTAGGACTTTTTTCATTTCCTTGTCTGCAGGTATAAATAATAGGTTATGATCTGCTTTTAGTTAGGCAGTTCATGGAATACATATTAACCGGTTAAACTGGCATGTATGTGCCAATTTTGAGAAGCCAAGTAATGCTAAGGTAGTATAAAATGCCGTGGTGAGGTTTGGGTTTGGATGGGTCAGCAACCAATGTGTAAAGTACAGAATGTTTCCTGCCACCAACCAATAAAGGTGTTGTGTTTTTTTTTTTTTTTTTTCTTTTTTTTTTAATATGGCAATTCAGCACTTGTCCAACGTCTACTCGAAAACGAAGATTAAACTTAAGACTCATCACAATAGTTAAGGTCGGCCTGAGATACGTCGGTTTCTGTAAAATTATTCATTTACTGACCTTGTCTCAAAGATGTTTGCACACCTTGTAGTAGAGGAGTTTGGACTTTACTTCTCTTATCTTTTCTGTCTTAATTGAGCCACTTTGCACAAAATAAAGTTAAACAAATAAAGTAATTTACAGATTTTAAGTCGTGTATTTGAGAAAAGTTTTATCTGACCACAATAATCCCATGGGAAACCAAATCCAAATTGTCTCGGATTCTCAACACAGGATCATATTATTATATTTTTTTTTCCAAGATAAAAAGAGCTAGAAGAAGATCTCCATCCATAAAAATAACCGCTGCCAACTGAACCTGTTCAGGCAAGCTGGCATTTCTTGTATCTAGATCTGTGTATACCAACTGGAGTCTAAAGTGGTCCATAATGTGTATGGGTGGTTTTCTACGTCTTGGGAGTCCACCATGAGTGAGAAATTAAATCAACCACTTATGGAATATTCTAGATCTATCGTTACAATTCCTTTATTTTAGTGGCGAATGTCCACCCTTGAACGCGATTCTGATTTATTCTTAATCTAAATACGTCCACAATTCTTTGCTTATTCATTTATATCTGCTTCAGTTGTCGGAAAGTGCCCCAAATCCCCTGCATATAGACTATTTGTCTGCCTGCAGCCACCACTAGGGGGAGCTTACTGTATACTGGTGTATTCGTTCAATGTATCTACAATATGCAGCAAGCTCAAAACCTCCCTCTAGTGGTGGCTGCAGGCCACCTATAAGTCTGGTCTATAAATTGGAACTCTCCTTTAGAAAAAAAGAGCTTTTCCAGCTACAGAGGAAAATTTGAAAAATCTCTTGCACACTTACCTTGGTAATGTAATTGTTAGATCATAACCAAGGTTTATATACCACAAAATTGGTCATATAATGCATGTAGCTGAGCTCAGAAATCTGCGTTTTTCAATTGGTATCCAGATGTGCCTGTATCAAGACTTATCTGTGGCAAGCAAATCTACTCAGTGAATGTTCATAGCGTTAAATGTCAAATTCAGCTCTGCTACATATACTTGCTACAGCCATTTTGATACTTATTGCAGGAACACTTTCCAAATTGAAGCTATTTCCTAAATCATTAGTGCTTTCTGATTCTTCCCCAGTGGGGCGTTCTAGATCCTAATCCATGATTATTATTCATGGCTCTGCTGCAATTCCAGATAGATCAGTCAAATCTGTCAGTGTAATCTGTGGGGTTTATCAGTTAATTGAGACAAGTAGATCCCGTTATCCTGTTATTTGTTTATATTTATTGTGCTGATAAACTTCTTTGTCCTTTTTGTGAAACCTGTTGTGTCTGCTTTATTTACCTGTCATAAGAATAGATTTAAAGAATCTGCGTAAAAACCAGAGCGAAGAACAGACCGCGAGTGGCCGTAGTGTTCAATTGTTTTCTGTTCAGTCACACGAGTACAGTACAAGCAATGGTTTATTAATAACCGGTATTGTTGCTTGTCTAGACTGCTTTCATTGAAATTGTCCCACGGCCAGGACTAGGATAGGCATCTCCTTAGGTACAGCTGTCTGCACTGCCTGTTGGATTCTTGATGCCCCCTGTTGCCTGTCTATCTAATAAATTTGATTTTGGTCCAAATCGCCTCATTTCTTAGAGGACCTGTCCTCTCTCCTGACATCTGTTTTAGTAAATAATTTTATTCCCATCACCATTTTTTTTAAATATTTTTTCTGCAAACTGTACCTTGTGCCGTTCCTCTGTTATTCCTCCTAGAAATTTGAGTAAATTGACTACTCGGTGTTGTGTCCCTACACAGTCTGACACTGCCCTAATGACCATGGGAACGGCAACACCCAGTTGTCAATATATTGCTCTGTCAGAGGTGGCCGTTCCGCTTTTTAGGGTAGGAACACTCGCAGCATAAACACTGCGGATTTTCCGCGATGGATTCATTGCGGAAAGTCCGCAGCGTATTACGGTAGTAGCGGTGTGGGTGAGACTTCAACAAATCTCGTCCCCACACAGCGGGAAAAAAGTCGCTGAAAAAAACACCTTATTTGACTTGTGGCGCGGTTTCTTCAGTCGCAGCATGTCCATTAATGCTGCTGAATCGCAGCACTTTTGTTGCGGGTTTTCCCCATTGAATTTAATGGGGTGCTTAAACGTATAACAAAGTGGTGTGTGGGTTGCGACATTTGCGGCGGAATCCCAGCGATTCCGGCGCAAAAATCGCACGTAAGATAATTTTTTTTATTTTATTTTTTTCATACTTACCCAGAGTCCCCTCCTTCTCCAGTCCATCCTCCTGGGATAAAGTTTCATCCCATATGACCGCTGCAGCCAATCACAGGCTGCAACGGTCACATGGCTTGCATCGTCATCCCAGCAGGCCGGATTACGTGCATGACGAAATTCTGCCGGAAAAACACGCTACAATGTGGTGCATTTTATTTATTTTTTTGGACCGCATTCCCTGCAGTGTTCAGGGTGGATACGCTGCGCAGCCTGACGGAGCGTATCTGCCCTGAATACACTGTGTGTTCCTACCCTTTAAAGGGGTTGTGTGAAATTTAGACAAAGGGTCTGATATATTCTATAAAAAAATGGCGCTACTCTGGTCAATCAATGGTGTCTGTCATTGCCGCATGTCCTCCTTAATCTGAGTGGGGCTGAGCTGCAATACCAGTCATAACCTAGGGTGGCGGTTTTTCTGGAAGAAAGCGGCCATGTTTTTATGTAACTCTTTCGTTTTCTTGAAGTATCGAAATTGGCGTTGTACATGTAATCCACGTTGGTTACAAAAACCTAGGCTTACAATTCTGTGGCAAATGTAAGCCCTACGTTGATCATTAAAATAAATAATTCTTCTAAATACAGGAAGGATAAAAACAAACATAGCGCAGCAATAAGGAATACAAATTACCGAGAAGTTCTGTTAGGTTTTTCATGTTTTTTTTGGTCCCATTTTTGAAGAAAACTATGAGGGGAATAAACACAGGGTATGAAATGCTGTGGTTATGGCTATGTTCACATGGCAGACTTTTCATGTGGGTTTTGCAGGAAAAAAAAAATCATCTGTTTCCGCACGCAGATTAGACCCATTCAATAAGGATAGTCTGCATGTACCTACTAGATGCGGTTTTCATGGCAGAATATGTAGCAAAAGCGGTGTAAAGTCACAATTTTTTTTATCTTTTCCCTGTAAGGGCTTGTCAATTCTTTCTGCTGAAAAATATTTTAAACATTACCGTTTCCTATTGGAATTAGAATGAATAAGCTTGTTTAAAGTTTCCCATTACTTTCAAATGCTAAAAACGCAGTGTTAAAAAAAATAAAAAAATAAAAATTCTATGAACAGAAGTATTTTTTTATAATCCGGCTCACATTATCATTTGGCTGCTGCGATTTATAAATTCTGCAATGGCCAAAGCTCCATTAACGTGTGTGGACCAAGCTGGGTATGTGCCAAGGCTCTCCAGTTTCATGGTGGGTGTTCAGCCACTTTAGGAAGGACACTTGGGATAGTTTCCGAATTTTAATACATTTTTTTTATTTTTTTTGTCTGAGACTAGAAGTAAAATTAGAGGGTTTTCTGCCTGGGACGGCTTGTCACCAGTCCGGATGGACATGGATCTGCTGTAGATGTTTTTAGTTTTCCCTTCCTTTTCATACTTTGGAAGTTTCAGCGATGTCTGGCAGAGATGCAGGAATTTAGACTCGCCGCTGCCAACGCTTTCTCTTGCAGCAGAGTACACCGTGTTTTGTCACACACATTACTGCTGGTGCCAGCAGATTTGACCTGTTGTTTTTAGAGTCTTTACAGTTTTAAGGTACTAGTAATAGTAACATAAAATGATTAAGTTATATCTTCTGTACAGTTTATTACATTACCTTCTATCCAAGGTCATATGGACAATGCAAAAACATTTTGAGGATACGCTCTTAAAGTGTTGACTGCCCATATAAAAAAATAAAAAAAAGTTTGGGCCACCTCAAATAGGGTGTGTTGTCAGTCTTCATTCAAACAATAAAGGAGTTCTATACCCCTAGGCCATCCTCTCACATTTTTTTTTTTTTTCTCTTAATAGACTTACTGTATGTCAAAGTTTTTGTTCTTCCTTCAAATTTTAGCTTTAGACAGTTATTTTATCCGGTACAAATTTACATGAAGGCATGAAGGATATCACCTCCTTCCTCGAAAGAGATTGTACGTGAAGGAGAATTATGGACATCTGTAGATTATTGACATGCGTGTTACAGTGCGCGCTGTGTTTTTTTTGATGATCCGATCAGGATTTTGGGGCATTACGGAAATGTCATTACCTTCTATATACTTCATTAGCGTTTACAAGCTTACATGGTGTATACTAAACTGCATAGGTTTACATTTATTTATTTACCTTCTAGGAAGCTGCACAGTGGTATGAAGACGTATGGCTGTGAGCTCTGTGGAAAAAGATTTCTGGACAGCTTGCGACTTCGAATGCATTTACTGGCTCATTCAGGTGAGACCTACTATGTTGATGCTACTTTTTTTTTTTTAGCCATTATGCTATACACTACATGGAATTGGTATAATTCAATATATGGTGTCCTCAAAAATAAGAAGACTAGAGAGGGACTTTTTAAATGCAGTGCTTTTTTTAGACTTGACCTTTCGTATCTCCATTTACTATGAAGTTGAATTGGATCCACCAACAATGTGAAATGTGTGGGGAATGGAGAAAAGTAGTACCCAAGGTGTTTGACATCTTCTTATCTCCCTCTACCTAATGAGAATACTTTCTCTTATGACAAACCTAAACTGGCATATTGATAGGTTGGGTGGATTAACTATTTCATGGCTATGGCTGACTTAACTTCATCTATGTTCCCTTTAAAAGTCCAGAAATATGTCTGCCCTTATGATCACTACTTTTTCGTATATCTACAGTTCTGAGAACGTTCAGAAGCCCTTCCACATGTGTGTATAGATGATCTTTGCAGCTTTTTCTATAATAAGCCTTACTTCTAATATGCACAATTTCTAGGACTTGTGGCTCCTTTTTAAATGGGAGGTTCACATCTGTCAGCCGGGCAGTACTGGCCTGTCCTACACAGGAAGCTGTGCCTCAAATGATATGGTAAATTACACTGTGTCCGATTTGAAAATTTGTATGCAAGCAGCCAATTTTCACAATTAATTGCAGAGATCTCTATGGGTCCAATAATGATTCACTGTTTATTTGTGGTGTCCTCTCTGTGTTTTTTTTTTTTTTTTTTAATTTATGTTGATCCATGTTGTATTTTGTAACCATGTTATATGTTGTATTTTTTTTGTAATGTCATTTTTTAATATGTGACTTTTAAATCTATTGCCCTTCCCATTACATTCATAGTTTGCATATCCTAAGGCCTCATGCACACGACTGCTTTTGTGTCCACGATTTATCCGCATATTTGCGGATAAATTGCGGACCCATGCACACGATCGCAATGTTCCCAGATCCATGTGGGGGCCACAAAAACTCAGAACATTTTACGGTCCGGATTGGATATGTGGCTTCACAAATTGATGACATTTTTTATTGTTGTGGATCTGTGAATCCGGATGACACATGAATGCACAACAAAAGGTTTTTTGCAAGTAAATGGACCGCAGCATGTCTGGTTTTGCGGCCCTTTGATTTCCTCCAACCTAATTAAAAGTACTTGACAATTATATTGACTAAGCAAAAGTAAGGAGTGTGAATACTTATGATGTGCACCGTGTGTATATATGCCAAAATAGTGAACCTGCCTAATTGCTTCCACAACTGTTAAATTAAAAGGGTTTTCAGAACACAAATAGAAGTTTGGCAAAACTGCCCTATGAGCGGCAGATGGATCTCATGTTCTTAAATGTTGTACTTGTTTCAAACTCCTATAGGAATATACTACTTAATCACTTACAAAAGAATGCTGCATTGTATTATATGGATAATAAGCCACTTTTTTTCCCCGAAAACTTTTGGCATGTCATAGAGAGGGTCCGGGTGCGAAGACCACGACCGGGGCTGAAACCGAGATGCAAAGCGTCTATGAGCCAGTTTTTAGCCTATCGAGGAGAGCCGATCACTGCTGAATGTGTTGAGTGCTCAGTTGAGTGGTATTATACCTCAGTTTCAGCTATGTTAGGGGCTGTCACCATAGGTGCGTGGACCCACTTGGCCGTAGCGGGATAGCAGCTGGCCAACAGGATACCAAGTCAGTCTATAGTTTGGATAAGGGTACCTGTGGTAACTTCAGACCGTAGCGATGGTAGGCTCGGATAGGACCTTGGCAGCAGGCAGACACCAGGTGCAGTGTAACACGGAAGGCGTAGTATACAGCACAACACGACTCCAACTCTTTACGGCACAGGAACAAGGTAGCACTGGATACAGGTAGCAAGAATGGGAACTGGAAAACACTGAGGGACCATTTGCAAAGACTAACATGGGTAACACAACAACGCTCAGGTAATGAAGGAAGGGGCAGTGCCCTTCTTATTGTCCAGGGTGATCTTGGGCTAATTTGGTATATAATTCAGGTGAGGAGGAGATGCGGGCCAGTGCTCACTGATCCATGGCTGTGGCCATCAGGGGGAGAGTAATCCCGACTGTCCGCGGCCATGGGTGTTACAAGGGCTCAGCAATCGCCCCCCCCCCCCCCCCCGCCGATCAACACTTCTGATTATGTCTCAATGGTATATCACGTTTTCTGATAGTTACTCTTTAAGGGGTCATCTCATTCCTATTTGTAATGAAGCTGCCCAGCATTCAGCTCATCCTGCTTGTCCGGTTTTTAAAACCCCAGCACCCAGCTGTTCTCCGATAAATGGCTGTCCATGTACTACATGGGTGAGTTGGGTCTGCCAGAGTAAGCCCTTATTTACACGAACGTGTTTAACGTCCGTGATAGGCGCGTGAAAATCGCGCGCCTCGCACAAACTTATGTTAGTCAATGGGGCCGTTCAGACAGTCCGTGATTTTCACGCGGCGTATGTCTGCTGCGTAAAACTCACGACATGTCCTATACTTGGGGGTTTTTCGCACATCACGCACTCTTTGAAATCAATAGGTGCCTGAAAATCACACGCAGCACGAGGAAGCACTTCCGTGATTCGCGCGACCGTAGATAAAGAAATTAAGGAAAAAATAAAAGCACTTCCTTCATTTCTTTTTCTAAACCTCAAAACCGCGTGTCTTAAGGATGGCATATGCGTGAAAATCACGCAGCCACGCACCATTCACTGATGAACTGCAACGCGCGCAAAACGCTGCATTTTTTGCGCACGCAAAACGCACACGCTTGTGTGAATCTGGCCTAAAACCCATTCTATGAGGTCCATATGCCCTAATTGGTTATATGGAAAGGGGATTTTCTAGTGAGTCAACCCCCTTTAAACTTGGACCCGCCTAAGTTGCCTGGTGTGAAGCTTATAATCCTCTGTTATTGGGCAGTGGCATCTACAACATTTCTGGGTGAATCGGTCATATTCTACTGCAGGTTCAAAACTTCTTCTAAAAAGACTTTCTGCGATTGGATTCCATTGATTCCATTGATTTTTGTCTAGACTACAGGTCATTAAGTGAGGCTGATGAATATTCAATCCTTCATTCGAATAGTCAACCAAGAGGTTGATTCCCTTAGTAAATCTAGAGGAACTTCTTCTTGGCTCTAGGAGTGTCCAAACTAGGTCAACTCTCGCAAATTTGCTGTGCCTAGCATACAGAGGTTTCGAGACATGACGATTACTCAATTAGATGCGTGTATACAACAGTCGCAACAAAACGAGATCTTGCACCTCATTAAAAAAAAAAAAGTGTTCCTGTTTTTGTTTTAAACGATGCTCTGAAGTCTTGTCCTTTTTGAAAATAGGGTTAAATTATTGGCTATAAGTTCTTTGTAGAAGGTAATGAAGATTTGTCATAAAGTCCTATAAGGGTAAACACAAATAATGTAAACTTTATAGGGAAAACTCTAGCATAATATTTCCTAACTAGCTCTCCCTAGCATTTTATTTTCTGCTCACAAAGGTTTATCCTCGAAAATATAAAGTGTTTCCCGGTCTGTCTGTGTGTGTTTCTCTCACTCTCCCTCTCTTTCTCGGTCTCTCTCATCATTCGTTTTGTGTTTTTGTTTTTACGTTGGTGGTTTGCGTTTGTTATTGTGCAGCTGGCACCGTGCCTGCCCTGGGATTCTGCCAGAGCTTTGGTACAGTATGTACAGTGCTGAGAGCCAAGTGTATCATCATGCAAGATTACAGATACATTCTTTTTCTATTTTCCTCCCTGCTCTAATGTAACCATGGGTGGAGCAGAGAGTGCAAAACCGGGGCAGTGATTTTAAAGTGTCCACATGACTCTATCCCAGTGCTGAAGACACAAACTGGCTCTTAAATTCTGAGCAGATTATGAGATGGCAACTGTAGCGATCTACCCTGTGCCTTGGAAACGTAATATCTAAAATTACAGTATATGTGTAATACATTTTCTTTAAAGATTTTATTTTACTACAGGCGTGTGTTTTATTATACACCTTTTAATTGCCTGTCCTGTAGTCTTTTTGGTGATGTAGCATTAGGGGTTGCTCATGTAACACCATAGGTCATTCAGGCACCCAAAGAGCAGGATTTTCTTAACCTATAATTGCAAAATAATGTAAAAACGCGCTTAAGACTCCTCTCACTATAAAGATCAATCAATTTATTTTTTTATTTTTATTTTTTTATTTTTTTTTGTAAACCGTGCCCATTTTAGAAAAAAACACACTTTGAAAACTGTCTCAGAAGTTGGCATACAAAAAAAATAAAAAATATAACCCCCAGACCCTGCTTAGTTTTTTAGAAGCCATAAACACATTCAAGTGTAACGCACATGAATAAATGAGGTTCATTAGGTAGTTGGACAGGTAAATGGATGTCTAATCCACCTATGCGTTGCGTATACATTTGTATAATGGCTAAGGAACTATCCGGGGCTGGAACCAGATGTGTCTGAACCCTCAGCATCAGATACTGAGAAGTGAGATCTTGAGCCTACAAGTAAACAAATTAAAAGGAGCTCTGTGCAGTCTCCCCACCCCCTCCCTCTCCCCTCCCTTGCCACTGCTTTTGACCACACTCGGTACGCTGTGTTACTCTTCCTTGGCACTCATATACTCCAGGCATAATGTCCTAATTGTTCCTGTGTCATTCCATCACGGAGCCGGGTACATTATATTCCTCTGAGTGGAATGACACAACGTGTATTTTTGTGTATTGCGCACTAACCCCTCACAAGACTAACTTGGATGAGTGTTCAACTATTTCCTAGCCAGAGCGAGAAAGTGTCTTGGGCTTCTTGACCTACAAGTGGGTTAATGCTACTAAACCACGTGCTAAAGCAGATTTTATATGCAAGCCATTTCTAGATTCTTGAACAAAAACTTTTCAGGGTTTGTATCTAGGGGTGTATAGCAAAACTGCTGCACGGTGGGGTACTAGCCAAATGCTGCAGCTCCATAGCCCCTGTATTCTAGTGATCAGTAGTGAGTCTCAGCCCGACAGACCCCACTGATCACATCTCTATAAAGTAGGAGTACGTTGTTTTTTTCTTATCTTTTTACTTTTTGATAAAAATTGGAAGCTTCAAGGCTATAGATTGTACTAAAGACTCTGTTCTGCCTGACATGTCCCTGATGGACAGATTTATACTAAGTAGTTACCAGGTCATTTTTAAGCTCTACCATAGATTCCATGAGAAAGGGATGGGTGAAGGACTGTCTTACTTCTAGGGAGACCTAAGAGGGAGGAGGAGCACCTTCTAAGTCCTGAAATAAAAGGAAAGTTAGGTCCACAAGAGTTAATATGGCTGATAACGGTTGTGTCAGACAGCTACTTCCTGTCCCAGAGACTGACATCTGGAGCATGAACAGCTGACAAAGACTACATATAATCACTGTATATCGAGATTCAGTACTACTTTTTGCGTTTAAAGGGGTTGTCCACTACCAGACGACTGATGACCTATCCACCAGATAGGTCATCAATAGATCATCAGTGTGGGTCCAACACCATGACCCCACACCGATCATCTGCTCCGGCCTGCGGGCACCGGATGTTATTGCCCAATATGCGATGTACGGAACCGGAAGCAGTTGGCTCCATACATTGCATAGTGGCCGTGCTGCAGAACTCCAGCTCCGCTCCTATTCACTTGAATATGAGCACAGCTGTAGTACTACAGCTCAGCCGCTATTCCATGGCGGGAGCCAACTGCTTCCGGCATGTTTGTCCTGTGCCCGGTCCGTACAGTGTGGGGTCCGGATATCTGACCCCCACAGATCATGTACTGATGACTTGTCTGGTCATCAGTTGTCCGGTAGTGGACAACACCTTTTAAGGCCGGGATCACACACCGTTTTGTTGGGGCCAGATGTTGATCCAATAGGAAGAAAAGTTATAAAGAAAAGACTGATGCAACTCCTTTGTTTTGTGTGTGGCTCAAAAAACGTACCCAAAAACTGCATCAAAACTGTGTGTGTGACTCTGGCCTAATAGTGGTCCATGTAAGATCTTGTCTATCGTATGACATGGAGTACTCAAAAGCCATGCAAAGTAACAATCTCTCAACAGACTAAAGTTTATCAGGCATATTTCACTATAGATATCAGGTGGGAATGAGCAGTCTGGCTGTATCCAAGGACCATGTAAGTAATCGACTTTACTTCCTAAAGATGCCAATGAGGAAGATCATTTTCAACTCCATTGGCAGTGTTTTAACATTCAGGTGGTTGATCTATGTGTACCTCATAAACGTTTAACGCCTCCAAGGCATAGTCGTCCTGTATGTTCTTCTAGTTTGAGAAATTGGACTTGCTTTACTATATGGAAAGAATATCCATGCACATTTGATGCCACCACTTACTAGTACAGTAGACCGTGCCCTGCCGTGGCAAACCACTATTGGATCTGGGAATGTTTGCATACTTTATCTTCCAAGTTTTCTTCTGCACCCTTTAAACATAGATTCAATATTCACCTGACTTCGTATTTCAATATATCTGTTGCATGAACATATTGAGTTACAAGCACACCCGCAGTCTAATTTGCAATGCACCTTGATCGGTAAACCACTGTGGTCTGGTCATAAATGGGTTAAGTTGGCAATACATTAGTGATATAGCCTGGTATTTGCATGACCTTATACACAACAATTTTATGCCAGCCATGAAAATGGAATTTTGGTCTTTGCCGTGTACTCTGGCTTACATATATTTAGGGTGCAGTCATTCATGCGGTATCCCCTCGTCGTACACAGCCATCATTATCAACCCAAACCTATATCCTCATATGCAGGGTTTTGAATAATCTTCCATGTCGCTGCTTGTATTAGAAATCTACTATCCATTGTCCTTTTATGCGTACAGATGTGCCAAAGGCAAACTCCTCATTACTACAACTCCTCGTGATAATGCAATGTTTTACATAGGACTGCAGGCGACCCAGTTTCATTATGTTAACTCTGGGACTGCATCGTTATAATGGCTATTATCAAAGTTAAGTTACAAATCCAGCTCTACTACATTTTTTAACCATTCTGGGTCATACTGTACATGTTTCCAGCATGACCGTTTAGTTTCTATAAAGAGCACAAAATAAAGTGTCAGCTCGGAGACTCCTCAAAACTTTGTTGTTTTTAATATGCTTATGTTATTTGCAATCAGTCGTGTGACTACAATTTCATAGAATTTATATTTCGTGTCTTAAACGGTTATAAAAGCCTACATGTAAAACAATACAATAAATGTGGATGGGACGCCTTGTTTGTACACAGCCCTGGGCCAAAGTCTGGCCCTCGGCCGGCACCCCCATCCTTTTCCCAGAGTGATGTCATGGGCGCACTGGCAGGTCTCGATGTTCTGCCAGCATTCCACAGCGTTTATGATCACTCGCAGATGTGAATCCAAGAACACACTGTACCCAGAGACGAAATTAATGCAGGCTTGAGTGCTGTCCAACCCCGATACAGAGGAGGGACTCGCTCTGGGAGGAGGAGGGGGTGACAGCGCAAACTATTTAATGCTGTTTATAAATTATACACCGCCTGATGAAAAATACATCCCCCTCCCTTCCTCCTCCCTGCCTTTATTTTATCCGTGCCCTGACAGCCGGAGAGAGGCTCAGTGTGGTTTGAGCTCCTGTTTTGGCAGCTCTCATAGAAGACATATTTCATAAACTAATACAGGGGGTGGTGATTTAACTGGCTATAAGGTGGAGGAGCTGGACTGGGGTCTCGGTACTCTGTGACTTCTCTAATTATTCCTTTTTATTTTCTATTATGTTTTCGAAACCATTACATTGACTTTTTTTTTATTTTGTTAGTTTTTTTTTCTTTTTAGCCTTAAACTCCTGCTCTCCATTATTATTTTCTGTGCTGCAGAAATAAACTCTTAGTTTTATGAATTATCCACAGCCAGGGCATTTTGGGATTAGGTGTGAGATAATGGTGCTTTTTTTTCCTTTTTTTTTTTTTGTCTATGAACCCCATATATTTAGATGCAGAACTACAGCTTCCAGATCTCCCTTTCAACCATTCTTTCACAATGAGCTTTCTTTTGCAAACTGGTGTAATCTATTTCCAATTCCCTTTTAACCCTTTTAGCACAGCTCTATGATGAACTAAAACTTCCAGCTTTTAACCTGCAAATCACATTGAGACGCATGTAAAAAAAGAGAAAGTGGTTTTCACCGTTGCAACCCATTATATCGTGACGTTTGGCATGCTCATGGTTGTGCGGAGATGTTTTGTACTGAAATACCTTGTTGCATGTGGATGACTTGTGCAGGTCACAATCTGTAATAAGCTCCTAGGTGTGGTTTAGAGATGCATGAACAACTGAAGTGTGTTTTATTAAAGCAAAATAAGGTGAGTGGTAAGAAGCTCTAACATGTCCTCTGTATTTGATCCAAACTCCAACTTTTTTTTTTTTTTTAAATCTATTTTTATGGGATTTATCTAATGGGTTGCCTATGCTGGCACCTCCTGTCCTTCTTCTTTTTTTTTTTTTTTCTTCAGGAGATAATGGCACTAGAAGGGTTAACCCACACATAGTCCTAGGTATGGCAAAAGCATCTCCGCTACTAATGTTTATCGCATGCCCAACAGGCAGCTTGGTTTAAAGCTCTGCGTTGTTGCTAAGTAGCAGCTCTTCTCCTCCCTCCCGTACTGTAATGGGCTTATTTTGTATTCCATACAGCTCTGGGTCTTATTTTTGTATGCAAGACAAAGTGTTTTGATGGCGGATGGAAGCAGCCTGTGTCTAGAGGCTGTTTGGAGTTTGTTTTTTTTTTTGCTATGTACAGTACACACTGTGCTTTTTGAGTAGAACACAGGCTGTTCAATCCTGCATTGTTTCTGCTTCTTCTTGCTTTGAGAACATCCAGTGGTTAGGACAGGTCTGTCCTGAATAGTAGTGTTTTTACTGGTGTTAATTCTTTTAATGTAGATTCACGTGTATCCCCTGCCTGTATGACGTGATCACCAATAATGGATAAGGTGGTAACACAATGACAAGTACTAAACTGGTAAAATACATAATAATAATAGTGAATAAAATCTACGCGATTATAATCAAGCTTTCTTTTAAAAAAAAATGTATTTATATAAATACCTGTAGCTATCCTTCCATGTAAGGCAGAAGTCCTGGTGGACTATCCACTTTTTTACTGTATTATAAGGGACACCACTGGATCTCCACTTGGACATGGTGATCTGGTGTTTTTTTTTTTAGGAGGGAGCTCTTGGTAGACCGCTATTGGAACCGATTTGAATGCTGCCTCAAGCACAGAGCTTTGAAGTATTATTCACTGGGAGCCTGAAGAACTTTAGTTAACTTTAAAAGGTTATTATTTCCCAATTGAAAACCTTAATTTTGGTGGGACTTTAGGACCCCCAATATTTTAGTCTCCCCACTGCATTAATGAAAGAAGTGATGTCGTGGGCTGGCTTGGTGGGTATATAAGGTGTGAGATAGACTGTCTGAACACACATCACTCTTTGTTGCTATGGGTAAAAGGGGTGATTTATCAGAGTTGCAAAAAGGGATGATTATTGGCTTTCGGGCCAAGGTTGGCAGGATTTCTCAAACGGTGCAGTTTTGTGAACTTTCCACGTGTTGCTGTGGTGAAAGTGTATTGTGAGTGGACAAATGGCACCCTTGGGAATAACTGACGCGCAAACTGCGGAGCACCATGTGTCATTGATGTGAGAGGTGAAAGCCGGCTACAAAGGTGCGCCAGGTCTACACGACACTATACAGTGCAGCAGCTCACTGTGAAAATCAAGCAGGGGGCTACCAGACTGGTATCTAAAACAGTTCAGCGAACCCTACTGCGTATGGGGCCCTGAAGCAGACTGATGGTCACTGCTCCTGTGCTAACAAAGGTGCATCGGGAAAAAAACGCTTCAATTTGCACGGCAGTATTGGAATTGGACCAAAGATGATTGGTAAAGGGTTGCATTCTCCGATGACTCATGTTTTCTGCTTCATCGAACGGATGGACGTTGGCGTGTCAGGCGAGAAACATCAGAGAACAAACACCCTGCAACCGTTGCTGGAAGAACATAAGCTGGTGGTGGCAGTGTTATGGTCTGGGGAATTTTCTCATGCCCTTCTCTGGGCCACTCATCCATGTGGAAGGCTCTGAACCGATTTGGGTATGAAGACCATCCTTGCAGATCACGTCCACCCATACATGCTGTTTGTCTTCCCTGCGGCAGATGGAATCTTCCAGCAAAACAATGCGACATGTCACAGCTAGAAATGTCAGACTGTGGTTGGAAGAGCATGACCAAGATTTCAAGGTACTACCCTGGCCCCCTAATTTGCCAGACATGATCCCAATTGAGCATCTGTGGGACCACCTCATCTTGTTCTCTCCTATTGATTTCCCCCCCCCAAATGCACCCTCCGGCAAATATGGTATGCACTGCAGTCAGCATGGCTCTAGATACATGAGACAACCTACCAGCACCTTTATTGAGTCACTCTCAGCCCGTCTAACTGCTGTCCGTGCTTCACATGGTGGCTACTCTGGATATTAACTGGTGGTCATAAGGCTTTGTTCACATCTATGCCAGGGTCCCGTTTCGACGTTCCGTCTGAGTTTTCTGTCAGAACGGGATCCTGACTGGCAAAAATGGAAGCCATAGTTTTCCGTTTCCATCACCATTGATTTCGATGGTGACTGATCCGGTGCCAATGGTTTCCATTTGTCTCAGTTGTGCAAGGATTCCGTCGTTTTGATGGAAGCAATACCGTAGTCTACTACACTCATGCATAGATTTTCACAAATAAAATGGCGTTATTGCTGCACTTGTTGGAAAGGCTCTAAAGATGCAGATTGGTACCAAAACTGTAGAGATAATTCAGACATTTACTTTTAAGTGGCTCACTAGTTCTGGAGAGAAGATTTTATTGCTGCCATGATTCTACAGCAGATTTGTCCTCTTGAGTATTCTTAATGAATATTACTCAGTGAAGTTGTGTGTTTTTTTGGGATAAAGGATGCATGAGTAATCTAACTACAGGACAGAACCCGCCAGTTGAGGGTGTGAGACAATAGGGGGAGGGTACTCTTCAACTTTAGAAAGGGAACAATGCATAATTCACTCCTAGTATTCTTGTCATTCTATTACATTTGATCTGTGGACAAACTTCTGCGCCATCTCCGACTAAGGAAGAATAAGATCGCTTATCACTCTTGCCAGCTAGATTATCTGACCAATTCCAATTTTGACTAATGTAAACCCATAAGTTTTGTGATGTAGTTCAATGACCAAAACTGGCAGTGTATTCTAATGTACTTGCCGGTAGATCCTCATGTCAGCAGGAAATGCTGATGGCTTGGGGAAGAACAAGGTCTTGATCTTGCTCCATACCTTATTATCACTCTATATACGGTTTAACATGTAGAGGTCTTTAGACCTCTTGGCAAATGTTGGGCTACAGCTCTTGTGAAGAATGCAAAAGTTCACTTATTTTGGTGGTTAGTTTGATATTTCTTTTTGGGGGTGAATAAGAGGGTAAAGAGATCAGCGGTTCAAGGACCCCCTCGTCACTACTCTATTTATAAAATTGTAGATTACCCAGAATGCTGTTGAACTGGGGAAAGCTTTGTTTCATAACTTGAGAAGTCTCTTGGATTATTGTAGGTAACACCATAAATATCTTCATGTGCCAGAAATTATAACTCCGACTTCTGATAGACCTTCTAGTTCATATGTCATTGCTCTATTAGGTTTTATGCAAGTGTATGTATTAAAGTTTCCGTCTAGTATGGAGGTGTAATAAGGCACCCATACAATTCTATGGGTTCCTACTGTATCTCCTTATGCATCTGATTTCATATGGAGATTTTCCTGTGATTCTGAATTCTTTCCATCATATGCGGCACACGTGCTGCCATACACCCTACTGAACCTACACCCTACTGAACCTACACCCTACTGAACGCAGCTCTGTTTAGTAGACCTTCTATGAACATATTGCATTAGTTTATTAGAACTTGGTTAAAATATATATTTTTGTCACTTTAGTACAAATTATCCAATTTGTAGGTAATATGAAATAACTAACCTAGAACTATATTACCGGATAAACCTCATATAGCTCATAATTTACTGTAATCGCTATCAGTTGTACGCTTCCAAAACACAATTACATCAACTATGATCTGAAAGAATTATTAATAAAATGCAGTTTTTATGTGTAGATCATTTTAAATGAAACATACCAGTAAAGTACTTTCTCGCTCCTGTGCTGGAGTCACAAGGGTTAAATCGCATGCTCCCCAAAAGTGTATGCTACACGTGGTCACATTTTAGGTTTGGGTGGGCAGCGACTATTTAGGGAGGGGCAGGCAAGCTCTGTCTGAAACCCCAAAGAACAAGATAAATTTAAAATTGTAATTGGCTGACTTCCACAGGCTTGCGGCTCTTTTAATGAGTCATAATAACTTCATTTAAAGCCAGCTGAGCAGAAAATAGATTGGAAAGAAGCCGGGGGCCATTATGGATTTCTCTATGTGTGTGTGTTTGACAGCTTCTGTTGTAGACAGTCGTGCAAGGGAGACGTATTTATTAAAGCTTGTGGACTTGAATATAGGTGTGATTTAGTAATCATGGATTCCAAAACTAGGTCTAGACAAGCTGAATATTGATTCTGGTCTGCTTCTCCTTCTTTTCTTCAAAAGATACTTCATATGTAGAGAAAACATTGGGGTTAACGTGCCGAATTCCTCATGTGCAGTGCTTATAGCATGTAAAATGTCAACTTTTTCTGTGTATATGTTACTTTATTGAATGTTTCAAGCTATACATTAGAAATATGTGACTTTTACATGTGGACTATCTCCCTTAATGGAGGCAATCCCTTCTCAAAAACAAAGGCACTCAGGAGAACAGTCGTATTACATGCGTCCATTCGTGTGCCAAGTCCGCAAGAGCAGGTGTCCCTTTCATGTGACTCAACTTTAGTTAATAGAGTCCTGACCCTAATCTATCATTTCCAAATCATAGATAGATCAGTAAATTATAAATAGTTGACACTGAAAATCAAAATATGCCACAAAGCCGTAATAAAGCCTTCCATATATATCCAGAAAATACGGTTCGGCATTGTTGGGGGGATCGCCTGGGAAGCACCTTCACAGTAGCGTTAGGTCTTTTTTCAATCTAGGTTACGATTTATCCTCCAGTGTTGATCCATAGGAAGGTACAAAATTCTTCGGGCCTATTCACCTGCCACGGTCATTTTCTTATTCTGCTGTGACTATTGCAAAACCGCGATATGACCAACCTGTGAATAGACCCTTATGGGTCAGGAGCCAGTCTAAGGGGACAATAATTCCTTGTTAAATAGAATAAAGAGCAGTAAGGAGTAGTTGATGACATGTTGCTGCATATCTGATCTGTTTGCACACTTTAATGGTATGGCTAAGGAAGAATTTCAGGATGTTTGCTGATGTCACCTGACAATGGGTTTGTCTGTGACTGATCCCCTGCCCCAATGTATCCTCTGTGACCTCCCTCTGTGTGTGGCTGGCATGGTGTGACTGTTGGGTACAGTTTGTACCAGGCCACTGGCTCCTGTCCCAGCAATAAATCTACCTGTTAATATATTTAGAGTTTCGAGTGACACACTGCTACGTAAGGCTCGCTCTTAAAAAAACGAATACTTGGCAGGACTCTACAGTTCAGCCTGCCCTGTGCTAAACGCAACCAGCGTACTTAACCGCTTCACAGCCAGGTATGCTGATCTATAAGCTAAATGTGGGAGGAAAAAATCCTATACAATATTTAGAAATTTTTATTAGTGTGTTAAAATGTCTTCTACTTAAAAAAGATATTGATCACGTGCTGTCATAACAGGGCATGAAATTGATGACCATCCATGATCATTCTAGTCGTAGATCTTCTTTGGATGTCTAAAACTATATAGTCCCTTTGCTCCGTTTTGCCAATGGTAGAGGTTTGTCTCCTTTATCCTTTTTTTTTTTTTTTTTTTTTTTTTTTTTTTTCTAATGCCAAAGTCAGAAGTGGATCCAAATGTTATAAGGTATAAACAAAAGACTTGTCTGATTTTTGGGTCCACTTCTGTGTTTTGGTACAAAAAAAAACTGAGCCAAAAACTGCATCAAAATGACTTTCTGGTTTACAAAATCCATTTTCAAATACCATTTTTTTTTTTTTTTATTGAATTCAGGACCCTCAATAAGCCAGTGCAGTGAGAAGCTATAAAGTGTGTTTTTGTCTTGCTTCGGAGGACCCAGCATGTTCATGAATCCTATGGACAACCCATTGTTTTCAATTAGAACTGTTTAATGCTTCATTTCTCCGGTGGTGGCGCTGTAGGGTAACTGAACACTTGTTGCTGGGTTCCCCCAGTCTTTATATATGCTCCCTGGGATTAGTGTATAGTTAGGGAAACCTTCTAATAAAGTATTGTCCAAAGTGGACAATGTCTTTAACTGTAAAGCGGCAATTTTTTTATTTTTATATATATATTTATTTGCTTTCTAGAACACACCTGGATTACTGGTGATACCAGTTCTTAGTTATCACATAGACTGATTTTAAGGAGTTTTGTCCATATAATGACATATTTAACTGTGAAAAGCTGAGCATTTTAAGTAAACATGGCCCTAAATGCTCGCAGGTTTACTGTGTTAATCCGTCGGTGATGACAGAAGTTTTCTTTTTAATGTTTACTTTGCTGGAAACCAGTAAAGACTGGATTCAGTGGTCTGGCTGTGTTAAAGTTGATAGGTTTCCAAAAAGTTGAAATGAGTCCATTTATTATAAAAACCCCAAAATATCTGCTAGAAATAAAGATGTTGCTCATGTATCAAGAGTATTGGTTGTGAAACACATACAAAATTTTGCACAGGTATTCCGATATTTTGGTTTTAATCAAATCTGAAAACCTAGCTCAAGATTTTTCAGAATGTAAAAATAAGGCGTTGTTTCTTTTGGAAGCCACCCATAATCAGCAAAGACTATTATATGTAGGTCACGTTATTTTCCAATTGGGCGTTGTCCAGTATTACAAAAATACGGTTGCTTTCTTCTAAAAAACATTACACCTGTCCACAGGTTCTGTGTGGTATTGCGACTCAGCCCTATTCTTTACAATCGGGCTGAGCTGTAATAACCGACAACCTGTGGACAGGTGTGACTGGTTTTTTGGGGGTTTTTTTTTTCCAGAGGACGCATCCATGTTTTTCTAATGGACAGCCCTTTTTAACCATATTTTTTTTTCGTCGGTGACCGATTTTTAATACGGGTTTCCGAATGTCTCAAACTACATATTTATATGGGAATGTAAACCAGAAGCTAAATTAAAATTTGCAAAGCTTCCGTAAATGAAAACTGTGACCCAATTGTATATGTAAGTGAACGTGTGCTCATGGCCTGACACTTAATTACAAAATAGAATAAAAAATAACCTTGAAACTATTCCTGTATTGACTCATTCTCTGCCCTAGTAGCTCTCCCCCCCCCCTCCTTGTTTTGTTGACAATGATATATAAAAAAATAAAATAAAATAAAATAGCGGCTCCGGGAACACTCCGTACTAGCGATTTGAATTTGGCAGGCAGGGGCTGTTCCTGTACTGATAAGGAGTACTGTAAATAAGACTGTACAAAGAGCCTGCTATAAAGCGAGCTCTGTCTGTACGCATTGTTCTCTCTTCACTGGCTGGTGTGTATGTATTTTTTTTATTTTTTTTTCGGAAGACTGTTTTGGAACACAATGTTCTTCCTAGTCAGACCGAACATGCACATCTTGTTAGCAAATTGCCAGCATGTTTATTTTTGAAATCCTCAGGAATTTGGATGACACAAATATGAAAACTATTATTAGGATTATCCTCATCATTATAATTATTATTATTTTTTTCCGGAGATGGGGAGGCTAAAATAGAGCACTGTCTATGTTCCTATGGATGTATAGAGGTCTGCCTCGATTACACAAATACATGGTGTGTGTGTGTGTGTGTGTATAATATATATATATATATATCTCTTTGTCCGTTTTGAATAGGCTCTTGATGGAAGTGATATTATGGAAAGGAGTAGTTAAATTTGTCTTGGAAGGGGGGGGGGGGAGAAAAGATTGTCACAAGTAAGATCATATTGTCTGATAATGGAGAATAGTGGTCATAAAAGGTGTAATGTACTTTATACCTGTGCAGTGTAGTCGTTGGAAGGACATGATCTATTACATAGGGCCGATGTCTGACTGCTGTTCATTGGGCCCACCAGAGGAAATGTTCTGCGTAGATGAAGGGTGGGACCTCCAGAATCCTGTGTACATCCACTTTTATTGCATTGTCATCTTTATCGTAATCCTTGCGCGTGCACACCCACATCTCATTAGGTCGAATAGGTTATTTTGGAATCAACCCATAAGAAATGGATCCTAGTGGCAGATGATTGGCTTCAAATAGGGTTGTCTTCTGTGGTACCTTTTGCAGTCTGTTTTTGTGTTGATGCTTGGGCCCACCTAGGCATCCTCTGATACTCTGGTGGGCCAGTCTGACCCTGCACAGTGCAGCTTTACAGACCATTTATGTCTATTGGAAATTTGTGATCAAGATCTCTCTATGCTATTCTAACTTCTAAGATAGTTGAACTTGAATTTCTTATTAAAGATTATTTATGCATAACTACATTTGTCTTAATCGGGCATGATAACCCAGTTTTGGGTTGAGGGCCCTTTCTGGAAACTGTATAGTGCCAGTGGCATACATAGAAGAGGGGGCGCTGTTGCAAAGATCAAAATGGCCCTCCATTAGGCTCCAGTCACACAGCAGGCCTTTGTGTGCTGCCGTACCATGCAATGATCCTAGGTGTGAATATTTCTGTACGTATGGAGCATGCCACAAATTTTTTTTTTTTTCTTCGATCACATCCATACGGAATAGGTAAAGGCACATACACTTGTATGGGGGCCATATTATGGTTCTGTACAACCCGAATGTTGTATGGGGTTGATATGCAAGCCATCTTCATGAGGCATTATAGGGTTTATCAAGATAGGCCATCGATATTGGATCGGTAGGGGGCAACTTTCGGCATCCCCACCGATTAGCTGTTCAAAAGAAGTCGCTGCATTCATACGAGCGCCCCAGCCTCTTCATTGTTTACCTCTTGATTCATCCCTGTTTATACTCGCACGCGTCGTTACTTTTTTGTTTTTAGCGGCTGTGCAAGGTATTGCAGCGCTGTGCCATTCACTTTACAAAAATGTGAAGATAAAAAAACAGAGCGGTTTAATGTACATAAATATTCAACTCCTGTAAGTCAGTATTTTATGGAGCCGTCTTTTGCTGCAATTACAGATGTAAATCTCTTGGCGTAAGTCTCTATTAGCGCAGTACATCTAAACACTGGGAGTTTTGCCACTATTTTAGGCAAAACTGCTCCAACTCCTTCAAGTTAGATGGTTGCATTGGTATTCAGCAGTCTTCAAGTCATGCCACAGATTCCCTATATTAAATTGAGGTCTGGGCTGTGACTCTGCCATTTCATGACATTTTAAATGTTTCCACTTAAACCACTCCTGTAGCTTTAGCCGTATGTTTTAGGGTAATTGTTCTGGAAGGTGAACCTCAGTCCCAGTCTCAAATCTGACAGACTGAGACCGGTTTTCCTCGAATTGTCCCGTATTTACTGCCCTCCATCTTTCCTTCTATCCTGACCAGTTTTCCGGTCCCTGACCATGAATAACATCCCCACAGCATAATGCTGCCACCGCCATGTTTCAATGTGGGAATGGTGTTTTTGGGGTGATGGAAAGTGTTGAGTTTGCGTTACACATAGCGCTTCCCATGATGGCCAAAAAGTAAAATTTCAGTCTAATCTGACCAGAGAACCTTCTTCCATGGGTTTGCCGAGTCTGCCACGTGCTTTTTGGCAAACTCTAATCAAAACGTGTTTTTTTTTTTTTTTTTTTTGTTTTTCTTTCTGCAACCAATTGTTTTTTTTTCTCGCCACTCTTCCATAAAACCGCTCTCAGTAGAGTGTACGGCTTAGTGTTCCTATGAACAGATAGTTACATCTCTGCAGTGGATCTTCAGAGCTCCTTCAGGGTTATGTTGGTGTGTCTTTTTTATTTTTATTTTTTTAATCCCTGAATGCCCCCCCTGCCCAGTCTGTGAGTTTAGGTGGTCTGCTGCCTTTTGTCAGTTGTGCCATATTCTTTCAATTTTTTTATTATAATCCAATGCGGATCTATACTTCTCCACAAGTTTCTCTGACCTGTTTGGAGAGCTCCTTGGTCTTCATGTTGCTTGCTTAGGAGTATATCGGGCTCCGGGGCCTTTCAGAACGGGTGTATTTATACTGAGGTCATGTGACACTTTAATTGCACACAGTAGGATCTTATTCTCAAATGATTGTGACTTCTAAAGTTTATTGGTTTGACCAGACCTTTTTTTTTTTAACGGGTTTTATAGCAAAAATAATGAATACGTATGTACTAACAACTTTTCCGTTTTTATTAAAAAAAATAAAAAATTTTTTTTCATTAATTACTAAACAAGGTATTTTTTTCTCATTCCACTGTAACAATGCAAATTTTATGTAATAGATGTGACATCCAAATTTAAATACACTTTTTAATTCCAGGTTGTAAAGCAACATGGGGGGAGGGTAAGAGCAAGGTACTGTTTGCCCTCAATATACACCTATAAAGCTAAAGAATCACCTTGAGGCCTCCTTTTTTACTTTCCGGTCAAAAAAAAAATAAAAAAAAAATAAATATATATATATATATATATAATTGTTTTGTTTTTTGCTTTTTTTTTTTTGTAAAATTGTACTTTTTTTTTTTTTTTTTACTTTTTTTGTCTTACTAACCTACCACCAAAACAACCATGGGGAAAAAAAACCTATGTACTGGATTAGAACACCATGGCTGCTTTCTTCCAAACCGTTTCACATCTGTCCACGGGTTGTGCCGGATACTGCAGCTAAATTCTTGATGTGTTCAGAAATATAATAATCCCTGTAGGATAAAGGCATTTTTGGCCTTTAGTATCTAGCAAAAACGTTTTTTTTGTTTTTTTTTTCCTTATTAGTTTATATTATGCCTATTAAATTAAAAAAATTATATATTTAAACAAAACTTTAAGGATCTTGCACGGTCTTCATTTGTGACACAGGAAAAATCCACCTTTTATGTACGGTGTCTTGTCAACTGCCAAGAATGGCTTTTTCTCCGATCCCGGATGTTGTGGCAGTAGTGCGGCTGTTTTATTACAAGGAAAAGCTACGCAATTTTCTGATCTACTTTGAATACCATGCGGAATTAATGCAAAATGTCTGCTTTTGGTCATTGAATATGAACCTTCATTTCTTCAAGGTTATGTAAAAAAAATTTGTCATAAGATGCTCACACAAGGCCTTAGTAATAGATCGGAGCGGAAGACGGAAGGGGGGCCCTCCTCCGACCCTGTGCACTTTCGGCAACTCACAGATTGAGCCCCCTTCGTTCACATATGTTTTTGTTTGCATCAATAACCTATATATGTGAAGGAAGGGGGCCCGATCTGTGAGTTGCCGATAGTGCACAGGGAGGGGAGAGGGCCCCCTCCATCTGCCACATGGCCGTTCCGATCTATGCGCACGGTGTTTAGAGCAGCTGATCGGGCCCCCACCCCCTCTGGGCCCCTGTGCAGCCAGACCGGCTGCATCAGCGATATGTCCGCCCCGGGCTCCGCTCACATCTGCATTGTTTTAAGCTCTTTTTTTAGAAGCCTCTCTCACCTATTCCACCAAACATCCCAGACAAAATAGTGCAGCATGCACCGCTAATTTGTCCAGTAAAATGGCGGACGCCATGAAGAAACCCCAACGGATCCCATTAGTCAATAGGGGTTCCATTTGGCGCTGTTGGTGTCCGTTATGGAATAGATTAGTCGCTGCCGACTTTTTCAAAGTTCTGCTCCTATGACTGATCGGAACAACGGCCATGAGCAACGCAGATGTGACTAGTTTTCCTACGTGTTTGGATCAGATGAAGAAAAGCATAAGACCACTGTTCACACTGGCATTGATTTCTATTTTTACTATGATGATTCAACTATGATCTACCATGATCAGTTTAATGGATCAGTCATAATTTTTTTTTTATACTCCTCCCATATACGTAATGGGTCTGTCAGGTTTCTGTCATCTATCCTCCTTTTTTTTTTCTGGATAGAAAAACGCAGCATGCTACGCTATTCTGCACTTCAAAAGGCGACAACCTGACAGAAAAAACTGTCGTAAGTGTGAACTAAGCCTAAGACAATTGACAGCTGTGCCCTTTAGATGTAAGGAATAAGCAATGTTTTATAAATGACCGATGCCAGTGAGTGATGAGGACTCGTGTTGATACGCTCAGCGGTCTCCTGGGGGTACATACATAAAGCTTGGTTTGGTAATAAAAAATTTTTTTTATTTTCTTTACGCTCTGGGAGGTCGGAGTGGTGGCGTTCATCCCGATTTATTAATGTTTTTATTCATAGGTTGTCTTGGTTTGTTGTTACCATACAGTAAATATGGACCAGAATCACCATCTTTTTCGAAACTGTAGTTTAAGGTAATTTGGTTACATTTTGTCTGAAGAAGAAAATATTTTTTATATGTTTTTATTTTTCTTAACAGCTGGAGCCAAAGCGTTTGTATGTGAGCAGTGTGGAGCACAATTCTCTAAGGAAGATGCATATGAAGCTCACCGGAGGACGCACAATGGTTAGTATTGGCCACAAATTACTCTATTTACAGCAGCTTGAGCAATTCCTGCGAATATATCGAAACTGTATAGATCTATAGATTTCCTGTGCAAATGGGAGCCAAGGCTAGGGTGGCTATTTAAAAAAATAATTTTTTTGAAATGGTTGTCTTCATGTTTCGAGGTGTAAAGTGTTCTAAAATGCACCCCCCTCTATATTAAGTCTTGCTATTTAAGATCTTCCCGAATATATTAAAGAGGCTCTGTCACCAGATTTTGCAACCCCTATCTGCTATTGCAGCAGATAGGCGCTGCAATGTAGATTACAGTAACGTTTTTATTTTTAAAAAACGAGCATTTTTGGCCAAGTTATGACCATTTTTGTATTTATGTAAATGAGGCTTGCAAAAGTCCAAGTGGGTGTGTTTAAAAGTAAAAGTCCAAGTGGGCGTGTATTATGTGTGTTACATCGGGGCGTGTTTACTACTTTTACTAGCTGGGCTTTCTGACGAGAAGTATCATCCACTTCTCTTCAGAACGCCCAGCTTCTGGAAGTGCAGATCTGTGACGTCACTCACAGGTCCTGCATCATGTCGGCACCAGAGGCTACAGTTGATTCTGCAGCAGCATCAGCGTTTGCAGGTAAGTAGCTACATCGATTTACCTGCAAACGCCGATGCTGCTGCAGAATCATCTGTAGCCTCTGGTGCCGATGTGTCCTCGCTCGTCTGACACGATGCAGGACCTGGGGAAGTGACGTCACAGCGTGATCTCTCGAGAACACGCTGTGTGTCTGCACTGCCAGAAGCTGGGCGTTCTGAAGAGAAGTGGATGATACTTCTATACACAACGCCCAGCTAGTAATAGTAGTAAAAACGCCCCGATGTACGCACATAATACACGCCCACTTGTACTTTTACTTTTCAACACGCCCAGTTGTACTTTTGCAAGCCTCATTTGCATAAATACAAAAATGGTCTTAACTTGGCCAAAAATGCTCGTTTTTTAAAAATAAAAACGTTACTCTTATCTACATTGCAGCGCCGATCTGCTGCAATAGCAGATAGGGGTTGCAAAATCTGGTGACAGAGCCTCTTTAATTATATCCAAGAATTTAACATACTAGTCTTATAACTTTTCACCTATATCCTGCCCATTTATATGTCGAGAATTGGGCAATACCGTTGTTACTACTTTAGATAAAGGTATCTTACAATACATATACTAGTCCTTCTCAATGAATTAGAATATCATCAAAAAGTGAAACTCATACTTATTATATAGATTCATTACACAGTGATCTATTTCCAGCATTTTTTATTTTTTTTGTTTTTTAATGTTGATGATTATGGTAACCATTAATGAAAACCCAAATTTTTGTGTCTCCGAAAATTAGAATATTATATAAGCCCAATTTCGAAGCTGATTTTTAATACTGAAATGTTGGCCTACTCAAAAGTATGTCCAGTATATGCCCTCAATACTTGGTCGGGGCTCCTTTTGCATGAATGCGGCGTGGCATGGAGGCGATCAGCCTGTGGCACTGCTGAGGTGTTATGGAGGCCCAGGTTGCTTTGATAGCGGCCTTCAGCTCGTCTGCATTGTTGGGTCTGGTGTCTCCTCTTCCTCTTGACAATACCCTATAGATTTTCTATGGGGATTAGGTCCAGCGCGTTTGCTGGCCAATCAAGCGCAGTGATACTGTGGTTATTACACCAGATATTGATATAACACACTGCACCTGACCACACTGCCAAAAGTACCAAGTCCAGAATCAGCGCAGCCATCTACCAGCAAACTCGCCTGACCTAAACCCATACAGAAAACAGCGTTGCACCTGTCCACAGGTTGTGTGTGTTTATTGCTGCTCGGCCCCATTCACTTCAATAACAGCAGAGCTGAAATACCAGACATAATTCTTCCCATTGAAGAGATTCTATCAAGGCTGATAAGTTGGTGTCCTGGGAGTCAGACCCTGACCCATCAGCTGTTGAGGGCCTATCCGGAGGATAGGACATCAACTTTTACTGACTGGAAAACCCCTTTAATCTTTAAATAGTCTAACTCTTGTGTGATCTAACCCATGACTGTTTGTCTCGGATCATACAAGTTTAAAATGCCTAAGTCAGATTATTTAAAGACTGTGGTTAAAGAAAAAAAAATCTCCGCTGTAATGCGCCCGTGTTAGTGTACCTGGCACATGTTCTTACATAAATAACATGATAGTAATTGGCTGACCACTCTCCATTAATCTACACAGGAGTCGTACTTGTCAGACACTAGGTGGCAGTATTGATAACAGACTGAAACGTGTAGAACATGGTGCCAAATCTGAAGTTGTAGAATGGATTAGAGAATCATAATCGTGAGTGAAATGATGTATGAGAATAGTTTAGAGGAGAGAGGCTCTTTACAAACATTGATAGGGACTGTTTTTTACAAGAAATGTAAATTGCATTACATTGATGAATATTGGAAAGCCAGTGCCAAAGTAGTTTTGCATAACAATCAGATAATTTTTTTTTTTTATATTCCCATTGTTAAATCGTATAAAAATATTATTTTTTTTAAATTAAAAATGAACACCAGAACTCAGACCCAGAAGCCATGTTTCATTCTCGGGTGTGGTATCCAGAAGTGCTGATGGTCATCGAGAATTGTCACCTGCCCATTTTCAATAAAGCTAGTGACTTCTGGTTTATAAAGGGCCATGGAGATTGGAGGTGTCACCTGTGTAGTTCAACTCTTGGTGGGGGTTAGTAACAACCCTTGCAGTCCAAGTGTCCTGTGAAATGCCGGGGTCCTCATCGCATTGTTCAAAGTGTATAATATTTTTAAGATTTTGCTTTAACGCACTGTTTATTACAGGGCTAAAATGGACATTAAATTGTAGACACATTAACATTGTAGAAGACACTGATAAATGGAGGGATTAAAAGAAAAAAAAAAATCATTCCGTTAAGTAAAGGTCCAAGGAAACACCAATGTCCCGTAACTAATAGACTCTAAGCAGCCGTTACTTTCATTGGTCTGACTTTCAGAATATTGATCACGGCTGATATATGGCTCCTATAAAACGCCATGATTTGCATAGTTTTCACTCTGTTAGAATAATGTAAATGTTGGTTCATTATCTTCCTACATAAACTGTAGTTGTTGGTAGATTAACTTGCTGAAGAAAGGTCTATGTAGAACAAGTTTGTGGAGGTGAGATGGCTCCGGAGACAACATTTTATACCCTCTATTCTGTTGTAATCCTAAAAAGGAGGTAGAGCAATGGTCCCATTGATGTCCTCCAAAGTACGGGCATTTTTACTCATTGGCATATGGATGATGGACTACCAAACCCACTCTATATTTTTGGGCCAGCCTATCCATTTTTCCCATAGCCATCGCTCCATTTTCAAGTTTTTTTTTCTTCTTGTAATGGTTAAACATACCGGAATCCAGTTCCCTACCCGTGACCTTGATGTACCAGCGTCTGACTTTAGCAGCTTGTGGTTTCATCAGGAGCCTCCAGGTTTCTATACAGTATCACATCAGCATCCCAAAATAGGTTGAAACCGGTCACCAAGACAAGTCCACTCTAAATTATCCATGAAAATGCTGCTATCTATGTCAGTGTTACATTCCTATGATGTTATTTACAGTTAAAGAGCATCTTGGTATGAATAAAGAAAGTATAACCCCTGCAGTATGTGAGTGCCCAAGCCTAGGCATTATTACTTTATGCCAGAGCCACACTATGTTTTAGAGATCGTTTTTTGGCACGGCAGGACCTCCTAACAAGACTGTCCAAACAACAAACTTTCTTTACATTTTATGAAGAATGATGAAAGAAAAGAATACATTGTTTTTTATTTTAGATCGCCTAAACTAGCAATAAGCTGATCATGTTGTTGTAGCACTCGGGGTTGTCCACTTTTCAAAAACATTTCAAAAGTGTTCAATTTTCCTGCAGTGCCGCTACAGGAGAGATTAGTCATTGCATGATACCTGTTGTAATGAATAGGCGGTCTGTGTAATCCAGGGACAGACTGGGTCCTCCAGAGAAACAGAATCTTTGTAGCCACTCTGATCTTGAGCTAAATGATGGAGGTCTTGAACGAGGGATCCTCAATGTTCACTCGAAATACCCTAATAGGGTATTTGTAAACCTAAACCAGACGAACCCTTCAAAGTCTACCTGTTACCAGCTGGTTGGCCTCTATGTTCTGCCGATCAGCTCAGTAGGAATGGTGATCAGTAAAGCAGGATGAACATAGAGAACTCTTGAACATTGGAGTCAGACCCTTCTCTTTCCTAAGACATATTGGAAAATCTGTTTAGGCGTTATGTATTTTATCATCTGCGCTCAGTCTGTTCCTTTGCACAACCCAATTATCACCCTGATTGTCAATTTGGGGAAGAAAATAGAACTATATATAACCACAATAAAAGTTGTCACATTTATGGTAAATAGATACATTGCATTAACCGCTCATCCCTTTAAAATGGCTGCCTCCGGTGTGAATAATGCCAAGTCCACCCTTATTATTGCCACTCACAGAAACTGAAGTGGCCTTTCAGCATTGATCTATTTCTATATGTAACTTTTGTCTTTAGCTTTTACGGTGCCCCCCTCCTCCGATTGTAATCTCCACCTCAAACTCCACATATTTTCCCATGACAATGCCATTGGTTAGGGATTAGCGGTTTGGCAGTTTTGACCTTTCACCTCCAGTCCACAAAAGCAACATGATTATGGAATGGGAACAGGTTTTCCCTGTACTTTAGATAAAGTATTACCATGGCAAACCCCTTCTATAGTCATGTAGTGGCCAACATAAGGACCTTCTCGTTCCGGCTTATCATTTTTAGATCTATTCCTACAACGTATTTGACTTCGATTTAACGTTTCTCGTTGAAGAAAGCTGTAATTGTTCAAGGATTCTTGTGTGACTGTAATTTATTGTGTAGTGAATGTCTTACTACCTATAGGCTGCCCTCCTTTTGTCTGATCATATGTCATTCAATCTGTCCACATTTATGCAGAATGGTGCGATACATAAAATAACAGAACTATTGATCTTTCCATAGCAACCCGCTTTTTTCACACACAGTTCCAGAATAGTTCCCTTTAAAGCTTTAGGATTGATTTTAAGCTTTGTCCAGTCACAGGGTCATCTCGTGCTTTGACCTAAAGCCCTGCTTCTTTGTATATAGAGGGTCTGATCAGTATGCAGACACAAAGCTCCCCCTCCCCTCGTCTTTATCCCACACTTATTTTTCTTTAGGAAACCAGGGTGATGAGAGGGAACAGAAGGGGATATTCCCTTTTCCCTCATTTTAAAAGCTCTGGGGAAAATCTGTTATTTACAATTCTCCTCTACAACTGTATCTGTCTGGAGCAGCTAGGAAATACATCCGTGTTATTATGATCTTCGATGATGTGTCGGATGTTTTATGACTATAATGGCCTCTGAGTGTTAAAAAAAAAAAAAAGCCAAAGTCAAGGAAACCTTTTCAAAAGTACAAAATGATTAATGAATTGTGAGGGGAGACAAAACCTTCCTTATGTGACCTGGTATTAAAACTAGGCGACCAAAATTTGATTGTTTGCCCCATCTATCTACATGTGTTGTAGAGTCTTTATGTGAATAGCGCATATCCTCATAGGAAGTTCTTATTTCCATCTCCAAACGGCTGGGACTTGTCCATTGATGTAAAGACTTGGCGGCGACAATGATGAGCAGTCATCGGAGCACTCATCAGGAAGAAGGCATACACGAAAAGATATTTCTCTCGATCATTTGTATTATAAAAAAAAAAAAAAAAAAAAAAAGCATTCGCATTGTTTCGATGATGGTAAACTCAATGATACTGTTGGGGTCTTTACCACTAATGGTTGAGAGAAAGTTTAAGCCTAAACGAGAAGTGTTTCAACCGATTGAGCAGGTTTACATTGGTCGGAACGAATCTTTATTTATTTTATTTTTTTTTAGTATCTTTTTAGATGTTACAATTAAAGGGAAGGTGTCATGTATTTTATTAATTTTTTTAATTATTTCTTTTAATATAATAAAAATATTATTTGTGTTCTCATTTTTTAACTTTTTACTGTATTCATACTTTTACTTCTCTATGGGGGCTGCCATTTTTTTTTTATCTGTGTCGATTAACGACACATACAGAGATGCTATACGGCACATACAACCCCATAGAGAATGCGAACGGGAGCCGTTCCATTCTCGGAAGCGTGCGCCGTCTGGGAACGGCGTATGCCCCGCTCCCACACAGACCTAAACAAAGTAGAGCGCCATTTTCATGTGGACCTGAAGTCGCTGCAGGACAGTAAGATGACGACTTCCGGCCATATGTTCAACTTTGTTAGACCAGCAGAGGCGTCAGGAGCAGGTAATTTATGTTCGTGTATGATGTGTGTATTATGTTCGTGTAGGTTTGTGTGATACTGTCTTCTGAGCCCTGTATCTAATCCTCCTACCACTGTGCATTCGCTCAGAAAATGGCGGCACACAGTGTAGGAGGTTTGAAGACATTCGAACCCTTCCTTCTCCTGGCACTAGCCAGAAGAAGGGAGGGGGGATTGTGTGAGGACACTAGAGGAGAGTGTGTCCACCCCAAATGTGCAGCATAAATCAATGAGGTTGCTTTACCACATTGACCATGCTGCAATTTTGGGAACTGCTCCCTCTAGTGGCCAGCACATGGAAATGTTATAAATTAGAATCTAATTTATAATATTTCCTGACTTGTCAAAATTTTGTAATAATTGAAACAATGTGTAATCCCTTAAATACTAATTGTTTAACTGAAATTTTTTTTAATAATTTCTAGCGACACATTCCCATTAACCCCTTCCCGCAATTTCACGTACAGTTACGTGATGGGAGATGGTGTTTTCCCGCAACTCCACGTAACTGTACGTGAAACAAATGGAGCTGGCTCAGGAGCTGAGCCAGCGACATCACCGCCGGGTGACAGCTGTATGTTACAGCTGGCACCCTGAGGTATCGGGCAGGAACGGAGCTAGCCTCCGATCCGACCGATTAACCCCTCACATGCTGCGTTTAATAGAGATCGCAGCATGTGAGGAATTTATAGCCACCGGCACCCCAGCAACGGCGATTGGAGGGCTAATATTTACCTCCCGGTCTGCCTGTAACGGAATCCTCCTATGCCCCTTCGTTGGCAGGGCCCAGGAGGCTTCCGGTAACATCGGCAAGAGCCGGCGTCATCAGCAGTGGGTGTCCGCTGTATGTTACAGCGGACATCCCACTGTAAAGGCAGGAACCGGAGCTATCTCCGATTCCTGCCATTAACCCCTTCAATGCAGCGATTCAATGCAATCGCTGCATCAAAGTGGTTTGTATGAAATCGGCAGCCTGCCATGCGATGGCAAGGCTGGCGACTGTTACTATGGCTTCCTATCTGCCATTACGGAAGCCGATTAGGCCCCGCCCGGAGGCGGAGCCTGATCGGCTTGCTGTCAGTGAACAACTGACAGTTCTAATACATTGCACTACATAGGTAGTGCAATGTATTAGAACATCAAACAAACAGTTGGACCTTCAAGTCCCCTAGTGGGACTAAAGAAAAGTGTCAAAAAAGTAAAAATAAAAGTTGTAAAAAATACAGTAAAAGTTTCAAATAATAACACAACACAATCGCCCTTTTTCCCTTATCAAGTCATTTATTATTGAAAAAAATAATAAAGCCATACATATTTGGTATCGCTGCGACCATAACGACCTTAACTATAAAAATATTATGTTATTCCGCACAGTGAACGCCGTAAGAAAATAAATAAATACTGACATAATTGATATTTTTTGGTCGCTTTGTCTTCCAAAAATTGAAATAAAAAGTCGCATGTACCCAAAAATGGTACCTATAAAAACTATAACTCGTCTCGCTAAAAAAAGCCCTCCTACAGCTCCGTCGACGAAAAAATTAAAACCGTTATGGCTCTCACAACTTGGCGACAGAAAAAATCCATTCTCTTTACAAAAGTTATTTTATTGTGCAAAAAGTTGGAAAACGTAAAGTTCTATAAATTAGGTATCACCGGAATCGGACTGACCCGTAGAATAAATGTAACATGTAATTTATAACGCATGGTGAACGCTGTATAAAAAGAACTAAAAAAATATGCCAGAATTGCTGTTTTTTGGTCACCTTGCCTCCCCAAAAAAAAGGATAACAAGTGATCAAAAAGTCGCATGTACCAATAAAGACTACAGCTCGTCCCGCAAAAAAAACAGCCTTCATACCAGTACGTCTATGAAAAAATAAAATTAGTTAAAGCTCCAATAAGCCAGGAAATAAAAATATGCAGTTGTGCCGGCCCGAGGGGAACATTTCAAGTGGCGAATTATTATTAAGGCCCCTAAAATTAGGGAACCAGGAAGGTGAGGACCCAGACATCTCTGCTGGAAGCGACGGTGCCCGTATTATACCAGGACAACACTTCCCAGCAAAATTCCTCAAACTGCAAAGATCCCGAGTGTGGACCAAAAGGGGAATAAGTAAAGACCATTTATTAGTGCGACATCGGCCTGTGCAGAAAGGATTGCTTCACAGCGTAACACACATCTATGGATCATTTTATTTTTTATTTTTTTACCCCATTATTATACCACCTGAATATGCCCCTTATATACTCCGCCCGGCTTACATGTACACCCACATTATAAACGGAAACACCAGTAAGACTCAAAACAAAACTACTACAAGCAAAATCCACGCTCCAAAAGCCAAATGGCGCTACCTCCCTTCTGAACCCTACAGTGTGCCGAAACAGCAGTTTACTTCCACATATATGGCAACGCCATACCCGGGAGAACCCTTTTAACAATTTTTGGGGTGTGTATCTCCAGTGGCACAAGCTGGGCACGACATATTGGCATATCTATGGAAAAAAATCCCATTTTCACTCTGCAACATCGAGTGCACACCAATTTCTGCCAATCACCTGTGGGGTTAATATGCTCACTACACCCCTAGGTGAATACCTTGAGGGGTGTAGTTTCCAAAATGAGGTCACTTCTGGGGGGGATCCACTGTTTTGGTCCCACAGGGACTTTGCAAATTGCGACAAAGCGCCTAGAAACATATCGAGCAAAATCTGTACTCCAAAAGCCAAATGACGCTCCTTCCCTTCTGAGCCCTACTCTATGCCCAAACAGCAGTTTATGACCACCTATTTGGTATTGCCGTACACAGGAGAAGTTGCTTTACAAGTGTTGGGGTCCTTTTTTCATTTATTTGTTGAGAAAATGAAACCTTTCCAGCTAAAACTACGTCTTATTGAAGAAAAAAAAATTTTTTTTATTTTCACTGCCCAATTCTAATAAAATCTATGAAACACCTGTGGGATCAAAATGCTCACTAAACCCCTAGATGAATTCCTCAAGGGGTGTAGTTTCGTGAATCTAGTCACTTTTGGGCAGTTTCCACTGTACTGGTACCTTAGGAGCTTTGCAAAAGTGACATGGTGTCAAGAAACCAATCCAGCAAAATCTGTGCTCCAAAAGCCAAATGGCGCTCCTTTTCTTCTGATCCATGCCGTGTGCCCAAACAGCCGTTTATGACCACAAATGGGGTATTGCCGTACTCCAGAGAAGTTGCTTTACAAATTTTGGGGTTCTTTTATTCCTTTATTTGTTGAGAAAATGAAACATTTTGAGCTAAAGCTACGTCTTATTGGAAAAAAAAGGCTTTTTTTTTTATCTTCACTGCTCAATTCTAATAAAATCTATGAAACCCCTGTGGGCTCAAAATGCTCACTACACCCCTAGATGGATTCTTCAAGGGGTGTAGTTTCCTAAATGGGGTAACTTTTTTGGTGTTTTCACTGTTTTGGTCCCTTAGGGGCTTTGCAAATGCGACGTGATCTCCGCAAACCATTCCTGCTAAATTTGAGCTCCAAAAGCCAAATTGTGCTCTTTCTCTTCTAAGCCCTGCCGTGTGTCCAAACAGCCATTTATGACCACATGTGGGGTATTGTTTTACTCGGGAGAAATTGCTTTACAAATGGAGTGGTGCATTTTCTCCTTTTAGTCCTTGTGGAAATTAGAAAAAATTAGCTAAACCTACATTATCTTTGAAAGAATGTAGATTTTCATGGCCTACTTCCAATAATTTCTGCAAAAAACCTGTGGGGTCAAAATGCTCACTATACCCCTAGATAATTTCCTCAAGGGGTATAGTTTCCAAAATGGGGTCACTTTTGGGGGATTTCCACTGTTTTGGCGCCGCAAGAGCCTTTCAGACCCGACATGGTGCCTAAAATATTTTCTAATAAAAAGGAGGCCCCAAAATCCTCTAGGTGTTCCTTTTGTTTCTGAGGCCTGTGCTTCAGTCAGTAAGTGCACTAGGGCCACGTGGGGTATTTCTAAAAACTGCAGAATCTGGGTAATAGATATTGAGTTGCGTTTCTCTGGTAAAACTTTCTGTGTTACAAAAAAAATAGATGAAAAAAGAATTTCTGCAAAAAAAAAAAAAAAATGTGAAAATTTCACATCTACTTTGCCTTAATTCCTGTGAAACATCTAAAGGGTTGAGAAACTTTCTAAATGCTGTTTTGAATACTTTGAGGGGGTGAAGTTTTTAAAATGGGGTGACTTATCGAGGGTTTCTAATATATAAGGCCCTAAAATCCACTTCACAACTGAACTGGTCCCTGGAAAAATAGCCTTTTGAAATTTTCTTGAAAATGTTAGAAATTGCTGCTAAGGTTCTAAGCCTTGTAATGTCATAGAAAAATAAAAGGATGTTCAAAAAACAATGCCAATCTAAAGTAGACATATGGGTGATATTAATTAGCAACAATTTTGTGTGGTATTACTATCTGTCTTACAAGCAGATACATATAAATTTAGAAAAATGCTAAATTTTGGTGTTTTTTCACAATTAAATACTTAATGTATCGCGCAAATTTTGCCAGTAACAAAGTCCAATGTGTCTCGAGAAAACTATCTCACAATCGCTTGGATAGGTAAAAGCATTCCGGAGTTATTACCAGTGTCCTTAAGGGGTTAAATCATTTGGATCAGAATGTTTTATCAATGTAGTTAGTTTAGCCATACTGTATATACTGATTCCTATTAACAATGTGTCATCAAACTGACTGTGTGGCCATGTGTAAATACTGCACGGTACTCAAAAAGGGGCCCAAAAAGTAATGGATGTGCCTGAAAATAAAACCCCATCACTGCACTGAATAGGAAAATTTTTTACCTTGGGCATTTGGTGCAGGATCTAAAAAAAACATTGGCAATTTCCTGGATTTTAGAATGACGAGAGATTCATTGGACAGACAGGCACAACTTAAGGGGCGTGGGTCCATGTGGTGGTCAGGTTTGTGTATATGGCAGTGGTTTCCCTGAAACCTTACTGGCGGAGTTATAAACCCAGAACTACACCTTTTTTATACGATTCAACCTTTTGAAATGACAGATTAAAATACATTTAATTCTACATTCTAACAAGCAAGATCAATAGTCTTCAGAAATGTCATATGCTCGTCTGTATTTGTTTGTGACTGGCGTGTATTATAAAATTGGACTTTGGCTACCTTTCAATGAGTAACATGGTGGAGTATTGGGGGTTCTATACGATACACTCTTCTAAAGGTTTAAAAAGAGCAAAGCTTATGATTGAGTCTACCTAGAAGACCTTAAGGTTACATATGTTTGTTACAGTAGCATGGCAGCTTGTCTGGTGTCAAAGGCTTTAACGTCTCTCTGTCATCGGCTTCATTCAGCCGTCCATGGGGACGTCCCTATCACGATTGTTGGTGGCGGCCCCTCTCTTTGGAACCGATTGGGTTGCAGACAATGGACAGAGGAAAAAGAATGAACCTTGGCTTGTCCCTGTTTGAAAGGACTAGGGACAGTGAGGTCAGGGTGAAGGGGGCGTGACAAATATGGCCCCTCATTCACAAGGGACAGGTCTTTGTGCTCACGCTGGCCAGATGGCCTCAGGAATAAATTAAATCTAGTCTAGCACTGGGATGCCGCCTGAGAATGTGTTATTGCCACGTTTTAAGTTCTAAAGAGACTACTCGTTTTCAACATAATTTGTTGTTGTTGTCATGTTCATTCTCTCAATCACTGATTTATAACTAGTACCATAGCCTATCTTCGTTAGCAAATTATATTTTGGAAGACTAATATTTTGTTTTTGCAAGCAGAATTTAGATGACCTCAATATGCGAATCAATGTACAGTCTGTTTATGTCTAAAAATAAGAATCGGATATACTAAATAACATACAATTCATACTACATAGCATACTAAGGCCACTTTCACAAGCCAAAATCCAGCAGTGGGTCCAAAACATGGAAGAGGTGCAAATCTTTCCATTATACATTTTCTTGCTTTTTATGTTCCACTAATGGTTTTGGCATGAAAATACTAACCTAAATACTGATGTGAAGTGACCTTGCTCATACAAATCCTATTATTAAAAAAAAATTCATGTCCTGCACAGGATCGTTTAGAATTTTTGTACGTTTTCTCAGTGTGCCTCTTAAGCAGTTTTTCACTTCTGCATTCAGGGTGGCCTCCTGGTTAGGACATGTCTCTGAAAGGTCTAAGCCCTGTAGATGCCCATGAGGCAACATTCTCCATTTCCTGAATTCTCGGAGTCACACTAGGTGAGTTCTTACACCGCTCACACTGACTCTTCAGTCATTCTTGTGGAAAAGCTTGCCTTACAAGGGATTTGAAAGTATGAAGCTCTCCACAGTGATGTACAACCAGAGAACTTTATTCAGGTACACTAATGTCTTGGTCAAGAAGAGTTTACAGTCTAATTTCTCAAGAACATGTACTCAAGCGTAATTAAATCTACCTGGCAAGTGGAAGTCCGGCTCTTATTAACCTACCAGCAAGTCTTTGAACTGACTTGGGAAACTTCAGAAATTGCAGGAAAACCAAGTGAACACTGCAGGAGCTTTAAAACTTGGTATCACCTAGCATCGTCTCGGTTTGTTGGTGACCCTATGGCCGATGTCATTAGCATCTACCATATCTTCCATTATTTCCGTGATAAATCTCCCGTGAGCTTTTGCACGCAATCTTGTACTGACTTCCATAAGTAAGCCTCATGATACTCCATCAGCCAGGCTGACTTTTTTTTTACTATGGTCCGACAATGGACCAGACTAATCTTTGTTGCATTATTTTACAATATAATAAAGCCGTTCTTGTGTAGAGTTTGGATGCCAAAGAACTATTCTCAAAAAAGCTTGGTCATGGTCGGCTGTCCTTCCATGTTGAAATCTATCCAATGACTTAATCCCTAATGTTTCTCTTGATTTTAATTTTCTCCTGCTTTCCAGACCTGTATATAAATCCTCACAGTATAATTGTTATTCTTTGATAACTAGTCGGTAACCAATGAGTTTGTGGCAGATGATGGAAACGTTTTAGAATGATCTTTTAGGTCTTCAGGATCATATATGAACTTCTATAAAACTTTCACTAGAGATTTAAAATGATTCCCTTGCCTTATATCCTGGCCCCGGTTGCTTGTCTACAAACCCTCTCCTTGTTATTCATTGTTGGCACTTCTAGATTGCAGGGATACATATATCGTCCTAGTACTTGTTAACACTAAACTCCTCTGCAACAACTATTTTATTTCTGCCGACAAAATGGTGTTATTGGAGTTTCCTACTGGTGGAAGTACTCAGTGTAACCAGCGATTGTCAAAACTGTATATAACCTTCTGTCCGGTCCGTATTTCAGGGTGGCTTCCTTCCCCTGTTATTTCACACCGAATAACCACCTCTGTAAATTGAAAACCCTTCCACCGCTTTAACTAAAAACTCCACGGCATGATTTTAAATCTCAAACGAAATGTAATAAGTTTTTATTTTATCCATTATTGATTCTCAGTACTGTACTTTGACAGCCGAGATTCATAGACAGCACAAAAAGTTCTCTCGCTTTCTCTAGCTATATAACTGCTCATTCAGAAGCCGGATCGTGCCCCACTTAACACGATATATTCTAGGTATCTGTGATCTCTCCAATTCTCCGTATGAACCACAACAGCTGTGCTCTTGGTGCAATTCATAGATATATTAAAGGACCTAATATTGCCTATGTATTATTATTATGGTGGACCTAATGTCACTTTTCAAGGATGACCTAATTCAAATTTTGTTAGGCGCACCTGTCCCCTATGATCATTCCATGATCATCTAGTCCTAACATAAGTGTCACTATTTAAATTGGTGCTGTCCAGGGTCTTACATCCTTAGTATCCCAATGTTCAAGACTTATGTCACAACTTGACATCATCCAATATCGAAACCGTCCTGTGTTGAAAACTAGACATGAAATTTAGCAGTGGAATTAGATGGTCACTATGGAGAAAAAGCACATTTATAGAAGATCTACTGTTAGGGTGGGTTTATGTACATTGAGCTGGAATAATTGAACTTTAACAAATAGCTACATTGTCTCGAACGCTTTAGTTGCATGTATATATTTTTTCTTTTGTCCGAAAAACACGGGAAGGAGGACGTGGAGTTAAAGGGATGTTAGAAGAAAAGGTGCTCTGCAGAAGTCAGGCTTGCCCCCCTTGCTTCCACCCGTCTTCTCTCCTTTCCTCGGTATGAATCTGCTGTATCTCATTCCAAACACTAATTCCAGTTTAATTGCCACTGGCCCCGAAGCCTCTTCAATAGGAGCTAACAAATGGTTTGCAGCCCGCAAAGCTCCGTCAGGCTGCATTTTAAACGAGGCTCCCTCCGTCCGGCTCGCATGCCAATGAGCTAGAAGAGAAGCGCCATGTTTACTAATTACCCGCTCTGACTTCACGCCACAGACTGCTAGCTGGCTAGAACGTCTCTACTAGATCGCTTTGGTGTGACAAAAGAAATGTAGCCAGGAATAAACTGAAGTAATATTCTGAAGATACCAACTAAGGCCTTATTCACACGAATGTGTCCGTTTTTCACGTGTAAAAAATGCAGCGTTTTGTGCGCTTTGCCGTTCCGTGTGACATCCTTGTACGGTGCGTGTCTGCCTTTTTTACGCGCGTATGTCCTCTGTATGCCACGCGTTTTTCACGTTCGCAAAATAAGCTGAAGGTGGTGTTTTTCTTTTTCTCATCTTTTCTTTAGCAACTGTTGCGTGAATCACGGACCGCACACAGATGTGAGTCCGTATGCTGTCTGTGGCTTTCACGCACCCATTGACTTCAATGGGTGCGTGATGCGCACAAAACACACAAGAATAGGACATTAATTGCATAGGTCCGTGTGACGTCCGTTGTTTTAACGCGCGTAACACGGAAGTGAAATACGCTCGTGTGAATAAGGCCTAAAACTGAATAATGCTGCATAATGTATTGTTTGTCTCAAAGTATGAAATATTCAGATTATTCACGGAGATAGCTGTTGTGTGATTATATACTTTCATCAGCCATTGTATTATGGGTTGAATCTGATGGTCCTTTATCGCATAGGTTAGTTTTTGTATGTTACTTTTTTGTTTTCTTCTGAAATATATATATTAGTGATCTGCAATGATCATACAAGTAAAGTTGAATTTCCCAGTTAGCCGTTAGGTGAATGCACTCTATTGCACGTAGGCAAAACTTTTCAGGTAACTATATAGTGTTTCTCAATAGAAATGCTATTAAGTCCAGAAATATCTGCCCCCAGAAGAACATGCACCTAGGCCCTTTAATAATGCCATGACAACCCTTTACCGCTATTGTGTTAGTCAAGTTGTGTAGGGTCAACGTTAGTCTGTATTGCTTAGTATATAGGACAGTAGGAGATCCACGGGACTGCATGAAGTACTCTTGAATAGATTTAGGAATTGTGGGTCACTTAATTGTAAGCTCCACTAGTTGATGAATATAATCTAATTTTCTCCTGCTAACATTCAACCACACTACAGAAAAGCTTTAGTCCGTGATAAATTAGGGCATATTCAGAAAACCGCCTCACATCTTTTCATTTCACACACGTCGTGTGAACCTCTACCCTACAACGAATATAACCTTACATGGCATCCAAGCCTTGTATATGAAGAGGTCTGTCAATCAAGTTTGCTAGATACCACACAAGGGGATTTACAAGAGGTTATAAATCCACCTTGAGATGACCCAAGGTCCAACTGGACTGACACGGTACTGCAGACACCAGCAATGTATAGGTCTGAGGACTGTCAAGTGTAAAGAAACCTTTACAAACGGAGTAACCAAATATAACCTAACCCTGACAAGTGATGACATCATAGAATTTGTATCCTGGAGTCAAAACAAAGTAAAGTAGCAAACGCATACGTACTAAATCTTGGGTGCGGCGCTACTTCTCAGACGCAGACGATCCGTTTTTGTTTTCAGCAGCTGACGTTTCTTTTTAACCAGAGAGAAACGTGTGTATTATTTTTGGCAGATTGCAGTAGAACACCTAACAACAAGATGTCTTCATTTCTTCGTATTCTTCCTTGACTTTGTTTTCTGAGCTTTTTAGATTCTAATTAAAAAAGTTAATTTCCTGCTAAATGAATGGTATACATTACTCTCCCCTCAGTATTTCGTCCTTGTGGCCGTGTGGCCTATTGTTCACCGTACAGTATAGGCCTGTTGCACAGACACTATTTTGGTTACCGTGGAAATGAATAGCGAGCCTATTCCAGGCCTTTGCATCCTGTATAAAATGTCTTTTAAAAGCTGCTTAATTTGTAATCTTCTTCTAAAAGAGAGAAGAAGCCATTAAGACGTCGGCTCCCTGAATAAGCCTTGTGTCTGTGTGTGTTTTATTTTAATTTATTGAATACAAATTTTCGTAGCTTTTTTTTTTTTTTCTCTCCCTAAAAAGATCTAGAGAGGGGGAAAAACACCCACTGAATAGCTAATTCTACAAAGCGGCAATTCTGGGTAATTTCACCATGAATAGTTCAGGACTAACATTAATTGTCAACATACACCCTCTTGTGATAATGCAATTTTTATCTCTTAAATCGTTTGCGAACAGCAATTAATTGCATCAAATAATAGTATACATTTAGCATAACTGGAACAATTACTTTTCTCTAGATAGAGAATAATATAAGCACAAAAAAGTGGTTGTATGGGTGGGTATTTTTTTGTTTTAATGGATTTATATTTGTGTATTCCTTTTTATTTTATCTTGTTTTTCTTTATCTTGTTAAATTAAAATGACTTTGCATTAATTGCAACACAAAACATGGGGGTTTCCATTCATTCAAGATCCATTGTAGATTTCCTTTTAAACGAACAATCATTAGGTGTCCATTATGCTCTACCTCTACAGTTCTCCACATTGACTTGGCCTGAAATATACAGCTCATTTGTCAGTCAGGAGTTGGTCTTTGCTTTAAGGTGCAGTCACATGTGTTAGATTTTGGTGTAGAAATTCTGCGATTTCAAAATCCGTTCAATTCATCTGAATGTACTTGTTTCTGCCAGTTCCTTTCAGATGATTGGAACTTTTTTTCAGAAATTTCTGCAACAAAATCTGCGGAGTGTGACTGCACCCTGAGGGAAAATCCTGAGGGAAAATCCTCTTGTGCTACTCTGACTTTGTGCTTGACCTTGAAAAAGTAATGAATGAAATCCTGAAATTTGGCAACAAACCTTTATTTGTCTTCATAAGAAACATCGTACCAAACCTGTTATACCCCCTGAAGATGTACCAGACCTTAGCCACACATTTGCTTCCACTGGCCTACTGGTCAGGATGAAGATTTAACAGAAAATGACTGGATAACAAACGTGCCCTGACATCCACTCTGGGGTTAACCCTATTCACCCCATTCATTGCTGCCAATGAAGTTGGGAGTTCTAGTCAAGATTGATTATTTCTTTTTTTTTGTAAGACCCTAAATAACCTACAACACTTATATCTTCGTAATCTATGGGTGTCCTGTTTCTTACCAAAATAGCGTATCCCCTAAGCCACAGTCCGTTTTGTGCTGGCTAGACTTGGGTGTGGAGTGTAAGAAATATCACTGTTCTTCACCTTTTCACACCCACCTGGAGGTATGGAGATTCCTGGTTGGATTCCCAGGTCATTGTCCCCAGAATAGTCACCAAGTGGCAGCAGTTACGCTATATAGTAAATTCAGAAATTTAGCCAGGTGCCGTCAACGGATTAGTAGTCATGAAGTATTAAGCTGGATAATGAGATAAACCGCAGTCCGGCCAGAAGTCCATACCAGCAGGGATACACTCGGGGAGACGCGCCGCTGGAACCGGGCGAGATGAGTAACTTTGGGTACTGTAAATGTAACATTTTCCATTTCTCAGACAAGTCCTATTCCCAGATTCCACTTGAGTTGAATGGGGTTTGTACCGCCTCACGCTCTGCTTTAGCACTGGAGAGCTTAATTTCCACAGAGGCTCAACCATGGCCCTCATTAAGAAAAGACTAAAGACCTATTCGTTTATGCAAGCCTATGGGAATCATTAGGCTTTCACTTTATAACTCTCTGCCATGCCATGTTCAGGTTGTTGTTGTTTTTTAGTCTTTGGAAAGACAAATGCTATAAAATACCATTTATTATGCTGGATTTAAATATTCGGAACCATATTGATCTGACCACCACAATCCAAATCAGACCATTTGATATATGAATGTAAGTGACCAAATTGAGCCACAACAGTCTGATAACTTAAGTTAACAACTCCTATATGATGGTGATAAATCCCAGTCATCCCTGCTCCAATCTACATCCAATTATACTTTTCTTCTTAAAATATTATGGCGCTCACACTGTCCAGCGCTACATGAGGTTCATATTGACCAACCAACATTGTATAATTGTAATATGTCACAATATTTGCTTTAGCATTGTGCCTCTTCTGCCCTGTTGTAGCTCCTGCATACTGTATAATGATTAAACAACTTATTTACATAAGTCTTTATATTTTTTCCATCTGAATATTTCGAGTAAATGACCTACAACATGTTGAGCAGTCTTTTCTGTGAGATTTCCAGCAAGTGAAACGAAATCTCGTTTACCTCCGTAATCTCGCGAGATTTCGTTTACCTTGCTAGAAATCTCAAAGAAAAGAGTCAGAAGTGTCAGGATTCTGAATACACATGACGTCCAGGCTGGATTTTATGTGTATTCATTATCAGGACACTTGATTAACGTTAATCTCTGTTTATGTGGCTGCACATCGCTGCTGTGTAAATGAATGTAGAGGAGTGTATGATGCTGACTGGTCACTGATTGGTCAGCGTCATACACTTAAACACGCCCAGTTAAAAACACAAGACACGCCCAGTTGGACATAACGAAGAAAAAAAAACGCCCCGTTGTCCATTTCAAACCTCATTTGCATATATATAAAATAGCTCATAACTTGGCCAAAAATGAACGTGTTTTTAAAAAAAACAAAAAACCCTTACTGTTATCTACATTGCAGTGCCGATCACATGCAATACGAGATAGGGATTTGAGAATCTGGTGACAGAGCCTTTTTAAAGGACCCAAAGTAGCTTCTGTTACATAGTAAGACACACCATTATTATAAATGGCACATAGTGTCCTGTTACAGATTTTGCATTGGGGCCCAGGAGCGTTTAAGTTACTCCTATGGTAAGGTCAAAGGTAAGGTTGAGAAAATACAGGCAAATAGTTAGTCAACATTTTTTATTTATTTTTTCTTCCGGATATGCACTAAAGGGACTCAAACTTTCAAATGTGAACATAAGATGCTACATTTTGACTGATCTGTGAACAGTTACATTGTACAATACGGCAAGTGTCTACCGCTATTCTTAATAAACATGTCAATAGCGTCCTCCGTGGTGCATAGGATGGACACCAGGCTTTTATACGTAGATAAGACGCTGGCCGCAGAATGCTCTTGTCTCCTGCTGTGTCTCCAGAATTTAATGTTGTAATTTATGTGGAACCTGTAAGTGACACCCTGTCATCTATGTTTCTTTCAGGTTCTGATATGGCGGTGTTCTGTCTCCTCTGTGGGAAGCGCTTTCAGACTCAGATTGCTCTACAGCAGCACATGGAGGTCCATGCAGGAGTGCGAAGTTACATCTGCAGCGAGTGCAACAGGACTTTTCCTAGCCATACCGCACTAAAACGCCACCTTCGCTCACATACAGGTAAGAAGACGTTTTCCAGTACCATGACAGCTCTGTTCAGTATTTTGCTGCCTCAGATTGTGGAATGTTGACTTATAATATCCACTATTTCGAATCGCTGATATTATATATGCTCAGTATATAGTGTCTTGTCATTGATGTATGAACCTACATAGAAGAGCCAATAGCTTCAACTCCCCTCACGTTCTTGTCAACTGAGAACTTCTCACCAATGAAATCTTTCTTCCAACCATCTGATTCTACAAATATCTTGGAATTACAGGAAAGTATTAATAAAATCCTCTAAGTGACATTTGCATAATTCACGGCTGCTCTTTATTCTCTTACCACTGACCGGCGCACGACATTTATCTCTGGTGAGAAGGGTAGGAAGTGTAATAGGTAGACAATTGATCCCCCCTCCTTGTCTTGTGCTGCAGAGCGGCGCGTGCTTTCATTAATAATGCAAGAGGTGTCTTCAGCATGCGTGCCCAGTCTGTGTGCTTAACATCAGCAGCTGTGTTTGATAGCAAAGCCACTGTCAGCCTCCTGGCATTGATTTAGAGGGACTCTTGATGTACTATCATAATAGCTGTGCAATAGGGGTGAGAAGGAGCTGTGGGTTACCGCCTTTCTTTTGCCCATAGGGCGAGACCCATTAATACAAAACAAATTAAAATATAAAGCTTTGGCAGTGATCCAAATGGACCACCATTTCAATGATCTTGTCATTTTTAAAAAAAAGTTATGACGGGGTTCAGAAGCCTACACTAGATTTCTCGTTCTGATGTGCAGATTGTGGGCCAAAATGACGTCCACCCCTTACTGCCCATTGAGCACAGGCGGCTGGTTCCTTCTCATTAGTTATCCCATTTCCTAGTCATCCACATCAAGGGCCTCGTGTGATTTATTCTTCAGAACTTCTTTAAAACTTTCTGTTTTATGGTAGCCCATTACATGATCGCTCTCGGTATCGATGGGTGGCAGAAAGTATTCACTGAGGAGGGATGCCACCGCACATCACATCATAGGTTGCATTTTTTACTTTGTCCCCAGGGGTCATTCTATTGGCATTTATTGGGAGTTTATTTGTGGTTTTCTCCTCTTTTTTTACATTTTTATTCGCTGTAGATTTTTAACCATCATTGAGTAATTCTGCACCATATTTTATAGGTGGCATTCACATATCATGACTTCTATTCCATCAGAAAATGGAACACAGATGGTCTGTCAGTGAGTAGAGGCAGCCGTTTGATTAAATAATACAACCTTTTGAGGCAATAAAGTAGACCTGTGATGTCATTGACTTAGAAATAAATACGCTGGGGACAAGTCAATGTGGCTGAGCTGCAATACCAGACACAGCCCATGGACCAGAGTGGCGCTGTTTAAAAAAAATATATACTTTTCTTTTTTTCTAATCTCTGAAAATGGCTGCCTTTTTAATGGGAGCTGTTTCCAGGTGTTTTGCAGGTGTATTACACGACATTTTTACGCTCTGACATACGCCTGCAATTTGCTGGTGTGAACATACCCTCAGCCAGCCATTGACCCACAATCTCTGCATACATGGTAGATGTGTGCGTTTTTGTTTCTTTTTTTAAATAATTGCCCCCATGTAAAACATGTATACATTTGTAATGTGGTTCCGTCATCTTTCTTTCCAGGTGCCTTTGCTCTTCAGCTCTACTTCTCTCTTCCACAGCACAAACACTTGTTTAACAGTCACAAGAGGCCGATTTATGCTTTGCTTGATCTTAATTATGTATTGAAGTCTATTAAGAATTACACATCTTCGATAGATTAGGGGTTGCGTTTTATTTTCGCAGTGCTGTAACGCGTTCTGATCTACTCCTGGATACAGATGATTAGAAGTACCTGTAAAATTTTATTTGTGTTTTTTTAATCAAATGTTTATAGTTGGGGAGCTGAAAATAAGGAGTGCAATAAAAAAAAATACAAGTAGATAGAGCACATGTAACCAGGAGGACAATTTATGCAGAGGCACGGCCGCGGTCTGACACCAGGATAATGAAAAAACGTAGGTCATTGCGGATGACTTAAAGTCTCCGGGAGTCGGAGAAAATGTATGAAGCAACGAGAACATTACACGCTTGGCAGGCCGGCCGAGGAAAAAATACAGGCGCCCTTGTTCCCCCGCCGTAAACGCAAGGGCCTCCGATCCGCAGCCCGCAGAAAATTGCAATTACAGTGACAAGTGGAATCAGTAATATTTTAAATATTCATGAGCTGGGGCTGCGGTGATCAATCTGGTTTTATTGTCCTTGCTCTGCCTTCTGACATAAATAAGGAGCCACGGGCCTGTCACCCTCTTTATTATATTTTCTGTCTCTTTCTCTTGGCTGAATGCTGGAAAGGATGTGCACCACATAAGCCGGGTGTGTTCATGTATCAATGTGCAATGTCTGCACAACCATGCAGCAGATTATTATTTTTGTTTTACTAATATGCGTGCGTTTTATACCAGGCTTTTGTAGGCAACTATAGCTTTGATGATCCAAGAATGCGGTTATACTGGCAAATGCATCCTTCCATTTTAGTCCTTCCATTAAACATCTGGGCAGAATACAACCTGTTTATATGTCTGTTCACACTGGCATTATGTTATTACCGGAGCTCTGATAGATCTCTTATAAATCCGTGTAACCAATGTTGACCGATCCTCTTCACTTATAACGGGTCTATCCGGTTTCGTGAAGATTTATTATTTTGTTTGTTTTTTTTATTTGTTTTTGCTGTTTTGATCAACAGACAAAAAGATACCATACCTGCTGTAGTATATATTATGTCAATGTGCCATGATTTAGCGTTCCACAATTATACAACTAATTGATGACCAAGTCATTGAGCAGCCAAACCAATGTTGTATTTTATGTATTCATATTATTGAATCTATTTGGACATTCCTGTTTTGGATCTGTCTGAACAAAGGGACAATTTTTATATCCCCTTAAAGGGGTTGTCCTGTCCTTAAAAATTGATGGCCTATCCTCAGGATAGGCCATCATTATCTGATTGGTCGGCGTCCAACTCCCGGGACCCCTGCTGATCAGATGTTTTGAAGGGGCCGCGGCACTCATACGGTTACTGCTCGTACTTTGAATCGCCGACACACTTGTAGCGGAAGTTCACAGTACTACAGCCTTCTCTCATTGAAGTGAACCGCCGCTACAAGCGTGTCGGCAATTGACAGTACGAGCAGATAAAGAATGAAGGGGAAGCAGCGCTGGTATGAGCGCTGCGGCCCCTTCAAAACAGCTGATGTTAAATCGATAGGCCATCTATCTCTGAACAGTCGGGGTCCTGGGAGCTGGACCCCGACCGTTCAGATATTGATGGCCTATCCTAAGGATAGGCCATCAATGTTTTGGGACTGGACAAACCCTTTAATGTACTTTCCACTCTTGGACATATATTTTATTCCCTATTTGATCGTGGGAACAAAGTACCAGTGCCCATAACAAAGCTGTTATTTTGTGGCTGCGCTCTCAGATCCTAGCTGTTTAGATCATTTGTATACAAGTCTATACATATAGTCCTCTGAAAAGACCCCAGTCTTTCTTATGATGCCTATTATATAGTAGACCATAATAATTTTTAAAAAAAATGTATAGTAAAAAATGTGGCGTGAAAATCACATCAATCATAGATATGTAGAGTATGCTGTCCCATTGTTTACAGTGCAATGTAACCGTCTTGTATTTTATAGGTGATCATCCATATGAGTGTGAATTTTGTGGAAGCTGTTTCCGAGATGAAAGTACACTGAAGGGTCACAAGCGTATCCACACGGGAGAAAAACCCTATGAGTGTAATGGCTGTGGAAAAAAATTCAGTCTAAAGCACCAGCTGGAAACACATTACAGAGTTCATACAGGTAAGTTTTCGAAGGATGTACGATCGAGATCTGTGCTCTTCCCATTCTTCATACAATGGATGTGGCCATTTTCTTATCTTGCACATAATGCTCAATAAAACGAAACTCTTTGACAGAAGGGTCTTTGGGATTACCACTTTTCTTGAATGGGTAAGAATAAAGCCCCTATCGCACCGGCCAATTTTGGCTGGTGCAACGAACGACTATCAACGAGACCGCTCGACGATCGGCGCTCCTTTCACAACTGTAGTATAGGGACGAGTGCTCGTTATTCCGATTGCAAAAAGGAAGGTTGCCTGCAAGCAGCCAAGCCCAATTTCCCAACTACCAATTGACAGTAAGAATGAAAAATAATAAATATAATAACCTTTATTAGGCTACGTATAGCCAGACAGACCACATAGATATAGAGTTAAAATTGTCACTACCTACAACACCGGACTTAATTATCAGTTACCTGTATATTAACAGGCAGAAATAGTGATTGACTTAGGAGTAAAGTAGCGTCCTCAGGGGTACACGGGGCTAATGGGCCCGTGTACCCCTGAGGACGCTACTTAGTAGCGAAACATGTCGGGGGGGCTGTTAGGATTTTAATACTTACCGCAGACCGGACTCACTATTCCTGACTAGCTAATCTAACAATATAACTGGCTAGGGAACTGGCTAGGGAACTACACTTTACTCCTAAGTCAATCCCTATTTCTGCCTGTTAATATACAGGTAACTGATAATTAAGTCCGGTGTTGTAGGTAGTGACAATTTTAACTCTATATCTATGTGGTCTGTCTGGCTATACGTAGCCTAATAAAGGTTATTATATTTATTATTTTTCATTCTTACTGTCAATTGGTAGTTGGGAAATTGGGCTTGGCTGCTTGCAGGCAACCTTCCTTTTTGCAATTGTTAATGTGCCCGCCAACTACCAGGGGTCCTATCCATTCCCTGTATTCCTCGTTATTCCGATCGCTCATCCCCATACATTATCGTGTCGTCCGCACGTCTACCTGTTTACACAGGGAGATGTGCTGCCGACAACGATAGTGTTTCAGTTTTTTTAAAACTATACGATCAGCAGACGACCAAGCGTTTGCTCGTTCGTCATTGGCTGATCGTTCCTCTATTTACACAGGGCATTTATCGGCAACGAGCATTCTATGAACACTTGTCTGCATGATCGTTGCCCAGTGTAAAAGGGCCTTCAGGTCTAATGTGCAATTAAACTTTGTTATGAGCTGTTCAGACACGCCTGGGTTTTCACATTTGTGCTAATGTTTGACCCTGAAATATGGGCACTTTTATTCATCTGTCAAAAATATTAGCAAGCGGATAATGATGGGCATATTTTGCTACTTTAGTATAAAAATTTGTGTTTTTGTTTTTTTTTTTTTTGTTCTGTAATTTTACAGTTTTAGGATGCTATGATTAAATTTCCATATTGAATTTGGCTGAATGGCATTCTTGTAATCATATATTTTTTTTAAATGTCCGTTAAACCTATATCATATTTGATTTTAATAGGTGAGAAACCATTTGAGTGCAAATTATGCCACCAACGCTCACGAGATTATTCTGCCATGATCAAACATCTCCGAACCCACAATGGAGCCTCTCCATACCAGTGTACAATCTGCCTGGAATACTGTCCCAGCCTATCTGCCATGCAGAAGCACATGAAGAGCCACAAACCTGAGGACATCCCTGCTGACTGGAGAATCGAAAAGACCTACTTGTACTTGTGCTATGTTTGATGGGAAAAGTTAAAGTATTTGTAAGGGAGTTGATTTTTGAAAGTGATATTCAGAAGGCCGAGCAATACAGACCTATAAAAAAAAAATCCACTTAAGAGCAGCAAAAAAAAAAATCAAACACATCCATCCATGTTGGCTTTTTCATGGAAGGCATAGCGTTCTTTTGAAGAAACTTGCTATGTTTTCCCTCCCTTGTGCTCCATGGGTTTTTTCTTCATTGTCGACCTGCATTGGAAGTCATGAGAATAAACTTTTTGAATTTTTCCCAGAATTAGAAAAAGTTTAAGGGTGAAATGGTCTTCATTCGACAGAGCAGTTCTTAATCCAATATGGTTTTTGTATCTGTCCATAACACATTTTTGGACATCCAGCAATTTTCACTGCAAAAATGTAATTCAGTTATAACAAAAAATATTTTGAGTTTATTCCATTTAACATTTCATCACCTCGAGAAAAGATTAGATATGGCCGTATGATCTAGATTCTTTCGGGAAGATTGTAGTGACCAACCTGGATTCAAAAAAATTAAAAAAGTGCTCTAGTATGGAGCATAAATTGTAATACCACTTGGTATTCACCTGTCTTTGTAGCACTGAAGGGGGTTTATTAAAGCCTCATATTTAAGTTTGCCCTCAAATGTTTGAATCCACTTAGTTCAGTTTGGACATATCGTTTTGAATGTTTCATAAGTTCCCAATATTCCTTAAATCTATCCGTCAGTTGTTCAAAGTGATGGAAATTTGGTGACTTGTTGAAATGACTAGGAAGATTTTTGAAGCTGAGCACTTTGTCAAGTACTTATTCTTCATATTTTAATGGGCAATTCCATTGACTTGGAGGCAACTGGTAATCCTGGCAACAAGGGTTAGAGAAGCGGGGGAAAAAAAGTTGGGCGGTATTGTGATATCCAGGTAAATGGCTCATGGCTTGCGCGATCTGTTGCTTCCAAGTCTATTCTAACCAGACCAAACCTTGCACCATTGGAGCCACGATTGTAAATGGATGTGTTTGGTTAATTTGTATGTTTCCCATTTCTCCATAACTAAAACGCATTAAATTCCCAACATCCTCTTGTGACTCTGTCATTGTGTTTTCAGAGGCCAATTAAATAATAGGGGGCTGCTTCTATGTATATAATCTGTTTAAGTTTTTTATGTTTAGCACATTGTACTTGAATTTTTTTTATTTTTGATGACCATGTTTAGTGATGCCTAATTTTGAGGCATTTTTGTTTCTTTTGACACATTGTAGGCTAAATGTGCCAAATTGAGGAAGGGGAGGGCAGTGTGTCATTTCTTTGAACTATTTTGTTTTGTACCAAATATGGTATTAAATTTAGGGTTAACTTGGCCCTTTTGCATTGTGCTTGGGCTTTTGTTTTTTGTTTTAATTCATGAAAGCTACCTCTTAACCTGTTGCTGGAAGAGCTGCCTACAACACATTTTAATACAATGCTTTATAGGTCCCTCTGACAGTGGATGGGTTAATTATGTTATGTTCATTTATTTTTCTATGCCGTTTCTTGTTAATCTTATTTTACGCTTAATGAAATTCTTATTTTCATCTCATATATGTTTTTTTGGCGATTTGTTTTGTGATTTAAGCTGCATTATATAAATATAAGAGGTGTAGGGGATTATTTTGTAGCTAGCCTTACTTGGGAAAATGGGGAATAACAGGGGAGAAATTTTGACCTTTTCTACAAAGTGGTCAACACTTTTGACCCCTTGGTTGTATAAAGGGGCTATGATGATACTGCTGTTGTCTTCTGCCGTTTTAGATCTTAAAAGGTGTTTTTGGATGGTTAAAATGGCTCCCCATGTTAGAGACTTTTTATTGTAGCTCTCAAAAATTGGGGGAGGGTGACTGAAGGATCTGTGGTTTAAACTTGAATTTGTGAATAGAAGTCTAGATGTTGTTTTTTTTGTTTTTTTATAATCATAATGTGAAGCTGATGAAAGTATTAACTCTGTTGGCAGATATAAATATATATTTTTCACAGTATGTATCAATGCTGACTCGTGTTTAAGAGATGTTAGCCGGCCAAAACATTCCAGGCAGAATTGTAAAGTGTGTTTATCAATTTCCTCACCAGACACCAGACAAGGGATCATAAAAAGTTGTTGTTCCACAAAACAAACTTTCCCCCCCCCCCTCTTTCCCCTCCCTAAGCGGTATGCTCTGAAATTTCTCCTCCTCCAACTTCGCAAAAACATGGAATATTGTTAGGGGAAGGGCAAATATACACAGAGTTGTGATATTTTTGTAATATTTGTTAGTCTTTTTGTCAGTTTTGGGCCTACATATTCTGTATATCTATATATATTTTTTTTGTAATGTGACTCAGACTCTATGTGTATGTATGTGTGTGCGTATACACGCGTGGTCAAACTGTACCCTGCGTGTTAATTCATATTGAAAGTCATACAGTATTGTGCTTATTCAGAGACTCTGCTCCTAGCTGGCATTGGAATGTAAAAATACAGTTTTCCGAAGTGTTTTTGATTTCCGTACAGGACCCTGACAAATATTTATAGCTGACATTCAAAACTTTTTTCCCTCCCTCCCCCTGTTTGCCAGGTTTCTGCAGTCTGGCCCATTCCTGTTGGTTTTCCCCCCTTTTATTTGTTTTTAATTTGGTCTGGAAACAGATATAACAAGATATAATGAAAAGGTTTTAGATTTCTATTCTAAAAATCCCATTTTTTTTGTGGTAGACCCTATTGAATCTGATTTCAGTTTGGCAAAAAAAAGAGGCACTGAATTCTCCACAACTTCTGTGTGAACCTAACCTTACATTACTATTGTGTATCGAATTCCCCTGTTAGACTAGTTATTATACACTTGCAAAACAATTTGATTCTTTCAAAAATAGAAATTGAAATCTTAAAAAGATTACATTCTTTTGACAAGAAATACAAATCTATAGTAAATAACAATCGACTACGTGGAATGTTCAGAAGATATTTGTAATTCCAGTACCACTGTTTTCTGATGTTTGATATATTTTTTCTTTTCATTTTCAAAAACTGCTAAATTACCTATATGATTTCACCAATTGAAAAAAAATTATAGCTTTTTAAATTCAAAATCTATAATTATATATATATTATAATATTGCACAAAAGAATAGATGTGTCTTGCTTATGTGCCATGTTTAGAAATCTAGCTCCATACCATTAATATATGCTTACAACAGTCTGGTTGTTGCATGTTAAAACGCACTATTACTATTTTTGTGCTATATTATTTTTTCTTTTCTACTTTTTTTTTTTTTTTTCTTCTTTTTAAATGTCAGCTGTATTGTCAGAGAAGGTTTCTTTACTTCTTTGTGCCTAAACATTTTTTTATGAAAAATTTAAAAAAATTACAAAAAAAAAAAATGCAGGAAAACTCTGTCCAGCTATCAAACATATGTATTCATTAAGAGAATATCTGCTGCAGTTTAACACAATTGTTCTGACTACAACAGAACAGCATGTTTTGGATGGAATATCAGGAGTGGCAGTGTGACTAATGGTTCTGAAACTGAAAAGTAGTGTAATTTTCAATAATTCTTTTGTCATGGCCAGTTTATAAAAAAAAAAATTAAAAAAAAAAAAAAATAATACAAAAAAAATTATTGGTTTCCTGAAAATTTAATCTGTTGATCCTGAGTTTTGAAACCTAGAATATCAACATTACCCAATTACACTTCAGTATTTCATCCATACTGTAGGTAATCTTTCATTACATAGCTTCTTACATTTTCAAAATCTCTGCTTGTTATTCAGCAGGAACATTCATTGTTTACTTGTAGTAAATACAATTCTGTCCATGGTCATGTGATGGACACACTGGTGCAGGGACCTTTAGGCCTAGTTCACACGGAGCAATTTGAGGGCAGAATAAACATCAGATTTGATCTGCCTGGACCTTCTTGCAGCGCTTTTCGCCTGCAGACAATTGAGGGCCGCAGCCAAAAACACGCAGCCGTGAATGCTTTCTCTGCCTCCCATTGATTTCAGTGGTAGGTCAGAGGCGGAACCACAGCAAGAAACAACATGCTGCTTTTTTTTTTTTCCCCCCTGTGAGTGGCGAAGAGCCGCCACCGGGGGAAAAAAAAAATGCCTCCGCCTCCCATTGAAATCAATGGGAGGCGGTTTCAGTCTGTTTTTTGGTGCTGATTCTGATGCATTTTTCGCGTCAAAATCACTGCTAAAATCATCGCCAAAAAACTGGACCGTATCGTAGTTGACACATGATTTTTTTTCCTTTTTTTTTGCAAACAGAAAAAAATCTGTGTCTCGATTCCTTCAGGAATTTTGAACTGCCAGTTTTTTTTGTTTTTTTTTAATCTAGCTGCGTTTTTGCCCCCAGCCAATAAATCTAATTCAAGGATCATGGGGAAAAACGCTCAAACAAGCACCGCAGGTTTTTTCTGCCTCCCATTTTAATGGGAGGTCAGAGGCAGAAACCGCAGAATGAGACCATGCAGCTTTTTTTTTTTTTTTTTTTTTTTCTCCCCGAGAGTGGCCATAAGCCACCCGTTTCTTTATTTAGTCGCAGATTGCAACGTGGTTGCTGCGTCAAACCCCCTAACTGTAATGAGCCTTGCACCTGTGTGTCTGTCACATGACCATGGACAGAATTTTATCCAGTGGAAGTAAACAATGAAGGTTCCTACTGAATGACAACAAGCAGAGATCTTGAAAATCATGATTTTGTGTCAAATATTTGCCTTTCAGTATCTTGGAATATATATATATATATATATTATATATATATATATATATATATATATATATATATTCCAAAATACTGAAAGGCAGATATGTTTGATATTAAGCATTGACTTTGTTCTTAGACCTCCTTATAATTTGAGGTTAGCGCAGTACACTGACAGGAAATGACTTTATGAACAGGAAGTTTATCAGAGAGTACCTTCGGCTAACCACAATTATTGCAAGTGTCATCCTTTTTTATTTTATCATCATAACCTGGTTAGAACAGAATGGGAAAGGTCTCTTGACCTGTACTTACATAAACTCGAAATGCCATTCTCTATATAGTCACTCCTGAAGCAAATTCCAAAGCAGTCAGTCTGTTCCGTTGTTCTTGTTGTACCTCTCATGTTGTATTTTTGCATGTGCTTTTGTAAGAGGCCTGGATAAACAGCAAAATTATATATATATATATATATATATATATATATATATATATATATATATATATATATATATTCTCAATCTTGTAGCATTACGGACCAACAGCCCTGAGGGGACCTAGCAAATTGTGGCTTTCTTTACCTTCCCCTATTTTTGTAACATTTTTTTATCTGTTTTTGTTCAGTTTTTCTGTTTGGTTTATCGTATTTTTTTCTGTTGGCCTGCATATTGTAACAGCACAAGTGCCAGTCGCAAAAGCTGTCAAAAATTAATAAGAATCAAGAAATTATAAATAATAATGCTAATAATAAATAAAATGGAATATAGTGTTTATGAATGGATATTAACCATTTATTTTTTGCCGGTGGGTTTGGCAGGGTTTTGCCAGACCCTCTTGCATCAAAGTGGTTAAATGTTAAGTCTACCTCAGCACCCTTTGCCTAAGTTTATTGGGTGCCCACTGGTTATGTTGCCTAAAATACTTTGTTCTTTCTTTTTTTTTTTTTTCTTTTTTGTCTCACTCCCTTTTATGTTTAGTTTTATATGTATTCTTGTTTTACCAAAACAGAGGCTCATATAAGGTGAAAAAAACATGAAATTAAAGCCTGACCGTTGCTATGTAGTTCTCCTATAGAGCTTAGCTGGTGGCGTGGCACAACTGGGACGCAATAGGTATTTCTTTTATTAGACCTATTAAGGCTTATTTGGCGTTGCTTTGAGTTATTGCATTAATACTATACATGTATCCTATTAACATTAAAGTATATAACTTTATTATTGTCCTACCCATCGTGTCTGACATGATGCAAACATTTGCTTTTCTGCGGTTACAATTAACCAATGCTTGGCATAAGAAAAAAAAGAAGGTTGAGTTGTGTCGGTGGAGAATAGAACCACAACTCTGTCCAATAGGTCCGAATTTAGCTGCAGTATGGTACAACTGACAATTGTAAGGCTACCATGACACTGACACAGGACTCTATTGAACCAGTCCTATAGCACTGTGACCCCACGGTCTACTGTCCTCAGTGGGGAATATATACGTTTCACTATAGAGCAGCTATGCATAGGTATCCGATTCAAATTTGTGTTTTTATGGGTTATTGTTTTTTATAAAATTTATATATTCAGTAGGACAACTAAAAGTCTATGCTATTAGAACTTTGATTCAGAAACTTGTGTTCCTATTCTAAAATTGATATGTACTGCGCCCTCCCCCTATTTGGTAGAGTTATACAAAAATTTACGTTTAGGCTTCCTTGAACTTTAGTACTTCCAGCTCGAACCCCCTTTTTTTTTTTACACCCATAAGTTGGGTCTGATTATTTGACAAAAACGAATTCTGCCATATCTGGTCCTTGCTTGTGTTTAGGGGTAGGGGGGAGATTGAAACTTCTGCCAAAAAGGGGAGACTGATAAATAAAAGATTGATACTTTTCCCCTCTCTGGCATCTGTTAGGCTATGTCTAGATGAAGCAGAAGAAGTCCGCTGTGGACTTACCGCGCTTCTGCAGCAAAATCTGCATGTGTTACATGCGGATTCACCATGGACTTCACCCTCTGCATTGCACGGTGAAAATCCGCAGCTATTCTGAGAAAGAATGCGCATGCTGTGGTATTGAAAATCTGCAACATGATCTAATTTTCATGCAGATTTGTTGCGCTAAGTGTGGATGGGGCTTTTGACACCCAGATTTATTTTTATTGTACTGTAAGCTCCTGGGTAAAAAGCAAATCTGCTACATGTGGACCTGGCCTTAAAGAAGATCTGTCACCAGTTTATCAATTCCCTATCTCCTAACTAATCTAATAGGCGCTATGATGCTGATAACTAATATGTGATTTGTTTTAAAAAAACATTTATTTGCAAAGTTATGAGCATTTTTCTAAATATGCTAATGTGGCTCTAATAGCCAAATAGGAGGTGACTCTTTCTTTTCACTCTGGGCGGTGTAGTGTTTTTTGTATAACGCTGTCTAATCGGCATACAGCTTCTCCCCTTCCCTGACCAGCAACACAGTGTGATCATATAGTATACAGCTTCCATTCCCGACTTTGTATTCAACTAGCGATATCTCCGGCACACAGCTACGATCCTGGTGTCATATGCCACCACTCTAGGGGGTCCACAGCCCGAGATATGGCTGTTTGAAGAGATCCCCCTTCCCTCCAGCCTCAGTCTCTCACACTGTGTGAAGCAGCTTCAAGCTGTGAGGAGGCTCCACCTCAGGAGAATCACTGGTGTTGGCACCCCCTAGTCTACTATAGGCTCATTTACATATCTAGAAAAAAAGCTCATAACTTTGCAAATGTTTTTTAAAACCAAGTAGTTATCAGCAGCAAAGCGCCTATTAGATTGGTTAGGAAATAGGGAATTAATAAACTGGTGACAGTCTCTCTAAGTTTTTGTTTTTTTGGCAATTACAATGGTTGAGTCAAGTTTATTCAGGATCATGGTGGTTTTAGATATTCTAAGGCATCTCCAACAACTAGTTTAGGAGAGGCGTTAGTGGTAGATTGAGGCCATACAGCCAACGTATAGGCGATCCCCTTTTTTTTTTTTTTTTTTTTTATTGTGCCAATATAGCCTTTTGATGGGATACACAAAGTGCATTGAATGACCGTGTAGAGTAATACTTTATTTACATGTAATAGATCGTACCTTATTGAGCTTCTGCTTTTGTAAATGTTGTGTTGCTTTTGTAAATGTTGTGTTGCTTTTGTTAACCTATTTGCAAGAGATTTTCCTTTTTTATTGTATTGCTGAGCAGACGCAGTAATCTCCAGAGGGCATAGCTACATTACTGACTCTTTCCCTCTCCGTGCCACTTTCTCTATCCATGCTGTGTAGACAAGCATCTCTTTGTAACTACAATGTTTCTCATTCTCTCCTTCGTTTTCTGTTTTTTCCTTTTTTTTCCCTTTGCCGGAGAAAAAAAATTTGAATAAAATGCTGCAGGATTTTTTTTCTCTCTACATTGTCACTAAGTGAAGTTTGTGCCTTGTATAGCAAAGAAAATATTTTTTACATCCTACTAACAGTAAAATAAATTTTTTTGTAGTGAACATTTTTTGTATTTTTATTTATAAGTCTCATAAAAAAAAACAAAAAATAGCAAATGTTTGGTTGTATACCTTAAATCTGCAGTTAGAATAAAGTTAATTCCATTGTCCTATTGGTTATTTGAATTGTCTTATTTTGTGGTGAAAGATTGGTCGCGTGGTTTATGATTGACAAAATGACTGACTGGTACGAGCACCGTATTTGTGTAATTTGTGATAATTACATCTATATGTTGTGAAAGTGTATGTATGTTCTGACAGGGTGCAAAGGTTTCCTCTGAGCAAACGTAACTACATTATATCTAAACTTCCAGCAGTGGGCATACATTAAAGAGGTCCCGTCATCAGTTGTTTTTTTCTTTTTTTGTAAACCACATACCTCCCCTTATTCCTGGCGTCTTCTTGATTCTAGCACTGTAAAAAAAAAAATCTAATTTTTTTTTTTGGCCCTCCCATTGTCCCACTACAACCCCTGCTCCACTTGGCACCTAATATGCTCATTTTGAGTAAAGGTACAGAGAAGTAGATCTCATCTCTCCTATGTAGGCATTGCCTCCTGCATCACTGTGAGGCAATCCGCCCTCATTGGACAAAGCCCTGCTGATCTCGCGAAATTTACTGCAGGTTTTCTGCATCGCAATGAAGCTGTTCACTCTGATTTGACAGCATCACAGTGAAGCAGGAGGCAACGCCTACATAGGAGAGATGAGATCTCGTCCTCCCCTCTGTACCGTTACTTAAAATTAGCATATTAGGCGCCAAGCGGTGCAAGGGCCATAGCGGAACTACGAAAGGGCCCAAAAAAATAATGAAATTACAGTGGTGGAATCGAGTGGACACTAGGAATAATGGAGGTATCAAAAACCTACCTTGCCAGAAAAGTTTACAACCTGCAATAACCCTGCCACCGCTACACTTCTGGATGAACAGCTTCTACCCTCACCTACTGTCCTCCTCCTTCCCTAGTAGATTGTGAGCCCTCGTGGGCAGGGTCCTATCTTCTTTTGCACCAGTCTGTCATTCATTAAGATCATGTTTTTGTACTTTGTTTTTTTTTGTCTCCGGTTAGTACTTAAAGGGAACTAGTCAAAAAGTTTTACCCCTATAGTCTGTTCCCACCGCGCTGTAGCACATGTGAACTCCTTTCTGGACTTATGGCTTTATGTCCACAGTGGCGCTGTATACCTTAGAAAGTGAAATTAAAAAACCCTGTGCTGTATCCTATTTAGGGCTGGGGCAAGCGCATTGTGAATTCCCTGCTGTTGGCAGAGGATTAATTTTTATTCTGGACAATCTGGGCCGGTCCACATCTAACGCTATTTGGAGCAGTCCGTGGATGATGTAGAAGGCATCATCCATGTTAATTAAGCAAACATGGTGTTAGTTCTGATTCAGCTGGTCACTTGGGAGCTCTGAATATGTCCAGCAGACTCTTTCGCCCTCATTAGCATACGGCGCAGGAGTTTTTATAACTTTGCTTTATAAGGTATGTGTTGCTGTCGTGGCCACAGTCATATGTTTAGAAAAGGTTTATATGTGCTACAGCGTGGTGGAAAAAGCTTATAGGGGTAAAACCTGGTGACTGGTTCCCTTTTTTAAACTTTTTTTTTTTCATATTTACTGAACCCTAGAATTAATGGTGCTTTTAAAACCAGAATAATCTGTTGTCCTCCAACGGCTGATCTCACAATCTGCAGGTCCAGCAGTTTGGGGACTATTATGTCTCACTCATGGGATTGGTACATACCAAGAAGTGATGTACATTTCCTACAGCTACAATTCCTGACATTGTCTCAGAAGAATGCATTTTAATGGGGGTATATGAGAAGATCAGAGGCTGCCTTGTGCTCCATTAACTTAGCCATAGGCACTTTTAGACTAGAAAATATACTATAGTAAGTCCTAATATAAAGGCAAACCTGGTACTAAAGTTAAACAATATATTTAACCTGTCTTTTTAAACCATATTTTCAAGCCCTGACATTTCTCCGTCTTTTATAACACAATTTTAGGCGTGAGCTCATCGCTTACTGTGCCTTACCGCCTTTGCACACTCTGTTCCTCTTTCTTTTGCGCTTTTAAAAGGGGCTTTTCATGAATGTCCATAGGATAGGCTATCAATGTGTGTTCAATGAAAGTGTAACCCCGAGCACCCCCACCAATTGGCAGAAAAAGCCTCTTAAGTTGATGGGGATGAGCTGCAGTACCAGGTACAGCTCCATGTACGAATGCACTGCTGTCCCTGGATAAACATGTATCGTGTTCCAGAATTGTGTGATCATTGGTGCTATGACTCTGACCATTCAGCAGAACACAGAGGCAATGACACTGTTGTGTGGATGGGCCATTAATGCATATACCCAAAAAACCCCTAAGTGAAGCCCTCAGGCTGGGTTCACACGACCTATTTTCAGGCGTAAACGAGGCGTATTATGCCTCGATTTACGCCTGAAATAGGGCTCCAATACGACGGCAAACATTTGCCCATTCATTTGAATGGGTTTGCCGACGTACTGTGCAGACGACCTGTAATTTACGCGTCGTCGTTTGACGACACGTAGATTGACTGCCTCGGCAAAGAAGTGCAGGACACTTCTTTGCAACGTAATTTGAGCCGTTCTTCATTGAAGTCAATGAAGAGCAGCTCAAAATTTACGAGCGTCACAGACGCCTCGCATAATACGAGGAGCAGCTTTTACGTCTGTCTGTCTTTTCAGATGTAAAAGCCTCTCATCGTGTGCATATACCCTCACTGTCACGTTTGTATAGCTAATGCACATCACCCATTCTTATGTGATTTTTATATTTGAGTAAACTAACTTTAAGCCAGCACACCCAGCAGATAAATAGCCACATCCCATATACCCTCTTCCTTTTTTAAATAATAGACTAGAAAACAACGTTTTATTTTTTTGCGCATTACTCCACCAATCTTTTCCCAGTTGGTGGCCATCTAGTCACTGAAAACTGCTGCCTCCTATTGTTATTATGCGTCTTTTGAAGAGTAACAAATATGAGCGAGTTTACGGAGCAGAAACTATGCTGCCCCAACAGCTAAGAAGAAAGGGAAGCCACTGTCACTCCAAGAATGTTCATAAAATGCTTGACCAGAAATCTGGAAGAAGAGCACTATCTAGATCGAGTGGGAGTAAAGCACTTTTCTGATCCAAGAAGACTCCCCAAGTCATTGCAGATGTGTTGAAATTTCCCAATTAATGGCTGGAGTGGCCAACCATGTTTTAGAGGTAATGTTCAGACTGACACACACGCGCGCACGCACACGCACACACGCGCTTTATATTGAACATTGGCAAACTTCAGAGGTATTGTGGACTCCTGAGTGCTGAGCTAAGCTCTTGTTGGTCTAGTAATGTTTTGTATTGTAATGCATTGACCAACCGAGCCCCTTCAGGTTTAGCTCACACCTAAGGGTATGTTCACAAGGCCTATTTACGGACGTAATTCAGGCGTTTTACGCCTCGAATTACGCCTGAAAAGACGGCTCCATTACGTCGGCAAACATCTGCCCATTGATTTCAATGGGTTTTACGATGTTCTGTTCAGACGAGGTGTATTTTTACGCGTCGCTGTCAAAAGACGGCACATAAAATGACGCCCGCCTCAAAGAAAAGCATGTCACTTCTTGGGACGTAATTGGAGCCATTTTCATTTACTCCATTGAAAAACAGCTCCAATTACGTTCGTAAGGGATGCCGCGAAAAACGCTTGCACTTGCAAAAACGTCTGAAATTCAGGAGCTGTTTTCACCTGAAAACAGCTCCATAATTTGACGTATTTGGCGTTGCGGTGTGAACATACCCTAAGACTCGACATGCTGTAGGATTACTCAGTGTCATTAATGGAAGAACCAAAGCTGACCATACACATACGATGACCTTTATCTGAAAGTATCATTTTAAACTTTTATGCAACAGTTAATACTTTAGGCCTCTATATAGGTATGGGTCCCAGTGGGACTTACCTGGCAGGGGATATACCATGATCACTAAGGTTATAGTGGTGTTTCCTGGCCAGGTTCTTGCTTCTCTGTCTTTTGGCTAAGATCAAGTGTAGTATCTGCTCTGATATGAGGTTCGTAATTACCCCTGCCAGTGGAAGTAGGCAATCATAGAGGGATGACAGAACACGGAGGAGAGAATCAGAGAACCACAAGATCGATGCCATGGGCCTGGGTAGTTTGAAAGCCCGAGTTGCTAAGTGATCTAGGAGTGGTGACACTGGGGTGCCTGAACTCACTGGGGGTGTAATCCCACTGTGTGATGGCCTGTTTGCACGCACTTGTCTTCACGCTATTTGAGTGCACACCTTTATTTTTCTGCCCTTCTGGCTGGGAAATGATTTTTTTTATTTTATATCTGGCAAATGTCCAGGCTGTATCACAGTGCATATTCACTTATTTAAGATTAGTTTTTCACTGTATGTTTGTCACAAGGATTTCTGGGATGTGGTACCCTTTTGAGACCCTCCTAGGTCTAGGGGGAAAATGTGTGGCCACATGGTTCCGTTTTCCCCTGCAACCCTGGCCTCCCTTGTTCTGAGGAGGGGGGGAGGTGCAAATCTGATACTGGCTCCTAGGTGGACACTGGGGTGGAAGCCTAGGTGTGTTGGGTCTTCCTGAGCTTTGGGGGGACCATCTATCCTCGATTCCTTTGGGCCTATGGTTCGGAGAGTCGTGGAATGGTTATGCAGGGCCTCTTTCCAATAGGAGAAGGGCTGCGATAGACCGCATCCTTTGTGCACTTTTTTTTGTGTGTGTGGCACCTCTGAACTTTTTTTGCACTTTGGTTGATAGAAAGCACGACTCAGGCTTTCAATTTTATTTCAGTTACTTATATAGCGCCAACATATTACGCAGCGCTGTACAGAGGTCCTCTTTTTTTTTTTACTGTCCCCATTGGGGCTCACAATCTAAATTCCCTATTTTTATGTTTTTGGGGTGTGGGAGGAAACCGGAGTACCTGGAGGAAACCCCCACAAACACGGGGAGAACATACAAACTCCATGCAGATGTTGTCCTTGGTTGGATTTTAACCCAGGACCCCAGTGCTGCAAGGCAATAGTGCTAACCACTGAGAAAAGGAAAAGGAATCGGAATCTGTCACCATAGACTACAATGATATTCGTTAAACGGATATGTTATGAACTGGGGTCATTAGAGTTTATGACTTATCCGATTAATGGATACCATTATAATCTATGGGTGATTGATTCCACTATTAGGGATCCGTTTAACATATCAGTCACCCATAGACTATAATGTTATTTGTTTACCATATAGGTCATAAAAATCTATTTTAAAAAAAATCGTGCCATACATTGAGATACCACAGAAAAGGCCATACTCACAGATTAGGAGGAGGGTAAAAAACCTGTTCCAAACAGGACGTGACCAGGTCAGAGAATGCTGATGAAGGGGAGTGGTTTTAATTACATTCTATGTCCCAATTTTTTTGCATATCTTATATTTTGGAACGAAAAGTTCTAGGTAGGGACTCGCAAGTGTGGGGATCCGTGACGGGGATTGTGAGCTTGCGTTCTTTTGGCCAAAATGACAACTAATACCCCATGTTTTTTCATGGTTACTTACATTGTACCTTTTTTTCAGGATGCGGCCGGGTCTTATGGTGCTGGGATAGCCTGGTGTACGGATGTTTGCCACTGCATGCAGGGCGGCCCGCTCTCTTACAGTATGGGCGTTCAAAATAGGCTGCTATTCGGCGATATATGCTGTGCCTCACTATCCAAACACTATGCCTCCATGTTTTACACACTACACTCACGTTTTTGTATCACTCACAGCCCTGATTTCCACACACACACACTACACTTAGTAATGTCCCCTATACCTCACATGTACACCATACACAGTACTTTATTATTTTTTCCATTACACATTTATTTCCATGCCCAACACACCACGCCCCTCAAGGTTAGTGGGAGTGGCTATCATTATTTAAACACACCTGGGCACTTCCCATCAACAGCATTCTCTGACCTGGTCGCGTCCTGTTTGGAACAGGTTTTTTACCCTCCTCCTAATCTGTGAGTGTGGCCTTTTCTGTGGTTTTAATTACATTCTATGTCCCAATTTTTTTGCATATCATACATTGAAATACGTCCCCCATTGGCTACCATGTTTTCCTTTTTTGTTTTTTTTGTAAAAAGTCTACTACGCTACTCCTCCATACTGTAAAATAAATAAAAATATATATACACACACACACACACACACACACACACACACACACACACACACACACACACACACACACACACACTAAACCCCTGTTAAAATGCCTGGTTTTTGTCATGTTACAAAATTAGTCCAACATGAATGTCACCTATAATCTGTACAAGTGTATTGAAAAACAAACCGAAATCTTTCTGGGTGGAAAAATAAAAATAAAGAACAAAAATAATGTTGTTGCATAAATATGCACACCCTTAAACTAATACGTTGTTGAATTACCCTCTGACTTGGCACATCTTGACTTGGCAATTGTTGCCCACTCTTCCTTGCAAAAGCGCTCCAAATCTGTCAGATTGCGAGAGCATCTCCTGTGTACAGCCCTCTGCAGGTCACCCCACAGATTTTCAATGGGATTCAGGTCTGGGCTCTGGCTGGGCGATTCCAAAACTTTGATCTTCTTCTGGTGAAGCCATTCTTTTGTTGATTTGGAGGTATGCTTTGGGTCGTTGTCGTTCTGCATGGTGAAATTCCTCTTAGGCATCATTTACACGAGCGTAATATACGCGCGTGCTTTTCACGCGTGTCGTACGCACCTATATTAGGCTATGGGGCAGTGCAGACAGTGCGTGAGTTTTGCGCAGCGCGAGTGCGTTGCGTAAAACTCACGACATGTCCTTTCTTTGTGCGCTGTTCATGCATCACGCACCCATTGAAGTCAATGGGTGCGTGAAAACCACACATGCCGCACGGAAGCACTTCCGTGCGAACTGCGTGGTTCGCGCAACAGCTGTCAAACTCTGAATGTAAACAGAAAAGCACCACGTGCTTTTCTGTTTACAAACATTCAAACGGAGTGTCATAATGATGGCGGCTGCACGAAAATCACGCAGCCGCGCATCATAAACTGATGACACACGCAGCTGTTAGGTGGCTTTTGCGCACGTAAAACGCCGCGTTTTTTGTGTGCGCAGAACGCACACGCTCGTGTAAATCAGGCCTTAATGTTTTTAGAAGAGGCCTGCAGGTTTTGTGCCAATATTGCCTGATATTTCGAACTGTTTCGTAATTCCCTCCACCTTGACTAAAGCCCCAGTTCCAGCTGCAGAAAAACAGCCCCAAAGCATAATGTGCAGTGTTGGCTTTGTGCCAAACATACCTTTTGAAATTATGGCCAAAAAGTTCAACCTTGGTCTCATCAGACTATAACACATTTTCCCACATGGCAGACTTGATGTAGGTCTTTGCAAAACATCGCCGGGCTTGGATGTTTTTCTTTGTTAGAAAAGGCTTCCGCCTTGCCACCCTACCCCACAGCCCAGACATATGAAGAATCCGTGAGATTGTTGTCACATGCACTACACAACCAGTACCTGCCAGAAAGTCCTGCAGCTCCTTTAATTGTTTCTGTAGGCCTCTTGGTAGCCACCCCAACCAATTTTCGTCTGGTCTTTTCATCATGTTTTAAGGTGCGTCTAGTTCTTGGTAATGTCACTGTTGTGCCAAATGTAATCTGCTTCTTGATGACAGTCTTTACTGTGCATGGCATATCTAATGCCTTTGAAATTCTTTGGTACCCTTCGCCTGATTGATGCCTTTCAACAATTAGATCCCTTTGGTGTGTTGTAAGCTCTTTACGGACCATGGCTTTTGCTGTCACATGCAACAAAGAAAATTTCAGGAAAATCCTAATAGAACAGCTGAACTTTATATGGGGTTACTCGGAATCACTTTAAATAATGACAGCTGTGTACTAACTACTATTTAACATGAGTTTGAATGTGATTGGTTAATTGTGAACACAACCACATCACCAACTATAAGAGGGTATTCACACTTATGCAACCACATTATTGTAGTTTTGTTATTTTTATTTTTCCCCTCCTAAATTACTTCAGTTTGTTTTTTCAATAGAATTCGTACAGAATATGGGTCACATTCAAGGTAGAAAAGTCCTACAATGATTCATCTTGGACTGTTTTTTTTTTTTTTTTACATAACAAAAACCTGGCATCTTAACTGGTTGTAGACTTTTTATATCGTGTGTGTGTGTGTGTGTGTGTGTGTGTGTGTGTGTATGTATGTGTGTATATATATATATATATTTATATATAAAATTATTTTTTTCTTTATCAATTAACAAGATACATAATGAGAAATTTTAAATCAAATCAATATTTATTGTGACCACCCTTTGCCTTCAAAACAGAATTAATACTTATAGGTACACTTGCACAAAGTCATGGACTTTGTAGGATTAAATTAAGGTGTATGATTAACCAATTATACCAAACAGGTGATAATGATCATCCTTTTCAAGCAGTCATAAACTGTGAGAAACTGCTGTGCAGGAGGCTTAATACTGGATGAGGAACAGCCAAACTCTGCTACAAAGGTGAAGTTGTCGAAGACCCTTTCATGTCATAGGGCCACCATGGCTAGACTGTGCACAGCAACAAGACACAAGGTACTTATACTGCATCAACAAGGTCTCTCCCAGGCAAAGATTTCAAAGCAGACTGGGGTAACCAGATGTGCTGTTCAAGGTTTTTTTTGAAGAAGCACAACGAAACGGGCAATGTTGAAGACAGTAGACACAGTGGTCAGCCACGAAAACTAGACGCAGCAGTTTAAAGACACATCACGCTTACTTCCCTTTAGTTTAGAACTGGAATAAACCAGTGGGAGCCTAAGTACACCCATCTACTGTTCAGAGAAGTCTGGCCAGAAGTGGTCTTCATGGAAGAATTGCTGACAAAAAGCCATACCGTTGACATAATAACAAAGCCAAGTGCCTCAACTATGCATGAAAACATAGTAACTGGTGTGCAGAAAAATGGCAGCAGGTGCTCTGAAATGATGAGTTAGTCCGAAGGGCTGGAGAGTGGTACAATAATCAATGTCTGCAGGCAAGTGTGAAGCATTATGGAGGTTCCTAGAAAGTTTGAGAGTTGGGGATTTGATCAGGATTAATGGTGTCCTTATTGCTGAAAAATACAAGCAGATACTTATCCATCATGCAATTCCATCAGAGAGGCGTCTGATTGGCTCCAAATGTATTCTGCAGCAGGACAATGACCCCAAACATACAGCCAATGTCATTGAGAACTATTTTCAGCGTAAAGTAGAACGAGGAGCCCTGGAAGTGATGATATGGCCCCCACAGAGCCCTGATCTCAAAATCATTGAGTCTGTCTGGAATTACATGAAGAGACAGAAGGATTTGAAGAAGCCTACATCCACAGGAGATCTGTGGTTAGTTCTCCAAGACGTTTGAAACACCCTCCCTGCCGAGTTCCTTCAAAAACTGTGTGCAAGTGTACCTACAAGAAGTGATGCTGTTTTGAAGGCAAAGGGTGGTCACACCTAATATTGATTTGATTTAGATTTCTCTTCTGTTCACGAAATTTGTATTTTGTTTATTGATAAAAAACTAAGTTAACACCTTTTGGAAACATTCATACTTTGCAGCAGTTTTCCACAACTGCCTAAAACGTTTGCACAGTACTGTGTATGTGTGTGTGTATGTATATATATTTATGTGTTCAAAAAAATAGCAGTGAGTTTAAAAAAGCAAATACAACGCAAAATCATAACTTTCATTTGCCTAAATGCAAACGCACTGGAAATACTACACATTCAATTCCAAATAAAACAAAATAACAAATTTTTTTTCCAGTCTGTGTTAATCCTTTAAAGAAAAAGGAATATTAGGCTGTTCAAAAAAAATAGTAGTGCCAACATTCTTCTTTAACCCCTTCCCTCTTTGGCCACTTTTGACCTTCCTGACAGAGCCTGATTTTTAAAATCTGACATGTTTCACTTTATGTGGTATTAACTTCGGAATTCTTTCACCTATCCAAGCGATTCTGAGATTGTTTTCTTGTGACACATTGGACTTTATGTTACTGGCAAAATTTGCTAGATCCATTCAGTATTTAATTGCGAAAAACACCAAAATGTAGTGAAAAATTGCAAAAATTAGCATTTTTCTAAATTTAAATGTATCTGCTTGGAAGACAGGCCCTATATGTCTACTTTAGATTGGCATCGGTTTTTGAATATTGTTTTATTTTTCTAGGACGTTACAAGGCTTAAAACTTTAGCTGCAATTTCTCACATTTTAAAGAAAATTTCAAAAGGCTATTTTTACAGGGGGCAGTTCAGTTGTGAAGCGGCTTTGAGGGCTTTATATATTAGAAACCCCGAATAAATCACCCCATTTAAAAAACTTCACCCCTCAAAGTATTCAAAACAGCATTTAGAAAGTTTCTTAACCCTTTAGCCGTTTCACATGAATTAAAGCAATGTAGAGGGGAATTTACAAATTGCCTTATAGTTTTTGCAGAAATTAATTTTTACTCCATTTTTTTGTAACACAGAAGGTTTTACCAGAGAAATGCAACTCAATATTTATTGCCCAGAGTCTGCAGTTTTTAGAAATATCCCGCATGTGGCCCTAGTGTGTTTATGGACTGAAGCACCGGCCTCAGAATTAAAGGAGCACCTAGTGAGTCTTTTTATTAGAAAATATTTTAGGCACCATGTCCGGTTTGAAGGGCTCTTGCGGTGCAAAAAAAGTGGAAACCCCCCAAAAGTGACCCCATTTGGGAAACTAGACCCCCTCAAGGAAATTATCTAGGGGTATAGTGAGCATTTTGACCCCACAGGTTTAGTGCATAAATTATTGGAAGTAGGCCATGAAAATTGAAACAGACATTCTTTCAAAGAAAATGTAGGTTTAGCTAATTTTTTTCTAATTTCCACAAGGACTAAAGGAGAAAAAGCACCACCAGATTTGTAAAGCAATTTCTCCTGATTAAAACACCCCCCCCCCCCCACATGTAGTCCTAAATGGCGGTGTTTGGACACACGGCAGGGCTTAGAAGGGAAAGAGCGCCGTTTGGCTTTTGGAGCTCAAATTTAGCAGGAATGGTTTGCGGTGGCCATGTCACATTTTCAAAGTCCCCGAAGGGACAAAACAGTTTAAACCTCCCACAAGTGACCCCATTTTGGAAACTACACCCCTTGAGGAATTCATCTAAATAATTACTTCACCAATTTTACTCCTCACTGCCATTTTTATATTGAACAAGCCCCTTTCAATTAATGATTAAATTCCTCAGAATGAGCGGCATGCAAGTCCTAATTGTTGGCACTGTTTTTTTCTACTATTCTACTACAGTTAGTAAATTATTTGTTATGTAGAAATATCACTTCTACCAAAAACATTGATTCATCAGTTTAATGTTGGACTGCTATTTTTTTGAACACCACTATGTGTGTGTGTGTGTGTGTATACAGATGCAAGAACTCCTGTGACTGCAAAGCAATACAATACACAAGAAAATGGCGACCTGCGAACATCATTGCCACCTAAACACTATATATAAATAAATATGCATTACTGCTGAATCTCCTTACACTAGGGAGTTCTTAGTGCACATTTTGATAAAATTGTGTGAGCACACCTGCCACGACAAGGCGACCTCTATGAGGTGGGAACCTATGCTGCACATACACCCAGAATTGGGACTAAGCCTACATGTACTTGGGGGTGATAGGGACCAGCATTAGACTAATTAAAATCACCCAGAGCAGAAGGGGAGGAGAGCAAAATCAAACATAGAGGCAGTCACTACCCCCACATATATGCAATACACAAGAAATATGAGTTTGATCAGCACATTCCAGCAAAATAAAAAAAATAAAAACATGCATACAGGTGCAAGCACGCCTGAGACTGCAAAACAATACAATACACAAGAAAATGGCGACAGCACTCTGCGAACACCGATGCCACCTAAAATACTATATATAGATATTGCAGCTGAATCTACACACACATATATATATATAGAAACAAACATATAATAGGAGCAGCACTGTGCAAAAAAACAAAAACAGCTGGTGCTAAGCTTCAAATAACAGGGAGTGACGTTCTCCCAGTAAGGTATATGGAAAAAATCGAGCAAAGAAGCAGCACTCAATAGCAAAAAAATGAAATTTATTCACCCAACACAGCAACGTTTCACTTCCTCCATGGAAGCATTTTCAAGCTTGAAAATGCTTCCATGGAGGAAGTGAAACGTTGCTGTGTTGGGTGAATAAATTTCATTTTTTTGCTATTGAGTGCTGCTTCTTTGCTCGATTTTTTCCATATATATATATATATATATATATATATACTGACGTTTCACAGTCCAACAGTGGGCCAAAAGGACACTCTTTTGGCCTCTGTTGGTCTAATTGAGACATATGTACTTGTTTAGCCTGTACGCCGGGAGCTTCCCCAATGGACATGCTAAACGTAGTGCAACAGCGAGATGTCAAGGGGGTTCTAAGAGCTTAAAATCGCTTAGGACGCCCTTGACATCTCGTTATTGCACTACGGGGGAGGGGGAGTGTTGAAACTGCCGACAGTCTCCTTAAAATTCAGACGTTTTAAATGAAGTATTATGGATATATATATATATATATATATATACATATATATACATATATATATATCTAAGAAAAAAAATGGACACATGGTCCATGGTCTAATGTGGTCTATTTTTTCAGGATGTGAGTCAACCTCATTCTGAATCTTGAGCATGGTGATATGATTCGAACTACTAAGGGCCTATTCGATCGCCCTATTGTTTCAGTGAAAAAAATGAAACTTTACGGGATAGAAACAAACTGAAACGGCAGCATTATCATTGAAATCAATAGTAATGCATACGGAAGCTATAGTTTCCGTTCGGCTCTCCGTTCGTCGGTTCCTCTGACGGAAAGGAACTGATGAACGGAATCCGAACGGTGATGTGAACAGGCCTTTAACATACATTTTCCACCCATAAACTTGATTGATTTTACAATTTGTTTGGCTGTAAATATCTTTGTTCAAAATTAACGACTTTTAAAGAGGCAAATTTTCGCAGCTAAGAAGCTGCTGAATTGTTACAGGATCACAAATTCTTCATAGGAGTGAAAAGTCCCTGATCATCCACCCACCTCCATGCTTCTTTCTACCACTAGGTTTAATTCTAAATTCTGTATAGTAGCTGATGTGTGTGTTTTCGCAGGTTGAGGGTGAAAAATGGTTAGATATAGTTCTTTTGTGTTTTGTTTTTTTTTTATTTTTATTTTATTTTTTATTAATAATAAAGCAAATCCATAAATGTAACTTTGTCTCCACTCCAGCTGTTGATTCATGGTCGGAACCTTTAAAATTCTTTACACAAAATATACTGAAGTGTTTACCTACATCCAACCACTTTGCCTCATTTCCTGCCCTTTAATACACTCTATCCCCACAACACAGTCACATAGAGACAATACCTTGGGCAGATGCTAAACGGATATCTCAAGCATGAAATATAAGACCCAGGACGGCTCCAACAGATGGGATACTGAAGAGATTTGGTTTAGTGTGTGCTGAAAGGGGCAGCATGTGCTATAGCTGCTGTCCTGCATTGGATGAAATATTGGTGTTCCATTAAAGGGAAATCACTATACCATGAAATGCAGTCAGTTTAATGTATGCCTTCCAATTTAACCCTTTATCAAATGATTCTGTCTATTTAATGTATGTAAAAAACAAAAAGGATCAAATAAGCCTCGAAAGTAATGTCTGATTTTCTAAATTGCTCTGTTACACTTTGCCTTTAGTTTCGAAATCGTCCCCAATCGCTATAATTACATTGATCAATTACACAAGCACAAATGAAGAATCTTTAATTATATATAATATGCTTAAAACATTTTTAAAGTTATCTTCCTCACGTTTTATGACTGCCAATGCAATATGCAAGCCTGCCCTGTCGAGAACTTTAGGCCAATGACCAAACAAGGTCTGTAGAAAAGGTGATTGGTCATGTTAGATTATTCTTTTTCTCCATCGGTCATTGGCTGAAATAGGGTGTGGGATGATCCGAAAGTTAAGACTAATCATTCACCACATTACACTAGGACATTTTTTTTTTTTTTAATTGACCCCGATATGCCATATAAGTTTGGCATGTTAATGGCTGGACGTGTCATTATTCAGCCGAGCAGTTACCAATCTTAATGTAATGTATACGGCCTGACTTTAATCACACAGATCACCAGATGGGACATTCGAATCAATTGTTATATACATAGTCTAGTGTTAGTAGGGTTCACGTGAATAAAGAGGCGGTGGAGCCAAAATCTAAAGCCAAGATTGATGTTAAGAACCAAACACCATAAATCGACATCCACATCACTTACAAATGATTATCACATGATGATTAGGTCCATTTATTTAAACAAATATTTTTGGGGGGGATGAAAGTAGTATTTTTTTTTTTCTATTTAGAGGTTCCCAGATATTTTTTCAGATTTTAATATTTTTCTTCATAATATTAAATTTCCATATAATGTTGATAAACCTTAGGGTATGGTCACACGGGCTATTTCAGACATTTTTCGGCCTGTAAACGCCCCAAAAAACTGCTAAAAATGCAGGGGCTGAACGTCTCCAAACATCTGCCTATTGATTTCAATGAGAAAACTGCGTTCCGCTCCCACAGGGCATTTTTTACACGGCCGTTTTTAAAAACGGTCGCGTAAAATAACGCCTTGTAAAAAGAAGTGCATGTCACTTCTTGAGCCGTTTTTGGAGCTGTTTTTCATTGATTTAACAAAAACGGCTCCAAAAACGGCTAAAAATTCAGGGGCTGTTTTTGCTTGAAAACACCTCCGTATTTTACGGCCGTGTTTGGTTTGCCGTGTGAACATAGCCTTATAGCAATAAATAAGAGCATGGATCTTCTAGTACTAGAGATGTATCAAGAAGAGACAGAGCCCTGACAACAATAAAGAAAATGCTACCCCCCTGGTGTTTTCTTATGTCACCATGTCCACCATTTTCTGGAGAGTAGGTGACCATGGACTACATGCAGATGTCACCTTTTTCAGCAGCACTCCACCAAGTTGGGGACCTCCTCTGATGGGGCTTATGTAAAGGGTTTTTTTTTCTGATGGGACAACCTCTTTAAAGGAGACAAGGTTGTTTGGTGTGACTATTGGGCTGGTTTCTTCTATCTTTTCAATAGTATTGTGGCCTTTGTGGAGAGTGATTACTATGCAGGTTAGCAATGCCTATTTTGGAGGGGATTAGAACAACCTGTGCTTGGGGCCCCTCTACCTCACACATCCTATAGCAGCCACATAGAACTGTACATATGCCTTTGTATGTTATTCATCTTTCAATCCTTTCAGTATTCAATCAGTCTAGTGCATGCTTCTCGGTTTAAGGAGGAGCTGTCACCTCTCCTGACATGTCTAGAACTGTGTGGTGCCATTCCTCTGTTATTCCTCCTAGAAATGTAAATTGACAACTGCGTGTTACCGTTACCCTTGTCCACTGGACGTGTCCGTACAGTCTCACTCTGTCAGCACTGATTGGACAGTGTCAGCCTGTGACGGGACATTTATTAATACATTTCTAGGAGGAATAACAGAGGACACAACACAGAGTTCTAAGAAAAGATGCTCCAGAATTGTTATTTCATGGGGAATACAACTAATTTTTAAGCCAGAATATCAGGAGAGGTGAGTGGCCACTTTAAGTACTATAAGCTCGCCCTGGATAGTGCTTCTAATGTTTTAGACCGGTAGAGTACGCCTCTTATATAATTTCACATCGTCTATCGATCAAACGATTCATGTTTACATTCTCCAATGTCCATAACCATCAACAATTATTGTCTTTGCATAAACGATTTTCCACAAGATCAACAAGCGTTTTATCGTACTCATTTTGTCGCTTCGGCTACATTATCATGCGCGACGTTTGAATCTGACCGATCATCTGCCTGTGTAAAAAGCACTTTAGAGAATGTTCCTTGATGATCGAGATCAGCTAGAGACTTGAGACTTAAACTAGATTGTAAAGTTGAGCTTCTCAAGTTCCTAACAAGGAAGCTACATAATCCGCCTTGCCCTTAGTCTCACCCTCGCCAGCCATAAGACATTACTTTTGAAAGCCATTGGGATTGTATATTTTTTTAACAACAGGCAAATGAACTTCTAGGTCATTATGACATCTTTGGATAGTTATGGTTATATTACCGTTATAGCAAAGTTAAAGTAAACCTTTGACAAATTAAGTCTTTCATCCAAAGAGAAGTCAAGGATCAACAAGGATACCTCTTTTTTCCGTCTCTGTTGTCTTGATTAGAACCCATTAGCTATTTCAGGTAGGGTGTTCATAGATGTGAGTGAGATCAGAGTCTTTCACCGAAGATGTGTGAGAGGTTTTGCCACTGGATGGCCATGAAAGGAAAATGTTTTCAAGGGCTAAGAAGGTCGTGATGGGGGGATGACCTGCTAATGTTTGAAAAGCTTTTGTCATGGAGTCCAGGGGTTTGTATCTGTGCTTGCTCTCTGACCCAGATATAATCTTCTGGATGGGAAGGGCTCTCCTTGCAGAGAAGTTTTCAAAGCATAACAAAGCCTCAGTGGCCTTCATTATGCTGTATTTAGACAGCATGGAATACAGAGGGGGTTGGGCACGGAATATTGCTTTAAGCCCAATGTGGAATTTTGCAACTTTCCCTAAGTGTACTTTTTGTGTTTATAACAAGCAATGCGATTTTTAAGATTGTCGTATACGATATATCGTACTTATACCATGATCGGACACAACCAATGAAATTATTTTCAGGGAAAATTTGTTAAATTTGGTTTATCACTTTGCAAAATGTCCAACTTTAAAACCCAACGTACGTATTTAAGCATGTATGCAATATCAACGTAATGGTGTAAACCAGATCATGGGGAATCAATAGCTTCCAGTAGTTCAAGATAAACATGAAGCATTGATGGCTACTTGTTGACTCGCATCATTTACAGTTGAGAACGGCTGTGAAAAGCAGCTACAAAACTGGCAGTAGTGGAACAATGGGAGGTGAAAGTAACACGTAATCATCATAGGGGTCCAGTCACTGTAGCTCTTGTTTGTCAGTTTTTCCCACACTGCCTTGGCTTTTATTGATAAAATTAAAAGAAGAGAAAAAAAATCAGGTAAATTTTGTAAAATGTCCACTTTCTTGTAGAAACATACGAAGGAAAAGAAGAAATGAAGCTTCATCACTGGAACCTTTGAGGAACCATGTAGTGACATTAACGCTTGGGGCTACGTATTTGAGCCATGCAAGACTTTTTATTGTGAGCTACTCAATTTTTATAATTTTCAGTGTTTTTTGATCATTGTCGTAGTATCAACACAACTTTTAGTTGAGGCTCAAGGTATTCTATTGGGATGCAAGATTGCATGATGTCGTGCCACATCCAAAGTGGTCTTGTAACCTCAATCGTACGCAGTCAAGATGACTAGAACACAAAGTGAAGAGGCAGTCCTAATTTACATGAATAAAATGGTATTTATAAAATGATATTATTATTATTATTATTTTCGTCAATTCTGTTATCTATGTGAATGTCTGCTTACGAGAGAGAGTCTATGAAACAGCAGTAATCTTTCAAAACATAGAAACAGGTGGTCACAGCAGACACATTTGTGACTATATCCCAATGCCTATAGGGCCCGCAATACTCCCAGCACAACTAGCCGTTATACACCCCACCACAAAACAGATTATGTGGCTAGGCCAACAGCTCCCTCCTTTTCTAAATATGATTGTGGAACATTTTGATTTTCACCCCTGTCCGCCACTGCCACTTAGTGAAACTGGAAATTAGGTCAACGTTCAGGTGAGATGTCACCAGAAATCCTGGCTTTTTCAGTGGTAAAGGAGCCAGACACTGTAACAAACCACTGTACACCAGATTAACAAGGTTCCTACTGGAGTAACAGGGATTATGAACTTTCATAATCGGCTATATGGGCATTGTAAGATTTCCATCATAACGTCACTGACCCTCAAGGGGCCAGATGCCAAATTTTTCCCTCTAACGTCCATGTGCCAAACAATGACTCTACTACTGACCACCAGGTTCAGGGCACCGACTCTTTACGCACCACCAGAGATGGTTTGCCCGCTCTACTTTTGATGACCAGGCACCAGCATATAGTGATTGTTTGGCAGGAACTTGGGTCATCAAGGAAGGTCAATGATATTTACCATGAGCTAAAGCATGCTGACTATACCATTGACCACCAGGTGCTGGAGGCAGAATGTACCACTTGATATACCATTTTCTGAATATACCCAAATTTTGACTTCCAGCAAATTCGCTGACAGCCGCAGGGAAATCTGCAGCGGCAAATCTGCTTCAAATCGAATTTCCCTGCGCCGGGTGTCTAAAAAATCCAAAACACTAATTTCAACTCCCCTTGAGCTCTTCTGACAACACTTTCTCGGTCTCTACACACCCAGCCTCCTGCGATGACGTATCACATGTGACAGCTGCAGTCTGTGATTGGCTGCAGCGGTCACGTGTTGACACAACACATCATCGATGGAGGCTGGGTGTACAGGCAAGGACCAGGGAAGCGTTTCCACAGGAGCGCCAGGGCAGGTGAGTTGTGTTTTTTTTATTTTAAACTTAATGTAAACTATCTGGACTTGGGGATTTTGTTGGGTATCTACAGGTAATCTCGGCGACACGTGGAGTTTCTTGCAGACTTCTTCTTTCCCATTGAATTGAATGGAGAAAATCTACACAAATCTGTGTACTTTCCACAGCTGCAATTGGCAAGTTGCAGATTAAAAAATGTACCCAGCTTGTCAATTTCTGCGGAAAAAAATTCTGCAGCATGTGGATGAGACTTGTCCAAATCTCATCCACTTTTGTTCTAGTGTATTCCACTGCATAGTTTCTATTTGCAAATTCATATGGAAAATTTGCAGCAAATCCGTTATGTATGAACGTAAAATAATTGTAATAAATGAAGATCACTTTGTAGAAATTGACACTAGAAACTCTTTTCCGTTGATCCATGGAAAAATGGCAAATATATCTACTTACATTCAATACTTGTATCCAACATTAAACAGTAGAAGGGGGTTAATACTTTTTAGAGGTACTATACGAATGCTTTACAGTGATGGGAAGATGTTCAATATGGCGGCTTTATTTCAGCTGTGATATTGTAATCATTTTCTTGCTGGACTCCAGGAATGCTTCATTTCTGAACTTGTCCCCCAGGGAAACTGCATGAACAGCTATTCCATTCACAGACAACTTGTTCATTTAAACCTGAGTACGCAGCACTTTGGACCCCCGCTGTGTTAATTATGCCGTAGTTCCAGCTGATTGCAGTACACTAAGTTTAGCGCTTCCGTTATTTATTTACTGACTACATTAAGAGGAGAGCCTCCCTTGCTTCTCATCTGCCTTAGACACACTTCATGATATTTAAGTGTGTTAATAGGGATATACCCTACAAGTCCTTTTACTGAAAGCAAAGAGCCATATCTAGGTATTTTCTGAACCAAATCTATTATAGGGTTAGTTCATACGAGGTTGGTTTGTAATGATATATTTAGATTAAGAAATCAATGCCATAACTAAAGGCACCTGGTTCTCTGGACAGGTTCCCTTAAAGGGGGTTTTCGAGTTATTCCAAAATGTAGCAGGGGTAGGAGAAATGCATTAAAAGAAAAAGCAATTACTCACCTAACAGATCCGTGGCGTTCCAGCGCCGCTGCTCCGGTCCTCCCCACCGCTGTTTATTGATGTATCTGCAGCGATGATATCTTTGTATACCCACATGCATGGCCGGCCTTGGATACGTTCGACCAGTGCGGTCGCACAGGGCGCCAGCCGCCACATTGCAAGAGGGGCGCCAGCGGGTGTGTGTATCCCCGCGCCGTTGCAACTACCAGCGGGGATACACACACTAACTGCAGTCGCCTTTCCACCCAGGCGCTTCTTAACTTAGTGGCCGTTGCTACCACTGTAGCAGCCATAGTGGCTGCTAGCGGTGACACCGGGCATGGGGGCGGTGGCGCCGCTTGCAGCTGCTGCGGCTGCTATAGCGGTAGCGACGGCACTATAGCAGAGCAGGGAGGTATCTCCCTGCTCTGCTATCTTCTAGCGCCACCATAGCTCCCTGAAGGAGCGGAATCTCCATGTGACCGGGGATTCCGCTCCTGGAACGCTGCTTGATGTCTCTGTCCATATATGGACAGTGACATCAGGGGAAAATCCTGAAGCGGAATCCCCGGTCACAGCGTTGCAGACGCTATGGCCGGGGATTCGACTCCAGGAGAAGCCAATGATGTCATGGACACAGACGACAGGAGCTTCTCCTGGAGTGGAATCGACAGTCACAGCATCGGCAACGCTGTGGACGGGGATTCCGCTTCAGGAGTTTCCCCTGATTTCACTGTCCATATATGGACAGAGACATCAAGCAGCGCTCCAGGAGCGGAATCCCCGGCCACATGGGGATTCCGCTCCTTCAGGGAGCTACAATGGCACTATCTATACTGGAAGGGGTTGGGCGGGGGGGGGGGGGTTTCTATCTACAAGGGGGCTGTGGGCTGTGTGCGCTACCTACAAAAAGGACAACTGTGCAGGAGCACACAAAATACCCAGTTTTCCCGGCTATCAAATAAATGTGTGGAAATAAACTAAGATATACCGTAACTTTTATTTAATCTAGCTAAAAGGATTAATCCTTTATTCAGACTAAATAAAAGTTATATCTTAGTTTATTTCCACACATTTATTTGATAGCCGGGAAAGCTGGGTATTTTGTGTGCTCCTGCACAGTTGTCCTGTTTTGAATGTCTATTGCCCGCCAGCTATCAGGGTCATTTCGTAGTCCTTGCTCTACAAGGGGGCTGTGGGCTGTGTTGCACTACCAACCAGGGGGGTGTGTGGCACTACCAACCAGGGGGCTGTGGGCTGTGTGGCACTACCAACCAGGGGGCTGTGTGGCACTACCAACCAGGGGGAAGTGTGTCACTACCAACCAGGGGGCTGTGGGCTGTGTGGCACTACCAACCAGGGGGCTGTGGGCTGTGTGGCACTACCAACCAGGGGGCTGTGGGCTGTGTGGCACTACCAACCAGGGGGCTGTTGGTCGGTGTGGCACTACCAACCGGGGCTGTGGGCTGTGTGGCACTACAACCAGGGGGCTTGAAGGGGTTGTAATATATCATTAAAAATTATTATTCTATTGTATGGGGGTACTAAAGGGGCGTTATAATTGTTTTATGGGCCATTTTTTTTAATGATGGGGTGGGGCGCCGAAGGATCATTTCGCACAGGGCGCCATCTATCCTAGGGCTGGCCCTGCCCACATGATCGCTGCAGCCAATCACTTGTCTCACTGTGTATATGGCACAGGATCGAGACCAGTGATTACCTGGAGCGATTACGTGGATATACGGTTTCATCGCTGCAGCTATGTCAATAAACAGCGGCGGGGAGCACAGGAACTGTGGGATCTTTGATGCCAGTAATGTCTCTTTTTTTTTTTTTAATGCATCCCTCCTACTCCTGCTACTTTTTGGAATAACTCAGAAAACCCCTTTAAGATAACGACTGCAATTGCACCCCTCAAAAACCCAACAAGGGTCATAGGACTGCAGTCCTTCTTGGATCTACTAATAGTTTTAGGACTAACAGTAAGCATGGATGGAAACAAAATATATATTTATGCATATATGTGAATTGGTTCTACAGGAGGACGTTCAGATGCAATTGTTTTCTATAGTCAGGAGTTAGGACAGGTTTACACGTCGACTTTTTGTAGTGATACCCGTGGATTTTAACTATTGAGCTACAGTCCACATGAAGACATTGAGTTACATGTAATCTTGTGGACTGCAGCTGTCACTCAAGCGTTAAAATCAATCACTAGCGCTACAAAAAGTTAAGGTGTAGCCCTGGCCTTATTGACACATTTGTAAGACACCTTAAGGCCTTATTTACACAAACGTGTGCGTTTTTGGCGCGCAAAAAAAATGCTAAGTTGTTTGCGCGTTGCAGTTCCGTGTGTCATAAGTGTTTGGTGCGTGACTGCGGGATTTTCGTGCATATGCCATCCCTATGACACGCGGTTTTGACGTTTAGAAAAAGAAATGAAGGAGGTGGTTTTATTTTTCCCTTCATTTCTTGATCTACTGTTGCGCGAATCACGCTCAGCACATGGAAGTGCGTCCGTGTGCTGCGCGTGATTTTCACGTACCCATTGACTTGCGTGAGGCGCAAAAAACGCTCAAGTATGGGACATGTCATGAGTTTCACGCAGTGGACACATGCTGCGTGAAGAACACGGAATGCCTGACTGTCCCCATTGCCTTACATAGATCCGTGCGACACGTGTAACACGGACGTGAACTACGCTTGTGTAAATAAGGCCTAAAGGAGTTGTCCACTACTGGACAACTGATGACCAATCCACCAGATAGGTCATAAGTATATCATCGGTGCGGGTCCGACACCTAGACCCCGCACCGATACGCTACTTCGGCTGCTTGCGGGCACCGGATGTCATTGCACAGTATGTAGTGTACGGAGCCGGATGCAGTTGGCTCAGTACATTGCATATCAGCCTTACTGCCGAAACTGCAGCTGAGCCGCTATTCCGTGGCCAGAGCCAACTGCTTCTGGGAGGGACGTCCGGTGCGGAAAGGCAGCCGGAGAAACTGATCGGTGCAGGGTCCAGGTGTCGGACCCCATGATCATATACTGATGACCTATCCAGTGTATAGGTCATCAGTTGTCTGGTAGTGAACAACCCCTCTAATGTAAAGGGATCTGTCCTTGTGATAGGTTCATTCTTATTTGGGTATGTTAACACGCCCTATTTACGGACGTAATTCAGGCGTTTTACGCCTCGAATTACGGCCGAAAAAACTGCTCCAAACCGTCTGCAAACATCTGCCCATTTAATTCAATGGGTCTTACGGTGTTCTGGGTAGACAGGCTTTTTTTTTTTACACGCCGCTGGCAAAAGACGGCGCATAAAAAGACGCCCGCCTCAAAGACGTGCATGTCACTTCTTGGGACGTAATTGGAGCCATTTTTCATTGACTCCAATGAAAACCAGCTCCAATTACGTCCGTAAAAGAAGCCGCGAAAAACGCGTGCACTTGTTTATAACGTCTGAAATTCAGGAGCTGTTTTCGCCTGAAAACAGCTCCGTAATTTCAGGCATAATTGGCGTTGCCGTGTGAACATACCCTTAGAAGGGTCTTTAAGGATATGTCCAAGTTTTAGCAACTGTTATCTTATGGACTGGTATATACTTATATTAAAGGATGTACTCATGCGTTTCTCTGATCCACCATCCTCATAATTCAATCATGTTGTTAACTGTATTGATGATGACAGCCGATATGAATAAATTGGCAGCTCCATTTGTTTGACTAGAATCATCTAATATGCAATATGATCTTTTTTATGATACCTACCTGTAAAAAATATTGATAAAGTTGAGGGATGTATTACACCAGTGGATAGGGTGAGCTGTATATTATTCACCACTCATAGTTCTAACATTGTCTGGAGTGAAATATAACAAAGTGTAATGTGCCCCTATTAAAGATGCAAATCCCAGCCGGACCGCAGGTCTAATGTCTCAAACGAACTAAATCATAGAAATCCCTGATGCTTTTAATTTGGGTCATTAAACTCACAGTCAATGAGTTGATTCACATATAACCTATCTGACCTTATTGATGACATGTCCTGCGTGTGCAATGATCACAACAAAGATTACGATGCAATTAAAGTGGACATGCACATGTTCTGTATAGATGAATGGTGGGCCTCAAAATCGTTTCCTCTGGTTGACCCAATGAGCACCAGTCCAACACTATGGGTAAGCCAAGTGCTGCTTCTGCAGAGTCTGCCCTGTGTTAATCTATTAAAATAGCAGCACCCATAGGAAAATGTATATATTAGGGTAAGTATGGAGCGGGCCCACAGGCTGAGCCCACTCCATATGACGCGGGTGTCAGCTGCATAATACAACCGTCACTTCACTGTAACGAGCGGGATCCCACTTGTTTAACCCCTTAGATCAGTGATCTCCAACCACCGGGGCCGCGGACCAATACCAGGCTGTGGATCGTTTGCTAACAAGCTGCGGTATCTGGTATCCGCCCCGATGGCCGCATGTAATTGCAGGCGAAAAAGCGCACTGAATGTCCGCTGTGGAAAATTACTGAGCATTCAGTCGGCCTGCTGTCATTCAGGCCGGCCTCTTGGGATGACGTTTCATCCCATGTGACTGCCGCTACAGCCTGTGATTGGCTGCAGCGGTCAAATGGGATGAATTGTTATCCGAGGAGGCCGGCCTGGAGGAAGAAACAGACTTTTGAGTAAGTATAGGATTGTTTTTTTTTTCTGAGTTACGTTTCTTGCGGCGGAATCGCTACGATTCCGTCGCAATAAATGCAACAACTGCTATTTTTTGTGGGTTTTCCCTCCCCATTGAATTCAATGTGGAAAACCCGCAACAAATAAGCAGCGTTTGCACAAATACAATTGACATGCTGCAAAATAAGTCTGCACCGCAGATCAATTTCTGAGCATTTTTTCACTATTTACGCAGCTGGTTGAAATTTGTTCTATCTCATCCACTTTGCTACTACTATATTATGCTGCGGATTTCCCGCAATGACTTCCGTTGCGGAAAATTCACAGTATTTACGCAACGTGTCAACTGACTCTAAACCCCGAAATCACCACCCCCCCCACCGGTCCGTGGAAAAATTGTCCTGCATGAAACTGGTCCTTGGATAAAAAACAAGGTTGGGGACCGCTGCCTTAGATGCTGCGGTCAATAGCGATCAAAGCTATTAGAAAGATGGCAGGGTACCTACCGATGGTTGTCATGGAAGCCTGGGGGCCTAATGAAAGCCCCTAGGTCTGATATTTTTGTACATGATGTGATCGGCGCTGTAATCTAGATTACAGCAGTGTTTTTTATTTAGAAAAACAATAATTTTTTACGGAGTTATGACCTATATTAGCTTTATGCTAATGAGTTTCTCAATGGACAACTTGGCGTGTTTTACTATATGGCCAAGTGGGCGTTGTGGAGAGAAGTGTATGACGCTGAACAATCAGTGACCAATCAGCGTCATACACTTCTCTCCATTCATTTACTCTGCACATAGCGATATAGCTATATCGCTATGTGCAGCCACATAAACACACTATAACATTACTGCAGTGTACTGACAATGAATATACATTACCTCCAGCCAGGACGTGATGTGTATTCAGAATCCTGACACTTCGCTAATACAATCCCGACACTACAGCAAAGCAAGCGTAATCTCGTTTGAAATGACAGTTTACAGCGTAATCCCGCGAGATTACGCTTCCTGTGCTGTAGTGTCGGGATTGTATTAGCGAAGTGTCAGGATTCTGAATAGACATCACGTCCTGGCTGGAGGTCACGTATATTCATTGTCAGGACACTGCAGTAACGTTATAGTGTGTTTATGTGGCTGCACATAGCGATATAGCTATATCGCTATGTGCTATATAAATACATTAGTAACGCAGTATATCGTGTAAGCAACCCAAAGATCGCTGGTTCAAGTACCCTAGGGGGACTAATTAAAAGTAAAAAACGGTTAAATCTAGTTTTTTTTTATGTACAAGAGAAAGCATTTTACTCATTTTCCCCCAAAAGCAATGTAAAAAACCCAAATAAACATAATTGGTATAGCTGTGTCCATAAAAGGCAGAACTATTACAATATAACGTTATTTCACACCCACGGTGAACACTGAATTTTTTTTTTTTAAATGGCAGAATTGCTGTTTTTTGGTCACTTCATCTACCACAAAAAATGGAATAAAAAGTTGTAAGAAAGTCTTATGTAGCCCAAACTGGTACCAATAAATCTACAGCTCGCCCTGCAAATAATTCCTCACACCGCTCAATCGATGGAGAAATAAATTATGGCTCTCAGAATTTGGCGACACAAATTGTATTTCTTTTTTACAATTTGTTTTTCCCTTGTAAAAGTAGTAAAATATAAAAAAACTATAGAAGTTTGGTATTTCCGTAATCATATTGACCAGTAGAATAAAGTTAAGTTATTATATTTTTGCACGCCGTTAAAACGAAACAAAAAAAAAACAGTAGAGGAATCAGTTATTTTTCTCATTCCACAACGCAAAGACTTTTTTTCCCCCCAGTTTTCCAGTACACTATATAGTACAATAAATGGTGCCATGAAAATGACAACTCGTCCCACAAAAAAAACCAAAAAAAAACTCATACGGCTACGTTGACAGAAAAAGAAAACAGTTATGGCTTTTGGAATGTGTGGAGGAAAAAAACAAAAATGAAAATCTGAAAAATGGCTGCGGCGGGAATGGGTTAAAGAAAAAAAATCATTTGAAAAAAACTCCCAAAACACTCTTATCCATGGGTAGTACTGTATCTGGTATTGCAACTCAGGCTGATTTACTTGAATGGGAATAAGCTGCAATACCATACACAGCCCATGTACAATGGTGGCGCTGTTTCGGGTAAAGAGCAGATCCTTTTTTATAATCATGGTAAATAGAAGATGGCAAGTTCAATTCAAACAATGGACAAAGCAGTCCAGATCTTTTCTGTACATAAGGCTTTATACCTTATAGAAGTTTATGATAGGTTGATTTTGTATTTGGCTAAACATCAAGCATAATAATAGTTTTGTTTCACCATAGTTAATCTTGGTGCCTGCTTTACTAGCATGCTTTGCGCCTGACCTGAAAAGGGTTAAACTGTACCACCCCTGCTTTGCCAACAGAACACCCAATGTCAAAAGAAAAAAGAAATATAACAGCGTATAGATAAAAATATACATAGCCCTCCTTCTTCACCCCAGTGCTGCCCTCCTACAGAGCTTGGCATTATATTAAAACATAGTTTAACGCTTCATATTAAGTGGCACTAATTAAGCTGTGATGAGAGTGGTGTAATTAAGTTTCTTCCAGATTATGGTCTGATGCTGGATCATCCTCACTTTGTGCTGCTCCACGTCAGCAGAACGGGACCTTCTCAATGCTGCCTAATTGCAGGCCTGGCACTGGTTCAGCTCATGTTGCTGCTTGGTGTGAGCTGGCAAAGAGTTAGACAGTTAAAGTGGCACGTGTGAGTTAACAGGATTCTGATATCGCACTGTGTAGCTCTTATTTCACCCACACCCCCTGAAAATAAACATCATGAGCTTTACAATAATGCCGAACAATGAGACTGTATATTTCTAGCTTTCAAATGAGGGGCTTTAAATTGTCCTCTTGGATAGAAAAGAACTGTGGCTGTTACAGAACCAGAAAGGGTGAGGACAAAGACATCTAGAACTGGTCTGCTGCGGATTGTTAGGAATGGTTCATAGACTTGTTCTGGTTTTAATGAATGATCAAAATATTGATAGTCAAATAGATAGATACATCCAGAGAGTAAGCAAGGATCTCTCCTACTGTATCTGCCACTCTTATGACTGTTTCTGCTAATCTGTGTTTGAAGAATTGTATTTGGGCGTTCACGTATGTATCACCTTTATATCATATTGTACAGCACGGACAATAAGAAGGTTCTGTATAAATAAACACCAATGATAGATGGATGGATGGATGGATAGATAGATAGATAGATAGATAGATAGATAGATAGATAGATAGATAGATAGATAGATAGATACACACACAGATAGATCGATAGATAGATCGATAGATAGACGGATAGATAGACGGATGGATAGATAGATAGATACATAGATAGATAGATACACACAGATAGATAGATACACAGATAGATAGATACACAGATAGATAGACGGATAGATAGATAGATAGATAGATAGATAGATAGATAGATACACAGATAGATAGATACACAGATAGATAGATGGATAGATAGACGGATAGATAGATAGATACACAGATAGATAGATACACAGATAGATACACAGATAGATAGATGGATAGATAGACGGATAGATAGATAGATACATAGATAGATAGATAGATAGATAGATACACAGATAGATAGATGGATAGATAGATAGATACACAGATAGATAGATGGATAGATAGACGGATAGATGGATAGATAGATACACAGATAGATAGATAGATAGATAGATAGATAGATAGATAGATAGATAGATAGATAGATAGATAGATAGATAGATAGATAGATGGATAGATAGACGGATAGATGGATAGATAGATAGATACACAGATAGATGGATAGATAGATAGATAGATAGATAGATAGATAGATAGATAGATAGATAGATAGATAGATAGATAGATAGATAGATAGACAGATAGACAGGTAGATAGATAGATAGATAGATAGATAGATAGATGGATAGATAGACGGATAGATGGATAGATAGATAGATACACAGATAGATGGATAGATAGATAGATAGATAGATAGATAGATAGATAGATAGATAGATAGATAGATAGATAGATAGATAGATAGATAGATAGATAGACAGATAGACAGGTAGATAGATAGATAGATAGATAGATAGATAGATAGATAGATAATAGATAGATAGATAGATAGATACACAGATAGATAGATGGATAGATAGACGGATAGATGGATAGATAGATACACAGATAGATGGATAGATAGATACACAGATAGATGGATAGATAGATACACAGATAGCTATATATGTGAGAGAGATGATACATAGATTATAAATATGAGAGATAGTATAAATAAATATTTCTCACAACAAATCATTTCTGTTTAAACTAAACGTAATATTAGACACAGAAAACTTGATCTAACATGTAAGGCTTCATTCACATCCGCTTTGGGGGTCACGTTCTGACGTTCCGTCTGAGCTTTCCGTCAGAACGGGACCCTGAACAGACGCAAACTGACACGAAAGGAAACCAGAGGTTTCCGTTTCCATCACCATTGATTTCAATGGTGACGGATCTGGTGCCCATGGTTTCCGTTTGTCTCTGTTGTGCATCTGACCCATCGTTTTGCCGGAAGCAATAGCGTAGTTGACTACGCTATTGTTTCCGGCAAAATGACGAATTCCGTTTGAGTCTGTTCAGGGTCCCGTTCTGACGGAAAGCTGAGACGGAACGTCAGAACGGGACCCCAATACAGATGTGAATGAAGCATAACACCGTTTTTAAAATAAATATTGCTTTTATTTAGCGAACAACGTAATTTAACACTCATATGATCTATCATAACGCTCGTATCCGATAATTGCCGCGTGTAAACAGGGCAACGATCAGCCGATGGACGAACAAATGAGCACACGAGCACTGATCAAATAATTGCTACCGAACTCTTCTTATAATATCATATAAATATTTCAAATTATTAACGATGCTAAATGTCACTATATGAAGGTTTCCATGAGAATGAAGCAGTCACCATAAAGTTTCTACTAGAAAGAAGAACACGATGCCATCCAAGGAGATGTCAGAATAGAAAACACATGCCATGGCCGTGGAACTCTATCAAACCACAGTAGGAGCCATTATGTTTAAAGAGGCTCTGTCACCAGATTTTGCAACCCCTATCTGCTATTGCAGCAGATCGGCGCTGCAATGTAGATTACAGTAACGTTTTTATTTTTAAAAAACGAGCATTTTTGGCCAAGTTATGACCATTTTTGTATTTATGCAAATGAGGCTTGCAAAAGTCCAAGTGGGCGTGTTTAAAGTAAAAGTCCAAGTGGGCGTGTATTATGTGCGTACATCGGGGCGTTTTTACTACTTTTACTAGCTGGGCGCTCTGAAGAGAAGTATCATCCACTTCTCTTCACAACGCCCAGCTTCTGGCAGTGCAGACACAGCGTGTTCTCGAGAGATCACGCTGTGACGTCACTCACAGGTCCTGCATCGTGTCGGACGAGCGAGGACACATCGGCACCAGAGGCTACAGTTGATTCTGCAGCAGCATCAGCATTTGCAGGTAAGTAGCTACATCGATTTACCTGCAAACGCTGATGCTGCTGCAGAATCAACTGTAGCCTCTGGTGCCGATATGGCCGACACGATGCAGGTCCTAGGGCAGGAAGTGAGTGACGTCACAGCGTGATCTCTCGAGAACACGGCTGTGTCTGCACTGCCAGAAGCTGGGCGTTGTGAAGAGAAGTGGATGATACTTCTCGTCAGAACGCCCAGCTAGTAAAAGTAGTAAAAACGCTCCGATGTACGCACATAATACACGCCCACTTGGACTTTTACTTTAAACACGCCCACTTGGACTTTTGCAAGCCTCATTTGCATAAATACAAAAATGGTCATAACTTGGCCAAAAATGCTCGTTTTTTAATAATAAAAACGTTACTGTAATCTACATTGCAGCGCCGATCTGCTGCAATAGCAGATAGGGGTTGCAAAATCTGGTGACAGAGCCTCTTTAAATGGAGAAGACAAAACAGGGGTGACTCTTCCCAGAAGCGGCAGGCAGTGCAGCAACAACACATCCAGAAAGTTTTGTTGGGTTTGTGGTATGATTTATGGGAAGCACGCAGTGGTTATTGAAAGGGGTTGCACAGGATTTTTTTTGCTGAAACAGCGCTACTCATATTGGACTGTGTTTGAAATTACAGCTCACCTCTATTAAAGTAGATGAGAATGAGCTGCAATACCAAAAACATCCCATGGACAAGTGTGGCGCTATTTCTGAAAGGAAAAATACCTTTTTTTCTAATCCTGGACATCTCAGTCAGCTGAGTAATTGAGCAAGACAATGATCTAATGTACAGAAGCACAGCCACATATAAGTAACTAAGGGGAGATTTACTGCTGTCTAGAAAGTGTCGAAAATGCAGAAAATTTTGGTGCAAATTTGGTGCAGTCTGGTGCAATTTTAATGTTAATGAAAAGTGGTAAAAGAAAGAGAAAAGTGTCTAACAGGTTATAAAAGATGTGCCAAAATTATCATGCAGCATCAGTGGCGGATTAAGTAGACGATGAGCCTTGGGCTGTTACCCAAACTTGGGCCCCCCTTGCGCACTGCCGCCCTGCCGCGGTAACTATTTTTAACACTACCTTTTTGGGCAACCATTAACAAATGGGTGTTACGATTCCTCTTGTCACAGGGCTGTGTCCCTACATACTGACAGGATCACACTGTGCAGGGACACATCCTCCTGACAAGGGGAATTGTCTATCAGTCCTGGACTGCAGAAAGACTTTTTGTGAAATACAAGGATTTCCTATAATAAACATGTCAGGAGAGGTGACAGATTCTCTATAAATCTAGTGACTCACATGTGACAACGTCTTAGATTCTAGTAGTTTTTTTCCTCTTTTCTTCTCCATCCGGTCCAGAGCACATGACGACTTCTCCCGGCCATGACTGATTTCTGCAGAATTTGCCACTCAGATGTCTTCGACTCCTCACTTTTCCAACTTTTCCACACCTATAAATGAAAATAAAGTTATCATGGTGCCACATACTGTGCCCCTAAATATAATAGCACCAAACACTGCGCGCCTGAATATAATACCACACACTGTAAAACACCACATACACACAGCCCCCTGTACATAGTGCCACACACAGCCCCCTGTACATAGTGCCACACACAGCCCTTGTACATAGTGCCACACACAGCCCCTGTATATAGTGCCACACACAGCCCCTGTAGATATTACACCCCCCCCATAGATAGTGCCACACACAGCCCCCTGTACATAGTGCCACACACAGCCTTCTGTACATAGTGCCACACACAGCCCCAGTGGATATTACACCCCCCCATACATAGCGCCACACACAGCCCCCTGTAGATATCACACATCCCCCCCCCCCGTAGAGAGCGTTACACACAGCCCCCTATAGATACAGATGAATATCCCCCCAAACGGAAATCTTTAGCAAAGTTTCCATCACCATTGAGATCAATGGTGATGCAAACGGAAGCTAAGGTTTCCTTTTGCCTTTCCGTTGAGGGGTTAACCAAAAGGAACCCCTCAATGGAAGGGCAGCGGTGATGTGAACAGGGCCTTAGATGCAGGGCCCTAGATACAGGGCCCATGTGCATGTGTGATACTGTTTGTTGGACCCTGTATCTAAGCCTAATGTAAGCTTAGATACAGGGTCCAGCAGACAGTATTCTTATGCAGTATAAGCTGGGGCCCTGTATCTAAGCATAACACATGGTAGGCTTTAAAGGTTGTCCAGTACCTAAACATTGATGGCCTATCCTCAGTATAGGCCATCAATCGCTGATGGGTTGGGGTCAGACACCCGGGACCCCCGCCAATCAGCTGTTTTGAAGGGGTTGCAGCCGCTCGTACGAGTGCTGCTTCCCCTTCATTTCCCTCACTTTCTCACACTGTGAATCGCTGACACGTCCGTGTCGGCGATTCAGTGTGAGAAAGTGACCGGAATGAAGCGGAAGTAGCGCTCGTACGAGCAGCTGCAACCCCTTCAAAACAGCTGATTGGCGGGGGTCCCGGGTGTCTGACCCCAACCCATCAGCAAAACAATAAAATTAAACTTACCTCCTCTTTGGCCGCAGGTCCTCACTCCATGAAATGTCGGGACGCTGTGCGAATCGCATAGCATCGTGACGTTATGCGCTGCGCACAGTGCTGTGACGTTAGAACCTCCGATGCGCTCCAGGAAGAGGAGGGGTAAGTACTGTCAGTTACTATAGTAGCAGGGGCCCGTGTAGTTTATTACATAGGCCCCAGTTACTATAGTAACTTTTCATTGATGTGTGAATGTGGCTGCCACTAGCACCGGTGCTAGCGACGCCACACCGGGCATGAAGGGGGCAGTGCGATCATGTGTGGTTCGGTCGGCCATGGGCCTCCCGGGAGACTTGGGCCCCGGGCAGTCGCCCGAACCGCCCTAATGATAATCCGCCACTGGTCATCAGTGCGAGTCAGACACCTGGACCCCGCACCTATCAGCCGCTTTGGTGGCCTGCGAGTACCTGGATGTTATGGCACATAATACTATGTACGAAGCCGGAAGCAGTTGGCTCCGTACATAGCATAGCGGCCGTGCTGCAGAACTCCAGCTCTGCTCTTATTCACTTCGGGCATGTACGCACCGGACCAGCTGATCTGTGTGGGGTCCGGGTGTCGGACCCCTGCAGATCATGTACTGATGACCTATCCGGATAGGTCATCAGTTGTCAGAAGGTGGAAAACCCCTTTAAGGAGTCAAAGTCCTGACCTAAACCATATAAAGATGCTGTGGCAGGAGCTGAAATTTTTAGTTCACAGACAAACGTCTTCCAATACATGTGGATTAAAAGCGTACAGTAAAGCAGGATACCGTTCCGCAGCAGTGATATAAACATATAGGCTGGGTTCCCACATAGCATAAATGCTGCGGAATTTCTGCAACGGAATTCTGTGCGGACATTCCGCAGCATTTACAGTAGCAGCAAAGTGGGTGAGATTTAGTAAATCTCATGCCCACGCTGCGGAACAAAAACGCAGCGGAAATGTTAATAAATTGACCTGCGGTGCGGAAATTAAATCCACAGCATGTCAATTTATGCTGCGTTTTCATTGCTTTTCTGTTGCGGGTTTTCCCTATTTAATTAAATGGGGATGAAAAACCCGCAATAGAAAGCCAGGTGTTGCGACTTTTGCGGTAGAATCGCAGTGATTCCGCTGCAAAAAACACAACTCAAAAAAAATAAATACAAATCATACTTAGGGCAGATACAGACGGACGTTGCGTTTTAGCGCGCGCAAACAACGCAGCGTTTTGCGCGCGCAAAAACCATTTGACAGCTGCGTGTGTCATCCGTGTATGATGCGCGGCTGCGTGATTTTCGCGCAGCCGCCATCATAGAGATGAGGCTAGTCGACGCCCGTCACTGTCCAAGGTGCTGAAAGAGCTAACTGATCGGCAGTAACTCTTTCAGCACCCTCGACAGTGAATGCCGAACACAATATACAGCAACCTGTTTAAAAAAAAAAGAAAAAGTTCGTACTTAATGAGAACTTCCCAGCCGTTGCCTTGGTGACGCGTCCTTAGTGACGCGTCCTTGGTGACGCGCCTCTCTTGACATCGGGCCCCACCTCCCTGGATGACGCGGCAGTCCATGTGACCGCTGCAGCCTGTGCTTGGCCTGTGATTGGCTGGAGCTGTCACTTGGACTGAATTGTCATCCCGGGAGGTCAGACTGGAGGAAGAAGCCGGGAGTTATCGGTAAGTCTGAACTTCGTTTTTTTTTTCACAGGTTCATGTTTATTGGGATCGGTAGTCACTGTCCATGGTGCTGAAACAGTTTAACTCTTTCAGCACCCTGGACAGTGACTATCTCCGGACGTCGCGTACCAGAAATTTTTTTGCGGGGTTCGGCCAAAACGAGTTCGGCCAAAACGAGTTCGGCCGAACCCGGTGAAGTTCGGTTCGATTGTCCGGGTTCGCTCATCTCAAAGACACTCCATTTGGATGTTTGGAAACAGAAAAGCACGTGGTGCTTTTCTGGTTACATTCATCCTTTTGACAGCTGGTGCGCTGTTTCAGTCGGTTCGCACGGAAGTGCTTCCGTGCGACCTGCGTGGTTTTCACGCACCCATTGACTTCAATTGGTGCGTGATGCGCGAAATACGCGGAGATATTGAACCTGTCGCGCTTTTTGCGCAGCTGACAAACGCTGCGCAAAAAGCACGGACTGTCTGCACTGCCCCATAGACTTGTATTGGTCTGTGCGTGGCGCGTGAAAACCACGCGGCCCGCACGGACCGAATACACGCTCGTGTGAATCCCCCCTTATCCAGAACACCTTCCTTCTTCCTGCAGACTGGCCTCCAGAGCATTGAAACATAAGCAGAGAATGAATGGTGCGGGCATTGAGGAGGCTGTGGACCAATAGGATGCCTCAAATCCGTTCTACGTCAGAAGTCCCGGCTTTGAGGCATCCTATTGGTCCACAGACTCCTCAATGCCAGTGCCGTTCAGTCTTTGCTTATGCTTCAATGACAGACCTGTGTCGATACTCACTGAGGTATGGACACAGGTCTGTCTGCATAATAACGGTCGTGCACAAGCGTGTGTCAAAGTAAAAAAACACATGAATGAAAAGCAGAACTTCCGGCCGGCCAGAGGTAGGGGGAATAGGAACAAATGTGTTCCGGTTTTTTACACAATTTATATTAGGAATTTTATTTAATTTAGACACAGAGTATAAGTACAAAAACCCCTTTAAAGTCCTTTAAATATAGAAATGCTGGGGGCAAGAGCTGAAATGTTTAGTTTTTGGACAAACGTGTTCCAATGCATGTGAACTAAAGGCGTACAGTAAAGCAAAGCGGGATAACGTTCTGCAGCAGTAATTTAAACATATAGGCATACCTCTCAACCGTCCCGGATCCGGCGGGACAGTCCCGGTTTCTCACCGCTGTCCCGCCATCCCAGGCGGTCTGCAGAATGTCCCGCTGGGCGCTGCAGCTGCATCAAAACAGCTGATCGCTGCTGACAGACGCCCTGCATGCCAGACGTCTGCAGCAGCGATCAAAAGAAGGCAGGAGTCTTGCGGCGGTGTTCTGACTGGGATCGATGGTCACCGGTCAGGTGACAGGACTGGTCCACTGCCGGGCCGGCATCGACACCAATGAGAACACCACCGCAAGACTCCTGCCTTCTTCTGACGGTGAGTGAAAGCAGAGCGGAGAGTGGCAGCAGTAGGGCCGGCAACCTCTTATAAGGTTGTGTTAGGCTGGGTTCACACAACCTATTTTCAGGCGTAAACGAGGCGTTTTACGCCTCGAATTACGCCTGAAAACACGGCTCAAATACGTCGGCAAACATCTGCCCATTCATTTCAATGGGTTTGCCAACGTACTGTGCCGACGACTTGTAATTTTACGCGTCGCTGTCAAAAGACGGCGCGTAAAATAACAGCGTCGTCAAAGAAGTGCAGGACACTTCTTGGGACGTCATTTGAGCCGTTTTCCATTGACTTCAATGAAGAACAGCTCCAAATTACGTCCGTAATTGACGCTTCGCAAAACGCGAGTACGAGCAATTACGTCTGAAATACAGGAGCTGTTTTCTCCTGAAAACAGCTCCGTAATTTCAGCGGTAATTGTCGTTATCGTGTGCACATACCCTTAGGCTACCTACAGGGAGCTATCTACAGCGGGGCTGTGTCTGGCACTATCTACAGGGGGGCTGTGTCTGGCGCTATGTACTGGGGGGCTGTGTGTGGAGCTATCTACAGGGGGGCTGTGTCTGGCACTATCTACAGGGGGGCTGTGTCTGGCGCTATCTACAGGGGGGCTGTATCTGGCGCTATGTACAGGGGGGTTGTGTGGAGCAATCTACTGGGGGCTGTATCTGGAGCTATCTACAGGGGGCTGTGTCTGGCGCTATGTACAGGGGGGCTGTGTGTAGCGCTATCTACAGGGGGGCTGTGTGTGGAGCAATCTACTGGGGGCTGTATCTGGAGCTATCTACAGGGGGCTGTGTCTGGCGCTATGTACAGGGGGGCTGTGTGGAGCAATCTACTGGGGGGCTGTGTGTGGAGCTATCTACAGGGGGCTGTGTCTGGCGCTATGTACAGGGGGGCTGTGTGGAGCAATCTACAGGGGGGGCTGTGTCTGGCACTATCTACAGGGGGGCTGTGTCTGGAGCTATCTACAAGGGGGGCTGTGTGTGGAGCTATCTACAGGGGGCTGTGTGTGGAGCTATCTACAGGGGGGCTGTATCTGGAGCTATCAACAGGGGGGCTGTGGCTGGCGCTATCTACAGGGGGGCTGTGGCTGGCGCTATCTACAGGGGGGCTGTGTCTGGCGCTATGTACAGGGGGGCTGTGTGGAGCAATCTACAGGGGGGGGCTGTGTCTGGCACTATCTACAGGAGGGCTGTGTCTGGAGCTATCTACAAGGGGGGCTGTGTGTGGCGCTATCTACAGGGGGCTGTGTGTGGAGCTATCTACAGGGGGGCTGTATCTGGAGCTATCAACAGGGGGGCTGTGTCTGGCGCTATGTACAGGGGGGCTGTGTGTGGCGCTATCTACTGGGGGGCTGTGTCTGGCGCTATGTACAGGGGGGCTGTGTCTGGTGCTATGTACAGGGGGGCTGTGTGTGTAGCTATCTACAGGGGGGCTGTATCTGGAGCTATCAACAGGGGGGCTGTGTCTGGCGCTATGTACAGGGGGGCTGTGTGTGGAGCTATCTACAGGGGGCTGTGTGTGGAGCTATCTACAGGGGGGCTGTGTCTGGCGCTATGTACAGGGGGGCTGTGTCTGGCGCTATGTACAGGGGGGCTGTGTGTGGAGCAATCTACAGGAGGCTCTGGTGGATGATTTTTCCATTGACCGGTAGCAGAGTTACACAACTGGAAAAAAATAAATCCCCATCATGTAACTCTGCTACCTGTCAATTGAAAAGTCATCCACCACAGGGTCTCCCTCTTGACTTTCATTGTTCTCAGCCTTTTGGTTTGTCCTGCAGCTGCTGCCGCCGTGATGTGCAAATGTTATACCCAAGATAGGAAAAGTAACATAGAGACGATATAACCTGATCCATAATATCTGTGATATCCAGACAGTCTAGAGATCCGCAGTGAGAATGTGCGCGTGTTATCTGCAGAAGGATCTGCCCGTGATTTTATGTGTTTATGCGGGATATTGGGCGTGGTTAGGGGCGTGGCTTAAAATGCCCCTCTTTTCCAAAATCAAAAGTTGGGAGGTATGATATAGGAGCTAAAGGGGGTGCAAGCAGTTACTGGGTTTAAAGGGGCGATTACTTTTCACATGGATGATATAGGTTTTGTTTAATTAGATATTCTTGGCCTATTTTTTAATTTTATTGAAAGTAAAAAAAATGTTGAGTGCATCAGTTATACTATAAGAGGGTGTGGGGGAGGGAATACTGTTTTACACCCTATCATTTTAGATCTTTTAGTGCTTGTAGTCTGGAGTTCTAGCCTTCATTTATTTTGGATCCTTATATTTCAATCACATTATTTCAGTTCTTTGTTGTCTTCTCTTAACACTGTGCAGAGTTGTAGTGTACGTGTCACTTGCGTCCACTTTACTCTATGAAGATTGATGTTTTACTTTTTGCCCTTGTTTGCTCAGAGATTAGTACATGAGTTTGTCAGGATTCAGTGTCTATTGTTCTTTCTGTATTTAGTTGTGGGGGTTGGGTAGGGAGAGGAAGTGTTAAGGGGTATTTGAAAAACTCTTAAAATTGCAAGCAGTGCGTTCATAAGTGATCATGTGACCTCTGATCATTTCAGTAATGCTGGTCTTACGCGCTATTATTATACTAATTATTGCACCCCGTCCAGATTGTCCACAGCACTTGTGAGCCGCCAGCAGTCACAGCTGCGAATACAGAGGGCATCTTGGTCAATAAGGTCAAGAGACACAAAAATGAGCAAAATGTATTTTTTATTTTTATTTATATAGTGCCAACATATTCCGCAGCGCTGTACAGAGATGGTCATCACTCACTGTCCTCATTGGGGCTCACAATCGAAATAATCTAAATAATAATATTGCTCTGATTTTAACCCCTTCCCGTCGTAAACAACTTTCAGATTTACATTTTTGTTATTTCCTCCCCATCTTCCAAATGTCATAACTGTTTTATTTTTCCGTCGATATAGTCCTATGGGGTCTTGATTTTTGCGGGACGAGTTGTCGTTTTTCGTAACACCATTTATTGTGCCATATAATGTACTAGGAAACGGGGAAAAAAAATGTTGTTGGGTAGAAAAGGAAAAAAACAGCGATTCCTCCATTGTTTTTTGCGCTTCATTTTTACAGAGTTCACTGTGCAATTAAAACAACAGGTTAACTTTATTCTGTGGGTCAATACGATTACGGCGATACCAAATATATATAGTCTTTTCGATATTTTACTACTTTTACAAGGAAAAAACTAGGTGTAAAATTTTTTATTTATTTTGTGTCACCAAATTCTGAGAGCCGTAACTTTTTTAGTTTTCCATCGATTAAGTGGTATGAGGGCTTATTTTTTGCGGCATAAGCTATAGCTTTGAATTACATCATTTTGGGGTAAATGTGAGGTTTTGATCACTTTTAATTCCATTTTTGTGGGAGATGAGGTGACCAAAAAATAGAGATTCTGGTGTTTACATTTTTTTTTTACGGCGTTCACCGTGCGGGTTAAATAATTATATATTGTGATAGTTCAGACTTTTACGGACGCGGCGATACCAATTATAGATATATATATATATATATTGTTTTTTACAATGCTCTAGGGGGAAAATGGGAAAAGGGTGGTTTTTTGAACTTTTAATATTTTATTTTTATTTTACATAAAAAAAACAACCTTTATTTTACTAATTTTAACTTTTATTTGAAGTCCCCCTAAGGGACTTCACCAGCGATCATATATACAGCTTTCCCTATATACTGCAATACTAATGTATTGCAGTATATCGTGATTCTGACAGGCTTCTATTAAGCCCTGCTGGAGGCACAAAGATTGCAGACCTGGGGGCCTTCATTAGTCTCCCAGGCTGCCATAGCAACCATCGCCCCTCCCCCCCGCGATTGCATTGCGGGGAGTGTGGTGAGCTGCTAGAGGGGGTCCCCCCCTTTTCTAATGATTTAAATGCAGCGGTCGCTATTGACCGCGGCATTTAACGGGTTAAACGAGCGGGATCACGCTCGAGCGCGATCCTGCTCATTACTGTGAAGTGTCGGAGGTAACATACAGCCGACACATCGTGTGGCGCGGGTTCACTCTGTGAGCCCGTTCCGTACTTCCCCTACCCGGCTATGACGTATGGATATGTCAAATGACAGGAAAGGGTTAAATGCAGATGTAAACGGGAGGTCACTGTGCACGGGTGTAATAGCGCCCACTAAAGCGCAATAATATGATCTTAGAGGTGCTCTTTATTAAAGGGTTTGTCCGGTTTCAGCAAATTAATGTTTTATTTTGTATAATTATAAGCCATACAATTTTCTAATATACTGTTTCTATTAATTCCTCACAGTTTTCAAGATCTCTGCTTGCTGTTATTCAGTAGGAACGTTCATTGTTTATTTCCAGCGGATAAAACTCTGTCCATAGTCACGTGATGGACACACAGGTGCTGGGATCATTAGAAGACACAGCTCTGATACATTGTACTGTAACTGTAACGAGCCGTGCACCTGTATGTCCATCACATGACCATGGACAGAATTTTATCCATATTTGTTCCTTCTGAATAACAACAAGCAGAGATCTTGAAAACCGTGAGGAATTAATACAGAAAGTATATTTTATAACTTTTAATTATACAAAAAATAACATTAATTTGAGGAAACCAGACAACCCCTTTAAAGGTGATAAATGTTCTTTAAATAAAAACCCAGTGGGGCAGATTTATCAATGTGATACATCGAAAAATATACGTCACATTGATGAAGCCCATGCCTCACGGTTTTGGATGATGGATCATCAGACTGTCTGGAATTGTTTATAATGTCCGTAGAATTACAAACGTCTCATAACTAGATTTCCTATTACGGAGCCGTATTTTCCTCAGCCGAGGCTGAAATACTTTATACTGATCTCCATTTTTAGCCTCTAATGTCTCGATGAATAAATAAGGGTGAAGCAAATCTCTTAAGGCCGGGTCCCCTGGGGTCGGATCCGCTGCGTAAAAACTGTGCAGCATATCCGACCTAGAACCCGCAGCACCTTCCGTCCGAAAAACCTCACCAAGTAGTGGTGCGTATTTTTCTAATGGAATTTCCGCTGTGCAAAGCAGCGCCGTGGAAAAAAAAAAAGCCGGTCATACTTACCCCCTTCCCTCTTCTCTGTGCGTGGTCGGCCTCCCTGGATGACGTTGCAGGCCATGTGACGCAGCATCCTGTGATTGGCTGCAGCGGTCACATGGGATGCAACGTCATCCCAGGAGGCCGGACTGCAGGAAGAAGGAGAGAGTTCTGGGTAAAGACTTAGTCACATGAACAAGTGCAAACTCAGATATGTAAAAACTGCAGTTTTTCACGTCCGAGTTGCACCCATGAGGGACCTGAGTCTATAGAGGGATCCGTGAAAACGGAAGAAAATAGGACATGTTCTATTGTTCAATGGATGCTTCACACGGTCCATTATAACAACGGCCATGTGAACGGCCCCATTGAAATACATGCGTCCTAGTGACGGGCGTTGTTGTTATGGCCGTCACACGGACGTATACGTTTGTGTGAATAAGCCCTAAACATGATTGTTGGTTTTTTCCTGAGTTGCGATTTTTCTAGCTGAATCGCTGCCATCCCGCTGCAAAAGTCACAACACTGGCTTTCTGTTGCGGGTTTTGCATCCCTATTGAATTCAATGGGGAAAACTCGCAACAGAAAATCAATGTAAACGCAGCTTAAATTGACATGCTGCAGAATTAAATTCCGCACCGCAGGTCAATTTGTTAACGTTTATGCTGCGTTTTCTTTCTAAATCTCATCCACTTTCTGCTACTGTAAAGGCTGCGGAATTTCCGCACAGAATTCCGTTGTGGAAATTCCGCAGCGTTTACGCTACATGGGAACCCGGCCTTAGTATCATGATAAGTCCACACATTTTGCTGCGCATTTCACTCTATGCAAAATCAACTACAAATCCGCAGAACAATTACCCTTTGGCATGCCCTCATTTCCGCGCCAATTCCATTTGATCTTTAAATTCCCATCCACCTGCATAATTATGCTGTAAATTGCGGCGCATTTTCAATGTGGAATCCGCACTGAAAATCCACAACAATTGCGCGGCCCGTGCCTTCACCCTCATGTGTGGATCTTCCTTGGCACTTTATTGCAGTGGTCTCCAACTAATGTCTCTTTAGCTGTTTTGAAACTACAACTCCCAGTATACGAAACACTAAAAGCTGTAATCATCATGTTAATAAACCATGCAACTAATTCACAGCCATGAAATATTAACCCCATCCTGCCCAGATCTTCACCGAACTCTCCTGCTGTTCTTCTCCGACTGTAAATCACACCGTCCCGTTTAGAATATAATTTATTGGACATAATACGAGCAAATAGCCATGAATAATTAAAATAACAATGTGTCCTCTCCTCCTGTATGTTACCAAGGAATCATCTAAGATAACAATCAATGTGTTACAGTTTAGAGAGTCCTTTTCACCTATGTAATGCAGAAGAATGTTAACAAAATGTGTCCTGATGTCTGGCAGACTGGCGTTAGTACGACCTTTGCTTCTATTACATCTCTCGCAGACGGATACTTGTTGAAGGACCTGTTGGGCATATTGATTGCTGGAAGATGGGTTATGTGAGAAGATTTTATTGGTAGAGTAGAAGCTCCCAGGGGAGGCTGTGATCTCAAATAAATGGAGAACATTACTGACATCTAGTGGCCACCACTGAATCTGCAGCTTCTAGACGGATGTGACCTGAAACTATTGACTTGCAAACAACAAGGGGATTTAAACATTGATTAATTTTTCTGAACATTTTGGTTATTGCGCTCTTTACTATTTTTCTTTACCATCTGTAATATAAACTGTTATCCCTTTTGGTTTTATAGGAAGCAGAGATCTATATATCAAACTGGCAGTTCTGTTTTTCCATGTGGATGTCATGGGATCCTGGAGAAGGGGGGACATTACATTTTGGTCAGGTCCCTATTTAATAGGTGGTGAGAACCTGCACAGGGATATGATCTCTGCAGGTGCTGTCATTTTGGCAAACTTAGTAATTAAATGGGAGGAATGGGGGCACCAGGACGTTCTGTGCCGGGTGGTGGTGGCAAGCAGCTTCTGAAAGGGGCCTCATTTTGATCTTTATTGGGATGCCCTCATATTCTCTATATGGACTGCCTCTTTTTGTTTGACTCTTTCAGGTAAACTGCATAATGGAGCTCAACTTTGGGTGACTATTTCCTAGTTTTCTGCTACTCTGTCCATCCACCATGCTTTACACTGCAGCTTTGTGTGTTAGGACTAGTCCAGGACAAGAGTTAGATGAGATATTTCAGTAACAGCAAGACTAAAATGATTACTACTGAGAAAAAGAAGATTATCAGGTAACTGTTTCACATATACTGAGCCACTTGCGCCTAAGTAACTGGGGAGCCAGTCTGTGTTCCGACTAAACCAGCCTAATTCAGGGTACACTATAGTCTGGACTTGTAAACTCCAGACTATCATAAACCCCAGGAGATTTCACCTGCAGCCAGATCACACATTTCAGAATGCTAATGTAGTTAGTGTTTCTTTTATTCCATTACAGGTGTAGCAGAGCTGAGTATGGTAATGTGATTTTTTCAAATATTACTGCACATAAACCTATTACTATGTGGTATCTCAACATGATTACATGTTGCACATATAAAAGGGTTACGAGACAAATTCAGCCCTGCTACATCTTTTATACTTTTTGCTAATTTGCAAATAATTTTAATGAACACACCTTTAAAAGTGAAGGTACCATGTAACCTAAAGAGCCACATAACACCTGGAGTGTATCCGATACCAATTTGTTTAAAGTTCTGCATATTATTTTAAAGGTGTTTTGCGTTCTTGCCCGGATGTATTCACAAGTTGAAAGAATTACTGGCGTATTGGCAGGGTATAAAACTTTCTAGAGCTTGTTTTTATCATGAAGCTTATAAATCTTACCACCAGCGCTGTTCCTTTTCCTGGTTTATGTACATTTATATGGAGTATACAGAATAAGACGGCGTAGATCAATCTACCTATTGGATTTGTCCAGCGAGGCGTTTGATGTTACATGAACGTAACCGTTTGGGGAGGTTGTTAATTGCCCATTGTGCTGATCAGCTCTGTAACTCAATTGATTTAACAGGGATCAATGAGCTGATTTACTGTCTTACTAACTCCCGGTCTGGACACCTCATCAATAGATGGTTACTTAGGGATGATCAGCACATTAAGTGAAGAACAGATGCTAAACATCACCTCTCCATACCTGCTCAGAGCTCAAACCCCTTCAGCACCAAAATAACGAAACTGTCCATATTTGAATGCTACAGGGCCCATTCATTTTGGTTCTGTTCATTGCCCTTTTAAATTGTCTGAGGCTTAAAGGGGTTTTTCACCTTGTGATGACTGATGACCTGTCCACCGGATAGGTCATCAGTACATGATCTGTGGGGGTCCGGCACCCGAACCCCGCACAGATCAGCTGGTCTGGTGCCTCCGTGCACCGGACGTACATGCCGGAAGCAGTTGGCTCCGGCCACGGAATAGCGGCCGAGCTGCAGAACTGCTCCTATTAAAGTGAAGAGGAGCAGAGCTGCAGTTCTGCAGCACGGCCGCTATGCTATGTACGGTGCCAACTGCTTCCGGGCTCCGTACATAGCATTATGTGCCATAACATCCGGTGTAGGACCCGCACCAATTATATACTGATGACTTATCCGGTGGATTGGTCATCAGTTGTCAGAAGGTGGACAACCCCTTTCAAGCATCCCTGCAAATACACGGGTCCTTTTTTAATTAGATCTGTGTGCAATACTCAATGGGCATCGTACAGTAATTCACCCAGTATCGCCCAGCTGCCAAGTGCTTGTCTCGGCAGTTCCCATGAGTGTCATAAACTTAAAAAGGAGCTGCAGGGGGCATGCCCGACCAACGTTCCACTAAGGGCACATTCACACGTGGCGGAATTGCTGTGGAATTCCGCTGCGAACAGTCCACACTGGAAATCCGCAGCAGGCAGTTTGTCCATTGGTTTACACACCCTTTTAGTTATCTTCGTGCAGACGTTGCGGACAACTCTGCTGCGGACCATAGGCTGCGGTGCGGAATTTGGTGTCCCCAGCATACACTGGCTGTTGCGGACTTGATGCGTACTTGTAGCGAAATTTCTCCATTGACTTCAATGGAGTTGCAAAATTCTGCAATGAAATCCGCAGATGTTATGTGTGTTGCGTTGCGGATTGCTTTTACGAACAGGATATTTCATCATTCTGGCTGGACCTATGTGTTTCGAGGTCTATAGCCAGACTGGGATGGAATGTTCTAAAAGACAGCAGGATGTACTCTTCACCAGAATACGCAACGACTAATCCGCAGCAATTTACTGCACATTTTAGGCAAAGCCGCAACGGAATCTGCAACGCAGATTATGTGCGGCATTGATGTGGACAGTGTCTGCAGAAATACGCCACGTGTGACCATGCCCTTAAAGCTTCCTGGCAGCGGGCTTGCGGCTGGGGATGATCGCACCATTTGCTGTTTGGCAATATGTGGGGGTACCAGCGGTCAGATTCCCACCGATCTAAATAGTTATCTTCTACCCAGTGGAAAGGTGATAACTTCTTGTGACTGGAATACCCCTTTAAGCCTGCCAGGGCTTAATAAACAAACACAGAAGGCAGACGTGGAGGCCTTCATTAGGTCTCTGGCTGCCATGGCAACAGATCGGCACCCGGCGATTTGGGGGGAGGTGGGGCGATTGGAGCACAGATGCAGTCCCTTCCTCTGTCTAACTGCCCAGATGCAGCAGTTGTTATTTACTAATACATCTGATGGGTAAAACAGCCGAGAATGGAGTTTTCTCCGATCCCGGCCCTTACTGACGGGTGTGAGCTGTGTAAAACAGCTGGCACCTGCGGTGTACATGCCGGCCCAGCTCCTTAGCTGGGTTGAACGATGAAGCCCCGCTCCTGATTGCACCGTCACAGTAACAGTGCCCACACTATCAACATGGGTATGCTCGTGATGAAGCAGGTACTGCCTGCCGCTCATACTCATCATAAGTCGGCAAGTGGTTAAAAAGGGAAATTTTTAGTCTTGTGTAGATTAAATAAGGCTTATTCTAATACATACAACACAAATATATAAACTACATCATGAGAAACTTATATTCAGCATGAGCATGTCATTTATAATTATAATAAATTGTTTATTTTTTACTACAAGGACATAGAAAATGATTGTAATGAAATAATGAAATAATGGTTGATCTGATCTAAACGCAGGTGACAAGTCTGGAAAAGTAGAAATAGTTTGTAAAGTATAAAAATGAGTAAAAATACATAGCGAATACATATTACTTCACCAACTATGTAAACCTTGAGATGCTGTTAAAGGCACAGGTATGTTATACGTGGATCGTCATATTTGGGCCAACCTAGTTTTTTCTTGTGGTCATAAAGAATAGAGGGGGGGGTCCAAGGCAGAGGACTTCTCTCTTGTAGGGTAAACTATAGCCAGCAGAAAATGTGATGAGATGTTGTGTAAAGTACACTTTTCTCCACCAGTGGTTCATGTACCCTAGACCTAGCGGGTATGTGCCACCGGTCTGGGTCGACACGAGCCGCTGCATCGTTCTTCTTTGGTGGCGGCCAGCGCGTTGACCCATTCGGAACAATGGCGTCACCATAATGACAAGACATTACGGCTTTCTTTTGCTGCGTGGCTCCAGCCGCAGGATTGGGACCCGGTGTGTGACGTGACTTCTCCTAGACCTTTAAAGAGGAACTGCTCCTGGAAGTCCTTGCTTGGTTAACAGCGCTGGTGGTGAGTTTACTGGCATTTGATCCTGTTATTCCCTGTGTTTTTTCTGTGTTTGACCTGGCTTTTGTCTAGAAGAGGCTGGACGCAGCCTGCAGGGCTTAAGGGGAAGCCTCCATGACCTCACTGGTAGGGAAAGGGTTAATAGGTAAGGGAGAGTTGGAGGGAGAGTTAGGAGGAGGTGGAGGAGGGACAAGGAGGAGTCAGGGGGCCGTTGCTGAGCTTCCCGCTGTTTGCGGCATTGAGCCGGAAGCAGCGGGAGGAGTAACACAGGGAGAGACAAGCTCCCCGTTGCCCGCGCTTATAACAATGTCGGAGGCCGTATTATTAGAGCGGCTGCGTGCCGCTGATGTGCACCACGGTCCCGGATGGCTTGAGGAGACCGTGGCTGCATTAACTAGGATCCCGGACGCCGTTTCGCCACGCCAGGCCCGGCGTTCGGGGTCTGTTGCAGGGGACAGGCTCCCCTCCCCCGGCCCCCTTACTAGCATTACTATGGCGGCGGGGGGGGAGTCGGCAACAACCGCTCCTGCTCGGAGCAGGCTGAGAGCGTTGCCGGGGGTGACGGCGACTCAGGCCGGGTCGACCCGTCCCTCCCGGCGGTCCCGACCGCCAGAGCGCCTCAGTCCTGAGGCAGTCCCGCGGACACGGCGTCGCAGAGGGAGCCCGATCTCGGACGCTGCAGGCCAGGCAGCTGGGAGGACCGCCCCTTCCCAGGCCCTGCGTCCTGGCAGGAATCCCAAGCCGCGACGGGGTCCGGCGGTAAGCAGGGAGTCGCAGGCCGGGCTCCCTGTCACCCCTCCCCCATCGGATGGAAGATTCGGAGGACAAGGTACGGCCGCCCCGCCTGGTGATGTTCCGGCCAGGGGGCAGGCTTCTTCAGGATCAGCGAGACGGACGTCTAGATCTGCAGCGACGTCGAGGCAACAGGTCCGGTCGGAAGTCTGGGTCCCGGCGGTCGGGCGGCAGGTTGCCGGCCCATCGGTCAGCGCGTCCTCATCCCCGTTCCGAAGATGTCGTTTGGATGGACAGTCGTCGGCGAGAGAAGAGCTGGAGGAAGGTGAACTGGACGTGTATCGTCGAGGTCAGGATGGTCCGGCTGACGGGAACACAGCGCCTGTGCAGCCCGGTGAGTGTATAACTCCATCATTGTCATATCCAGCGATTTTATGTCGGGTATCGGTGGGGGGGCTGCTAGCGTCGCATCGGTGGCCGGTAGTGGCGCGGGCGGGCGCGATGGCGCGGGTTTGGCAGACTTAGTGGGTTGCTTGAGAGAGCTGGTCGGGCGCCTAGATAGGGCGGTGGCGCCGGTAGTCACGGATGTGTCCCCGGCGGTAGTTTGGGAGGGTCCCAGGGAAGGGGGATTGTTACAAGCGCGGCCCGTAACGGCGGTTAGAGAGGCGGTCGCGGTGTCGGTACAGACCGAGGCGCAAAAAGATGGCGATCGGGTGCGTATTGATGATCGCGCTCGTGGGGAGGTGTATGTGTGTTTCGAAGGTCCGTTGGGGGCGCATTTAAAGCAGGAGGTGCGTGAGCGGATCTGGAAGGACGAATATGTAGAGATTTTTTCTCTCTTGCCGCTCGCTAAATTTAATTTGGATAAGAGCAAGCGGGACGAGAGTAAAAAGGACGAGGAGGAACGGCGGCGGTATAGGCTTATCCCGCAGACGTTCGTTAATTGGTCGCAGGCGTTCGCCATATTAGTGTGATAGGGGAAAAGGCGCCGGAAAATTGTTCGGCGTTGTTTTGTTATTTTGATGCTATTGGGGAGGCTCATAGGGCGTATGGGGGCCAGGCGTGGCTGCGATACGACGAGCAATTCCGTCAGCGAAAAGCGGTTCGGCCGGCGATTCGGTGGGACCAGAAAGTTATTGCTCTCTGGTTACGGGTTACGGCTCCGGTTAGGCAGTCCTTTCCCGGGAGCGCCGGCCAAGGAGGCCAGTCTAGTCAGGTTGGACAAGGCGGCGGGGGAAAGGCAGGGTTTTGCTGGCAATTTAATGAAGGCCAGTGCAAGTTCGGGGCCACGTGCAAGTTCAAGCACGTGTGTTCGGAGTGTAATGGTGCATCACACGGGGCGGCGAAATGTATGCGGAAAAGGAGGTCAGGGAACCAGTCCTCCGCGGCTGGTCAAGGGGGTGTCACCGGTGAGGGTGGAAAAGATGGCCCCTTATCTAAATGAGTATCCGGACAGGGCGGCGGCTAAGTTGCTTTACGAGGGTTTTCGTGTTGGTTTCGTTATTCCCCCGCCTCCTTATGAGGTTCCGGTTAGGCGGAGGAATTTAAAATCGGCTTACTCGCATGCCAAGGTCGTGTCGGACAAATTGTTAAAAGAAGTTTCGTTGGGTCGCATGTCAGGGCCTTTTGTTGAGTCGCCAGTAAAAGATTTAGTTGTGTCCCCGTTGGGTATTGTTCCTAAGCGCGAGCCCGTAAAATTTCGTTTAATTCAACACTTATCGTATCCCAAGGGTTCGTCGGTAAACGACGGGATAGATCACGAGTTGTGCTCCGTAGCCTATACCTCATTCGATGAGGCGGTGGGGTTAGTGCGGGCTGCGGGTCCGGGCGCGCTGCTAGCAAAAACCGAAATCGAGGTGGCGTTCAGGTTGTTGCCAGTTCATCCAGAAAGCCAACGGCTGTTGGGCTGTTTTTGGAATGGGGCCTTTTATGTGGATCGGTGCCTTCCGATGGGGCGTTCCCTTTCTTGTGCGTACTTCGAGGCGTTTAGTAGCTTCGTGGAGTGGGTAGCGAGGGGAGTATCCGGGGTCGACTCGTTGATCCATTACTTAGATGATTTCTTGTGCGTTGGCCCGGGGGGTTCGCCGGTTTGCGGTAATTTGCTTTATGCACTACAGAAGGTGGCGAGGGATTTTGGGATCCCTTTGGCGCCAGAAAAAACGGAGGGCCCAGTAGCGACGATTTGTTTTTTGGGAATTGAAATAGATTCGGTGGCAATGGAGTGTCGTCTCCCTGCGGATAAGCTGGGTGCTTTGAGGCTGGAGGTACGGCGGGCTTGTAGACTGAAGAAAATGACGCTGCGGGAGCTTCAGTCGCTGCTGGGGAAGTTGAATTTCGCCTGCCGGATTAGGCCAATGGGGAGGGTGTTTGGTAGACGGTTGGCAGCGGCAACGGCGGGAGTGCGAGTGATTTGAATAATTTTACGGATGCGGCTGGGGCGGGCGGTTTTGGAGCTTACGGGGGAGGTCCGTGGTGCGCAGGTCAATGGCCGGCTAGTTGGGTGTCCAGCGGACTCACGCGGAATCTGGCCCTGCTCGAGCTGTTCCCCATCGTGGTGGCGGCAACCATTTGGGGGGACAGGCTCAGGGATAAGAAGGGTCGTTTTTTACTGCGACAACATGGGGGTGGTGCTGGCCATTGATAACATCACGGCGTCCTCTCCTCCTGTAGTTCAATTGTTGCGACATTTAGTGTTGGTATGTTTGTCGTTGAACGCGTGGGTGGTGGCGGTGCATGTGCCGGGGGTACGGAATTGCATCGCTGATGCTCTTTCTCGCTCGCAGTGGGACCGGTTTCGGCAATTGGCACTGGGAGCGGAACGTCTCGGTTTGGCTTGTCCGGAACATCTTTGGGATCTGGTCTCGGTCCCGTAGAACAACTGATACAAAGGTCTTTGGCGCGCACGACGTGGAGTGCTTATTCTGCTTGTTGGAGGCAGTGGGAGGAGTGGGTAAGAGAGTTGGGTGACGTCAATACGGATAGAGACAGGTTGGTGGCACTTTTGTACTGGTTAGGGGACGCCTGGGAGGCGGGGTTTTCAGTGGCAAATGTGAACCGGTTCATATCTGCGGTGGCGTTTGGTTTTAAGTTACGAGGCTTTCAAGATGTATCTAAGGAATTTTTGGTGCTACAGGCTTTGAAGGGGTTGGGCCGAGGTAGAGGGGAGGCGGATAGTAGAAGGCCTGTGTCGTTTGCTTTGCTTAGCCAAGTAGGGAAGGGTAAGCTGATAGTTTTGTTCGCCCTCCCGGGGTCGGTTATGTGCCCAGTAGAGTGCATGCGGGGTTTTTTAAGCCGCAAGCGGGGTCTCCAGATTTGCCTTTGTTACGTCATGTGGACGGGTCGTTTTGTCCAGGTTTCAGTTTGGAGATGTATTTAAGGAATGTCTGACGGCGGTTGGTGTCGCGGCGGGCTCATATTCATCTCATTCCTTCAGGATTGGCGCAGCAACTGCAGCGGGGCGCTGGGGGTTGGATGATGAAGGGGTGCGGCGCATTGGTCGTTGGGAGTCCAACTGAGTTAAGTCCTATGTCCGCTCCATTTGTTATGAGGTTGTGGTTAACGCTTAAAAAATGTTTTGTATGGCGGTGTCTAATTGTTTTCCATTTCAGATTCGCCTCCGTGTTTGGTGTGGTTGCTGGGTCATTCGTACGTGCACTGGGTCATTCGTACGTGCCCGGACGGTCGCCAGTTGCGCATTCCGCGACAGGATGCGGTTGTGCATTGGCTGGGATTTAGAGGTATGTCATGGAGCAGGGGGTTGGCAGAATTCCAGACATAGGCCCGGCTTGATAGGGTTCCGGAGGTCTTAGTGTTGCACGTGGGTGGGGATGACTTGGGAGTCTGCCCCTTGCGTGAGTTGGTGCGGGATATCAAACACGATATGTTGGGTTTGTGGGTTTCTTATCCCAAGTTGGTGATAGTGTGGTCGGACATAGTCCCGAGGAAACATTGGCGGTTGGCTAGGTCAGTGAAAGAGTCAATAAGGCTCGCATTAAAGTTAATCGGGCGGTGTCCCGTTTCGTAGCAAAAATCGGGGGCATTTGTGTGCGGCACAGGGATTTGGAGTCAGGAGTGGGGAACTTCTGGAGGGGTGATGGGGTTCATCTGACCGAGGTTGGCATTGATCTTTGGAGCTTGGCGATAGCAGAAGGAATAGAAAGGGCGGTGGTGGTGTGGCGGAACTCACAGGCTTAAGGTGGTCAAGGCCTGTTTCGCTGTGGCGGGGGGAGTCCTTGAGGCCAGTCAGTACAAAATGGTGGGGGGGTCGCATCGGGGGTATGCGTCCCCCAAAAAAGGTACATGGTTGAAGACTTCATCGGGTGTTATCCCTTTGAAGTGGTCTTCTGGTAGAAGGTATATCACTTGAAGGCTTCATCGGGTGTTATCCCTTTGAAGTGGACTTCTAGTGGTCGGTATATCACTTGAGGGCTTCATCGGGTGTTATCCCCTTGAAGTGGACTTCTAGTGGTCGGTATATCACTTGAGGGCTTCATCGGGTGTTATCCCCTTGAAGTGGACTTCTAGTGGTTGGAGCCATCTGCAGAGGTGAACGGTGCTTCCGAGCTGGTTTACGGCTGGAGGTAATTGGTGGTTTGCAGATGGCTAATTCGGTGTGTTCTTAAAAAGGAACATCTGAAGGGGCTTCAAGGACTTCCTCTGCTCGGGTTAATGTTAACGTTAAATTGTTATGTACGATTCTGACCCATGTTGGGTCATGTGAATTATTAGGAGGAATTCTCTGGTGGATTCCTAACTAGTTATCCGAATGTTTCGGATTTAAATTGTTTTGATAAAACTGTGAAATTAATAAACGGCTGCTGTGGCCATTTCACATCCAACCTCGGTGTCACGTGTCTTTCCTAAAGGTGGGGGTGGAGGGATAAGATGGGTAAGGGAAGGTTCATTAACACACGACTCTACTTAGGAAGGTCAAGAAGAGGCTGGACGCAGCCTGCAGGGCTTAAGGGGAAGCCTCCATGACCTCACTGGTAGGGAAAGGGTTAATAGGTAAGGGAGAGTTGGAGGGAGAGTTAGGAGGAGGTGGAGGAGGGACAAGGAGGAGTCAGGGGGCCGTTGCTGAGCTTCCCGCTGTTTGCGGCATTGAGCCGGAAGCAGCGGGAGGAGTAACACAGGGAGAGACAAGCTCCCACCCTCCCGCCCTTTGTTTGTTACCCCTGTGGGGCTTTATGTACGTCCGTTTATGAGTGTTGTCTTTGTTTTGTGTGCTTATTTAACATGTTTTTCCTTTTTTCCCGGAGTAGGTTCTGTTGTCATGGCAGCTGGCGGGGGGAGTCCTTGAGGCCAGTCAGTACAAAATGGTGGGGGGGTCGCATCGGGGGTATGCGTCCCCCAAAAAAGGTACATGGTTGAAGACTTCATCGGGTGTTATCCCTTTGAAGTGGTCTTCTGGTAGAAGGTATATCACTTGAAGGCTTCATCGGGTGTTATCCCTTTGAAGTGGACTTCTAGTGGTCGGTATATCACTTGAGGGCTTCATCGGGTGTTATCCCCTTGAAGTGGACTTCTAGTGGTCGGTATATCACTTGAGGGCTTCATCGGGTGTTATCCCCTTGAAGTGGACTTCTAGTGGTTGGAGCCATCTGCAGAGGTGAACGGTGCTTCCGAGCTGGTTTACGGCTGGAGGTAATTGGTGGTTTGCAGATGGCTAATTCGGTGTGTTCTTAAAAAGGAACATCTGAAGGGGCTTCAAGGACTTCCTCTGCTCGGGTTAATGTTAACGTTAAATTGTTATGTACGATTCTGACCCATGTTGGGTCATGTGAATTATTAGGAGGAATTCTCTGGTGGATTCCTAACTAGTTATCCGAATGTTTCGGATTTAAATTGTTTTGATAAAACTGTGAAATTAATAAACGGCTGCTGTGGCCATTTCACATCCAACCTCGGTGTCACGTGTCTTTCCTAAAGGTGGGGGTGGAGGGATAAGATGGGTAAGGGAAGGTTCATTAACACACGACTCTACTTAGGAAGGTCATGACTCTGCTTGATCCAACTTATCTGTGTACCGACCTCTGGCCTGACCCAGACCTTGCCTCTTAAATTCTGATTACAGGACTTGATGTTGCCTGCCTGTTATTGACCCAGATCTGTTTGACCACCGCCATCTGTAGCCTGTCTATTGGGGAATATCCTGGGGACACTGACCTCAGAATCTTACTGGCAAAGTCCATACCTCCTTGCGGGGGTTTTGGGTGAAGAACAAGGGATTCTTTAGACCATGCACCACTAGCCTGCACCAACTGGATAACGGTCCCAGTCATTCTGTATTTCTGCCGGCTGCCGAACTTCTACTGCACTGTGCGCAACTCCTCCTTCAGCAAGTCTGCAGGGTGCCACTGAAGTCTGTTTCCGCCTCTCTGTGCTACTCTGCCTCACCAGCTTCGAGACATCATCCAAGTTCCAACTACGCTAGTCAGGGATTGGCATCCAGGTACATTCGTGGGCTTAGAAATCTAATATGAAGCGTTGCAGTCTAAGGCAGGACATGATATATTTGTTTAAGTATATAAATGACTCGTACAAAAAATATGGTGTAAAGCTGATCCATGTTACATCCCCTTAAAAGACAAAGGTGCACTCCCTCCAGCTGGATAAAAATGGTTCCATATCCAGAAATGACAAAGATTCTTTACTGTAAGAGCGGTGAACTGTGGAACAGTCACCTCAGGAGCTGGGTTTAACACAAACAGTTAATCAATTCAAGAAAGGCTTGGATTATTTCTCCAAAAAAAACCACAAAACAATCTAAACGCTTATTTAAATGTATAGAATCTTTGTTTAAATACTGAACGTGTCAAATCGCCACTTGAGGAGGAAATTATGGCAGATGTCTTATGATTTTTTTGCCTTCATCTGGATCTATAGGGGATTTATTTGTCTCTCCCTATTTACTTTCATTTGTGTTGTCTCTCCTCCTCTAGTTGAACTTGTGGACATATATCTCTTTTGAGCAATATTATTTATGTAACTATGTACCATGTTTTTTGGACTGTGAGGTGTACTTTTTTTAGCAAGAAAAATTAGTAAGGAGTCTGGGGGACCCAGCACCGCCAGACACCCTGAACGTTTCCTTAAAGGGGTCATCTGGTTTTAGAAAATTTATTTTATTTTTTATACAATTAGAAATTATAAAATTTTCCAATATACTGTATTCATTCCTCACGGTTTTCAAGATCTCTGCTTGTTGTTATTCAGAAGGAACAAATATGGATAAAATTCTGTCCATGGTCATGTGATGGACACACAGGTGCTGAGATCGTTAGAAGACACAGCTCTGATACACGTACTGTAACGGTAATGAGCCGTGCATCTGTGTGTCCATCACATGACCATGGACAGAAATGTATCCACTGGAAGTAAACAATGAATGTTCCTACTGAATAACAACAAGCAGAGATCTTGAAAACCGTGAGGCATTAATACAGAAAATATATTGGAAAATAGTATAACTTTTAATTATACAAAAAAATTACATTAATTTGGTTAAACTGGACACCCCTTTCGTAATCAAGTAGAGCCCCCATTTGGCAGTCTGTCTGATCATAGAAAGGACTGTGTGGCTATTCACTGTACTCTCTGCCTGGCACTGATGCGTTTGATCAGGGCAGGAATGGAAGCTGAACGTGCATGTGCTTCCGGTCAGAGACAGGACACCTCCCAGGAGCCAGGGACGGTGAGTAAACCACCAGACCACTACGTTTTAACCCCTTGTTTTACCCTAAGCCACCAGGGAATAATATAATAGGCCCTCTTATACCCTAGCTCATCAGGTCATAACTCCCACATTTACCTAAGGTTGTCAGGGAATAAAATATTGACCCTTTTGTACCCTAATCCACAGATACAATCCCCTCTTCTAACCTGGACCACATGGAATAAAATGTATATCTCATCTTATGAACCTACACGACAAAGGAAGGGACATGACCCTAGACAACCAGGGTGTCAAACATGAATCCATTCTTCTACCCTAGATCACGAAAGCCTCTATCATAGACTACCAGCACTTGTATAAATTATTTTTTCTTTTTTTCTTTTTTTTTTTTTTGTCTGAACCTGAGTGGTTCTTATAATCCTTTGCATTTTAAAGTCAGAAAAATATGGCAACTATTTGCTGGTTAAAGATAGGTAACTACATAGACCAAAGGCATATAACTGACACCGTATATATAATAAGGAAAGTAAGATAAACCCGAAAGAGGAATGTGTCTAAAACATAAGCAACATGTAACCACTCCATGTGGATATTCTGGTCTTCAGTGCTCTGCAGATGGACCCGGATACATGTAATCTCTTTCACAATTTGATTAAGAACTTCCAAGTACTTTGAGTGCACCATTTTCAGTTGTGCTGGCACGTAACATTCACTTTCCTTTTCTTTATTGTAGTCAGAAAGGGCTTCTAGATGAAAATACAAATATGTCTTAAAAATATAGTGATATATGTACTCTAGCTCTGGCTCCATCTAAAGAGAAACATAGACAGTTTGGGAAATTCTGAATTTTATAAACATGTTATCGAGACAAGATAGGTTGACGTTAAGGCCTCGTTCACATCTGTGTTGCAGGCTCTGTCAGGGGCCTCTTTCGCAGATCCGGACGATATTACCGGAAACAATAGCGCAGCATATTTCTGGTAAAACCACGTACACCCTGACGGAAAACCTACAGAACCCATTAAAATCAATGGGTTCCGTCGGTCGCCAGTGGTATTAGTTGTGCACCAGAACCGTCGATTTCTGTTTTTCCTTGTTCTGCTCCTGTGACGGAGCAGAACCAAGGAGATCCCTGACGCAGGTGTGAACATAGTCTTACATGTACATTCAGCTTAACAAAAAAGGCATGTTATTTGAATAGCAGAGGGGGGCAATGACAAAGTATTGCAATAGACCGTTCAGGGATCATCAGCAGGGCCTACAGAGATGAGATTATCACAGGATCCAACCAAAAACGGTGCCATCCTTGAAAATGATCTACAGCCAGTATTAGGATATTCTTTAAAGAGGCTCTGTCACCACATTATAAGTGGCCTATCTTCTACGTAATGTGAACGGCGCTGTAATGTAGATTACAGAAGTGTTATTTATTTAGAAAAACAATCAATTTTGATGGAGTTATGACCTATTTTAGATTTATGCGCTCACTTGGTCAAAAAGTGAAAACACGCCCAGTTGTCTATTAAGAAGCTCATTAGCATAAATCTAAAATAGGTCATAACTCCGTCAAAATTGATAGTTTTTCTAAATAAAAAGCACTGCTGTCACCTACATTACAGCGCCGATCATATTATGTACAAGATAGGGCACTTATAATGTGGTGACAGAGCCTCTTTAAGCTGCTATACTTCAAGTTGCCTAGTAACCACTTGACTTCTTGCTTTGGTGACTACCATTTCCCTACATGTAGCTACATGCATTGAAGTGGTCACAGGACTTCGAGCTAGAAAAGAACCTGTAATGGATGATGTAGGATATAATGTTAGCCTCTAACGCAGATGTGAACGAAGCCCTAGGGAGAGTCACATAGGGAGAGAAATAGGTCATTAAAATTTCAAAAATGTAAAGGCTTTGGAGCCTATAAAAATAATCTCAAGCTCTGTGGCAAAACCTTAGCTCTTATTTCGACCTTACAAGAAATGGAACTAATCACAGCAATAAATAGATTGTGAAATGCCATATTTTAAATGACAAATTTGCCTATTTGCAAATTAGCAAATTACAGATTTTTTGGCCTGATGCAGAAAATAAGGAGTTCATCAGATTTTTTATATTTTGCTAATTTCTAAGTTTTAGACTTAAATGTAAATGAAAAATATGATGTGATTCCAAAGCCTTTTGCAATGTTACAAAGTGTTATGTACATTTTAACTGTAGAATATTGTAAATTGGTCATAAAAACTGAATTGTCTTCAGAAAAGTAAGGGTTACATGGCAACAGCTACAACATAAAGAACAACATCAGATGTGATACCAGGTCACACCAGAAAAACCGTGCTCCTTCCACTATCTTGGATCACATATAAATTGTTTTTGTCAGAAAATCTGTAACCGTATATTCATGCAAATGTAGAAAAGGGATAGGATTAAAGAAAATTTGAATCTCTTTGAATTCTGTGATAGAGCATGTTGAACTAAAGGGATTGTTTGAGATTAGAAAATAGGTCTACTTTTTTATTCTTCCATAAAAAGGCCCACTCTTGTCTTTGGGATGTGTTTGGTATTACCACTCAGCACCAATGAACGGAGTGGGACTGAGCCGCAATACCAGACACAGCCCATAGACAAAAGGGGTGCTGCTTTACTTAAAAGACAATGTCCAACCACTTTAGGCCAGGAACACACGCACGCAAGCACACACACACACACACACACACCATATAGCAGCCTCCATCGCCAAAGATAAGTGTCTTTTAAAGACTTAATTAAAAGTGAAAACCCCATTTAAGGATAGATGTGCAGGCGGATTAGAGAGTATCTCCTCTTCAAAAGCTAAACTTCTATTTTTGTAAGTTTCCTGGCTAAAATATATTCAGGTAGAGTGGACCACATAGCAAAAATACAAACGCACCCCACCTCATTCTAATATGGCACATGGCCAACACCCGGGGCAGGACAGTCTTGCACTTTTACAAGTTGTACAGTGCCCATGAGTACGGGGTGTATGAGGTGTATGAGGGGCCCATCTTTTATTGGGCACTATAGCAGTTACAGTCTGCCCCTGCGGTATTTACTCACCACTGCTGAGATTTTCATTATGAAAACAAGTGCCAGAATTAGATACATCAGGTTTTTTTTGGTCCTTTATCGAGATAAAAACGGTCATTTTCTCTAGGACTAATGTTTTTAACCACTTGGGAACTTCAGGTCTGAGATTCTGCTGATGAAACGATCGGACGATCAAGATGCTTTCTGATAGACTTATTAGAAGCAGAAGCATACATAGTGAAAAGTATATACCTAGGAAGAGAGAGCAAAGAAAACATCAATGTATGCCAAACGGATACGTCATGGACTTTCCAATATCCTTTCTTGACGTATCTGTTAAATAGATACCATTAGAGTCTATGGGTGACAGATTCGTTAAACGGGTGCCTAATAGTGGCATCCATCACCTCCAGACTATGATGATATTCGTTTAAGAGATACGTCATGAACTCTCATGACCCCAGTTCACTATGGATTCATTTAACGGATACCATTACAGTCTATGGTGACAGATGCCTCTATTAGGCATTCGTCATAGCCCACATTTTAAGGTATATGTTGGAAGGTTTTTTCCAGTGGCATAACTACCGCTGTAGCAACCATAGCAGCTGCTACATGGCCCGCGGCATGAGCGGGCCTGTGTCGCCAGCTGGCATGTGTCCCCCCATGCCCCGAGGCACCACTTTCAGCTGCTATGGCTGCTACAGCGGTAGCGACGCCACATTCAAAAGTGTCTGCGTCCTTCGGATACCTCCCTGCTCTGCCATAGGCTACTGTGACAGTTGCGTAGCTCTAGGGGTGGTAACAGTCGCAATTGCCTGGGAGGCCCACAGGGCCCCCGTAGCCACACAGTGCTGATCGTACTGGTCCCGTTTCCAGAATGCTGGAGCAAGGAGCTAACCGCTCCATGCTCCAGCAGTCACTCTGCCATTAGCGGCTCGGCGCAGGCATGCTTGATGTAGTGACATCAACGCCTGTCTGTGCCAAGTCACTCATAGCACAGACCGGCGGTGAAGGATCCACCACCCGTCGTGGGAACGGGGATAGGTAAGTAATTATGTTAATATTTTTCTATTAGGCACTATGGGGCATTATACTGGGTGGGGAAGGGGGGCTGATATGGTGGCTGCTATAGGAGCATTTTACTATATGGGGGAATTATAATGTAGGGAAAGCTATGGATGGTATTATAATGTGGGGGCAGCTATGGGGGGCATTATACTGTGGGGACAGCCATGGATGGCATTATACTGTGGGTGCAGCTATGGGGGGCATTATGCTGTATGGGGAGCATTATATTGTGGGGACAGCTATAGATGGCATTATACTGTGGGGGCATTATTCTGTGGGGGCAGCTATTGGGGCATTATATTGTGGGGGCAGCTATGGGGGCATTATATTGCGGAGGCAGCTATGGGGGAATTATATTTTGGGGCAGTTATGGGGGCATTATACTGTACGGGCTGCTATGGGGGCAATATACTGTGGGGGCAGCTATGGGAGGCATTATACTGTGGGGGCAGCTATGGGGGCATTATACTGTGTGGGGGCAGCTATGGAGAGCATTATACTGTGTGGGGCAGCTATGGGGAGCATTATACTGTATGGGGGAATTTGTTTGGGCATTGTACTGCGTGGGGGCATCCATGTGGCCATTATACTGTATGAGGCATTTGCGTGGGCATTATACTGTATGGGGCATCTGTGTGGGCATTATACTGTATGGGGACATTATACTGTATGGTGGCAGCTATGGGGGCATTATACTGTGTGGGGGGCACTATGGGACCATGATACTGTGTGAGCTGCACCGGGTGTGTGTGGGCTTGGATTGGGTGAGAATAGAGGCATGACTTAAAAGAAGAAAAAAAATTGCCGCTCCGCACCGCATCGATTGTCCCTCTTTGTGATACTTGAAAGCATAGCTCTGTCTACAGGGAGGGCTGTATAGCACTGTATGGGGTGGCTGTATAGCCCTGTCTACATGGGGCACTGTATAGCACTGTCTACAGGGGGGGCTGTATAGCACTGTCTACAGGGGGGGCTGTATAGCACTGTCTACAGGGTGGGCTGTATAGCACTGTCTACAGTAGGGGGCTGTATGGCACTATTTACAGGGTGGCACTATCTACAAGGGCAGGCGCTGTGTGGCACCCCTGGGAGGGGGGCCCAGTCAAAAGCTTGCTATGGGGCCCAGTGTTTCCTAATTACACCCTTGTTTTTTTCCTACTGTACACGTTAAATGTAGGCAAAAAATGTGATGTAAATAGATCCTAAGGCTCTGTTCATATCTGCGTTTGGGTTTTCCGTTGTTCTGCTATGTCATAGGAGCAGAACAACAAAAAACGGAGCCACCTCTTCTGTTGCATGATGGAACCTATTGCCGCCTGACAGAACCCATTGACCTTAATGGATTCCGTCAGGTTTCCGTCATGGTGCCTATCTGTTTGCCAGACAAAATAGCGAAGCATGCTGCACTATTATGTCCAAAATACTTTTATAGTTAGAAATATTCTGTTCACTCCATAATTTATTCTTGTTTTCCTCATTGCATTTTGATTGTTTTATTACCAGAAAGATATGGATATATTTTGCAGCTCATCATTTTTTATTCTACCAGGCAACATAATAATTTCATGCATAATTTTATTGTCTTGCTGTTCAGTAATAAAATTATACTTAAAATAGAGGATAGAAAGACTGTTTTTGTAGTAGTTAAGCATGGATATATATATATAGCTACATACAAATAGTGACATTTACCCACATGTAAAACAAGCTCAGTTTTATCATAACTAAAGATGATGGAATCCATTTGCCAGATTCAAGTTACGCTATAAATCATAGTGATTTACATTTAGGAGATAGAACTTTTAAAGAATCGTTCATCTCCAATCATTTAAAGGGGTTTTCCATAATTAGAAAACATGGCTGCTTTCTACAGTGCGACACTTGTTCTCAGGTTGTGTGTGGTATTTCATCTCAGCCCTATTCACTTTAAGTGAGCTGAACTGCAATACCAGACACAACCCATGGACAGGTGTGGCACTGTTTGAGGATGAGCAGCTATATTTTTCTAAACCTGGAAAACCTTTTTCACTCAATCATCACCATCCTCTGTGACATCAAATGAAAGACCATGTAATAAACAGTTTTAACAGATGGACCCTGGCAACTAAACCTCTTGGACTCTACATAGCATTCCAAGCAACCAGCAGACTATACACTGATACGACAAATACTGTAGTCTTTTATTATACCTCCTCATCTGAGTAATTATTAAACAGGTTGAGAATGTTAACCCCTGATGCCATGAGCAAAATAACTTGTAAGATATATTGATTAGTTCAGAAAGTGCGATATTATGGCTACATTAAACATGTTGTCTACTATTGAAAACCCCTTTTTGTTAAAGAGGACCTTTCACCTGTCCAAAAAACTGCAGTTGACATCTCAGTTATATTGCAGGCGCCTCACAGATTCTGATGCTTTTAATTTTTTTCTTCAAGCCCCCGCCGCTGCTGAGATATCGTGGCTGTTAGTTCTGGTGTCCAAAATTTAAATGAGGACTGTCAAGAAGGCGGTCACCCCGCATCAAATGACAGGTGTTACCCGCCCACTTGACAGTCAAAGTCCTGCATATTGGGCACCAAAACGAACGGCACCGATATCTCAGCAACGGTGGGAGCTAGAAAAAAAAAATCCGTAAGGCGCCTACAATCTAACTGGGGTCCAGCTGCAGTTTTTTGGGCAGGTGAAAGGTTCTCTTTAAAAGGGTACCCCAAATATCAGATGATCACAGGTTTTCCTGCTGTTGGGACGCCCAATGATCAGCTGTAATCCTTGAGGAAACCTGTCAAGTTAAATTCCCCTGCAGCAGCACCACAGGCAAAAGTAAACATTACATTGGAGCCTATGAAAATGAATGGTCTGTGCGTGTAATGCATAGACATGCTGGGTCCTCCAGAGCAAAATACACTCTTTGTAACTTTAACTATTCGCTAATAGAATATTTAAAATGTTGTTTGTTTTTTTTTATTAAAAAAAAACAGACAATTCCTTTAAATAGACCCACCATTTTCACTAGCAAGTTGTTACATAGTTAGTAGTACAGTTGAAAAAATACATATATCCATCAAGTAATATATACTGTATAAATGGTTGTGATAAAATAAATGTATCAAATGTAAAAGTCAGATTAATGCTTTGCTTAGATTGGAAAAAATATTCTTTCATCTAGTACGTAGTTCTATTCCAGAAATTGGGGTATGGACCTATACATCATAGTTCAGAGCACCTGATCTAGTTAGTGGATTTATGCGTTCCTGTAAGGCTGGGTTCACACGACCTATTTTCAGACGTAAACGAGGCGTATTATGCCTCGTTTCACGTCTGAAAATAGGGCTCCAATACGTCGGCAAACATCTGCCCATTCATTTGAATGGATTTGCCGACGTACTGTGCAGACGACCTGTCATTTACGCGTCGTCGTTTGACAGCTGTCAAACGACGACACGTAAATTGACTGCCTCGGCAAAGAAGTGCAGGACACTTCTTTGCAACGTAATTTGAGCCGTTCTTCATTGAAGTCAATGAAGAACAGCTCAAGATTACAGGTGTCAAAGACGCCTCGCATAATGCAAGGAGGAGCTTTTACGTCTGAAACGACGCAGCTGTTTTCTCCTGAAAAAAATGCTGTCTTTTCAGACGTAAAAGCCTCTCATCGTGTGCACATATCTTTACCCTAATCATCCCATATGCATACCTGCCCTTTATTGCTGAAGTATAGTCATCCAGGTGTATCCATTTAGTCTATAATTCTGTGACTTTCTTTATATGTAGCATTCCGTGTTGTAGTTTTTTTTTTTATACCTAACTTAGAACCCAATATCAGTTCTGTGCCCAATACATTGGTGTGTAGTGCTCTGGTCTTACCTATTAATGGAGCTCCAGTTGCTGGTAATGTATCTGATACAATGATAAGGAAGACAGAGTAACCTAGAAGAAGAGTGATCTTGAATGATATCCTCTCTCCACTCTCTGGTGGTATATAGAACCCAATCATATCCATTATCATAAGAAGAATGCTGGGGAGAATCAGATTCACAATGTAGAACATAGGTTTTCTCCTGAGTCCTATCTTTGGTGAATAAATGTAGGGAGATAAAATGCAAGAGGTCAGGTATAATGTGACCTATACAATCTCAAGATTATCTAAGTTTTACTGCTACATAGGATGAAAAAAGATACTGCACTCAAACTTCCAGGTGACACAAAAGATCCAAAAGATGAAAAACTAAATAATAAAGTATATCCCATTTTTTCTTATATGAAGAAAAAAAATTGTGAATCACTATATCCCTGTAATTGATAGGCTAATATGACATATGTTTAACATATATCTCAAGAGCTTTTCATAACTTATTTGTTAAACGGATGCCATAATAGCCTACAGGTGACAGATGCCACTGTATGGCACCGTCACAGGCATCTGTCACCCATAGACTATTATGTCATCTGTTTAGTATATACTTCATAAAAATCTCATGACATGTACGTTAAACAGACGCCTTTACCCAAAGGCTCTTATGTTAAAAAGAATCTCCTGCGTGATATACATTTTTCTATGTGATTCTATGCGAATGGGGAACCTTTGTTTCAGTTTAGAGATTGCAGTGAGTTTAACGTTCACATACACAATCTGCATGTTTAATATTTTAAATTTAGAGATAACATATCACTTGACCTGCCTAGGTAGAGTCGTGTGTTAACCTTAGACCATACTATCCCCCCACCCCCATTTAGTAAAGACACATGACACCGAGGTTGGATGTGAAATGGCCACAGCAGCCGTTTATTAATTTCACAGTTTTATAAAAACAATTTAAATCCGAAACATTCGGATAACTAGTTAGGAATCCACCAGAGAATTCCTCCTAATAATTCACATGACCCAACATGGGTCAGAATCATAAATAACAATTAAACGTTAACATTAACCCGAGCAGAGGAAGTCCTTGAAGCCCCTTCAGATGTTCCTTTCAAGAACACACCGAATTAGCCATCTGCAAACCACCAATTACCTCCAGCCGTAAACCAGCTCGGAAGCACCGTTCACCTCTGCAGATGGCTCCAACCACTAGAAGTCCACTTCAAGGGGATAACACCCGATGAAGCCCTCAAGTGATATACCGACCACTAGAAGTCCACTTCAAAGGGATAACCCCCGATGAAGCCTTCAAGTGATATACCTTCTACCAGAAGACCACTTCAAAGGGATAACACCCGATGAAGTCTTCAACCATGTACCTTTTTTGGGGGACGCATACCCCCGATGCGACCCCCCCACCATTTTGTACTGACTGGCCTCAAGGACTCCCCCCGCCAGCTGCCATGACAACAGAACCTACTCCGGAAAAAAGAAAAACAAGTTAAATAAGCACACAAAATAACACACAACACTCATAGACGGACGTACATAAGACCTAAGGAGTAACAAACCAAGGGTGGGAGGGTGGGAGCTTGCTTATTGTATGTTACTCCTCCCGCTGCTTCCGGCTCAATGCCGAGAAACAGCGGGAAGCGCAGTAACAGCCCCCCCCGTCCCCCTTAACTCCTCCCCGTCCCTCCTTCAGCTCCTTCCAACCCAACTTTCCCTCACCTCATTAACCCTTTCCCTACCAGGACGGTCATGCCGGCTTCCCTTAACCCTGCGGCTGCGTCCAGCCTCTTCTTGACCTGCCTAGGTAGAGTCGTGTGTTAACCTTAGACCATACTATCCCCCCACCCCCATTTAGTAAAGACACATGACACCGAGGTTGGATGTGAAATGGCCACAGCAGCCGTTTATTAATTTCACAGTTTTATAAAAACAATTTAAATCCGAAACATTCGGATAACTAGTTAGGAATCCACCAGAGAATTCCTCCTAATAATTCACATGACCCAACATGGGTCAGAATCATAAATAACAATTAAACGTTAACATTAACCCGAGCAGAGGAAGTCCTTGAAGCCCCTTCAGATGTTCCTTTCAAGAACACACCGAATTAGCCATCTGCAAACCACCAATTACCTCCAGCCGTAAACCAGCTCGGAAGCACCGTTCACCTCTGCAGATGGCTCCAACCACTAGAAGTCCACTTCAAGGGGATAACACCCGATGAAGCCCTCAAGTGATATACCGACCACTAGAAGTCCACTTCAAAGGGATAACCCCCGATGAAGCCTTCAAGTGATATACCTTCTACCAGAAGACCACTTCAAAGGGATAACACCCGATGAAGTCTTCAACCATGTACCTTTTTTGGGGGACGCATACCCCCGATGCGACCCCCCCACCATTTTGTACTGACTGGCCTCAAGGACTCCCCCCGCCACCGCGAAACAGGCCTTGACCACCTTAAGCCTGTGAGTTCCTCCACACCACCACCGCCCTTTCTATGCCTTCTGCTATCGCCAAACTCCAAAGATCAATGCCAACCTCGGTCAGATGAACCCCGTCACTTCTCCAGAAATTCCCCACTCCTGACTCCAAATCCCTATGCCTCACGCAAATGCCCCCGTTCTTTGCCACAAAACGAGACACCGCCCGGTTAACTTTTATGCGAGCCTTATTGACTCTCTCCACCGATCTAGCTAACCGCCAATGCTTTCTTGGGACTATGTCCGACCACACTACCACCAACTTGGGATAAGATACCCACAAACACAACATATCATGTTTGATATCCCGCACCAACTCACGAAAAGGGCGGACTCCTAAATCATTCCCACCCACGTGCAACACTAGAACCTCCGGAACCCTATCAAGCCGCACATATGTCTGGAATTCCGCCAACACCCTGTTCCAAGACATACCTCTAAAACCCAGCCAATGCACAACCGCATCCTGTCGCGGAATGCGCAACTGGCGACCATCCGGGCGGACGTCCGCCCTCAAAGCCCCCCAGTGCACGTACGAATGACCCATCAACCACACCAGACAAGGAGGCGAATCTGAAACGGAAAACACAGTTAGGCACCACCATATAACATTTTCAAACATAAACAACAAAATTACAACATATGGGGGCGGACATAGGACTTAAACCTTTTAGACTCCCAACGACCAATACGCCTCACCCCCTCGTCATCCAACCCCCAGCGCCCCGCTTCCGTTGCTGCGCCAATCCGGAAGGAATGAGATGAATATGAGCCTGCCGCAACCCCCACTGCCGTCAAACATTTTTTAAATACAGCTCCAAACTGAAACCTGGACAAAAACGACCCGTCCTCATGACGTAACAAAGGCAAATCTGGAGACCCCCTGTTTCTCGTAAAACCCCGCATGCACTCCACTGGACACATGACCGACCTCGGGAGAGCGAACAAAACTATCAGTTTACCCTTCCCTACTTGGTCAGTTTTAGATCTACGCAACCATACCTCCAGCCGATCTGCAAAAAGGCTCACCTCCCCAGATCTCAGCCCCCCTGCCTGTTTAGTACTTGGCGACACCAACTCACCTATTCTAAATGCTCCGAAGAACGCTAACGAAAAAGCCAACCGGAACAGATCCATTTCATCTGAAGAACGACATACCGATGCTAATGAACCCCCCAACGAGCCAAGAAAAGCAAACGACACCGGCCTTCTACTATCCGCCTCCACCCTACCTCTGCGCAACCCCTTCAAAGCCTGCGATACCAGAAATTCCTTCGATACATCCCGCAAGCCCCGCAACTTAAGCCCAAACGCCACAGCAGATATGAACCGGTTCACCTTCGCTACTGAAAACCCCGCCTCCCAGGCATCCCCTAACCAATACAAAAGTGCCACCAACCTGTCTCTATCCGTATTGACGTCACCCAACTCTCTTACCCACTCCTCCCACTGCCTCCAACAAGCAGCATAAGCACTCCACGTCGTGCGCGCCAAAGACCTTTGTAACAGCTGCTCTACGGGACCGATACCAGATCCCAAAGATGCTCCGGACAAGCCAAACCGAGACGTTCCGCTTCCGGGGCCAATTGCCGAAACCGGTCCCACTGCGAGCGAGAAAGAGCATCAGTAATACAATTCCGTACACCCGGGACATGCACCGCCACCACCCACGCGTTCAACGACAAACACACCAACACTAAATGTCGCAACAATTGAACTACCGGAGGAGAAGACGCCGTGATGTTGTTAATGGCAAGCACCACCCCCATGTTGTCGCAGTAAAAACGGACCTTCTTATCCCTGAGCCTGTCCCCCCAAATGGTAGCCGCCACCACGATGGGAAACAGCTCGAGCAGGGCCAGATTCCGCGTGAGTCCACTGGACACCCAGCTAGCCGGCCATTGACCTGCGCACCACGGACCTCCCCCGTAAGCTCCAAAGCCACCCGCCCCAGCCGCATCCGTGAAAATATTCAAATCACTCGTATCCTGCGCTGGGGCCATCCATAGCGAGCGACCATTGTACTGGCCCAAGAAGTCATCCCAAACCTGAAGATCAGCTCGGTGCTCCTCCTTGAGCCGCACAAAATGATGCGGCGCACGCACTCCCGCCGTTGCCGCCGCCAACCTTCTACCAAACACCCTTCCCATCGGCATAATCCGGCAAGCGAAATTCAACTTCCCCAGCAGCGACTGAAGCTCCCTCAGCGACATTTTCTTCCTTCTACAAGCCCGTCGAACCTCCAGCCTCAAAGCACCCAACTTATCCGCCGGGAGACGACACTCCATTGCCACCGAGTCTATTTCGATTCCCAAAAAACAAATCGTCGCTACCGGGCCCTCCGTTTTTTCCGGCGCCAAAGGAATCCCAAAATCCCTCGCCACCTTCTGTAGAGCATGAAGCAGATTACCGCAAACCGGCGAACCCCCCGGGCCAACGCACAAAAAATCATCCAAGTAATGGATCAACGAGTCGACCCCGGATGCCCCCCTCGTTACCCACTCCACGAAGCTACTAAACGCCTCGAAGTATGCACAAGAAAGGGAACACCCCATCGGAAGGCACCGATCCACGTAAAAAGCCCCATTCCAAAAACAACCCAACAGCCGTTGGCTTTCTGGATGAACCGGCAACAACCTGAACGCCGCCTCGATGTCAGTTTTTGCTAGCAGCGCCCCAGGGCCCGCAGCCCGCACTAACCCCACCGCCTTATCGAATGAGGTATAAACTACGGAACACAACTCGTGATCAATCCCGTCATTTACCGACGAACCTTTGGGATACGATAAATGTTGAATCAAACGAAACTTTCCGGGCTCGCGTTTAGGGACAATACCCAAAGGGGACACAACTAAATCTTTTACCGGCGACTCAACAAATGGCCCCGACATGCGACCCAACGAAACTTCTTTTAACAACTTTTCCGACACGACTTCCGCATGCAAGTAAGCCGATTTTAAATTCCTCCGCGTAACCGGAACCTCATAAGGAGGTGGAGGAATAACAAACCCAACACGAAACCCTTCATAAAGCAACTTAGCTGCCGCCCTATCCGGATACTCATTTAGATAAGGGGCCATCCTTTCCACCCTCACCGGCGACACCCCCTTGACCAGTCCCGTGCTGGTTCCCTGACCTCTTTTTTCGCAGGCATTTTGCCGCCCCGTGTGATGCACCATTACACTCGGAGCACACGTGCTTGAACTTGCACGTGGCCCCGAACTTGCACTGACCTTCATTAAATTGCCAGCAAAACCCCGCCTTTCCCCCGCCGCTTTGTCCACTCTGACTAGACTGGCCTCCCTGGCCACCGCTCCCGGGAAAGGGCTGCCTAACCGGAGCCGTAACCCGTAACCAGAGAGCAATATCCTTCTGGTCCCACCGAATCGCCGGCCGAACCGCCTTCCGCTGACGGAATTGCTCATCATATCGCAGCCACGCCTGACCCCCATACGCCCTATGAGCCTCCCCAATGGCATCAAAATAACAAAACAGCGCCGAACAATTTTCCGGCGCCTTTTCCCCTATCACACTAGCCAATATGGCGAACGCCTGCGACCAATTAACGAACGTCTGCGGGATCAGCCTATACCGCCGCCGTTCCTCCTCGTCCTTTTTACTCTCATCCCGCTTGCTCTTATCCAAATTAAATTTAGCCAGCGGCAAGAGAGAAAAAATTTCAACATATTCGTCTTTCCAGATCCGATCGCGCACCTCCTGCTTTAAATGCGCACCCAACGGACCCTCAAAACAAACATACACCTCCCCCCGAGCACGATCGTCCATACGCACTCGATCGCCGTCCTTCTGTGCCTCGGTCTGTACCGACACCGCGACCGCCTCTCTAACCGCCACCGCAGGACGCGCCTGTAACGATCCCACGTCCCTGGGGCCTTCCCAAACTATCGCAGGAGACACTTCCGTTACTACCGGCGCCGCGGCCCTATCCAGGCGCCCCACCAGCTCCCGTAAGCAACCCACTAAATCTGCCAAACCCGCTCCGTCGCGTCCGCCCGCGCCACTACCAGCCCCCGATGCAATGCTAGCAGCCCCCCCGCCGACACCCGACATAAAAATCGCTGGATAAGACAATGATGGAGTTATACACTCACCGGGCTGCACAGGCGCTGTGTTCCCGTCAGCCGGACCATCCTGACCTCGACGATACACGTCCAGTTCACCTTCCTCCAGTTCTTCTCTCGCCGACGACTGTCCCTCCCAACGACCTCTTCGGAACGGGGATGAGGACGCGCTGACCAATGGGCCGGCAACCTGCCGCCCGACCGCCGGGACCCAGACTTCCGACCGGACCTGTTGCCTCGACGTCGCTGCAGCTCTAGGCGTCCGTCTAGACGATCCTGACGAAGCCTGCCCCCTGGCCGGAACATCACCATGCGGGGCGGCCGTACCTTGTTCTCCACGTCTTCCATCTGATGGGGGAGGGGTGACAGGGAGCCCAGCCTGCGACTCCCTGCTTACCGCCGGACCCCGTCGCGGCCTGGGATTCCTGCCAGGACGCAGGGCCTGGGAAGGGGCGGTCCTCCCAGCTGCCTGGCCTGCAGCGTCCGGGATCGGGCTCCCTCTGCGACGCCGTGTCCGCGGGACTACCTCCGGACTGAGGCGCTCTGGAGGTCGGGACCGCCGAGAGGGACGGGTCGACCCAGCCTGCATCGCCGTCACCCCTGGCACCGCTCTCTGCCTGCCCAGCGCAGGAGCGGTTGTTGCCGACTCCCCCCCCGCCGCCATAGCCATGCTCGTAAGGGGGCCGGGGGAGGGGAGCCTGTCCCTTTCAACAGACCCCGAACGCCGTGCCCGACGTGTCGAAACGGCGTCCGGGATCCTCGTTATTGCAGCCACGGTCTCCTCTAGCCATCCGGGACCGTGGTGCACAGCAGCGGCCCGCAGCCGCTCTAACATAATGGCTTCTGCCATTTCTAAAAACCGGGCAACGGGGAGCTTGCTTATTGTATGTTACTCCTCCCGCTGCTTCCGGCTCAATGCCGAGAAACAGCGGGAAGCGCAGTAACAGCCCCCCCCCGTCCCCCTTAACTCCTCCCCGTCCCTCCTTCAGCTCCTTCCAACCCAACTTTCCCTCACCTCATTAACCCTTTCCCTACCAGGACGGTCATGCCGGCTTCCCTTAACCCTGCGGCTGCGTCCAGCCTCTTCTTTATTAGAATTGCAGAAGTTGTCCCATTAAAACATCCCCTCCCCACAGAGATAAGGGGGAACCTGTAGAAAGCAGGAAACCCACTTTTATGATGGCCATATGCTCAACGAGGGCTTATGGAAAGAGCTTGTCTTAAAGGTACTACCCTTTTAGCACAGTTTGCATATCAAATAACATTAGCATTTCTCCCCCTTTTTAATATACATTGCAACTGTGATTCTTACAAGTACAATGAAATCCAACCTTAAAGACTATATACTTAGCATTCAGATACAGAATCATTATTATATCCTCATACTTTAATAATTCCGGAATCAGAGCCATTAGTTAAACATAATGGGAACTTACATAGAAAGTTATTTGCCCGTACTTGCGGTCATGATCAGTCGTTTCTTGGTAGTAGGGCACCACACTTATAAGGTCCCACTCTCCCTCATTCTCAGAAGGATCTTTGAACAATTGCATGTTCATTGGTGTTCTCCAAAAAGAGATGTTTATGTCGTGAGCTGAAAGATATATTTTCAAAGATCTGAACCATCTGAGATGCAGATCATGCAGTGTGAATTGTATCACTGGGGTGATTTTCCCTTTATGGTGACTTATAACTTATTGACAACAATTGACACATTTGGGTGAAGATGTTATATAAGAAAATTCAGATAATCTTACATGAATGAAGCCAGCTTCTGAATGACAGGGAACAGTTCAAGAAATCAAAAGGGAAATAGTAGATGTCAAGATTGCAGGAAGTCATTATGTGTATGGGATTGCTCTTGAATACTCGGCCTCTACTGTTCACGTAGACGTAAGGGACAACTGTAGACTCTCGATCCCCCACACTGGAGACAGAGAACAATCATCAAGTATTAATCCCGTGTGAACTTACCCTTAAAGCTACAACTTATTATAAACATGAATTATTAAAATATTTGTATTTTTGTCACAGCTTTAGATGTGGATCCTCTGTGTTGTTGAAGGGATTACAGTAACCATACTGGCACTTGGAGTGTAGGGACTCCTCATGTTTATGTCCACTCTTGAAAACCATTTAATTTTTTTGATCAAAAATTGTGTGCTTATTAATTTCTTAATTTATCTGTAAAATGTTGAGAGCTCTGTTTTTATTTTATATAAATCCTCTGCAAAGACAAAATTAAATGATAACATTCTATCTGTCGTTAGACACCACTAGGGGGAGCTTAGAAGCGTACCGCATACTGTATATACATTCAACACAATAACAGCACAGTAAGCTGTAAGCTCCCTCTAGTGGTAGCTGTAGGCAGCCAGTATTTTATCATTTAAAGTATCACTGTCCTTAGATCCGATAAGTTGAATATAACCAGTTAGGGCAGCAGGTACAGAGCAGTAGGACTTAGCTGAGAAGGCAGAGTATTTCCTTGCATTGCCACCCACCAAGATCATGTCTTGTTCTCTAAGTATGTAGATCAACTTTAGAAGAGGGTATGATGTTGATATAGTTTAATAAACAATGATAATATTCAGACCCTCAACTCAAGGCCATAGTAACAATGAAAAAAGGAAAAGCGGTTTGTTTCTGCAATAAAATGCTTCATGTGTTTTTTGTTTGCCATTAATAGCACTTAGAAAAAAAATAATATTTATATTTCCTTAGACTTACACTTCTTCAATCATAATATCTGGAAGCCATATTGAATTTGTTGGCAGGTAGATATGAGTTATGTTGTCAAACTGGATCGGATCCCACTTAAGAAAGTCATCCACCCATGACTGCACGAGGTAAAAAAAACAACAAAAACAGGCATTTAAGATCCCTACGATTCAGTTTTATTAGTATTCAATTTTACAATATTATTTGGGACTATTCAAGTGATTTATGTTCTTTTTGTCAAAATTGGATATTTAAGGGAATATTTTTGCTAATTTATATATGGGTCCAAGGTGTTACAATCATAGATACATAGTAAGGCCCCATGCACACGACCGTAAAAACGCCCGTAATTACGGGCCCATAGACTTCTATTGGCCACGGGTACCTTCCCGTTTGCATACGGGAAGGTGCCCGTGCCGTTGAAAAATATAGAACATGTCCTATTTCAGGCTGTAATTATGGCACGGGCAGCCCCCATAGAAGTCTATGGGGCTTCCATAATTACGGGTGGCTATGTGTGTGCACTCGTAAATTACGGGAGCATTGCTAGGCGACGTCAGGGGATTTAAATTTTTGAATACAGAGAAGCAGAGAACATGGCGTCTGAGCGATCATGTGAGCCTTTTAAGGGGTTTGGACATGATTGTGACATTTCCAGCCCCCTTTTTTACGGGTCCGTAAATACGAGTGGAATACGGATGACAACGGGTCCGTATATACGGGTTAAATACTGGTTAAAAACTTGTGACAAAGGACCCGTATTTACGGCCAGTATTTACGGGAGGGAAAAAATACGGTCGTGTGCATGGGGCCTTATTGGGTTGGAAAAAGACCTAAGTCCATCAATCAAGTTACTGTAAGAAGAAGGCTCCGTGTATACTGAACTAAAATACAGGACTATACTGTACATTATCTGTATTATTACCTGGTTGTACCAGATATAACTTTTCACAATTTGATTTTTCTCCTCCTAATAAGAAAGGAAAAGGATGTAAGATTTCAACAACAAAACAATAACGTGACACAAAATATACAATGTAATGTAAAAATATGTGCTGTATATGGGCTTATTCACACGACAGGGATCATCGGCCGTGTGATGGGCGTTTCTTTTAAAACTGCCATCACATGGCTGCATTATAATCAAATCACGTCTATGGGGCTATTCACACAGCCGTTTTTTTTTAACAGACTGTATGAACGGCCTTTTTTTCCAGTTTTCCCGGATCACTCAATAGGCTCAAGTCTATGAGGGATCCGTGAAAACGGGTCCTGCACGGGTGCAAATAGTTTTCCACGGCCGATTTGACACCCGTTCATGTGAATACAGCCTTATTTCTCATCATCATTTAGGTTTCCGCCCTGCAAGTTATAGTAAGGTCTTCCATTGCTATACACAAAACTGTGATCAACCATGTTTTATTGTCCTGTATATGTGGTCTGTCTCGAATGTGTGCAACTTTGAAATTGTAGCTGGCGTTACACTCGCAAAGGGGAAATTCAGCAAATATAATATTATAATGATATGTCAGATACAAGTTGTCTTAAAGAGGCTCTGTCACCAGATTTTGCAACCCCTATCTGCTATTGCAGCAGATAGGCGCTGCAATGTAGATTACAGTAACGTTTTTATTTTTAAAAAACGAGCATTTTTGGCCAAGTTATGACCATTTTTGTAATTATGCAAATGAGGCTTGCAAAAGTCCAAGTGGGTGTGTTTAAAAGTAAAAGTCCAAGTGGGTGTGTATTAGGTGCGTACATCGGGGCGTTTTTAATACTTTTACTAGCTGGGCGCTGTGAAGAGAAGTAACATCCTCTTCTCTTCAGAACGCCCAGCTTGTGACAGTGCAGATCTGTGACGTCACTCACAGGTCCTGCATCGTGACGGCCACATCGGCACCAGAGGCTACAGTTGATTCTGCAGCAGCATCAGCGTTTGCAGGTAAGATCGACTTACCTGCAAACGCTGATGCTGCTGCAGAATCAACTGTAGCCTCTGGTGCCGATGTGGCCGTCACGATGCAGGACCTGTGAGTGACGTCACAGATCAGCACTGTCACAAGCTGGGCGTTCTGAAGAGAAGAGGATGTTACTTCTCTTCACAGCGCCCAGCTAGTAAAAGTATTAAAAACGCCCCGATGTACGCACCTAATACACACCCACTTGGACTTTTACTTTTAAACACACCCACTTGGACTTTTGCAAGCCTCATTTGCATAACTACAAAAATGGTCATAACTTGGCCAAAAATGCTCGTTTTTTTAAAATAAAAACGTTACTGTAATCTACATTGCAGCGCCGATCTGCTGCAATAGCAGATAGGGGTTGCAAAATCTGGTGACAGAGCCTCTTTAAGTATATGTGGGGGAATTTCGGTTAGTAAGACTTAGGAGACAGATAGATGGGAGTATGACTGTAGGATCAGACTACACTCTGGGTTATTTTGTAGTCTGTAACCAATAGCAATAGCAGCCGTACCCAACAGATGCATTAAAGCAATGTAAAATGTTGCTTGCAAAGCTACTTTAATAGTTCCTTTTAGTAGGAATATTCGGCTATAGGTATAGTGGAAAATTGTAAACACTGGGAGTCTGAATTCCAGATCAACATTTTTTTTTCAGTAAATGATTTAATCTGCCAAATGTTTTTTGTATTAAAATTCCTACATTCTAATTTTCTTTTCCTATTGAGACTAGTTGTATGAAGCATAAATTGCAAAGCAAATGGTTGTTTCCTAGATTCTAAATATATTATTTTTATCCTAGACTCTAGACATATTGTTTTCACCAAATAGTTAATATATGATGACGTTGAAATGACAAACTTTTCTATTATAATAGATGTTCCCCTATGTAGGTTCTAAACCATTTTATATATGATTAATTTTACTGATGTTGTAACAATTTACATCAGTCATAATATCGATTTTAATATAAGAACACAAGGCTGCAAACAAAACCCAATGTTTCAAACAACTCTAATATCCATAAGTGCCATAACTAAGGAAAAGAAGAAAAAAAATAACAACTTACCACTCCAAGAATTGTATATATGGCTACATCTATAAATACTGTAGTGGTTTTCCTCCAATTCTTTACAGGTCTAACTCCTTTGTGATACCCATCCATCAAGTAGTCTGAAAGTTCTACTAATGCTGACTTATTGGATTTTATTTCATAAGACACTGGTACAAGGTAGAAAAAATATATCTATACATAATATATAACACATTTTCCACTCACATGTCTGTAAATAATATTGATATAAACATCACACTGATGATTATACAGAGATGAGCAGCGTTACATAGAGACTACTTATCTCTTCCTGCAGCCGTCTGTCACAGATCGTTTTTGCATGAAGTTCCTTCTCCTGTGCCAACCACTTACTGACTGTAGTACTTCTTTAAGAAGAGGTTCTTCAGCAGCTTTAGTGTGTATTGTACTGTGCCTCAGCTGCTCCAGAACATAAAAATACTGACCTTCTTTATAAAAAGAGTGTTTCACATCAATCAATTAATAAATGTTGGACAAAGAAGCACCCTTCTATTCAAAAAGAGGTTCTGCAGCGGCTACTATAAATTATAAAGTGTATTAATAATCACTTCAGAGTTCTGTGACCTGCATAAAAGCACTAAGCCTGCATTCTTATACTTTTATATGGTCACAAAACTATTTAGTGAATTCTAATATTCTTATAATTTACAGTATAGGGGACATTAACCCATATATATTTGGGATAGTATGTCGGTATATGTTCTGAACACACTTTTTAATAGTTCTTTGTCTCTCTCCCTCTCTCTCTCTCTCCCCCTCCCTCTTTCTCTCACTCTTCCTCTCTCTTTTTTCCTCTCACACTTTCTCTCTCTCTACTCTCTCTCTCACTCTTCCTCTTTCGATCTCTCCCCGTCCCTCACACACACTGTTCTTTCTCTCTCACCCCCTCACCCTCTCTCTATCTCTCTCTCCTTCTACATCTCTCTCTCCCTCTCTCACTCTCTCTCTTTCTATCCCTCTCTCTTTCTCTCCCTCTCTCTTTCTCTCCCTCTCTCTCCCTCTCTCTTTCTCTCTCTATCTATCTCTCTCTCCTGCTCACTTTTCCACGCTCTCTCCTATGCACTGTAAATTATGTATTGAAATTCCCAGGTAGAAACATCAAAAGTATAAGTCCCCTAGTGGGACAAAAAAATAATATTAAATAATGTTTGATAAACTTAAGGTTAACAGAATAAAAAAAGATGCAAAATAACTAAACAAAAAAAAAAAAGAAATTGATATACTTAAACACTGCTTTATATGTTCCCGAAAATGATGCTAGACATGATATCATGAACCAGTAAAACATAGATAAACTCACCTGTACAGGGTAAGAGCACCAGCAGGAGAAATACAGTCACCATAGCGCAGTTATCTCCGAGGACTTTTAATTCATCAGAAAATACCTGCTGATCCGGTCTGGTATCCACACAAGGCTTCTCAGTTCTCTTCTTCCTTTATATTTTCTATCCAGTCGTCTTCACTGTTCTTGTTTTCATTTTCTTTTGACTTTTTTTTTTTTTTACTAGTTTTGCTATTATAAGTCGTGAAGCTCTGCTCACCTTTACATGTCCTTATCACTTATACTTCTTAAAATGGTTCTAATATCTTTTGTTGCACTTGCTGTATCCTTCCCTAAAGATTCCTCATGCCTTTATGTTCTCTCTATATATATCCATCCATCCATGTAACCGCTCCTCTTTTATGAGCAGAGGAATAGCCCTAGAACTTTAGAAATGTAGTAAGTATATGACCCCTCCCTCTTGTTTATTACTATTGTTACATTCATGTCCTAGAAAGCATTTTGTTATGAGGTTATATTTTTACCTGGCACTATCACATATCTAGCCTAAATTCCATTTTTAAAATCTATAAATATATTTTATCTTTTTTTTAAATGCTTGTGCTTTTTGTGCTAGTGCATAAATAGCAAAAAATGATGTACTTATTTGGGGATCTGGGGCATTGTGTCCTATTTCCGTGGTACTGTCAACTTGGATGGTGGATTTTGAACGGTTGGAGCGCTGGCTGGGAATGGACATGGACATATATATAGATATATTCTTTTTGTATACGACTTGATTGTTTTGGGATACTTTGTATATTCATATATACTCTGTGTTTTTGAATAATTTCTGTATTTGATATAACAGAATTGCTATGGAAATAGTGTCCTTTTCTTTTTGTATTTCAGTCAAAGATTTTTTTGTATATTTGAATAATTTGTGTTGTAAACTAATAAATTATGGTTGTGCCTGTTGGGATATTATAGGTTGGATAAGGCGCTCATTAATTCCAGGAAAATAGGACTGACTCCGTCAATTTGCTGATAGATCATATTTTTTTCTATAATTGTTTTCCATTTGTCATTCCATTCAATGTGAAAAATGAGAATCTAGCAAAAAAATTCATATATTAGTACTCCAAACCATTGTTATTGTTTTCCCATCTCAGACATGTATGACATTATGTATTTACAGGACTTATCGTAGATATCTGAGGGCCAGATCTCTGGTGAGGCGGCCACATCCAGCTGCAGACTGAATGGAGAGGTGGCCACGTACATGGGAGTTCATATGCATGGCTCTCTTCACTGAAGTCATTGGAAGTTATGAGAACAGTGGTTAGATTTGACAGTCAGAACTATGGGAACGGATAGAACTATTTCACCCATGAAGCGGCAGCGCGGCTCTATATCTGCACCGGCCAGGATGGTATTAGGTGCTCATGTGTATGTTAGATACAGATGGACGACTTGACAATTGATCCTCTAGGTCTGTTATACATTCACCAATACACTGTGGAATGCTTCCATAGATGTCGTCTCCATGTCTTCTCCTGTCTGTAGCAGGCAGATCTCTCTAAGGTGTCTGTGACGGTATATGACAGTGTGAATGTATGTACACAGAGAGTTTTTTTTTTCTGTACATACAGACGTATGGCAGAATGCACTGACTAGCCTGACTGTGGAGAAATCATAAAATGTCATCAAACTTGGTTCAAGCAGTTAGAAGAACGAACCTGGATGTTTGTCTTTGACATCACTCCATGCTGAAACCCTCTATGTCTTACCTTGTCAATTGAAATCTTTTACTCACTCAGAGCCGTATCTGTAGAGGGGGCAGAGGCAGCAGTCACGCCTGGGCACATAAGTAATGTAAATGGCACATGGTAACTGGGGCACTATTACAACTTTCAGGAGCTTCAATTCTGTTTCTGCATCCACTTACCTACTGTGCCGTTTAAAGGGAATGTCATATGTTTTTTATTTTAGTTTTTATTCATTAGATGTAAGTATGTAGAAGAGAAATAATGTGTTTGCACTTTTTCTTAAAAGTTACAGATATTTATTTTTTAAATCTTCCCTGTAGGCGGCCATATTGGAAAATCCCACACACATCCTTTCTGTATTGTCTGTATAGTTAGTGCAGCAGGGTATGTGTGCTTTATGGCAGCTGAAATGAATGGGAGTCAATTGACAGAGAAATCTCATAGATTATTGCAGTCTTTAGGAAGTAATGGAGTACGGTCGCTCCCGCAAAAAAACCAGTGGATATATATACAGAGCCTAATCTGTGTGTATAGTGATGTTATCCTGCCTTATCTAGGCTTCCAGTAAGGGCTCATTCAGACGAGCGTGTTCATCATCCATATGTTGTGTGTTGAAACAACGCTCAGCACACGGACCTATTGATGTTAATGGGGCTATTCACACGTGTGTGAGTTTTCGAGTGTCTGTTGCGTGAAACTCACTGCATGTGCTATATTGGTGCTTTTTCACTCACCTAGCCGCCCATTGAAGTCAATGGGTGCGTGAAAAGCATGGAAAGCACACGGATACTCATCAGTGTGCTGTCCGTATATTACGCATCAATTACATTGAAAAAAAAAGTGCTTGCGAGTGCGTGAAAAACACATACCACACGCAAAGCACACTGATGCATAACGCAACGCACATGGACAGATTTAACGCACGTTTTTTACACGTGTAAATCTGTCACGCTCGTGTGAATGTAGCCTAAGGGTCCTTTTACACGGCCTGATAGGGGCCATGAAAACAAGGATTGATCGACAAGACTGTTTTTTCGATCGGTGCTCGTTTTCTACTTTCACAAGGACCAGTTATCGGTTATGCATGGGATGAGCAATTGTTACTACGATCGTTGGCCCCCATGCATTTCCATCATGTCGGCAACACATCTCCCTATTTACATATCGACCACCGCATTCAGGTGGAGAATGAATGAAAAGGTGGCCACGCGGCTCTCTCCATTCAGTTCTGAAAACAGCCAAGCCGACTTGCTGGGACCCGTATATATTAGATATTTATGGAATATCTATGGAATAATCTTTTAAGGTGTTTGGATAACTATGGGGAAATAAATGACAAAATTGACTTTTTTTGCACATCCCGCTTAAAAAATAACAGTAATATAAATGAACCGCCTAATGTTATGTTACGAAAAATCATACAAAGAATATACATAAGTTATAAATACATAAGTTTTCACTCCCAGAATGCAATTAGACAAAAACTGAAAAATATGTTGCGTCTTCAAGGCCAAAATAAGCCACATCCTTAAGGGGGAAAAGATTGGATCTGAGAAATACAGTTGAACTTGTCAGAAAAAAGACTATTTCGTCTTCATGGCTTTAGTTCCAAGAGATGTCAATGAAAGGTTATGGACATTATAGAGCTAACCAGTATTTCATCTTTGCATCTATTTTATCAAATGTGTTCCTTTTTTAGGGCAATTAAACAATTTCAAAAAATAATACGAAGAAAATGCAAAAAAAGCAGAGCAAAAGAAATAGGATGTATGGAAAGAAGGCAGAGATTTGCATTTTTATATAGAGTCCTGTTAGAGCAGAATGAAATAGAGAAATACTGTAGATGCAAAATTGATGAGATGCAAATGAAGCTTTAGAGGTAGATTATATTAACACTTCATCTCGGTGATTGTAATAGTATTCTCTTTATAAAATGAGAGAAAATGAAAGGTCCTACGGTAATGTGATGTGATCTAGGAGAAGCCATATCTATCTATCTATCTATCTATCTATCTATCTATCTATCTATCTATCTATCTATCTATCTATCTATCTATCTATCTATCTATCTATCTATCTATCTATCTATCTATCTATCTATCTATCTATCTATCTATCTATCTATCTATCTATCCATCTATCCATCTATCCATCTATCCATCTATCCATCTATCCATCTATCCATCCATCCATCCATCCATCCATCCATCCATCCATCCCCCTGTTTATCTTCTCCCCCAGAGTTGGTGTCCCAGGTAGAGTCGCAATCCTCCACAGTGGTGGGATCTTTAAAGCTGAAGTCAAGAAGTTCCCCATCGGCGTGGTGGGTGCTAGCAGTGCCCAGCAGAAAAGGCTTGCAAATCACAGAGCAGATGCTACTGAGCTACAGGTTGTACACTGCCCTCCAGAGTGCCGATACCGCTGATCTTGAGCTGTCTGGATGGCAGAGGAGACAGGCAATCCCCTCCTTGATTGGTAGGGGAGCAGCTAGATCCACCACCTCATCTCATCATGTAACCAACCGCTTTTAGGAAGTGTTAGGAAAAGATGTCCTGCGGGACTGTGGGGTTAGAGGAATGTAATAAAAGGGCTATTGTGAGGAGGGATCAGATCGGGCACGAGGAGCATGGTAAGGGTGGTCATGTACTGTAGACCTGGGATACGCCAAGATGCACCAAATTTATTTGAGCCGTACACTTCTTGATAAATTTTTCATATTTTACTGCAGCGGTCTTTAGACTAAGACTGGTGTACGAAGCGCCAGTTTTAGTAACTCTGGACCAAAGTTTTTACCAAAAACAAAGAAGTGTAGTTGCATATAACATACAACAATGTAACAACCATAAAATTGTATAAAGGGGTAATAATCACCAAAGAATGTAAAGAATTATTTTAGGCAATGGAGGAGAGGTCCATGCTGTCCCCACATGTATCGCCACTTGCTATTGCTTCCCCTGAGGAATACTTTTTATTTTATAGACACTTTTTATATCTTGTTATTGGTTTACTATTGGTTACTTCTATCCCTTGGAGGATTGTTTCGGGTGGTAGCAACTTATCAGGGTCTGCACCTACATATTCAGTCATGTATGTACCTGTCAGGTATGTTCTAGATATAGCTTGAGTGCACAATTGCATTTTTTGCACATTATCTTTTCCTACTAATTTTGCATATTGTCTTCAGATGTGTGGCAATTGATGCACCAGTATTCATCATAGCGGTGCCAGACTTTACACATTTCCTTAACTCGGAGAGTTATCATATGCACAAAAAGATATATGAGAAATTCAGCTCTGCAAAATCTGCATGTAGCTCATTGTGAACCCTGAAGATCATATTTCTCTTGATGAATTGATAACTGGGATCATTTCATGGACCATGTGATTGCCAAGGAAATAGTAAACACTATACAACTATAGGTTCGTAAGAGGAACTTGTCAAGAATGTATCCAACCAGCAGCCCTTCATTGGTGACGTTCTCAGAAGTTTTCTTTACATGTTGCCTGATTAAAGCAATCTCTTTCAGGATACTGGAAAGCAACTTCACATTTCCATTCGTAGATTAAGCTTCTACTCATGTTTCCTTATTGCCCTCTGAATAGTTCTTTTTACAGTTAGGTGGATCTCCTGTGGAAATAAAAAAATATGATTGATAATAATAATATTTTACCATACATACAATTTATCCATCGGATTTGTTCGCAGTGTCCGTAATTTTAAAGGTGTATTCCCATCTTTGGCATTTATGGCATATTGTGTAAGCCCGGTCACCTATTCACTGAGTTTCCGCCTGGATGCGGTGGCCAGTGACTGCCTTGCCAGATCGGGATAGGGGAAACCTGTCCTCAAGATAGGTGTGGGTTCAAGAGCTGGGGCCCAAATATATAAGACATTTATGGAATTCCTGCGGATATGCCCTAAAGTCTAAAATGGGAATACCCCTTTAATGAGAAAATAGCACTGCTTGTATCTCTGTTCTTCCTGTCAAATCTGACAACAGTGGGAAAATGATAACATAGCATAAAATAAAATTGCTAAATAACTAATATTCTGTTTTGAGTAAGATTCAGCCTATTCAAAATGGTTTGATGGTGCTGAAACATACCAGTATTACCAATATCTATCTGCTGAGCTCTTTCTGATGTGTAGTTCAGTACTATGTCCTTTATACTGAGTATGACAGACATCTTTTCCAGAACCAAGGTCTCCACCAATCCTGGAATTTGTAGATGGATATTCTGCTGGTGGACCATCCAGACTATAAGGATATTCTCTATAAGGCTGGTTACAAGCAGTCCCATGCACATTATGTAGTAAATGCCTGACAAAACATGAAAATATTCTCTATGTAGACAATAAAAAAAGATTAGTTGTGAACACAGTATAAGTATTAAGTTTACTAGCAGGGCCGACCTTGTGTTGGATGATGCCCTGTGCCGTATATTTTCTGTTGGCACTTCCTATGGTATAAGGTCACACAATGTATAAATAACCATACTGTGACACCCATGGCCGTGGACCGTCGGGATTACTCACCCCCAAAATTAGCCCATGATCACCCTGGACTATAAGAAGGGCCCTGCCCCTTCCTTAATTGCCTGAGCGTTGTTGGATTTACCCGTGTTAGTCTTTGCAAATGGTCCCTTAATGTTTTCCAGTTCCCAGTGTTCCCGTACCTGCTACCTGTATCCTGTATCCCGTGCTACCTTGTTCCTGTGCCATTGAGAGTTGGAGTCGTGTTGTGCCGTATACTTCGCCTTCCGTGTTACACCACGCCTGGTGTCTGCCTGCTGGTCCCATCCGAGCCTACCATCGCTACTGTCTGAAGTTACTACAGGTACCCTTATTTGAATTATAGACTGTGACTTGGTATGCTGTTGGCCAGCTGCTATCCCGCTATGGTGGTTCGGCCCAGTGGGTCAACGGACCCATTGTGACACATACCATACAGAACCTTATTAGATGTGCCATACAGTGTGCTGCCCAACACTTCCTACAGTTGCCTAAATAACAATACTATACAGTGCTGCCACCACTATATAATACCAGTGCCACACAATGTAAAGCCCACCAAACAGTGGCCAAATAATTCCAACTTACAACGTAATCTAATGATATACAATGTCTGAATAATACTACTATACCACTAATATTAAGATTTATGGTGGTCATAAGCCTCGGGCTTGTTATCTGTGGTGCCTCCTTCAGCAGGAACAGATGATGTGCTCTGTTCAACAATACTGATCGCAAACCCCTATGGTTGGCTGTGCTTGCTTGGGAATATCTGAAGGAGATTTGCGCCACTGGATTTGACATGCTAGATCTCCACCAGTGTTGCGACTTGCTATTCCAGAAGTGTTGCTAGCATGGATATACAATGCTACTAGGAGAGAATACAGCATCCAATGGTGCATGCTATTTTTAATGTCATAATCTGTATGAATCCAACAGAAATATACCTCTGTGTGCCTCCATATGAAATTAGAGACATGCTGAGGTACAGAGATGGCTCTGTACAACTTGGAACTTGTACAGACATGTGTATGAGCCCATAAACTAGTTTAGATAAATCTCCCCATCCTCTTAAGGCGGTTTTAAAAAAACTAAGGTAACTTTTTTCCACTTTTTCTTTTTTCTCATTCTTACCTATTAATGGTGTACCAGTTGCAGGTAAAGTACCTGATATAATTATGAGAAAGACCGAGTAACCCAGAATAAGTGTGATCTTGAATGATATCCTCCTTCCACTTTCTGGGGGCAGATAAAATCCGGCAATATCCACGATCATGAGGAACATACTGGGTAAAATTAGCGTCATAGCGTGGAAGAGTGGTTTTCTTCAAATGACTATCTATTGGATTTGAAATGAAACAACTGAGATGCAATTCAAGTGTAGAATTTCAGGTTTAATTCAAGGGGTTGGACAAAAATATCCTGTGAAACGTTTAGGAATTGCGACCATTTTTCTACACAGTCTCCTCATTTCCTCAAAAGTAATTGGACAAATTAACATTACCATAAATAAAATATTTTTTCTTTATACTTTGTATAGAATTCTTTGCAGGAAATGACTGCCTGAAGTCTGGAACCCATGGACATCACCAAGCGCTGGGTTTCCTCCTTTCTGATGCTTTGCCCGGCATTTACTGCAGTCGTCTTCACTTGTTGCTTGCTTGTGGGTCTTTTTGCCTTAGGCCTCATGCACACGACCGTGTTTTTGCGGCCGCAATTCCCCCGAAAATCCACGGGAGAATTGCGGCCCCATTCTTTTCTATGGGGCCGTGCACACGACCGTAGTTTTTGCGGTCCGTGCACGGCCCGGGAGCCCGGACCGCAGAAAGAACGGGCATGTCTTATTACGGCCCGGTTCTGCGGTCCGGGCTCATTGAAAACAATGGCCGCGGCCATGTGCATGTGCGGGCGGCCTGCGGCTGACAGTCCGCTGACAGTCCGCAGCCGGCCTTCCCGAAAATCACGGCCGTGCACACGGCTACGGTCGTGTGCATGAGGCCTTAAGTTTTCTCTTAACCCCTTCTTGTCATAAACAATTTTTAGATTTTCATTTACATTTTTTCCTCCCCACCTTCCAAAAGCCGTAACCTATTCATTTTTCCGTCGATATAGTCCTATGAGGGCTTGATTTTTGCGCGACGACTTGTAGTTTTTTGTAGCGCCATTTATTGTGCCATATAATCTACTAGGTTATTTGTAGGATAGAAAAAGAGAAAAACAGCGACTCCTCCATTGTTTTTTGTGCTTCGTTTTTACGGAATTCCCCGTGCAATTAAAACAACATATTAACTTTATTCTGTAGATCAATACAATTATGGCGATACCAAATATATATCGTTTTTTTCTGTTTTACTACTTTTACAAGGAAAAAACTAAGTGTAAAAAATAAAATTTATTTTGTGTCGCCAAATCCTAAAAGCCATAAGTTTTTTATTTTTCAGTCGATTAAGTGGTATGGGGCTTATTTTTTGCGGGATAAGCTGTAGTTTTTAATGCTACCATTTTGGGGTACGTGCGAGGTTTTGATCACTTTTGATTCCATTTTTTGTAAGTGATGAGGTGACCAAAAAATAGCGATTCTGGCATTTGCATTTCTTTTAATTTTTACGGAGTTTTTGCCGCACAGATTAAAAAATGATACATTGTAATAGTTCAGACTTTTACGGATGCGGCGATACCAATTATGTTTAATTCTTTTTTTTTTTTTTTTTTACAATGCTTTAGGGGGAAAATGGGAAAAGGTTTTTGTTTTTTTTAACTTTTATATATATTTTTTTGACATAAAAAAAAGCCTTTATTTTACAAATTTTTACTTTTTCTTATTAATCCCCCAAGGGGACTTCAACCAGCGATCGTTGGCACTAATGTATTACAGTATATCGTCTTTCTGACAGACCTTTACCAAGCCCTGCCGGAGGCAGGTATTTATAGGAGCACAACGATGGCAACCATCGCCCCCCCCCCGAGTATTGCATTGCGGGTGGCTAGATGATGATATAACTATATATTCAATATGTTTTGGTAAACGGCTAAAATGCCAAAACTTGTGTCACTGTACAATTAATTCTGAACCTAAATGTATAAATAAATAAAATGTCACGTATCTTAATTTATTCATAGGTGTTTCCTAATTCCAAACTCACCCAAAACCAATCACTGACTACGACCTCAAATAAACAATACATATAAACGTAGATTTTCTATCAGATGGCTACGCCTGTGCCAATACCATATGCCCGGTATATTTTTACGTTTTTGTATTTAAATTAAAACCACTTTATATACCGGTGCTTTGTTATGTCACATTGCTTGAAAAAGGCCCTAAAGTAGGGTCGACACGATGCATATGGATAAAGATCCACATTATGTTTACTGCAAAGGATTGGAGTACTGATGTAAATCTCTCTCTCTCTCTATACATATATATATATATATATGTATATATGTATAGAGGGAGATAGCGATAACATTAAAGCCACCTCACTATTATTGTGTACTGTAGGTCCCCCTTATGCCGTATGCTGCTAAACCGCTTTGACTCGACGAGGTATGGAACCTGTGGCATCTGGCACCAAGGCGTCAGCAGCATATCCTTTAAGTCCTGTAAGTTTTGAGTTGGGGCCTCTATGGTTTGGACTTGTTTTTCCAGCACATTCCACAGGTGATCGAACAGATTAAGATCTGGGGAATTTGGAGGCCAAATCAACACCTTGAAATTTTGTCATGTTCCTCAACATTTCCTGAACAATTTCTGTAATGTTGCAGGGTGCATCATCCTGCTGAAAGAGGCCACTGCCATTAAGGAATACTGTTGCCATGAAGGGTTGTACTAAATTTTCACAGAAGAACATTGGCCAGAACATCACACTGCCACCGCTTATCTTCTTCCCATAGTGCATCCTGGGGCCATCTCTTCACCAAGTAAGCAACGCACAAGCACTCGACTGTCAACATGATATAGAAGAAAATATGATCAGACCAGGTCACTTTCTTCCATTGCTCCGTGGTCCAGTTCTGATGCTAACGTGCCCATTGTAGGCACTCTCGGCAGAGGACGGGAGTCAGCATGGACACTCTGACCAGTCTGTGGCTATGCAACCCCAAACGCAGCAAGCTGTGATGCACTGTGTGTTCTGACACCTTTCTATCATAGCCAGCAGTAACTTTTTTAGCAATTTGTGCTTCAGTAGCTCTTCTGTGGGATCGGACCAGATGGGCTAGCATTCGCTCCTCACATGCATGAATTCACTAGTTGTCCTTCCTTGGACCAACATTGGTAGGTACTATCCACTGCATCCCAGGAACACCACACAAGACCTGCCATTTTAGAGACTCTGTTACCCAGTCAAAAAGGCCCTTGTCAAAGTTGTTCAGACCCTTACACTTGCCGATTTCTCATGCTACTAGACCGTCAACTTCAAGACTTCTGAGTCCTGAGTCTAAAAAGATCTTTGCTTTGACTTTGTATATATATAGGCTGTAGTAATTAGATGATCTCTAAGTAGCAGCTTGGAGGAAATTATATAGGGGTAATCAGCAGTGTAGGGGTATGTTCACATGCAGAGTCAAAAACGTCTCAAAATACAGAGCTGTTTTCAAGAGAATACAGCTCCTAATTTTCAGACGTTTTTTGTGCCACTTGCGATTTTCACAGCATTTTTTTTGCTGCGTTTTTTACGGCCGTTTTTGGAGCTTTTTTCGATAGAGTCTATGGAAAATGGCTCCAAAAATGTCCCAAGATGTGTCCTGCTCTTCTTTTTCACGGCCGTTTTTTTTTACGCGTAAAAAAACGCAGTGAAAAACGCTCCGTCGGAACAGAACGCCGTTTTCCCATTGAAATCAATGGGCAGATGTTTGGAGGCGTCCTGCTTCAGATTTTTCGGGCGTTTACGGGCCGAAAAACAGCCAAAAATAGGCAGTGTGAACATACCCTAGCTGTGAATCCTTAGGCCTTGTTCACATGGTGCTAAAAAAAAACCGATGTGTAAATGCGTCAAAAACGCTAGCGTTTTTTTGCAAAGCGCTTATTAAAATACAGACGTTTTGATGCTTTTTTGATGCGTTTTTTAACACATTTTTTTACGTGTTTTCAGTGCGTTTTTGTGCGTGTAGTTAGGACACCCATTGACTATAGGAATTAGGCAAGTTTTTGGCGCATTTTACCTTGACCTGATGCTTCTTTGTTTGCACGATGCTTTTTTTAAACATGCGTGCCTAAAAAACACGTTTTTCCATTGATGTCAATAAGAATCTTAAAGCATGCGTTTTTTATGCATTTTTTGGCACGTAAAACTCGTCAAATAAACGCTGTGTGAACAAGGCCTTACTAAAAGCTGTAGCAGCCTCTGTTTGTGCCCCTCTTTGCCTCTCTCACTCTGTTTCTGCTCCCTCCTCCCATCCCCATAGACTTTTATAGGTGGCTGTAACCTGATCCTTCAGTGAGCTAATAGCTTATCTCTTCTTGAGGATATGAATTAAGCAGTAAATACAGAGTGAGGCCTCATTTACACGAGCGTGTGCGTTTTGCACGCGCAAAAAACGCAGCGTTTTGCGTGCGCAAAAGGCACTTGACAGCTCCGTGTGTCATCCGTGTATGATGCGCGGCTGCGTGATTTTCGCGCAGCCGCCATCATAGAGATGAGGCTAGTCGACGTCAGTCACTGTCCATGGTGCTGAAAGAGTTAACTGATCGGCAGTAACTCTTTCAGCACCCTCGACAGTGCATTCCGATCACCATATCGAGTAACCTGTTTAAAAAAAAAGAGTGTGTCATCCGTGTATGATGCGCGGCTGCGTGATTTTCGCGCAGCTGCCATCATAGAGATGAGGCTAGTCGACGTCAGTCACTGTCCATGGTGCTGAAAGAGTTAACTGATCGGCAGTAACTCTTTCAGCACCCTCGACAGTGCATTCCGATCACCATATCGAGTAACCTGTTTAAAAAAAAAGAGGTTTGTACTTACCGAGAACTTCCCGGCCGTTGCCTTGGTGACGCGTCCTTGGTGACGCGTCCATGGTGACGCGCCTCTCTTGACATCTGGCCCCACCTCCCTGGATGACTCGGCAGTCCATGTGACCGCTGCAGCCTGTGCTTGGCTTGTGATTGGCTGCAGCTGTCACTTGGACTGAATTGTCATCCCGGGAGGTCAGACTGGAGGAAGAAGCCGGGAGTTATCGGTAAGTCAGAACTTTTTTTTTTTACACGTTCACGTATATTGGGATCGGAAGTCACTGTCCAGGGTGCTGAACCAGTTTAACTCTTTCAGCACCCTGCACAGTGACTGTCTCCTGCCGGGTTCGGTCAAAACGAGTTTGGCCGAACCCGGTAAAGTTCGGTTCGCTCATGTCTAAGACACTCCGTTCGGATGTTTGTAAACAGAAAAGCACGTGGTGCTTTTCTGTTAACATTCAGTTTGACAGCTCTTGCGTGAATCACGCAGTTCGCACGGAAGTGCTTCCGTGCGACCTTCGTGGTTTTCACGCACCCATTGACTTCAATGGGTGCGTGATGCGCGAAAAACGCACGATTATAGAACATGTCATGAGTTTTACGCAACGCACTCGCGCTGCGCAAAATTCACGCATCGTCTGCACTGCCCCATAGAGTAATATAGGTGCGTACGACACACGTGAAAAGCACACGCGTCACACGCGCGTATATTACGCTCGTGTAAATGAGGCCTGAGTGAACAGTTAGGAGGGAGGGTGAGGAGCCTGATAAATGGAGAAAAAGGCTATTTTCTCAAATAAAATATATTACAAAATTTCTTATATTTGCTTGTACTATTGATTTATGCTAAGTTTTCTTGAAAAGGTAGTTTCCTTTAAAGAGGCACAAGGGTGGCCATTGTAGTCTATAAAATGCAAGTCCATAAAGTGCACCTTATGGTGAAATCTGATAGATAATATATCTTTAGGGTGGGGGGGTGTATGAAATACACTCACCTATTGTGGTTGTGTTTACTTAGACACAACACTAATGAACGCTTTTATATCCTGTGGCTGTAACTATCTCAGTGAAAACCAGTTGACCTTGAACAGAAACAACAAAATCACGGAGAATAAAATTGCTGTTTCATAGAAGCGCTGCCGAGGCCAGAAATTAAGTTCTAAAATTTATTTAGACAATGCTTTTCAAAATTGAATTAATTTCTACCTCAGGTATGGATCTAAGGAAGAAATTAATTCAATTTTGAAACACGTCCATGTAAACTTCTGAACTTCGCTTCTTGTCTCAGCAATGCTCCATTGCAACAGCTATTGTAGCCTATGGACTGGCATGGTGTCTCCGCAGTAAATCCTATTGCTTTAGCGATCATTGTGGGTGTCAGCACTCCCACTCTTATGATCATAACATTTTTGCAAATCCTACCAATAAGTTATGATTAACATTACAGAGTGCTTTCTTGTGTGCACTGAAACTAATACAAAAAATAAAGTATAAAGTATAATTAGATTGAACCCCTTAAGGACGCAGATTTTTGGGCCTTGAGAACATAGTGATTTTTTTTGTAATTTTATTACAGCTTTCCTTGAATCGCAGTTTTTCTATTCTTCGTTTGACTCAGCCGTAAAAGGGCTTGTTTGTTGCAGATCATGTTGTATATTTTTTTTAATGGCACCATTTTGGTGTACATAGGATGTATCGAAAAACTTTTATAAATGTTTGTTTTTTTAAAGGAATGGAAAAAGCTGCAATTCCACCATTGTTTTGGGGGTTTTGCTTTTACTTCATTCACCAGGCAGTACAAATAACATGTAAACTTTATTCTGCGGGTCAGTACAATTACATCAAAACTGTTTTACTACTTTTGCACAGTAGAAACAGTCAAATATTTTTGTGCCCCCTTCCTCTATCTGACCACTTAGATGCCAAGGTCACTGTTGACTGCAGCATCTGCAGGGTTGAACAAATGGGATTAAAGATATTTCCGATCCTGGATGCTGCAGCAGAGTGTCAGCTGTAATGTACAGCTAACATTTACTGTGGATGGTGCGGACACAGCTCCTGTGTCCGCCTCATTTGCACGCTATACATTTACGGTGCTTGCCGCTAATTACATGACATTAACAATACAAACATTGACAACCATGCAGAGGCAAAAAAACAGCTAATTTATAATGTCTAATTAGTTATTAATCAATAGGGTATTGACTGACTATTGAACTAAATTAATCCTACATGAGAGATCAGTCATGTACACAAAAGAATGGGACCCGTTAATGGCCAACACTGGGGAAAACCAACCAAAATGTATTGTTTCGGCTGATATTTATCTTGTGTATTACCAGCTATAGTCAATTCCCACTAGAAGGCTAGTCTACATACCGCGTTTTTGTGCGTGTAGTTGGGACACCCATTGACTATAGGAATTAGGCAAGTTTTTTGCGCATTTTACCTTGACCTGATGCTTCTTTGTTTGCACAATGCTTTTTTTAAACATGCGAGCCTAAAAAAACACGTGGTATGCACTGCAATTCGTTTTTCCATTGATGTCAATAAGAAGCTTAAAGCAAGTTTTTGACCCATTTTTTGGCACGTAAAACACGTTAAATAAACACGTCAAGTTAATTTTCTCATATTTGACGTTAAAGTATTATTCTATTCAAAGCAAACATTTAAAATATTTAAAAATAACTTTTATGAGGTGTCATCCAGAAGTTCTCATATCTTACATACACTTAAATGTAGAGACCATTCATGCACAAGCACTTCTCCAATGATAGGTGAGACTAGCCTATGTTCAAGCGGTTCCACCAGCAGTACTGATCACACTTTATGATATTTCACCTCAAAGATTTTTTTTTCTAGATTAACATTTATCACCTATCTACAGGTTAGGTGATAAATGAATAATCACTGGGGGCCCCACCGCTGGAACCCCCACCAATCACTAGAGTGGGGTCCTGAGGAGCTTCAATGGAGTGGAGGAACGAGCATGCGCCCTGCTGCTCCATTCAGCGTTTATGGTGCTGACAGTAACAGTTGAGCACTAACATGTTACAAAACAGTCCTATCCGCCATGGCTCCTGTAAAAATGGAACCCATGATACCACTCTCAACTGGCATCAAGGCAATAAATCCCCTTCTAGAGTCATTATTTTTAATTCCATTGTGTATACAGTATATAAACGACATTTTTTTTGAATACCATCAAGAAGAGTTTGCATATATATACTTAAATAGACTTACACACAATGCAGCTAACAATGGGTAATTTCATTGGGGGATGGAGGGGGGGGGGGTAGGAATTATTCCTCCTTTTCCACAAATATATGATGAAATGTAAGTAGCTGTTGATTTCCGCTTGAAGTGTTAGGTATCATGGAGAGCATACTTAACATTATTAATACTGCGCCACTCTAACTTAGATTTGTACAGACATATACTGTAGTTTATATAGTACAGCATTGTATGTATGTGTATATATATATACATATATGTATGTATGTGTATATATATATATATATATATATATATATATACAAGAAGAAAAGGTGAAATTTATTGTGCCAACATGGCAATGCAACGTTTCCGTCCCACCTTGGGACCTTTCTCAAGCATAGTGATACATACAAGTTCAGTGATTTATATAGTGTGTATCCAATCAGTGTCGTCAATCTCATTAAGAAAATGAGGTTGATATATACATCTTAAAACAACGTGATACAAACAAAGAAAGAGTATCGAAGTAACATAAGTCGATACATCTAGTGAAAACAATACGTTGATGTTAAAAACAACATAAAACATACATTTCTCATGCAAGAAAATACAAAATTCCATAAATCGCAATATTCACCAGCTGGGTGAAATACGGAGACTGCACGACCACTTAACCAATCAGAACGCAGGTATTGTTGTTAGACGTATAACACTTGTCATTCACAGCCCGTATCTGTCCGGCTCCACTGCGCATGCGTCGGATCAGTCCGGACCGGATATGACGTCTCGCTATAGTAACTAGGATACCGATCGTTAGTAAACAAAGTCCTCTCAGCATTCAGTATGGTCGATCAGTATAACCCGGAAATGACATATCGCTTCAAGAGTTAAACATATCGATCCTCCGAAAAGACCATTGCGTATAATACAGGTAGGAAATATAAATCAAATAAGAATATTGCTCATCTTGTCTTTACACAGCACCTACAGGGTAAATATACCCAAATGTTATACCTACATGGAAATAGGCAATTTACCGCACATCATAATTAGAGTGTCAAAAGCTCATTCATGGTAATATATAAGAAAATAAACCAATAGAATCCACACGAGGAAGACGGGATCCCGATCACATTCCGTGTACGGCGGTCTCCGTCATTCAGGTTCGTGGAAAGAAACGCACACAACATCGTGTACGCGGTCCCAACCATATCGCCTAGAACACGTGTAACGGACTCACAATATTTTAAAAATCATAAAAAGAAAAAAGATGTGCCGTAAATACAACCCAGTCATGGGAAAGGAAGAAACTAATAAAATATCAAATATGCTGAGAAACAGACACCTTGAGCAAGAGAATACTTCAACCACCTTTCCATCGCAGATATAGCTAATATTGGTTTATCATAATATCAATGAAGTCGATCTGAAGTGGTCCTGCAGTCCCATGTTTATCTACAATAGAAGAATTTTTTTATTAAAAATATGTCCAATTGAATTCCTTGCGACCTAATGGTCTTAACGTTGAATTTAATGTTTCTAGAATTGCTCCCTGAGACTGTTACCTTATGTTGTGTCTCGACTTCTGGTGATGTTCTCCTCTTTAAAAAGAAAATGTCTGATACATGAACCTGACATATTTTTAATAAAAAAATTCTTCTATTGTAGATAAACATGGGACTGCAGGACCACTTCAGATCGACTTCATTGATATTATGATAAACCAATATTAGCTATATCTGCGATGGAAAGGTGGTTGAAGTATTCTCTTGCTCAAGGTGTCTGTTTCTCAGCATATTTGATATTTTATTATCTTTTTTCTTTTTTCTTTTTATGATTTTTAAAATATTGTGAGTCCGTTACACGTGTTCTAGGCGATATGGTTGGGACCGCGTACACGATGTTGTGTGCGTTTCTTTCCACGAACCTGAATGACGGAGACCGCCGTACACGGAATGTGATCGGGATCCCGTCTTCCTCGTGTGGATTCTATTGGTTTATTTTCTTATATATTACCATGTATGAGCTTTTGACACTCTAATTATGATGTGCGGTAAATTGCCTATTTCCATGTAGGTATAACATTTGGGTATATTTACCCTGTAGGTGCTGTGTAAAGACAAGATGAGCAATATTCTTATTTGATCTATATTTCCTAACTATATTATACGCAATGGTCTTTTCGGAGGATCGATATGTTTAACTCTTGAAGCGATATGTCATTTCCGGGTTATACTGATCGACCATACTGAATGCTGAGAGGACTTTGTTTACTAACGATCGGTATCCTAGTTACTATAGCGAGACGTCATATCCGGTCCGGACTGATCCGACGCATGCGCAGTGGAGCCGGACAGATACGGGCTGTGAATGACAAGTGTTATACGTCTAACAACAATACCTGCGTTCTGATTGGTTAAGTGGTCGTGCAGTCTCCGTATTTCACCCAGCTGGTGAATATTGCGATTTATGGAATTTTGTATTTTCTTGCATGAGAAATGTATGTTTTATGTTGTTTTTAACATCAACGTATTGTTTTCACTAGATGTATCGACTTATGTTACTTCGATACTCTTTCTTTGTTTGTATCACGTTGTTTTAAGATGTATATATCAACCTCATTTTCTTAATGAGATTGACGACACTGATTGGATACACACTATATAAATCACTGAACTTGTATGTATCACTATGCTTGAGAAAGGTCCCAAGGTGGGACGGAAACGTTGCATTGCCATGTTGGCACAATAAATTTCACCTTTTTTTCACCTTGATCATTGGAGTGCTGCTGAATTTTCTTCTTGGATATACGTATGGTCTTTGGATCGGGACTATCAGCTGGCACCCTTCATTACTGGAACCTACACATTGAATTAGAGTGCTGCCGTTTTTCTACTAGTATATATATATATATATATATATATATATATATATTGCAGATCTTCAAGGAGTCAATAACAATACTAAAGTGTATACATGTAGGATAAAAATCAGATATTTCTAGTGTCATCTATAACATCAAGTGAGAAGGAAAAATTCTAGTTGTAGTTCATATTTCCCTTCTGTTGTATCATCTGTATTCAATAGGAGAAGAATACTGGCTTATGCATCCACTCCACATGCTTTATTAGGTTTAGAGGATAAATCTATTTTGCAAAAGAAATTCTGAGTAGCCAAATTGAAATGGACACTAAGTTTCATTTGTATATCTTTTATATTTGAATAATGTCTAGCAAGTTGTGTGGAATATTTGTGGCTTGTTTTAAATGGTTTATAAGAATACTAGTTTGGGAGAAATTTCCTTCAGCTATGATTTCAGGATTCTGTTTTAAGGTAATATTTTGGGATGTCATTTGTTTAAGAACTCTATTTATGGCTTGAGTAAAATAGCAAAATGTAAAACTTGCGGCAATTCACATAATAATCAATGATGAAAGGAAAGAAAAACATTTTTAAGCAAGCAAACAGCTATGTTTGGAGTTATTAAAACTGTGGTAGGAGTTATTAGAAGAAGCTATTATAAGAGATAGCCGAACAAGCTATGGTAGGCGATAGTAGAAGAAGCTATTCTTAGATTTAGTAGAAGTAGCAAGTGTATGATAGGAGTTAGAAGAAGAAGTTATGATAGGAGTTAGTTGAAGAAGCTGTGGTAAGAGTTAGTAGAAGTTAGTAGAAGAAGCTATAGCAGAAGTAGGTTGTATAAGCTATTATAAAGAGTTAGTTGAAGTAGCTATGCACTGGCGTAGCTATAGGGGTCGCAGCGGTCGCAATTGCGACCGGGCCCCGAAGCCAGGGGGGCCCACAGCCCCATGCACCACATCAATAAAAAGTTACTATAGTAACTCGGGCCGCGGGCCCCTGTTACTATAGTAACAGACTTTACTTACCTTCCTGGTTCCGGATCGCAGCGGAGGTCCTGACGTCAAGCGCAATGCGCAGCGCATGACGTCACAGCGCTATGCGTCGACAGAACTCCCGCCGCGGCCGAAGAGGAAGGTAAGATTAGCCTTGACTGGCGGGGTCCGATTCCCGGGACCCACCAATCAGCTGTTTTGAAGGGGCCGCAGCACTCGTATGTGAGCTGCTCCCCTTCATTCCGGTCACTTCATTCCGGTCACACTGTGAATCGGTGTCGGCGATTCACAGTGTGAGCGAGTAGTGAAATGAAGGGGAAGCAGCTGTATCTAATCCTATCATGTGTAATACTGCCTTCCGAGCCACTGTATCTAATCCGATGATGTGTGATGCTGTCTGCTCAGCCACTGTATCTAATCCTCTCATGTGTGATACTGTCTGCTGAGCCGCTGTATCTAATCCTATCATGTGTAATACTGCCTTCCGAGCCACTGTATCTAATCCGATCATGTGTGATACGGTCTGCTCAGCCACTGTATCTAATCCTATCATGTGTGATACTGTCTGCTGAGCCACTGTATCTAATCCTATCATGTGTGATACTGCCTTCTGAGCCACTGTATCTAATCCTATCATGTGTGATACTGTCTGCTGAGCCACTGTATCTAATCCTATCATGTGTGATACTGTCTGCTGAGTCATTGTATCTAATCCTATCATGTGTGATACTGTCTGCTCAGCCACTGTATCTAATCCTATCATGTGTGATACTGTCTGCTGAGCCACTGTATCTAATCTTATCATGTGTGAAATTGTCTGCTGAGTCATTGTATCTAATCCTATCATGTGTGATACTGTCTGCTCAGCCACTGTATCTAATCCTATCATGTGTGATACTGTCTGCTCAGCCACTGTATCTAATCCTATCATGTGTGATACTGTCTGCTCAGCCACTGTATCTAATCAGATCATGTGTGATACTGTCTGCTGAGCCAATGTATCTAATCCTATCCATAGTTTATAGGGTCGTAGTGCTATAGATATGCTATGCTTTCTCCTATACACACATTTTTTTTGGGGCGGACACATATGTATTGGGGCTATTTCCCCTGACATTTTAAGCCCTGAGGGTATGTTCACACGGCAGCGTCCGTTACGGCTGAAATTACGGTGCTGTTTTCAGGAGAAAACAGCTCAGTAATTTCAGCCGTAATGGCATGTGAAGGCGTTTTTCGCTGCGTCCATTACGGACGTAATTGGAGCTGTTTTTCCATGGAGTCAATGGAAAACGGCTCCATTTACGTCTGAAGAACTGACAGGCACTTTTTTGATGCGGGCGTCTTTTTTACGCGCTGCCTTTTGACAGCGGCGCATAAAAAAAATGACCGTCGGCACAGAACATCGTAAGACACATTCAAATGAATGGTCAGATGTTTGCCAACGCTTTTGAGCCACATTTTCAGACGTAATTCAATGCTAAAACGCCCGAATTACGTCTGTAAATAGGGTGTGTGAACCCAGCCTTAGTGACGCCCCGCCTGCTAGTCCTGCATTGTTGGGTCTCTTAGGAGACCCAGCGATGCAACTGAAAGCTGCGGACCGTCGGCCATGAGGAGTTTGCGGGGGGGGGGGGGGGCCCAATAAGAACTTTTGCATCGGGGCCCATGAGCCTTTAACTACGCCCCTGTAGCTATGGTAAGAGTTAGTAGAAGAAGTAAGTATGGTAGGAATTTGTAGAAGAAGCTGTGGTAACAGTTAATAGAGGAAGCTATGGATAGAGTTAGTAGAAGAAGAAGCTATAGCAGGAGTTAATAGAAGAAAACTTTGTTAGAGTTAGTAGTAGAAGCTACCGTAAGATAGGAATTAGAAAAAGAAGAAGCTATGATAGGAGTTAATAGAAGAAGTAGCTATGGTAAGAGTTAGTAGAAGAAGTAGCTATGGTAGAAGTTAGTAGAAGAAGCTATAGTAGGAGTTAGTAGAAAAAGCTATGGTAAGAGTTAGTAGAAGAAGCAATGGTAAACGACAGTAGAAAAAGCTATGGTAAGAGTTAGTAGAAGAAGCAATGGTAAAAGACAGTAGAAAAAACTATGGTAAGAGTTAGTAGAAGAAGCAATAGTTAGATTTAAGAAGGAAGAAACAATAGTAGGAGTTAGTAGAAGCTATGGTAGGAAGTTATTAGAGGACGCAGTAGTAGGAGTTAATAGAAGAAGTAATAGTAGGAGTTAATAGAGGAACTATGGTTAGAGTTAGTACAAGAAGTAACAGTGGTAGGAGTTAGTGGAAGAAGCTATGGTAAGAATTAATAGCAGAAGCTATGGTAAAAGTTAGTAGAAGAAGAAGCTATGGTAGGAGTTGATAGAAGAAGCTATGGTGAGAGTTAGTGGAAGAAAATACTGTAGGAAGTAAATAAAAGAAGCTATGGCAAGAGTTAGCAGACAAAGCTCTGGTATAAGTTAGTAGAAAAAGAAGCTATGGTGAGAGTTAGTGGAAGAAAATACTGTAGGAAGTAAATAGAAGAAGCTATGGCAAGAGTTAGCAGACAAAGCTGTGGTATAATTTAGTAGAAAAAGAAGCTATGGTAGGAGTTAGTAGAATAAGCTATGGTGTCAATTAGTAGCTAAAGATGCTATGGTAAGCGTTAGTAGACAAAGCTCTTGTTGTGCCCACGGCCGCTGACCGCTGGCATGTCCTACTTACCTCCGGCAGCCGCGACCGCAGGACACTGTCTTCTTGCTGGCGTCTCCCTCCCCGGAGACACCAGTATATGCGGCTGTGGGTCCCCACCGCTGTCTGTAGGGTGCGCGTATGCGCTCATCCCAGCCTTAAAGGACCAGCGCATGCACAAATGTACAGTAAATGTTCCCAAACCAATCCCTTTGCACCCTGGACTATATAAAGGACTCTGCCCTCTTCTTCCTTGCCTGAGCGTTGTTGTGTCTGCCCATGTTCGTGCCAAGTGACTGCTACACCAAGTCTCTGCTACGCCAACTGTATGCTACGCCAAGCGTCTGTTGAATTTGCTATACAGGTACTCTTGTCCTATAGACTATCATTGAATCTTGTTTGACCAGCTGCTACTCTGCTACAGCAGAGCGGCCCAGTGGGTCTACATACCCCACAGTCGTGACAGTAGGCTCAGGCCATGGATCCTGCTGGTCAACCCAAAACTGCGATCCAGATGATGCAAGGAGACATGTCTGACCTCCGGGCACACCAGGATCAGCTCCTACAGGCTGTAAACTCCATAATTGCCAGTATGGATTGTCCATCTGTCCATGCTCTGGCTCCTACCTCTGCCAGGTCCTGATGCTCCCTGGCAACACATCGCCATGGATTTTATTATTGACCTCCCTCCTTCTTCTGGATGTACTACGCGCTGGGTCGTGGTGGACCACTTCTCCAAAATGGCACATTTCGTTCCTTTAACCAGCCTTCCCTCTGTTCATTGTCTGGCAAGTTTGTTTATCCAGCACATCTTTTGTTCGCACGGCCTCCCCTTCCATATTGTGTCAGATCGAGGTGTACAATTCAAATATAAGTTCTGAAGAGCCCCATGTAGACTCTTGGATGTGAAATTGGGATTTTCTTCCACTTAGCACCCACAGTCTAATGGCCAAGTTGAAAGGATCAACCAGGTACTTGAGATTTATCTTCGTCATTTCATCTCAGTTCAACAAGACAATTGGGTACAGTTTCTGCCATGGGCCGGATTCTCCTACAACAATCATACTAGTGAATCTACTGATTCTTCTCTGTACTTCATTGTGTAAAGTCAACATCCACATGTTCTTCTTCATGTGCCAGCTATGCCTCAAGTGCCTGCAGCCAATTCTTCCTTTACATCTGGCGGCAAACTCAGTCTGGGATCCTTCAGGCAGTTGATCGCTTGAAGAGATATGCGGATAAGGAAAGAAAAAATCCTCCTGGAGTCAAGGTCTGGTTGTCATCCAAAAACATTCATCTGAAGATCCCTTCCCACAACTTCGCTCCCAGATTCCTCAGTCCCTTCGAAATTTTGCAATAGATAAACCCTGTATCCTATAAACTTCGGCTACCTCTTACCCTCAAAATCCCCAACTCATTCCATGTGTCCCACAAAATTTGTGGTCCTGAACCACTACAGTAAATCTCTTGGTTCTACAGTTGCTCCCAGTGGTTCTTCTGATGTCTTTGAGGTGAAGGAGATCCTGGACTATAAGAGGGTAGGAGGAAGGATGTTCTATCTTGCGGACTGGAAGGCATTTGGTCCTGACGAGAGGTCTTGGGAGCCAGAAAAGAACATGGATGCCCCAACTCTCATCAAGAAGTTCCTCTTACACTCTGGACTGAAGAAGAGAGGTTGTAAGGGGGGATACTGTTGTGCCCAAGGTCACTGACTGCCGGCACGTACTACTTGCCTCCGGCAGCCGCGACCGCAGTACACTGTTTTCTTGCCGGTGTCTGCCTCCCCAGAGACCCCAGCACACGCAGCGGTAGTTCCCCACTGCTGCCTGTAATGTAAATCTTCCCTATCCCTTTGCACCCTGGACTATATAAAGGACTCTGCCCTCATCCTCCTTGCCTGCGCGTTGTTGTGTCTGCCCATGTTCGTTATTCCAAATGGTCCCTTAGTTGTATCCGGTATCCAGTATTCCATTTCCAGACATTTTTTTGTTCCTCTGCGAAGTCTAGTGTTGGAGTCAAGTGTCATCTGTTCCAAGTGTCATCCATGCCAAGAGTCATCTGTGCCAAGTGACTGCTATGCCACATGTCTGCTATGCCACGTGTCTGCTACGGCAAGTGTTTGCTACGCCAAATGTATGCTACGCCAAGTGTCTGTCGAATCTGCTATACAGGTACTCTTGTCCTATAGACTATCATTGATTCTTGTTTGGCCAGCTGCTACTCCGTTACAGCGAAGCCGCGCAGTGGGTCCACATACCCCACAGTTACGGCTCTGGTAAAAGTTAGTAGAAAAAGAAGCTATGGTAGGAGTTAGTAGAAGAAGCTATGGTAATAGTATGAAAAGCTATGGTAGAAGAGAGCAGAAGATTCGATGGTAGGAGTCAGTGGAAAAAGCTATGGTAATAGAAGTAGAACCTTTTGTGGGAGTTAGTAGAAGATAATGTCCTTTACCAGACAGTGAAATGGAGAAAGAAAAATACAGAGACGCTTTGGAAATGAATGGTTTACCACTCCCAAAATGGCATATATAACCATATATAAGTACACCACTAGCCGAGACGAACCATTAGCGTCTTGGGCTTCAAAATAAAAACATTTAAAAAAAATCATTACATTACAGTCATATCACTACAAAAAATGTATGACGTTATCTACATCAGTAAATATGAATTTGGTAAATATGTATTAATCGTTTAAATTTCACTTGTGTTTTAGTTCATCCCAGAAGACAAAATATGTCTTTAACCCCTTCGCGCACCCTGACGTGCCATTACGTCGGGGTGCTGGGGGTGATGTTTGGAGTGCGCTCACGCAGGTGCAGGGGTGATGTTTGAAGCGCGCTCACGCGCTGAGCATGCTCCATATGCTGCAGGTGTCGGCTGTATTTGACAGCGGACACCCGGGACTAACAGCCGGGAGCTGTGATCGCGCTGCTCCTGGCTGTTTAACCCCTCAAATACTGCGGTCAGTCGCGACCGCAACATCTGAGGCATTGAAAAGAGGGGACAGCCCCCTCCGACAGCTCATTGCCCGCCTGGAGTGAGATCGGGGGTGACGACGGTTGTTATGGCAACCAAGGGGCCTAATGAAGGCCCCCAGGGCTGCCTTTGCTCAGGCCCCCTTTTCCCATTTTCCCCCTAAAGTAATGTAAAAAATTAAAAAAATAAACAAAATTGGTATCTCAGTGCTCGGACCCCCACCAATCAAAACTTCTGACATGTCTCTATGAAATGTCAGAAGTTTGTTGAACGTTTAGTTACCCTTTAACTTAATGGGCTAAAGAGGTTTCTGGCAATACACATTAATAGCCTATCCTTAGGATAGGCCATCAATGTGTGATCAATGAAGGGTATTTCTGGAAAACCCCTAGGTTTAGGTTTGCAGATATTTTAAAGGGTTATTCCATAAATGTTTGATAAGAAATGCAAAAAAAAATGTAGCTGCACTATAGCGGATAAGCCTCACGACCGGTGCAAAGCTTCAGAGGATTGACCTCTACTCTTATTAGTAGAAGAAATGGCAAGGAAGCAGCACTCAAAAAAACTGGAAATTTATTCACCAGATATCAATCCCCACAACGTTTCACGCTCTCTGAGAGCATTTTCAAGCGGTACAAAAAATTGTGGTCATAGAGTGTGTATATATGGAGCAACAGGCTCATTTCTGACATGGATCTATGACGTCAGAATATTTATTTCCCTGGAATTGATTGAAATGTTTTTATTTACTTATTATATGAGGCTAGAATCATGTTTGTGTGGATCATGAATTATATTGCTAGCCCTGCACAGGTCCTTTTTAACTACTGATTGTTATGTGCTAGATAGCCCTTCACATTCCAATTTTAGATGCATATGTAGAGATGTGGGCCAGTACAGTTACATCATTGTGTTGGCCTGCAAAACAGTGCAGACCATGCAAGTCACAGGGCAGAGGAGGCATACAACCTAGGAAAGTAGGCACGACGTTCGAGCATGGTAAATTATTTAAAAGTCTAGGGCACTTATGGGACACTGCACAGCAGTAAAGAGTATTGCAGTAAAAAGAAAAGCACAATGGGAAATGTATGAAATTATTGTGAAAACATGATGCGGCACAATGAGGCAATGTAGGCAGTTTGTATCTGGATGTTGCATTAAACTATTTCATTGTCACTGTATGCATTATTTGTTTATCTGGATGTTGCATACACTATTTATCTGAATGCTGTAAGTATAATTTATATGGATGCTGTATGACGTTAGAATTTTGTATAATAAAGGAAATCCCGGTAATCCCGAGTGCTGGGATTTCGTTTATTATAAGTTGGGTTCTTCCCTATCCATGGGCACCACGTTGAGTGAAGGGATGGAGTGCCGATCACATTCGTTTGCAATATTACAATTTTGTATGACACTATTTATCTGTTTGCTTTATGACTATCGGGACACGGAGTGGCATTACTGTATTTATCTGGATCTTGTATGAAACTATTTATCTTGGTGCTGTATTAACTTTTTATTGTGGCACTATATGCACTCTTTTTCTGGATGCTGTTTGACTATTTATCTGAATGATGTATGCCACTATTTTATAGGTGATATATAATGTTTTATATGCACTATATGTATTGTTTCTGCCACTATATATAGTGCCTGGTTGCCACAAACAAGCAAAATTCCCAATGCGTTTCTGCGCCTCTATACACATAGAGGAGCGGTTATAAAATGCTTTGATCTATCTAACTGACGCTCAGCACATATTATGCTGTAGTGTTATTGGTTTTCCGGCGTGCACTAGACACTGATGACGCGTTGGTAATTTTGCTTGTTTGTGGTAGCCAGGTAAACTATTATTTATTTATTACATTTATGGAGTGCTGTAGCGATAGGTTAATGATGACCACTTGCAACCTGTGTATCTGGCTACCGCTTACACTCCATAAAGCTTTTATGATCTGTGTTGCCAACGCCTGTGTTCAGATCCCTGGCAATTAGTGCCCTATATTTTATAATAATTCTTTAATAAAATTCACATTTTAAACGTTTGGACAGGCAGTGTATTTTCATACCATATGACTAACCACCAATACTATGTAATTTAGATATCATCCCATCATATATGTAAATCCAAATATACTCTGTAATATTTATTTATAAAGTAAAGCCTAATAATGGATTTTGTGTACTATGCACAAACTGGGGAGTATGCCCACTTTAATGATCTCAGTGAGTGGCCCTCACTTCCCTCACTTTCCTTTTTTTTCATGCATATGGAAAATACTCACCTAGCTCACCTGTGCAAACAATAAGGAAAGAGAAAGGGTATTGAAAATCCAGGTATGTGCCATTCTTGCCACTGATCTTAGATGCGTAGATCCAGAATAAGTTGCCCCAACTTCAAATCTTAGAAGACTTTGGTATTGTTCTCTAGTTGGCTGTGACTTATGGTCCTACAAACTTTAGCATATCTACTAAGGCAACATCTTCTTCAACTCCACTTCCCCTATTGTCTACTCTCTTTGTGATCTGTCTTCCATATACAAGGCAGATCTGAAGGGAACTTCTCTCTGTTTTATGTGATGTCACCTGTAATGTTACAAATAGAAAAAGCCTATGTCCCCATTAGGAAAGTCTTGTCCATTTGCTAATCTCACACACACAAAAAGGGTTAGTTAAGTGATTGATATGTTTTAATTTTTAGTCCGAGTCTTCAAATACGGAGTATGGGGGCCCAGATCCCTGGTAATACCTATTTTATGTTTCTTTGTATTACTAGTTTTATATTTAACCTCTTAACATCTACAATAGTATTTAAATGCATACATTGTGTTTAATAATGACGTAAACACAGGCAAATGCAGGAGAGACAAAGATAAGGTCTTCCATGCAACCCTGTTACGTACTAGTGTAAAAATATTTAAAAAAAATAAGAAAAAGTACACACTTTTCTTCCATAAATATTGTCTTGGAGGATCCTGTATTATATTGATGGTTTTTCAAGAATGTCGGTAAACGTAATAATGCATATACACTGCGTGGAAAATCTGTTATACTAAACTCTCTAAAGTAATATTTCCCCCAATATTAGCCAATCTACTTTGAGTGGTATTTTTTTTTTTAATATTAAATCCATTTGTTTTGTGCTTTGTGCACTTTTTAAATTTAGTTTTATTTTTTTTTTAAAGTTTTTTTTTCTTCTATACAGCTACTATATATCTTGTATACATAGAAGCTGTATGGTTCTCTCTAAGCCGATTCCTTTAGTTCATCTCTGACACACAGAATTCACCTAATATCGATCGTATCTAAGTTGTTCAACACAGAACCTACTCTTAGCCAAACCGTCAGTTCAACTGAACTGCCGAAAACAGCTGAGAGAGAATTCCACCATTACATAAAAGATGTGAGTATGAGGGCTCAGCCCCACAGTTTCATGCAGGCTACATCCTGTTATATACTATGGGCCCATATTGTACCTCATTATGCCTCCAATTTCATTTGGAGACATACAAAGGTTTTTTTCTATTGGATTCTGTACGAATGTAATAGAAAAAAACCTCAGTATGCCTCCATATGATGAAAATGGTGGCATGCTCTGATGGATGCCACATTACTGAGGTCTTCTCTCCTAGAAACATTGCCTCAGCATAGTCAACAGCTAGTTACTATCAAGGTACTGCATTGTGATGTGGCACTAGCAGGACACAGCAAGAAAATTCTCATAAAGAATACTATATACTAATACTATATCTTAAAATTGCCCCTGTCGTACACAGCACACAAGACAAATCATTATTTTTAATATCCGTGGCGGTTTTATGTTCCTTTTGGTTATTACTAAAAAGAATCCTGTGCCATTCTATTATTGTTTGAGTCTTTCCTCCACTATCATTCTTGGATATTTTAAAAAAACACAACTTAAGATTGTATTGGATTCCTAATAAAAACCAATGCTAAGAATGAATATTTTGTGCAACATGCTTCTTATTTTATTTTCAAAACGGTTATATTTGTATTTTGATAACACTACAGAGCAGTTTATGAACAGAAGGAAAATAAAAATTTAAATGTTGTTATGCTGAAACAAAATACCATATCGATGTCCTTATTTAATACATTACATACATTTGCACATTGTATCTTGGTTAATATTGGATCCACACATATACTTGCTCCTTGCATTAAATATAATAGGGTATTGTTTACACTCGGGAATTGGTCTAGTGAACTTTAAGCCTCGGGCCATTGAGCCCATATAGCTGCCACTGAAACCACGTACACAATTACAACTATAATAAATATTCGGAAAAGGAATGTGTCAATGATGTAGCCAACATGAAGCCACTCGCTGGGGACGGGATGAGCAATGTTCTTCTTCAGGCTCTCTTGGATTGATACCATTTCTTTTAGGATTCTCAGCAGCACTTCAGAGTCCTGTATCATTGAAAACTGCCTGTCACAATACTTTATATTTTCGTCATTGTAGCTTGTCCGTTTCTCTGTACAAAGAAAAACGGTTATTCGTTATTATATATCTAAATCCACTGGTTAATACTTCCTACGTGGACCTTTGATGCATTTTGTCTATATAATAACTACTACTATTAGCTCAATCATAGATTCTACTACTAAGTGAAGGGATATTGTTCAAGGTCAAGAAACAACAATGTGCCAATCTTTTTAGGTCTAATAATATAGTCACAGCCAAGGACAGATCGATTCCTGAATTCTGGTGGTTTTCAATTAATCTAATAATTGACATGAAAAAGAGATCAGAAGCACATCACAGTCCCAGGAAACACTCATAAGGAACGTTATATCAGGAGAAAATTTCAACCGGTGCAAGCAGTGTCGAGTCGTAGCCAGTCCAATTCCAAAATGGATACAAGAAAATAGAGAGACCGCAGCACACGTAGTTATCAAAGTATTAAAAAGGTATCTTTTTATTTCACCATAATATATAGCGACGTTTCGACCCAGGTGTGGGTCTTTCTCAAGCCTATTTTCTTGTATGACATTTGACATGTAACTTTTACCGTGTCATTTTAGAGACATATCCTGATTGACTACACACGTGGTCATTTCATGCTGCAGTGAATGTTGACCTTATAAATGTCACGAAGGACTAAAGTTACCAAGCACAGTGTTATATATATTGCTGGAGGTTTACCAATAGTACTATGGAAAACCACAGTCAGCACACTAGGTACTGTATCAAGAGGTAAACTACATAGCAAGAAATCAGACTTGTGTACCCGTCAGTCCTAATAGACACGACTCATCATCCTCATAATTATCAATCGTAAACTATGGAAAACTGTGACATAGCAAATAATATTTATGAAATGTATTGAGTTACCGGTTTTGCAACCTTTTATTCCTATTCTTTTAGGAGAACCATAATTCAGCTCTACTATCTTAAATGCTTCAACATCAAATATTTGTTTATTAAGAAGATAAATTGTTTGATTCTTATGGCAATGAGCTGCTGTCCACATGCGGTTAATGTTGATTTATGTCATTGGCAATTACTTACTTACTATTCTACGCTTGCAGGATAATGAGGGATCCAAAAAAGATGTAGGTGCTGATGACATTTCTAAATGGCTTTAAAAACATTATTTCCCATTCTTAAATCTATGTCCTAATTGTCTCAAGAATGAATAGGCAAAAAATGACATAGTTGAGTAACATTGTGATGTATGAATTTAAAAATGCTAATATAATATTTTTTATAAATATCAGTAGTATATGCTAAGAATTTAAGCTTTAAAAAATATTTTATTAGGGGAAACGCCATCTCCCTCACCTTCCTGCCGCTTGTAGCTCCTCTTTCCCTGCCTGCATCAAATGTTCAGAAATCTCCTCAATCTATTCATCTAGGGCAGGGGAACACAATTTGTTCTGGTCTGAGGGCCACATTGTTGGATATATAATTTCCAATGCCGCAATATAACTTAAAGGGGTACTTCGATATGACGCATTTAAGACATATGGACAGTATATGAGGGGGTCCCACTTCTTGGACTCCCATGTATCGGGAGTATGCACTCTAGATAAGAGAAAACGAGTTGGCCACACAGGCATGCTGCGCATGTCATAAATCCCATAAACTACAAAGGAGAAAGATGCACGCATTTACAGGCACCTCAACACCTCGTCTATTCCTCTCTGGAGTGCTGAACCTATCAGACATTTATGATATATCTTGTGGATATGCCATACATGTCTCAGACAGGAATACCCCTTTAAAGAAGCAATCTGGGTAAAGCCGACGGTCATGTCTGCACAAAACAAAGTAACAGTTTTACCTGCATTGCTCTATTATAAAATAGAACTCAGAGAGCCTTATAGTTGTCCCGTCCCCCCACAAATTAGCCAGACACACAGTGTCTCCATTAATTGTGCCATCAGTAAGATGTGGTTGTCAATAGACATCTTTGTCTCTCTGAACTATCAGGACATAGACAATCATGTTTGTGTCCTGATGGTTGGGGGATGCACAGAATGGCATCGTGTGCCAAATGGGGTCTCAGACCGCAATTTGTGCACCCCGGATCTAGAGCATTATATTTAATAGTTTACATGAAGGAGAGGAAAGAGGGGGATGCAGCTGGAGTTTCTCACTCTCTCTCTGTGTCTGTGAGACGGCATGCTGCGAGAGGGAAGAGGGAGCAGAAGGTTGGGAGACAGATGAATCCTGAGCACCAGGAAAAGCCAAACCACTCAGCAGTCATAAGGAGAGAAAATGTTCATTTTAGGCACACAGAGGGATTTAATTATCCAGAAACACAGGTTAGACTGTGACACACAATTTCTGGATGCACTACATTTAATATAGACCTACAGCCGCCTAGAGAGTTCTTGTGATTTGTGTTTGTATGATACGTGTGCTATGAATTGTAATGATCACATTTCTTAATATAGGGACATTACTTACCAGTGATACTGCTCTCTTTTTGCTCTGAGACATCTGATGCATCATTGCATGATGTAGCAATACGATACTTGTCCTTAATGCAGAGCAAAGTAGTCATCTTCTCCAGGACCAATGTCTTTACCCATTTAGGAACTGCTCGATGAAAATTCTGTTGATGAACTATTCGAACTATGAAAATGCACTCTATCACACTGATGACAAGCAGCACCATACACATAACAAAGTATGAACCTACAGAAAAGGAACACAAAAAGTTTAGGCACCACTGGAGAATAATAACTATAGGCGATTTCATTTAATAATATTTTAAGTAAAACATTCCACCATATTCTATTCTATTTCTGCTAATCTATTCTCATCCACTCTTATAATTTTCTGCTAATCTATTCTGCTATTCTGGTGCGGTGGAATATTTTTATCTTGATGATGTTATTGAGTTGTATAATCCTGCTGAGGTTTCCGGTAGGTCTAATTTTCTCAAAAAGTTTTTGAGACCGTAAAAGCAGCTAGCCTGGGCTATGCACACAACATGTATTGTTCCGTTTGTTCCTTCGTAGATATTTCTATAGGAAAGAGCTCCACAGGTGATATGACTGCGTTTAGGATTAGCTGCGTGGAGGGTCAGCAAGTTCTTTCTTTAATATTACACATGCTGTGTCTGCAGCCTATGCCATACTATTACAAAGTACTCTGCCCACAGGAGTTACATAGTTATTTATTTTGACTTTTGGTGATAAATTCACATAATCCAATACAAATGATCACCAATAAATCTACACAAAACATATTATTATTTATGTTTTCATCTATTCTGTTTGCAATAAATGATTACTTTTATCATATCCCAGGAAAATGGTTCTCATAGAATTCGGGTGCAGTAAATTATTCTAAAAATCAGTTGTTACCTATTAGTGGTGTTCCAATAGGAGGAGAGCTGTCTGATACAATGAGGAGGAAGACGGAATATCCAAGGAGGAGGGTGATCTTAAAAGATATTCTCTCGCCACTTTCTGGAGGCAGGTAAAATCCAGCAATATTCATGATCATTAGCAACAGACTCGGCAGAATCAGATTCACAGTATGAAACAAAGGTTTTCGTCTTAATATTATCTGATAATGAACAGGGAAAAATGTAAAAATAAAGATGCTAAAATTAATATATTCATTTAATCTTGCAGAAATTACACCCTAAAATGAACACATCAAGAATGGAAACATGATTAAAATAACCTGCTTTTACCTAAAAATTTTGCTGAGGAATGCATAGTTAATTTACCTGGTGCCCACCTTTTCGCTTGTTGTGCTGCTGATCTGCCAATTCCTGTGCTCTCTTTTCTTTCATTCAAGATGGCTAGCCAATCGGATAGGAGAGAAGAGTGTCTCAGACTACCAAAGCACAGTGTGCCTCCAATATTCTGATTTCAAGATTAATCACAATCTTAAAGCGGATGTCATGTTGCCAGACCCCTTTAACTGAAATTACGTATAAAATACTATGGGGCAATTAAGACTGGTGTTTCAAAGTTGGATTAAACGACGACATATTTTTTAAGAGGCGAAAGCCTCTTAATAAATGTGTTGCATGTTTCAGCTGGATCGTGCGGAACACTGGTGGTGCATAGACCGCAGCCGTGTGCCATCCATTCCCCCCATCGTACATCTAAAAGACAAAAGCATACTCCCTTCATTGCTCCGCTCCTCTTCTCCCCTTCGGATCCCTCTTCGCTCCAGTGCCACACAAACAAGGTCCTGACGCCGAGCAGTGTTAGGGCCTTATTTGCAGTTCAGCACTTAAACGTTATCAGTGATGCATCGCATACAATGTCCTGGCACTGCCCGACATCATTATGTTGTATGAGCCACATAGTAATGATGAGGGAGCCGGAAAGAAGCATTGAGGTGAGCATATTTGTTTTTTTATTATTAGTTTTTTTACATTTTAAATGTCTAATGGGGGAGCAGAGGCAGTCTTATCGTGGGGGGGGGGGGGGGTGTAGGAGCCGAGCATGAGCTTCTACCTTGCTATGTTCCATAGAGTAAAATCTACGCCAGCTAGGTGCTTGTGTAGACATCCACTATAATTGATAATAAATTTGTCAGGCCTTGGTGGATACTTCCCTTTCCCCGAAGCCATGCCCTTTCCACAAAAGCGCCGTGGGTGGCACAAACAGCCCAAAAGTTGCAATTTGCACAGCAAATTGCGACTTTTGGGCCCTTTTGCGACTTTTCTACGCCAGAAAACGTTGTAGAAATGTTAATAAATTACCCACTATGAAAGTAAAACATGTCAATAGGAGATACAGCACCTCCTGAATGATGACTTGAAATCATGCTTGAAACACCTGAACTGAGTGTGTGTTGTATGAAGAGAGGGGTCCCTCTCAGCTTAATTGGAGGACAGGCACCAGTTGACCCCATTCATCGCACCATAATTTAGAAACATTCATCAATTACATACAGTGTGTGCTTCTTTTAGAAGCCTTTAAACAGGAGATTGAGGCACCATTGAGCAGGTGCTGTAATACCCATTAGTATGTATAATAGATATCCTGTAAAAGTTATCCTGTTATTTAGTTAGAATTTTTTTTACCAATACCAATATCTGTAGGAGCTAAAACAAGATACGAAAAAAAATAGACACAGCGCACATAGTGCATGAACCAGATAGAAAAATAAATATGAAGAAAAATGGGTGGTCAATTACGCTGACCTGTTAGTTTTTTTACGCTCGGAGCACAACATCCAAAAATGCGTGGTCTGGTGTACCACAGAAGATGATGGGTTAACTTGGTTGTAGGGTGGGTTCTGGAACAGAACCTAGTAGGTCTGGACTTATAATGGATTTGAGGGTAAAAATAAAACCGGATTACCGTATCTTTCGGACTATAAGTCGCAGTTTTTAGCAAGAATAAATCTTGCTAAAAATTCCTTGCATCTTATAGTCGGCAGTCAAAGGACCCGGCAGCGCCTGGCCCCCTGACCGCTTCTTACTTAACCCCTTCCCAACCCATGATGTGCCGGCATAACATAGAGCGGGGAGGGGATGATGTTTGGAGCGGGCTCACGTGCTGAGCCTGCTCCATACACTGCAGGTGTCCACTGTGTTTTACAGCTGACAAGCTGACATGCTGCTCTAATGGCCAGGAACAGTGATGGTGCGGTTCCTGGCCGTTTAACTAGTTAAATGCCGCGGCCAATAGCAACCGCGACATTTATAGGGGTCTTCCAATAAATGGCAGATAGATACGGGTCCCACCTATCTCTAGAAAGGGGCCCCTAAGCCCTGTTCTAGCTTACTAGCTCCGCTGTCTCCCGGCCACTCCCTGGTTAGGCGGTCAGGAGTTACGGAAACAACCGAGTGCTTACTCAGCTATGCTGTTTCCGTAACTCCCATAGAACTGAATAGTAGTTATGGAAACAGTGTGGCATGCTACGCTGCTTCTGTAACTGCCATTCACTACTATGGGAGTTACGGAAACAGCATAGCTCAGCGAGTTACGCTGTTTCCGTAACTCATCCATGTATTGCAGTGTATTGTACCAGCGATCTAATCATCGCTGGTACAAGTCCCCTAGGGGAACTAATAAAATGTGTAAAAAAAAATAATTTGCGATGTGGGGAAACAGAACAAATTCTTTTTTTTAACAAATGATTTTGCTTTGTAAAAGTAGTCAAATATGAAATGTTTTCCTATTTTCTGTTGTCTAAAACCTGGGTGCGTCTTATAGTTAGAAAAATACGGTACTCTCACCGGCGCAGGCCGAGTCATCAGCCTGTGTAGGGCAAAACTAAACAAAATAACTAACAAAAATAAAACTGCCTGATAATAGTTCACAAATATAAAACAAAACTTTAACTTACAAAGAACAACATCTCTCCAAAGCTATAATTCTCATAGTCCAGCACCCTGGCGCTGGGAACGACACTGACAATATTCCATTCACCATCATTCGCATATTTACTTGTGAAACTCTTGGTTTCGTTGTCTTGTCTCCAAAAAGATACATTAATATCTTGTGCTAAAAATGAAAAAGTAGAAAAAAAATGATATTCTGTGGAAGCATATACTTTCTTTTTAGGGAATATTTTAATTTATGTAAACTCTAATACCCCCCCCTGAGTAAAATGGTATGGACCACTCACAGTATGCCTTTGTACTACAACACCTGCATTGAACATAGCCAACCGATTATTGATTATACCTTAGCACATATTTTAGTAGAAATAAGATATAACCTACTTGTGTGAGTCCAGCTAGTGAACGTTAGGGTGCAGTTCTGATGATCAAATGGAAAATAATAGATGTTGAATTTGCAGGAAGATTTTATTTGAAAAGGCTTGTTGTTATAGATTCTACCAGTATAATCAAGGTAGACATAAGACTCTTCTATATATTCTCCAGTTTCCACTCTAGAAATCAAACAAAAGTTAGCCGTTGTTTCACTATGAAGACCAAATTAATTCTATCAGGGACACAACATATATAAGACATCTGATATTATCTGTCTTATTACAAGTCTGGAAATTGGGTTTCATCAGAAGTATGTATCTTACTTTTCAGAATCACTTGGTGCCTGCAGTGTTTACCAGATCCGGCTCTAAAAAAAGTAGTAATCTGTATAGAGGTTTAGATCAAGTCAAGTATTAGGCACTGTCACCTATGAACTCTATGTGAATCTAGAGTATAAATATTTTGAGATATTACAAAAGCCTATGTAGGGTATTTGGAGAAATAAAGAACAACCTGTCTGAAGGACACTAACTCACCAAAATGAGGTGAGCCATTTATGCAGTATTGCATAGTTAAGGCAGATACGGACAGGATCCTGGTTTCGGTGGTAGCTTTGAGGAATGTTAGGGTGTAAGGCCGGAGCTACACCTAGACTTTTTGTAATACCGCTGATTGTTGTTAACCATTGAGTGACAGCTGCAGTCCATAATATTAGCTGCAACTCAATGTATTCATGTGGGCTGCCGCTGTAGCTTAAAGTGTAACTAAACGTTCAACAAACTTCTGACATGTCATAGTGACATGTCAGAAGTTATGATTGGGGGGGTCCGAGCATTGAGATTCCCACCAATCGCTAAAACGAAGCGGCAGAAGTGCTCGTGTGAGCGCTGAGCCGCTTTGTTTCTGCTCAGCTTTTTTCGGAAGGCCGATGTATCGGAGTATGGGCTCATAGACTTTCTATTGAGCCCAATCTCTCCAATATATTGATTTCCGGAAAGAGCCGAACAGAAAACGAAGCGGCTCAGCGCACACACGAGTGCATCTGCTGCTTCGTTTTAGTGATCGGTGGGGGTCTCCGTGTTCGGACCCCCACCAATCAAAACTTCTGACATGTCACTATGACATGTCAGAAGTTTGTTGAACGTTTAGTTACATTTTAAGAGTTAAAATCAATCAGTAGTACTACAAAAAGTAGCCCTTGCATAATAGGGACAGATCAGTAACAACTATCAGTAGATTTTACCCTATGCACACCAGAGTTTTCAGATATCGTTTTTTTTTTTTTTTTAAGTTTATTACAGTTGGTTAATCATAAAAAGACATAATAAAAGAAGAAACGGGAAAATAAAAAAAAAAAATATATGAAATTCATGCCAAGGCTGAACAGAGATTTTACTCTAGTAGCCAAGCTGACCATTGAGCTATGAATTGTTCCCAATCATTTCTATAGAAAGTTTTATATTTTTCTAATCTCTCCATATTGCTCACTGCCTTAAGCCATTCTTTGCATGTCATGTCGGTATAAAGTGAGGATTTCAATGTTATGTATTCATATATCCTTTCTGGCCTTACCAGACACATGCATTGGCTATATTTCTTCGTTTAATTTACATTTATTTAATGGGGGTGGGTTTTTTAGCACTGTATTGAAGTGTACCTCCAGTGATCAACTTCTAAGGATATGTATCTCAGAGCATAAATTCAAGTTTATAATCTAGAAACTAAAAATGTAGTGCTTATGCTGTTTATTAGCTTTTTTTTTTCACTTGCAGGTTGCACACTCCATCAATTTCAATATTGGGCGAAGTAGGAAGAAACTTGAATTACTTCAGCAATTTTTTCCTCTTAAAAAAACTGGAACATCTTACCCAAACAGGGAATGACACTCTGTCTGTGTGACTGTAAAGGAAATCTGAAAGTTCTGTCATTACAGAGGCTCATGCACTGATTTAAGCAGGAAAAGCTATCCTTCTCTCTCTCTGCAGTGTGAGAGGGGTGAGGGGAGGACGAATGGGTAGCAAGTGTAATGTGAGTTTAAGGTCCCATGCCCACTTCAGTTTTTTCCTTCAGGGTGCTATCCATTGTTGTCACGGATAGCACCCTGAACCCATTCATTTCAATCGGGCCATGCACACTTCCGTTGTTTTAACGGAACCGTGCGGCCGTTCCGTCAAAAGTAGTGCAGGTCCTACTCCTGCCTGTTTTTGACGGAACAGTCTCGGCCTTTGCATTGAATTTGGTCCGTGAAACAACGGGCTGCGCACGGAAGCCATCCGTGTGCAGCCCGTGTGTGGCGGGACCATTATTAACGGCCATACAACGGCCGACGGAAGTGTGCATGAGGCCTAAAAGCTTGTAGACAGAGTGACCGAGACTGTGCTGCATCTCCACTGTATGTGTAACATGGCAGACAGTGATCACAACGTACCATAAAGCAAGGCTCCACAAAGATACTGCACATGAGGTGAGTTGTTTCCTGGTTAACAGGGATGCTGAATATAATTGGAAATTGAAAGCGGGATATAATATTAAATAATTCAGTTAGCCTATGGAATAGTTATAACTGATTATGTATACTTACAATTCAATTACCATAATATCCGGTACCCATACCCAATGAGTAGGAATAGAAATTTTTGATATATTATCGAATTTCAATGGATCCCAAGTAAGAAACTCATCAATCCAGGACTGCAGAGCATAAAGAGGAAATAGAAAGATATTATTAAATCTGTATTATAAGTACTGTTCTAAACTTTGTTTCACTGTAACAACCCATATTCTTATCCTATTCATATTGAATCTCATGAAAACCTTTACTAGTACAAAAAAAAACAACGGGTTTTTGGATATGGTATTGTGCTGTATTTACATCCTGAAGACAGTCCTGCTTCCCAACCTCCGTTTTACCAGCAGTCTATCGTCTATAAGTGATGATGGGCAGTATCACCACCACCCCTTCCCAGTTAACTTAGCCCCCACAGTCTACGCCGGCATGTCACGTAGACTTTGTTCCCACTAACATTATGGCTTCCATTTGTAAACTGATCCCAAAGAATCCTGATAGATTCAACTGACTTATAATAGTGTCTATCAGGTTTCCATATAATGGTGTCTATCAGTATTCTTGACAGCAACAATAGTGCTGTAGACTTAAAAGCCATGTAAACCTTTGAGGACTTTTTTATTTTATTTTTTTATTAATAAAACAATGTATTCTGGTGTTTAAGCAACTTTGTGAGTGGTTTTTATTAAAAAATTGTTTTACTTCTTCAAATACAGCTTCTATGTATCCTGAATATAAAGAAGCTGTATCTTGCTTTAAAACCCAAATCTGTCAGGTCAGCGGGACTGACAGATTCGGTGACAGCGGGTTCTTCATGTCTCTAACACGCAGGTTACAGCTGTTATCCATCACATCTAAGTTATGAATTTAGATGTCATTGATAACAGGTGGATCCTGCGTGTCAGAGGCACATGGAACCCGCTGTCACCGAAGCTGTTAGCCTCGCTGATCCAACGGATTCGAGTTTTAGCGCAAGATACAGCTTCTTTATATCCAGGATACATAGAAGCTGTATTTGAAAAAGTTACAAATTATTTAATAAAAAACAATTACAAAGTTGCTTAATACTCAATAATACATTGTTTTTTGTTTTATTTAAAAAATATAGTGTTCAAAGCAAAGGTTTAAATAGCTTTAAAAAAAATTACAGAACCACTGAAGTGAAAAACACTAATGTGAATAGAGCATAAACTGTATATAGTTAGCACACAGTACAACGTCACATGTTTTGTTTTTTTTTTGTTTGTTTGTTTGTTTGTTTGTTTGAAAGTTTATTAGGCAATCTGGCTATGTCCTATGGCTTGGAATGTGCTTAGGCCTCGTTCACATTTGCTATTGTTTCCATTATAACCGCGGACACCACAACGGAAACCCAACAGAACCCATTAAAGTCAGTGGGTTCTGACGGCCGCCAGTGGTGTCCGTCGTGCAACGGAACCAGCGCTTACAGTATTTGCGTTGTTCTGCTCCTCTGACAGAGCAGAACAATGGAATGCCGAATGCAGGTGTGAACCCAGCCTTAGCATGACCAAAAGCTTCCCAGCTGATCATATTAATAATAAAGGGAAATCCCATTTAATTTACCCTATAAAGGGTATAAAGTCTAAGTTAATAGAGGGGAGTCTTTGGTTTTAAATCCTCTTTTCTTGGCCAAAGTGGAAAGTGTTTGCAAAGAGTGTCTCTCTCGATCTAGAGGACCTATCCTATCCTGCATTCCACAGGCAGCCCAATTATGTGAATTGGCACTGTGTAATAGTTAAAGTGGTATTCCAGGATTAGAAAAACATGGCGGCTTTTTACCGGAAACAGCACCATGTCTGTCCATGAGTTGTATCTGGTGTTGCAGCTAGAAATTAATAGTGCTGAGCTGCAATACCACACACGACCGGTTTTTGCCATTTTTCTAATCCTGTACAACTCAACTTTTGCTGTACTGCCAGGTTTCCCACAGCTTACTGCTGACTGCTGGTGGCTCTAGCAGGGGGACATTTTGTGATCAGAATATTGCCAAGGGACTTTTCTGGCATGTAGGAATTGTTCCTTAATTATTTATATTTTTTTTATAGTCCCAATAAAGGACTTGGACGTTTCTACATTTAGCGTTAATTGTAATAAGTTTTATACTACTGTTTGACAATACATTACTTCCTGTCCACATACATTAGGCAAGCAATGTGCTACACAATGTATGATCTTAGTCTATTGGAAGTAATAGTGAAGCTTCCTATTACATGACAGCAAGATTGCAAAACTGCATAATTTTTCACTATCAAAAGAATAACTTTTATTTGCTGAAATTTTAATTCCCCTTTAATTCTAATGAGTTATTAAATATTATTAATACATAATATTTTTTTCACAAATGTTAAAAATATATATTTTTTAATGACCGGGTCCAAAGAATATAAGATTAGAGCGTTTACCTGATTATACCAGATGTATGTTGTTAATACTTGTTTTTTTTCATCCTGGTGACATGAGAACACAATGCAGGTTTATAGTAATTATGAGCAAAGATAAAATTTAACATATCACTAAATTATGTTTTAAAAGGGGTTTTCCCATCAGAGACATTTATGACATATCCACAGGAAAGTGGGAGTTTTACACAAAGCAGGGTTGCCAAGAGAATGCCCCTTATCTCTGAAGAAAACATATGACAGTTGAATTAAGATTTGGAAAAGCAAGTAAATGAAACATTTTATTTTGGAATAATATTTTTGAAAAATGAAAGTATCAGTCCAAGATCTGCAAACTTTTTATATATTTCTAAAACAGGTTGTTTGCTTGCCCCCTCCCCACTCAAAAACAGTCACAAGAAGGTAGAAAAACCGCAGCACACACGTTATCCAGGTATAAAAAAAAGAGGTGTCTTTATTTCACCATAAAAAGCGACGTTTCGACCCCAGTGAGGATCTTTTTCAAGGCTTGAAAAAGACCCTCACTGGGGTCGAAACGTCGCTTTTTATGGTGAAATGAAGACACCTCTCTTTTGATACCTGGATAACGTGTGTACTGCGGTTTTTCTACCTTCTTGTGTCTGCTTTGGAGTTGGATTGGCTACGACTCGACACTGCCTGCACCAATTGAAATTGTTTTTCTCTTGCTTAAATGCTCCGTGTGAATGCTCTCTGGGACTGTGATGTGCTGCTGATCTTTCTTTTGGATACACTCAAAAACAGTGCCACTTCCATCCATGGGCTATGTTTCATATTGCAGCTCAGTCCCATTTTGTCTGCAGCCATGTCCATCTGCTACAGACCGTAATGATTATATTTCAATAGGACCAAGTCCTTCTCCCAACCAGTCATCATTTTTATTTTCTTTCCAAAATTTTCTATAAAACATTGCTTGTAGTAATAAAGGTCTTGTTTTTAACCTGTCATGTGTAAGAGGTTACACATAAACAAATAATGCATCATAATAACTATACAGACCACCTACTTCTAGTTACTGCTTGGTCATCTACTGTATATGATGCCATACAGTTGCTTACTGTACACCCCTAATTGACTCCCATTGTAAAAAACATATACAAGGTATAAGGTTTTTTTGTGGAAAAAGGTGGAAAGAGAGAGCTCATATCGCTAATGGCTTAGATGCCATGGTTGCTATTGACTGCGTCATCTAAGTAGTGAAAGGGTTGTGTATTGTTAGCGATTACCTCAAGGCTGCTGGAGTTTTCCAGAAGAGAGCGTGCACGTTAACCTGCAACCCCACATCCGCAACCACTATGATCGATAGTGTCTAAGGCTACTCTGAGGTGTTCACCAGAGCCGACCTCATGGTGGGATGGACTTTGCTAAGACAACCTGGGTTCTGAGCAGCAGAGTGCAGTCAGGGACGAGAGGTGCAATACAGGCAAACTTGAGCTGGAAACCAGACAGCCAGAGGGTAAATGAAAGTTCAAAACAGAAGGCAAGCGGATACCAGGAATAGCAAACGGTCAAAACCGTCCGGGAGCGGATAATCAAAATCGGTAAGCAGAGAGTAAACGGGAGACAAGTCGAGGTCAGTGTACACGAGGTCCAGAATCAGAAGTGCAGATAATGTCAGAAGCTTGATCAGAAACCAAAGGAGGAAATTCACAAGCAAAGGACAGGTGGAAAAGACAGGCATAAATACAACCTTACAGCGGATTGGCAGACGGACAGGGAAAAGAGAAGGAAGAACCGTCCCCTTCTATTGTGCTGTGTCTCCCTCCTCTCCTGTGTCCCCCTTCTCTCCTGGCCCCCTCCTCTCCTGTGCTGTGTCCCGCTCCTTTCCTGTGCTATGTCCCCCTCCTCTCCTGTGCTGTGTCCCGCTCCTTTCCTGTGCTGTGTCCCGCTCCTCTCCTGTGCTGTGTCCCCCTTCCCTTTTGTGTCAACTACGGTATTGGGTCCGTCAAAACGACGGAACCCTTGCACAGCGGAGACAAACGGAAACCATTTGCACCGGATCAGTCACCATTAAAATCAGTGGTGATGGAAACGTATGATTTCCGTTTGTGTCAGTCAGGGCTCCGTTCCGACGCAGATGTGAACGCAGCCTAACAGGTTTCTGTCAGGATGCCTTTTTTTTACTGTATAGAAAAGCAAGAACAGCAAAACACAAAAAACATGTACATTGAGGTTTAAGTTTTTTTTTATTTTTTTATAATAGAATAAATGGAAGATACACCCAAACGTATGCATACATTTGCACAGTATTGACAGATGTAACCAAGTTCATCTTGACTGATAACTGGCTGCAGCGTGATGTCACACAGCAAAATCCATTGAAAAGTCATTGAAATAGTCAAGTTAAAGTTTCATGACACTGTGTACTTAATGGGTTAAGTGTCAAGATAAAGACGGCCACATCTGTATATCTTTGGATACATCTAAAGAAAATAAACAAACAAACAAGAGAAAGAATATACCAACTGTATCCTGGTATATGTCTGATAAAGGGCACAAACTTAGTACAGTTAGCCTTATGTAAGTTACATTAGTTAGAACAATCATTAGCATTAAAATATGGTATGCTATTTAACACTAATCTATCTATCTATCTATCTATCTATCTATCTATCTATCTATCTATCTATCTATCTATCTATCTATCTATCTATCTATCTATCTATCTATCTATCTATCTATCTAGTTTAACCCCCTGTAATACACAACAGACTGGAACAAAAAAGATTACTTTCTCCTGACAAAAATACATTTTATCTTTAAAATGACCTGCAACCATTTACCTGTAAAACATCTCACATTTTCAAAAATAACATTTAGGCAGCCCCATAGCACGTGCCTCATGTGTGAAAACAAAAACAAAACAATTGTAATTAGTTATTCAATAACACAGAAAATAATATATCTGGTAATATTAATTACTGCAAACCAATAAACTATACATAAGAATAGGGAACAGAGGGGGCACATACATTCTCAAGACCCCGTGTCTCACAATATCTGTATTTTAATTCATTTGAATCAACATCAAAACATTCCAACATTAACCCCTTAAGGACACGGCCAATTTTGGCCTTGAGGACAGAGCAATTTTTTATACATTTCCCTCTTTGCATCCCGACGCTCATAACGCTTTTATTTTTTGTACGACGTAGTTGTATGAGACTTTGTTTTTTGCGGGACGAGTTGTACTTTATGTAGGTACCATTTTTTGGTACAAATACATTATCGTTTAATTTCTATAAATTTTTAATTAGATTTAAAATGCAGAAACAGTAGTTGCGCAGCAGTTTTAATATTATTTTTTTTACACCATACACCGATCATCATAAATAATGTTATACATTTGTTGTACAGGTTGTTACGGTCGTGGCGATACCAAATATGTCTATATTATTTCATGTTTTGGGACTTATATTTTAAAAAGTTTATTTATTATAAAAAATGTGTGTTTCTGTGTATTTTATTTACTTTTTATTTATTTATTTACCATTATTTTTTTTTTACATTCATTTAACTTTTTTTTTTTAATCCCATAAAGGGATTTATCATTTAGATTTTTATTTTGTAACTGTAATGTACTGGCATAGATCTATATGCCAGTACATTAGCCTGTTACTGATTGTACACAGGCAGTTGTTAGGGCATACCTCAGTATGCCCTAACAACAGGAAATATGTTCAGACAGCCCTGGGGTCCTTCACTGAACCCTGGGCTGTCTGGCCATATGAGTTGTGGGCTTTGATCGCGTCACAGTTATATTCTGTGACGCGATCAATGTGCAGTCCCCTCTTTGAACGCCGCGATCAGCTGTCATCGCGGCGTTCAAAAGGTTAACAGCGGAGAGAAGATGTTTCATTCCTCTCCGCTGTCAGAGTGGGGCCGTGGCTGTGTATTACAGCCGTTGCCCAGCTCTCGATCGCGCGCACAGACGCGCGCAGGGACGGCTGTCACACAGGACGAGTATGCTCGTCCTAATGTGCGAAGTGCTCACTGCTCAGGACGAACATACTCATCCTGTGTCGGCAACCAGTTAAATCTTATCACATTATAACACATTAATCTGCAGTGTAGCTTTTATCTTTTTACAAACAGATCCAGCCGGCTGTAATATTTTTCTCGCTTGGTGTAGTTACAGACAACTGCGCGTGCGCGAAGATAAGACACATTACATAAAAAATGAAAAAAAAGTGGAACTGATTTTAACCCCATACACAAAACACTAAAAATTTTAGACATTACTGCTGTTAAAAATAGGAAACATACAATATAGTTCTGCTTTTATTGTGGCCATTAGTTTGAAACTTCAGACATGTTACATTACACACATCACACAGATGTCTCATCACATCACACATGTTACATTGCACACATCACACATCACACAGATGGCTCATTACATTACATATGTATCACACATCACACAGATGTCACATCACACCTGTTCACATTACACTCCCCCCGTTCTGACCCACATTAGTCACTGCAATGTACCCGACTGCTCCGTTTTCTTCACTCTTCCAATGAAAATTTACACCTGTATTTAAATTGTTATTTCTCACATCATCTTACTTGTAACCACCTGTAATCACCTGCTTTGTCCTTTTAACTTATGCCTTGTCCTGGTCACTCCACTCCCTTTCTCAACTTTCCACAAACCATTGTCTTTATCACATGCAAACATCCTTCTTACGGCTCCCAGCCTCTTCAACAATTTTTTACAGTGTGTTATTTTGCCTTCACATACTTTACAATTAAAGCCCCAGCTCCTTTTGCTCATTCTAATGTTGGCCGGGACCAGTGCCCCAAAGCATCTTTGTCCAACTTCCTCCTGACCCCATGGTCGGAGAGCAGTAGGGTGATTTCCGGTAAATCCCCCACCTCCAGGCAAACAGGCCACGCCACGTTTGCCGACAGATATCTCAGACCAGTCTATCTCCTAGACTGTCTTACCAATACGTTATCAAAAGTCGTTCCTCCAGACATTCTAGCAGTAGGATCCTCTGATCCCTCACTGTATTGAACATCAAGAACAGACAAAATGCTGCCAATCAACAATTACAAGAGCAAATTCTTCAACACAATCGACATTCATGAACCTCCATTGATTCAAGCAGGAGTTGGTAACACTTCACTTATGCAGAACACTTGCTGCCGGGGTGTGTCTTTCGGTTCATACAGCCCGTGATGTAGCATATATCCCAAACTCTTTCCTCTAGCACTTTGCAATGGTTTCACATGCAAATTATATTTGGTAACATATATATATTATCCTCCCCGCTCAGCCGTTCAACCGCGTGGGTTGTAGTCTAGGGGGCTGTTATCTCTGTTGGTGATAATTTCTTTATGGGCTCTGGGTCTGAGCCAATACCAATGTCCTTCACTGTAATTACTACTACAACACAGGTGGCACCTGGGATCATTCAGGGTCATTCATTGAATACAGGATGTTATATTACAACGGTATTCAATCCAGCGGTCTGATGTTATACTACTACAGACTTAATTACTTGGACGTTATTTTACATCAAAGTGTATATGCCGGATAATCATGTGCTAGAAATCAGTCTGTACTGATTCCCACCTTATGCCAGTCTGGCAATGCATACAACTGGTTTATGGACCCTTACACACAATATCACTGCCTGGCAATGAGTTAGGAAAATATAAATGATTTTCTAATACAGTATTCAAAGTTTTCCCTGTTGCACTGGGTAATGGTATTGAGTGCAAATTCAATATAGACACAATTGCTTCTCCTTGCACTGGATTCTACATTATCAGGACTTAACCATTGAAGCCCCTGTGGTACTACAGGATATTACTCACAACTATCCAACTGTCCTCTCACCTACAAACAGTCAGTACCTCCCAACTATAATCCCAGACAAACGGGTAACAGAACAACTATTAATCCTCAACAATTTTACACAACTAAATAATAAATGACACTACAACAAAGCAGCAAGCAGAAGTTTTGTTTTTTCCTCACAGTCCAGACTACAATCTTTGCATTTCAAATACTTCACATGTGAGTTACGACTTCTCTCCACCATGCGCTACGTCACTGCATTCCAAAGGCGGAGGTCTTACACTTCTCACAATTTTCCTGGTTAACAATGTAATTGCTGGCAAAAATTCTCTCATGTCTTTCATATCAACAGTTTAAGATCACGTACACACCTGCAATCCTTCATCACACATAAAGCTTCAACATACCTTTTTGGATCCATCTTTCAACCCACTGACTAAGGAGCCTCGTCCGAAAAGAAGTGACGTCTGACAACTAGATTCCAAGGCTTACGCAATGCATGTGTGAATGGTGTAAGAATAAGCTCCTTACCTACCGCGGTTTTTTGTAATTCACAGATGCAAAGCCAGACCTCTCCAGTGACAGCTTATCAGACGTGCAATCTTCCGGGTTTTATCGGCACCATTACTGTCGTGGAAATCCATCGCTCAAAATATATTAGACTGAAATTTATACGAGTCCAAACAGACTCTCAAGGCCAGACTCCATTAGTCAGTATCCTAATTAGGATATTTCACCGATATATATCGAGAGAGGAGAAGAAAACACACAGACACGCTGATATGTTCAAAATACTCCTCTGAAGGATTTATTACCAGACTCAAACTGTTAAACTGAAATTCAGAAGGGGTGTAGGCTTGAGGTAAACCAATCAGAGACAATGTAACAATATTTGTTATTCAGTAAAAAGCATACAATAAAATACATCCCAGATACATCATTATAATTCTTCACACATTATGTTTACAGGTGTCTTATCTCTCTTTTGGACAGAATATTCTCGTGGAGATGGGGGAGACCTTCCCTCACGCATACTTGCCACCCTCCCATCTCCCTCCCTGTGCAACTTCGCATGGGAACCAAGGTCAAAGATAAAACATACGAAATCAACATTACTTGTATTAAAGGACCAATGACTTTCCTATTCACTACAATAAAACCAAGATGGGAACTCCAGACAAGATGGCTGCTGCACGAAACTAAATCATTTAAACATTAACATCACTTTCACATAATACATATCTTAGTAATTTGGCATCCTGCTTGATAATTCACAATGTAATTTCATACAGAGAATATAAGCAAATAAATCATCCTTCACACTATCTATCTATCTATCTATCTATCTATCTATCTATCTATCTATCTATCTATCTATCTATCTATCTATCTATCTATCTATCTATCTATCTCATATCTATCTATTATCTATCTATCTATCTATTTATCTATCTATCTATCTATCTATCTATCTATCTATCTATCTATCTATCTATCTATCTATCTATCTATCTATCTATCTATCTATCTACCTACCTACCTACCTATCTATCTATCTATCTATCTATCTATCTATCTATCTATCTATCTATCTATCTATCTATCTATTTATCTATCTATCTATCTATCATTATTCTATCAGTCTAATCTATTATCTATCTATCTTATATCTATCTACTGTATCTATTCTATTTTATAGCAACAAATGAATGACCCTTAGTGGCTGGCAGGGATACATTTATTCAATACATTATTGAATATTCTATTTTATAGACACAAGAAACCCTACTGAGCACCAGTGTCAGTAACAATGCTTTTGCTGTTCTACTTGTCCATCAGTAATCTGTTTTGAGGGTCTCTAGAAACCTCTTTTCTCCCTGTGCTCTCACCCACGGTATATAAAGAATGTAAAAAATAAAGTGCATTTTGCTATGCAAATACTTGGCTCCAGCATTTGTATAATCATGTTCTATTTTTCTGCATTTGTTTCATAACATTTGATTAAAAACAAATTAGTCTTTAAGCTTTAAATTGGGTTTGCATGATTTGCTATTGTGGCTTTTCTCCTATGAGGAATGATAATAATGTTTCCTGTAATTTTTTTTCTATCTTATTGCAGCGCTGCATCTTTGCAAATTGATCCTCCCAAGAAGATGTATGAACCCACAAACGAAGATATCCTATACCATGGAGAGCTACCAAGAATTTGAACTAGAAGGGGACCATGCAAGAATAATAAATACAAGCAAAGGGAGGATAATAAAATATAACACTTACCACTCCCAGAATGGCATATATCATGAGATCTATATATACATCTGTTGCCTTCCTCCAGTCTTGCACGGGTCTCACCCCCTTGTTGTAACCATTCATTAAATGATCTGTAAGTCTTACGAGGGGCGGTTTAGGTGTGGAATTTATTTCCTGGGCTTCAGAACATTAAATAAGATATTAAAAATGGATATTAAGTAAGATATTAAATAAAGGTTAATTAGTTGGCTACATATTATATACGGGTATGTATATAGTCACCTGTACAAACACAGGTCATCAGAGGAACCTACCTGTGCTGGTTTTTATGAGATATAGGATCCATATACTGTGTAAAGTCCATATGTACTTCATCTCTTCTGTTGGTTCCGTAGATCCTTATCGTTGATCAATGTGTGTCCAGTATCTATTCAAGCTTGGTTGTCCGCTAATATCTGTTCCATACAGATATTACAATGTCAATTTCTGGTGTCTGAAGTAAAGACTGAAGATCTCTTCTGTGTAATGTTACTTAGAAATTCCTGAAATGAGATAAGGCCTCCTGCCCCTCCCTACCCACCATTAGCACTTTTTATATCCACTTGATGCCGGTCTCTTAACTGTTTTTCAATTAGTTGTTTGTAACAATCATGCCATGTCAGCTCTGGATTTGCAAATGCAAGTAGCTAACTTTATAATGGAAATGCAATATTGGCTTGTCGCTGTTGAGGAGGATATCTTGAAGAAAAGTTTTTTTAGTTTTTTTTATTGTTTTAGAAAAATCTACTCCACATAGAAAAATGTTACTCAGTGTAAACACCAGCCACATCATCCCTGGTTCATTTCATCTGTGTATGTGCTGACTATATGTACATGGACAGATAGCATAGTCAAATGACCAGAATACCACTGTAATACGGTGCCATATGCAATTTTGGGGGTCTCTACAAAAAACGCTTTTTATCACATATACAAAAAAGAGCAACAAAACTGATAAGGGGCATTAAGAGAATCTTAGTTATGAGCAAAAATGAAAGGAATGACATTTATTTAGTCTTAAAAAGAGACATCTAAAGTGGGGGACATAATAAATTAGTATAAGTATATAAAAGGCCTGTATACAAAAATATGGTGAAAAACTATTTGATGTAAAATCCTCTCAAAGAGAAGGGAGCAGAGAGAAAATAAGTCTCCAAAGATGACCGGCCTTCTTTACTGTAAGAGCTGTGAATCTGCGGAATAGCCTACCACAAGAACGGTTTTGAGCAGAAACAGCTTCAAGAAGGTTTAGATTATTTCTTAGAAAAAAAAAAGAGATATATAAATCTATAGAATTCTTGTTTGTTTGACATACAGTACAATTTCAGGTATCAGGTCAAAGACTACATTTGGTAATGTTCAATTGTATTTCCAATTACTTACATTGAATCTTCTTTTCTACCCCTTAGCTGTTGTCCAGAGAATTAACCAGCGGACCAGCTAGAGGCACCTTAGTCCTGGGGTCAGCTGACAAATTCGTGGGAAAGGGGGCATAGGTGAAATAGTGCCGTTCTGTTGGTTCTTTCTCTGGGTATTGCAGCAATCATATCATTACAATTTAATTGTTAATTCAGTCTGATCGCCACTTCGGATAAGCACTTAAAAATGTTTACAACGTTTTAAGATTTAACCCTTCCCTTCATCAACATCCTCTTCCATCCTAGTTGAACTTGATGGAAATGTATCTTTTTTCAACCGTATTGCCTATGTTACTATGCTTGTTGGTTATTCCACCGTGTCCACTTTTAGGGTCTGTTCACACTACGATTACAATGTACATCGAAGGTTTATATTAGGAGGATTTCGCCAACGTATACCTCCAATGTATTTCACTGGCATATAGTGGAATCCGTGACCTATAGGCTCTCAGGTTAATTAAAAAAAAAAAAAAAAAAAGGTATTTTTATGTGTACCAGCCCAACGTAGGCCAAAGGGACACTCTTTTGGCCACTGTCGGGTGAATAGGAGCATGTGAAAACGTTTGTCGTATACCCTGGCATCTTTCCCGGTACATATGCCGAACAGACACTGCATATTCATCCTTCATTTCATCATAAACTTTGTTAGTGTCATTGCAGACAGAGGACATATAATCGATAAGGTCTAATAAGTTGTTTATGAATTAGCCCATAAGAAACAGCCCCTGGTGGCAAGTGATTGGCTCCAAGTTCATCTCCTAATGGAGTTGTCTTTTGCTGGACATTGTTGTATTAAGGGCTGATTATTGTATCAGATCCTGGGCTGGCTGGAGGATCTCTTGGTAATATGGTGGGCCATTCTGACCCTATTCCCAGCTGCTGAGCCCATGCTAATCTGACTATGACATGAAATGAGAAGTTTTTTTCTACAGTGATAACAAAAATAAAATAAAAAACCAAACCCAAGAAGAATATCTATACGTATAGATAAAATAAATAACAAAGAGACATACAGTACTTAGGACTTAGTCTTGAAGAATGAGGCATTTATAATTAAACATGTCTTTAAAATCTAAGGTATTGAGCTTTTAAATTGATGTATTACTGTTGCTTTCCACTAATGATCATACAATTGTGTCATTGTTCCGGGTATATTCTGAACTTATTGTAAGCTTGTACACTTAAAAGTCTCAGGAGATTCTAATGTACAATACCGAGGTGTCTGGCAACACTCTGCTTTTTGTTATGTAGGACTGCAGATATGATGACACATTAACAATGCATGTTATAATTACTCTACAAGACTCGTAATTAGAGGTATTCCATCATTTTGAAGACTTTTAGTGTCAGATCCGATCATCTTAGAATTGTATATTTCAGCCACTAAAAAATGAACGTTAAAATTCTTACATCTAAGGATTTTATCATGACAATTGCAACTAGGCCCTAACAGTTGAACTATTTGTATATATTACCCCTTATTTGCCCATAATCCTCTCAGACACTTAAGAAATTTTGAATATGGGAAGGTGATGCAAATGTGTAATGACTTGTTCTAAATTCACATTCAAGTAATTAACTAGATGGATCTTAGTATACTATTTGCTTAATCCCATCCCCGATAATCTAGGGAAGTGAAGAAGCAGCAGTTCAGGAGCAGTTTTACAATGAAAATGCCCCATACATTATTAAAAAAATTTATTAAATGATCGTTACCCTTTAAATCCATGGTGCTTTAGGGCAGTAAAGAGGTTAAAGGCTATGTACACCTTTTGAAAGGGATTTTTTTTAAATAAAAAGGTCAATCAGTGTGATTGGTGCAACTTTATAATTAGTTGTTATTAAAAATTATTTTTACTTTTTGAGATACAGTTGCTCTGTATTCTCTTTATATAGCAGCTGTGTTGTTCGCTAAGACCTGAATCCGTCAGTCCTGCGGACCTCAGCGGTTCAGTGTCAACAGGTCCTGGATGTCTCTGACACGCAGGATCCACCTGTAATCTATCACATCTAAGTTATGAATTTAGATGTGTTGAATAACAGGTGGATCCTCTCACTGAACCCGTCAGTCCCGCGGACCTGACGGGAACAGGATTTAGCGAACGATACAGCTGCTATATAAAGAGAATACAGAGCAACTGTATCTCAAAAAGTAAAAATAATTTTTAATAACAACTAATTATAAAGTTGCACCAATCACACTGATTGACCTTTTGTAGATATTTTAGTTTGCATAGATGGTTAGGAGGTACATTGAAGGGGCAAAACTAATAGTAAATAGTACCTGTGGCTTATTATTTTGTTAAGCCCATGTACACGACCGTAAAAAAATCTCCGTAATTGCGGACCATAATATGGTCCGCAATTACGAACCCATCCTCTTCTATCGGCCGCGGACATCTTTCCGCATCGCTATGGATAGGTGTCCGTGCCGTAGAAGTGTACTGCAAGATAGAGGACATGTCCTCTATTTTGCGTTTTATGTACCATGCTCCCATACTTTGTATGGGAGGACGGGCCGAGAATGCGGACTGCGGCTATCAGCGGCCGACCGTGCCTGCAATCGCGGGCCCGTAATCATGGCCATGTGCATGAGGCCTCACTATGTAGAAACATTTACTATAGTAAAGAATACAAAGATCTTCTTGAGAAGTTAAACATGACCAAGAGACAATTTTGTGTTGGTCGCAAGGAACAAAAGAATCTTTGAATTTCGACATAACATTAACTTTGCAACACATTGTACCCATCTTCGTTACATCATGTCTTACAGAACATTCTCATCCGTAGGTGTAATTCACAATTCTATATATTACTGAGCTCAACTCTTCCAGCATCTCCTGTTTGTTCAGTACAGTATATGCAGAGTTTATTTTGATAATCTGTATTTTGGGAAGTGTAGTCTATAGACAAGGCACTGTTTAGCAATCCAATCCTATATTGCTCAACTAAGTCCACTAGAATTTAGTACAGCAGTTAGCATTGCAGTAAAGGAGTATAGCAAAGCAGCTGAGGGTGTGTCTGTCAACAAGCTGTCAACAGGTTCCAGTAGTAACCAGCACAATTCTGAATGTGGCTCTAGGTAAGAATAGGCTGTGAAATCATGATCACTACAAGATACAGTATATAAAGCAAAGTACATGTAAAGTTACTTTATGTACGTTATACCAATATATAAAGAGGGAAATGATGTTCAGGGGTAAACATATGCTGTAATGTTACTGAATATAGCACTTTTATCTTGCTTTAAATAACCCCTGTTTCTTGTATTTGCTCTGGTACTGTCATTATTTTATTTAAAGTGTTCATAGTGTTAAATACTTTCCAGTGTGAGAATGTTATGCAACCTTTAAGTAACATTTTTATTTTCAGAACCTTGATTATTTGAGTTTTTGCAGTTCACAAACAAAACAAATCCTTGCAAACAAATTTCAATATGGCTGTCATTTACACATATGTAGGAAAACCATCAATGAATAATGTTATTCCTCTGTTTCTTACAACTTGTGACTATTCCTGCATCTGGATTAATGCCAATGATTTATCCCATTGCTCCTGGATTCATACAAACATGTTTCTTAAAGAAGCTCTGTGGCATTTTTTTTAATCATTAGATACTTGTAACATGAATTTATTGATGATGCACTGTAGGCAGACGTATAAGTTTTCGGCAAAGCGGTCAATAACCAAGGTCGGGGAACTCAACCTCCTTGGGAGTTCCCACCGTGCCCCTTTGTGTCAAAGGATTCTGTGGACACACAGGTCCCACCTTCTACAGTGCCGCCACGGGCCACAGAGATGCCACTCTCTACCACACAGCTTATCTTGATCTCTTTATTTACCTATGTTACCGGGTTGCACCAGATTCCGTTGTGGAGGATGCCATCCTACCCCTGCTACACTTACGCAGGTCGTGGCGGAGGCACCGCTACCTTTCACGCACGGACACCATCGGCGGTACTCTAGCAACGGTCCGAGTACCTTAGGCATAACTATTTAAGGGGGTATTGTAAAGTACATAGATAGTCCAAAGTCCATGCAAATCAGTCCATTAAATAAGATGATTACCGCACCTTTAAGACCGCTTTGCTCTAGGTATAACATAAACATGTTATAGAATGTGAATCCGCCTTTTTCTAACTCCACCCCTTCTCTCTTTCTAACCTTTTTCTATCCAGAAGCCGCACCAATCACCTTTGACCAGTGCGGTCATCTGATCTGTGCACTAATACAGGGGTCAATGGGAACCCCCTTAGTGCAGGGCTGCTGTGTCTCCTTGGTTGCTAGGGAAACCCAGCCTCACCCCCGCCCACTGGGAAGACATCAAGAAACAGGAGGATACAAACAACCAAGACAGACACCGGGACACACACAAAAGGGTGAGAGAGCAAAACACGCAACCATTTACAATACCTAGTGGGTGACCAGGAAACACCCCACATACTGATTGTGCCAATATATCAAATAGCCTTTGTATTCCCTTAGCTTCTTTTTTTTTTGCAGCCGTAACTTCCATATATTTATGCTGTCCGTTGGGTCATGTGATCCAGCAGTGACCCCCCTGGGAGTTTCATCTTCTACCTTCAAGCATGCATTAGTCACTACACACTCTCACGCTAAACACCTCCACCCCAGTTTTGATGTAATGTTGCGGCATGGGGATGCAAGAGGGAGAGCTTGCTCTGACAGCTGGAGGGGAAGAAGACGCTCCAAACATGGCTGCCTAGCAGAAAAGTACAGATAACGCGGTTACAATGAAGAGATGCTATTATTTAATTACAGTGATATTAGGTTTAATTGTGCCAGAAAAATATTAGTTAAAGAGGCTTTGTCACCACATTAAAAGTGCCCTATCTCCAACATAATGTGATCGGCGCTGTGATGTAGGTAACAGCAGTGTTTTATGCCGAAAATTAATTTTACCGATGTGTCTTGAGAGTGAATAGACATTGCCTCCAGCCAGGACACGATGTCTATTCATACTCCCGACACTTCGGTAAAGTTTCTTGGGGACTTACACAGCACGGCGTGATCTCGCGAGATCACGCCGTGCTGTCATTCACAGACACTTTACTGAAGTGTCGGGAGTGTGAATAGACATCGCGTACTGGCTGGAGGCGATGTCTATTCACTCTCAAGACACTTCGGTAAAGTTAATGTGGGAGTATGTGAGAGTACAGCGTGATCTCGCAAGATCACGCTGTGTTGCGAATACTTATAAAAATGAATGGAGAGAAGTGTATGACACTGATTGGTCAGCGTCATACACTTCTCTTTACAACGCCCAGTTGGTAAAAAAGTAAAAACGCCCAGTTGTCTATTAAGAAAGTAATTAGCATAAATCTAAAATTGTGCATAACTTGCACAAAATTGATCGTTTTTCAAAATATAAAACACTGTAGTTATCTACATTACAGGACCGATCACATAATGTAGTAGATAGAGCCTCTTTAAGATGACAGGACTGATAAATACTCTATTTTATGGTTGGCCTCATTCTTAAGTTGTTAGCAATTCTGTCTTTGAATATGTTTCTTCTTAAGAGCCTTTTCTTTAGCATAGACACCTTTTTATCTAGAAATCCACTAGATGACTGGTGAGCAACTGTGCATGCCATCCCTATGACCCCCAGCTCCCGTCCCTCCTAACAGGAAGTATCCAAACATAAATCTTTTATTATTATGTCTCCTCTGCTGTGATGAAGTCTCCAGCTTATACTGAAGAAATCGTAGAGGAAATGTCGATATGGGGAAATATGTGTCTGCACTGTATCTGGGGGGGATATCCTTGAGTCTTTATGAGAGGCATACAGCTGCACTCTATATAGGGGGATATGCTGTACTCTATATGAGGAGAACATGTGGCAGGCACTGCATTTGAGTGGCATGTGGCTGGCACTTTATTTGTAAGTTTCTGTTTATTGCTGTATACAGGGGCAGGTAAAAGGTGCCTTTGTTTGCATTCTGTAGCTGGCATGCTCATCATAGAAGGCAGGATACAAAAAGTGTGCTACAGGCATGCATATGGCCATATTTTGCATTTAATATAATGGAGAGTGACATCACATATAAGACCACCTGTACACTGTAAGTGGGAGGGTGGGGAAGAGACATCGGAGGAACACATAATGTGGTAGGATTACCACCACTGGTCTGGGACATGCTTCTCTGTATTAAAGCTCCCTCCCAAGCCCTGTGATGGTTTCTTTATATAACTTATTTTTTTTTTGTAAATTCTTTCTTTATTAGAAATTATTAGACATTTTAAGGGAAAGATGGTTGCAAAGGGATAGGACATCTGCCTGCCAAATTGAAAATAACATGTCAACATTGTACAGTATGCAGACATAAATGTCAGCAATAAATGTATGTAAACAATAAGCACTAAATCCCGTACCTCCCACTGCCCACGGATCTAGAAAAATTAAGAAGGGGTAGGAAGAGAGATGAAGGGGGAAAGAATGAGAAGAGAGGGAAAAGAAGGGGGAGGAGAAATCAGTAAATTCCATCATGGCTCCATACCGTAAAAGTGGTAACATCATGCAAGGTCGCTCAGTAGAGCACTGTATTCTGCAGAATTTTGATATCTATCTAAAGAGGCCAGGCCATGAGAGAGAAGACGACAGGTTTTCCATGGTCATCAGGAACATTGACCTTTTTTAACTAGAGGGAAATTGGAGGAGATCTCTGCTGCTTCCACAACAATAGTATACACATCTTACCAGCACCAACGAGATGTCTAAGAATTTACTGTTTGTATATTGGGATTGGAATCTCGCAGTGATGTATAAGGAACAGTGCAGTGCCCATTTCCATTTTTAAAAACGTAACTGTGCGGATAACTCTGGTCACTGCCTGCCAGAATGGTGTCAGAACCTCACAAGACCAGAAAGTATGAAAAAAAGTGCCCTCCTCAGAGTTACTTTTCCAACACATGGAGGATGCGTCTGGGAACAAAGCATGCAAGCGGGTAGGTATACGACACCATCTTGATAAAAGTTTATAATTAGAATCCTGAAATCTGCGACTAATGGAGGTCTTGTGCGTAAGGGTAAAGATTCTGGAACACTGTTTAGGGGAGAGAGTTATATATATGAGTCTGCTTCCCATTGAAAAAGGTACTTCGGAGGTGATTGGTTCAGAGGTGTTAAGAGAAGTTTGTAAGTCCATGACAATGTATGGCGCAAGAATTCTGTTCCCATGCACAGAGTTTTAAAAGTAGTCCTACCCCTAACGAAGGAGTTTCTTGTGGCGAGACTGGATAAGAAGTGTTTGAGTTGGAGCGCCCTCCTGCCTCCCAGAGTACGAGGCTCCAAGATTGAGGAGAGTTCCTCAGAATAGGGCCACTGTAAGTCAGTGCCAAAATGTGTGGTTCTAAATGTATTGGACTCTGTCCATGCCCGAAACACTGGATTATCAATTCCAGGAGGGAAAGCTGGGTTTCCTAAAATAGGATAGAGTGGGGAAGAAGTGGGAAGCAAATATAATTTTACAGACGGTTCGCGCATCTAGAGTGGGACCTATAGTCGGGTGGAGATGTAGGGATATAACTTAGTTTTATAGCGAATAATTTTTTGATAAATGAGACTATTGTTATAAGCAAACTGCAAATCCTAATCTTCTGCTCTTCCCCATAATGCTTTGCAGGCAGCCCTCACTCTACCACAGCCAATCTTGAGGGGCATAGGGTGTGAGTCACTGATGACTCAGTTGATGATAGTCATATGATTTAAAGTTACTATAAATAGCCCCAGGGTCGATTTTAGGCAAAGTGTGGCCCTGGGCAAAGTTAAAAGTTTGGCGCCAAATGCGGAATTAGGGCCTGTTCACATCTGCGTCGGGGTTCCATTGATGGCTTCCGTCTGACCTTTCCATCAGGGGAACCCATGAACGAAACCATAGCTTTCCATTTGCATTACCATTGATCTCGGCTGCGCTTTTGATTCCATCAAAAAAATGGAAACCTTACGGAGCGGAGACATATAGAAACCATTTGCAATGGAAAATGGAAGATATGGTTTCCGTTTGCCTTTCCGTTAATGGGTACCTCCGACGGAAAGGTATGACGGAAGCCATCAACGGAAATCAAACACTGATGTGAACACACCCTTACTGTATCAATAATGCAGTCAATTCAGAAGGCAGTGTGCAGGGAACTGAATAATACCCCCATAGTGTTACTGAATAATACCACCACACCATAACCACATAGTGACTGAATAATACCCCAATACTGTTACTGAATAATACCGCCACACCATAACCACATAGTGACTGAATAATACCCCACTACTGTTACTGAATAATACCGCCACACTACAACCACATAGTGACTGAATAATACTACAAAACTGTTACTGAATAATACCGCCACATTATAACCACATAGTGACTGAATAATACCCCAATACTGTTACTGAATAATACCGCCACACCATAACCACATAGTGACTGAATAATACCCCCATACTGTTACTGAATAATACCGCCACACCATAACCACATAGTGACTGAATAATACCCCACTACTGTTACTGAATAATACCGCCACACTACAACCACATAGTGACTGAATAATACCCCAAAACTGTTACTGAATAATACCGCCACATCATAACCACATAGTGACTGAATAATACCCCAATACTGTTACTGAATAATACCGCCACACCATAACCACATAGTGACTGAATAATACCCCACTACTGTTACTGAATAATACCGCCACACTACAACCACATAGTGACTGAATAATACCCCAAAACTGTTACTGAATAATACCGCCACATCATAACCACATAGTGACTGAGTAATACCCCAATACTGTTACTGAATAATACCGCCACACCATAACCACACAGTGACTGAATAATACTACCATACTCTTACTGAATAATACCCCCACACCATAACCACAAAGTGACTGAATAATACTACTATACTGTTACTGAATAATACTGCCACACCATAACCACATAGTGACTGAATAATACCCCCATACTGTTACTAAATAATACTCCCATATTGTTACTGAATAATACTGCCACACCATAACCACATAGTAACTGAATAATACCCCCATACTGTTACTGAATAATACTGCCATACCATAACCACATAGTAAATGAATAATACCCCCATACTGTTACTGATTAAAAACCACTATACAAATCCCAATATTACCAGCATATAGTGACTATATAGTGGAAGATTCCAGTTATACGCAGGAGCTCTGCAGATCATATAAGTGATTACACCACATTTATATCTAGTGAATCACAGGTGATGTTTCCTTTGATTAAAGTCGTTCACTATCCCTTTTTTTCTCCATCCGGCCCAGACCACTATGATGACTTATTCCAGCCGCGACTCGTCACTGCAGAATTTGACACACAGACATGTGGGTTTCTCACTTTTTCAGCATCCCCCCCCCGTACCCCATCCTCTAAACAAACTCATAATCCACAGTGCCCCAGATGGTAATAATGATCCCTCCGTGCTCGACATAAGAAAAGTACCCCATCAGTAACCGTGCCCCCACAGCAGTAATGCCCCCTTTGTGCCCCCTGTAGATAGCACCACATGCAGCCCCTGTAGATGGCACCACACACAGTCTCCCTGTAGTCCTCCCCCTTATATATAGTTCCACACAACCCCTTAGTAGAAAGTGCTACACAGCCCCCCTTAGTAGATAGTGCCATACATCCCCCTTGTATATAGTGCCACACACAGCCCCCAAGTAGACAGTGCCACACAGCCCCCCTTAGTAGTTAGTGCCACACAGCCCCTCTTGTATATAGTGCCACACTGACCCCTTGTATATAGTGCAACACAGCCCCCCTTGTATATAGTGCCACAATGCCCTCCCCTTGTATAAAGCGCCACACAGCCCCCTCCCTTGTATACAGTGCTACACAGCCCCCTTATGCAAAGATCCACACAACCCCCTTCCCTTGTATATAGTGCCACACAGCACCTCTCCCTTATATATAGTGCCACACAGCCCCCCCTTGTACATAGTGCTACACAGCAACCCCCCTGTATAATGCCACACAGTTCCCCCCCCAAAAAAATACTATACTTACCTTGCCCGGTTCCGACGACAGACGGAGCGCTGCACAGCCTCTGGGAAGGATGCTTGCGCAGACCAGCGTGATGCAGTGACGTCCTCACTCCTGCCTGCGCATGGAGTCTTCTCAGTGCCTTGTAGGCTGCAGGCCTAACGTGGCCTGCAGCCTATAGTATTCATTTGTATCTGCATTCTGAGGACGCAGATACAAGTGAATGGGGCTTTTGCTAGCGGCGCCACCAGGCATGAGGGGGCCTGCGCTACCCGGCCCATAAATGTTATGGGCCTGGTAGCGCAGGTCCCCTCATGCCCCCTGGGCCTCATAGCGGTCGCGGGCAGGGGGGCCTAAGAGGATTGGGGCCCTGGGCATTGCCCGGTTTGCCCTCCAACGCCGGCCGTGATCAGCCCAACCAGGAAATACTGCTGCTTTGTGAGGAAAGATAGAGGAGAGAGAGAATGTCAGACAGAAAGTAAGAGATATGTGTAAAACACAGAATACAGATAGATAATGTATTAGTGTCAGTGAGTGTGCTTCATAGTAAGGGGTAAAGATTAGAGAATAGATAGTTAGAATAGATTTACAATAATTTGATAGAGAGATAGGAGTCAGTCGTGTGTTAGTTAGGCAGGCACAGGTCAGGCTGCCATTGCTGTAAGTGAACACAGCTGCAGCTATACAATTATTACATTAATTTGTGAATCACCAATCTACATCACATGGTCACGATGGGTGCGTAGACCCACTGGGCCATACCGCCATAGCGGGATAGCAGGCGGCCAACAGGATACCAAGTCACAGTCTGTAGTTCGGATAAGGGTACCTGTGGTAACTTCAGACAGTAGCGATGGTAGGCTCGGATAGGACCTTGACAGCAGGCAGACACCAGGCGCGGTGTAACATGGATGGCGTACTATACAGCACAACACGACTCCAACTCTTTACGGCACAGGAACAAAGTAGGGACCATTTGAAAAGACTAACATGGGTAACACTACAATGCTCAGGCAATGAAGTAAGGGGCAGGGCCCTTCTTATAGTCCAGGGGGATCATGGGCTAATTTGGTATATAATTCAGGTGCGCAACCTACGGGACACAGCAGAGTGAAAGCAGAAGTGAGCTCTGGCGTCTCCTGAGGTGAATGTTTTTCCCTTTCACTGTACTAGACAAACAGGACATTTTAAGGAAGGGTTCTCCTTACATTTTTTACCTTTCTGCTGTATGTGAGCAAGCCAAGGAAATTTTCTATTTTAAGCATCAATGGAATATTTACATGATATAGCAGATATAGCATAAATGCCTGATAACTGCAAGTCCCACCTCTGGGACCCTCACCTTTTGTGAGAATGGAGATTGATTTAAATGGGGAAAAGCATCCATTAATGGAATCAGTGAACAGAGGGTGCAGAACTCCTATTCTCCCAATAAGTGAGGGTGCTAGAGGTGGGACCCACACCGCCTGCATTAGGCATTTATGACATATCCTGAACATAGAAATACATCCCTCTTTAAGGCCAGTCAAATAAGGTCCATCTACAATCTACATCATAGCAAAATAACAATCATTAACCAGGGAAACAGGGGAAAAATTTATTATAACAAATAATTTTAGCATGCATTTATGAATAGAGAAATGGCAATCACATGGTTCACAATGCAAACATATGCAGGAAACCCTGTTTAACAGAAGATGTCCAGAAATGGAGATACTTATACTACTCTATGGATAACTAAAACTTTTTATAATTAAAACTTTTTAGACTTAATCAATATTAAAATGCTTTCCAAATGGTCATGGAATGATAATAATAATAAAAAAAATTCCGATGTAGCATTTCTATATACTCAATACATTTTAGAGGTTTTCCGAGGAAAGACTTGTTATATGTTAGATCAGGTGCATCTTGTGAGTATTTTGTGGGAAAAGAAAACTTTTTAATATAAGGGTACAGATAGTTCCATAGTTTAACATATATGTATTTACATATCACATAATATAGATCAATACATTTTCCCATGTTTAAGTACATTTTTAGAAAGAGTTAAGAGATTTAATGCCTTTAATATACAGTATAATATAACTACAGACTGCTGGGAGTTCAGAAAGATGACACTTCCTCTAATAAGATATACTTTTACATGTACTATTGATTTAACCCCTTATTGACCAGCCTATTTTAGACCTTAATGAGGGGTTAAATGAGCGGGATCGATACTGATATTGATCCCGGCAGCTCGAGCAGATAGCTTGAGCAGATTTGCTCCCATCCCTCAGCTACCTCCGGTAGATGAGAGCAGGGAGATTTACCTGCTTCCAGCGGTGTTTATTCATTCTGATGCAGCGCCGTAAAAAGGCTACTGCATCGAAATAAAGCCAGTTAGTAGCCGCCGTAAAAACATCTATGGGCGGTCACTAACAGGTTAAGCAATCATTTATAACATTGATCCACTTGAAATGTTATACAACTATGTGATATGACCAACATATTGCCAATGTAACAGTATAAGCCATCACAGTTATCGTATACAGCCAGAATAGAAATGTATCCAGTATATATCCAACAAGCAGCCATTCCTTGGTAGTTCGCTGATCATTTTGCTCTTCAATATAGTGACGGATGGCCACTATCTCATTGAAGATGCTTTCCAGAATCTGTGTACCTTCTTGAATAACTACAGCTGTTTGTCTGGATGATTCACTAATGTCAGTATATCTGGCCAGTTCATCTGTATTAACAAAATTGAAAGGTTACTTACTTTCCCAATTATAAAGAAAAAAATATACAAGAATGGAACATAACAAATGTCATTATTCATGAACATTTGTGAATTGAGAAATTCAATGGACAGGAAGTATCAATACAAAGTTGTAAGAGGACGGTCACTAACTAAGGGCTTATTCAGACGAACGTGGGGAAACTCAGACGTGAAAAACATCAGTTTTTGACGTCCGCGTTGCCCCCGTGCGGGTTCCGTTTTCACGGGTCCCCATAGACTTGATTCTATGGAGGGATCCATGACAACAGAAGAAAATAGGACATGTTTTATTTTTCAACGGACCCTTCACACAGTCCTTTGAAAGAACGGCTGTGTGAACGGCCCCATAGAAATACATGCGTCCGTGTGACGGCCGTTGTTTCAACAACCGTCACACAGACATATTCTACGTTAGTTTGAACAAGCCCTAAGGCACTGTTGACGATGGTACAGATGTAGAAAACTTTACCTTAACCATGATAACTTGCTGTAGCGTGATAACTTATCACTTAACACAACAAAGCCATTAAAAATCTATTCAAAGTTTCTTGCTACATTGTATTTAACGCGTTAAATGTCAAGTTAAGGATTGCTACATCTATATCAGTTTTTTTTTATTTTACAGGATCTATAATGGATATGACGAAACCATTATGATAATTTATTATCTATTATGTTCCATCAGAATTATTTTTTTAAAACTTTTATTGACTTATAGGGTGTCCATCAGGTTTCCGTCAGGTACTGGTTAGATAAGTGCAACATTCTTTGCTGTTCTGACCTTCAAAAAGCAGTGCAAACCTAGTGGAAAATAACTTAGGCTCTGCTAACACTAGTGTCATTGCATCTGCTTATCCCAGAGTTATAACAGATATGTAAGATTAATTTGCAAATTGATACAGACAAATTCTTACCGACCCTATTAACTTATAATGAGTTCTGTTGGGGGTTCTGATATTTTTTTACAGCAAGAATATCACTGCAGACTGCACTATTCCTGCCTTTACAGATACCAGAAACTCTGCTTAAAATGTCAGTATGAACAGAACTTGAGCAGTACCTGAGAACTGGTTAAAGTTTATCAGTCTTTTGATTTGGCATTTCCATCAATCATATTTGATTTTCTTGCATGCATCGGGTGTAGAAGGTTTTGAATTAATAGACTTTTACTGTGTCTCTGTTATAAAAGAGAAAACTCAAGGGGCAATGTAGTGCAATTCCAGGCTCACTGTTGGTTTTAGTTTTACATATAATTTTCTGATATTTTTCAGTGTGAGAATAATCAAATGGGATAATGGGACGGGAAGGGTAAAGGTGTCCCATTGTGTGCATATTCTAGCAGTTTTAATCTCCCTTTCATTTTTAAAGTTTTCACATACATCTTCTAGTCATAGGTTCATCTGATAATAATAAAAAAAATTTACAATTCATAAAAGTGCGTCCTTTCAGATGTTTCTTCTTCACCAAGGAGAATTTCTCTTTTGTTGGGGCATTTTATTGAAAATAGTCAAAAGTATGACTTTTGTAACTAAGGACGAATAAATTGTAAATTGTAAAGGGTCAGATAGCCAAGGTATGCTAAACAGCGATGAACGAATCTGTGAAAATTTGCAGCCATTTTATCAAAAGGCAAATTTCCTGTTATGGGGCCGTATGTATGTCAAAGCATATAAGACAATGGAGGCTAAAATGGTTAATATGGAACCACATTTCAGCCTCCTTGGTCTTACATGGAAATTTTTATTCCACAGACTCAGATTAAGTTTTCTCAAAGTGCCGGTTTTGTAAATTTCCTCAGATGATATAATTTTAAAATGTTATTATAACAATATATTGTAAAACGGATGTCATTTTTGTAAAGAATTCCATGTCTCACCTTTATTTATGCTGCAGTTATATCCCAGGGTGACAGCTAAATTGATTTCTATTGCATTCCAAGTAGGAGAAGTTAGTTACTTCCTGTCTCACTGATGTCACTAGTAACCTACAATTTGAGCATTTCTTGTATTTCAGTTTGTGCCTCAAAATATCATCCCTTTAGACCTGTGTTTCCCAACCAGGGTTCCACACAACCTGCTCAGGGGTTCCCCAGAACACAGCAGCAAGACCTGTCACTTTTACAGCAGAGAAAGCAAACTCATTTCAGTCTGCTTAAAGGAATTTTCCAGTTTCAGCAAATTATTCTTGCGTTTTGTATAATGAATAGTTATAACATTTTCCAATATACTTTCTGTATTGGTTTCTCATGGTTTACAAGATCTCTGCTTCTTGTTATTCATTAGGAACTTTCATTGTTTACTTCCAGTAGATAACAATTAGTCAATGGTCATGTGATGGACACACAGGTGCATGGCTCGTTACAGTTACAGTATGTGTATCCAAGATGTGTCTTGTAACGAGCCGTGCACCTGTGTGTTCATCACATGACCATGGACAGAATTTTATCCATTGGACGTAAACATTGAGTGTCTTCTGAATAACAACAAGCAAAGACCTTGAAAACTGTGAGTAATTAATACAGAAAGTATATTGGAAAACTGCAGAACTTTTAATTATACAAAAAAATAACATTCATTTTGCTGAAAGTGGAAAACCCCTTTAAAGATGCTTGGCAGAATAGTTAACAAGAATATCATTCTAGGCAAGAGTTATAGAATATTTTACCCCTTATTCGCCAAGCAACATTTTCTGCTTTGAAATTTAATTTTAAATACATAATAATTGAAAAAGGAAACTCTGACCTATTCTTCTGGTAATTGCTCCAACTATGCAAAGCAACAAAATTGAGCTAATTTGACAGTTTTTCAGATGCAACAATTGTTTGTCTTATACAACATGGTTATATTTATTACCCTGGATTAGGACAGGAGGGAGACTGGTACAGCTGCTGTGTGTGGCTCACATGATTATCTACAGATTTAAACCTCTTAGGCTTCGTTCACATCTGCGTCAGGGCTCCGTTCAGGGGTTCCATCGGAGCTTTCCATCAGGGGAACCCATGAACGGAACCCTGACTGAAACAAACGGAAACTATAGATTTTCGTTTGCATCAGCATTAATTTCAATGGTGACAGAACCGGTGTAAATGGTTTCCGTTTGTCTCCATGTGCAAAGGTTCCGACGGTATTGCTTCAGTCAAAACGACGGAATCCTTGCACAACGTTGACAAACGGAAATAATTTGCACCGGATCCGTTACCATTGAAATCAATGGTGATGCAAACGGAAACCTATCCGTTTTTTTCAGTGAGGGTTCCGTTCATGGGTTCCCATGACGGAAAGCTCAGACAGAACTCCTGAACGGAGCCCTGACGCAGATGTAAATAAAGCCTTAGGCCTGGTTCACATACGGCAAATTTGATGCAGATTTAGCATGTATTTTTCAAGCCAAAACCAGGAATGGCACCTAAATGGAAGAAATCTATAAAGGAAGGCCTTAAAGTGTCCCCTCACATGGATCCAATTGAATGGCTGAAAAAAATTAATGCAAAATCCGCATTAAATCTGCACCTTTTGAACAAGGCCATAAATTGAACTAAAATGTTTCTATTCAACAGTCAACAGATCTTTAAAATTATGAGGAATTTAATCTCAAAAACTATTAAAAAGTTGAATAAAGTTTCATTACACAATTATTGTCCAACTATAAAACTGAATAATCCCTTAAAAGTGGAGAGCCCCTTTAAATAACATTGACTATAAAGGAAGCAAATATTAAATCTAGCATTTCTATAATATATCTTGATTATATTTTAAGTTGTTTTCACTTACTTTTTACTACATTTGTACACTGTACATCCTCTTGGAAACCAATATCAAGCTGCTGTTAACTGAAATGCTATTATTATTATTATTATTATTATTATTATTATTATAATTTATATTATTATATTTCTCTATTTAGTACTTTGAATGTACATTGATGTACTGTAAATAGGATGTCAGTCTGTATGTTTATCATCTAATGCAATTGCTATATGTTCATGCATTATATCCATGCTTGGATGCGCATATGTCTATCCACAATAGGATCTGTTAACAGCAGCTAGCCTACTTGTGGACAGTTTTCGGGTAATCGATTGCATCAGATTTTTTTACACAACACTGACACCACTGGGACCCCTACCAACCACAAGAACAGGGTTTACCAAACCCCTTTTCTAAGTTACTGCTCGACCGCAGTGAGGAGGACTTTGAATGAAGCGGTGGTTGAGCATGCGCGCTGAGGCTCCATTAAAAATCTGCGGAAATGACAGAAGTAGCTGAGTACCGTGCTCTACTGTTTTCATCAGTGCCATAGCCATTGAATGGAGCAGCGGGTACATGCTTGACCACAGCTCCTTTCAACTCCTCCTCACTGCGGTGGAAGGGGTGAAGTGAGGAGGATCTGGGGGTTTGGGAACCCCATTCTCGCGATCGGTCGGGGGCCCAGCGGAGGGGCCCCCAGCGATCAGACAATTATAAAAAATTCTGTAATTAGGTAATAATAGTTCATTCTGGAAGTCCTCCTTTAACTTACCAGTACTAGTGTCCTTCATGTCTTGCAGTGTATCAGGAAACTTCTCCTTTGGCTTAACGTACCAGCTTTTGTCCTTCATGCAAACTAAGATGCTTAACTTGTCTAGAACCAGTATCTTCAACCATTCCGGTACCTTAGTCTGGATGTTTCTTTTACTGACAATTCGGATTATGAAAATACTTTCTGTCAAACTGATCACAAGTAAAGCCATGCAGACCAAGAAATAGGAATCTAAAGAAAACATAAAATCATAGACCACCATGTAAATAAACATCTAAATACTTACATGTATAATGTATATACTACATGCATTATATAACAACTTAGCTTGATTGACATGTTGTATTTCAATGTTTTGTTTAATAGACATCACTGAGATGTCAGTGAGAAATACCTTCAATTAACCTCTGGCCATCCATGATGGAAGACAAAAAAAGTATTTTACTCGTTGTCATCATAACCAAAAAATGTTTGGACTCATTGCGGACAACATTTCAGGTTCTAAATGACATGAATGTGTCAGGGATCATTACTATGTATATTGTCTGAAAAATATTATCCTCACATATATGTATATACATTTCAGTTCTTTGTGTAATATACTGATATATATAACAAGTTCTTTGTTCATGTCGGACACACCTATGGAAGACACCGCCCCCTGGAATGCAAAGAGGAGTGTGCAGAAGAATGTATAGGAAAAGTTACAGCTGGGGAGCGAATAGAATTTAAGCAAGTCACACATCTATAGGGAGGGGCATGTGTCTTCTCTGTGTGTGTTTCTTTGTTCTGAATAAAGTTCAGTTCCTCCTGGCTGACATTGAAGCTGTACCTCAGACATTTGTGTGGTGTACTTCTCTCCAGGCATGCCTTCAGCTTTCAATTTACAGAGGTGGTTATTCGGTGTGAAATACGGACCTGACATTTGGTGCCGAAACCCTGGATCTCACTCGAGGAAAAATCAAAATCCGGACAGTCGACAATCACAGGGTGAAACAGAGGACTCAAAGTTGCCCACTGAAGGAATTTGATCACCTCCGCAATAACACGGTAAGCGAATTGATTTTATAAATCTTCGTCTTATCTGTGTTAGTGGGCAGTCTTGTGGCGATCTGTAGAACCCTTTTGTTGATTTCCTGGATTATCTCAGGCGACAGAGGTGATATTTTCCGCTGTGAGGGTAAAAAAAACCTGTGAGACCTTAGTCGCGCCCGACTAACCATCCTCTGGGTAATTAGGGACGAAATAAGGATTATATAAGCGATCGGAGAGTTATCGACTGTGAAATTTTTATATTTCCAGCGTAGCCGGAGAATCGAAATAAGGATTATATAAGCGATCGGAGAGTTATCGACTGAAATTTAAATATTTCCAGCGTAGCCGGAGAATCGAAATAAAGCTTATATAAGCGATCGGAGAGTTATCGACTGTGAAATTTTAATATTTCCAGCGTAGCCGGAGAATCGAAATAAAGATTATATAAGCGACCGGAGAGTTATCGACTGAAATTTTAATATTTCCAGCGTAGCCGGAGAGTCTAAAATAAAATTATATTTCGGCGGGCCGGGGGCTGTAGACTGAGGAATTTTAATATTTCCTGCGAGGCCTGGGAGTCGTTGACCGAAAATTGTTATATAAATTACGTGTATAATATAGACTGTTAGGCATATGATTTAATGAAGCGAAGAGAAGAGGAAGTTAGGAATAAGAAAGGTATTGTATGTATTAGAAAACAGGAACAGCCGACGCCCGGTAATGGCTTCCGTACCTCATGTTGAGTGTGTCCTCATTGTTGGTGGGAAACCACCCCCCCTTCACAGCTGCGCACTGTGTTTCCAATGGGAGAGGCTGCCCCCCCCTGCCCCTGATGTGGCCACGCCCGGCCCAACCAAATCAGTATGAAATAATCACCTTGTTAATTTTGTCATTTGTAGTGTTTTTTTCTATTTACAGAAGTTCCAGTCTAGTTTACTGATGAAACAACACGTCATCATAATATAGAGATGGTGGCCGTCAGATTGTACGGTTACAAATTATATGTTTGATGTTTTGAGCGTAGATAATTCCTATACAATGGTGTGATGAATGATTGCAGATACGTATGTTGTTTTGCCGGCATTGAAAGTGTTAAGATTGTGAGAGAAGAAGTTGTGAGAAGCTGTGAGTTTGTGACCCCCTCCCTCCCCTCTAAAGTGTGCTGTGTTTGGGAGGAGGAGGAGGAGGGGGGCTGACTGGGTGCAGTCTGCAGGGCTGATGAGACAAAGGATTTCAATATGCACTGCATTTAGATATATATATATATATATATATATATATATATATCAGTAATGTGTACAAACCTAAATAAATTTCTTCTCTTTTGCGCATGCGCTGTTGTTTATAAAAGTTACGATATTATGTGTTCTGATGTGATCAGATTTCATGTGTTTTGATGTTAATTCAGATGTATTAAACTTTAGATACTGTGAGACACGGGGTTTTGAAAATGTATGTGCCCCCACCGTTCCCTATTTATATATACAGTTTATTGGTTTGCAGTAATTAATGTTATCAGAGATAATATTTTTTTTTGTTTTATTGAATAACTAACTACAATTGTTTTGTTTTTGATTTCACACATGAGTTATGTCATTGTAAAGATCAAATGTATTTTCGTCAGGAAAAAGTCATTTTTGTTTCAGGCTGTTGTACATTACAGGGGGTTAAATTAGTGTTATGTTGAGATGTAGTTTTGAACTCTGCTACATTACTCTCGCAGAGTCCATAAAGGGGGGAATGGTGAAGGGACTGATCAGGTACAATTTTGGTTTGTTTTGAGTTAATTAATTTGGTTTCAGAAGATCTAAAAATGTGTAAGAGACCCCAATGAGTAATCCAGATTAAATGTGTATGAGAGTAACCTACATTTTGAGGTTTGTGGAGATGGTTGTGTAAGAGACCATCCCCCTCCAGCAAATTTACACAGGAGGCAGAGGTGACGTCACTCACACGAGTCTTTATGGATTTAGATGAGGGAGAAGGCAAAACAAAAATTGTCTGGACATTGTTAATTTGATGTAAAGTTTTTAGGAATGTTTTATTTTTATTTGTTTTTGTATTAATCAAGTATTTGCAGAACCTGATAAAAGTGAGATTCTCAAAGTGCTCGTGATTATCAGATGAGTGTGGAGAAGTGTATAACATTTGGTTTTATTTTAGAGAATGAAGACGCCACCCCTTTGAGATGTTCTATCTATATGTGACATGGGTTTTTAATGTAAATTTGTAATAAAGAGATATTTTATTATACAGTATGTACAAGCCGGGATACGAGGCACCAGGTAAATCATCCAGAAACCACTCTCACCTTCTTGTTCATCTCAAGGAGCGGAGCTGGAGGTGCTCGCTGAGGCTGTAACCTGGCAGAAGGTAAGACGGCCGACATTTACACTGACTCTAGGTACGCTTTTGGCATCGTCCACAATTATGGGCCCATTGGTAGTAGGAACTTTATTGGATCATCGGGTAAGCCAATTGAGAGAGCGAGAGAAGACAGACCTGACAACAAGAGTATGTGCGGCCAGGTGTCAGTAAATTGGCTTGTCCCTGGATACAATAATGCCACCACTAGGTTTGTAGCAGCCGGCATGATGTGCGCACGGCATGACATAGGTAAAACAGCAAAGGTACCTGTGAAAAGTGCAGCCCGGCCAGATTACCCGTCCCAGCGACTGCAGAACATACAACTACCCGAGGTAGAAGTGTATGACAAAGTGCTCATGTGTGTAGACCTGTTCTCGGGGGGCCTGAAGCCCGGCCTGTATTTTCCCCACTACAGACGTTGTGTGTAAGCGACAGGGGAACAATGTTATCCCAAGTATTGAACTGGTGTTTGTACAATGATAAGATGTCAGCAGTTCTCTAGACATTGTCCCAAAGTTAGTTTGTTTAATAATTGTATTTAAGAAGTGTTGTGGGAATATTAAATACTGAGGTTAAGTTTTATGTAAAGTTCTGGACCAGCCTTAGCATTGGACTATTAGAGTCATGCGTCAGATAAAAGGTACAGAAGCGGAATATTCCCATTCGAAAACATTTTTATTTGTTTATTTTTATTTTTGCTGTGAAAGGGAAATTTTAGAGCAGAGAATTCTGTGCAGTGTATATATGTGTATGTATAGATATGTATATAAAGAAGAAGAATCAATTTGTAAGTTTTAGTTACTGACCAGTGTGAACGTTTGATGTAAAGATGCTATTTGTTAATGTTTTTCTTCAAATGAATTATTTGATTAAGATCAATTAATGTTTATACAATGAAAAAGCTTGTTCTCCACAGGAAGAGTCCAACTGGGAGCGGAAGGCGTGAGAACCAGATTCTAACAGAATGTGGACGGATAAAGGAAGGTGAACGGTGGCACCCAATTCACTCTTGATGGCACTTGTTTTGATGGTGTATGACCTCACATATGCCCCAAGACTGCAAGGATCGATTTGGTAAGATCTAATTGGTATGTCCCAGGTTTTACAGCTGTCGCTGCTAAATTCTGTTAGAGCTGTTTGATTTGCCTACAGAACAGTCCTGGCAGACCGGTGCCAACCTTATCATACCCGCCTCCCACGAAGAGAACCGACCTTGAGAGGCCTTCCCAGGTAGAACGAACCAGATTAGAGTAAGAAAAATAGGTTTAAGACGCTTGTCAGATAAACATGTGGAATCAGTGTATCTTTCTGTGAGGTGGAGATGTTCCAGGCAATCAGCTGAGATCGAGGTACAAATCCTGCTGAAAGAGTATCACCAAGTGCAAATACAATGTACCCAGTAATCACACATCTTCTAGGTGCCCTGTCCATTGTAACAGAGAAGTTTTTCCTTATATAAAGGTGTTTGATGTCATTTAAGGGCCTGACATTATTGTATGTACTTAGAACAACGTTTATAATGTATGCGGATGATGTTATCACCAGATTAGTATTTATTTTAACAATTGACAAGAGTTGGGGGTCCCCAGCAAGTGCCAGTAAATATGAACTAAAAGACTTTTAACACGATGAACTCCATCACTGAGATGCGGCAGGCACAGCCTGAGCCAGTACAACGCGTTTATCATGAACTGACGGCAGTGTCACAATTCTAAGCGGCCGCCCAGACAAGTAACTTGCCAGAGGAAGAGTACAGATGCGGAGGGTTTGATAGTCACAATACAACTCCACTAATCCGCCTACGTGGGATCTCACCCCAGGCTCACAACATGAGGTGCTATGTACAGCCTGATGACGTAAACTAAAGGAGACGGTGCCGGACAGATGAGAAGGACCAAACCAAGTCCTGATGACATCAGCAAAGTAAAGACCAAAGACCTGAGTGAATCCGTCAGCAGGATCAAGTGTTTTGATAATTAAGTGACCAGGAGGGGGTAATAATAACTCCCCCACTGGACACCAACGTAGTCTGACTCCACAATTGTGTGGGTTACCCTGAGGGTGACAGTCAGTGAAGAGCAGAAGACAGGAGAAGAAGAAGACGATGGTGTACAGGACTGGCAATGAACTGATGGGACCCGAGACCTGAGGGTGATAGCATGAGATTGGTGATAGCATTATGTTATTAGCTGAGGCCCTATTGTTTATAATGTCTGAGGTTTATAATTATAATGTGTGTAAATATGCCACGGTGCTGCAAATTACAATCTGAGGAGTTTTATGTGAAGGTGTGAGGTGAAGGTCACTGTGCTGCCCATGACCTGTCATATCTGCAGGGCTAAAGTCCCATTAGGACACTAAGTGACAGTGCGACAATTATTACTGTTAATAAAAATGTAGACCGGATTAATATATATATATATATATATTACAACCAGCAGTGGTTTGTAGATTATATCAAGACAACCATCCTGTATCCAGAGGAGAATAGGGAAAGTTAGGACCACTCCGACACCTTGGAAGTCCAGGTACAAAGGGGGGTTACTCATCAGGAGTAGCTCGTCTCAAGCTGGTGAAGAAATCCAAAACCCCTACCCGCCTGGTTCGAGTGGTCAGTGGTAGGTTGCTAGGCAAGACTCAGGGATAGAGTAATAATATTTTTAGGGGGGACTGTCAGGGATCATTACTATGTATATTGTCTGAAAAATATTATCCTCACATATATGTATATAAATTTCAGTTCTTTGTGTAATATACTGATATATATAACAAGTTCTTTGTTCATGTCGGACACACCTATGGAAGACACCGCCCCCTGGAATGCAAAGAGGAGTGTGCAGAAGAATGTATAGGAAAAGTTACAGCTGGGGAGCGAATAGAATTTAAGCAAGTCACACATCTATAGGGAGGGGCATGTGTCTTCTCTGTGTGTGTTTCTTTGTTCTGAATAAAGTTCAGTTCCTCCTGGCTGACATTGAAGCTGTACCTCAGACATTTGTGTGGTGTACTTCTCTCCAGGCATGCCTTCAGCTTTCAATTTACAGAGGTGGTTATTCGGTGTGAAATACGGACCTGACAAATGCATATTTTATATATGATCATACCAATTATAGGAGTACTGTGAGCTGAAGCAGGCAAGGTTTCCGTGACTATGATGAGAAAGACCGAGTAACCCAGAAGGAGCGTGATCTTGAATGAAATCCTCTCCCCACTGTCATTAGGGAGGTAGAACCCAATAATGTCCAAAACCATGAGAAACACGCTGGGTATAATCAGGTTTACAACATAGTACAGTGGATGTCTCCGAAAGACGATCTGTGTTAAAACGAAAATTGCCAATTATTGTCCGATATATTCATAATATAACGTTTTATAACACGGCTCTTTAATCCGCAGCATGTCACTTTGCTCTGTGGAATCCTCACACTTTTGTTGCGGTTTTCCCCATTGAATTCAACGGGGAGGTAAAAGAAAGATCACAAATCTGAAAAAAACAACTTTTTTTGTTTAAATTTATTTAAAAAGTCTATACTTCCCCCTATGCCGTTGTCATAGTGACAGCTCCTTTTCTTACTGGCTGTTCTCCGTGCACTCCAGCCTCCTGGGGTGACATTCTATCCCATGTGACTGCTGCAGTCTATCAAAGGTGGCAGCGGTCACATGGGCTATAAGGTCATCACATAAGACCGGGCTGCATGGAGAACAGAGGACTGTGTCACTATGGAGGTAAGTATTAGCTTTTTTTTTTTTTTTTTAACCTCTGTTTTCCGCAGCAGCGATTCAGGGTGAAAATCTGCACCACAATTTGGTGCAGAATTCCGTGCGGGCTCTTGGTTGTATATGCTCAGTACTTTTACGCAGCGTTCCAACCTGTGGGAACATGCCCTAAGGATGTCTAGGGGTAAGTTCCCTGGATGTCAGTGATCTATTGGCTCTGCATGGGATGAATGGCTGATCTGGTGGATACTATATAGATTTTTTTTGGACCAGTCTATTATTCAACTTTACCACCAGTCAATATTAATGCATTATTCTATCTTGGCTGTAATATGTCATAGGAGTTTATTGTAGTGTTTGAGATTTACAGATAGTGTATTATAGTATTCTTTTACCTGCTATGTAAACATCTATCACTCATGTAATAGTATGTGTATACATTGTTATACTCGTGCACTGTGTCATTTAAATGTGATACGATGCTCTGCATGTGATCCACTGTAGCATGACATCACTGAACTATATTATGATACCCTGAAGGCTACTTGTCCTGTACTGTGTGAGTTAGGTGCCTTGGAGTAGCGTTCTCTAGTGCATTGGCTATGTCATCTTCAGCCCTTTTCTGAGTCCATTGACTTTTTGAGATTATATGTATTTATAAAAAAAATGTACGTTACATTTTTGCATATTATGGGCAATTTGATTCCTTATGTTTGTTTTTGGCTGGTTAGATTCTAAGAGGAGCCCCAAAATTCTAGTGAGGTTCATTTGTCGGTTATATATCTTCAGGGGTTGTCTTGTTTAGAAAATACCCTGTTAGATTTTTAGTTAATAGAAGGGTGTCCCCTGTTCAGGGCCCTCATCTATTAGCCATAGTGGAGAGCAGCTGACTGCTGGAGACCACAGGCTGGTATCAGCTTAACATCAGGTGGTCCTTGTAACAAAGAGGCATTGTAAATGTAAAATCCCTTTAAGGCTATGTTCACACAGGGTGGATACGCTGTGTAAAAGTATACAGTACAAAAGTATACACCCTGGACCCCACAGGGAATTCCATCCAAAAAAAAACGCACCAAATTTTGGTGCAGTTTTTTGGCCGGAATGTCCATTGCAGAAAGCAACGGTAAAAAAAAACCTTGTACTTACGTATCTTGGCGACGCGTCCCTCTGTGCAGTCCGGCCTCCAGGGATGACGCTGCAGCCCATGTGACTGCTGCAGCCTCTGATTGTAGCAGTCACATGGGAAGAAACGTCGTCCCAGGAGGCCGGCCTGGACAGAAAAGTATAAGCTCTTTTTTTTGCTGCAGAATCACAACTTTTCCGCCACAAAAATCATAACATCTGCGATTTGTTGCGGGTTTTACCTTCCGATTGAATTCAATGGGGAAAACCCACAACAGAAAACCAGCGATTCCGCAGCATAAATTGACATGCTGCGGATTAAAAAACTGCACCTCAGCGTATGGGTGACATTTGTTCAAATCTTATCCACTCTGCTGCTACTGTATTACACTGCAGATTTTCTGCAATGAAATACGTTGTGGAAAACCCTCACTATTTACACTACGTGTGAACATACCCTAGAAGTTTGTTCAGACACTGCAGATTTGTTGAGGATTTTCGGTGCAGAATACAATATAACATTATGACTATACCAAAATACTTCTACTGAGTTAACTCACATGAAATATTAGCACTGCAAAATCCTCTTCTTCATCGGTCTCTAGTCTGTAACTGGAATGTATATTCACAAGTTCCCATTCTCCATGATCGTGAAACTTATGCAGATCCTGCTTTATATCTTTTTTCCACAAGGACATATTTATATGTTCAACTGGTAACCGAACAGACATGAACAAGAAAAGTTAACAATAATCTAATGCTACTAAATCAGATCCGTCATTGTGATATTTACAGAAAGAAAATTGACTTACTTTTTACAGTAAATTTGAGATGCCTCCAAATATTTGGGAATAGAAACACAAACCACAGCATATTTTTAAGAGCTAATTTTAACCCTAAATCAGTGCCAGCCACAAGGCCCCAATAATAGCCAGAGTCAGTGCTTCCCTAACATTGCCAGCCTTAGTCAGTGCCTACATACCATTGCTAGCCCTAATGAGTGCCTTCATACCATTGCTAGCCTTAGTCAGGGCCTCCATAACGCTGCCAGCCTTTTGAAAGCCCCTTTATAACATTGCCAGTCTTAGACAGTGCCTCCATTATATTGCTAGCCTTAGTCAGTGCCTTCATACCATTGCTAGCCTTAGTCAGTGCCTCCATAACGTTGCCAGCCTTTCAAAAAAGCCCTTATAACATTGCCAGTCTTAGACAGTGCCTACATAACATTGCTAGCCTTAGTCAGTGCCTCTGTAATATTTCTTGCCTTAGAAAGTGCCTTTCACAACATTTTCAGCCTTAGACAGTGTATCCATGACATTACCAGCTATAGAGTAGAATACCATTATCTCCTCTTCCTTTCTGCATGGCTCTGTTCTCTACTAGCAAGAAGTTACACTTGAGCGAATGCCATCTCCTAGCTGGCCTGGATTTCACTCTGCGGGGCATAGCAAGTTAGAGGCCCATGTCGTGCACCGTATCTTGCCCCCTCCCCCAGATCAGACAGAGTAAGCACTGCAAAGAGGACGATTGAGGGAGTGGGGGGGGTGGGGCAATTAACATATTAACAAAAAACAAAACAATAATGCTCTGCTTTTACATTTCTTTGTACAACCAATTCGACTTTAACGCTTTAAGTGTTGGGGTACGAATATTGCTTGCTTTTATTGCACTGGTGAGGGAATGGTGCCTGTCACACAGAAATCAACTTTCCGTGTGACAAGCGCCCACTATAACCAATCAGCTCTTCCCTGTAGGAAAGATTCACGTGCATTGAATCAAGTGGCAAAATATAATAATAAATAAGAGAGGCGAGGGATGGAGCCGGGAGAGGAGCCACAGGAGCTCGCTAACCCAGCGGGCCCTTCATTGAGAACTACACATGTGTGACGAGAAATGGAAGGAGGGACTTAGGGTGGGAGGTGCATTCTGAAACCCCTACATTGGGAACCAAGAGTGCTTGTACTGTCCCGGCATAGATAGAAATGCCTGATCATCTGGGAACTTTTCTGTTACAAAACAAGCACATCTAACTTATACAATATTCATTAACCAGATAGTTGCTAGAAAACAGCAAGAGCAAGTCCATATTATTATTTAAATCTGTAGTATAGCCCTTTCGGAAAGCTTACTTTACCCTGTCATATTGTGGGGTAGTTCAGGGTCTTGTCATTGTCCATGTCCTTACCTCTACATATGTGTTCACCTTTACATTTGCTTGAATTTGGTTCAGGACTTCAATTTATCATGAAACCGGTTCAATACAATATCGCGACATGCTAGCAAAAGCCTTGACAGGCTGCAATTCATATCACAACCACTGGGTGGCCACTACATTTCATGAAAGAGTATAAAAAAATCCTGTTTTTTTTCAAGGCTAATCATCTTGCGCTCCACATCTTAGAATATGCTATAAGAGATAAGAGGAAGGTAATGAAGAAAAGTATTGCAAAGCCCCAAGTCATGACTAAGGTACAGCCAAGGAATGAAACAATTATGGCATTCTAGGTCTGATTTAGTAAAACTGGAACTGAATTCTCTTACAGACATACATATGAATAAGGTATGAGAGGACCAAAACATCTCACTTAATCCTGATATTTACCTAATTTAGTTACTTTAGAAGTGATTATGCATTGGCATATTTACTGCATAAACGTGGGGTGTGAATTATATGACCGCCTGTACTATAACCCAGAGCTGTATTCACAATTCTGAAAACTGAAATCTCCTAGAACTCCTTGCTGGTAGGCTACACGCTGTAAGGGTATGTGCACACACACTAATTACGTCCGTAATTGACGGACGTATTTCGGCCGCAAGTCCCGGACCGAACACAGTGCAAGGAGCCGGGCTCCTAGCATCATACTTATGTACGATGCTAGGAGTCCCTGCCTCGCTGCAGGACAACTGTCCCGTAGTGTAATCATGTTTACAGTACGGGACAGTTGTCCTGCAGCGAGGCAGGGACTTCTAGCATCGTACATAAGTATGATGCTAGGAGCCCGGCTCCTTGCACTGTGTTCGGTCCGGGACTTGCGGCCGAAATACGTCCGTCAATTACGGACGTAATTAGTGTGTGTGCACATACCCTTACACGCTGTAACTCAGGATTTGTACAAGATTTGTACAAGTGAAGTAATATAATATTTTTTATAGAGCAACTCAACTTTTTTATATAGGTTATAACTGGTGGTGTAAATATGCTTTAAGGAAAGTGTATGACTTACTTGTGTGTAGTTGGCTGCGAAAGCTAAAAGTACAGTTGTGAACATCAAAAGGGAAGAAGTAGATGTGGAACATGCACATGGTAGATAGTCTATTTGGTTTTTGGTATTTTACCAGTCCTGTGTTATTAATGTACACATAACTTTGTGTTAAGGCTTTTCCCAGATCCACACTGTGGGAACACAAACAGTATTAGTGTACACAATTCAATGCTTACATGATGAATATTGGATAGTTCTCAGTTCTTTACACAGATTTGTCCACATGGAATTACTGTTTGGTAGGACGACAATGAAGGAACGACGTTTGGTGTGTAGAGTAGCTAAAACAGGCCGGGTTCATAATTGGTTGTATTGTTTGTGCGCTGTCCGTTATTTTTGAGAAAAGATGTGTAGGAATGGCAAACAGAATCTTGAAGGCACAGACACACCAATCGCACGGTCTGTTTAAATTTCTACCACCAGTCAGGAGATATCGGGTGATTAAAGAAGTTCTCCAGGCTGGGGGCTGTTTTTGTTACAGATGATCTATCCACAGGATAGGTCATCAATATATGATCGGTGGGGGTTGGACACCCGGACCCCCCCCCCCCACACTGATCAGCTGTTTCGGCTGCATCCGGGCGTCGGAAGCTATGCAGGGTTGGTGCGGAAGCAGATGGCTCCGACCACTGTATAGCGGCCGTGCTGGGTTACTGCAGCTCTGCTCCTATTCCCTTGAATAGGTGCAGAGCTGCAGTTCTGCAGCACTGCCGCTATACTGTGACCGGAGCCTTTTGCTTCCGGCACCCACCCCTGCATAGCTTCAGGCGCCCAGAGGAAACTGGAACAGCTGATCGGTGCGGGGTCCGGGTGTCGAACCCCCACCAATCATATACTAATGACCTATCCACAGGATAGGTCATCAGTATAAAAAAACAGCCCCCAGCCTGGACATCCCCTTTAAGGCACGTACTTGTAGGTATAGAGAAAGTATTTATCCAACTGCAGAGCGTCGTTTAAATATGTCTATGTGATTGTATGTATGATATGTTGCTGTATATGCGCTAATCACATAGCGTTTTTACCTTTTTCCACATGAGAATTGCTGTCTATGAAATTTTCATACTTGACAATAAAGTATTATTCTATTCTATTCTTAAAGTTGACATGATCCTACATAGATCGTGTTGGATCTCAATGCAGGGAAATATTTTGCAGTTAGATTCCTAAATGTGTAGCCATTACACAAAATAGTGTATTCAAATAAATATTCCTATTAATTTAGACGTGAACCATCTACTTCACTTCACAGAGCAGCCTTCTCTTACTGTAGAGATGTTTTGTATTATTTTGGCAAATGTACAGCACAGTCCTCTCTTGCATTTCACCAATTCCAGTTTGGAGCAAGGGTCATAATTTCATTTAGCCTCTGGTAACAAAAAGGCTAGAAGCACCCCTGCATTCAAATTATGTGCGTAGTGTAGCACACGCCATGTTTCTAGGGGGTACTCACTGGTGCAGCACAGTACGATTATATCCTTTGATGTACATTGATGTCATTTTTTGGAGTAAGGGGTACTGGGTTTAGGAATGTTGAGAAACAACGATTCAGTAAATATCATCATGCCCACGTATACAATGAATTATATTTTTCACTTTGATAATATATCAGAATTTAGATCCTACACAGGTAAAAATATTTGCTGAATTTACATTTTATAAGGTCTGTTCTTGAAAAAGGCAGGGGTCCCAAAAGTCAGACTTCCACCGATCATAATGTTATGGCATATACCAGCAATTTTGGCAAAAATAGTCTGAAAGTTTTGATAAACAATATCTATATCTTACTTGAGAAACTTTTCAAGGATTGTTGAAATACAGCCTTCAATTAAGAATACCTTACCTTTCAGAAATATTTTTTACACTGTAGCAGACTTGTTATAACTGTACTCACAATTCACTGATCATTATATCCGGGATCCATATGTCCTCACTAGGCATGGAAATAATAGTCATATTCTCAAAGTCCATTGGATTCCATTGTAGAAATTCATCTCTCCAGTACTGAAAAGAACACGAAAAAAGTGTACATAAAAAGGCAGTACACAGAGTATAATATGTTTTACAACAGTTTGTTTTCATTATTTAACAATCTAAAGTTGCTGCCATCACCAGTTTCACATGGCCAGATGGATCTTACAAATATTCCCATTTCCTAAGATCTGGCAACGAGGTCCCTTTGGCATTTCTCCAGCTTTACACAGATGTAAACAATGTTGCTTAACTAGCTCTGCAGGTCCTTCAGTTCCTCTGACATATAAAAGGACCACATACAGTACAATAAATTGCCTATTATTTAGGTGGACCTGCTACAGATTTTGGATTGGGTCCCAGAAGCTTAAAGTTACGCCCGTGAAGGGAAGGCAACACTGTCAGGGTAAGTCCAAACGGAGCTGCACAATGATCGGCGTGGTTGTCAACTAGCTTGTTAATGGTCGCGCGTTATTGCAGTTAAAACTGCCCTTTACCTGAAAAATTGTGTGGGGGTGTATTAATTAATAACCACTCAATTTTGCAGGGATAGGGCCGTTTTACGCCCATTAACAGGCTAGTTGATAGCCATGCTGAACAGAACATTGTGCCGGCATGGTTGTTGGTCGTGTTGCGACTGGGTCAGGGCCACTCCGTTAAAAAGTTCACGGGGACTTTTTGGCTCCCTAAGTTTTTAAGTAAGATATACAGTAATGCTTCGCTCACGTTTGCGTTGGAGGCTCGTGCTATTTTGTCCGGTAAAATGATGGACACCATGTTAGAAACCCAATGGAACCCATTAAAGTCAATGGGTTCCGTTGGGTGCTGATGGTGTCTGTCATGCAACAAATCCGACTCTTTCTGTATTTTCATTGTTCTGCTCCTATGATGAAGCAGATCAACGGAAACGCAGACGCAGATGTATCGAAACTTAATATAAATTGGCAGCAAATTGACTCTAAAAATGACACTCTTCTATTTTTCATGGACCCCTAATGCTTCTTCTTTCAATAGCAGTTGGATGGTCTACTATATCTTCATTATGCCATTGGAAGGAACTACTATTTTACAAGTCCAAGAGAATATGTTTTGCTACAAATGGATCATTGTATTAGACATTAGTGCCTGAGCAGACGGAAACTATATGAATGAAGACCTGATCGTACAGCTGACAATTGAGTGTATTATAGTTATTGGTTACCACTTGATGAAAGTTAAGCCCATAAAAGATAATTCCAGACTGGTCAGACTGGGAACTGGCTTATTTATGATGTTCTTTGTTGGGAACACTAGCAGTTAAACCCAAAAAATGCCTACCTCAATGATCGCTACTTTACCTTAACATCTCAAATTCTGATAGCTTTCTGGAAAGCATAACTTGAAGCTCCTATGAATATGGCATAAATGTCATTTGCCGGAAACCTTTTTAAGGTTAGGGTAGTTTACACAGAGTTGTAGGTTCTGATTTTGATGCGGAAACCACGTTGCAATCAGCACCAAGAAACGCCCCAAATTTTCCCTTCCCTCATTATCCTGGGCGGCTTTAGGCCGCTTACAGAAAAAAAAAGCAGCATGTGAATTTTTTTAGCTATTTTTGGCTTTGACCTTCCATTGAAATCAATGGGAGGAAGAAAAAAAACGTTTCAAGCATTTTTTTAAACCGCGGCAAAAAACACTGCAGAAAACGTGGGGTAAAAAAGCAACTAAAAAAGGCTGGCATTTCAAAATCTGCCTCAAAATTCCTGAAGAAATTTTGAGGCAGATTTTTTCTGCCTGACTAAAAATGCTGTGTAAACTACCCCTAATGCATTCCAATATTCAGTAAACCATCAGAAAAAATTGTTACTAAAGATCTTTGGCAATTTTCTTACCCGATTGTACAAAAAGTATGTTGTCAGCAACTGATTTTTCTCATCCTAAAAATAGAAACATATTGAAAATTTTAATAAAATATAATATTTTTAGCAAAGTGACATAGTTGGAGTGTGGCATAAATGATGCCCAAATATACAAGAATCATGGTTCTAGCTAAATATAGAACAGGAAGATGGTGATATAACTCGCAGTTATCATGGAGCAGTTCCATATTACTCAGGACTTCATATTTAATGTCCTGTATTAGATTCAGTTGGGAAAATATCTAGAAGATCTCTGGGAAATATCAATGAGGCAGGTTTTAGATAGCTGTAAAATAGAACTATAGTGATCCAAGTTCGGTTCAGTAGAACTACATGCGCCATGGAAATAGTACGTGCTCGGCTGTTTCCGGAAAACTCGGACACCTCGTCAGCCAGTGGCCAGACCCCAGTAACAGAGGCAGAAGGTAGGAGGAAGGTCAGGGGGCCCCAGTTTTGAGATAACTGTGGGTCCCAGGGGGACACGCATCTTTTGGACACATGGCATATTCTATGAATATGCCATAAATGTCTGTGATTGAAATCCCTAGTGGACAATTTGGCATCAAGGAAGTTCCAGGTGACCCACAATAAGCTAATTTATTAGGGAAAAGTTACAATTCATACAACATTATATTGTTAAAGGTCAGTTACAATATATAGTATTTTGCACTATTATTAGTATTAGGCTCTGTGCACAATGGCACCATGGCCCCTGTTTTCATAGAATCCATGACTGGTTGATGGATCTGTTATAATTTGATCCATTTGACAGATTTGTCATGATCTATTAGGATCCCTTTTTGATATGAATACACTAATAATATCTATTGGGTAACAGTAAAACATCTATACTTACCACTGAGAGAATAGCATAAATACTTATATCTATATAAACATTGGTGACATTTCTCCAGTTCTGAACAGGTCTCACTCTGGCTTCATACCCATTCAAGAGGGAGTGTAACAGACGCACTTCAGTTGAATTTGATTTTGATCCTTGAGTTCCTTAATCAAAAACAGGAAAATATGATATATTATACATTTTACTTAGACAAATACAACAATTGTGCCAATGTTTTCATGTATGTATAAGATTCGTATGTAATCCGTATTAGTCAATATCCTTAATTATGATAAGATTTGCATAACAGAAATCATCAATTCTTATTTTTACACTGAACATGGCATTTTTAAAAGGCTGGTAAAAAATGATATAAAATGCTAATGACATAAAAATGTGTTGTCCAGAATTAGGAAAAAAGGCTTTGCTTTTTACCCTGAAATAGCGCCATACTTGTTCCTTGGCTGTGTCTGATATTGTATGTCAGTCCCATTTAAGTGAACACAGCAGCGATATCAGGCCCAGTCCATGGGCAGACATGGTGATGTTTCTCCGAAAAAAAATCAAAATCCTTTTTTAATACTTTTCCATTCAAAGTATTGTCCGAGGCATCCAAATAATCTTATGTTAATTGTCAAACGATCTATCACTTGGTAACGTAAAATACTCAGATGCATCTGTCAGGTACTCACGAGCCACAGACTAAAAAATGTAGTAACAGTAAAGGCTGACAAAGTAACAATATCAGTCTGTTGCTAAAGAGCATCTAAAAAATTTACGTCATGTGGTGAATCTGAGAGAAATGTTTCCTATCAGCGTATCATTCATAGTTATGTCAAATATATTTTTCAAGTTATTGCCAATGTTTGTTCCAAGCCCTAGGTTTGGAGAAGAATTACTCAAGATCTGCAATCTAAAAAATTAAATGGAGTAGATTTATCACAACTAGTGGGAGACTAAAAAGGGAGTAGTTGCTCATAGCAACCAATCAGATTGCTCTTTTGACTTTTAAAGGGGCCTCTGAAAAATTGGGATCTGGAACCTTATTGGTTGCACCAGTTTTGGTCAATCTCTGCGAATGAGTCTATTATGAGAGAAACTTCAATGCACTCACCTGAACAGAGAAGAATGAGGAAGAAGATGTTTTTCTGGATCCAGTTTACAGACATCAAATTTAATCTTTCAAAATCCATCTTTGTTTCTTCTATTAATTATATCCAATACAATAAACTTTTAGTATGAGCTAAAATTCCTATTCTCATATAAAATATAAATGTTGTGCTCTACCTATCAGCCATATAAATCTAAAGGGCACAAAAAATATATGTTGTAAATCTCATGTCTCAGTCAGTTAGAGAAGACGTTGTATCCTGAACCGAGAGACAATGAGTATTGTCATTTTGGTGTTTTCAGCCCTCCTACCACTTTTAAGATGGTACTGATGTTCTCCAATCCTCTTTGAGATTTAGACCTAGTATTTAAGTAGATATTGCTGTGTGAAGTAATGGATTCTAGACCATTAGCCAATTTGTGGTTAATTTTCTACTATTTTTCTGAGCACTTGGAGTGCATAGACTTACTAATCAAAGGAATAGTAACATGGGTTTATATTCGACCGGGGATTACTGGGAGATTAGATTTTAAAAGCATAAAACCATTCAATGTGGATTGTATAACAGCACAGAACATATAAAGCAATCGGAAGTACGGTATCAGTCAATAACGAACTTGTATAACCAGCGGCGTAACAGGGAAAGACTGGGCCCCATAGCAAGCTCTTGACTGGGGCCCCCCCCAGGTGCCACACGCAGCCCCCTTTATAGATAGTGTCCCCTGTAGATTGTGCCATACAGCCCCCCTGTAGACAGTGCTATACAGCCCCGTCTGTAGACAGTGTCACACCCCACTTGTAGTTAGCGCCCCCACCTCCCCCTTGTAGATAGTGCCATACAGCCCCCTGTAGATATCGCCATAAAGCCCACCTGTATATAGCACTATAGAGCTCCTCTCCCTTGTATATAGAGCCACACAGACCCCCCTTTATAGATAGTGCCACACAGCCCCCCCTTATTAGATTGTGCCACACACAGACCCCTGTAGATTGCACCACACACAGTCCCCGGTAAATAGAGCCACAGCCCTCCCCCTTGTAAATAGTGCCATACAGCCCCCCTAGTAGATAGTGCCACACAGGCCCCCGTAAGTAGTGTCACACAGCCCCTTGTATATAGTGCCACACTACTCCCCCATGTGTAAAGTGCCACACAGCTCCCCCTTGTGTATTGTGCCACACAGCCCTCCCTTGTATATAGTGCCACACAGCCCTCCCTTGTATATAGTGCCACACAGCCCCCCAAGTATTTCAAGTCAATGGCGCATCCAAAAAAGTTGTATCAGCCAGAGGGATGTCCATCAAACATGGAAAGGTGGGTTTGGAGTTAGGACTATGTGACCCTTCAGGATAGTGGCACTGCCCCATGACCCTTTAATGAGTAATTAGCATATAATGTGGGCCATTTTAAAAGTTGATTTCAAAGATTTTTCTGCATCTGAAAAAAACATACATTTGGAAATAATGTCAGGTCATGTATTACCGCATGGTGGCGGTTCAAGGGGTTAAAACGACCAGACAGGCTCCCATTAAATATACAATAATTGAAAACAATTCCATCTGCACTGCAATTTTGCTATTATAAATATATCCTATATAATTATAGCTCCAGAACCAAGCTCATACATATGTACAGTACCACAACAAAGCTCAGTATATAAATACAGCACCAGAACCACTCTCAGTACATATATACAGTACCACAACCAAGCTCATACATATATACGGCACGAGAGCCAAGCTCAATACATATATACAGCACCAGAACCAACCTCAGTACATAAATACAGCACTAGAGCCAAGCTCGGTACATATATACATTACAAGAAGCAAGGTCAGTACATATATACAATACCAGAACCAAAATCAGTACATCAATACAGCCCCAGAACGAAGCTCAGTACATATATACATCCCCAGAACAAAGCTCAGTACATATACACAGCACCAGAACCAAGCTCAATACATAAATACAGACCCAGAACCAATCTCAGTACATATATACAGCACCAGAACCAAGCTCAGTACATATATACAGTACCAGAACCAAGCTCAGTACTTAAATACAGCATCAGAACCAACATCAGTACATATATACAGCACCAGAACAAAGCTCACTACATATACACAGCCCAACAACCAAGCTCAGTACATATATACAACACCAGAACAAATACAGCTCAATCTAGTGCAATCCCTGCCATATAGGTTTGTACAGCGTAAAACTACAGCTCCCAGCATGGCCCAAACAATGGTAAGGATATGCTGGGAGATGCTGTTTCACGAAAAAAAAATCATACCACCCATCGTCTCACACAGATCATACAGTGACTACAGTACTGGTTAGAGGCAGAATAAACATTTACATTAAGTGACTTACTGGTGACGTTTCAGTTTCTAGTTCTTTTCTTCTCCCTCCGGTCCAGACCTCTATGATGGATTTCTCCCGGCCACGACCCATTTCTGCAGTTTTCTGCTCAGATGTCTTCAGCTTCTTGCTATTAAAACATTTCTGCGACCTATAAACGAAGATAAAATTCTCAACACCTCTAAATATAATGAAGTGCCATACACTGCACCTCTAACTATAATAGCTCCATACACTATGTCACTGATTATAATAGTACCATACACCGTGTCCCACACACACACACCGCACTGATCAGCTGCTCTGAATGCCTCCGGACACTGGAAGTTATGCAGTGCTCTGTGCCGGAAGCAGATGGCTCCGGTCACTGTATAGTGGAGCCATCTGCACCAACCACTACATAACTTCCGGTGCCTTGAGGCAGCCAGAACAGCCGATTGGTGCAGGGTCCAGGTGTCGGAGCCCCACTAATTATATACTGATGACCTATCTTGTGGATAGATCATCAGTAAGAAAACTGCCCCCTGCCTGGACAAGCACTTTAAGACTATGTTCACACTGGTGGAATTGTTGTGAGAGCTAAAGATAGCTAAGGGTATGCTCAAACATGTCTGAAATTGCAGAAATGTACATGACTGCGGCAAGTGCATGAATTTCTGCAAGCCTCATTCAGTTGTATATAACAGTGTAAAAACAATGGGGAGAGATAGCAATAATGTTGTAAAGTTCAGAAATCCACAAAAAGTCAAATCTGTGTAAAAGTGCGCATTTGGTTTAATAAATTTGCCACATCTCACCAGGCATGTTACACACTCTTCTCTTCCCTACATTACCTCATGGCTGGCTTACAAGTATACCAATAATATGCACCAAAAATTGGAGCACACCTTTACTAAATTTGTTACATTTCATGACTACCCTCAGTCACACTATTATGTCCAGACACATTGAAAAATTCTGATGGTGTAAACAGTGTCCAAAACACATAATATGATTAGTGCATGCCATGGCACAAAACTCTTTAAATCTCCTCCAATATATCTTTTGTCTTATTATACCTTTTTTATACCTACATATACCTATCCATCTAACCAACTCACCATTACGAACAGTCAAATTTTTTTTTTTGTTTTATGTGGGTTGTCATTATAGGGCCAAATAATAAGTAGGTATAATTCACTCCAGTATAAAAGATTTTAAAAAAGGATCTAATTGATATAACTGCTAAGAGTAGTGGAAGAGTTGTTACTACTGGGATTCAAATATTTAACCATGGACCTTACAAGGCCCTTATTTTTTTTTTATCAGAGTGTTTAATATTCTGCCAAGGGTACAAGTGTTTCTTATGGCAAGAATAATACAGCCTGTAGTTCTATTCTTTCAATCGAAAACATTAGAACCCAGACAGGAACCTGATGCACCCCATTGTAAGTCAATGGTATCTGCCAGAATTCATTGGGATATGATCAAAAACAGATTGGTCATACTGGTTATGGCTTCATTAAGAACTGAAGCCATGACATTAGTGCGAACAAAGACTAACACAGCAAAACAAGAATCTTGCCTTGAACAGGTAGGGAAAATATTTCATATATCTAAATGAAATCCTAAGAACACAATAAAACAAAAAGTAAACTAAGAGAATTCCATCCCAAGAGCGGTATAAATAATGTATATGCTATAATGTTGTTTTGTGCTCAAGAACAAAGAAACACATTTCAATTAATGCATTGTAGAAAACTGTAGAGTAAAGGTCTAAATACATTACTTTTGTAGGGATCCATTATAATGAACTTCAGCTTCTTAGAGGAAACGTTCATTTCCTTTCTGTCTCATTTTATGTTAATTGCGCAATTCTCCTAATAGAATTTTTCAGTATCCCCTCCTCTAAGAAAGAAAGAAAGCTTGTCTGAATCCATATGTAGGGTATTGTAGGTCGGCCATGTAGAAAAAAAGGATAGTTTGTGGCTAGGATCCAATACATATATGTAAGAGAATGCAAACGTCTTTAGATTTTCCAGAGTAATGAGTGTTTATTACTCATGATGGTTCATGAAAAAAAGTGACATTTTGAAACAAAATACAAGGTAGAAATTTTCATGCAATACACTAAGAAAATGGGGAAAATGCCTATAGGGTACATTTGTATAGGTAGTTAAAGGGGATGTCCGGTTTTGAAAACCTATTTTCATATACCTTTTAGACAATTCTGAGTTAAAGTGGTTTTCCAAGACTTCAAGAAATAACATAGGCTGATGGATATGTAAAAAAAAGAAACAATACTCACCTGTTAAATCTCCTGCCGCTCCAGTACCGATGCTTTGGTGGTCCCCGCCAGTATTTGTTTACTTGTTGTTCAGTGATGACTTGCTGTAAGGCCCACGCGACCGCTGTAGCCTCAACATTGACACTCCGTACAACAACACTGAGGGCAGTGATTGACTGCAGTGGTCACGTGGATGTACAGTACAACGCGTCCCAACTGCCGGAAAGTAAACTAAGAATGGCAGAGCTCTTCTCAGCATCAGCGCTGAAGCGACAGGGTATTTAACAGGGGAATATTGTCTCTTTTTTTCTTTTTTAACATATCCAGCAGTCTATTTCTTAAGTCTTAGACAACCCCTTTAATAGAGAGGTCGTCATTTATGCAGGATCTGTACCCCTTGGCCACGGTGAAAGTTGGCTACAAAGAGCGTCTTTCGCTCTTGAGCACCTGTCATGTCTTGCATTACACATTCAAACGATTGGAGCATCTTGTGCACCGGAGAACCTGTCCTGTGTAATGTTTAATTTCCTCTTTGATGGTGCTGAAGGAAAATGTAACACTTTCCACCAGGTTTTCCCATAGTTAACAGCTGAGTAGACTATCCCATTAAGTTAGGGCAAATTGTAACTACAATTAGAATGGAATGTCCCATTTTACAACAAATCTCCATGTAGAAATGGTAAAAATAACTGCATTCAATCACTCCAATGTACGGCACTGGTGATAGCATCCTTACTTAAAAGTGTTATTTATTTATGCCAGCATCTTGTGAATAAAAAAATTGTGAATTTGGCCCTACAAACTTTGGCCTATCTCAAGCCTAATGTCATACAACATGTGTTATTTATACGCTGTAATCACCAGTTCAGGGGTTCCGTCTGAGGTTTCCGTCTTGGAACCCCTCAACGGAAAGTCAGACGGAAACCACAGCTTCCGTTTGCATCACCATTGATATCAATGGTGTCACGGTGCAAGGTGTGAACCCACTGGGCCGTACCGCGTCGCGGGATGGCAGCTGGCCAAACCGGTAAGTACACAGTTTTATAGTTCAGAGAGAGTACCTGAGGCAATTGTAGGCAGTGGCGAGGCGGGCATGTCCAGGACCAGGCGGCGGGAAGTCGTCCGGTGAGGCGTAGCAGGTCAGCGTAGGCTGTAGCACAGCACAGCAAGTAGCACAGCGCGGCAATAGCACTAGGTGGCACGGAAACAGGATACGGGATACAGGAGCAAGGTACACTGGGAGGCTGGAAGACACTGGGAGACCATAAGCAAGACGAACAATGGAAAACTAACAACGCTCTGGCAAAGGGCAAGAGGGCAGAGCCCTTTTTATAGCCCAGGGCATCCTGGGCCAGATTGCAGATTTACGGCAAAAACGAGCGCACTGGCCCTTTAAGGCCGTGCACGGGCGGGCGCGCGCGCGCGCGCGCCGGAGACACTCAGAATCCGGAATTGAGTGGCGTCGCCTGACTGGGGGACGACGCTGCAGGGAGGTAAGCTGTCCATGGCCACGGCCGTCGAGGTTAACGACCGAACGACGGGCCGTGGCCATAGAGGTTACAAATGGTGACAGAAACATTGCTAATGGTTTCCGTTTGTCACCGTTCTGGCAGGTTTCCGTTTTTTCGACAGAATCAATAGCGCAGTCGATCCGGGATGCACATCCACAAATTCCACATGGTTATTCCGTTTGTAAACAGAGTCACTACACATGCCCAAAGATCATATTGGCATTGGTTAGTCAACTGTAGATTGTCAGTATGTTGCCTAGATAGTCGTAAACAAACATTCTCATTGAGCAATAGCCAAGCGCTCTTCTAGAACAAAGTGTTAGCGCTCTAGTTGGTTAGAGCAGAGTATATTGGCCGCTCCAATACTTCCACTTCATTGTATTTTAACCATTTTGTCGCTACTTTGGAGGCATGCCGGATCATTGTCCTGTTGGAAGACCCAATAATGATCAAGTTTCAACATTTTGGTTGATGTATTTATGTGTTGGTTCAGTATTTTCAGACAAACTTCTTTCCACATGATTCTGTCTTTTTTTTTAACGTGCACCTGTCCCTTTTCCAGCAGAGCTCCCCACAACATGATGTTGGCACACCCTATGCTATACAGTTGGGATGGTATTCTTTAGATTATAAGCCTCATTCTTTTTTCTCCACGTACTGTATAGCGCTGATCATTATGACCAAAAAGATACATTTTTGTTTCACAAAATACTTAATTATTTAAACAGATGCTCGCGATAGCTTTAATTGTTTGGACATTTTACCTAAGCAGGATCTGGAATTGTGGAGGTCTACAAAAAGACACTGGATGTAAATGTAGGCCCCTAATTACAGTCACAGGTGCACTCAGAAAATTATGGAAACTGGCCAATGAGAAGCTTCAAAAATTCATTACATCACTTATTTCAATGTTATTAATCTAATCAATTGAAAAACCACCTCTGATAAGAACAAAGTAGATGCCCTAATTGACATGGCAAAAATAAATGCATAGTTACATGATATGTGTGGAGTTTGAATGTCTTTAGCCAACGTGTTCGGCCTCAATTGACCATTATGTCAAGGTTGGTGGTAATAGTTCATCTTGTTGAGCCCTGATAATACAAAGGTGTTAAAATATAAGTCTCCTGTTGTAATCTCAATCTCCAAGACATTTTGGATGATGACTACAGTCTATTCTTCGAGGTAATGTAAGCTCTCATGTCTTATAATTGCAGAGTACTGTCGTAAATGTTGTGCTCAATGATTTGCCCAGATGTTTGACTAATCTACAATTTACCATAAATGCATTTAATGAGAGAACATTTCTGATGGAACAATTCAATTACAGAAGTGTAAAACCTTCAACATATAATAGTGATTTTAACACTGCCATAATTTAGAGATATGTCACAATTTAAAATACCTCTTATCCTAAAGCCCATAAACAATTATTAAATTATTCTTTATTACGTTCCTACACCAGAAATAGGAAGATGTTTTCAATCACTAAATGTAATAACAATCCGTAGTAATTCTTGTTTTTAAAAATGATGAAACCTTGTAACCATCTCAGTTCATACTACATTATGTTAGTAAATTATTATATGAAGAGGGGCCTAAGGGGGGGATATGATATATCTATATAAATATTTAAAGGGACCTATCAAAACCAATCTGATAAGTTATTCTTTTTGTGGACCCCACAGAGAACACGTGATCACTACTGGTGGTTAAAGTGCCATTTAATCTCGAAATTCAAAACCAATACTCTCTAAACTGTAAAGTCGTAGAACATGCTCCCACAGGGTTTGGTAATGGATGAAAGTTAGAATAGATATTAGAAAGGATTTGATGTCTTCCTTGAGAAACATAATATACAAGATTAACCTTTGTTTACACTACATTTGCAGTGCATGTTTGGCATATACACCGGGAAAATCACCCGACATATGCAACTGTATGCCATACAGATGCATAAGTCATTTATTGACACTCGTAAACATTGTAAAAAATACAGCACAAGTTATTTTGTGGGATCAATTTGTATTGAGAGTATAGTCCACTACTCTTTCCAATAAAGTAAAAAGAAAAGAATGCCAACAGATACCGCCAAGAGGTATGCCAAAGAGAAGTATCCAACATGGACCAATACAGTATCGACAATGTTCAGTCTAGAAAGTCCTTTGAAAGGGAGACGCGTGACAAGTCCTTCCGAGTTTCAGCTCGTCCATAGAGTGCGCTCGGAGTTGGGATGCAGAACTGCAACGGATAAGACATTTCCACAATATAGCATAATGTAGTCCATTGGACAATCTGTGATGGTATATAAACAGCGGCGAGTAGGAAAAGGGGTGGGGAAATAATGATACAGCCTTTTGATCTTAGGTATCTATTACATAGAATTCAGAGTGCAATGGCATATGGTTACAAAGCATGTGAATTTATAATATTCCAATAAATGAACAACATACTTATAACATTTGGGATTTGTAATCAATCCAGGGCTGCCAGATGCAAAGAAATTCTGAATGTTTGTGATCCTGCCAGCTGGTCAATTCCTCTAGTCTAAATATTTGGTGGATCTTATGTATCCATTGTGTTTTAGATGGTGAAGAAGTCTGTAACCAACAAAGCGGGATCAAATACTTGGCTGCTATTAGATGAGTTGTTAGATCAGACTTTGAAGGCTTGAAATCCAAGGACGGTAAAGCTAAAGCTATAAGATCAATAGTGAGCAAGATGTTAGCGTTAGAAATCTTATTAAACATATTATTTATTTCAGTCCAGAAACCCTTGACCAGCGGTTAGTGCCACCATATATGAGATAATGTTTCTTTGCAATTATGACACCTCCAACATAGCTTAGAGTTGGTCAACCCCATATGATACAGTCTTTCCATAGTTCTGTACCACCTTGTAAATAGTCTGTAGTGGTTCTCTCCTGTTCAGTAAATTTTCTATCTAGTTCAATTTCCCAAGACAGAAAGAAATGGGGAGTTGAAGAGGAACCCTCATTAAGCAGTAGGGAGTATAGCTTAGACATTCTACGTTTCGTGACAGCATTTGCAAGGAGTAATTTTTCTACATCAGTAAGTTCTCTGATTTCTTGTTGAGAGGCCAAAAACAAAGAGCAAACAAATTGTATGTGTGCTAATTGAAGGAAGTTTAGGTGACTGGGTGACACCAGACTCTGAACATTCTCACGAGAAGGCACTTGATTATCAACCAGCAAGTCCGCAATAGTGACGTTTTTGAACAGATTCCAAATATCTGTCTGTGGGTGATCTTTCTTTTTTAAAGTATACGGTGTTAAAGAAGCTGCCATAATAAGTGAAGAGGTTAAGCAGATATGCGCAGAGGTTCTATATTTTTTCCAGACTGATAGAGTACCTCTAAGTAGAGGATGTGAAATGGACCGCAAATCAGTTTGCTCAGGAAGCCATAATAGTTTCAAAAAGTCGTCACCTAGAGCAGTTTCCTCTGCTGACCTACACCATTCAAATTTGCCTGGTGATATGAGATCTAGCCATCTCTGGAGATGAATGGCCCTGTAGTACACCTCCACATCCAGTGGGCCCAATTCCCCAATTTTCTTTTTCCGCGCCAGAAACTTGTAGGACTTGTAGAAACTTGGCCTATGTTGTTTCCACAAAAAGGATGAGAAGAGACGTCTCAACATCAGGAAAAAAGTTTTGGGCGGTGGATCAGGATCAACAGTACATATTAGAGAATCGGCAAAATATATGTTTGCAAAAGATTCTTCTGCCCCATCCATGACATATTTTATGAGGAAAGTAGTGTTGATATTTTTTTGCAAACAAGGCTGAAAATTCAATTTGTAAAGATCTCTTAAGTGCCTAGGTATGTGAACGCCTAAATATTTGATGAAGTGGGAGGGCCAGGAAAAGGGTGCGTTCTCCTTCAGTGCAATTGCAGTATGAGTTGGGAGGGATATATTAAGTATTTCTGATTTATCATAATTTATTGTGAAGTTGGAGACCACCCTAAATTGAGCAAATATATATTGGACTCTCGGTAGAGCTTGGCACAGGTTAGTGACCATCAGAAGCATGTCATCTGCGAAAGGCCGCTACTAAATGAGTATGTGTCGAAATCCGTATGCCCTTAATAAGTTCATCAAACCTCAGTCTTAGCAAGAGTGTCTCCATCGTCAGAACGAAAAGGGTGGGGGATAAGGGACATCCCTGTCTAGTACCACTCATAATGGAAAAGGAGGGGACAAAATGCCATGAACCTTAATACGAGCATGCGGGGATTCACACAGTGAGAATATTGCTGTTACAAATTGTTGCAGAACGTTAAATTTAAGAAGAACAGTTTTTATAAAGTCCCACGCCACTCTATCGAATAGTTTTTCAGCGTTAGTACCCACCAAAACCAGTGGTGTACTAGAATGGTTAGCATAATATATATCATTTAGTAGTCTCATAGCGTTATGTCTACCCTCCCCCCCCCTCACGAATCCCATCTGATCCTGACCAATAAGATTAGATATAAAGTTGCTAATCCAAAGGGCTAGAAGTTTGGCCCATATTTTTAAATCTATATTCAGTAAAGAAATTGGTCTGTAGCTGGCACAAAGTTACGGGTCTTTTCCTTCCTTAGGTATCACAGTAATATGTGCTTCTAGAGATTGATTTGGAAAAGGAGTGCCATGTAGAAGTGCATTACATGTTTGTGTACGGTGAGGTAGTAGAATATCTTGAAACTTTCTATTACAGGCAATAGAGAACCCATCAGGGCCAGGGCTTTTACCTAGGGGGAAGGAAGAGAGAACTGTCTTCATCTCTGCAATGGTTATCAGTTGTAAAAGTGTTTCTGCTTCTTCTATTGAGAGACCTGGCATGACAATGGAGTCCAAAATATTCAGGATTTGTGAGTTTTTCAGCTCGGGAGTAAGGTTCGGAGTATCTACGGTGATATGTTCTCCCTTGGCATATATTTTTTGTTTGTAATATAGTAAATTCTTTGCAAATTTTTTGTTCAGTAAGTCTTTCAGTTTGCACCTCAAAGAAGTGAGCTCAGTTTGGGCGGTTTGTGCCGGTGCACATTTATGCATCATTTCAATGGCTGAGATTTGCGCTAGTAAGGAGTTTATCTCTCTACTTCGTTGCTTCTTGACCCTAGTGCCCAAGGAAACAAAGAGACCCCTCATGTACGCCTTATGCGCTTCCCATACATACGTGGTTGAAACGTCAGGGGTAGTATTAGTATCGAAATAGAATTGCAATTGTTTAGCTAGTTGTTCTGTATGTAGAGGATTATCTAATAAAGTCTCATTAAGACGCCAGTAGCATTCCCTGATGGGCAAACTGAAAAGAGACATGTTAGCGTTCACCCGGGCGTGATCCGAAAGTATGATGGGATTCATTTTTGCTGATTGTAAAACTGAAAGTAAGCTCTCATGAACAAATATATAATCCAGTCTCTGGTGTGACCCATGGGCTAAAGAATAAAAAGTCAAATCTCCGGTGGAAGGGTGAAGCGATCTCCAAGTATCTACGAGTTGAAGGCTCTGTATCTTGCGCTTAATTCTATTCAGTAAAAGAGAGTGCAGATCTATTAGTAGTAGAGGAGTCAATGAGGGAGTTCAGTGTAACATTAAAATCCCCTCCAACAATGATAGGGCCTTCTGAAAAGACATTCTAGTTATATAGCGTTCTAACAAACCATCCGTTTTGAGATCTGTTAGGAGCATAGGATAGTACATGACTCCGTTTGTTAGGGGAATTCATGCCTTTAGTCTTATAAGTAACTATATTAATGGAAGCCAAGGCTATGTGTACAATAACCTGGTATCACAGCAGTATCATCTGCAGTATCAATAGTCTCTCTATATTGATAGACAGACGTGGTATAAGATGGGGGAAGAGGGGAGACACAATAGCTGCAAAAGGCAAGAGAACTAATATACATATGGGTAGAAAGAAGCAACCAGAAGCCAAGGATCCATCTATCATAAGAAAGCATCGAATCCACAGGTTCTGGGGCAATCAAGTGAGTATGTATTAGTAAGTCAGAGGAGAAGTGAAGATGAGAAGGGGAGGAGCGGAGAAACATGAGCCCTGAACCGATACCTGGCCCAGAACCTTTATGATATTATACAGTATATGTCAAAAAAACTATAGCTATAACTATACAGTAACTGTGAGGCACAATATAATAGTATCAGTTGACTGAAAACGAAATACAGCAGTAAGAGATAATGTAATGAGAAAATACAGTGCAATATAATGCAATATAAACCAGGTCACATTATGCGGTGAGGTATTAAGCAACAAGATCATTCAGCAATTTAGTACTGAAGTAAAAGTGCTATGTTACACAATTTGCAACAGGAAAGACAAGATAATACTCAAGTAAAGTCTGTGTCTTCCTCTCTCAGTTGGGTCTTCTGAGACTCAACTTCCTCACTGTCGACCATGAGGCAATCTGCGGTAGACTTGGCAATGGAGATCTGTATGTGCTGGCATCCACGAAGAGATATCCATAGATGTGATACCCAATCTCTCCCATGCATCTTGTAAATCCTCGGGCGTATGTATGACGATCCTTTTGCTATTTTTAACCACAGCTAGACCGAAGGGGTACATCCAATTATAGGGAAGTAGCAGTTCTTTGCGTTTGAGCAGTAATGGACACATCAGGCGTCTTTTCGCCAGAGTAGATGCTGCAATATCTTGAAAAAGTTGAATCTTCACTCTCTCAAATGCGACCTCAGTGGTTTCTCTGCAGGCCTTCAGAACAGCCGCTGTGTCCACAAAGCTGAGCAGTCCACATATAACATCCCTGGTGCGGGCCAATCGGTTTTGGTATGGGTCGTAAAGCTCTATGGATCCTCTCAATTGTAATGGCGAAGGCCCGTTCTTGACCTAACAGGTCTGTGAAAATCTGTATTGCTACTGAGTGCAGTGTGTCAGCCGCAAAAGATTCAGGTATTCCCTTGAATCTGCCGTTCTTGCATCTGCTTCTGTTCTCCTGGTCTTCTAGGAGAGTAAAAGCTTTGTTGATCTGCATTTCTTGCTGCTGCACCTTGTGACTTAATGAATCATAGAAGTTGACAGATTCTGCAAATACAGTCTCTAGGTGCTCCACGCGGTTACCAATATGGTGAACATCAGTAAGATGGTAAGATGGTTTTCTTAAAAAATGCCCGGGAGATTGGGGCCTTCTCAGATCGTGAAGCGGCAGACGCAAGCTCCTGATCACTGACCTCATCCGACTTGTCCCCTGGTCTCGCGTCCAGGACAGTGCGTGGCGCCATTTTGGTCTGGCGGGCCGGGTTTTGCATCGGCTTCATTTTTAAGAATTTGTTGAGGTTAGCCTAGCCTTTTTGGGGTGATGATGTCCCTTGTTGCTCACTGGAATCGTTCTTCTCAGTTTTGACCATTTCGAAAGGTGAGCCTCTCTATTTCAGCAGTTCTGGGCCATGTGTATGAGGAGCAGAAAGACTAAGCTGTCATCACTCTCCAAGGTCAGGTTCCGCCCCCCATATTGTCAGGATTTTAACCCAGAAAACTCCTGCATCCCAGGCAGTAGCTCTTTTCATTGAGCCAGCTGGAATATTGGACAGCTCTGCTGCTGAATCTATTGCCTAGGCTCTGCTGATTTTTGTCTCTCTGGATTCTATGAATTGATTTAATTGGTTTCACCCTTTTTGCTTACTATATAAACCTGGCCCTTGCACTTCCTCTTTGCAAGACTATTGAGCTTCCTGCCCCTGGTCTAGTTTCTTACTGCCTCTCTAAATACTGTTGCTGCTTATTTGTGTACCAAACTTAAAATGTTTACTGAACACATCTCTGCCTCATGCTACAAATTGTTGCCATTTATCTGTGTACGGTACTTGAATTGTTTCCAGACCACTTCTTTGCCTCCCGCAACAAATTATTGATGCTTATCTATTTACCGAACTTGGATTGCTTCCTGACTCACACTACAAACAGTCGCTAGTTGTTTGTGTGGTTAACCTGAACTGTTACTTGACTACTTTTGCTATTATCGCCCTCTTGCATGATTGTTCCAGTCATTGACTCCGAATCTGCTACAGACCTTGACAAATACTATTTTGGCATATCCTGGGTCTTTAGAAGTCTATGGATATATTCAGCTTATATGTTGGGAGCATTTTACAGAATATATATTGGCAGGTTTCCATTCCCCTTGATTATAAAATGTATACAGATCATTTTCAGCTCCTCTGCTGTTCTCCACGAGGACAAATTAATATGTTCTACTAGAAACCATAGAAATATAAACAACTCATGGATGTTATCTGACTTGGAAGATATCATAGCATATAAGTTTGGAGTAAAGGGGAGGAAGCCTCCAGCTCACCGTTCCAGCACCCGACACCTTCGCCTCGCCCGGATCTCCGCGACGGTCCGCGGCAAACAATAGTGGATTAGGAAAGAATTTGATCCAGCGCTGCAGGTATGTGATTTAAAAAGGATCTCGGTCCCACTTTTATTTGTATCAAAAATTAAAATTCGATATCAGGTGCATTCAGGCATCAAGGCAGTATTTTGTAGGTATTCAGCGCTGAATACCTACAAAATCACATATATTGTCTGCAGAGCTCCTGTGTATAACTGGAATCTTCCACTATATGCTGGTAATATTGGTCTTTGTATAATGTTTTTAATTCAGTAATAGTATGGGGGTATTATTATGGGGGTATTATTCAGTAACAGTATGGGGGTATTATTCAGTCACTATGTGGTTATAATGTTGCGGTATTATTTAGTAACAGTATGGGGGTATTATTCAGTCACTATGTGGTTATAATGTTGCGGTATTATTTAGTAACAGTATGGGGGTATTATTCAGTCACTATGTGGAGATGGTGTGGTGGTATTATTCAGTAACTGTATGGGGGTATTATTCAGTCACTGGTTATGGTGTGGCAGTATTATTCAGTAACCGTATGGAGGTATTATTCAGTCACTTTGTGGTTATGGTGTGGCGGTATTATTTGGACCTTATATTGTGTTATTATTAGTAATATTGGTCTTATAATAGTGAGTTGTGTTCAGTAACAGTATGCAGGTAATATTTCATCTGGTGTAGTGGTATGATTTAATAACTGTATATGTATATAGATAATTTTTTGTGTGATAGGGGGACATAAGCTTTGGATCTTGCAACACTACTGGACACGCTAGAAATCAGTGATGCAGTTCTCTGCATACCTTCTGAATTGACTGCATTATTGATACAGTAAGTTACATCATCGTTTGGTTTCCGTTGATGGGTTCCGTCAAACCTTTCCGTCGGAGGAACCCATCAATGGAAAGGCAAACGGAAACCATAGCTTTAGTTTGTATTACCATTGATTTCAATGGTAATGCTTCGGTGCAAATGGTTTCCATTTGTCTCCGTTCCGTACGGTTTTTGATTTTTTGATGGGATCAATAGCGCAGTCGACCTTGAACCTTGTGGAACGGAGACAAATGGAAACCATTTGCAACTGAATCATTATGATTGAAATCAATGGTAATGTAAATAGAAAGCTAAGGTGTAATGAATCGGGGTAGGGAGATGGACAGGTGAGCCCTAATCTACCCGCAACTCAGTCCCTGCCTACTTGCACGGCCCGTCCTAAATGACGGCGTACAACTGGGCGACGGTCCCTACGCTCAGTAAGTGCAAGACAGACAACACAAGACAAGGGCACACAGAAGCAAGGGGGGTAGGGGCAGTTGCCCACGGAGACACCGTGAGCAACAGGCAGTGGAAAACTAGCCGAATCAACCCAGGGGAGTACGTAGTAGCAAAATAGAGCAGGAGAATAGTCAGGCAAGTCAGGGCAAAGTAAGTAACAGCGGTCAAACGGGTGAATAGCAGGAATCGCAGAGCCAGGAAACCAGACAATCACAGGCAAGGAGCATGCTGCAAGTGAGGGTATAAATAGACCAAGGGCGGGAGCTAGAACCGTCAGGCCAGGCTGTGATAGGTTCTCCCTCTCCTCAGCCTGCAAGCCTGAGTGGTAACCGATCGCGTCACTCTATCAGACCTTGGAGCTGATGAGGGCTGATTAACCCCGGGCGTCGACACAGAACCTGTGTCTGGCAAACCCTTTACAGTACCCCCCCCTTTTATGAGGGGCCACTGGGCCCTTCCTAGGTGGGCCTGGCTTGTTGGGGAACCGAAGATGAAACTTCCTGAGCAATATACCGGCGTGAACGTCCCGGGCGGGTACCCAAGTCCTCTTCTCAGGCCCGTATCCTCTCCAATGGACCAAGGTACTGGAGGGAGCCTTGGACCATCCTGCTGTCCACAATCTTGGCTACCTCGAATTCTACCCCATCCGGAGTAAGAACAGGGACCGGAGGTTTCCTTGATGAAGCCAAGGACTTTTGAAGAGGGAGGCATGGAACACGTTGTGTATCTGAAAAGACGGGGTTAACTCCAGCCGGAAGGAGATAGGGTTGAGGACCTCAATGATTTTGTACGGCCCTATATACCGGGGAGCAAATTTCATGAACGGAACTTTAAGGCGCAAATTTTTAGAAGACAGCCACACCAGATCCGCGATCACAAATAAGGGGTTAGTTGAACGTCTTTTATCTGCCTGAGTCTTTTGGATGTTCTGGGATGCCTCAAGGTTCTTCTGAACCTGGGCCCAGACTGTGAACGACATCTATCTTAGGATTGTTGGAACCACCAGGTGAAACGGAGGAGAACCGTGGATTAAACCCAAAATTACAGAAGAAGGGGGAGACCCCCGACGAGTTACTGACCCGGTTATTAAGGGAAAATTCGGCGAGGGGAATGAAGGAGACCCAATCATTTTGACAGTCTGAGATAAAATACCTTAAGTATTGTTCTAGCGACTGATTAGTCCTCTCAGTTTGGCCATTAGTTTCAGGATGGAAGGCCGAGGAAAAGGACAGATAAATCTCCAACTTCTTACAGAAAGCTCTCCAAAATAATGAAACAAATTGTACCCCTCTGTCAGAAACAATATTGACCGGGACCCCATGGAGACGCAGGATGTGTTTGACAAACAAGGTAGCTAACGTTTTGATATTGGGTAGTTTGTTGAGGGGTACAAAGTGGCACATCTTACTGAAGCGGTTTACTACAACCCACACCACCGACTTGCCTTGGGATGGAGGAAGATCGGTGATAAAATCCATGGAGATATGGGTCCAATGTCTCTGGGGAATGGGCAAAGAACATAGTATGCCCGCAAGTCGGGACCTGGGAGTCTTAGACCGAGCACAAATTTCACAAGCGGCGACATAGGCCTTAACGTCTTTAAGCAACCCAGGCCACCAATAGGTTCTAGAAATGAGGTGCTTGGTTCCCAGGATGCCTGGATGACCAGATAGTGCAGAGTCATGATTCTCCCTGAGCAACCTTAGCCGGAATTGCAGCGGAACAAACAGCTTGTTCTCAGGAAGGTTCTCGGGAGCAGAACCTTGATCAGCCGCAATTTCGGAGACTAAATCTGAATCCACGGAGGATATGATTATACCTGGGGGCAAAATACAAGCGGGGTCTTCCTCAAGAGGAGGGCTAGCCATGAAGCTACGCGACAGAGCATTAGCTTTAATATTTTTTGACCCAGCCCTATAGGTAACCACAAAGTATATCTCGCAAAAAACAACGCCCATCGAGCTTGTCTCGGGTTTAGCCTCCGGGCAGATTCTAGAAAAACCAGATTCTTGTGGTCAGTAAGGACCATTACCTGGTGCCTAGCCCCCTCCAGGAAGTGGCGCCACTCTTCAAATGCCCATTTAATGGCTAGGAGTTCGCGGTTGCCAACGTCATAATTTCTCTCGGTGGAGGAGAACTTCCTGGAGAAATAGGCACAGGGACGGAGATGGGTGAGAGACCTAGTACCCTGGGACAAAACAGCACCCACTCCTACCTCGGAGGCGTCAACCTCCACGATGAATGGCTCCATTTGATTAGGCTGAATCAGCACTGGGGCAGAGACAAAGCACCCTTTAAGGATCTCAAAATCCTGGACCGCCTCCGGAGGCCAGTGAAGGAGATCAGCACCTTTACGAGTGAGGTCCGTAAGAGGCTTAGCGATGACCGAGAAGTTAGCAATAAATCTCCTGTAATAATTAGCAAACCCCAGGAAACACTGTAAGGCCTTCAGGGAGGCAGGGCGGACCCATTCTGCCACAGCCTGAACCTTGGCAGGGTCCATGCGGAATTCGTTAGGAGTAAGGATTTGACCCAAAAATGGTATCTCCTGCACCCCAAACACACATTTCTGGGTTTTTGCAAAGAGTTTGTTTTTCCGAAGGGCCTGGAGCACCTTTCTGACATGCTCAATGTGGGAGGACCAGTCCTTGGAAAACACCAGTATATCATCAAGGTACACTACAGGAAATACCCCCAGATAGTCTCTTAAAATCTCATTTATAAAATTCTGGAAGACCGCGGGAGCATTGCACAACCCAAAGGGCATGACGAGATATTCGAAATGACCTTCGGGTCTATTAAATGGATCTTCCACTCATCCCCCTCTCTGATCCGGATAAGGTTATCGAACTTAGAGAACCATTGGGCCCCCTGAACCTGATTGAAGAGATCAGGAATCAAAGGAAGGGGATATTGGTTCCTTACAGTGATCTTATTTCAATTTCGGTAATCGATGCACGGCCTAAGACCACCATCCTTCTTCCCCACGAAGAAGAAGCCAGCACCTACCGGAGAAGTAGAGGGGCGAATGTAACCCTTGGCCAGGCTTTCCTGGATATAACCTCTCATGGCTTCACGTTCAGGGCAAGAGAGATTAAATATCCTACCTTTAGGGAGCCTTGCTCCTGGTACCAAATCGATTGCGCAATCGAATTTTCTGCATAAAATAACCATTGGCAAGTGGTGTGGAGTCTATACCCACTACCGGGACAGGTTTAGGCAAATCAATTAGTGGCATAGCTAGAGACATAGAAAATTCCACAGACATAATATTAGCAGCAGACCCTGAATCCACGAAGGCACTTCCGGTGGCAAACCTACCATCAAAAGAAACCTGAAAGGGAAGCAAGATTTTATTAGGCTTCATGTTTACGGGAAATAATTACAATGCTATATGGTAACATTTTTGGAAGCAACAGACCCCAGCATATCCTTATCATTGTTTAGGTCATATTGAGAGCTGTAGTTGTATATTATACAAAATATAAGTGTTTTACAGCAAAGGTTCGACTACGTAAATTGATCTCTCTGTACTGTTACCATATTTATTAACTGATCTTGGTTCTAGTGCTGTATTTATGTACTCAGCTTGGTTCTAGTGCTGTATATATGTACCAAGCTTGGTTCTGGTACTGTATATATATGTACTGAGCTTTGTTCTGGTATCGTATATATGTACTAAGCTTTGTTCTGGTATTGTATATATGTACTCAGCTTGGTTCTGGTGTTGTATTTATGTATTGAGCTTTGTTCTGGTGCTGTATTTATGTAGTGAGCTTGGTTTTGGTGCTGTATTTATTTAGTGAGCTGTATTTATTTAGTGAGCTTGGTTCTGATGCTGTATTTATGTACTGAGCTTTGTTCTGGTGCTGTATTTATTTAGTGAGCTTGGATTTGGTGCTGTATTTATGTACTGAGCTTGGTTCTGGGGCTGTATTTATCTACTGAGCATGGTTCTGGTGCAGTATTTATGTAGTGAGCTTGGTTTTGGTGCTGTATTTATGTATTGAGCTTGTTTCTGGAGCAGTATTTATGTACTGAGCTTTGTTTTGGTGCTGTATATATGTACTGAGCTTGGTTTTGATGTTGTATTTATGTACATAGCTTGGTTTTGGTGCTATATTTATGTACTGAGCTTGGTTCTGATGTTGTATTTATGTACTGAGCTTGGGTCTGGTGCTGTATATATGTACTGAGCTTCATTCTGGTGCTGTAGTTATGTAATGAGCTTGGGTCTGGTATTGTATTTATGTACTGAGCTTGGTTATGGTGCTGTATATATGTACGGAGTTTGGTTCTGATGCTGTATTTGTGTACTGAGCTTGGTTTTGGTGTTGTACTTATGTATTGAGCTTGATTTTGGAGCTGTATTTATGTATTGAGCTTGGTTCTAGTACTGTATTTATGTTATGTGCTTGGTTCTGGCATGTATTAATGTACTGACTTAGTCCTAATTCCATACTTATTTACAGTGCTTGGTTATGGTGCTCTATTTACTGAGCTTAGTGCCGGTACAGTATTTATTTACTGAGTTTAGTACTGGCACGATATTTATGTATTGTGTTTGATAATAGTACTATATTGTAATTATGCACCTGGCTTCGTTTTGGTGCTGTATTTATGGACTTCGTTCTGGTGCTGTATTTATGAACTGAGCTTGGTTCTAACGCTATATTTATGTCCTGAGCTTGGTGCTGGTACTGTATTTATTTACCGAGCTTGGTTCTGGTGCTGTATTTATATACGTGGCTTTATTCTGGTGCTGAATATATATACTGAGCTTGGTTCTGGTCCTGTATTTATGTCGTGATCTTGGTTCTGGTGCTGTATTTATGTAGTGAGCTTTGTTCTGGTGCTATATTTATGTACCGAACTTAGTTCTGGTGCTGTATTTATGTAGTGAGTTTTGTTCTGGTTCTGTATTTATGTGCTGAGCATGATTCTGGTACTGTATTTAAGTATTGAGCTTGGTTGAGTTACTGTATATATGCACTGAGCTTTGTTCTGGTGCTGTATATATGTACTTAGCTTCGTTTTGGTGCTGTCTTTATGTACTAAGCATTGTTCTGGTGCCATATTTATTTATGAGCTCAGCTTAGCTCTTGTGTTTAAAAGGTGGGAGATTTGTCCCAACTGTACACCTCTTCTCCCAGTGCAGACCATATCAGGATGCGCTCCACTGTGATGCTGGATGTGCACATACCATGTATAAAGCGATGGATGATATTAAAGTTTTACTCAGTTAGAATATGTGATTTAATAAAAGGTAGTGAGGTTTATTCGCTTACTGTGCACTTTATTTTATTGTTAGCCACTCTGTTCTGGGCCGCCATTGGGTCACGTGATTCCCATTCTAACTACCTGAATACTACAGCATCTGCTATAGAGACCGGAAGTCAGTCTCTTAAAGCAAGACTCTGAGGACCCTGATGTGTCCCATAGAGTTGCATTGAGAAACTGACCTCTGGTTTCTACAGAAAAAAAAGAAGTATCTTTTATATAATTAAAAGCTACACAATTTTACAATATACTTTTTGAATTAGTTTCAGTTTTCAAGATCTGTGTTTTCCATCAAAACTAAACAATGAAGGTTTCTATTAATTGACTGCAAGTAGACTTGTATAACTTCTGTTAATACAAAGAATAACCATTAATTACTGAAACCAGGATATTCCTTTAAGTATAGACTATAGGGAATTTAGAAGATTTCGTTTACTCAAATGGTTACACTTGTTATAGCATTGAATAGAAAGTCAAATTTAGAGAGCAGTTACATTATGTGATAGAGATTTATAATTACTACTGCAAGAATACAAATGATAGTTATATATATATATGCATACTGGTGGCCTTTACCCAGTCCCTTACTGGTCTGAGCTTTGCTTCATATACATCCAACAAGAAGTATAAAAGATGCACTGGGGTTAAGAATGACTGTTTAATGATAGTCAATTCTCGGGTTCCTCCAAACCATCAATAAAACATCAAATATATTATTAATGTAAAAAATACACACGCTGAATAAAAGTGATTCCTCATACAGACATTTACCGTGCCGCTATCTGAAATTAGTTTGATAGAACAGCAAACATTAAAGGTCGTTACTGACTTCAGACTGGAAGCGGAGTGTTAAAAACACAGAATTATTATTTTTTAAATAAATCTTTTATAGTTCATGTAACCACATCAAAGAGTTTCTATGAGACTAGATTTCCCAGTGCCACACTTGTTCGTACGCTGTGTCCGACATAGCCCATAGAAAAGAGTGACGCTGTTTCTCGAAAAAAGAAGACCCTCTTTTCTGTTTTCAGACAATTCCTTTAGCTATAACTTAAGGAATCTAATATTTGGTCAAATATTACCTGTCTTTTTCAGAAACCAAATATGCAAAGCTTCAATGCTCTATCTACCAACAGTAGCACCATGTGGAACATGTTTTAAGAGGGAAGTCAATAGACTTGCTCGTTTCTCTAATAGCATTGTTATTTATAGTGTATATATATATATATATATATATATATATAAAATAGAGTATGACTTACTGTTGATATACTTCAAATAATTGGCACCATGGTAGGGATGAGGCGTTAGAAAAGCCCCTAAAATGTCATTAAGAAGGAGCCGCAATTTATGCATCTAAAACAAGCAGAAAAACCCAATCATCTGTGTTTAAACTTCTTTGTACTATCAATAGGATATTGTTTCCGAGCTGCTGAAAATACCAAAGGTATGGCGGTAGGTGACTTTACTTTAGTGCAGCTTTTCCCAAACTGTGCATCGCAACCCGTTGGGGGTAGTGTGAAGTCATCTAGGGGGTTGTGAGGGATTCACCGATGTCCCGCTTCCTACTATGTCTGCGTTCTCAGGGAGATGCTGGAGCAAGGAGATGACGGCTCCTTGCTCCATCATCTACTATGGGGTGAGCCATGAGCGGTTAGGCGCAGACAGGCTCGATGTAGTGATGTCATCGTGCCTATCTGTGCTGAGTCCCTCATTGCATAGTCCAAAGTAGCAGAAGGATCTCCTCTACTTGTCGTAGAATCTCAGATAGGTAAGTAATTTTTTTAGAATTTTTCTAATACGCACTATGCGTGCCTTGTACTGGGTATGGGGTGGGGACACGATATGGGCTAATATACTGAATGGGTGTAGCTGTGGGGGCATTATACTGTGAGGGGGCAGCTATCGGGGCATTATACTGTGTGGGGTGGCTATAGGGGCATTATACATTGTTGGGGAAGCTATGGGGCATTATTCTGTGTGGGGGCAGCTATAAGGGCATTATACTGTGTGGGGGCAGCTATAAGGCCATTTTATTGAGTAGGGGCAGCTATAGGGTCATTACCCTATGTGGGCAGCTATAGCGGTATTATCCTGTGGGGGGAGGCACTATAGGGGCATTATCCTGTGTGGGGACATCTATAAGGGCATTACACTGTGTGTGGGTAGCTATGGGCACATTATATTGTGTGGGGGCAGCTGTGGGGGCATCATACTGTGTTGGGGCAGCTATGGTGGCATTATACTGTGGAGAAGTGCTATAGGGGCATTAAACTGTGTGGGGGCACTCGGGGGTCATTACACTGTGTGGGGGCAGCTATGGGGGCATTATACTGTGTGGGGCAGCTTTATGGGCATTATACTGTGTAGGGAGGCACTCTGGGGGCATTATACGGTGTGGGGCAGCTTTAAGGACAACTATACTGTCATCGTTGTTTTCAATGTTGAAGTGACTTATTTTTCAAATGGAGCTAAGTACCGGCATCTAACTACAAATGATTTTCACACACGTCAGAAGAAATTGGGCTAAGTTCGGTAGTGGGGCGGGTCCCAAACAAAAGTCTTGGCCACATGTGGTCCCGGCCTCAGAAAGTTTGGGAACTACTGCTTTAGTGCATTGGTGAGGAAACGGTACCTGACACACAAGAACAGATATTTGCTGCGTGACATGCCCATTGTAACCAATCAGCAATCAGTGTCGGCACCAGTGTATATAACAGAGATGAGGAATGGAGCAGGCAGAGGGGCTGCAGGAGCCGGTGGGCCATTCTGCCGATACATGATATAGTGACAAGGTTGGGCTGCATTTAGAACTGCACATATAGAGGAAAAGTGGGTGTGTATTATTACATAGTTACATAGTTACATAGTTAGTACGGCTGAAAAAAGACACATGTCCATCAAGTTCAACCAAGGGACGGGAAAAGGGAAGGAAAAATTTCTACACATAGGAGCTAATATTTTTTTGTTCTAGGAAATTATCTAACCCTTTTTTAAAGCCATCTACTGTCCCTGCTGTGACCAGCTCCTGCGGTAGGCTATTCCATAGATTCACAGTTCTCACGGTAAAGAAGCCTTGTCGCCTCTGCAGCTTGAACCTTTTTTTCTCCAGACGGAGGGAGTGCCCCCTTGTTTTTTGAGGGGGTTTTACAAGGAACAGGATTTCACCATATTTTTTGTATGTGCCATTAATATATTTCTAGGAGATAGGGAGATAAAAAATGGAATATCCGAGGGCGCAGCTGTACTGGAAATGGCTTTTATTTGTACAACAACAACAACAATGTGTTTCAAGGCCGTACCGGCCTCTTCGTCAGGTTAGGTACAAGTGTTAGGTCTATTCATGATGACTGTGCATTTATAGCTGGCCTAGGAATCAGTACCGGGTTAAGTTACAGGTCAAAGGTCAAAGGTCAATTGTGTAAGCAAGGTACGGCAGTGAGGTATAAAAATAAAAATTATTCATTTAGAAACAAAACAGTTTTTCATTCATATTAAAGGTATAGACAAAGATACAAAACAAGGATCGTAGGTTCAAAAATATGAATAAGCATTTTTTTACAGAATGATAATAATATAAAAATAATAATATTAAATAAAACAATGATTAAAAAACATTAATGACAATATGTATAAAAGTATGTATAAAAAGATCATAGATGCATTTCAAGTGGAATGTCTCCGCAGTGTGTTTATTCGTTAGTTGTAGTATGAAGTTTTTTATTATTGTTTTGTATTTTCAATTTAAAACATCGTTTATTCCAAACTGTCAGTGGTGTGTATCATCGTCCTGGTGATATGACGCTCCTAGGTATGAGTCATATTAGCAAAGTGCGGTAATGAAGTGTGTAAGTTGTTCCCTATCAGAGAGCAGACCCGTTTTACATTAATATTCAAAATTAGTGCAAAAAGATAGAATAAGCATCTCATATATAATCATGGAAAAAGTGATTTAGAAACATGTAGAAATATATGTAGAAATATATACAAAAGCCTATTAGAGATGGAGCATCTTTGAAATGTGTATTTATTCAATGGGGGTGTTTATTTTTTGTTTATATGTACTTCAAATGTTTGGTGCTTATATTTTAGAGTATCGTTCTTTCAGAGCTGTCAGTGGTGTGTATCGTTGTCATGGTGATTTGACGCTCCTGGGTATGAGTCATTCATGCAGAGAGTGCTGCTGCCGACTCAGAGAAGGGAGCCGTGCGGTTCGAGGAAGATTGATCGGAACAAGAATACACAGCAGCCACGGGTGAGAGAATTGCCTGTATTATAGCGCACAAATGTTGGTATATTCGTTTGTATATATATATATAGGATGATTCCTATATATGTTGCTCTTAGGGTTGTGAAAACGGAGTTACATAATGGTCTCTGTTACTTCATTGAGACCTGTTGGTTTTAATGTCTTGAGTTTATACATCCAGAAGATTTCTCTTCTGCAAAGAATATTATAACGGTCTCTTTGGTTTTCCTTAATGTGATCGATCGGGGTGATGGTGAAGCAGTTAAAATCACTATCATGTGCTAGTGTGCAATGTCTGGATATACTGTGGAGTAAAAATTTCTTTTTGCAGTTGGATCTATGTTTGTTTAATCGACAATGTAAGGGTTGGATTGTTCTTCCCACGTATTGAACTCCACATTTACAGTTTATGAGATAAATCACGAATTTTGACTGACAGTTTAAGTTTTCATTGATGTTAAATACTTTTCCTGTTTGTTGAGACCGGAAAGTGTGTGTTTTATCAGTAATCGATTGACAGCACAGGCACCTAGTTGTTCCGCATTTAAAGCTGCCTATTTCAGATGATTGATTCTGTTGTTGTATTTTCCGTTTAGAATTGTCTTTTATTCCTGAGAGGTTCACTCTACTTGGGGCTAGGATGTTTTTAATAGTTCTCGCTCTTCTGAAAGTAGTTATAGCTTTTGCTGGTAGAATTTTCTGAAGAAAGGGATCAGTTTGGAGTACATGCCAGTGTTTGTTGAGAATGTCTCCTATTCTTTTGTATGATGTATTGTATTGTGTAATGAAGTTAAAACCAAAGTTCATAGTTGTTTTGCTATGTTCTTGTGTGGTTATTTGGTCACTAGTAGATGGTTGTGGAAGACAGTCCTCCTGGTTGAGAATTTCAGTTTTTTTATAGGCATCAGTTAAAAGTGTCTTTGGATAGCCTTTCTCCTTAAAGCGTTTGTATAATATTCGACTCTGTTTCTTGAAATCTGTTTTAAGTGTACAGTTTTTTCTTATTCTCTTGTATTGGCTATAAGGGATGTTCTTGAGCCATTTTGGGTGGTGTCCACTGTTAAAATTCAGGTAGCTATTAGTATCCACTTTTTTAAAATGGGTACGTGTGATGAAATTATTCCCTGATGCAATTATTGATAAATCTAGAAAATCTATCTCTTTTTCTTGTATGTTGGATGTGAATGTGATACCCCAATTATTATCGTTAAGGGAGTGACAAAAATTTTTGGCACTTGTTTGGTCACCATTCCATATGATAAAGAGGTCGTCTATGTATCTTTTGTATAATAAAATGTGATCCATTGCCCAGGGGTGTTTCCAAATAAAATGATCTTCGAAAGCGCCCATAAAAATGTTGGCGTAGCTTGGTGCTACCCTAGTACCCATTGCCGTGCCCTTCACCTGGTGATATATAGTTTCGTCAAAGGAGAATACGTTGTTTTTAAGGATGAATTCCATACTTTTACAGAAAAAATGGATTTGAGGTGGTTGAAGGTCAATGTCCCTTTCCAGGGTGTTTCTAAGGTTTTTGAGACCTAGAGAGTGTTCAATGTTGCTGTACAGAGCACTTACATCTAGGGTGATGAGTAAATTGTTTTTAGAGGGTATCAGGCGGAGTTCACTAATAAGCTGAGTAGAGTCTTTTAGATAACTTGGTAAAGTTACTACATATTTTTGAAAGCACAGGTCTAGGTAGTGGGACAAGTGACAGGTGGGTGATTGCATTCCAGAAATAATTGGTCTGCCTGGGGGATTTTTGGGGTCTTTGTGGATTTTGGGTAGATGATAGTAGAATGGTAGATTGATATTTTTAGGTGTGAGGTAGTTCTTTTCATTTTTGTTTAGGATTTTATCTGTGAATGCTTGGTCTATCAACACTTTTAGACGTTTAGTAATGTCTTCAATGGGGTTAAAGTCAAGGTTGTTATAATAATTAGTGTCAGATAGGATTTTTAGTGCTTCAGAATAATAGTCAAGTGTGTTCTGGATCACTGTCCCTCCACCTTTGTCAGCAGATCTTATTACAATTAAATTGTTTTCTTTGAGGTTTTTCAGGGCTCGTTTTTCATTCGAGGTGAGGTTATTTTTATACGGAAATTTGTGTTGTTCGAGATTTTCCAAATCTCTACAAACTAAGTGATGAAAGGTGTTGATGAAATTACCCTGGTTGGCTATGGGATAAAATTTCGATGGGGGTTTTAGATTAGTATGTTTAAAAATTACCGGTGTTTCATTCTGTGAATCCACCTCAATAACTGTGTCGACGTTATTTTTGGTGTTATCAGCTTTATGGGTTGTCAGTTGGAAGTGTCTTTGGAGAGTGAGCTTTCTAGTGAAACGGTGTAGGTCAATAAATAAATTAAAACCATTTGTTCCAGTGGTTGGACAGAAAGAGAGGCCTTTGTTAAGAAGAGATATTTCTGTTGTATTTAAAATGTGGTCAGAGAGGTTAAAAATGGACATATATGGTATCGGGGAAGTTAGTGGTATTCTCTTTTTCTTTTTGCCTCCCCGGGTTCCTCTATAACGTTTTTTCGTTTTTTTGGGCGGAAAAAATCGTTTATGGTCAATTGTAGGGGATTGGAGACTGGGGTAATTTCTAAAAAAGAGGAAGAAGCATTTCCTAATGAAGCAATATTTTCTACATCAGAGGAAGAGGCTGTTTCCTCTGGAATTGCGGTACATATAGCAGGGGTTAGAAATGGAACGGACATAGTGGAACCAACTTTTGTATTATCAATCGTGGTCATGGTACTTGGGGATAAAGGTAGATCCAGAACAAATGCTCGTTCATTGACAAGTGTACTATTATCGGATTCCATGTTGTTATCAGATTCCATATTAATAACTGTATTGGTGGATAAATCATTCGATGTGTTGTGTATTGTAAAAATGGATAGGTCTAGGGAGTCAATTGGTGAGGATATGGCTGCCTGTTCCCTTATTGTGTTCGATTTTTGGATGGGGGTGGAATTTGTATTTATTTTTTGTGTTTCTAAATTAGTAACGTTCATTACCTGTTTTACCGTTTTGTTTGCTTTGATGTATTTGCTGTTTAAGAAAAGTCTATTTGATTTGTTGTGTGCCATTCTGTGGTCTTCATTTGTTTTTGATGAATGTATTGGCAATAGCCGTTGTTGGGTGTTTTTTGGGGTGTCAACTCGTTTAAGGTGGTGTTGTGGTATTGGTTTATTCCAGGTTCTAATCTGGTTTGATAGATAGTCTAATCTATCTCGGTTTAGTTTGATGGCTTTTCTCTCAATAAGGTCTTGCTCAAGTCGGAAAATTCGATTGGTAATGTTGTGATTAATGATATGAAAATCATGGTGTAAAGAAAAGGGTTTGAGTAGCTTTATAGTCGTTTCTATTTTACATGTTAATGTTTCGCACATGCATTGTCTTTTGGTGAGCAATCTACTCATCATCCCCCTTGTGCATTCCTCCATGTAGTTCTCCCAATCAGAGGAAAAGGTTATATCATCTTTAAAGGTAGATGAAAAGGGCATGCGTAAGCCCCTTGGGGATATTTTTTCGGTCAGGTAAATGGTTAAGAAAATAACATCAATGTGATGTTGCATTTCGATTTTGGAAAAGTCTTCCAGATCTTTAAATAGACCAGTCATGGAGTCCGTATCCTCATCGTTGAAGATAGGGACAGGTACATCCAAGGGTAAATTGAACAGAGTACTTGCAGTTAGCTTTTGAACCAGTTGGTCTCTGGATTCTTTCCTGTGTGCAAAATGGTCCATTTTGGAGCGTTTCCCGATGTCCTGGGGTAGTCGTGAGTGTCCGAAGAGGTAGAAGGAAACCTTCAAAGTGCTGTTCAGGAACTATTCTGCTGCTTTGTTGAGAACCTATTCAGGTCCAAATTGTGGGTCTCCAAGGAGGAGTCCACATATAATGATCACGCTATAGGGAAAAAGGAAACAAAGCGCACATAGTGCATGAGCCTGTATTAGGTGAGAACAAAAGGAAAATATATTTCTATAACTTAATCATGTCCCCCCTTAGTCATCTTTTTTCAAGGCTAAATAGGTTTAATTCTTTCAATCTTTCCTCATAACTTAAATTCTCCAAGCCCCTAATTAGTTTCGTTGCTCTTCTTTGTATTTTTTCCAACTCCAGGGCATCCTTTCTATGAACTGGAGCCCAGAACTGAACTGCATATTCTAGATGAGGCCTCACTAATGCTTTGTAAAGTGGCAATATTACATCCCTGTCCCGTGAGTCCATGCCTCTTTTAATACACGACAATATCCTGCTGGCCTTTGAAGCAGCTGATTGACACTGCATGCTGTTATTGAGTTTATGATTTACAAGAACACCCAGATCCTTCTCAACAAGTGAATCCGCCAGTGTAGCTCCCCCTAGGACATATGATGCATGCAGGTTGTTGGTACCCAGATGCATAACTTTACATTTATCTACATTAAACTTCATCTGCCAAGTGGACGCCCAAACACTTAGTTTGTTTAAATCTGCCTGCAATTCATGAACATCTTCCATAGACTGAACTATATTACATAGCTTGGTGTCATCTGCAAAAATAGAAATAGTGCTATTAAGCCCATCTTCTATATCATTAATAAATAAGTTGAATAATAGTGGTCCCAGCACTGAACCCTGGGGTACACCACTTATTACCGGGGACCATTCAGAGTAGGAATCATTGACCACAACTCTCTGGATACGGTCCTTGAGCCAATTCTCAATCCAATTACAAACTATATTTTCTAAACCTATAGTCCTTAATTTACCCATTAGACGTCTATGAGGGACAGTGTCAAATGCCTTTGCAAAGTCCAAAAACACTAAATCCACAGCGGCCCCTCTGTCTAGGCTTCTGCTCACCTCTTCATAAAAACAGATTAGGTTAGTTTGACAACTTCTGTCCTTAGTAAAACCGTGCTGGCTGTCACTTATAATGCTATTTATTGTCACATAATCCTGTATATAGTCCCTCAATAGCCCCTCAAACATTTTCCCCACGATGGATGTTAAGCTTACTGGTCTATAATTACCCGGGGAAGACCTAGAGCCCTTTTTGAAAATAGGCACCACATTTGCGCTGCGCCAGTCCCTTGGCACTATACCAGTCACTAGAGATTCTCTGAATATTATGAAAAGGGGGACAGAAATAACTGAACTAAGCTCTTTAAGAATTCTAGGGTGTAACCCATCTGGTCCCGGGGCCTTGTGCACATTTATTTTATTTAATTTAGCTTACCATATCTACATTCATCCAATTCAGTATATCAACTGATATATTAACAGCACTGGCACCGGCTACATCAGCTGCTCTTTCTTCTGTTGTATATACAGAGCTAAAGAACCCATTTAGTAACTCTGCCTTCTCTTGATCCCCTGTGATCAACACCCCATTACCATTATCTAGGGGTCCTACATGTTCAGACCTTGGCTTTTTAGCATTTATATACTTGAAGAATTTTTTGGGATTTGTTTTACTTTCCTTGGCCACCTGCCTTTCATTTTGTATTTTTGCTAATTTTATTACATTTTTACAGATTTTATTAAGCTCTTTATATTTTACAAAGGCTACAGCTGTACCCTCAGATTTGTATTTTTTAAATTCCCTTTTTTTGTCGTGTATTGCCCCTTTCACAGAAGGTGTAAGCCATGTGGGGTTTAATTTGAGTCGTTTATACTTGTTACCTATAGGAATAAATTTTGCACTATAATAACTCAAAGTAGATTTGAAAATCTCCCATTTATCATTTGTTCCATTATTTGACATTAGTTCTTCCCAGTCTATATCCTGAATTGCCGCCCTCATCCTGGGGAAATTGGCTTTCTTAAAATTAAATGTTTTTGCCCTCCCAGCCTGCGTTTGTTTTTTACAGTATAGGTAAAATGTAACTATATTATGATCACTGTTACCGAGGTTTTCACGAACATTGACATTCCCAACAAGATCTGCATTATTAGAAATTACCAGATCCAACAGAGCTTCACCTCTAGTCGGGTCTTGCACAAACTGGCCCATAAAATTTTCCTGCAACAGGTTGAGGAAATGTCTCCCCTTTGCAGTTGAAGCTGAACCATGACACCAATTAATATCCCGGAAATTAAAATCTCCCATTATCACTACAGTACCCGCCTGTGCAGCCCGCTCCATCTGTTTATATAGCTGAACTTCCATCTCCTCAGTTATATTGGGGGGTCTATAGATTACACCAAAAGTAATTTTTTCAGTGTTTACCTCCCTTTCTAGTTCCACCCACAAGGTTTCAACCTCCTCACAGTATTCACCCACTATTGTCTCTTTCAGACTCGCCTTCATATCATTTCTCACATACAGACATACACCACCACCTTTCCTATTTGTCCTGTCTTTCCCAAAAAATGTAAAACCCTGTAGATTTACAGCCCAGTCATGTGAAGAGTCCAGCCATGTTTCAGCAACACCAACTATATCTATATTTTCTTCCAGTATCATATTATAAATAAGAACATTAGGGATTGAGGAGGGAAGAGGGGCAACAGGGGGCGAATAAAATAATGAATTTCCATCCGACCGCTATCATGATGAATTTAAGGAGCTGAGGGTAATGGGCACATAATGAAACTTGTGAGCTTGTCCCATCCCTTATGTAGCAAATCATTTTATTCTATATTATATCCGTAAAAAGAATAATTCCTGGAGAGGTTCACATAATATGGTCCTGGATGCACCATATGGTCGTCACTGGGAACAAGGGCAAGATTTCTAAACTTCTACTTAGGAAATGTTTTCCTTATCCCCAGTGCTGGAGGTAATTTCTGGCTTTTAATATTAAAAATGAAAGAGGTAATGCATCTCCTGAGCACAGCACTTGCAATGCAATCACCTGAAAAGTGGAGAAAAGGGCAGAAGATGCTGCCCTGAATCCTACTAAAAGCCATTTTCATACAGACTGACAAAATTAGATAGAAGAAACTATTTTTGTTGTAGTTGAGTTCAATGTTAATTTGTTCTCTAAAAATCCTCGTTACAAATATTGCGTCAATATCGCTTGAGTCATGGCTCCAGAATCATTTTTCGAATTTGTGGTTAAAATTCTGCTATTTATAGAAATATTTTAATACTTGATGATCAAATATTTAGTCAAATAAGTCTGTGTCTGGCCCGTTATTCCTGAGAGTTTATATTTTAAAAGATCTTTGATGTGGAGTCTCCACCAGATGAACAGATAAAATATATAATTAATGAATGTGTAAGTAAATCTACAAAACTTGTTGGTTACCCACAAATGTCTTGAGACATTTATCCACTAAGGTAGATGTCACTAGTGTGATTGAATGATATCCAGAGCTCTTTTCCAGCCGCAATCCACCAGACTACAGTTACAGTGGTTACATTCTTCCACCCAGGGGACAGCGCTTCTGAAGGTATATTCATTATCAGTGAGGAGGGTCCAGTGGCTGTCATGGCTATGAAGGTGCTTCACATTATCATATTGCGCTCTAATGTAGGAGAAATTTGGCAGCAGGCAAGGACAATGAATGACAGATACTGTTATTGAGTTGGAACAGGCTAACCTGGGGTGCGGAGTCTAAGGAATCCCCTGTACTTCATCCTTAAACCACTCAAGGAGGTATTAACTTTGCTAGTAAGATTCCCAGTTCACTGTCCCCAGGATAATCCCCAATAGATAGTCTGGCTGCAAATAGCGGGTATAAATAGTATCAAGGTCAAACAGATCCGGGTCAGTAATAGGTGGCCAACGTCAGGTCCAGTAACCAGTGGGCAAGGAAGCAAGGTAAGGGTCAGACCAGAGGTCGGTACACAAATTAATTGGAACAAGGGGGGACAAGACAAAAGCTGGGTTAAACACAGGGAATCACAAGCAATCACAAGAAAAACACCAGGAAAACTCATCACAAGTGCTGAGAACCAAGCAAAGAATTCTAGGAACCATTCCTGTTTAAGGTCTCCAACCGATAACGTCAACCATTGCCAACCATTGCTACGATAAACCGCTATAAAAGTTTAGAATTTTTGTAATTGTTGATTTACAGCCATGAATTTTGACACCATGGCACTTAAAAGAATTTCCCAGAAAAGTTATTGCAAATTTGCGTGCACTCTGCAAAATGGTTTGCCACCCCTGCTCTAAAGCATAACAGCTTTCACCAAAATAATACATTTTTGCTTAATCAAACACAGTAACTGGTTTGCAAAAAAAATGTTTCTCACTAATCTACTTAAAAGTTTTTTTTAGCATAAACAGCATTTATCAACTATCCACAGGGCAGGTGATAAATGGCTGATCGCTAAGAGTACTGGGAACACTGGGAATGTGAGTCTCATGAGAACACCGGTCCCCAAGTCCACTGTGTGAATGGAGTGGTAGAGCGCATGCGTGACCGTCGCTCTATTCACTGTCTATGAGACTGACGGAGAAAGCCGAGCTCAGAGCTAATGCTGCACAATGGAATGGCTTGCAGCTACTATTATGCGACCTAAACCTCCCTGCAGGGTATTTGGTGGGGTATATTCATTTTGAATATTTTTTGTGGATTTTCAGATCTGAACTTGACTGACATTTTTTGATTGCATTTAGTATCTTGAGAATTAAAGGTAGGATTAAGAGGTAGCACACAGGTCATGCATGCTGCTTTCAAGACCAAGGACAAATATAAAATCATAAAAACAAAAAGTACATGGTTCAGCCAACCCCCCATATTTAGGAATACTCTTTAACAAAGTTTAACGCCTCATGCACACGACCGTTGTGCCATCTGGGCCGTTTTTGACGGCATCCGAGTGGCACCCATTCACTTTAGCGGGTGAATCGGGTCCGTGAAAAATGGTCCGAGTCTCCGATTCGAGGAAAGATAGAACATGTCCTATCTTTCCTCGGATCACTGACGGGACTCGGACGGCGCACACGGTCGCGTGCATGAGGCATTAGGGTTAATTTGGGCTTTCAACTGCTGACCTTTTTCATAGGTTTAAAGGTTATTGGTCCAAAGCTTTATATAATTATCCAGATTTTAATATTGTAATGTTTTCTCAATATTCCCTACAGGTCTAGAAAACATAAACTCTTAATTTATTTTGACAGTGACAATCGGTTCATGTGCTCTCTAATAACTCATCCAAGAAACCTCAAAATCCGCAGAGCAGCTACAGATATAAACAGTGCAAATATTGCAAAAAAAATATTCCGCATGCTTTCCCTTCCAATCAGGAAAAATATTCCAAAAGTAAAAAATAGATCAAAGAAAAGACTCATAGAATGTCCATATTATCAGCAGAATGAAGGGTCTGCACCCAGGGCTGGCCTTAGGATAGATGGCGCCCATGAAAAATCATCTTTCGGCACCCCACCGCATCATAAAAAAATGTCCCATAAACAAGTATAATCCCCCCACAGTATAATGCCCTATATAGTGCCCCCACACCTGTAGAATTCCCCTTTAGTGCCCCACACACAGTATAATGCCCCTTTAGTGCCCCCATACAGTATAATAATAATATTTAATAATATAATATATTATAACCCCTTCAAGGACACAGTATGTTGTCCTCTAATTGTGCCCACACAGTATTATGCCCCCTAAGTGCCATACACAATATATTGCCCCCTGTAGTGCCCCTACACAGTATAATGTCTGCTTAGTGGCCTCCACACAGTATCCTCCCCTGGCTGCCTCACACAACCCACCCCCCTTGTAGTGCCCCCCTGTAGATTGTGCCATACAGCCTCCCTGTGTCATATGACAGTGCCATAATCCCCCACCTCCTCCTTGTAGACAGTGCCATACAGCCCCCCACCTCCCTTGCAGACAGTGCCATGAAGCCCCCCACCTCCCTCTTGTAGACAGTGCCATACAGCCCCGCACCTGCCCCTTGTAGACAGTACCATACAGCCACCCCACCTCCCTCTCGTAGACAGTGCCATACAGCCCCCAAACTCCCTCTTGTAGACAGTGCCATACAGCCCCCCACCTCACCCTTGCAGACAGTGCCCCCAAACAAGAAAAAATTGTACTCACCTAGGCCACTCACAGATGCCCCCTATAGAGAGTGCCACATAACCCCTTGTAGGTAGTGCCACACAGCCCCCTTATAGATAAAACTGTAGCTCCCTGGAGCGGAATCCAACTGTGGCTGGGGATTCCGCTCCTGGACGGACCGCTTGATGTCTCTGTCCATATATGGACAGTGACATCATGGCAAATCCTGAAGTGGTAACCACGCCATTGAGAGAAGAAGGGTCTGAAACACAAGCAGGGGAAGGGAGCCAGCACAGCGCCCCTTTCCACCCGCTGGAGTAATGTGCCCTGTGAAATGGCACAGGTCACACACCCCTAAGACCGGCGCTGGCAGCACCTCTCCATTGAGCACCGTGCTCCCTTCAATGCAATTATTAACATGCTGCTCATCCATGTGGCTGTATTTGGTACTGCACCTTAGTCACAGATCAGTTTAATGATTGGCCATTAATATTACTTCCTGGAAAACCCCTTTAGGTGCAACACCCGAATAATGGTGTTTTCCACTTTTAATAAAATGGACTACTCTGTTTCTTATAAGGCTATGTTCACACAGAGTTTTTTGACGAGTTTTTTGACACGGAAACCACGCCGCAAAACTCGTCAAGAACGGCCCGAAAATGCCTCCCATTGATTTCAATGGGAGGCGGAGGCGCCTTTTTCCCGCAAGCGGTAAAACCAACTCACGGAAGAAAGAAGGTACATGCCCTATCTTCGGGCGATTACGCAATGGGAGGCAGAGAAAGCGTATTTTGCGGCGTGTGAACATAGCCTAAAAGTGATTTCATCTAAATATAATTTTTTTTCAACAGTAGCTGTTATTATAGTGCTACAATCATAAACAATAGTATTTTTTTTTTAATTCTAAGTAATCTATTAACATTAACCAATTACATTATTCAGAATAATACATAATAAGATATTTAACCCCTAGGCGCACCAGGACGCAACTGTACATCCATTTGGCCAGTGTCTTAGCGCACAGGGACGTACAGTTACTGCGTGGTTCCCGGTGCACACTGTCGGCGACAGTGTGCACCGGGAACCGGAAGGCCAGCTGTCCCTGACAGCTGACACTCCACTGTATGTCGATCAGCGGCTTATTTCCGCTGATTTCAGCAATTAACCCCTTGATTGCGGTGATCAATTGCAAACACAGCATTCAGGGGTTTCTAGCTCATCGGCAGACCTCACGATGAAATTGTGATGTTTGCAGATGGCTAGCATGGCGATCGGAGGCCAAGTAATGGCCTCCGTGTCTGCCATGTACGGATGCCTATCAGGATCAGCCTCCTGATAGACTTCCTGTCAGAGTGACAGGACGTCACTGCCGTTCGCGATGCACACTGTCGATGACAGTGTCTGTGACAGTGTCGGCGAAAGTGTGCATCGGGAACCGGGAGGTCAACTGTCCTTGACAGCTGACACTCCACTGTTGCCGATCAGCGGCTCATTGCCCTTGATTTCGGCAATTAACCCGTTACATGCGGGGCTCGATTGCGATCTCCGCATGTACAGGGTTTGTAGCACATCAGCAGCCCCCATGCAACGGCCTCTGGGTCTGCCATGTATTCAAGCCTATGAGGATCAGCCTCTGGCTGGTCTTCGTAGACCAACTGTCAGAGTGACTGTGACGTCACACTGACAGTTGGAATACGTTACACTACCTAGGTAGTGTAATGTATTCTAGCAGCGATCAGAGATGCAGGTAAAAAAAGAAAGTGTAAAAAGTAAAGAAAAAATTAAAAAAAAGTTAATAAAAATGTTTTACAAAAGTGTAAAAAGAAAATATTTTTTTTTCCTACAATAAGTCTCTTATTATAGGGAAAAAATGAAACCGTTAAAAAACAGTACACATATTTGGTATCACCGTGTTCGTAACGACCCAATCTATAAAACTATAATGTTATTTTTACCGCACGGTAAACGCCGCAAAAAAAACCAAACTAAAAACAATGCCAGAATCACTATTTTTTGGTCACCACCCCTCCTAAAATATAGAATAAAAAGTGATCAAAAAGTTGCATGTACCCGAAAATAGTACCAATAAAAACTACAACCCGTTCCGCAAAAAACACTGCTTTTTTGACTGAAAAATAAAAAAGTTACGGCTCTCAGAATATGGTGACACAGAAAATAAATTATTTTTATAAAGAAGTGATTTTATTGTGCAAACGCTGCAAAACATAAAAAAACGATATACATATGGTATCGCCGTAATCGTACCGACCCGCAGAATAAAGTAAAATTGTCATGTATAGCGCATTATGAACGCCGTAAGAAATAAAGAATTTAAAACGCCAAAATCACTGTTTTTGGCCACCAAAGCTCTAACTAAAATGTAATAAAAAGTGATAAAAAATTAGCATGTACCAAAAAATGGTACCAATAAAAACTACAGCTCGTCTTGCCAAAAATAAGCCCTCACATCGCTCAATTCATGGAAAAATAAAAACGTTATGGCGTTTGGAAGGCGGGGAGTGAAAAACTAAAATGGAAAAGCAAAAAAGGATCAGTCCTGCAAAGGTTAATTAATTTCTATTAAAAAAATTAATTATTACCACATGTGGGGTATTGTCATACTCGGGAGAGATTGCATTTCAAATTTAGGATGACTTTTTCTCCTTTATCCCTTGTGAAAATTAAAAAATTCAACATTTTAGTGGACAAAAATGTTTATATTCATTTTCACGGCCTAATTCTACTAAATTCTGCAAAAGACCTGTGTGGTATAAATGCTTACTATACCCCTAGAAAAATTCCTTGAGGGGTGTAGTTTCCCAAATGGGGTCACTTTTGGGGTGTTTCCACTATTTTGTTCCCTCCAGGGGGTTGCAATCGCGACATGGCACTAAAAACCAATCCAGCAAAATCTGCGCTCCAAAATCCAAATGCCGCTCCCTCCCTTCTGAGCGCTGCCATGGGTCCAAACAGCAGTTTATTACCACATATGGAGTATTTCCGTAATCGGCAGAAGATGCTTTACAAATGTTGGGGTGCATTTTTTTCTTTATTCCTTGTAAATATTAAAAATGTCTATGTTATTTCAGAAAAAAAAATCATTTTCACAGACTAACTCCAATAAATATAGCAAAATACCTGTGGGGTCAAAGTGCTAACTATACCCCTAGATAAATTCCTTGAGGGTCTAGTTTCCAAAATGGGGTCACTTTTGAGGAGTTTCCACTGTTTTGGCACCACAAGACCTCTTCAAACTCGACATGGTGCCTAAAATATAATCTAAAAATAAGCAGGCCCCAAAATCCACTAGGTGCTCCTTTGTTTCTGAGGCCGGTGTTTCAGTCCATTAGGACACTAGGGCCACATGTGGGATATTCCTAAAAACTGCAGGACCTGGGCAATAAATATTGAGTTGTATTTCTCTGGTAAAACCTTCTGTGTTACACTATTTTTTTTATTGCGAATGAATTTTGGCAAAAAAAAGAGAAATTTGTAAATTTCCCCTCTACATTGCTTTATTTCCTGTGAAACGTCTAAAGGGTTAAAATACTTTCTGAATGCTGTTTTGAATACTTTGAGGGGTGCAGTTTTTAAAATGGGGTGATTTATTTGGGGATTATAATATATATGGCCCTCAAAACCACTTCAGAACTGAACTGGTCCCTGTAAAAATAGCCTTTTGAAATTTTCTTGAAAATGTGAGAAATCGCTGCTAAAGTTCTAAGCCTTATAACGTCCTAGAAAAATAAAAGGATGTTCAAAAAACGATGCAAATATAATGTAGACATATGGGAAATGTGAACTAGTGACTATTTTGTGTGGTATTACTATCTGTTTTACAAGAAGATTTTCTCTAAATTTTGGTGTTTTTCACGAATAAATATTGAATTTATCGACCAAATTTTTCCACTATCATAAAGTACAATATGTCACGAGAAAACAATCTCAGAATCGCTTCGATAGGTAAAAGCATTCCGGAGTTATTACCACATAAAGTGACACATGTCAGATTTGAAAAAATCGGCTGTGCCACAAGGCCAAAACAGGCTGCGTCCTAAAGGGGTTAAGGTTCATATACACTGCCATTATTATTCTGTACTAAATAACCTCTGTCAAAAATTATTTAAAACAATTGGATTATGTTGAGTGAAAGATAACTTAGATAACCATTGGCTTACTTTATTTATTTCAAATTTTTTTATTGTGTCCTTCCAATGTATTGAATTACATGAAATACTATCTTAAAACACAAATTCACCTTTAGACAAGTTAAGAACAATAGCAAAAAAACATATTTAAAAAAACAAAAACTTGTCACTTTATAATTCTTATATACCTATTTTTCCTCCTTAGTGCTATTCCACAACTGGGTGACTCTGCGACTGGTGTACAGAATACTGTGGTTAACTAGCAGATTCTGACTACAAACAATCACCTGTAGTCAGGTTCTATCAATTGAATGCTGGTCATACACTTCACTAGGCTGAAAACTATTCCTCCTGATTCCCCCATGCTATGAAGATTTATTAAGAAATTTACCAGCACAGAATTTTTAGGCCTCTTAATAAAAAAAAACTAAACAAAAAAAAAACAAACATATGGTGGACATTCAATTTAAAGTAGAAACAATCTGCTGTTGAGTCTAAAAGGGGTTGTATGAGATAAGAAAAAAGTTGGCAGTTTTCTTGCAGCCACTCATAGCAAGGGGCTGTGTCTGATATTGCAGTTCAGCCCCATTTCTGTAAGAAAGCACCCATGCTTTTCTAATATTATACAACCCCTTTAACTGGGATGTAGAAAGGAGTTACATCCTGGTTCACTAATAATCTGATAAACATTTAATTTATAAAATCGTACTCTAAAACTACATCTGCTGTTTACCTTGATAACTATATATAGTGATATGTCCAACAAATTGTCAAAATAACAACGTAAGTCACAATAGTCACTAGATACACCCAAAAAAGGAACTTATCAAGAACATATCCAACAATAAGCCATTCCTTAGAGGCCTCCTGATCATTATCCTTCTCCAGATGTTCTCGTACAGCCACTATCTCATTGTAGATACGTTGTAGGATCTCAGGATGCTCTTTCGTTGACTCAGTTGCAGGCGATATATTGAAACGTCCTCCACTTTCAGAATATCTCGACAATTCATCTACAAATAAATGTGCAATTGTTGAGTGGTGATGGAATGAAACAATAAGGCAAGATTCACATTAATGTTCCAGTAATTTAGGAAATTCAAAATAAAGAAAAAGGGAGAGAAAAGTAATGCAAAGAGAAATCGAAAAGTTTTATTCTTAGTTATGAGCATTAATCTTAGGGGAGTATTCATCAGTTTTCTGGCATAGAAAAGTCGCAAAAGGCCCAAACTAACGTAAACCATGGCAGAAATTTACGCCAGCTCCTAGATGTCGTAGTCTTAATTCTGTGGGGCGTAGCAAAGTATAGGCCAGTGCCGGACTCTGTACCTTCCCACCCAATCAGACTATCCCCTTCCCCACCGACAATAAAAAAAAACGAAATATGTAAACATTTCTCACCTCACGACTCCTCTTTGCTTCTCCCACTGGATCCCCTCAGTCTCCCTCAGCATGTTGCGGTTCATACAAGGTACTGACGCCGGACAGCCTCATGACGTTGTATGTGAAACAGCATTCAGGTGTCACATATAAGGCCCTGACACTGATCAGCGTCTGGACTTTTTATGAACCACAAAATGCTGAGGCAGCCTGAAGGGGCCCGGTAAGTGAAGAGGAGCAGGGTGAGGTGACCATCATTTTTTTCATGTAATGTACAGTAGCATGAGGGGGAAGGGGGAATGGATTGTGCACGGCCAGCCAAAAGATGCAACACATTTATTAAGAGATGTTCCCCTCTTAATAAATGTGTTGTGGCATATAAAACACCAGTCTTAATAAATCTCCTTCTTGGAGTTTCTAAGTTAGGAGCTATACCTTTAATAACTTTAGGACCAGCCTAAGGGGTGTGCGACCTGTGCAGTCCCTGCTGTATTAGGTACCATACAGTAGATGGCCTGGCTCCTGAGATTTGTGACCACCACAAATCTTAATATTAACAGTGTAGCAGTATTATTTAGACATTGTATAGCATTGTTTTATGATAACTTTATATGTAGACCTGTTACTTGGTCACTGTATGTTGGTATTATTGTGTGCACTGTGTGGTGGTATTTACTTAGACATAGTGAGGTAGTGATTCGTAGGCACTTTACTGTATATTATTTTTGCAGTGTTTGGTGATGGGGCACTATGCCTCAAACCCAGGTATATGTCAGAAGTCCCGGGATTGATTCATCCTATTGGTCCACATCCTCCTCAATGTCCGCCCAGTTTATTCTTTGCTTTTGCTTCAATACCAGCACCATTTTCTTTGCATTCATGCTATTCCTGAATGCTCGTGCACTGCAGCCCGAAAGGAATATCATGAACACGAAGAAAATTGTGCTGGTATTGAAGCATAACAAAGAATGAAAGGGGCGGGCATTGAGGAGGCTGTGGACCAATAGGATGACATATACCTGATTTGAGGCATCCTATTGGTCCACAGCCTCCTCAATGCCCACCCCATTCATTCTTTGCTTATGCTTCAATACCAGCACAATTTTCTTTGCGTTCCTGCTGTTCCTCAGTGCCCGCGAGCTGCCCACCCCGATGGTATCTACAGGGATGATGGGGATTACATATATACGGGGATGATGGGGATCACATTACATATCTGAGGGGCGGTCATGTGAGAAAGCAGGTAGGCAGGATAAATTAAAGGGGAAGGCGAGAACTAGTGGGGAGGTCGAATAGACAAATAGAGGGGGTGGAATAATTACTAAAGAATAGCCCTGTGTCATTACGTAAGTGAGTGTGGTATCGACACAGGGCTGTGTGTATACTAACGCTCGTGGACGAGCCTGTGCTGAAAGAAAAAAAGACACAGAGCAAAGCAGAACTTCCGCAGAGGTAGGGTGAATAGGAAGGAATGTGTTCAGATTTAATACAGAATGCATATTAGGAACTTCATTCAATATTTAATATATCATATCTTTTATAAGGATATGTATATTACAACTAACCAGTGCTAGTAGTCTCCATCTCTGGCAATGTATCAGAAGAGTTGATATTAGGCTTAAAATAACGACTCTTGTCTTTCATGCGAAGCAAGGCGGTCATATTTTCCAGAACAAGTTTCTTCATCCATTTGGGAACCTTAGACTGGATATTTTTCCTATTGACTATGCGAACTATGAAAATACTTTCTGTCAAACTGATGACAAGAAGAGACATGCAGACCAGGAAATAGACCTCTAAAAATAAAAATGTATACAACAATATGTAAATAACAAAACTGTTATCATAAGCTAGAAAACATTATAAAAAACAAAGCTCGCCTGAGACTCTGATATGTCTATTTAATGATCACTCCGGTGACTCTATTTTATCCTATGCATTTGAGAAGGGGAAATAAATAATCTCTTGTCATATATTGCTTCCAGTTCTGAAACATTTCACCTTGTTTCCAAGATCTAAACACCTGAATCTCCATCTTGGTGAAACAGGTTGCACGATGTCGAGACAAGACGTTACAGATATTGCACTTTGGTGTATAACTAATGTTCTACTGGGAGGTGGAGTGAGAACTGTTCCTTGTCATGGGATCTTCCCATCTTAGACAGTATATAACCACATGATACGCCATAAATGCCTCATCCGTGGTGTACCTACCATAGAGGCAGACCGCGTGACTGCTATGGGGTCGGTGGTGAAAGGGTGCGTGGAACCTAACAGGTCTCCTACTTTCTGACATACAGTCATAGGGGGAATTTATTAAGACTGGCGTTTCATATGTTAATTTATCTGCATTTTTCATTATATTAAGAGGCTTTAGCCATATGGACTCCAGGGAGTCAAATTTATGGCATTTATGATAATTATGATAAATTTGGTAGCCAAAACCCCTCCGTTAAGCACATCCTGCTTTTAGAAAGTGCCACAAAAGTCCAATTTTTTACTGCAAATAGCGACTTTTGTGCTGCTTGCAATATTTTCTATGCCAGAAAAGTGGCATAGAAAAGTTAATAAATTCCCCCATAGTTCTTTCCTGTAGCCACCACTAGGAGAAGCACACTGCATACACTTTCATGACTCCCATAATTCAACAGTAGCTGTTTTAATGTATATTCATTGTGTTCCCCCTAGTGGTGGCTACAGGCAGCCAGAGTTTTATCATTTAATATTATGGGGTTGTAAAGGGATTAGAATTTGGATGTGTGAAAAATGGAGCGCTAACCCCTTAGAGATATTTTACAAAATTATACCGGACGTTACCTTTGATAAAAAGTAGTATGTTTGTTGGAGCCTTGTGTGTGGGTGTGTGTGTGTGTGTGTGTGTGTGTGTGTGTGTGTGTGTGTGTGTGTGTGTGTGTGGAAGAAGGGCTAAGGGCTATCCTGAGTTTTGCTATGGAGTCCAATGACTCTATTGAGGATAACCAGCGTGATCATTTCCTGAACTACTATTGCTCTTACACGGCGAGAGCTGTGCAACCCGGTTCTCCGCTCCTGTGGATATGCCATGTGCCTAGGATGTTAAAAATCCATTTATGAAAATATAGTAATGACTGACAGACAGGAATGCAAGGGATCAAAACTATCCTAACGGTCAGTTCACAAGGCGCATTGTGATTTTGGCTTGGAAACTGCATTGAATTCAGCGCCAAGAAATGCCCCAAATTGCCCCCCATTGATTTTAATTGGAGGCAGAGGCTTTTTTCCCGGCGTGGCATGCTCTTTCTTCTAGCAATTTCCACCCTGGTTTGGAGCATTTTTTTATGCTGCGAAAGGACATTGGAAAAAAAAAATCGTCAAACAACGCTGACATTTCAAAATCTTCACCTGAATGAATTTTGAGGCAGAATTTTTCTGCCTGTCAAAAACTCCCTGTGACCTAGGCCTAAAATCTCTGGTCTAAAAAACAAATTGCTGCAGATGTTTGTCTTTGCATTTTCCAAATGTAGTTAAATAAAAACATTTTATATTTAACTTTTACAGACATTTATATACATTTTTTTAGTTGATTATATGAGACAAATTTGAAATTGTAGGGTAAATAAACATTAGATATTGTCAATACCTATTATTGGAGTTCCTTGGGCCGAGGCAGGCAAGGTGTCCGAAACTATGATGAGGAAGACTGAATAACCCAGGAGGAGGGTGATCTTGAAAGAAATCCGTTCTCCACTTTCTGGAGGGAGGTAGAATCCAATAATATCCATAAGTATAAGAAACACGCTGGGGATAATTAGATTCACAACATAGTACAGCGGATGTCTCCTGAAGATGATCTATGTAAAAACAAATTAATTGTCTAATGAGGGAATGATAGAAAAACATACACTATTCTTCTGTCAAATCTCCATGGCGTAACACGGGGCATATTTGTTTAAAAATTTCTGTACTGCCAAGCGCTGTGCCAGTATGTAATTATAATGTAGAGTGTTTTGTGTTTCCCAGGGTGGTAAGACCAATACAGCCCAGCTACCATACACATCAAGTTGTGTGCCCTGAGTGCTATGAGCCCGGGGGGCACCAGCAAACCACTCCACCTTGGGCAGGTCATTTAGATACAGGGAGACGCAAACTGAATCTTCGCTCTGGTTTAGGTCTAGCTATGACTCTGATTTGTGATTATTTAGAGGAACTTGTAAAAACAACTGTAACATATCATCTTTGGAAACGGTGGATATAATGAGAAGCCATTAGCGTCAACTCACAAAGAATTCTAGCACACCAAATTTGTCCCCCTGTTCATCCACTACTTTGTAATTGGAACTGACACTGATAAGTTCCCATGCTCCTTTATGGTAAAACTTCTCTAGATCCTTCTCCATATCTTCTGATTTTCTCCACATGGACACATTAATATGTTCAACTAGAAATCAAAGAAATACATATAGGTCATATTGAATTTCAATACCTAATTTTGCAGCGTTTCATTTGACATGAGGTACGGTATGACTTTGGATGTGCTATTGCCTTTTACATTTCTTAACTTTTAAGTGTCAAATATTTAAAATTGTTATATAGTTAAACTTTTTTTTAACCTATATTAGAACAAAAGAGATAATAGCTGCACGCTATATTTTATAGCTGCAATATATAATCAGACATAGCACTTTCACTATTTTGGTATAAATGAAAGAAGGAAAAAAAGAGAAATAATTTGCATTGATGATAGGTGCTAGCACTCTCCTTCCAGCTGGCCACTCAAATCCTTATCTGTATATTGCCAATCAGCGCTTAAGGCTCTTTTACACGGGCCAATGATCGGGCAAGCTAGCAGTCATATCAACGAGAAAACGCTTGTTCATCTGTTCGTAGTAACGATCGCTCATCCCCATACATAACCAATCATTGCTCCTTGTGAAAGAAAAAAACGAGCGCCGATCAACGAGCTGCCTTGTTGGTTGACGCTTGTTTTCATGGCCCATATCGTGCCGTGTAATAGGCATTTTATTCTATTATGCTTAGGGTATGTTCACACGGCCTATTTTCGGCCGTTTTTCAGGCTGTAAACGCCCGAAAAACTGCGCAGAAATCGGAAGCAGAACGCCTCCAAACATCTGCCCATTGACTGCAATGGAAAAAACGGCGTTCTGTTCCAATGGGCCGTTTACGGCCGCGAAAAAGAAGTGCAGGTCACTTCTTGGGACGTTTTTGGAGCTGTTTTTCATAGGCTCCAAAAACGGCTGTAAGAAAAGCTGCGAAAATCACGAGTGGCTTAAAAAAAGGTCGAAAATCAGGAGCTGTTTTGCCTTGAAAACAGCTCCGTATTTTCAGAATTTTTTACTCAGCGTGTGAAAATACCCTTACTCTACATGGAAGCACATGCAGGATTATTTGCAGGATAATTTACAGCATTGTTTTGTTTTTTTTAATTTATAAATTGGGACCCTCTCCCACCAATGACCATAGGTTACTTTGCCTGTCCCTTGTCCCAGCCCTGCCAAACAATTAACGGAAGAGGGTAGAATTGTGGCACAACAATGACCAATCTAACAAAGATTCCTTTAGATGGCACCCACTGCTAAGCTAAGTTTGCTTGTGCAAGACCAATACACCACTTCCGGACACAAACTGCAGAGGGCCCCCCATGCAAGAACAGTACATGGGCCCCTTGCTCCCGAATGCTTTAAGATAGAGCACCTCGCTTATAGGGATATTCTTATTTCAGTAAATAAATGTTATACTTTATATAATGAAAAATTATACAATTTTCCAATATGACACATTCCCACTTATTTTTTTTTCAGGTTTTGCATCAGTATTTATTACCAAAACTAGGAGTGATACCTACACTGAGAAAAAGTACAATGGAAAGATTTGCACCTATTTTGTATTTTGGACTTCAAATACGGATTCAAATTATTGAACTTAAAATACTTCCAAGTGAATGAGGCCTAATTTCTAAATCAATTCCTCACAGTTTTCAAGATCTCTGGTTGCTTTCATTCAATAATTTCTTAATTATTTACTTCCAGCCAATAAAAATCTGCCCTGATCATGTGATCATGGAAATAATAATTATATATTTTTAATATTTAATTTATAAAAAGTTAAATAAGTAGCGGTTGTCCATTATTAGAAAACCATGGCTTTTTTGTGTAGAAACAGCTCCACACCTGTCCATGGGTTGTGGCTAATATTGTAGCTTGGCTCCATTGAAGTGAATATGGCTGAGCTGCAATACAACACACAACCTGAAGACATGTGTGGCACTGTTTTTTTGGAAGAAAGCGGCCATATTATTCTAAACCTCGAGAACCGCTTTAAAGATCCAACTAATTTTCTTAAGAAACCATTAATATCATCTTTGAAATTCTACAGCAGTGCAGGATAAGTGCATACCATATATATATATATATATATATATACTACCATTCAAAAGTTTAGGGTCACTTAGAAATTTCCTTATTTTTGCAAGAGAAGCACAGTTTTTTTCAATGAAGATAACATTAAATTCATCTGAAATACGCTCTATACATTGTTAATGTGCTAAATGACTATTCTAGCTGTAAACGTCTGGTTTTTAATGCAATATCTACATAGGTGTATAGAGGCCCATTTCCAGCAACCATCACTCCAGTGTTCTAATGGTACATTGTGTTTGCTAACTGTGTTAGAAGGCTAATGGATGATTAGAAAACACTTGAAAACCCTTGTGCAATTATGTTAGCACCGCTGTAAACAGTTTTGCTGTTTAGAGGAGCTATAAAACTGACCTTCCTTTGAGCTAGTTGAGAATCTGGACCATTACATTTGTGGGTTCGATTAAACTCTCAAAATGGCTAGAAAAAGAGAGCTTTCATGTGAAACTCGACAGTCTATTCTTGTTCTTAGAAATAAAGGCTATTCCATGCGAGAAATTGCCAAGAAACTGAAGATTTCCTACAATGGTGTGTACTACTCCCTTCAGAGGACAGCACAAACAGGCTCTAATCGGAGTAGAAAGAGAAGTGTGAGGCCCCGCTGCACAACTGAGCAACAAGACAAGTACATTAGAGTCTCTAGTTTGAGAAATAGACGCCTCACAGGTCCTCAACTGGCAGCTTCATTAAATAGTACCCGCAAAACGCCAGTGTCAACGTCTACAGTGAAGAGGCGACTTCTGGGATGCTGGCCTTCAGGGCAGAGTGGCAAAGAAAAAGCCATATCTGAGACTGGCTAATAAAAGGAAAATATTAATATGGGCAAAAGCACACAGATATTGGACAGAGGAAGATTGGAAAGAAGTGTTATGGACAGATGAATCGAAGTTTGAGGTGTTTGGATCACACAGAAGAACATTTGTGAGACACAGAACAACTGAAAAGATGCTGGAAGAGTGCCTGACGCCATCTGTCAAGCATGGTGGAGGTAATGTGATGGTCTGGGGTTGCTTTGGTGCTGGTAAAGTGGGAGATTTGAACAAGGTAAAAGGGATTTTGAATAAGGAAGGCTATCACTCCATTTTGCAACTCCATGCCATACCCTGTGGACAGCGCTTGATTGGAGCCAATTTCATCTTACAACAGGACAATGACCCAAAGCACACCTCCAAATTATGCAAGAACTATTTAGGGAAGAAGCAGGCAGCTGGTATTCTATCTGTAATGGAGTGGCCAGCGCAGTCACCAGATCTCAACCCCATAGAGCTGTTGTGGGAGCAGCTTGACCGTATGGTACGCAAGAAGTGCCCATCAAGCCAATCCAACTTGTGGGAGGGGCTTCTGGAAGCATGGGGTGAAATTTCTCCCGATTACCTCAGCAAATTAACAGCTAGAATGCCAAAGGTCTGCAATGCTGTAATTGCTGCAAATGGAGCATTCTTTGCCGAAAGCAAAGTTTGAAGGAGAAAATTATTATTTGAAATAAAAATCATTATTTCTAACCTTGTCAATGTCTTGACTATATTTTCTAGTCATTTTGCAACTCATTTGATAAATATAAGTGTGAGTTTTCATGGAAAACACAAAATTGTCTGGGTGACCCCAAACTTTTGAACGGTAGTGTATATATATATAAAAGTAGAAATCTTGCAGCACTCCAAAATGTGAAAAATAAGTGGTTTATTCAGCCACTTGATAAAGGTCCTATTGTAGGACAGAAACGTCGCTGTTTGTTGGCTGAATAAACCACTTATTTTTCACATTTCGGAGTGCTGCAAGATTTCTACTTTTATATACTGCCTTGTCCTTGGATCTGGACGACTTGCTTGGCACCTACACATTTGTTTCTAGTGAGTGCTGCTGCTTTCTATTGCTATATATATATATATAATGCAGTAAGTAACTGATGTAACATTTTGTTGTTTATACATTTCATAAATAATGTTCTAATTTGTCATCTGCAACTTTTTTTCACAAATATCCAAGTCCCGTGTGCCCACTAAGGGTAACATTAGCGCTGCAATCATTTCGAGGAATGTAATATTACTTACTTGTGTGAAGCTGGCTTTGAAAGCTCAAAGTACAATTGTGCTCATCAAAAGGGAAAAAGTAGATGTAAAACATACACATAGATGACATTCTGATTGGCTTTTGGTAGTTTACTAGTCCTGTGTGGTTAATGTAGATAAAATTATTTTCTGAGGGTTTTTCTGACTCCACACTGTGGGAAGAGAAGTTTCATTATTAGTATGACTTTCATTGGAAATTCACTTGGAGAATCATACTAAAGCCGTGGCTATACTAGGTGGTTGTGTACATTTTCCCCATGGATTGCGCCGAGAATTATTACCATGTGTTGCATAGTCTTCTAGATCCTAGGTTCTCAACCTGCAATATGTGTAACCTAGGGGGTTCATGCCATGTCTCTAGGGGGCACTCACATTGTGCTAATGCTGTGGTTTGAACAGGCGGCACAGTGTATGATCATAGCCTTGGGAGTCCTTTGATGTAATTTGTTTAAACACTGGTCTATATGGCCTGGAAAGGATGTTAGGAGGTTTACACTTGATCAAGCCTTGTTCCAGATCAGTGTGCTCAAACCTGTGGCTCTCCAGGTTTTAGGCCAGCCTACAGCTATTAGGCCATGCTGGGAGTTATAGCTATACAACAGCTGAAGAGCCATAGGTTGTAGACCAATGTTCTAATTAACCAAACTTATGTTAGGACATACATGTGCATTAACCCTTTAAGGACACAGCCAATCTTTGTTTTTTCATTTTCGTTTTTTCCACCCTGCTTTTTAAAAGCCATAACTTTTTTAAATTTTTTTGTCGACATAGCCGTATGAATGTTTGTTTTTTGTTTGGGAGAAGTTGTAGTTTTTCAAGGAACCATTTGTACCGCATAATGTACTGGAAAACGAAAAAAAAAAAAAAATGGTGAATTTGTGGGATGAAGTGGGCAAAAAACAGCGATTACGCCATTTTTTGTGGGGTTTTATTTTTACGCAGGTGGGAAAAACGACATGTTTACCTTATTCTACTGGTTGATACGATTACGGCAATACCAAATGTATATTTTTTTAATGTATTATCACTTTATAAAAAAAAATTATTTTGTGTCATCATATTCTGAGAGCCATAACTTTTTTTTATTTTTCCATCGATTGAGCAATGTGAGGACTTATTTTTTGCGGTCAGAGATGTAGTTTTTATTATTACCATTTTGGTGCATGCGACTTTTTGATCACTAGAGCTAAAGTGACCAAAAAACAGCAATATGGGTGTTTTATATATATATATATTTTACAGAGTTCACCGAGTGGGTTAAATAACGCTAGATTGTAATAGTTTGGACTTTAAGGCTGGGTTCACACGTGGCGGAATTTCACTTAAATTCCGCTGCGGACACTCCGCAGCGTTAATCCGCAGCGGAGCCGTTTGTCCATTGACTTACACTTTAATTTAGCAGTGTTCGTTTAGACGAGGCGTAAAATTCCGCTGCGGAGCATAGGCTGCGGAGCGGAATTTGGTGTCCGCAGCATGCTCTGTCTGTTGCGGAGCAGTGGCGGACTCATGGCGGAATTTCTCCATTGACTTCAATGGAGATTCTAATTTCCGCAATGAAGTCCGCAGCTGTCATGCACATGTTATGTGTGCTGCGGATCCGTCTTGCTTTTTTAACTTGACATTTCTTCATTCTGGCTGGACCTATGTATTTCTAGGTCTACAGCCAGACTGAGGAAGTCAATGGGGCTCCCGTAATGACGGGAGCGTTGCTAGGAGACGTCAGTAAATAGTCACTGTCCAGGGTGCTGAAAGAGTTAAGCGATCGGCAGTAACTGTTTCTGCACCCTGGACAGTGACTACCGATCACAATATACAGCAACCTGTAAAAAAATATAAGTTCATACTTACCGAGAACTCCCTGCTTCTGTCTCCAGTCCGGCTTCCCAGGATGACGTTTCAGTCTAAGTGACGGCTGCAGCCAATCACAGGCCAATAACAGGCTGCAGCGGTCACATGGACTGCCGCGTCATCCAGGGAGGTCGGGCTGGATGCCGAAAGAGGGACGCGTCACCAAGACAACGGCCGGTAAGTATGAAATTCGTTTACTTTCACTAGGGAAAGTGCTGTCCCTTCTCTCTATCCTGCACTGATAGGGAGAAGGGAAGCACTTTTCCCGCAGTCCGCAGCAGCTAGTCCGCATCAATTTACTGCACATTTTGTGCAGATCCGCAGCAGAATCTGCAACGCAGATTCTGTGCGGCATTGATGCGGACAGTTGCGGAGGAAATCCGCCACGTGTGGTCATGCCCTTACGGACGTGGTGGTACCAATACTTTTTTTTGGAACATTAAGAAAAATCTTTATTTACTGTTTTTTTTTACTTTATTTGTCCCCCTGGGGGACTTGAACCAGCGACGGTTGGATCGCTCGCATAGTTCAGGTTCACCACAGAGGGGATACAGAAAACATATGTTACTAACTACTGATGAGCAGACACGTAACTGTCACACATATAAGTCACAGGGCTGTGCTGCGACCTCCTTCATTATAACTGTATAAGGGTATGTTCACACGATAGCTGGCTTTTATGTCTGAAATTACAGACTGTTTTCAGGAGAAAACAGCTGCGTCGTTTCAGACGTAAATGCTCCTCCTCGCATTTTGCGAGGCGTTATTGACGCCCGTAATCTTGAGCTGCTCTTCATTGAATTCAATGAAAAACGGCTCAAATTACGTTTCAAAGAAGTGTCCTGCACTTCTTTGACGAGGCAGTCATTTTACACGTCGTCGTTTGACAACTGTCAAATGACGACGCGTAAATGACAGGTCGTCGGCACAGTACGTCGGCAAACCCATTCAAATGAATGGGCAGATGTTTGCCGACGTTTTGGAGCCGTATTTTCAGACGTAAAACGAGGCATAATACGCCTCGTTTACGTCTGAAAATAGGTTGTGTGAACCCAGCCTGATAGTTATGTATCCGCTCATCAGTAGTTAGTGACTAGTAGTAGTTAGTAGTTTCTGTATCCCCTCTGTGGAGAACCTGTTTGGTACGTTCATAAATCACGTGAGGAGGCTGACTCTTATTTACATTAACTGCTGTTGATTTTAACAGGTCCGAGTGAGGTCACATGACCCAATTGAAGAGAAGAATTCAGAAAGGAATAGCTAAATAAGGTAATACTCGCTGAGTATATATATATATATTGGGATGGATAGGTACCTAATGATAGAAAAAAAAACACCAGAGTGCTTCTTTAAGACTTACTTAAGTAACTTATGTATACTGTATAATATACATAAGCTTATGTAGCAGAATATTACAAATAAAACTCACTAGTGGATCCCAATGGTCACTCTCTATTGAAGCCTTTGGAAGATACGGAAACAGTCGCTTCAATCAGTTAGTTCCCAAAAATAAAAAATCAAACAAATACAAAATAAAACGAAAATCTCTAAAAATAAATGTTTTTTTGTTTTTTTTTGAAGCACTAAGGTTTTTTAAGGCCTCCTTCACACACAGAAAATTTCTGACAATTTAAACTGCACCATAAAATGCTTCTAAAAACGCTAGTTTTTAAAAAAAAATGTAATATGCGTTTTTTATGGCGTTTTTAGTGGCGTTTTTCCATTTAGTGTCATTTTGTAAATGTATGTTTTCAGAAGTTTTTGAAGTCCTATAAAAAAGCCTATGGTAACAACGATTGAAAAAAAAAAACACCCCACCCAGAGCATGTTGCATTTTGAAAAAAACGCCACTGACCACAAAAATGTCTCAAAAAATCCACAAAACAAAACGCAGTTGTTGTAGTGCATTTTATATTTTACTATAGACTTTAATGTAACATCTGGCCGCACTATAAAATGCCACAAAAAAAGCCATTAAAAACACTACGAAAATGCAGCAAAACACTGTGTCTGAAGATTTCAACCTAAAATATAAGGGTATGTTCACACGGCCAAATTTCAGACGTATACGAGGCGTATTTTGCCTCGTTTTACGTCTGGAAATACGTCTCAAATACGTCGTCAAACATCTGCCCATTACTTTCTATGGGTATAACGCTGTATTGTCCACACGACGCGTAATTTTACGCGTCGTACGGCAATTACGACGCGTAAAATTACGCCTCGTAAAAAGAAGTGCAGGACACTTCTTTGGACGTTTTTGGAGCTGTTTTCTCATAGACTCCAATGAAAACAGCTCCAAAAACGGACGTAAAAAACGCCGCGAAAAATGCGAGTTGGTAAAAAAACGTCTGAAAAGCAGGGTCTGTTTTCCCTTGAAAACAGCTCTGGATTTTCAGACGTTTTTGTTGACTACGTGTGAACATACCCTAAAATTGTAAAATATATTATTAAAAGAGAAATTAAGTAGAAGAAAATAAGTAGTAGCAAAAATTTGGTAATTATGTCTTTTTTACTTTATCTTTTTCTAGTTTTTATTGGCATTTTCTATTAATTTGTGGCAGCAATTCCTGCAAATGTGACGCAGACATATTTTCTTTATACTCACAATTCATTGATATGTACGTCTGGGACCCAAACATTCTCAGAGGGAAGAGAAATTTGAGTGATGTCATATTCCAGTGGATCCCATCTTAGAAAATCATCAATCCAGTACTAAAGAAAACACACTATTAACCCCTTAAGGACGCAGCCTAGTTTGGGCCTTAAGGCTCAGAGCCCATTTTTCAAATCTGACATATTTCACTTTATGTGGTAATAACGTCGGAATGCTTAAACCTATCCAAGCGATTCTGAGATTGTTTTCTCATGACACTTTGGGCTTCATGTTCGTGGTAAAATTTGGTCGATATATTCAGTCTTTATTTGTGAAAAATTGCAAAATTTAGAGAAAATTTACAAAAAATAGCATTTTTCAGAATTTAAATGCATCTGCTTGAAAAACAGACGGTTATACCACCCAAAATAGTTACTAGTTCACATTTCCCATATGTCTACTTTAGATTGGCATCGTTTTTTGAACATTATTTTATTTATCTTGGACGTTACAAGGCTTAGAACATAAACAGCAATTTCTCATATTCTTAAGAAAATTTCAAAAGCCTTTTTTTGAAGGTGCCAGTTCAGTTCTGAAGTGGATTTGAGGGGCCTATGTATTAGAAACCCCCATAAAACACCCCATTTTAAAAACTAGACCCCTCAAAGTATTCAAAACAGCATATAGAAAGTTTTTTAACCCTTCAGGCATTTCACAGGAATTAAAGCAATGTGGAAATGAAATTTGCAAATGTCATTTTTTCTGCTGAATTTCAATTTTATTCAATTTTTTTTTAGTAACAGAGAAGGTTTTACCAGAGAAACACTACTAAATATGTATTGTCCAGATTCTGCAGTTTTTAGAAATGTCCCACATGTGGCTCTAGTGCGCTCGTGGACTAAAACACAAGCCCTAGAAGCAAAGAAGCACCTAGTGCATTTTGAGGCCTCTTTTTTATTAGAATATATTTTAGGCAGCATGCCAGGTTTGAAGAGGCGTTGAGGTATCAAAACAATGGAAACCCACCAGAAGTGACCCCATTTTGGAAATTACACCCCTCAAGGAATTCATTTATGGTTTTTGTTATCATTTTGACCGCACAGTTTTTTCACAGCACCTATTTGAATTGGGCTGTGAATTGAAAAAAATTATATTTTTTCCAATAAAATGTCATTTTTTATCAAATTTTCTTATTTTCACAGGGAACAAAATACCCCATTTTGTTGCCCAATTTGTCCTTAGTGCGGCAATACCCCATTTGTGGTGATAAACTGCCGTTTGGGCCCATGGGAGGGCTCAGAAGGAAAGGAGCGCTATGTGTTTGTTGGAGTCCAGATTTTGCTGGATTGGTTTTCGGGTGCCATGTCGCATTTGCAGAGCCCCAGAGGTATCAAAGCAATGGAAACCCACCAGAAGTGACCCCATTTTGGAAACTACACCCCTCAAGGAATTCATTTATGGTTTTTGTTATCATTTTGACCGCACAGGTTTTTCACAGCACCTATTTGAATTGGGCTGTGAAATGAAAAAAATTATATTTTTTCCAATAAGATGTGATTTTTGATCAAAATTTCTTATTTTCACAGGGAACAAAATACCCCATTTTGTTGCCCAATTTGTCCTTAGTGCGGCAATACCCCATTTGTGGTGATAAACTGCCGTTTGGGCCCATGGGAGGGCTCAGAAGGAAAGGAGCGCTATGTGTTTGTTGGAGTCCAGATTTTGCTGGATTGGTTTTCGGGTGCCATGTCGCATTTGCAGAGCCCCAGAGGTATCAAAGCAATGGAAACCCACCAGAAGTGACCCCATTTTGGAAACTACACCCGTCAAGGAATTCATTTATGGTTTTTGTTATCATTTTGACCGCACAGGTTTTTCACAGCACCTATTTGAATTGGGCTGTGAAATGAAAAAAATTATATTTTTTCCAATAAGATGTCATTTTTGATCAAAATTTCTTATTTTCACAAGGAACAACATACCCCATTTTGTTGCCCAATTTGTCCTTAGTGCGGCAATACCCCATTTGTGGTGATAAACTGCCGTTTGGGCCCATGGGAGGGCTCAGAAGAAAAGGACCACCATTTGGCCTACTGGAGCTTTTCTGGTGCTAAGTCATGTATGCAGAAGCCCCTGAGGTATCAGTACAGTTGAAACCCCCGAGAAGTGACCCCATTTTAAAAACTACACCCTTAAGACATTCATCTAGAGGTGTAGTGAGCATTTTGACCCCACAGGTACTGTGTAAAAGATAATGCGCAGCAGATGGTGCAGTGTGAGATTTGCAATTTTATATATGTATATGCCATTTCAGTGTCCAATATAGTGTGCCCAGCATGCGCCACCGGAGATATACACCCCTTAAATTGTAATGTGGGTTCTCCTGGGTACGACAATACCCTACATGTGGCTGTTATCAGCTGCCTGGGCATACGGCAGGGCTCAGAAGGGAAAGATGAGGGGGGTAAGCTGTGCGGAGTGCATCAGGGTAAATTAAAAATCAAGGGATGTATGATACATTTTAAAACAATCTTTTATACAGAGCCCTGGTTTTTCGGGACACGTGTCACATTGGTATATTGTGTTCTTCCTTATCCCCCTCTTATAGCAGACTCTGCACCTCTTTTGACTCTTTCCCTTTCCACCGGTTTGGGGAACTTCTCCTGGAAAGTGTTGCCCTGGTACGATGCGTGTGGCCTCGCTTCCAGAAGTACTGGGTGCCCCCCCTTCCTGGTCCCTAAAGATTAGATCTTGAAATTCCAGGAAAGTTCCCCTCTGGCCTGCACATCGACGTAGCACATACGAATTGTACAAAGCCATCTGTATGATGTGCCCGGCCAGCTTCTTATACCACACCGCATGGCGCTGTAGGGCTTCAGGACTTGATTTGACAAGTCCATCCCTCCCATGTACCTATTGTAGTCCAGGATGCAGTCTGGTTTGGGGGTGGCCTTTCCTTCATATATCCTAAATCTGTAGGTATACCCTGATGCACTCTCGCAGCTTATACATCTTCACGCCATACCTTGCCCTCTTACCTGGCAGGTACTGGCGGAATTGAACCCTCCCTTTAAAATGTACCAGGGACTCATCAATAGAAAAACACTTCTCGGGGGTGTATGCTTGGGAAAACCGGGCACTGGAACGGTCTAATAGGGGTCTCCGTTTATACAAACGGTCAAAACTGGGGTAATCTCGGAGTGGGCACTGCTCATTATCAGTATAATGTAAGAAGCGAAGTATTGCCTCATTTATTTATTTTTTTAGGTTCCAGTTCATTTCTGAAGTTGCTTTGAGGGGCCCATATATTAGAAACCCCTATCAAACACCCCATTTTAGAAACTAGACCCCTCAAAGTATTCACAACAGCATGTAGAAAGTTTATGAACCCTTTAGGTGTTTCACAGAAATTTAGAGCAAAGTAGAGGTGAAATTTACTCTTTTTATACCATTTTTTTTATAACACAAAAGGATTTATCAGAGAAACGCAACTCAATACTTATTGCCCAGATTCTGCAGTTTAGAGAAATATCCCACATGTTGCCCTCGGGCGGTAATGGACTGAAGCACCGGCCTCCGAAGCAAAGGAGCACCTAGCGGATTTTGAGCCCTCTTTTTTATTAGGCACCATGTCCGGTTTGAAGAGGTCTTGTGGTGCCAAAACATTGGAAACCCCCCAAAAGTGACCCCAATTTGGAAACTAGACCCCTTGAGGAATCCATTGTAGTTTTCTTGGGGTGCATGCGGCTTTTTGATCAGTTTTTATTCCATTTTTAGGTGGCGTGGTGACTAATAAACAGCAATTCTACTATTGTTTTTGTATACTTTTTTTTTTACAGCGTTCACCGTGCGCTATAAATGATATATTAACTTTATTCTGCGGGGCGATACGATTACGGCGATACCAGATGTTTATAGTTTTTTTTTATGTCTTATGGCGTTTGCACAATAAAATACGTTTTGTAAAAAATCATTCACTTTTTGTGTTACCTTATTCTAAGAGCCAGAACGTTTTTATTTTTCAATCAATAAAGCCGTGCGAGGACTTATTTTTTGCGTAACGAACTGTATTTTCCATCAGTACCATTTTTAGGTACATGCGACTTTTTGATCTCTTTTTATTCCATTTTTTGGGAGGTGAAGTGACCAAACAATTGTGATTGTGGTACGGTTTATTAATATTTTTTTTTACGGCGTTCACCGTGCGGGATAAATAACAAAATAATTTTGTAGTTCAGGCCGTTACGGACGCGGCGATACCAATTATGTATAGTTTATTTGTTTGTTTATATATTTTTATTAATAATAAATGACTGATAAGGGAAAAAGGGGGACTTTTACTTTTATTACTTTTAAAACTTTTATTTTCTTATTTTTACACATCTTTTTTTAACTTTTTTTTTACTTTATTACTTTGTCCCACTAGGGGACATGAGGGCAGGAGGCTCTGATCGCTATTCTAATACACTGCACTACATGCGTAGTGCAGTGTATTAGAACTGTCAGCTACTCACTGACAGCAAGCATAGTGGGTCCTGACGTTGTCAGGACCCACTAGGCTTCCGTCTATGGCATAGCCGGACGCCATTGTTTGGTGTCCGGTTGCCATAGTCACCATCGCCGGCCGCTGTCGCGTAGCAGGCCGGCGATGGCAGCTTAACCCCTAAAAAGCCGCGATCTCTATAGAACGCGGCTTTTAAGGGGTTAATCAGCGGGGACACAGCGATCGGTCCCCGCTGTAGGAGCTGTGACAGCTGCTGAACAAGACAGCAGCGTCACAGCTCCTGTATGTGTCGGGAGGACGGCCGAAACGGCCGTTACTCCCGAGACGTACTATTACGGCATGGAGCGCGAACGATACAGCTGCCATGACGTAATAGTACGTCAAGGAGCGGGAAGGGGTTAAATAATATTTCGGTAGTTGATACCCATACTGTATATACAAGGCTCAACATAGTACATATTGTCACCATGAGGCCGGATTTACACGAGCGTGTGCGTTTTGCGTGCGCAAAAGGTACTTAACAGCTACGTGTAGCAGCAACAGATGATGCGCGGCTGCGTGATTTTCGCACAGCCGCCATCATTATGACATTCTGTTTGTATGTTTTCATTCATACTTCTTACTGCTCTTGCGCGAATCACGCACGTCACACTGAAGTCCTTCCGTGTGCTGCGCTTGATTTTCATGCACCCATTGAATTCAATGGGTGCGTGATGCGCGAACAACACAACGCACAAATATCGGACATGTCGTGAGTTTTACGCAGCGGACATTGGAGGTTTCAATGAGGTCTCAAACTTTTTTAGTCTCCTATTGAGCAGGTTTACAGGAAATTTTACTTAGGATGGAATTAGTCTAAAGGGTTTTCCTGTATCTTAATGAGTCTAAAGGCCGGTGCCATTTACTGTTGCATAGAAGTGAATGAGAGGCTACAAGACAAGCCAATCAGCTAATGAATAATTGTGAGCAACAATTTTTTTTACGCAGATGATATTTAGGAGGGTCACATGAGGGCAATGGGGAAAAAATATAGAATAAGAGTTTTACGCAAGTTTTCTGGTGCAAAAAAAGTTGCAGATATAAAATGTATGACTTTTTATTTTTCGACACTTTTTGAAACTGGAGAGAAAAGGGGTGGGGCTTGGTCGGAGGGGACTTGGGCTCCGCCAGAAGGGCAATTTATTTTTAAATAATTTATGTCAGAAAACTGGTATAAATTATAGCAAAAATCTACTGCAGCTCCTAGCTTGCGTAGTTTTCAGTCTGCCCCTGCGTGACTCCCCACCCCGATCTGAGATGTGTTGCATCTTACGCTACCGAATTTGTTATTAAGACTGGCATATGATACGCCAGTCTTTATAAATTTGCCCCAATATGTTTCTCATAGTGGTGAATATATTATTAGATCCAGGGCCGATTTTATGGCCCTGGGCAAACTTAAAAGTGGGGCCCCAAATGCTGAATTAGGGCCTGTTCACTTCTGCGTTGGGGTTCCGTTGATGGCTTTTGTCAGAACTTTCCGTCAGGGGAACCCATGAATACAAACCAAACGGAAACCAAAGCTTTCCGTTTGCATTACCGTAGATTTCAATGGTAAGGTTTCCGTTGCAAATGGTTTCCTTGGACTCCGTTCCGTAAGGTTTGTTTTTTTGGCGGAAACAATAACACAGTTGGCTGCGCTATTGATTCCGTCCAAAAGAATGGAAACCTTACAAAAAAACATTTGCAACGGAAACATTACAATTGAAATCAACGGTAATGCAAATGGAAAGCTATGGTTTCCGCTTTGTATGCGTTCATGGGTTCCCCTGACAAAAATGTGTGACGGAACCCATGAACGGAAGCCCGACGCAGATGTGAACACACCCTTACTGTATCAATAATGCAGTCAATTCAGAAGGCGGTGTGCAGAGTACCACATCACTGATTTCTAGCACGTCCAGTAGTGTTGCAAGACCCAAAACATATGTACACCCTCTCACACAAAAAAATTATGTATATACATATACAGTTATTAAATCATACCACTATACCAGGTGAAATAATACCACCATACTGTTACTGAATAATACCCCCGTACTGTTAGGCTGGGTTCACACAACCTATTTTCAGACGTAAACGAGGCGTATTATGCCTCGTTTTACGTCTGAAAATAAGGCTACAATACGTCGGCAAACATCTGCCCATTCATTTGAATGGGTTTGCCGACGCACCGTGCAGACAACCTGTCATTTACGCGTTGTCGTTTGACAGCTGTCAAACGACGACGCGTAAAAATACAGCCTCGTCAAAAGAAGTGCAGGACACTTCTTTCAGACGTAATTTGAGCTGTTCTTCATTGAACTCAATGAAGCACAGCTCAAAATTTACGGCTGTCAGAGACGCCTCGCATAATGCGAGGAGGAGCAATTACGGCTGAAACGAGGCAGCTGTTTTCTCCTGAAAATGGTCTGTCTTTTCAGACGTAAAAGCCTGCTACCGTGTGCACATACCCTTAGGGTATGTTCACATGCAAACTCATAAACGTCTGAAAATACGGAGCTGTTTTCAGAGAAAACAGCCTCTGATTTACAGGCATTTTTGAAGCTGAGAATTAAGCTTCTTTTAATTTGGAGCTTCTTTTGAGGCTTCTTTTCAGGCGTTATTTGAGGCGTTTTTCATAGTGTTCAATGAAAAACAGCTCCAAAAACGTTCCAAGAAGTGAACTGCACTTCTTTTTCGTGGCCGTTTTTTTTACGCGGCCGTTTTTTAAAACGGCCGCGACAAAATACGACCCTTCTGAACAGAATTGCAATCAATGGGCAGATGATTGGAGGCGTTCTGCTTCCGATTTTTTGGCCATTTGTCAGCCGTTTACGGCCCGAAAAACGTCCGAAAATAAGCCGTGTGAACATACCCTTACTGAATAATACTGCCACACCATAACCACATAGTGACGGAATAATAGCCCCATACTGTTACTGAATAAAAACCACTATACAAAGACCAATATTACCACCAAGTAGTGACCATATAGTGGTAGGTGCCAGTTATACACAGGAGCTCTGAAGACGATGTAAGTGATTACACCACATTTATATCTAGTGACTCACAGGTGATGTTTTCTTTTAGAGTCGTTCACTTTCCCTTTTTTCTGTATCCGGCCCAGACCACTGTGACAACTTATTCCAGCCATGTCCCTTCTCTGCAGAATTTTACACGCAGACATCTTGGTTTCTCGCTTTTCAAGCATCCTCCCCACCTATACCCTATCCCCTAAACAAAATTGTAATCCACAGTGCCCCAGATGGTAATAAAGATACCTCAGTACTCGACACAATAAAAGTGCCCCATCAGTAACCGTGCGCCCTTTGTGCCCCCACAGAAATAATGCCCTCTTTGTGCCTCCTGTAGATAACGCCACACTCAGCCCCCTGTAGTTAGCGCCACAGTTCTCCCCCCTTATATATAGTGCCACACACCCCCTCCTTAGTAGATAGTGCCACACAGCCTCTTGTATATAGTGCCACACAGCCCCACTCCCTTGTATATAGTGCCACACAGCCCCCCTCCCTTGTGTATGTATATATATATATAATGTCACACAGAGCCCCCCCTTGTATATAGTGCCACACAGCTCCCCCCAACCTAATATATATATATATATATATATATATATATATATATATATAATGCCACAGGGCCCCACTCCCTTGTATATAGTGCCACTCAGCCCCCCTCCCTTGTGTGTATATATATATATATATATATATATATATATATATATACAGTGAAGGAAATAAGTATTTGATCCCTTGCTGATTTTGTAAGTTTGCCCACTGTCAAAGACATGAACAGTCTAGAATTTTTAGGCTAGGTTAATTTTACCAGTGAGACATAGATTATATAGAAAAAAAACAGAAAATCTCATTGTCAAAATTATATATATTTATTTGCATTGTGCACAGAGAAATAAGTATTTGATCCGTTTGGCAAACAAGACTTAATACTTGGTGGCAAAACCCTTGTTGGCAAGCACAGCAGTCAGACGTTTTTTGTAGTTGATGATGAGGTTTGCACACATGTTAGATGAAATTTTGGCCCACTCCTCTTTGCAGATCATCTGTAAATCATTAAGATTTCGAGGCTGTCGCTTGGCAACTCGGATCTTCAGCTCCCTCCATAAGTTTTCGATGGGATTAAGGTCTGGAGACTGGCTAGGCCACTCCATGACCTTAATGTGCTTCTTTTTGAGCCACTCCTTTGTTGCCTTGGCTGTATGTTTCGGGTCATTGTCGTGCTGGAAGACCCAGCCACGAGCCCTTTTTAATGTCCTGGTGGAGGGAAGGAGGTTGTCACTCAGGTTTTGACGGTACATGGCTCCATCCATTCTCCCATTGATGCGGTGAAGTAGTCCTGTGCCCTTAGCAGAGAAACACCCCCAAAACATAATGTTTCCACCTCCATGCTTGACAGTGGGGACGGTGTTCTTTGGGTCATAGGCAGCATTTCTCTTCCTCCAAACACGGCGAGTTGAGTTAATGCCAAAGAGCTCAATTTTAGTCTCACAGCACCTTCTCCCAATCACTCTCAGAATCATCCAGATGTTCATTTGCAAACTTCAGACGGGCCTGTACATGTGCATTCTTGAGCAGGGGGACCTTGCGGGCACTGCAGGATTTTAATCCATTACGGCGTAATGTGTTACCAATGGTTTTCTTGGTGACTGTGGTCCCAGCTGCCTTGAGATCATTAACAAGTTTCCCCCGTGTAGTTTTCGGCTGAGCTCTCACCTTCCTCAGGATCAAGGATACCCCACGAGGTGAGATTTTGCATGAAGCCCCAGATCGATGTCGATTGACAGTCATTTTGTATGTCTTCCATTTTCTTACTATTGCACCAACAGTTGTCTCCTTCTCACCCAGCGTCTTACTTATGGTTTTGTAGCCCATTCCAGCCTTGTGCAGGTCTATGATCTTGTCCCTGACACCCTTAGAAAGCTCTTTGGTCTTGCCCATGTTGTAGAGGTTAGAGTCAGACTGATTAATTGAGTCTGTGGACAGGAGTCTTTTATACAGGTGACCATTTAAGACAGCTGTCTTTAATGCAGGCACCAAGTTGATTTGGAGCGTGTTACTGGTCTGGAGGAGGCTGAACTCTTCATGGTTGGTAGGGGATCAAATACTTATTTCTCTGTGCACAATGCAAAAAAAATATATATAATTTTGACAATGTGATTTTCTGTTTTTTTTAAAATATAATCTATCTCTCACTGGTAGAATTAACCTAGCCTAAAAATTCTAGACTGTTCATGTCTTTGACAGTGGGCAAACTTACAAAATCAGCAAGGGATCAAATACTTATTTCCTTCACTGTATATATAATGCCACACAGCTTCCCTCCCTTGTATATAGTGCCACACAGCCCCACTCCATTGTATATATACACTACCGTTCAAAAGTTTAGGGTCACTTAGAAATGTCCTTATTTTTGAAAGAAAAGCACAGTTTTTTTCAATGAAGATAACATTAAATTAATCTGAAATACACTCTATACATTGTTAATGTGGTAAATGACTATTCTAGCTGCAAACGTCTGGTTTTTAATGCAATATCTACATAGGTGTATAGAGGCCCATTTCCAGCAACCATCACTCCAGTGTTCTAATGGTACATTGTGTTTGCTAACTGTGTTAGAAGGCTAATGGATGATTAGAAAACACTTGAAAACCCTTGTGCAATTATGTTAGCACCGCTGTAAACAGTTTTGCTGTTTAGAGGAGCTATAAAACTGACCTTCCATTGAGCTAGTTGAGAATCTGGAGCATTACATTTGTGGGTTCGATTAAACTCTCCAAATAGCTAGAAAAAGAGAGCTTTCATGTGAAACTCGACAGTCTATTCTTGTTGTTAGAAATTAAGGTTATTCCATGCGAGAAATTGCCAAGAAACTGAAGATTTCCTACAACGGTGTGTACTACTCCCTTCAGAGGACAGCACAAACAGGCTCTAACCAGAGTAGAAAGAGAAGTGGGAGGCCCCGCTGCACAACTGAGCAACAAGACAAGTACATTAGAGTCTCTAGTTTGAGAAATAGACGCCTCACAGGTCCTCAACTGGCAGCTTCATTAAATAGTACTCGCAAAACGCCAGTGTCAACGTCTACAGTGAAGAGGCAACTCCGGGATGCTGGCCTTCAGGGCAGAGTGGCAAAGAAAAAGCCATATCTGAGACTGGCTAATAAAAGGAAAAGATTAATATGGGCAAAAGCACACAGACATTGGACAGAGGAAGATTGGAAAGAAGTGTTATGGACAGACGAATCGAAGTTTGAGGTGTTTGGATCACACAGAAGTACATTTGTGAGACGCAGAACAACTGAAAAGATGCTGGAACAGTGCCTGACGCCATCTGTCAAGCATGGTGGAGGTAATGTGATGGTCTGGGGTTGCTTTGGGGCTGGTAAAGTGGAAGATTTGTACAAGGTAAAAGGGATTTTGAATAAGGAAGGCTATCACTCCATTTTGCAACGCCATGCCATACCCTGTGGACAGCGCTTGATTGGAGCCAATTTCATCCTACAACAGGACAATGACCCAAAGCACACCTCCAAATTATGCAAGAACTATTTAGGGAAGAAGCAGGCAGCTGGTATTCTATCTGTAATGGAGTGGCCAGCGCAGTCACCGGATCTCAACCCCATAGAGCTGTTGTGGGAGCAGCTTGACCGTAAGGTACGCAAGAAGTGACCATCAAGCCAATCCAACTTGTGGGAGGGGCTTCTGGAAGCATGGGGTGAAATTTCTTCGGATTACCTCAGCAAATTAACAGCTAGAATGCCAAAGGTCTGCAATGCTGTAATTGCTGTCTTTGACGAAAGCAAAGTTTGAAGAAGAAAATTATTATTTCAAATAAAAATCATTATTTCTAACCTTGTCAATGTCTTGACTATATTTTCTAGTCATTTTGCAACTCATTTGATAAATATAAGTGTGAGTTTTCATGGAAAACACAAAATTGTCTGGGTGACCCCAAACTTTTGAACGGTAGTATATATATATATATATATATATATATATATATATATATATATAGTGTCACACAGGACCCCCCTTGTAAAAAGTGCCACACAGCCCCCTTGTATATAGTGCCACACAGCCCTCCTCCCTTGTATATTTATAATGCCACACAGCCCCCTCCCTTAATTATAGTGCCACACGGCCCCACAACTTTGCATATATATAGTGCCACACAGCCCCCCTTGTATATAGTGCCACACAACCCCCGCTTGTATATAGTGCCACACAACCCCCCCTTTGTATATAGTGCTACACAGCAATACCCCCTGTATATTGCCACACAGCCCCCTCCCTTGTATATAGTGCCACACAGCCCCCCCTTGTATATAGAGCCACACAGCTCCCCTTGTATATAGTGCAACACAGCCCCCCCTTTGTATATAGTGTAACATAGCGCTCCCCGTTGCATATAGTGTCACACATCGCTCCCCCCTTGTATAGGTTCACAGAGCGCTCATCCCCACCTTGTATATAGTGTCACACAGCTCTCCCCATTGTAAAGAGTGTAGCACAGCGCTACCCCCTTTGTATATAGTGTCACACAGCACTTCCCCCTTGTATATAGTGTCACACAGCTCTCCTCCCCCCTTGTATATAGTGTCACACAGCACTCTTCCCCCTTTTATATAGTATCACACAGCGCTCCCCCCCCTGTATATAGTGCCACAGAACCCCCCTCCCTTGTATAAAATGCCTCACAGCCCCCCTCCCTTGTATATAGTGCCACACAGCCCCACTCCCTTGTATATATAGTGCCACACGCCCCCCTCCCTTGTGTGTGTGTATATATATATATATATATATATGGTTCCACAAAGCCCCCCTTGTATAAAGTGCCACACAGCCCCCCTTGTATATAGTGCCACACAACCCCCCACTTTGCATAGAGTGCTATACAGCAATCCCCCCTGTATATTGCCACACAGCCCCCTCTCGTGTATATGGTGCCACATAGAACCCCCTCGTATATAGTGCTACAGAGCCCCCCTTGTATATAGTGCCACACAGCAATCCCCCCTGTATATTGTCACACAGCCCCCCTCCCTTGTATACAGTGCCACAAATCCCCCCTTGTATATAGTGCCACACAGCCCCCCCTTGTATATAGTGCCACACAGCCCCCCTTGTATATAGCACCACACAAGCCGCCTTTTGTATATAGTCTCACGCAGCACTCCTCCCCTTGTGTATAGTGTCACACAGCGCTCCTCCCCCGTTGTATAGTGTCACACAGCGCTCCACCCCCCTTTTATATAGTGTCACACAGCAATCCCCCCCCTTGTATATAGTGTCACACAGCGCTCTTCCTACTATATAGTGTCGCACAGCACTCCCCCTTTGTATATAGTGTCACACAGCACTTCCCCCCTTGTGTTTAGTGTCACACAGCACTCCTCCCCCTTTTATATAGTGCCACACAGTGCTCCTCCCCCCTGTATATAGTGCCACGCAACCCCCTCCCTTGTATAAAGTGCCACCCAGCCCCACTCCCTTGTATATAGTGCTACACAGCCCCACTCCCTTGTGTATGTGCGTGTGTATATATATATATATATATATATATATATATATATATATATAGTGCTACAAAGCCCCCCTTGTATAAAGTGCCACACAGCCCCCCTGGTATATAGTGTCACACAGCCACCCTTGTATATAGTGCCACACAACACCCTCCTCCCCGCCCTTTGCTTATAGTGCTACACAGCAATCCCCCCTGTTAATTGCCACACAGCCCCCTGTCTTGTATATAGTGCCACATAGAACCCCCTTGTATATAGTGCTACAGAGCCCCCCTTGTATATAGTGCCACACAGCAATCCCCCCTGTATATTGCCACACAGCCCCCCTCCCTTGTATACAGTGTCCACAAAGCCCCCCCTTGTATATAGTGCCACACAGCCCCCCGTGTATATAGTGCCACACAGACCCCTTGTATATAGCACCACACAAGCTGCCCTTTGTATATAGTCTCACAAAGAACTCCTCCCCCCTTGTATATGGTGTCACACAGCACTTCTCCCCCCTTGTATATTGTCACACAGTGCTCCTGTCCCCTTGTATATAATGTCCCACAGCGATCCACCCTTGTATATAGTGTCACACAGCGCTCCCCCTTGTATATAGCATCACACAGCGCTCCTTGGCCCCTTGAATAGTACCACACAGCCCCGCCTTGTATATAATGCCACACAGCCTCCATTGTATATAGTGCCACACAACCCCCCTTGTATATAGCACCACACAACCCCCCTTGTATATAGTGTCACACAGAGCTCCTCGACCCTTGTATAGTGTCCCACAGAGCTCCTCCCCCTTGTATATAGTGTCACACAGCTCTCCTCCCCCCTTGTATAGTGTCACACAGCGCTCCTCTCCCTTGTATATAGTGTCACACATCTGTCCTCCCCCCTTGTATAGTGTCACAAAGCACTCCTCCCCCTCTTGTATATGGTGTCACACAGCACTCCCCAGTTGTATATAGTGTCATGCAGTGCTCCCCCCTTGTATATAGTGTCACACAGCGCTCCTCACTCCTTGTATATAGTGTCACACAGCGCACCCCCTTGTATATAGTTTCAAGCAGCGCTCCTCCCCCTTGTATATAGTGCCACACAGTGCTCCTCTCCCTCTTGTATATAGTGTCACACAGCACTCCCCCCCCTTGTATATAGTGTCACATAGCGCTCCTCCTTGTATATAGTGTCTCAAAGCTCTCCCCCCTTTGTATATAGGGTCACAAAGCACCCCCCTTGTATATAGAGTCACGCAGCGCTCCTGCCTTGTATATAGTGTCACAAAACGCTCCCCCTCCTTTTATATAGTGTCACACAGCACTCTTCCCCCTTGTACATAGTGTCACAAAGCGCTTCCTCCTGTATATCATCAAAATAATTTATACTTACAATACACAGTTCCTGCGACGGATGGAGCGATACAAAGCCTCAGGGCGGGACGCATGTGCAGACCGGCGTGTTGCAGTGATGTCAGCACGCCGGCCTGCGCAGGGATTCTTCCCAGCACCTTATAGACTGCAGGCCTAATGTGGCTTGCAGCCTATAATATTCATTTGTATCTGCGTCCTGAGGATGCACATACAAGTGAATGTGGCTGTCGCTAGCACCGGGACCCCGCGACACCACCAGGCATGAGGGGGCATTATGGGCCGGGAAGTGCGAGCCCCATAGCAGCCACGGGCAAGGGGCCCTAAGAGGATGCGGGCCCTGGGCAATTGCCCAGTTTGCCCCCTAACGCCGGCTCTGATTAGATCATTCTAACATGATTAGTGCAAATACAGAGAACAGGATCATTATGGTATCGGATATTCTGTCACTTAAATTTTTAAAATCTTTGCATAGTAATCCCTTACTGGAGGTTGTCTGATTATTTAAAAGTTGCAAGAGCTGTTGGGAATAAAAAAAACTAAAAAAAAACAATAACAGACTGCAATAATCTTGCCTTCTAAAACATTCCTACCACCCACCCCCGGTAACGCAGCTGTATTACAATACTGCCTGTCTAAAATAAGTGCTTCCACAGTCAGTATTGGAGCGGGCTACTCTGTTTAACAGAGTCTAAGGGACCTTTAACCTCTGTACATGGATCTAGTCTTTGCTGCATTGAATCCCAAGGTTGGATCTGCAGAGTAGCCGCTGACAGATGGCGCAAACAGTCAAGTGTAAACCAAACAAGCAAAGGGTCGATACCAGGTAATAAGAAGTACGTAAAAACCAAAGAATATGCAAAAAACAGAAACAGTAACCAGTATCCACAGCCTAAAAATAAAAGACAAAAGGAACAGTAATGAAAGGGAGGAGAGTAGTCAGGAAACAGTCCGATGTCACACACAATAGCAAATACTAGGGAGAAATCAAAGAGTAGTCGGGTAAATGAGTCGGTCAAAAAACACTAAAACACTCACTGCATGCACATACTAAGGCCCAATGCACACGACCGTAAAAAAACTCCATAATTGCGGACCGCAATACGGTCCGCAATTACGGACCCGCCCGGTTCTATTGGCCGCGGACACCTTTTTCGTAGCGCTACGGATACGTGTCCGTGCCATAGAACCGTGCTGGAAAATATGGAGCATGCCCTACTGATTTTACGGTCCGTGCTCCCATGCGTCACGCGGGTGTTGACGGCCGGCCGTACCCGCAATAACGGGCCGTGATTACGGGCACGGTCGTGTGCATGAGGCCTAACCAGGATGATCAAAATAACTGCCTCAGCAAGAATGAAGTAGAGCACAGATCTAACTGATTGTCTCTCAAGCCAAGCTCCCTCCTGTGTCTCTGCTCAATATAGAGTTAAAACAGGTGAATGTGCCACATCTCTCAGGCCACGTTCCCTCCTGCCTCTGTGCCTGGCTTCTGGAGCATAAACAGGCGAAGTTGTTACACCCCCAGTCTACATTGCCCCTGGACACTTCCTTTACTTCTATGACGATGTGTGAATGTGCCATGTGTCACATGGCCGAGTACTCAAATAGTCGTAGACAGTTGTGATGTTTTGTTCCACAGGAACGTGACACCCATGGCTGCTATTGGAGGAACCAACCATGTGAAAGTCCTGCACCTGATACCTGCCAAACTATGTTCAGATAAGCAACATGTTCTGCAGCACAAATAATTATAATTTTTTTTAATGAAGTGTTACATTTTACATTACAATAAAAAATGTGTGCGTTAATTGATCTTTATTCTTTCAATGTCTTATGCGTGTCTTCTTTAAAGGTTAGAAATTCAAGGTAGTATTATTATTAACAGAAATAGGGAATCCTATTAGTTATGCTCATTACCAAAAAGCTGTGGTTGTACTTGTACACTATGGACGTTGACTCCCTACAGTTCTAACCTGTATCACCTATGATATTAGCGGCTGGAATACCCATATAATGTATTTAGAGTGAAGTAAGTTTTGAAGTCCAACTACCATTTTTAATCATATCATGGTTCTCTTACCCGATTATACAAGCAGTACATTGACAGCAGCTGATCCTTCTCTTCCTGTAAAGGAATAAAAGAAAATTGCATCCAAAAAGAGAAGAAAACAAAACTTCTGTTCACATTTGCGCTAAGGTTTTCATTAATACAGGCTATGCCAGATATATACAGATCTGTTTTTAACTAATCAGATTTAACCGATGATACTAATTTTAATGGTCTGCTGGCCGCGCTCTCCCGATGCCGTTTATTCTCCATTCCATGGCGTCTTCAGGGTCCTGGCCAGCACAGCGTCCCTCCACTCTACTCTGCTCACAGAACTCACACTGCTGGCGCTCCTCTTATGGGTCTGTCTTTGATGCCTCTAGGGTGCACATGCTAAACCTTCTCGTTTTACAAGGTCATCATGTGCCAAATTCAACCCAGCTTTCCAGGGTATGAAAGGGTCCCCCCATATTACTCCATGCTTTTGAATTTTTTGTTTCTGACCCTGCCTGAACTTTTTTTTTTTCAATTTAAGTTTTATTGATTTTTCCAAATTATAGAAAATTAAGACAGAAAAGGAACAATATTCAAAATAAAATATCTTCAACATAGCATCTAAGGCAGACAACACAGGGTCGCAGAAGTACATATGATATCCATTACATGCAATGGTCAATTCTCATATTACATGGGCATATGGAAGACAGTAATAAAAGGAAAAAATACAAAAAAAAAAGATTCAAAGAAATAAATGGTCAAATTACCTCTATTTATGCAAAAAACAAATACAAATAACAAATAGAAGTCGAGACCATTTTGGTGAAGTGTTATAAACTCAATTAGCAGCAAAATGGTGTAAGATGGGGTGCAATCCAATGAGTCCTACTCATTTCAAATGCATAGAAATTGTCAATCAAGGAGGTTTGGACAGGGGAAGTACATCCCAAATAATTTAGGGTTTGGGGAAGGATCTGGAGGGCAAACTTAACAGACTAGTCACCAGGAGTGGTAGTCAGAGCCGCCTTGGCCCGCTCCTTGTTATATGTAGCTCACTTGTCCCAGATATTCAGAAATCTCTGTTTATTACCCAGTTCCCAACCTGCAAGTTCTTCAAAGCGATTTTTTTCTCTCCATTGTTGTGTTGAGGAGGGTTCCATGTCCCTTCAGTGTAATGGGATGAGTAATTTTGATGCTTGTATCAGTCAGGTAACTAGACAGTGTTTAGTGTCCCATAGAAGGATTAGGTTGGGGTTAAGAGACAAGTTTGTCCCGCAAATCTTGTCTATCTCCCTTTAAACCTCGTCCCGGAATGGTTGTATTTTCGGACTAGTCATCCAGATGTGTAAGAGTGTGCCTGGTTTAGCGAAGCATCTCCAACATAGGTCAGAGCCACACAGCCCTATCTTGTGTAAATATGCAAGTGTCATATACCAATGGGTTAACAATTTGAACGAACTTTCCTGAATCCTGACACATTGGGAAAAGCCATGGGAGTTGGATAAGATAGATTTAACTTCTGACTCCATTAACTGCTTATGAAGTTAATTTTCCCACTCTCTCACGTAACGGGGCTTAGGGATAGATGATTGTGTCAATAGTGAGGAATAAATATGGGACATAGTTTTACCTCTAGGTTTAGAGGTTTGTAGAAGTTTTTCTATCCAGGTCAGGTCTCCGAGTGGAAAGGACACGCTATTTTTAAACCACCTAATCATTTGTTTGAAGAACAGCTTGTGGAGAAATGTTAGTTCTAAAGTCTCTCCATCAGGTAGTAGGTCAGATACTTTTGATTCCTCTCCTTGGGAGTAAACGTCACTTAGGGAGTCTGGACTAGGGTGATGTAGCTTCCACCAGTTTTTTAGCTCTCCATGTGCGAATGATTCCAACTGGCATCAAAGGGGAGGGATCCCCTCCTAAACTCAACGTCTTGGTCATGGTTTGATTCATTTTGATAGCGCCTCTAGTGATTGCACTAGGAGCATCAGAGTTCCGGGGGGTTATCTCAGCGTTCCACAAAAGGACCTTTTCAATATCAATATGTATGGGGTGAGGTGGAGGCGAAATGAAATCCAACCACCTTGATATATGATTAGTAGTATAGTATGTGTATATGTCAGGTATAGCAAATCCACCATGTCTCTTTTTCTGTGTCAAAAGTTTGTAAGCTATCCTGAGCCGTCTTCCGTTCCATAAGAAGGAACTAAAAAGACTGCGGATATTAGTGAAAAAGGACGTTGGGAGCTCAATATGTACGGTTTTCATAATGTAAAGAATTTTGGGAAGATTATAAGATTATAATATATATTTGCGAAAGGAAGTCTCATGTTTGTTATTTGTGAATTAATACTAGATATCAAGGGAGTGTAATTCAAAGAGTGTAAAAGGTTAGGGTCAGCTGGAATCTGTATTCCTAGCACTATTATAGCTTTACAGGGCCACACAAAGGGGGTAATCGGCCCAAGTTCCCTAATGACCGATGGCGGAGCTGAGACATTCAAAATCTCTAATTTGCTTAAATTAACTTTGAAATTAGAGGCTTTTCCAAATTGATCAAACAATTGAAGGATCGCAGGGACTGCTATGAATGGGTTAGTGATCAGGACCACTAGATAATCTGCAAATGCTGCAGGAGTCTGAGTGTGGTTTCCTACCGTCAAGCCCCTACGCTCCGACAATGATCAGGATCAGCAGCTCAACAAAATAAGGAGTAAAAAAAAAAGATCAAGTGGGTGTTGAGTCCGATCAGGGCTTCTTGTTCATGGAAGATCTGCCAGCCTCTTGGATTGTCCACTGGGACGATGAAGGCAAGTCAGGCAGCAGGGCATCACAGGTGATCGGAAGCCAAGATGGGATATCAATCGGCGGAATGTCCAGATTGGTCCAGAGTGCAGTGAGGTCGTACGGATGTCTGACCGAAACTATGTGGCCATCTTTAGTGACGGACAGGCCAAATGGGAATAGCCATCTAAAAGGAATGTGTCTGTTGCGGAGTGAGTCCGTTAATGGCTTGAGGATCCTCCTTTTTGCAAGAGTAGAAGTCGCGACATCCTGGAACAGTTGCAATTTTGTCTCCTCAAACAGAATTTCCCCCTTCTTTCTCGCCTTTTGTAGAATTTCCACAAAGCTCAACAGGTCATCAATGATGTCCCTAGGCAGGTCGGAGCTTTTCAGCTTAGGGAAAAGGGCTCTATGGATCCTTTCAACAACCACTTGGCCAGCTCTAGGTTGGCCCATTAATGAAACAAAGAGTTGACGAGCCACTGAGGGGAGCGCCTCTGATTGTTGCAATTTCAATGTTGAGGAGTGTATATATACATTTAAAACAGTGTTCCAACAGTAACAACTAATGGGTTGTGCACCTGTTTCGGGCAAGAAATAAAAGGCCTTATATTATACATAACTGTATTTATTAGTATTTATAATTATTTCTTTACATTATTCAAATGTACCATGTGAGACCTTTGTGAATGAGAAGATACCCTACCCAGCAGCTTTGTCTTATTTAGTGGGAAAAAACACAGTTCCAAAAAGAAAGTTTGCAATGGGGAGACAGCCATCTGTACTTACCACTGAAAGAATAGCATATACAGTTATATCTATATACACCATGGTACCATTTTTCCAGTTCTTTACAGGTCTTAGATCCTTTTCATATTCATCTAACAGAGAGTGTAATAGACGTACTTGGGTAAAATTTGAATGTTTAGAACTTTTTTTCTCTGCCTCCTGTCAGAAACACACAAGCAAGTAACATACTAGTACACTAGGACAACCATTGTTATGTGAAAATATTGTAACAAGATTATAACTCTATGGTAAACTAGTAATTGGTTCCAAAGCCAGAATCAAATGTCAACCCAGAGTAAGAGAGATTGTAAGAAAGAAAAACAAATAAGCTGGTAACCAATACATATAAAGCAAATCCCTACATATAAAAGTCAGAAAGAGCTGCTGGAAGCTGCTGATATACTTTTTATGTCGAGAACAGGAGTTTCTTCTGACACAGGAGTAATTTTGAGCTTCTGGGCTCCAATGCAAAATCTGTAACGGGTCCCACCAACTATTACATTTCATTCATCGTACTGGTCTTGGATGATGTAGAAGGACCTTTTGGGTCCCCTCAGGCTCCAGGTGCAATTGCAACCTCAGCAACCCCTACAGTAACATCCCATATGTGTACATGTATTGCAGGTAGAGCGCAGTACAGTACATGTAGTGCAGATAGAAAGCAGTACAGTAAATGTAGCACAGGTAGAGAGCAATACAGTCCATCTAGTACAGATAGAGACCAGTACAGAACATGTAGTTTTGGAAGTTCGAAGTAAAGTACATGTAGCACAGGTAGCGAACTGTATAGTACAGATAGAAAGCAGTACAGTACATGTAGTACAGGTAAAAGGATCTAAAGCGTACATAACCTTACAGGTGACTTTTCAGAATAAGATGTCATATGTGTGTACATGAGGAATAACACTATTTCTGACCATTATATGACTTGTATCCTACATTTTTCTTTTTTAGCAGTTTTCCCCTCTGCAGGCTCTATCTCTAATTCTTAGTTTTCCCTGAGCTAGCGGTTGCAGCCTAAGGGTATGTTCACACGGCCTATTTTCAGCCATTTTTTGGGCAGTAAGCTCCCAAAAAACGGCCGAAAAATCTAAAGAAGAACGCCTCCAAACATCTGCCCATTTCAACAGGAAAACAGCGTTCTGTTCCGACGGAGCGTTTTTCGCGGCGTTCTTTTGCGCCTAAAAAAACGGCCGTGAAAAAGAAGTGCAGGTCACTTCTTGGGACGTTTTTGGAGCCGTTTTTCATTGACTCTATAGAAAAAAGCTCCAAAAAACGCTGCGAAAATCGCGAGTAGCTTAAGAAACTTCTGAAAATCAGGAGCTGTTTTCTCTTGAAAACAGCTCCGTATTTTGAGAAGTTTTTGAGTCTGCGTGTGAACATACCCTAACTGCTATCATGTCTGCCATTACAGCACACGTAGAAAAGATAACATACTGCTTCGTAATCTCTTTGTAGCACACACATAGAAAAAGAAGCAACATGGAGACATTATACAGCAGTAATGATCAGTGTAGCTGTGAAATCAGGATGAGATATAACACTTAGGGTATGTGCACACGATGAGAGGCTTTTACGTCTGAAAAGACAGACTGTTTTCAGGAGAAAACAGCTGCCTCGTTTCAGACGTAAAAGCTCCTCCTCGCATAATGCGAGGCGTCTGTGACGCTCGTAAATCTTGAGGTGAGCTGCTCTTCATTGACTTCAATGAAGAACGGCTCAAATTACGTTGCAAAGAAGTGCCCTGCACTTCTTTGCCGAGGCAGTCAATTTACGCGTCGTCGTTTGACAGATGTCAAACGACCACGCGTAAATTACAGGTCATCTGCATAGTACGTCGGCAAACCCATTCAAATGAATGGGCAGATGTTTGCCGACGTGTTGTAGCCCTATTTTCAGGTGTAAATCGAGGCATAATACGCCTCGTTTACGCCTGAAAATAGGTTGTGTGAACCCAGCCTTACTGGAAAGCTGCAGCAGCCATCTCCTTTTGAGTAGACGGATTTAGAAGTAAATTTAGAGGGATTGAAAAGTCAGGAAGGAGGAGGGGAAGGAGCCTGATAAACGGAGTAAGATGCTTTTTTCTCTCAAAAGATATATTACAAAGTTTCTTATATTAACTTGTGCTATTGATTTATGCAAAGTTTGTTGAAAGTTAGTGACTATGTAAGCATTTTAGATTGTAACAACAGAGGGGGCAATTTTTTAGCTATGATTTTTTCCCAAGCAGCTCCAGAACTCTAATATAATTTTTGCCATATGACATTGATTTTGGGTAATTGAAAGCTACAAACAACTCCAAAGGATTTTGGTTGTTCTATGAAAATCTGCCCTTCATTTTTGGAACGGGTGTAGATTCAAGCTCATTGACCACCAGTTATCTTCTCACATATCTGTCATACTGATTGCTTGAATGAATAGTAAATCTTTTTTAAAATACATATTCTGTAATTGGTGATAGCTAAAATTTTCTCTTAGTGTCTAATCTATTGGAGAAATCTACTTAATAATATATTTATATATTTATATATTTAGTTGACATGAGATAACAAATGGAAACTCATATCAGCAGACGTTAGCATCATGAGATTGTCAAAATCTGCAATGGGAGTTTATGGTTAATTCATCCATAATTCACTCACCTGAGCATGTTATCAGAAGAAGCAGGCAGAACATGATATTCTGATTCCAGCCTTGCACCATTATTTCATTGATTGAAGAAAAGTGTCTGAAATCCAGATTCATAAGAAATAACTCTTAAATTAGGATTATTGTAAAAGTACATAATAAAATCTCTGACTTTTTTAAGAACTCACCGTTAGATTAGCAGTCTTCTCTCCAGGATGAAGGAGAAAAATATATGTCCTGAACACAAGAACACAAGACGTATTTCATAGTCTTTGTCTTTCTTCCACTCTTGCTTTCGAGTTCTCTGAGAGATTAGCCTATTATTAAAGTAGATATTACGTATCCATTATCATTAAGCCATCCGTGGTTGGTTTCCTGTTTCTGTGAGAAATAGTTAGATGTAACTCCCTTGAGAGTTGGCCTAAGTGAAATAATTATTTACAATTATAGAAGAATGTGCACCCCACCGTAAAGTAGCCACTTTTCCATAACCGGAAGATAATACCATGCTCTCAGTCTGAGTGCCCAGAGATTCAGATACAAATGATGCCAAATTGTAGTGCTCACAGCAGCACTATACGTCATGTAGCCACATTGAGATTTTGGTTTTGTCGTAAATGGTGGTTGCACCAACTTTTGCACCAGGACCTATGAGTCTTAAGCTACAGCTCTGGTCTAAATAATGAGTTAATGTAAAATTAAATGAAAAATTTAAAATCACAGTTCATATGTATTCAAAATGTACATTGCAGTTACAATATGGTTTCTTTAGCAGCTCACCTCTGTGATTTCAGCAATACATTTTTTCCCACACCATGAAATATTTCAGACATTTGTTTATTATTTTTTTCATACAAAAGTGCCAGTTACTCCTACTCATGTTATGGCTAAGGTTACTTTATTTTAGGATGTGCAATTATTTTTAGGCAAATGCTTACAGAACTTCATCCAGTTGTTAAGATTCACCAACTTTCTAGCACCTAATTTTTCTTCCCTCCAAATCTGGTTTCTGCTTTAAAGGGACTGTACATAGACTAGAAGGGAAGGTGTCACCTTAAATTGTACTCTTTCACTATTGTTGTAAAATGGCGAGTCTGTGGGAGGGACCGTTTGTAGAAGAAAGTAACATGGAAGCATCTTTTATTTTTACCTTCCACTATTGCGTACCCTGGGCCTTCAGGTAAGATCCATTTTTGTTATTGTGAAAAATCGAGAGTGAAGTAAATCAACCAAATGTTCGTTATCTGTGTTTTTTTGTGCGATTACTCATTAGATGTACATTAGAAGTATTTCAAGAAAGTACTGCGCTAAGTAGTGTGATAATGGGCAAACATCCAATCCCTGTAAAAGCCTCTGTGTTTCTCGCCAAACAGTGATGTCATCTTAAAAAGTTGATACCTCCCTGCATTATTGATATACTCCAAGAAACCGCAGCACTCCCAGATACATTCAAATCAAATGGCTTTATTCACCCTTGCATGTTAACAGCGCAACATTTCAGCGCTCTTACTGGGGACTTACTCAAGCCAAACTTGAGAAAGGCCCCAGTCAAGGCCGTTTAAACACAATGGTGGGCCCAGTGCAAAGATTTTATGAGTGCCCCTAATCATTTTCATAACTTTCAACATTTTATAAAAGGGATTGGCGCACCCGACTACCACCACTCTTGCCCCATGTACTACAGTTAGGTCCAGAATTATTAGAACAGTGACATAATCTTCATGATTTGGGCTCTGCATGCCACCACATTGGATGTGAAATTAAACAACTGAGATGCAATTGAAGTGTAGACTTTCATGTTTGATTCAAGGGGTTGAACAAAAATATCCTGTGAAACGTTTAGGAATTGTAACCATTTGTCTACACGGCCTCCTCATTTATGGGGTTCAAAAGTAATTGGACAAATTTACATTACCATAAATAAAATGTTTTTTTAAATACTTTGTAGAGAATGCTTTGCAGGCAACGACTGCCTGAAGTCTGGAACCCATGGACATCGCCCAATGCTGGGTTTCCTCCTTTGTGATGCATTGCCTGGCCTTTACTGCAGCTGTCTTCAGGTGTTGCTGGTTTGTGGGTCTTTCTGCCTTAAGTTTTGTGTTAAGCAAGTGAAATGCAGCTCGATCGGGTTGAGATCTGGTGACTGACTTGGCCATTGCAGAATATTCCTCTTCTTTGCCTTTAAAAAACTCCTGGGTTGCTTTCACATTATGTTTTGGGTCATTGTCCATCTGTACTGTGAAGCGATATCCAATCAATCTTGCCGTATTTGGTTGAATCTGAGCAGAAAGTATATCCCTGAACACTTCAGAATTCATTTGGCTGCTTCTGTCTTCAGTCACATCATCAACAAAAACTTGTGTCCCAGTGCCTTTGGCAGCCATGCATGCCCATGCCATCACACTGCCTCCACCATGTTTTACAGAGGATGTGGGCTCAAAAGTAATTGGACAAATTAACATTACCATGAATAAAATGTTGTTTTTTTAAACTTTGTAGAGAATCCTTTGCAGGCAATGACTGCCTGAAGTCTAGAACCCATGGACATCACCAAACGCTCGGTTTCCTTCTTTGTGATGCTTTGCCGGCCTTTACTACAGCTGTCTTCAGTTGTTGCTTGTTTGTGGGTCTTTATGCATTAAAGAGATCCTTTCACCTGCCCATACATGTGCAGCTGAGTGCAGCATGTAATAGGCAGGGCTGTACAAACCCTGGGGCACTTTACATTTTTTTCCTATCCTCCTCCATTATTTAGATATCAGTGCCGTTATATTTCGTGACCGATATTTAAATATCCTCCTGAACTGTCAATGGGGCGTGTAATTGGCAAGGGGCATGTATCATCGCTGTGACACTGTCCAATCAGCTACGGACAGTGTCACAGCAAGAGCTGAAGAGAGGAGAGCATGTGCGTGTGCAGGCTCAGCTCAGAGCTATGCGAGCATCATGAGCTCGCGCATGCTCTCACTCTTCAGCTCTCGGAAGAAAAGGATGACAAGACTGTGTGATCTCTCGTGAGAGATCACACAGTCTTGTCAACCATGAGCTGAAAAATGAGTGAGAGCACGCGCGCACAGCTCTAAGCTGGGCACACGTGCTCTCCTCTCTCCAGCTCTTGCTGTCACACTGTCCGTAACTAAATTGGACAGTGTCACAGTGGTGTTACACGCCCCCTTGCCAATTACACGCCCCATTGACATTTCAGGGGGTTATTTAAATATCGGGTGCCAAATATAACGGCACCGATATCTAAATAACGGAAGAGGATAGGAAATTTTTAAAGTGCCCCAGGGTTTGTTCAGCCCTGCTTATTACATGCTGCACTCAGCTGCATATGTAGGTGAAAGTTTCTCTTTAAGTTTTGTATTAAGCAAGTGAAATGTATGGTCGATCGGGTTGAGATCTGGTGATTGACTTGGCCATTGCAGAATATTTTACTTCTTTGCCTTAAAAAATTCCTGGGTTGCATTCGCAGTATCTTTTGGGTCATTATCCATCTGTACTGTGAAGCGACGTCCAATCAACCTTGCTGCATTTGGTTGAATCTGAGCAGAAAGTAAATCCCTGAACACTTCAGAATTCATCTGGCTGTTTCTGTCTTCAGTCACATCATCAATAAACACTAGTGACCGAGCGCCTTTGGCAGCCATGCATGCCCATGCCATCACACTGCCTCCACCATGTTTTACAGAGGATGTGGTGTGCTTCTGATCATGAGCCGTTCCAAGCCTTCTCCATACTTTCTTCCTCCCATCATTCTGGTACAGGTTTATCTTAGTTTCATCTGTCCAAAGAATGCTGTTCCAGAAGTAGGCTGGCTTGTTTAGATGTTTGGCAAAGTATAATCTAATCTGGCCTTTCTATTTTTTAAGGCTGATTAATGGTTTGCATCTTGTGGTAAACCCTCTGTATTTGCTCTCATGAAATCTTCTCTTTATGGTAGACTTAGATACTGATACACCTACTTTCAGGAGAGTGTTCTTCACTTGGGTAGATGTTTTGAAGGGTTTTTTCTTCACCATAGAAAGGATTCTGCTATTATCCACCACTGTTGTATTCCGTGGACATCCAGGCCTTTTGGAGTTCACAAGATCACGCTCTTTTTTTTCAATAATGTACCGATATGAATAATTATTAATTAATAATAATGTACTGTATTGAGAGCTTCTCTGACCTCATGTTGTGGGTTCACAGCAACAGCTTCCAAATGCACATGCCACACCTGGAATCAACTCCAGACCTTTACCTGCTTAATTGATGATGGATTAATGAGTGAATAGCCCATGCTGCCCATTAAATAGCTTTTGAGATAATTGTACAATTACCTTTGGTCCCTTGAAAAAGAGGCAGCTACATATTAAAGAGCTGTCGGAAACAGCAGCTTTCACAGCTCATGAACTCTCCTGGCGCGAACGGTTGCAGTGTTTCATCCATGACATACTAATATGTCATGGAGCGCGAACGATGCAGTTACCATGATATAACAGTATGTCCTGGAGCGTTAAGGGGTTAAGAATTATGGAGGCCACTGTGCTCTTTGGAACGTTCAGTGCAGCAGAATTGTTCTGTACCCCTCTCCAGATCTGTGCCTCCACATAATGCTGTCTCTGGGCTCTACAGGCAGTTTCCCCCTCATGGCTTGGTTTTTGCTCTGATATGCATTGTCAGCTGTGGGACAGCCAGGCGTGTGTCTTTCCAAATCATGTCCAATCAAATGAATTTACCACAGATGCACTCCAATCAAGGTGTAGAAAACATTTCAAAGATCATCTAGAGAAATGGGTGGCCCCCAGAGCTAAACTTCAGGTGTAATAGCAAAGGGTCTGAATACTTATGTCCATGCGAGGTTTACGTTTTTCAATTTTAATAAATTTGCAAAAATTTTGAAAATTCAGTTTTCACTTTGTCATTATGGGCTACTGAGTGCAGAAGGATGTGGAAAAACGTGATTTTTTTTTTTTTTTCATTTTAACACCTGGCTTCATAATAAAATGTGAAAGGGCCTGAAGACTTTCCGAATGTACTGTATACACCCATTGGGGCAGATTTACTAATACTGACTTAAATTCACACAGCTAAGAAGTAGACTAGATGCGTAAAATTTATCACAGTAGCTGATGCGCAAGGGGAAAATTCTGTTCTCATTTTTGTCTTGGTTGATTTATGTTAGAGCACTTTTTTTGCGACCGAAAATCCTGTGTGCAGATGGGAGAAACTTACAGAAGGTCAACCATCACTGTAGCACTCCACCAATTTGGGCTTTATGGCAGAGTGGCCAGAAAGAAGCCTCTCCTCAGTAAAAGAGACATGAAAGCCCGCCTGGAGTTTGCAATAAAGCACCTATAGGACTCTCAGACTGTGAGAAACAATATTCTGTGGTCTGATGAAACCAAGATTCAACATTTTGGCCTCAATTCTAAGCATCGCGTCTGGAGGAAACCAGGCACTGCTCATCACCTGCCCAATACCAGCCCTACAGTGAAGCATGGTTGTGGCAGCATTATGCTGTGGGGGTGTTTTTCAGCATCTGGAACAGAGAGACTGGTAAGGGTTGAGGGAAAGATGAATGGAGCCAGAGTGCTCTGACCTCAGACTCTGCCGAAGGTTCACCTTCCAACAAGACAATGACCCTATGCACTCAGCCAAGACAACACAGGAGTGGCTTAAGTACAACTCTTTGAATGTCCTTGAGTGGGCCAGCCAGAGCCCTGACTTGAACCTAATTGAACAATGACGATCTCCATCCTACCTGACAGAACTTGAGAGGATCTGCAGAGAAGAGGGAAGAAAATTCCCAAATCCAGGTGTGCAAACCTTGTGACATCATACCCAAGAAGACTGGATGCTGTTATCACTGCCAAAGGTGCTTCAACTAAGTACTGAGTAAAGGGTCTGAATACTTATGTTAATTAAATATTTTAGCTTTTCCTTTTCAATAAATTATTAAAATATACTAACATTCTATTTTCACTTTGTCATTATGGGGTATTGAGTGCAAAATGATGGGGAAAAAAATAGAATTTTATTTTATTTTAGCACAAGGCCTCAACATTTATCTTTTGTTTCCAATAGTTCACTTTGGTCCGTACGTAGGGCTTGATTATAGGCCTGTTTTATTTAAGGCCCTGAATAGTTTCCTTCTTTCAATCGATTCTTACGATCCTCAGCAATCCACTTAAATTTCTCCAAAGTTAAACAATTCCTCCTCAAATTCAGGATTCCTTTAATGGTCCTCTATAGGTGGGCACTGCTTACATCCAGGAGGCTGTTTGTGGCAGTCTCTGTTCTATATAGAGATTAAAGAAAAGAAGGGGGGAAACCAATAATGGCACTGTTCCGGCAGGTCGCGCGAGTAAATAGTCACTGGTGTTGATCCATAAACTCTAGCCAACTATTTATTGTTGTGTTTCTTTAAAAAACAAAAGTGAAAGCTACGGGTTTCAAGACCGGACCGGTCTCTTCATCAGGCTAGGAAAAACACAATGACGGTCGCCCGCCTTGGCAGGTTTTATATACAGCTGTGGACCCATATGGAGACTCTAAGGTCAGAGTTCACACGTACTTTTTCAAAACAATGGGAAATTAAAAGGATTCAGTACAAACTTATTACATATAGATATAAAACATTGCTGTCGAAAAGTAGTTATTCCTACCGTCGGACCTTTAAATGTGCACTTTAAGATACATATCAGCATAAACAATTACATGGTAAAACAATACAAAATAAAACTATAAATAAGTGTGTATAAATATAAATACAAATGAAATTAAATTGATAAAATTAGAGTATATTCAATTAGGTTTCAAAAGCCATATGGTAGACTGCTCGAAGCAAGCCTCATTTAAATAATACATGCTCCCTACATTAAAACTATAGTGAACACGGTTTGTTGTTATAAGCAGTTAGCTGGGGCTGTGAGCCTTACACTGACTCTAGCATTAACCCAGGCGGAACACCAGGAGGAAGAACAACTCTCTCCAGGTCTCCCTCCAAACACCTCAAAGGGACATACAAGCAAAAGAAGACTGCCTCCAGGGTCCGGACAAAACGGGCCTGAAAAAAGAATGTCCAACACAAGCATCACACGGGGAGAAGAAAAGAAGAGAACGAAAAACAGAAGTCGAAAGAAGGAGGAGAAGTTACACTAGCTAAGGACTACGTGAGTAAATAAATTAAATGATATTATACTAGTAATATCTTTACTGTGGAATAAAACAGGGGGGCTTTCGATGTATTAATTTGGTTGCTACCATTCAATATCGGTACCTCCCAAAGAACGGCTGAATCACATGCTGCAATACTTTAATCAAAAAACTAGTAAATTTCTACTCCGTATGTCTGTTTTTTATTACAGAAATGTGAAGTAGATTTGATTCTGTGACTGCATGGTTAGCGCTATTGGTGGTTATATTTTATAATGGTTTCAGTAATGATGTTAAGACCAATGGGACTAATTGTATTCAATTTATACATCCCAAAAATGTGTCGTTTATTCAAGTTATCAAGGCTGTTGTTCATTATAGGATCTATGTAGTCTATAGGTATGATGGTATAACAATTCAAATCTCTGTTATGATGTAGCGCACAGTCTAGAAACCTTTCATACAATTCGATCTATGCTTGTTAAAGAGGCTCTGTCACCACATTATAAGTGGCCTATCTTGTACATAATGTGATCGGCGCTGTAAAGTAGATTACAGCAGTGTTTTTTATTTAGAAAAACAATCATTTTTGACGGAGTTATGACCTATTTTAGCTTTATGCTAATGAGTTTCTTAATGAACAACTGGGCGTGTTTTACTTTTTGGCCAAGTGGGCATTGTACAGAGGAGTGTATGACGCTGACCAATCAGCGTCATACACTTCTCTCCATTCATTTACGCTATATCGCTATGTGCAGTCACATAAACACACTATAACGTTACTGCAGTGTCCTGACAATGAATATACATTACCTCCAGCCAGGACGTGATGTGTATTCAGAATTCTGACACTTCTGTAGTGTCTCTGTGATATTTACAGCAAGGCAAGCGTAATCACGCGAGATTACGATGTAAACTGTCATTTTAAACGAGATTATGTTTGCCTTACTGTAAATATCACAGAGACGCTACAGAAGTGGTCAGGATTCTGAGGGTGTATTCATACAATGCGGTTGTGCTATGTTATTTGCCGCACCGCCGTGTCTTTACCGCAGTTTGACTTGGTTTTGCAGTTAGCACGAAAACCGCTGTTAAAATACACCCTGATACTGTTAGCCATGATTAAGAGTGTGTCGCAACACGGCCCTTTGAAAAGGGGAATGGTAACACCTAGCTGTCAATTTAGGCTTGGGCTACATGGCGTCTTTGGCCGCAAAAAAAGATCGCTGTGTCGTCCTGCCTGCATCGCAGTTAATAAAAGTGAATGGCTACGTTGTGACCCGCAGGTTGCCGCAACATGACAGTTGCAAGAAATCTGAACCTGGTTTCCCCAAAAAATTACATTACTGTCATGCAGCCAGGGCGACACAGCAATCCTTGGTTGTGTGACGTGTCGCGGCCAATGTTGCTGTATAGCCTTAGACTTATTCATACTTTTCCTGTAGGAATAACAGGGGTACGGCACAATATATAGTTATAAAAAAAGGTGCTCCAGAATTAGAAGCCACATAGCGGGCCGCAGGAGTAGCGGACTAAGGTGGTCTGATGGAGGTTTAAGCTAGGACAATGTTAGGTATAGTGTTTTGGGTGCAAGGGGGCACAGTTACAGTTAAAATTATACGTTGAAAACTGTTAGGAGGTCAACTTTTAGGAGGTCAAGTAATGGCCTTGAAGGAGGTACAGATGTAGCCGTCTTTACCTTGACTTTTAACGCATTAAAAAGTGTCAAGGTCTTTTATCTTGACTTTTTCAATGACTTTTCAATGGCTTTTGCTGTGTGATATCACACTGCAGAAAGTTATCAGTCAAGATAAAGATGGCTACATCCATATATGTCATATGATTGGGGGGGGGGCAATGGGAGGGTCACCATACGATGACTTAGCCAGGGGTCAGTTGCCCTCTGTTAGGCACCAGAATAGCGATTATGAACGTACCTGTTCCTGGGCATGGAGGGCTTGCTGTATAGACTGCGGTTTGCGGTGCTTGAAAATGGTGAAGCCTGATTCCAGGCCCAGCTTCAGTCCACAGCAGCAAACAAATGGTATGATTGAGCACTTCATGAAGCAATCTCAGCAATTTATTGTATACACATTAAAAATCCACTCAGCACATAAAGACAAAGGACCAGTACGCTTACGCGTTTCAAACGCCAACTGTGTTCTTAGTCATAAAGACGCTGGACACCGGTGAGATGGAAAAATTATTTTATTATACCAGCTTCAGTCTATCCTAGGAAGTGGTAGTGGATCTTCTGCCGATCCCCTGGTTCCTGTGTGGACCCGCTCCCACCGGTTTAGGCCGCCGGAACGAATGAGCCCTGAAGCTATTCCCCATTTCCGGCGCCGCATGAGAAACTCTATCAGGGAATTTCGGACTCCTGCGCCTTGGTCCCTGCCTGGATCGCAGCCGCAGGCATCTAGGAGGAATTTTCTCCCATGGCTGGATCTATCTGCTGTGGCGGAGCGGACAGTTTGTTCAGGTGCTTTAAAAAAGGAAAGGGGAAGGTTGCAAGTGCTTAACAGAGGAGGGGTGACTCTGGTGAGGGTGGGCGAGATGCTGCAGTTCCTAAATAAGTATCTGGAAAGGGTGGCGCCGTCATTGTTGTGTGATGGTTTTGAGTTTGGTTTTTGTATACCAGTCAGACCGGGGTGTCTGGGTTGCCGGGAAGGAGTATGGCATCTGTGTACGCTCACCCTGATGTAGTTACTGAAAATTTGTTAAAAGAGGTCGATTTAAGCAGGATGGCGGGGCCTTTTGATTCCCCTCCATTAGGGGATTTGACGGTTTCCCATTGGGGTTAGTGCCCAAGAAGGAGCCTCTTAAATTTTGCCTTATCCACCATCTGTCCTACCCTGCAAGGCTCTCGGTTAATGATGGCATTGACCCGGAGTTGTGCTCGGTTTCTTGTACAGTACATCTTTCGAATCTGCGGTGTCATGGGTGCACAAGTTTGGTTAGGCACCCTGTTGGCTAAGACAATTATTGAAGCATAATTTTGTATGTTGTCAGTTCAACCGGGCAGTTTTAAGTTATTGGGCATTCACTGGAATAGGCAGTATTGTGTTGGTTGTTTTTGGCCAATACTTTGTTTAATATCTTGCTAATATAGAAAAAAATATGTTGGTTCCCTCACCACACATGTAGATCTGGACACCATGTCAGTTTTGTATCAGAGCTTCGGACAATGGTTTTACATTGGAGGTAGATGGAGTTCCAGAATAGCAGAGAGTGGTATGGCACACGATCCAGGTAAAAACAATACTGCTTTATTGTATTAAATTTAAAACAAATAAGGGGCGGAACCTGACCACAGACAGTGATGGCGGCTTAGTTTTTTAGCTCCTCACGCACACGACCCAGAATCAATAATATAGCGAGGCACAACGATCAAAATGGTCAAAATTGGCAAGAATGATACCGGGGAACAACAAGGGATGCCAAAAACCCACAAAGGTCAGGCCGACCTAGACAAATTCTTAAAATTGAAGTAATCTCAGAGCCCGGCCTGCCAACCTAAAATGGCGCCACGCACCATTCCGGAGGTGAGACAAGAGGAAGACTCTGAGGAGCACAAAGATCCGGTGCTTGCCTCCACTGCTTCACGAATAGAGAGGGCTCCAATTTCATGCGTCTATCTTAAGAAACCTATACTACAGGCACTCAACCTTATGATGAAGGACCTCTTAGATGTACGCCATATTGGCCACCGCGTGGAGCACTTGGAATCAGTGGACACGGACACGGTCAACTTCTATGATTCCCTGAGTCATAAGGTGCAACAGCAAGAAGTTCAAATTAACAAAGCTTTTACTCTCCTGGAAGACCAGGAAAACAGAAGCAGACGAAAGATCGTCAGATTCAAGGGAATACCTGAATCTTTTGCGTCTGAAGCATTGCATTTGGTGGCGATACAGATCTTTGCGGACCCACTAGGCCAGGAATGGGCCTCCTCCATTGTTATTGAGAGGATCCACAGGGCACTGCGCCCTGTACCGAAAGCGACAGACCCTCCTGGAGACATTGTATGTGGATTGCCCAGCTTTGTGGCCACATCGGCTATCCTGCAAGCCAGCAGAGAACATACAGATATTTTATTTGAAGGGGCGAAAGTCCAACTCTTCCAGGATATAGCAGCATCCACTCTAGCGAAGCGACGCATGATGCGTCCATTGCTGCTTAAACTTAAGGACATGCTAATCCCATACAATTGGAAAAAAACTGCAAAAGAATCGTCATACATATGCCTAAAGACCTACAGGAGGCATGGGAAAAGCTAAGTATTGCTCCTATTGATATCCCTTTGTGGATGCCAGCACACACCGATCTACATCTGCTGAACTTACCGCAGATCACTCCATGGTCAACAGCAGGAAAGATGAGATCTCCTAAGTCCAATAAAGCTCAAGCGAGAGATGAACATACAGACTTTACTTGAGTATAACCTTACCTATTCAATATTTCATACTGTATTACACAATGCCTTTGCATTAATGTTACGATTATGAGTACAGTATATGCCTCAGTTGATTGGTGATTCACTATATAGTGTGTCCTAGTGTCTCCTTAATTGTTACCTTTATATTGTACCTCATAGATATGTATGTTGATATAGTGGTTCTGGGCCAGGAATCAGCTCAGGGTACATGTTTCTTCGTTCCCCTTAATCCTACTTTTGTCTGCATCAGTTACAGTCTTGGTACAGTAGTGGTTTCGATAATGCTACACACATGATGTTTACTGCCATTCTAACTTGGGACGCTATCTGTTTGATCCAAGCTCACTTGATTGCCCCAGGATCTGAGGATCTGGAGCTTCCTTATGGAGTATGGATTCTCGGTTCCTGGTTGCAGTCTCTTCTTCTTATTTATATAAGTTATTTTACTCTTTATATTCCCTGTGTCATCCCTCTCCCCCATCCTCTCCCACTTTTGTCAGTCTCTTTATGGAGACCGCTGCTACAGTTAGCGATACTAGTTCATAACGGTCAGATACTTTCCAAAAAGCTAAGCTATGGCTCCCATTAATGTCGTTACTTATAATATTAAAAGCTTGAGCTCCCCTAATAAGCAGAACCATGTATTGACTCTTTTGAAAAAGAGGAATGCTTCTATAGTATTTTTCAAAAAACGCATTTTAAGGAAGGGTGGATACCCAAAATTACCAACTCATTAATTCAATAAATGGTTCCACTTCAGTTCAACTAGATTTCAAAAATACATCAAATATAGAGATGAACAAATCATTAAAAATTTTATTCTCCATTGATCCTTCAAAATGTGAATTACTCTGATTTGCTGCAAATCTGGAACATTGCAAATGGATCTATTATCTCTACTATGTATGTATATCATTAACACTAATAGTATAAATTATATTAATACAATCATATAACGCCACACATTGGTTTATATAATGAATGGTAATTATGAGTTAAAATCTTTTCAAGCTTGTTGCCAGTAAGACCACATAGTTGCCAAAGTAACTGTGTAAGCCAGCACTGCCACCAGATACACACGGAAGAGGAGGACATCAAGGACATATCCAACTTGCAACCATTCCTTGGCTATGTCACGGTATTCATCTCTTTTCTCAAGATACTGTCGAATTGATGCAATCTCATGGAGAATACTGTCCACCACAATTGAGCTCTCTTTTGTAGGTAGAATGGCTCCTACTGATCTTTCATAATCTTTAGCATTTTCTGAGTTGTAATGAGTCAATTTAGCTGTAAAAGAGAAAATTATCCCAATCAGAGAAACATTTTTAGAAAAAAAAAATTGCGCCCATGGGCATAACTACCAAGGTTAGCAGGCATAGCAGATGCTATTAGGCCCAACAACTTAGAGAACCCATCTCTACACAGAGGTAAGATGTAGTTAGTGATGACCATGGGCAATGGAAGGGGGCATGAAAAATTGAATGCGGCCCCATAATAAGTTTTACACTGGTTATCATAACTGTGCTGTAACATCACTGTGAGCAAAATCCTTGTACTGTGACATCACTGGGTGTATTATTCCTGTACTGTGATATCACTCTGTGCAGTATCCCTGTACTGTGACATCACTTAGTGCAGAATTCTAGTAAAGTTAAATCACTGTGTGCATTATCCCTATACTGTAGCATCAGTGTGTGCATTATTCTTGTACTGTGACATTACTTTGTGCATTACTACTGTACTGTGACATCACTAATTTTATCATTTATGTGCTTTAACATAACTGAGTAGATTATCCCTGTACTGTGACTTAGTTTCTGATCGACTCTGTTCAGCTTTCCTTGGAAAGACGAGTGAGCAGTGTACAGGCTCAATAGAAAGTCTATAAGTCTGTACACCGCTCGCTCGGCCAATCAGGAATGAATCGGCACAGAGCTCACCTTCATTTTAGCGATCAGTGTTTAATTACATTTTAAGCTCTGAGGCCCCATGCACACGACCGTAGATTTTGTCTGTTTGGATTACTGACCGTAGATGACGGACCCATTCATTTCTATTGCCGATGGACATCTTCCCATGTATTTACTGGAAGGAGTCCATGCCGTAGAAAGGCTCCTCAAAAGATAGGACATGTCCTATTTTTTAAGGACCGTGCTCCTATACATTATATGGGAGCACGGCCCGCAAATGCAGGTGGCTGTCCGTGGCCGACCATGCCCGTAATCACAGTGGCCACAGCACGGCCAAGGCACGGTATTACTGCAAACTGGCATGGCTTTTAAATTGACTGTTAATGGCGGTGCAGTTTTACAGGTAAAACTGTATTCTACCTGCAAAACCACGTGGTATTAACAATAAATTTGAAAAATGTGCCATTCTGAAGTAAAACTGCATGTCGACATGGTTTCCAGCTGTATTGCAGCTGCATTTCGGCCACGCTATAGCCTCTATGTGTAAACTCAGCAGCAGGGGGCCCTCTTTTGTTATTTGGTAGGGGTGGCACCTATGCTTCACTTATGCCACTGTCTGAGCCCCTATAGCTATACTACTGCATCCCCATGCAATATTGTATATAGTGCTTTTTACTGTTTCTGTGTATTTAGCAAAGAGAGCGGCAATATTAAGGATCAGAGGCATAGCTAGGGGTTTAGCACAGAGGGGGCAAAACACATTTGAGTGGGCCCCAACCCAGTGGGCCCACAAACGGTATAATGACCCTTTAGTGTGCTCCACATAGTATAATGCTCCTATAGCTGCCCCCACACAGACTAATGCTCCGATAGCTGCCCCACAAGGTATAATGATCCCTTAGTGCCACCCCACATAGTATAATTACCCCTTAGCGGCCCCACGCAGTATAATGACCCCTTAGTGGCCCCACACAGTATAATGCCCTTATAGCTGCCCACGCAGTATAATGCACCTATAGTGCCTCCCCACACAGAATAATGCCCCCATAGCTGCCCTCCACACAAAATAATGTCCCTACAGCTGTCCCCACACAGTATAATGCCCCTATAGCTGTCCCCACACACTATAATGCCCATATAGTGCCTCCCACACAGTATAATGCCCCATAGCTGCCCACATACAGTATAATACCCTCATAGCTGCCCCCACACAGTATAATGCCCCATAGCTGCCCACATACAGTATAATGCCCCATAGCTGCCCACATACAGTATAATGCCCATATAGCTGCCCCATACAGTATAATGCACCATAGCTGCCCTCATACAGTATAATGCTCCCATACCTATCCCATACAGTATAATGCCCCCATACTGTATATTGCCCTTACAGCTTCCCCATACAGTATAATGCTCCATAGCTGCCCTCATACAGTATAATGCCCCCAAAGCCGCCCGATACAGTATAATGCCCCCCATAGCTAACCTCATACAGTATACTTCCCTATTGCGGCCCTCCCATACCCAGTATAAGCCCCCTTAGCTGCCACAACAAACTATAATCCCCCATAGTGCCTAAAAAAATAAAAAATATTTACCTATTCCCGTACCCATGACGAGTGGAGGATATTCCTCTGCTCCTCCGCTCTGTGCAGTGTGTGGCTCTGTGCAGACAGGCGCGGTGATGTCACTACATCGCACCTGTCTGCGTCGAGCCGCTCACAGCTGGAGCTGGCATTACACCGTGAATGCTGAAACCGGGACACACCACCACTGGGGGACCGGAACTGGGCCCCACCATCTCAGTGTCCACCGCCCCCCTGCCCTACATTAGCTACGCTACTGCTAAGGATGCATAGGAAATGTCAAGCCAACTGCACGCTCCTGAAGGCTGATGTGACACAGATAACTAAAATACTATTTCCAAAGATGTTTCCTGTGTGTTAAACCTGTTTATGGGATGAAGTTTATCTTACCGGTGCTGCTGTTCTCCATCTGTCTGGACATATTGGAACTGTGGATGTGAGATGCAGTAAATTTCTTGTTGTTTCGGATACATAGTAAAATTGTTATCTTTTCCAAGACCAATTTCTTTACCCATTCGGGCACATGAGGTTGAAGATCTTGTTTGTGCACTAGTCGAACAATGAGTATAGTCTCTGTCAGACTGATCACCAGCAGTGCCATACAGACCACAAAATATACACCTATAAAACAGGAGAAAGCAGAATAAAATTATAAAACAAGTAACTCAAAGGCAACGTATCACAATTCATAGAAAAATACAGCACATATGAATATCAGAAAAATTAACAGCAGCTGCAAACAGTGAAAATGAACTAAAAAATATGTGAAAAAAGCAGAAAAGGTAATATAATGCTAGATTATACATTTGATGACTACATAGCAAAAAAAAAAAAAACAGCCCTTCTGGCAATCAGCTGATATCTGTGGGCCTGTGGCAAATAGAGGGGATCTCTAGCAGGGGACCTCCTCTATTATAAAGGGAACAACAGCTTTAAGGGTTTGTTCACACAGGTCGGATATGCTGCATAATTAGGCGTTTACGCGTTTTTTGCCACGGAAACAGCGTCGCAAACCGCAGCAAAAAACGGCCGAAATTGCCTCCCATTGATGGGAGGCGGAGGTGTTTTCTCGTGGGAAAAAAAAGCGACGTGCCCTATCTTCGGGCGTTTCCGTCTCTGACCTCCCATTGACATCAATGGGAGGCAGAGAAAGCATTTTTTCACAGTGTTTTTTGCCCGCATTGCTCAATGACCGCTGCCTAAAGTACACAGAGTATCCGACCTACAACCTGCAGGGAATCTCAAACGCAAAACTGAACCAAATTGCGGAAAGAGAGCAGAAAAAAAAGGCAATACTTACCTTCACTAGCATTGCGATAGCGACGCGCCCCTCTGTTCCCTGTACAGCCCAGACTCCTGTGATGACGCTACAGCCTTGTTCGCCAGAGAACAGCTGGGGGATCAAGGAGGTGTCGCTATGATGCCAAGGGGGTAAGTGTAGACTTTTTTTTAAATCAAATTTAAACTTGTGAAAAGTCGTTTTTTCACCGATTTTGCGATTTTTGTGGCAGAATTGCAGCTTTTCCGCCGCAAAAATCTCAACATTTGCTACTTGTTGCTGCTTTTACTTCCTCATTGAACTCAATGGGGAAAAGCCGTAACAAAGTGCAGCAGTTCCGCAGCATGATTTGACAAAAAAAAGGCACCGTAGTTTCAGTTAATGCGTGATTTCTCTGCTGATTTTTTCTCTACAGCGATGGATGAGATTTATTCAAATCTCATCCACTTTGCTGCTCTTGTAATACGCTGCAGATTTTCCGCAGCTAATCTGCCCAGTTGGAACATACCCCAAGGCTGGCAATTGTTACATTTTATTTTTTTAGCCCAAGATGTCATAATAAATCTAATTTGGTGCATCTCTGGCTGAGAGTTTAAGTAGATTTGCTATTTAAGTTATAGTAAATTTGTTGGGCCACGGAAGGCCCGCCCTAAAATATTCTCCGCAATGTCTAATAAGGGTAATTATAACTTCTGGTCATAGTTTGTTTCTAATTTTAAACCTTATTAATAATGCACAATAAAATACAATAAATAAAAAGTGCTTCTTAAAACAGGCCCTGCCATAATTATTTCAAAATGTCTCCTAATTCCTAGCGGGATATTCCGGTTTCAGCAAATAACTAATTCTTTGTAAAATGTAAAGATATAAAATTTTCCAATATACTTTCTGTATCAACTCCACAGGCTTTTCAAGATCTCTGCTTACAGTCATGTAATAGGAACCTTTTCTTAAATCCAGTGGATGAAAATCTGCACAGGTCATGTGATGGACACATAGGTGCACGGCTCGTCACAAGATGGAGCACAGGTAGAAGCGGTTAAATAAGCAAATTTTATATTCTAAAATCAAATTGGATTATGGAGTATTTAGACTTCTGAATCCACTGTATTTTCAAAATGTTAGGCTTCATTCACACCTGCGTTGTGGCATGCATTTTAGTGGATCCGTTGAAATTTTTAAAAAAAACAGACAGACTGACGGATGCCAGACTGAATGCAACGGAAGGTAAAATATGTTTTTTTTTTGACAGATCAGTTTACCAGATCCATCAAAAAAAATTACTCTTTTCTTTACATTTGTGTCAGTTTGTCATCAGTTATACTCCGGTTTTAACGGATCCAAAAGCATCTTCCTTGCTTTCATTTTTAGTCTGCGCATGTGCAGAACAAAAACAGATTTGTTAAACGTAATGCATAAGGCTTCATTCACATCCGCGTTGGGACTCCATTCATGGGTTCCGTCTGAGCTTTCCGTCAGGGGAACCCATGAACAGAACCCTGACTGAAACAAACGGAAACCATAGCATTCCGTTTGCATCACCGGTGAATTCAATGGTGACGGATCCGATGCAAATGGTTCCGTTTGTGACCGTTGTGTTCCCTCGTTTTGACGGAATGAATAGCGCAGTCGACTATGGTATTGATTCCTTCAAAACGACGGAACCCTTAAACAACGGTGACAAACGAAAACCATTTGCACCGGATCCGTCCCCATTGAAATCAATGTTGATGCAAACGGAAACCTAAGCTCTGAAGCCGACACTTTTGCTTCCGTTAAAAAAAAACAGACACCTAGCGAACGGAGACAAACGGAAAGCAACTGAAACAAAAGAATTACCATTGAAATCAATGGTAATTCTAACGGAACCGTTGCTTTCCGTTTAATCTTTTGATCCTCTCTTCCTCTGATGGAAGAGAGGTAAATGTATATCAACGATATTGTGAAAGAAGCCTTACTTCTGTTCTTGTGACGCTCTGACGGATCCGCTAGAACGGATGGCACAACGCAGATGTGCACAAAGCCTTACCCTTCATAGACATACCTCCCTATTGAACCTAAGTAGCTTAATATTCAATGTGTCAAGGGCAGGTATTGGTATTCTGCTGAATCTTCTCTACATTTCTTTTTTGCTTAAACAGCAGATGTTTCATTTTTTTTCTTTCTCTTCCTAATGCGCTTTTCTTCATTACATCTGTTTCCTTTTATTACCTCTTAGACATTGATGTATCTGTTCAGATCATTAATTTTTATTGTGCTTTGACATCTCAATAATATTCAGACATAATTTTACTATTTGATTGTTCTGTACTGATATCGTTTTTAGCTGCAATAAAATCGTGAAAGTCTTGGAAACGTAATTAGACTCAGGGACACAATGGACCATGGTAGCTCAAGGAGAGAAACCAGGACAATCAGTAAAAAGTTTTAAGATTGGTCACAAGGAAAAATAATTCATTATCAAACCATGTAGTAGGTTATAATCTACCTTTAGTTGACAAATAGAATATCATACGCTACCTATCAATGGGGTCCCAATGGCTGTAGCTGGTAATGTGTCTGATACAATGATGAGAAACACAGAGTAACCTAGAAGGAGAGTGATCTTGAAGGAAACCCTTTCGCCGCTATCAGGAGGTAGATAGAAGCCAATAATATCCATGACCATAAGGAACATGCTAGGGAGAAGAAGATTTACAGCATAGAAGAGGGGTCTTCTTTTGATAACCACCTGTGAAAAATAGAACATTACAACGAACATTAGTATAACAAATAGTCTAACAAATCCATTGATTTTGTAAACCAAATGACTTCAAACATTAAAGGCTATGTACACCTTTTAAGCAAAAAAAAAAAATGCTGAATTTAGTTTACTTTTTAAGATACAGCTTCTATCTATCCTGTATACAAAGAAGCTGTATTGTTCCGTCAAAGCCAATTCCGTCAGTACAGCTGAACTGACGGCTCAGCTGAGATCTGTTCCTGCGTGTCTCTGACACACAGAATTCAGCTAATATAAATGACATCTAAGTTATAAACATAGATGTGATTGTTATTAGCTGGATACTGCATTTAGGAGACACACAGGACCAGCTTTAAAAGCAGATATCAGCTCAGCTAAATTGACGGCCGTGGTTTTGACAGAACGATATGTCTTCTCTGTATACAGTATACAAAGGAACTGTATTTTAGAAAGTATAAGCAATAGATTTTAAGCATTTATACTTGCTGATAGCAAGTAGACAATGCAGTGCAGTACATAGGAGGGAGGAGGCCCCATACCCAAAATCAAAATGGTCCCCCATTACGGTGCTAGGATTTGCCACCCAGGACAGATCCTTGGGCTAATTTGCTACTTCCGTTATTTGCTGACAATGCAGTTTCTCTGGAGAGGGAAGTCCAGCACAAGTTCCCACCAACCAGTTGCACATGGGAAGGGACAAAATAGGTCTGGGCCTCCTCTTTTCAAGGATCCCTAAGCAACCGCATGTCTTTCTGTCTCTTTGGATGTATGCCCTTGAGTTCATGGTGTCTAAGAATGTAGGAAGGCCAAAAAAGTTACATTTATCATATAAAATAATGGACGCTATGTTATCACCATGAGAACATTGGCTACAAGGACTACCTTGCTGTACAGGGATACTAGCCGGCATAGTTGTAGCAACTTTTGACATGATTTAGGCAGCTGATGTCATAACACTTTATCAGTAAGATGCTCACGCAATATAATTAAAAGTTTTTCTATTCTTCAAGTAATATTGTACCTATCTGTGAAGATCATAATATTGTTAGGTGTGGCTGTTCTGGTTGTAAGCAATGTGTTTAACACTTGAGTCATTTGATGGTCTTATACAGTATGCTGAACTATGATAAACACTTATCTTACTAGACCAGGGGCAGAGGTAAGGGTGGTGACGGGGCATCTGTACTGGGTGCTGCATGCAAAGGGGCACTTTTAAACCAGTCTGCCTTGGCTAGGGTAACAAGCTGAATCTTTGCCCCAGCTACAAAGCCTTGCAGCAAAACATACAATTTCAAAAAGGGAACGCTATATTGTTGACCCAAACTCAACGGTACTCACATGGAATTTCATTTCTGCAAAGCTGTCCTCATGTTCCACAAACATCCGGTATTGAGACAACACATAGAGCAACTCCCACTCCCCTTTATTCATAAAAACACTCTTGTCTTCCTTCACTTCTTCTGGTGTCCTCCATAAAGACACATTGATGTCCTGAACTAAAGAAAATATGTCAAAGTATCATCAAACTCTTTTTCAGTTAATCTCCATGAAGAACGATTTCTCATTGAGAATTTTTGGAGCTTGTAGACCTCCAAAAGTCATTAAATACAATAGATATCTAGATACATATCTAGATACATATATACAGTATCTATAAATCATGTGATTTCAAGTTCAGGTAAAATCAAAAGTATTCATTTGTCTGTAACGGACGACTTTCAGGAAAGCTTTTCTTTTCCAAAAATCAAGATGTAATTATAGAATTTATTTTTAGTGAAAATGATCTATTTATGTGAAGTTCAAAGTTGTAGGAACTGATAGAGTACAGTGAGATTTTGCATGAGCATCATATGGAGAGGGGAGAAAATTATTGGATTTTTTTTATTTATTCTGAATTTCACTCCCATCATGCCGCACAATAAAATATCTAGAAGGTGTTATCCCATTGGATCAGCCTGCTGAGGACTATGCTTGATCTGTGAAGAGAATTGAAGAATTCAAGGTGATGACAGCGTACCTGAGCATATTTCTGAGATGGTTATAACTTACAGGCTATATACACCTTTGTATCCAGAATGAAAAAAAAATTACAAAAAATAATGAATCAATATTATATGTGATTTTAAACAAGTTTTAAATGAACTTTTATTAAATACATTTTTTTACTTTTAGAAGCTGTATCCTTCTGTCAAAGCCTATTCCGTCAGGTCAGCTGAACTGACAACTCCGGTAAAGGCTTGCCCTGCATGTCTCTGACACATAGGATCTAGCTAATAATAATCACAACTAACGAACATACGTAGATGTGATCATTATTACCTGAATGCTGCATGTCAGAGACACACAGGACCAGCTTTCAGCTGAGCCGTCAGTTCAGCTGACCTGACGGAATAGGCTTTGACGAAATGATACAGCTTCTATGTATATAGGATAAATAGAAGCTATATCTTAAAAAGTAAAAATAAAATGTAATAAAACTCAATTTAAAAGTTGTTTGAAATCACATAAAACAAAGGTTTACATAGCCTTTAAGTTTTTGGCACTTTCCGAAGTCTTTAGCCTGAAATACTTGTCTCATGTACACCAGTATTTGTTGAAGAATCTAGTTTGTATGGGAAGTAAATCTATTGCCAAATTTCTGTACAATATCTGTTTGAAATTCAAGGGATTGTACATGATTAATAAAAAAAAATGGCTGCTTTGTTTTAGAAACAGTGCTTCACCAGTTCATGGGCTGTATCTGATATTGTAGCTGAGCCCTCCTGAAGTGAATGGGGCTGAGCTGCAAAACCCCAAACCACCTGTAGACAGGTGTGGCACTGTTTTTGAAAGAAAGCAGCCATGTTTTTGTAATCCTGTAAAATCCATTCAATTCTTACCTTGTGCAACGACAAATGTCTAACAATACCCAGCAAACCAGGTTAGGAGATACATTTTTTGGGTCTCTTGAAAATAAAGTTAATTATTTAGCATCTTAGAAGGGGTCATAGTTGTTTTAGCAACCTCGTAAAAAAAAATGTAGATTATAAAATTACTAAATAAATGTTACTGCAATTTGTTGGTGTTAGAAATATAGAAGTATATATATATATATATATATATATATATATATATATATATATATATATATATATATATGTATATATATACAGTATAGAATAATGGGCCTCATGTATGAAAAGTAGTGCAGACAAAACCTTGAGTTGTTTCCATAACAACCAATCAGAATTCAGTTTTTATTTTTTAAAGCAGATCTGAGAGTCAAAGCAGTGATCTGATTGGTTGCTATGTGCAACATCTCTAGTTCTTGTCTCCAATAGTTTTCATACATGAGGCCCAGAGGTTTCCCTCAGATTTTGGTGAAAGCTCTTGTAGTTCCTTCACCAACAAACCCTGGAAGCATGTATGTTTTTTAATAATTTAAAAAATGTCCTACTAACCCAAATAACATGTTTCTGTATAAATCTATTTGGAATATACTTATAAAGCACAATTTGCATCTGCTGTATGAAACATACTTGTATGTAGCCAGCTGGTGAACGTCAAAGAGCAATTCTGTAAGTCAAATGGAAAGTTGTAGATATTGAGGCTGCAGGCCGTCACCACTTGGATAGGCTTGTAGTTCTGCACCCTGCCTTCATGGTTGACATAGACATAGGGAATATCTGGGGACTTTCCAACATCCACACTGAGTGACATAAAATATTTTTTCTTTTTTAGAAAGAGTACTTAAGATAACTATAATGTTTAACGTATAATGCACAACTATTGATCTACATGTCATTTAATATTGTAACTAAGGAAACACGATACATTTGAAAATGTGATGCGTTCCATAGCAACCAACCACAACCATAGCAACCAAACCAATTATACTGTTCTAAAATATGAAAAACCCCTGATTGGGAACTCTCTTTTTTCTAGGTAATAGTTTACTCTAAGTACTACATCAACTGGCTTACTGATATTGAGATATTTCACATTTTGTAAAAATTTTTACAATTTGGCGTTCATCCCGGAGGTTAGCTCTTTCCCTCACATGCTGGACTAACCTTGTTAGGCTTTTTACAGAACGGAAACTTTATTTGTCATTTTTAAGTTTTGGCACTTTCTAAGCTAGGATTGCAGGAAAAAAAATCTAAAAAGATTATTTAGTAGTCCACCAAATACCGACAATTTTCAGCAGCATATGACAGTATGCTAAAGAACAAGAACATATATAAAATAGAGAGGGCCCCCATAGGAAGCATTTGAATGGGGCCTCACATTGCAGCTTGTTCAACACACATGAGGCACGAGGAGCCCAAGAATCTTGTTTGACCCGAATCCCTTGTAGGATAAAAGGGCAGCATGAAATTCTAACTGGTTCTTTCCCTTTGTTTGCTAACAGTGCCCATGGTGGTCCTTGCAACTCATTGGGGAGAAGGTGGCAAACTTAAGCCAGGTTCCTTCTTCTTTATGGGCCACGTGGCAACTGTCTGGCCTGCCTCTTTGTTGTGTATGTTTCAGCTACCTGATTCTGCTTTAAATATTAGTCAATGTATTAAAATATTCTACTTCTTAGCTGAATTTTGATTCTACTTATTTTTATTGCATGGATTTGCCATAACTCCCTGTCAGGGGACACAGTATCCTACCCTATTTTCGCTATGACATACTGTACCAGAGATTCTGCTCCAATATATCATGCAGGGAGGTTAGGTGTTTGAAATCATGCAGGATGTTCCTATTCTTTATAATGATTCCTGTTATTATTTTGATGTTTTTTAAAAAAATACATCAAAGTATTCTATTAAAAGGGTTACCAATATTCTACCAAAGGCATGTTATCAAGAAGTATGTGACAACTGAAAAGGAGTATGACTGCAGGATCTGGTAGTCTGTAACCATGGAGATACATCGGTCTGCATAGAAGCTGTACATGCAAAACGGTAGAAAATGTTTAATCAAGAGCATTCATTAGTCTTGGAGGAATATAACATGCTGTTGCAAAGATGGACCTACCCTTTAAAGTGGATAGGTAAAGGTTGAAATGCTGAGCTCGGGGACATGTAGTTTTCTATTATTTGATTAGACTTAAAAAGAATATGTTTTGAAGCCTCAAAACTGCTGACAGTGCGATATAGGGGAGGGCATTGTAACTATACATTTTGTGTCGGTCAGGCAAGCTGCAAGTTGCGTGACCGAGAAATCGATGTTTAATTCCTCCATGTTGCGGTTGCAAGTGCCACTGAGGCGGATACTTGATGTGCAAGTGTTTTTTGGCTCTTCTCACTGAACGCTGCCAGTCCCTCTTCTGTGCTCTGATTGATGTCTCTAGCGGTCTCATGATTGGCCGCTAGAACTGTTACTCGGAGCAGAGTGTGGCATTTGCGACTGTTGCCTTCGGGGAATTAAACATCAGCTTCTCATTCATGCAACTTTTTGTCGGCCAGACAAAAGCTAGCGTTACAATCCCTTCTTCTCCCCTTAATCACGTTGTCAGTAGTTTTAAGGCCTCAATACTGCTGACAGATTTCCTTTGCCTGCTGCCAGGACTCATAGAGAAAGTCTGTGAGTCCTGTTCCCCCTGCTGACACAGAATGATTGACAGCTCTCTCTGTACACAAACTCATGCAAGAAAAGCTTTCAATCATTATTCTTTGGGGGTGGGGGAAGCAACATTTACAGGCTTTCTCTTTGAGTCTTTGCAGCATTTAAACAGCTTTATACATGAAAATACTGAACCAAAACTAAAATGAAAAAATGAAGCAAGCTGCCTTGTTTTGCATTTTGTGGACAATACATTCAAATTCTATCAAATTCCCACTATAAATACATGCTAATACTGCATTAGGAGCTTAAGTAATTATACGACGAAAGAACTATATTAAAAACAGCCATAATGTTACCTACAATTCATTAATCAGAATATCGGGGACCCAGATCTTCTCAGTAGGGATGGAAATTTGAGACACATTTTCATAATCCATTGGATCCCAGGTCAGAAATTCATCAACCCAAAACTATTTAAAATGCAAAGAAAAAACGATATCAAGTTAATATCAAAATGACTACAGAAAAAAAGGATCAAACAATAAGCGGAAAGGATGAGGGTATGTTCACACAGAGTTTTGGCCATTGAGCAACGCAAGCAAAAAGCGCAGCGAAAACCGTTTCTCTGTCTCCCATTTATATCAATGGGAGGTCAGAGATGGAAACGCCAGAAGAAAGAGCATGTCGCTTTTTTTTTCCCACGATGGGAGGCGATTTCGGACGTTTTTGGCATGGCTTCCTTGTCAAAAACCCTGTCAAAAAACTCAGAGTGACCTAGGCCTAAATGTGTCATTTAGCTAGAATAAATAAAAAATAAAAACCATAAAACTTTTGACATTATAGTTTAACATATAAATAACAGCTGTGGGTAGATAAACTGTAATATTTAGAATCATTGTAACGTTACAGATGCAAGAATCATGATATCGTGATGTGTTATCTGCGGTTCTACATAGGATAGAAGCTGAGCACTGTTCTTAAAGGCTATTTACAACTTTAAAAGAAAAGGTCAATCAGTGTGTTTGGTGATACTTTATAATTAGCTTTTATTAAAAAATATTTTTACTTTTCGTGATACAGCTGCTCTGCTGCTCTGCATTCTGCATACAGAGCAGCTGTATCATTGGCTAAGACCTGAATCGGTCAGGTCAGTGGGACTGACGGGTTCAGTGTCAGCGGGTCCACTCAGGATCCACCTGTAATCAATCACATCTAAGTTATGAACTTAGATGTGATGGATAACAGGTGGATCCTGCGTGTCAGTCCCGCGGACCTGACAGGTACAGGATTCAGCGTAAGATACAGCTGCTCTGTATGCAGAATACAGAGCAGTTGTACCTCAAAAAGTATAAATTATTTTTAATAAAAACTAATTATAAATTTGCACTAAACACAGTGATTGACATTTTTATTAAAAAGAAAAAAATCCCTTTCAAAGGTGTCCATAACATTCAAAAGCTGTCCCCTCTCAGTAAAAGTCTGCTCCGCGCAGGCTCCCTTAGCTCCCACCCCTCAATGAACGATCTGCCCAATCCCAAAGAAAAATGTGCAGTTAAACAGTTACACCTGCTCCTCTCTATCCCCTCCCTCTACTCCTCTCTATGATCCGTGCAGGGAGAGAACAGGAAGCTGAGCGATCAGTGTTCAACTTCCTGTTACAGCCAGGACAACACTGACGCCTGGAGAGTCAAGCATTGAATCCCAAATGTGGAAGATTAACCCCTTCACTGCCCTCCACCAGAATCCTAAAATGAACCCCTTCAGTACCTTAGACCACCAGAGATTCTGAGATTAACCTCTTCACTGCCCTAGGCCAGCTATTTATTAGGGCCCTGTACATAAATATTTATTTGATGCTATCCTGTATTGCCTAGCTTAGGCTTTGTACACATCACGTCAGAGATTTCCATCAGAGTTATACGTCTGGAGTATTTCCTGATGTATATTTCTGACGGAAGGCTCCAACATAAACCACTGTAGAGGCATCCAGTGCTATATGTCGTCCAGAGGGTCCAATTGTAAAAAAAATGTATACTGCACAGTACACGTTTTTCTTTTACTAGATACCTCTGTTTGGAATACTGCAGTCTGCTCTGCTATTTCATACAGTAAAAAAAAAAGGGTACTGTTTTGGTATACGTCGGGTCACTGGGGCTCCATGGATACGTTCAGTGTATGTTCTGAAAAACTTTCCAACGGATACCACAAACGTAGTGTTTAAATGTGATGTGAACACAACCTTAGTGGGAAAAGTGCTTAGGTGCATAACTGGCCAGCTCATTGGCTACAAAGGTTTAGAAGGAACATTGAAGATAAGTACAGAGAAAAGTACAGTACCATTACAATTTCAGCTCAGCTACATGTGCAGGAGTAACATTACTGGAGCCCAGATAAATTACCCTATAGGTATAAGCAGAATAATGTCTCCCAACAGTCCCAAAGGCTAAATAGCAAACCTTCAGAGACACTTGTGTGAAACATTTACTATTTCATCCATCTACATGTTCTTTAGCATTTTTTCACAGTATCAGGGAAATTGGGATGTGAACTAAAATTCAGATAGGAACCAGACAAATTTTCTGGGTCTATAAAATACAATTACTAAGGGAAATCTGTATGAGGACATTTCAAGAGTGAAGGGGAAAGAGGGATTTGGGTCAGGATTGTCCTTCCAAATGAGTCACACTTGGGAGATATGATCTTGGGGACCAAATAGTAAAGACAGTAGATGGCTATAGAGTTTATAATGATTAAATGTTTGCATCAGATTCAATATAGGACATTGAGGAGACTAAAATTCTTATTCGATATTATTCCATTAAATACAATTTTACTGCCAACAGAGTGAATAGATGACGGTCATACATTCTTTTGATTGTGCACAGTTTGGTTACTTTACCTGCCTATACCAAATATACGTTGTAAGGACTTGGTTCTTCTCATCCTAGGTAGATAGTGAAAAATAATGTATAATATGGAATAATAATGACATTTGAAATAAACATAACACTTTATTGTAGTTACATATTACATTTGCATGGGGTTATCCATAATTAGAAAAAAAAACAGGTCTGCTTTTTTTTTTTTTATCAGAGACAGCGCCACTCTGTTCATGAGCTGCGCGTGGTATTGTAGTTCAGTCCCATTCAATTTGAAGTAAACACAGCCTATGGACTAGAGTGACGCATACATAGACCTTTATCATACATAGGTATATTCTGTATTGTAAAGTGATCAATTATTGCTTCCTTTATCTTATTTCAACTATTTCCATTTCTTGTTACATTTAGCCCAATCACATGATAAATCACAGCCTCCCAGCAAATTGTGTCATTCAGCTAGAGTTTGTTTGAATATTTGAATAATTCAATGACCAGAAAGACATACAAGACATATACTGGCAAGTAGAAGCAAATACTTAATAGGAAAAAGTTTCTTAGATGTAAACTAGATGGACCTTTAAACTATATGTCCTATATGGCACTTTTGGGCATAACCTATACAACTCATACTTAACACAAGATCTATAATGTTCTACTGTACATGCTCTGATACTCCAGCTGATATTCCAGACAGCAAGTTGGTCAATGGGATTGAAAGTTGAATGCAAACAGCCCATCTTTGGCTGTGTATGGGATCATCTCCCAATGGCATAGACATGTTTTATAGGCATTTGAACAACCTGGAAGATCAGCCCAAGAAGGCGAATGGTCAGATCTCATATGACCAAATTGGAAATCTAGGATCTGGTGAGTACGCCATCCATAAAATAATGGCGGTCAAGGGACTTGAGCTCACTCAGAGTCAGAGTGTAGAGAAAGGACTAAATATAGTTGAAGAAGTGAGTTAGAGCTGTATGCGTGGACTAGGCCATTTATTACTTTCCAATCTGCATTCATTCAAAAGTTTTTTGGAAGGATGTTAGACTCTGCTAAGTTTATTTGGCACTTGGCCCCACAAACACCTCTGTAAAGTCCAGATAGTTGCTGCCTTTGATGCTAAATCACCCTCAAGTGTTACAAATTCTATAAATACATTTATATATATATATATATATATATATATATATATATATATATATATATGTACCATGGCTGCAGATGTCTTAATGCACTTACCACTCCTAATATAGCATATACCATGACATCTATAAACACAGTGGTGGTCTGCCTCCAGTTGTACACAGGTCTTACACCCTTCTTGTATCCCTCCATGAGTTTGTCTGAAAGGCGCAGGAGGGTTGGTTTGGAGGAATTATCTGTCCAATGTGCTGAAAAATAAAGGAAACAGTCCTACCTTTACTGGATATGAACATAGTGATGTCAGTGTTGTCCTCATCTGATAGAACAATGCATATAAGTAATACATTGGGTCAAAGCTGTTTGTAAACTCGGCTAGAGCTCCACTGCAACTTATGGCTGAACAACAATCGTGATGACTGCAACCATCGCAAGACTGCTGACATAGTAAGGATTCTTGTGATCATCTCAACGGGCCCCCAACTTTAACCCGATTTGTTGCACGATGGTCACAATAAGCCACAATATTACTGCAACCACATGTCACTGTGAAGTGCTAGCCTTACAGTTGTGGACAAATCATCATTGGTTCATTGCAGTGCAATATTTGATATCTTCATTGCTGTATTACAACTCCCATCTGACACCCTTGTGATTAAAATTTTGGACAGAAGCAGCCTTACAGCCCATTGGAGGTATGTAAAAAAAGAAAACAAAACAGATCAGAATAATTTGTGACTGACATCTATTTTCACTCATTATAAACTTTTTGGATTCATTTTCAAAAATATCATCAGTTTTTATCAGTGTCTATCAGTTTTGATCTATTACGTTTAGTTATTACACATGACCTTCATGAAGCAATCCTTTATATCATATCCTGTGTGCTTATCCTTATCCTACTTATCAAGCAAAAAATAATGGGGGGCAAAAATTACATGGAAATAGGAATTTGACCATTCAGAACTGTCACTATGATCGACACTTTTTTAACCACCAGAACAGACCAGAATGGAAACAGATGCAACGTAAAGACAATAAACAAAAAACGCAAACCCAATAGAATTGTATAGAACATTTGATAGACCGGTGCAGACTAATTTCTTCATCAGAAAGAGAATTAAAAAAGAACACAAAAATGCACTCAGTATGGATAAGCCGCTGCGATACACGCTGCCCACCCTCTCTTTCATGTTCTAGTCAAAGGGGATCTTTCTAATATAAACAGAAACACATATACATATTTAGCAGAGCTGATATTGGCACTTGGCACAGCTCACAATGATTATCACGGTACTGCAGATAAACCTACTGCATTATTATAACGCAGAGAGCTGGCATGACAAAAACTGAACGAGTTCAGTGGCAAATTTGGATCCGCTACATCTCTAAACATGTATATGATACCTAAACACCTAAATATATATATATATATATATATATATATATATATATATATATATATATATATAGACCAACTGAATATAACGTGATAATATTGTAGAACTCACCTGCACTGAACATGAGGAGGGCTGGGACGAGCACACTGTGGTGGATCCAGGATCTTTTTGGCACCATTTTGTCCAATAGCTTCAGATATAACATGTGATGTAATTAGTCACCAAGATATGAAGGGATTGCACCCTTCTGGAGAGCGCTTGGTGTTTACTAGGATGTGCTATATCTCAGATCGTCCTTGCTCCTCAGACATCAGTCCTTCTTGCTGCTCTTCCGGAGAATCTTACCTTTGGTTATTGTCCATATACACTTGAAATAGCCTCTGGATTGGACATGCCCTGTAGGCCCAATGGTGGCTTGATTTTCTAATCTGAACTAAGTGTTGTATTTTTTTGGCTTCTTATCATTAGTTTGTTCTATTTCTATTACTAGGTTCCCAGCACTCTTTTAATGCTCCTTCTCTTTATGCTTTCTCCTGTCTTCTTCCACAGCATCAGTCTCAGTTCATTCTATACCCTGGACCATAAGTCTTCCATGTCTTTAGTAATCTTTCATGCCTAACCCTTTAGAAGACCTCAGACTTGACATAGATAGCCGTTCTACTTCTCATCCACCTCCTATGAAGAATCCCTTCCTCACTATCCTCTTCCCTGTGTGTACGTATTGCTAGCAGTACTTATCTTGTTGTCCGTCCATCTCTTCTGTCCCTTTTTTTACTTGATGTTCAGTAACTTTCCTGGAAATGTTTTCCTGCTGTCAGCATCTGGCAGCTTGTCACTCCTCTGCGTGATGTCACCCTGTAATCTAAGGAGTCAGACTGAACCTATTGCCCCCTGCTCCCTTGCCCATTAGTACTGTCATGTCCACTTAATGCTAATCAGGCAGACGGATGGTTTTGCACAAAGCAATTAGTTACCTGAGATCCGATTAACCCCTCTTCTGCCACATCTACCTTGCAGAAATGCTCATATGCCATTGCTTTGAGCGTTGGTCTTGAATCCAATAAGACAAGAGGTCAAAAGTATGGGTAAGATTTCAAGATGTCACATTTTGTCCAGGAGACTTATGAAGCATGCAGACCACAAGTCTAGGCTGGCTCCTACTTTACTCATCTTGGGTTTATTCAAATTATGATCTTAGGATCTCTGTCTTAAAGATGCATGTGTTGAATTTGAGTCATGTTGAGGCGTGTAATATAAGATATCATTACCATTAGACCTTATTTTTAGCACTTATTAGGCTTTATCAGTTACATCTGAATTTCAAAATTGTTGTTATCCTCATACAGCATAGACATAGCTAAGGGGGTCTGGGGGTGGTCTATATGCTGGGTGCCAGGGGGGGCACCAACAAGCCACTCTGCTTGACGACGGTATTTAGATACAGCATTAGGGCAGTGAACTGAATCTTTGCTCCAGGTGAAGGAAAGCCGAGCTATAATTCTGTTATACAGAATTATAGCATTAAAGAAAAAGTTAAAGGCTATGTACACCTTTGTAATAATTTTTTGTTTTGTTGCTCATTTTCTTTATTGAAAATCCCCTACTGATTTGTTTATACAGCTCTTATGCAGACCTATGTGTCTCCATGGCTATAATTTCCTCTGTCCCCTCTACTACTGTCCGTAGGTTAGCTATCAGTAGAATTGAGTAAAGAACCAGAGCAATGGGCACTACCAAACAAGTACTGTGGAGTCATGCTGGGCACTGTTGTGTGAGTGCTAGGCCGAGTAGAAGCGGCTGGCCACTGAGTATGGCGCATACTCCTAGTAGACCAGCCATTTCTACTAGGCCTAGCGCTCACACAACAGTTCCCAGCATGGCTCAGTGCCCGAAGAAGGTCAATAAGACCGAAACGTTGCACTCTGCCACTGGCAATAAAATAAATAAAAAATCTCAACTCCAGTCTGTGTGCCGGATACTCTTTACTGATCCACAAATAATCATCATCAATAATTCCTTACAGGCAGTACTCAAGAATCACTTGGTCATCTCTTTCACAAACAGCCATTTATGAACATCCACACTGCCTGCATTTTTGAACATTTTTCACAGTTTGTTATAAACCTTTTCCATTCACGTTCCTCCAATGTTCATTTTTAACATTCTTTTACAATCCGTACCTCCATTGACTCAAGCAGGAGTTTCAAATTTCAAATGTCTACAAACCCCTTGTCTCTTTCCTCTTGCACTTGACAACGGTTTTGCATGCAAATTATATTTGATCACACATATCCCATCCTCCCCACTCAACCATTTACTCTGTGGGTTGTAGTCTAGGGGTTTGTTATGCATTTTGGTGATGATTTCTTTAGGGGCCCTTAGAGCGAGCCAATACCAATCTCCTTTACTGTGATTTGTGTATGTAGTTATACTACTATGACAAAGGTAGCACTTGGGGTATGTGTCAGGGTCATTCATTGAACACAGGTTGTTATTTTACAACGGTATTAAGTCCGGACGGTCTGATGTTATACTACTACAGACTTGCATGGTTGTTATACTACAACAAAGTCTATACTCCGGATTATCAAATGCGTGCTAGAAATCAGGCTGTACTGATTCCTACCTTATGCCAGTCTCACAATGCATACAACTGTCGGTTCTTAAGGACACTTACACACAATATTACAAGCTGGCAGTGTGCTAGGAGCGTATAAATGGTTACTAAATACAACATTCAAAGTTTTCCTTATTGCACTGGGTAATGGTACATACACATTTATAACACTTGTCACATGCACTTCCATATATATCCATTTGACAAATACCATCCTGACAAGGGACCTAATTGTTACGGGACCCCTTTGTAGTTGCTATAGCGTCTTTCTTACCCTGTTTGTCACTATTTCTTTGGCTGTACACCATGGGGCTTCCCCCGTCGCTCTGCTCTCTGAGTACTCCATTATCAGGACTACATTGCAGAAGTCCTTGTTGTACTAGTGGTACTACAAGATACTACCAATGTTACCTACGGACACTAGCAGTACCTACCTCTCTGTCACCTAAGGACAGATTCTGTCAGCTACGCACAGATGTGTCACCTTGTGACACATCTAGTACCTCTGTCACCTACGGACAGTGTGTCACCTCCGGACACGACAACTGTGTCTCCTACGGACAATCTGGAGAGCTGATGGGTCAGTGATCTGTGACTCTCGGCCCTGTGAGAGAAAGCGGACAGCAGGATAACCTTTCCTTTAAATCTTAACAATTTTAGACAACAGCCAAATAAAAAATGAAACACTACAACAGACCTATAACAATATAACACATCTTAGACCAAACAGCACAGTTCATTGCAGGTTCATTCTACACAACTGTTATCTTGCTCACCTTACACACAGACAGCTGGATGCAATAGACACACTACCTTTGATCAGCACAAGTTTTCCTCACAGTCCAAGCTGCAATCCTTTAATTTCAAAACTTCACATGTAAATTACAACTCTTTTCAACCATCCGCTACGTCACTGCATTCCAAGGAGGGGGGTCATTCCCTCACAACCTTATACTTCTGTTCTAAAAATCATTTTAACAGTTTCATTGCCATCAAAAATTCTCTCATGTCTTCCATACTATGAACTCAAGACACATGTCTTACACAACTTCAACTCCAACTCCAGACAAGCATACGCTTCTGCAATAATTAATCACGCGAAAACTTTTAACATACCTCATACTTCCTTCATACCATTCTGGATAAATTTCTCTGCGTCCGGGAGATGTGAAGTCATGACAGCTAAATTCCAGTCCCAGCAAAACATGAGTGAAAAAAAGTATGTGTAAGAATAAGCTTCTTATGTATTGGCCGGTTTTGATTTCATGAATGCAATGCCCGAACTCCAGTGACAGCTATCAGACGATTAATCTCCCAGGTTTCGGCACCAAAAACTGTTGACGCAATCATGGCCCAAAATATATTAGACTGGAATTTTAGACGAGTGTTTCAACCAACACTCATTCCAGGAATTTACACAGATACAGATCATAGATTATATCGATATATTGGAGAGAAGTAAGACACACAGACGCTGCTTGTATGCTCAAAATACTACTCTAACGTTTATTGATCAAACAAATACAATAATATCTTTCAAAAAGGGTGTAGGCTTGAGGTTAACCAATTATTTACAATATAACAATAACTCTGATTCTGCCAATAGCGTACAATGAGAATATTTCATATTGAGACAATCACAGACATACAACAAATGTAATATTATAATTTCTCATTAGATGCTTACGTCAGGCTAACTTTACACCATCTCTGGACCTGCTTTCCACATTCCCAGGCCAGAATATAATGTTATCATTTGCCTTGTTCCCACTAAAAGTATCAAACTCTTATCTTACTCCCCCCACTCCTTATGAAAGAGCTGTTTCAACTTCGAGGTCCCCATACATCTTCTTACAACAAACCATTCATAAGCATCAAGGACACACAAAGCTAAGAAATAGCACTGATATACTTGTCTTATATTTGTCTTAAAGGAACAATGACTTTCTTATTCAAACAAGATGGAGTCTACATGCAAGATGGACGCTAAACAAAATGAAATCATTTAAACATATTTTAATCACTTTCACATGGGATGAGATTTTTACGATGCTTTTCCCCTCTTAAAATGTAGCACCACTTGTTCTACTTTGTAGAAAATATGAGAAGCTTGCCTAAAGCGTTCATTGCTTCTGTATCCTTGAAGTTCAGTAGTTGTGTGCAATGTACAGTTTCTGGTCAGGAATTAGCTGTCTGAAAGGTTCCATTTTCAGCCATATTAGTTTTTAAGGGGTTGCTTTTCCAGTTACCTGGTAATTTAGAGGGTTTGTTGAATCTATCCTTGTTAAGTGCTAAGGGCTGTTTAATATGTATGAAAAATGTACTGGAATAAATGAGGGACAGCTGTGCATCTGAAAAAATAAAAGACCAACTTATTCTGGCCACTGCTGTGTTGTCTTTGATGCTTACCTGTATGTGGGTAGTAACCATGGATATTTGGAATACAATGTTTATAAGCAAGTAGCTATTTTTGATTGACATGTATTACAGCTTATTTACTAGAACTAGAACCACGCACAGAAATGGCTTGTCACACGAAATCAGCGGCTTCTTAAAAGGAAGCCGATGCAGAAATCATCCCCAGCAAGCAGCTATTATTGCTAGGGAAAGCCTCGTCTGGGCATACATGTAGCATAAAGCGGCCATTCTGACACATAGACACACTTAAAGGGCATATAGACAGGGGTTATCGTTCTGAGACCAACCCTTTCATACTTATTTGAAACAATGGGAAAATGTGCCAGAATGCTGTCATAAATTGTTCCAAAATATGAAGTACATGACAATCTATCGTCTTTCAGACAGTTGTGATGCCGCTGTTTAACCTCAAAATTTTTAAATGTGTCTAGAAAAGGGATGTGGCTAAGAGGAGGAGTCGTTAATTTGCACCCTATTTGCATATGCACACCAGTTATGAGGTGGCATAAGTCAGAGAAAAGTTTAATAAGCCTAGCAAGCTGCGACAAATTTATCATGTCACAAGCTAATTTTGAATAACCCTCCATAAATTAGCCATGTGGTCAGGGGCATGCATTGACCCCCAATAACATTTGCTGTGTGATGTGTGCCACTCCATTCTTTACAAACTGGACTGCAGTGAATAGAGAATGTGAACTGAGGGTAAAGAATGAAGAATTTGTTTTAATAACTGTGCCCCATTGTTCTGACAGGTACTACGGCGTTAGGATGACCATGTGGCATAAGGCAAATGCCAGCTATGGAGAAAGTTTGCAAGGGTACAAGGTTCGGCCTAGTCTGATGAATTACAATTTCTTTTATATCATGTGGATGGCTAGGTGTATGTGTATGGTAAACCTTGGGAAGAGATGGCACCAGGATGTCCTATGGGAAGAAGACAAGTCGGTGGAGGCAATGTGGTGCTCTTGGCAATATTCTTCTGGAAAACCTTGGCCATTCATGTGGATGTTAACATGACACGTACCACCTACCTAAATATTGTTGCATACCAAGTGCACACCATCATGGCAAGGGTAATCCCCTTTGGCAGTGGCCTCTTTCTGCAGGATAATGCACACTGCCTAACTGAAAAAATTGTTAAGGAATAGTTTGAATAGTTTTCCCAAACTTACAGGACTTAAAAAATCTACTGCTAATGCCTTGGCGCTAAATACCACAGGATGTCTCCTACCTGCCCCACCGCGGCCTGGTGCTTCTGCTGTGCACCAGCATCTCCGTCCTGTCTCTCTTGCTCGCAGGCGCGTCGGCCATAGGGCGCATTTCAAAAACTTCCCCTGTTGCTTCAGGACTGCATAGGTCACCTCCTCAGATCACCTGGTGCCTGAGCAACTTTGGTGCATCCTAGTTGTGTCCTTCATAGGTTCCTGTTTGCATCCTGATACCAGTCCGCACCTCGCTACCTGCTATCAATTGTATCCAGCTATCCCCTACCAGTCAGTATCCAGCTATACGCTACCAGTCTGTATTCAGCCACCCGCTGCCAGTCAGTTTCCAGCTACCCAATATTAGTTTCTATCCAACTACCCGCTACCAGCCTGTATCCAGCTACCCGCTATCAGTCTGTATCCAACTACTCACTACTAGTCTCCATCCTGCTACCTGCTAGCAGACCGTATCCTGTTACCTGCTAGCAGTCTGTATCTTGTTAACTGCCATCCGTCTACATCCCGCTGTTTACTGCCAGTTGGTATCCAACTACTAATTGCCTGCGTCAATCTATTTGGCCTGTGACTCGTAACAAAGAATAATCCCTTGCCACAAGTGATGGGATCTAAATCAGTTTTTTGAATGGTGTTGAATTCTGCTTGACATTTGGGGCCCATTACAAAACAAGGGCCCATCTGAGGATTCCCTGGTACTCATTGAATCCTGCATGGTACTGTATATACAAACCTTCGAAACCCAATTGAGATGTGTTAAATTCATGGTAAATATCAAAGCCATTACTGATGTCAATATTTCTACTGTATGTTGGTCGATATCCAAGTATGACACATCCTTGCAAACATGTTTTATTTAACACATTGCTTACACCACTTCAACAGCTGAATAACTCGTTTTATTATCCAAACTCAATAAGAAACAAACAATTCAGGAAGCAAGTCTCTATTCCCTGCTCACTTTGGGACTTAAGCTAATTATACTACAATTACCTCTACTAAGAGTGCTGACACCAGTCCTACAGATAAAGTCCGGACACGTGGTGGTCAGTCTATCTAATCAATTGATGTCTCTTTCTCCATTGGTAAAGTCTTATATTTGATGGGCGAGTGCTGTCTTACTAGCCATACTCTACTTCTAATTCACCAATATAGTATAACATTTAAAGTGTACGCTCACTTTTTACGCAAAATTTTGTAAATATACGAAGCCTCGTAAAAGACAAATGTTAATACAATATAATTAATTTTTCTATTTATTATAGATGCTGGTGGCCGCGCACAGCAGAAGCACCAGGCCGCGGTGGGGCAGGTAGGAGACATCCTGTGGTATTTAGCGCCAAGGCATTAGCAGTAGATCTTTTAAGTCCTGTAAGTTTGGGAGGTGGGACCTCCATGGATCTGACTTGTTATTGCAGCAGATTCTCAATCAGATTGAAATCTGGTGAATTTGGAGGCCAAGTCAACACCTTCAACTCTGTCATGTTCCCTAAACTATTCCTTAACAATTTTTTCAGTTAGGCAGTGTGCATTATCCTGCTGAAAGAGGCCACTGCCAAAGGGGATTACCCTTGCCATGATGGGGTGCACTTGGTATGCAACAATATTTAGGTAGGTGGAACGTGTCAAGTTAACATCCACATGAATGGCCAAGGTTTTCCAGAAGAATATTGCCAAGAGCACCACATTGCCTCCACCGACTTGTCTTCTTCCCATAGGACATCCTGGTGCCATCTCTTCCCAAGGTTTACCATACACATACACCTAGCCATCCCCATAATATAAAATAAATTTTGATTCATCAGACTAGGCCGAACCTTGTACCCTTGCAAACTTTCTCCATAGCTGGCATTTGCCTTATGCCACATGGTCTTCCTAATGCCGTAGTACCTGTTGGAACAATGGGGCACAGTTATTAAAAATAATTCTTCATTCTTTACCCTCAGTTCACATTCTCTATTCACTGCAGTCCAGTTTGTAAAGAATGGAGTGGCACACATCACACAGCAAATGTTATTGGGGGTCAATGCATGCCCCTGACCACATGGCTAATTTATGGAGGGTTATTCAAAATTAGCTTGTGGCATGATAAATTTGTCGCAGCTTGCTAGGCATGTTAGACTTTTCTCTGACTTATGCCACCTCATAACATTTAAAAATGTTGAGGATAAACTGCGGCTTCAAAACTGTCTGAAAGACAATAGATTGGGCCCGTTATGTACTCCATATTTTGGAACAATTTATGACAGCATTCTAGCGCATTTTGCCATTGTTTCAAATAAGTATGAAAGGGGTTGTCTCAGAGCGATAACCCCTGTCTATATGCCCTATAAGTGTGTCTATGTGTCAGAATGGCCGCTTTATGCCACATGTATGCCCAGACGAGGCTTTCTATAGCAATAACAGCTGCTTGCTGGGGCTGATTTCTGCATCGGCTTCCTTTTAAAAAGCTAATGATTTCGTGTGACAAGCCATTTCTGTGCGCGGTTCTAGTTCTAGTAAGTAAGCTGTAATACATGTCAATCAAAAATAGCTACTTGCTTATAAACACTGTATTCCAAATATCCATGGTTTCTACCCACATACAGGTAAGCATCAAAGACAACACAGCAGTGGCCAGAATAAGTTGGTCTTTTATTTTTTCAGATGCACAGCTGTCCCTCATTTATTCCAGTACATTTTTCATACATATTAAACAGCCCTTAGCACTTAACAAGGATAGATTCAACAAACCCTCTAAATTACCAGGTAACTGGAAAAGCAACCCCTTAAAAACTAATATGGCTGAAAATGGAACCTTTCAGACAGCTAATTCCTGACCAGAAACTGTACATTGCACACAACTACTGAACTTCAAGGATACAGAAGCAATGAACGCTTTAGGCAAGCTTCTCATATTTTCTACAAAGTAGAACAAGTGGTGCTACATTTTAAGAGGGGAAAAGCATCGTAAAAATCTCATCCCATGTGAAAGTGATTAAAATATGTTTAAATGATTTCATTTTGTTTAGCGTCCATCTTGCATGTAGACTCCATCTTGTTTGAATAAGAAAGTCATTGTTCCTTTAAGACAAATATATGACAAGTATATCAGTGCTATTTCTTAGCTTTGTGTGTCCTTGATGCTTATGAAAGGTTTGTTGTAAGAAAATGTATGGTGACCTCGAAGTTGAAATAGCTCTTTCATAAGGAGTGGGGGGAGTAAGATAAGAGTTTGATACTTTTAGTGGGAACAAGGCAAATGATAACATTATATTCTGGCCTGGGATTGTGGAAAGCAGGTCCAGAGATGGTGTAAAGTTAGCCTGATGTAAGCATCTAATGAGAAATTATAATATTACATTTGAAATGTATTGTATCTCTGTAATTGTCTCAATATGAAATATTCTCATTGTACGCTATTGGCTGAATCAGAGTTATTGTTATATTGTAAATGATTGGTTAACCTCAAGCCTTAACCCTTTTTGAAAGATATTGTATTTGTTTGATCTAAATGTCAGAAGAGTATTTTGAGCATACAAGCAGCGTCCGTGTGTCTTACTTCTCTCTGATGTATTGATATAATCTATCATCTGGATCTGTGTAAATTCTTGGAATGAGGGCCGGTTGAAACACTCATCTAAAATTTTAGTCTAATATATTTTGGGCCATGATTGCATCAACATTACATGGGTACATTGTGAATAGGGCTCTTTATACTCTATTTAACAGGGTTTTCTCAGGATTGACTATATTACATATTGCTAGAGCAAAAAAAGTGGTAGCTCCGTACCACTCTGTGAGACGACCCCCTTTAAAAGAATTATGTAACGGAGCATATGATACTTTACATTATTTGACTACATCTCTGAATGATTATCCGTCAATGCATTGTTCTGTGTCTAGATTTACTTCATGTGAATGGGGTTAATGCAGCTGAGATATTTATGCTTCTTAGTTCTTCTGTTAGTAAGTCAGATCAGAACACGGCTTGGTGCAGCAACAAAATGAATTGTAATAAATGAAATTTTTGTAACACCAGAACTTGTAAATAATCCGATTGTCATAGTGAAAGATATATTCTATTGTAATCTGACAATTGCATCTGTGTGTTTTACTGTTTCCGTCTCTTGTCACAGTCATCTTCATCTTCCATGAGACCAAAACCCTGGATCTTAAATGCCCAGAGATTATTAAAATAGATTTTCTCTGTTTGTGTCTGGTGCATAATGAACCTGAGCTAAAGTATCAAATTCTTCCTGAATTCAATTGCTATAATGAGATTTCATTCTAGTACTGTAACTCGCTGATCTATAATTGTGTTTCTGGGAAGTAGGTTATATGAACAAATGCTATAATCCAAATAACGAAACAATATAATGGATGTCAGACATTCCATGATCAATATAATTATTAAGAAAATAAAACTAAGAGTCTTAATTAAACAGAAAACAAATCTGGATTGGAGACGTATGGTACATCAACCACTAGATGGCGTTTGGGCTGAAAATGTGCAGGACATCAACCACTAGATGGCATCGCTTTGTTGATGAAGATGAACATGTTGCATCTGCTGCCAGGTAAGTTTTCTAACGCACTGACACCTATTGCCACAGAACATGTCTAACAAAATTATGTAGATTCTACAAAGGAGGCATTAGGCTAGGATTGAGCAGTCCCTGGGTTGTGCCCCAAACTTCAGAACTCTGACCATATGCATGAATTAATTCAGACCCTAGGCCAAACCACTAAATAAATTCAGACTCAGACAAGAGACAATATTCAGACAACAGACTCCTCCGTATACTTACCCTCTTCGCTCCCGGCACCAGCAGAATCAGGACATTGTGCGTACCACTGCACATTACGTCCTGACGATGGAAGGTGTTAGGACCCAGTGTAGTGTGCCCGGAGATGAAGTGGAACCCGGGAGCAAAGAGGGGAAGAATTATCAGGCTTTTATTTATTGAATTAATCTAATATATAATTGCCAATTTAAAAAAAAGTAAATGGTACAGTGCAGTTCTGGCAGATTAGATGATGAGCGGATTGAGCCCATGTTATAATCCACCACTGGGCCAGGGCTACATCTAGGCTTTTTATTGCTGACTACAAAAAATCTCTTTGAAATCGCGGTCCGATAGAAATGCATTGAGAAGCCAAAAAATCTATTAAAAATCATTCCAGTCAAAGGAGTCGCTAGCGATTTGTTTTATATCACTACATGCTGGGATTTCAGAGCTAAATTTAAAAAGCATTAACTACTTTGTTTCCTCCTTAGAGTAAAGTGAAACTCTATTGGAAATCACGTGTTAGAGTTTTGATTAATCTATAAAAAAAAAGTCTTACTATAAAAAGTCTGTGTGTTGCCCTAGACTTATTCTGAATTTGTCTGATCTCATTCTAGAATTCTAGAATTTTAAGCAGCGCCAAAAAAATGTCTGAAATCACCTCATATTGGCGGAGGTTGTTTTTTTTCCCGCAAGCGGAAAAAAACGCTTGCGGGAAAAAGAAGAGTCCTGCCCTATCTTCAGGCGTTTCCGTCTCTAACCTCCCATTGACATGAATGGGAGGCAGAGAAAGCGGTTTTCGCAGCATTTTTTGCCTGCCACGCTCAATGGCCGCGGCCAAAAAACACAGCAAAAAACGCCGCAAAAACACGGCATTCCCGAAGGAATTTTGAGCCAGATTTTTCCGCCTACAAAAAAACTCAATGTGCACAGGGCCTAAATATAAACTTTTTTTATCTAAAATTTCTAAGATCCTATGAATGCCAAACAATGAACATGTAATGTTCAATGACCTTAATAACCTTATAATATATTTTATTTAATACATATGATGTATAATTGTCAGTTGTAAGATTGTTTTGCAACATTGTTATTTAAGAGAAGATCACAATTTACAGAAGGCAGCAGTTAGTCCAGTGGGCAATCAGATGGTTTAACAGGGTTTAGGGTACGTAAAGGCATCTGCATGCAGCCATTCCCACGCTTACTTTCAGTGGCTTATGGCGGCACAATTTTGCTGGGCATTCACCACCGCATGCAACTGTGGTTTTCGCCACATGCGAACGCCGTGACGTGGGACTGTACACTTACAGGGAAACAGAAACAGCACCACACCTGTCCATGGTTTGCGTCTGGTATGGTAGCTCAGCCCCACTGAAGTAAATATTTTCATAATCATGGGCCAGGAAAACATATGGGTCATCCAGATGTTTATATCTCGTGGGGCTAATCTCTCGGGGGAAAGGAATCACCAGAATCTTGTGATAATTATATTAATGTCTAATAAATACTATTTGATTCTTTTCTTTTGTTTCATTATTTAGTTTTTTACTTATAATTAGAACATACACTTATTGTCTCATTAACTTCATGCAGATGGACCCTCCTCATAAGTTAGGCCTCATGCACATGTCTGGTCAATAAATACTGCACAGACGGGCTGCAGACTGTCACCCACATTTGCGGGCCTTGCTCACATTAAAAAGGATAGGAGCATGCACAAAATAGGACATGTTCTAATTTTTGCGGGTCATTTCTAGGGCCCGGACACACACCCATAGATATACGGAAAGGTGGCCGTGGTCAATAAAAATGAGTGGATCGGATAAAAATTACGGTTCGGTGCATGAGGCCTTACCCCGCAGATCACAGCTGATTGTCAGGGTTCCCAGCAGCAGAACACCCTGTAATCAGCTGATTATTTGTGGGCCCCTTCTAACAAGAAATGTATTTCCAAAGTGGACAAACCCCGATTTAGTGCATTTACTTAAGGAATGCATATACCACTTGACACAAAACATTTCAGTAAAATTATTACAATACTCTGCTATATTATTAGATTTTATACAAAAAATACAGAGAGCTACTCTCGACAATGAACACATGTAACATAAAATAAAAGAATTTTGCTGTGAGTCCCAATGTTAAACTATTTAAAGCAATCTGTAAAAAAAAATTGGCTTCATGAGATTATTTTTGCCAGTTCTGAAGAATTCCATCTAGGAGTCAGCTGCAGCTGTCAGGATCAATAATAAATAGTTATAAAGTGCCAAGATGCCGGTCCCCTCGCTATGCTTGGAGGTGTCCGCTGCAGCAGATGATAGTGTTTACAGAATTACACGTCATTTATAATTTATCGCCATACACCTGATGTCCACACTATGTGTGCATTCTATTCAGATGGGAGATTTATTTGAATACAGGCTTGTTCATGTGCATAAATGGAATATATGTCCCTGATTCGTTTTAGAAGATGTAGATGGGGAAGAAGTATTTCTATACAAGTGTGTGTACAGCCATGGGCCATAGAAGCCGATCAATATTAATACAACGGCTCCGACATACTTCTTGATTCCAACATGAATCCATGATAGATTTGCATAAATTTTGATTAATAATAAATAATGTGAAAAATTATGTATGAAAACATGGAGATGGTGGAACATATCATAAAACAACATCTCTGACCAGAAGGTCTGGATAAAATAGTTGACTGTGTCTTCTCTAATTTCTCCAATTGTCTTGACCCATTTCTTCCTTCTTTGTCTTCATATGTGTGTCACCTTCTTCAAGCGTGTCCGTTACAGAGGTAGCAGTTGCACCTGGAACCTAATGCCCAAGGTGACTCGCCATAAAAGAAGACCCCAGTGATATAAATGTCACAACATTGGACGGGCTCCCTGTTATAGATTTTGCATTGGGGCCCAGGAACAAATTGAACACTAACTCTTAAACAACGTTGCAATTCACTCAAAATATCTAGTTAGTGAGATTTTGGGGTCCGGTGCTGTGTGGGCAGTGTGTGTTCAACGTACATATAAATTAATGTACCACATGTAAATTTACACTAAACCGGACTGTTGGGGATAGCTGGTACTTTTCTCAAGCAAACTTAAAGGCTATGTACACCTTTGACATTGTGCTTTAATTTTTGTTTTGTTTTTATAAAATTGTGCATTAGTGTGATTGGTGCAACTTCCTAAATATATTTTATTAAAAATTATTTTTACTTTTTAAAATATAGCTGCTTTGTATACTGTATAAGGAGTAGCTGTAATCGCAATGCGATTTTGGGGTCTGACGATTGTTGGCATGGCAACCGGAGGCCAGACAATGGCCTCTGGGTCTGCCATGTAAGGAAGCCTATGAGGACCAGCCTCCGGCTGGTCCTCATAGACTTCCTATTATGTCACTGTCAGTGTCAAACTGACAATTAGAATACATTACACTGCGTAGGTAGTGTAATGTATTCTAGCAGAAATCAGTGCGGCAAGTCTTCAAGTGGGACAAAGTCTTCTTAGTGGGGCAAAAATAAGAAGTTAATAAAAAATGTTATAAAAATGTAAAAATAAAAGTTGTAAGTTGTAAACAAAAAATGCTTTTTTTCTATAAAAATATAGAAAAAAATGAAAACTTTAAAAAACTACACATATTTGGTATCACCGAGTTCGTAACGACCCAAATTCTAAAACTATAATATTATTTTCCCCACACGGTGAACACAGCAAAAAAAATAAGTAAAAAACAATGCCAGAATCACTATTTTTTGGTCACCACCCCTCCCAAAATATAGAATAAAAAGTGATCAAAAAAGTGATCAAAAAGTTGCGTGTACGCCAAAATAGTACCAATAAAAACTACAACCCATCCCACAAAAAACAAACCATTACACAGCATTTTTTAATGAAAAAAAGAAAAAAAGAGTATGGTGACGAAAAAGAAATAATTTTATAAAAAAGTGATTTTATTATGCAAACGCTGCAAAGCATAAAAAAAGCTATATACATATGGTATCGCCATAATCGTATCAACCAGCAGAATAAAGTAAAATAGTAATTTATAGCCCACGGTGAACACTGTAAAAATAAAAGAAGAAAAAACATTGTCACAATTGATGGTTTTTGGTCACCTTGGTTGCCAAAAAATGGAATAAAAAATGATCAAAAGATCGCATGTACCCTGAAATGGTCCCAATGAAAACCACAGATTGTCCCACAACAAATAAGCCCTCACATAGCTCCAGTGGAGAAAAAATAAAGAAGTTCTGGCTCTCAGAATATGGCGACGCAAAATGTGCAGAATGTTCCAAAAGCGGATAAGATTCTACTGCGGATTATTATTCATTTACCACATTATTATACCCTCTTATTATGCCCTGATGTACTCCGCAAAGCTTACATATGCCCCCACATTATAAACTGAAATACCAGTAAAACCCCAATCAGAACTATTGCCAAGCAAAATCTGCGCTCCAAAAGTCAAATGGCACTCCCTCGCTTCTGAGCCCTACAGTGTGCCCAAACAGCCGTTTACTACCACATATTTGGCATAGCCATACCCGGGAGAATCCAATTAACATTTTATGAGGTATTTGTCTTCAGTGGCACAAACTGGGCACAACATATTGTGCTCTAAAATGGCACATCAGTGGAAAATTGCAATTTACACTTTTCACCATCCGCTGCGCATTAACCTCTTCACGCACCACGACTTAATAGCATGTCATAGTGCGGGGGGGGGTGATGTATGAAGCGGGATCACATGCTGAGTAATACAGCTGACACCTGGGACTAACGGACAGGAAAAGCGATCGCGGTGTTACAGAAGTCTGTAAAAATTACAATATACTGCAATGCACTAGTATTGCAGTGCATTATACCGGCGATCCAATGATCGCTGGTTCAAGTCCCATTTTTGCTCTAAAGTAATGTAAAAAATAAACAATATTGGTATTGCTGCGTCCGTAAAAGTCAGAACTATCACAATATACCATTATTTAACTCGCCCCGAACGGCTTAGAACATAAGCAGCAATTTCTCATATTTTGAATAAAATTCAAAAGCCTTTTTTGTATGGAACCAGTTCAGTCCTGAAGTTGCTTTGAGGGGCCTATATATTAGAAACACCCATAAAACACCCCATTTTAAAAACTAGACCCCTCAAAGTATTCAAAACAGCATTTAGAAAGTTTATTAACCCTTTAGGTGGTTCACAGGAATTTAGAGCAAAGTAGAGGTGAAATTTACAAATTTTTTTTTTTTGTCAGAATATCCTTTTTATTAAAAAAAATGTCTGTATAACAGAAGGTTTTACCAGAGAAAAGCAACTCAATATTTATTGCCCAGATTCTGCAGTTTTGAGAAATATCCCACATGTGGCCCTAGTGCGGTAATGGACTGAAGCACCGGCCTCAGAAGCAAAAGAGCACATAGTGGATTTTGAGGCCTCCTTTTTATTAGGCACCATGTCCGGTTTGAAGAGGTCTTGTGGTGCCTAAACAGTGAAAACCCACCAAAAGTGACCCTGATTGGCAAACTACACCCCTCAACGAACTTATCGAGGGGTATAGTGAGCATTTAGACCCCACAGTTTTTTTGCTGCATTTTGTGGAATTAGGCTGTGCAATTAAAAATCAAATTTTTCCGATAAAAGGTACACATTTTTAATTTTGACAAGGAATAAGGGAGAAAAAGCACCCCAACATTTAAAAATCTATTTCTCCCGATTACGGCAATACCCCATATGTGGTCATAAACTGCTGGTTGGACAAACGGCAGGGCTCAAAACGGCATGAGCGCTATTTGGCATGTAGACTTTGTTGGATTGGTTTCTGTGTGCCATGTCGCATTTGCAGAGCTTCTGAGTTACCAGTAGCGGGGAAACCCCTTAAAAGTGATGCCATTTTGGAAACTAGACCCCTTAAGGAATTCATTGTAGTTTTCATGGGGTGCATGCGACTTTTTGATCAGTTTTTATTCTATTTTTTAGGTGGCGTGGTGACTAAAGAACAGCAATTCTACTATTGTTCTTTATTCTATTTTTTTTACAGAGTTCACCGTGCGCTATAAATGACATATTCACTTTATTCTGCGGGGCGATACGATTACGGCGATACCAGATGTTTATAGTTGTTTAATGTCTTATGGCGTTTGCACAATAAAATAATGTATTTTTTAAATCATTTACTTTTTGTGTTGCCATATTCTAAGAGCCAGAACTTTTTTCTTTTTTAATCAAGAAAGCCGTGTGAGGACTTGTTTTTTGCGTAACGACCTGTAGTTTCGATCAGTACCATTTTTAGGTACATGTGACTATTTGATCTCTCTTTATTCCAGTTTTTGGGAGATGAAGTGACCAAAAAAATTGTGATTCTGGGTTGGTTTATTAGTATTTTCTTTTATGGCGTTCATCGCACTGGATAAATAACAAAATACTTTTGTAGTTCAGGCCGTTACGAACGCGGCCATACTAATTATGTATAGTTTATTTGTTTATTTATTTATGTTGATAATAAAGGACTGATAAGGGAAAAAGGGGGATTTTTACTTTTATTACTTTTAACCTTTTCTTTTTTTATTTTTACACAACTTTTTCAAACTTTTTTATTTTGTCCCACTAGGGGACTTGAACGCAGGAGGCCCTGATCACAATTCTAATACACTTCACTACATGCGTAGTGCAGTGTATTAGAGCTGTCAACTACTCACTTACAGCAAGCATAGTGGGTCCTGACTATGTCAGGACCCATTAGGCTTCGGTAGATGGCATAGCCACAGGCCATTGTTAGGCCTCTGGTTGCCATAGCAACCATCGCCACCCGCTATCATGTAGGATTAACCCCTAAGAAGCCACGATCGCTATTGAACGCGGCTTCTAAGGGGTTAATTAGCGTGGGCACCGCGATCGGTTCCCGCTGAAGAAGCTGCGGCAACTGCTGTATCTTATACAGCAGTTATCACAACTCCTGTATGTGTTGGAAGGATGGCTGAAATGGTCGTTCCTCCCACGACGTACTATTCCATCATGGAGCACAAACTATGTGCTTACCATGACGGAATAGTACGGACATGTCTTATTATGGCCATGTTCTACAGTCCAGGCTCATAGAAAATAATGGACGTAGCCATGTGCACGGCCCGCGATTTGCGGGTGGCTCGCGGGTGACACTCCGCGGCTGGCCGACCCGAAAATCACGGCCATGCACATGGCTACAGCCGTCTGCGTGAGGCCTAAACCACATGTGGGGTATTGCCGTATTTGGGAGAAATTGCTTTACACAATGTTGGACGGCTTTTTTCTCCTTTATCCTTTGTGAAAATGAAAAAATTCAAGTGGAAAAAAATGTTGATATTCATTTCCATGGACTAATTCTAATAAATTCTGCAAAAGACCTGTTGGGTCTAAATGCTCACTATACCCCTAGATAGATTCCTTAAGGGGTGTAGTTTCCAAATTGGAGTCACTTTTGGGGTGACATGGCACCCAAAAATTACCAGCTAAATTTGAGCTCCAAAAGCCAAATGGCGCTCTCTCATTCTGAGACCTGCCGTGTGTCCAAACAGTAGTTTATGACCCCATGTGGGGTATTTCCGTAATAGGGAGAAGAAGCTTTTCAAACGTTGGGTGCTTTTTCTCCTTTATTCCTTGTGAGGGTATGTTCACGCGCCCTATTTACGAATGTAATTCAGGCATTTTACGCCTTGATTTACGCCCCAAAAAAAGTCTCCAAACCGTCTGCAAACATCTGCCCATTGAATTCAATAGGTCTTACGGTGTTCTGTGCAGACGGGCTTTTTTTTTGCGCGCCGCTGTCAAAAGACGGCGCGTAAAAAGACGGCCGCCTCAAAGAAGTGCATGTCACTTCTTGGGACGTAATTGGAGGCATTTTTCATTGACTTCAATGAAAACCAGCTTCAATTATGTCCGTTAAATACGCCGCGAAAAACGCGTGCACTTGTAAAAACGTCTGAAATTCAGGAGCTGTTTTCACATGAAAACAGCTCCGTAATTTCAGACGTAATTGGCGTTGCCGTGTGAACATAACCTGAAAATGTAAAAATTCTGTGTTTTTTCAGGAAAAAAAAGTAGATTTTCACTGCCTAATTCCACTAAATTCAGCAAAAAACCTGTGGGGTCAAAATGCTAACTATACTCCTAGAAATATTAGTTGAGGGTGTAGTTTCCAAAATGGGGTCACTTTCGGGGGGTTTCCACTATTTTGGTCCCTTCAGGGCGAGGCAACCATGACATGGCACCCGAAAACCATTCCAGCAAAATCTACACTCCAAAATCCAAATGGCGCCCCTTCCCTACTGAGCCCTGCCGTGCGTCTAAACAGCAGTTTATTACCACATATGGGGTTTTGCCGTAATCGGGAGAAATTACTTTACAAATTTTACTGTGCTTTTTATTCTTTATATCCGTCTTTAAAATTTCTATGATTTTTTTTAGAAAAAAAAAGTTGATTTTTATTTTTACAGACTAACTCCAATAAATATAGCAAAAGACCTGTAGGGTCAAGATGCTAACTATATCCCTAGATACATTCCTCGAGGGGTGTAGTTTCCAAAACGGGTTTCCACTGTTTTGCCACCACAAGACCTCTTCAAACTTAAAATGGTGCCTAAAATATATTCTAATAAAACGGAGGCCCCAAAATCCACTAGGTGCTTCTATTCTTCTGAGGCCTGTGCTTCAGCCCATTAGCACACTAGGGCCACATCTGAGATATTTCTAAAAACTGCAGACTCTGGGCAATAAATATTGAGTTGCATTTCTCTGGTAAAACCTTCTGTGTTATAGAATTTTTTTTATTACAAATGAATTTCTGCAAAAAAAATGTAATTTGTAAACTTCCCCTCTACATTGCTTTAATTCCTGTGAAACACCTAAAGGGTTAAGAAACTTTCTGAATGCTGTTTTGAATACTTTGAGGGGTGCAGTTTTTAAAATGGGGTGATTTCTGGGGTCTATCTAATATATAAGGCCCTCAAAGTCACTTCAGACCTAAACTGGTCCCTGTAAAAACAGCCTTTTGAAATTTTCTTAAAAATGTGAGAAGTTGCTGCTAAATTTCTAAGCCTTGTAACGTCCTAGAAAAATAAAAGAATGTTCAAAAAACAATGCAAATATAAAGTAGACATATGGGAAATGTTAACTAGTGACTATTTTGTGTGGTATTTCTATCTGTCTTACAAGCAGATACATTTAAATTTAGAAAAATGCTAATTTTTGCAAATTTTCTCCAAATTTTGGTATTCCCCATAAATAAATACTGAATTTATAGGCAAAATTATTCCACTAACATAAAGTACAATATGTCATGAGAAAACAATCTTAGAATCGCTTGGATAGGTAAAAGCATTCCAAAGTTATTACCACATAAAGAGACACGTCAGATTTGAAAAAATCGGCTTCGTCCTCAAGGCCAAAACAGGCTCAGTCCTGAAGGGGTTAATATGTGTATGACATAAAAATGTTATCGAGTGGTTTTGACCACTGGGACTCCAATAGCAGTTGTGTGATCTGCCTCTATGGTGGGTATGTAAATGATTGCTGGAGGTTTGACCACTGGAATCTCAGGCAATACCAAGAATGGTACCGATTTCCAGTGGAGAAGGAATCCTCACAATAGTACGGTTGAAAAAAAAAGACATATGTTCATCAAGTCCGACGAAAGGATAGAAGGAATGGAAGGGATATGGGTAAACTATAGAATTTTGTCCTAACCCTATTGATCCAGAGGAAGGTAACAAAAAAAACAAAACAAAACATAAGGCATTAACCAATCTGCTGTAAAAAGGAAAACTTTCCTTCCTGGTCTCAAGTGGCGATCAGACTGGATCAACATTCAAACAAGAATTCTATACGTTGACATAGACACTGATATTTTTTTGTTCTTAGAAATAATCTAAGCTATCTACTGTTCCTGCTGTGACCAGCTCCTGAGGTTGGATATTCCACAGATTGACCTCCTTTTTTTCCCCTTGTCTTTAACTTGGCTGTCTCCATATCTTCCATTAAGCATCATTCATGACCACATATTTCTGGACATTAGATTTTATGATTGGCAAACCTTACATAACCTATGGCTTTGTTACGGAATTATATCGATAAGCATTAACAAACATAAGATCCTGGTATGTATTTCACTTTCTATGCAATTTCCATTAGTCCCATTCCCCACCACTTGCTTGCTAACAATGCAGTTCCTCTGGGGAGTCCTATAATGGTTTTCACCATCGAATAGTAATGGTGATGTGACCAACCAGGACTGAGCTCCCTCTCTCTAAGGGCCCCACCGAAGCCGCTATGGACAAGTGGCTTTTTATTTTAATTCCTTTTTAATATGCCCTTCAATAGTACTTGTGGGTATACAAGCACCAGATCACTGACATTAGAGATGGGTTGAGCTGAGTTTCCAAGATATACAAAAAAAATGGGACATAGAATGTAATTAAAACCACAGAAAAGGCCATACTCACAGATTAGGTGGTGGGTAAAATACCCGTTCCAAACAGGACGCAACCAGGTCAGAGAATGCTGTTGATGGGAAGTGCCCAGGTGTGTTTAAATAATGATAGCCACTCCCACTTACCTTGAGGGGAGTGGTGTGTTGGGCATGGAAGTAAATGTGTAATGGAAAAAATAAATAATAAAGTACTGTGTATAGTGCACATGTGAGGTATAGGGGACATGACTAAGTGTAGTGTGTAGAAATCAGGGCTGTGAGTGAAACAAAAACGTGAGTGTAGTGTGTAAAACATGGAGGCATAGTGTTTGGATAGTGAGGCACAGCATATATCGCCGAATAGCAGCCCGGGTCTTATGATGCTGGGATAGCCTGGTGTGCGGATGTTTGGCACTGCATGCAGGGCAGCCCGCTCTCTTACAATATGGGCGTTATGAAAAAAACTTACACACTACACTCACGTTTTTGTTTCACTCACAGCCCTGATTTCTACACACTACACTTAGTCATGTCCCCTATACCTCACATGTGCACTATACACAGTACTTTATTATTTATTTATTATTATTACACATTTACTTCCATGCCCAACACACCACTCCCCTCAAGGTAAGTGGGAGTGGCTATCATTATTTAAACACACCTGGGCACTTCCCATCAACAGCATTCTCTGACCTGGTTGCGTCCTGTTTGGAACGGGTATTTTACCCACCACCTAATCTGTGAGTATGGCCTTTTCTGTGGTTTTAATGAGCTGAGTTTCCAGGTTCAAGATTTACAGCTAACTGAGCACATTTGCATCTTGGAGAATAAATGTAGAAGATAATATCTAAAGATGGGCTCATTTCTGAGTCACACCATGCATAGCAAAGTTACAGACAGGTTTGATGTATACACTGGGATATAGAGTACAATATAAATCTGTAGACAATTGATCCCCATTGATTTCCCTTCCCTCGGGTTTATAATTGTACTGAATCAGACCCTGGAGAGGTATCAAGTTTTCAGCCAAGCTCTGGTACCTTGTTAGCTTTGTGATTAGATCAAGAAGTGTGCTCACTCCATGCAGCGTTGAACATTAAACTTTATTTTATTCGGCTCACTGATCTAATAAGCGTCATGGATAATTTAAATTATGGATGTGAGGCCATCAGCAGCGGAGAAAGCCTTACTGAAGAACAATATCCTACTGATGTGAGACCTTCTCCCGTACAGTATTCTGAAAATCAGTGTGAAGCCTTATTTTATCTGCGGAGTGAATCCCATATCTTCTGGTTTTTTTCTGTACTCACAGCAATAGAATGTGACAAGGGAAAATAGTCAGATCTGCTCCAGCTCTTCAATATAAAATAGGATGAATAATCTACACAGATGAGACAATGCTTCATCCTGCAGCCACATCGATGATTCATACCGCACCAAGCAAAACCATTATCACGGAATCAATTGCTTTTATTATTCCAAAATGTATTTTTTTATATATTTTTTATTGAATTTTACAGACATTTTGAGTTTTCCCAGTTCTTCTCCTTTCTGGACATTTTGCAGATAATCTCCGGAATGTTTACTTTTCTATCTACGATTTAATTTAATCTTATTCTCATAGATTCCCATTTAGGTTTGTACATATCTCAATTCATTAAATGGGTTGTCTATATTTTGGACATTTTCCCCAACCCAATAAATCGTCCGATTTAAACACCACAATTTTTTAACTCATCGCTGAACGATTAGTGGTTTTAAAAATCATAGCCGAGGACCTGATAGAGATTTCAATCATAATGATCGCTGTAGCTGAAAAGGAAGAAGCTCCTCTCAACCGTATGAGAAGCGTTATTGGTTATTGTTATAGCCATTGGCTACGAGCGGCATTTAGATTTACAGATCATGCTGCTGATAACAATACGTTTTACAGTAGGACCATGAACATGGATTAATGATAAACAATAGTTTTAGTGTTGATCTTCTCCTTCATTAACACTTGCCCAGGAAATCGTGATAATAATTGGGCAGAGTAAGCGGGCTGTAAGAAATAGAAAAATTAAATACTTTTCAACATAATTACTGTTAAAACTTTTCTGAAATCCCCACAACTGGTTCCTACACTCCAGTGATGTTGTACCCATAGTGATATAATATGACGTAGCCATGCCATCTAATGGACAGCACCGCCGTGTGGTATTATGTTAATATGGATGTAATGTCACGGCAGCCTAAATGAAGCAGCAGAGTTCAGGAAAACAAAGAGCAATGGTGATTTTTAAAATAATGCTAGAAAGTTTGTTATTATTCTAATTCTTATGACCTTTGGGGAAACTATCTGTAATTTTATAATTCTATAATTGGACTGTAGCCAACAGGCCGCTGTTATAATACGGACAATATCTGCTGATGGCTCCTTGATAGTAGTCCAGCATATATTATCTATTATACTAAAACAATGGGATATAATCATTTGAAACACTTTGAATTGTTAGGAAAACCTACTGAACATATTTGGCCAAGGTTCACACTGCATTTGGGAACTTCATTCGGCTAAACGTTTGAACCGTTCTGCTGATAATAAACCCCAGACGTATTCAACTGCCATTGACTCCCATTGAGAAAAAGTATTCCATACAGTAGTATTGAAAGTATTGTCGACTACACTACTCATGACAGTTGATGCAAAGGTATACGAACATATAGCAGCCAAACATTTCCCAAAAGGACACTCTATTGGCATACATTTGGCCACATTTGGCATATACTTCAGGAGATTTTCCTGGCGTATATAATGTCATAATTGTAATATAATTGTAAATGTATAATCACGACATGTATTTGGAAATCCGACAAGTCATGAACACTAATTCTTTCTGAAATAAAGATTGTGGATTTTCAGTACGTCGTCAAGAGTGTCTAAAATCATGGGGATCATTACTAGCACACATTTCATCTATGGACACTGCAAGTAAAAAAATTGGATTGGTCATAAACTTTATTTTTGAGCGAAATGTCAATAGTTATTACATTTTACTGTGACCATAGCTGACAGGAGATATTTCAAATGTGTAGTATATGCCTTTTTACATCACTTTCTAGCAAATAGTATTTGTGTTTAGAACATGTAACATTTAAGGCTCTTAATATTACAAATAAACACGCTAAATAATTGGAATCATCTTTTTAAAAAATGCTCTTTTGTCTAGATATTCTGTCATGGTGCCCCCTGGTGTTTTTAATGATTTCCTCTGAAAACATCCGCTTAATATGTCCAGTGCCAGTGAGAAGAAGCCGGTTCTAGTGCACTGATTCCTATTGGCTGGCATGTATAATAGCAAGAATGGGCTAGTGTAATTTTAAAGTGACAAAATAAGAGCAATCTTAAACATCACATGTAAAATATAATAATAATGTACATGAAAAGTTGAGTTCCCATGTACATACATTGCATTACTTATCCTGCACTAATCTTGGGTTATGGCTCGTTTTAGGGCTTGTCCAGACGTAACAGATTTGCTTCAGAAAATTTCTGCTGCATTTATGCATCAACTAGCCGACAATCTGCTGCAGAATATCCGCACCATTTCATGCGTTTTTTACTGCGGAAAATAGTGCAGATTTTTGCTGGGGGTTTTTTGGTGCATTCTTTTCAAGGGTTGCGTGATAGTGATATTTCTCCTTCTTGTGATGTAATTTCCACCCCCTGTAAGAAAATCTGCAGCGTTTCTGCAGCAAATTACACCGAACATCAGAAAAATGCAAGAAATCAGTCCAATTTCCGCAGAAATAATTGACATGCTGCGGAACTAAAATAACTCACCGCAGGTAAATTTATGGACTGAATTTTTCCGCAGCGTGTTGATGACATTTGATAAATCACACCCACTTTGCTGCTACTGTATTCCGCTGCGTATTTTCTGTCCGCAATTCCGGATGGAAAATACTCAGCAATTCCGTTACGTGTGTACAAGCCCTTGTAGTCCAGAGCTGCGCTCACAATTCCTATTTGTGAATGTAGCTCAAGACTTTAACACAGACTGTAACTCATAATCAGTACATTATTGTGTAATGTATTTAATGTATTTACAGAGCTACTTAACTTTTTATATAGATAAATTCTATATGTAAACTGTAAGATAGTGTTTAAAGGTAATAATACAATTTAATGTAAAATATTTCTGATTCATCAAATATGTTTTTGTTTAATTGCAATGTCAAAACAAACAATATTAGTTCTTTTATGTAGGTATAGTGTATGAGCTCCATGCCCACCATAAAAATATTAGAGTAGCCGCGTAGGCTGTGAAGAGCAACAAATAGGCTCTGAACATAAGATTGTCTAATTTATAGCATAGATTAAGCCATTGGCTGTGCCAGGTTTCTTCTGACTCCATAAACTGTACGTAGGAACGAATCGAGGTCACCTCCTGTAGGATTTGCTCCATTAATGGATCATCGGATATTTCGGGGTTCTGGAACACTTCATCTACACCACAAAGGCCCTCTAGGATGGAAAAGAAATGTCACTTAGAGGGTTTGTCCATTCAGGCCATATTAGGACATATAAATATAATTTGGGTGGTCACGCTCTGGAAGACTTGGTGTGACCATATCTTAAATGGTGGCCCACACATTTGAATGAGCGCTGCATAATAATATACAGTATTACTGCAGACGAAATGTGTGGCCACCTGCAGCTTTCCTCAATGATATCAGTTGGCTTGCAGGGATTTCAACAGCCGGACTCAGGGATCAGTGTAACGCCAAAGGAGGCTGCTTTGTTTTGAGGAAGGGTTGTCATGATGGACAACCCCTTTAAACTTATCTCAACATGATGACTTGCTGAGAGGAAGTAGCTAAAAACTGGGCACTGGTAGGGTTTGGCAGGAACTCTCCCAACCAGTAATTGTTTGTGATGATTCTGAACAGTGGTTAATCTGATTCTTAATGAGAATGTATTATATTTTTTGATTACAAATGACAAATATTTATATATTTTGTAAATCTCTGGGGCCTCGAGCCCACATATCAGCACCAATATTATCTATGACATCAGATATTTCTATGACATCAGAAGATTCATTTTGTATTACCTTAAAGAACAATATATATACCTGCTGTTTCATTGGTTGAACCCATGGAGTTATCTTCCGTGTTTTCATCATAATGACTCCGTCTTCTCTTAGTGAGCATTGAACATTGAGATATTAGAAGAGCTCCAGATTCATCTTTGTCAACGTGAAGAAACTTTATCACCACAATAGATTTGCCAAGGCTTAAAACCATGAGGGCCATGCATACAATAAAGAACACACCTACAGAAATTGTTAAAAAAAGATTTTTCTTTTACATACAACTAATATTTTCTTTTTACGATATAAGTGTAACAGTCGCAACAAAATTATTCATCTTTTTCAGTTAGTCTCTAACGTAAACATATAAAAGGGTTGTCCCACGATGTGCTCCAGCTGATGAGTGGTTCAGACCAGGACCCTCATTTATTAGCCATCTATTACTCTTCTGTATTAGCCATCTATTACTCTCCTCTATTAGCCATCTATTAGTGCGTCTTGCTCTAGAGGACAGTCTTCCATGAATAGCCCATTGATTTTAACTAGAACTGTCAAACACAAATGACAGCTTATTGCTGGTCCTAGCAGCGGGACACCCTCTGATCAGCTTCCCACTGGGGATCTTTCTTTGCAGTCATTTTTTTAAAATTTTTATTGTTCATTTCCTTTCTAATTGCAAACTTAGGCAACTTTCTAAATAGTGTTTATTAAAAAGGAATATGAATTTCATCATAGGAGCAGAACACTGAAATTGACACAGTGCCGAATAATTTGTAATGGTGTCCATCATTTTGACAAAATATATTGCACTGACTGTCGTGCTATTTTTTCATGCAAACATGACAAATCTGCAATGGAGTCTCCGAACGGTGCCTCCAGCGCAGATGTGAACATAGCCTTAGGAGGGGTAAGCAGTACTGTAATAAAGCTCTGCTAGTAAATGAAAACTAGTGAAGAGAGCAGCATCCTGGACTTACAGCACTCTCACTACCAGCATGTATTACTGGGTGGGACATGACCACAGGAGAAAAGTCTAAAACTAGAGCAGGTTGCAAACCAAATATCAGGTGGTCTAAAAATGGATAAAGAAATTAAGATTGCCGCCTGAAACTTAATGCAAACTTTTGAAATCCAGGCAACCACTGACATATGTAATAATCCTATTTTTCCATGTCAAAGTTGTCCATAGACTTTAAGTTAATATACTGTATTATAAGTAATGTCCTAATATAAATTTTACTAACGGAATCTCTCTCTTTAAAGATAAGGACAATTATATTCCTGTGGAGCTGTGATAAATTTATCAAAGCACCATCAACATGTAAAGTAGCCTGTATTCTGTAAATGGAGTTCTCACAGGGCATTACTTAATGTGCCAATGAGCATGACGACAGTTACTGAATGTGGTTCCTTCACAAAATTAACTAAACTGATTGGCTTATTAAGGACATTTAAAGGGAGATACAATTTCAAGAACAAATCATGAGAGGGACCCGGTCATGACTATTCAGCCCCGTAAACCACCACCATGCCATAATACCTGACGTGCATAGGTTTGTAAAGATGCCCCAGTATATATTGGCTGATGCAGCATAACCTAGAAAACCAATTTATAAAACAACGTGCGCTGTATGCAAATTACCAGTGAAGAGTCGTCTGGGCGTAATTGTGATGCTGAAGAGTCAGGCAGTCCCTAAACACGATCCTGGCTTGATTGACATCCCCCAGGCTAGCTTGTAATGACATAGCTTGCACTGTTTTATAAGTTGTTTTTTTAGGTTATGCTGCATCAGCCAGTATATTCAGGGGCGAGTTATACAAGGATAGTGGCGGTTTAGGGGTCTGAAAAGTCATGACAGGTTCCCTTTAAACATGTTACCATCACTTGAACTTAGACACATATTAGTTGGTATTAGTTGTGGTTTGATGGACTCACCAATTAATGGTATACTTAAGGTGGTAGCTGGTAGTTCATCTGCCATGTTAACCCTAAAGACTGTGTATCCAACAAGGATACTGGTTTTAAACATGATCCGAGTCCCACTGTCAGGGGGCAGATAGAAGCTCATGAGGTCAACAATCATCAGTAGAATGCTAGGAACAAGAAGGCCTACAATATAGAGGAGGGGACGACGGCGGATAACAAGCTGGAAAACAAAATGAATTAGATAATGAGAATTTAACACAAGGTTGTTCATACTATATCGGGAGTCAAAGCAGCTGAGATGGTGCCATTGAAAGTGGGGATCCAGCTCAGATTAGTTTCCTCACCTAACTTGTGGGCAGTGTGGACTTGCATATGGCTCCCCACTCCAAAGGTTCCTCAATATTAGCAAGAAAGTGAGGCGGCAATGCCAATAGAAAAACTGTCCTTCTCTTATCCAAGAAATGGGAAATAAGCACTGTTTCATATATAGGTGTGATGGTGTGATCATACTGACATCCCACTTTATTTTTGCTATGAGAGCTCCCTCATTTCTAGGCATGCCCATGGAGTAAAGGAAATCTGTCACCACGTTTATGCTGCCCTCTCTGAGGGCAGCATGAAGTAGTGGAAAAAACGCTGATTTCAGCGCAGTGTTTGTTATATGCGCCTATGGTGAATTGGAAATTAAAACTTTATTAGTTGCATCACGATGTGAGCTACAAGTCCTCGGTATTCATGAGCTGTGGTCTCCCCCCTGCCCAGTTGCCATTTAACATCCGATGATTGACAGCTTTCTCCCTATGTACAGTAAAATGAGAGAGCTCTCAATTTCTGACATGTTGGGAATCTTTACCTGGGTGTTCCCAAAAAATGAATTTGGACTCACGTACTGTATGAAATAATGGATGGAACCTTGGCCTTAAAGTATCCTTATCATTTATAGGTAAAACCCCTCACTTCTTATGTTTTCCCGCCATCCTGCCCATCACCCAATTATCCTATTCTTGCCCTGTGGATTATTTGTCCACTACTGAGTATTTCATCACTTATTATTTATAGGTATAATTTAAAAAAAAATCTAAATCTAAATACATATATAATTTGGCCCAAGTGAAGATTTTAACCTATGACAGCATAATAAGTAGGGTTCTTTATTTGTCTTATCAATGAACATGACAGGGAGACCGTCTTCTTCCAAGGACTTCTGCAAGTATAATTTTCATTAACAACAGGAAAGACTTCGGGTCCTGGCAGTAAATATACAGATAATGTTACAGTAATTGCATGTAACATTATTTAAAGGAACAAAACTGATACACTGTGTTTTGTGCTACTGTGGGCACTGCACTTGGCATATCAAAGTGTATCAGTTATGTCTGGAGTGTTCCTTTAAAGGACTTGTACACTTTCCAATATCTATTTCACAGGGTACATGCAGTAATCCAGACAGTATTTTGGCTGAAAATACAAAAATGCAATAATTGTCAGAGGCAATTGGATACTCATGAGGAACCATGACAATTTAAAAACAGGTCCTTCCTAACCTGTGCAGCCTTAGAGGGGTTGTCCAGACTTAGGGCTGTTTTGTATACAGATGACCTATCGTGGGGGTCCCACAACCAGACCCTACACCGATCAGCTGTTCATGTCCAGAAACTATGCAGCTTAACTTCATTCTGAGGCTCAATACGTGATACCAAATTTATATAGGTTTTTTGATATTTTACTACTTTTATGGGGTTTTACCACATTCTGAGAGCCATAACTTTTTTATTTTTCCCTTGATTGAGCGGTATGAGGGCTTATTTTTTGCAGGCCGAGCTGTCATTTTTATTGGTACCATTTGGCTTTTTGATCACTTTTTACTACAATTCTTTTTAGGGCTCAGGTGACCAAAAAACAGGGATTTTGGCATTTCAATTTTTTTGTTTTTTACGGCATACACCGTGCGAGTTAAATAAGGATATATTCTAATAGTTCGGACTTTTACCAACGCAGGGATACCAATTTTGTTTCTTTTTTCTATTTTTCACATTACATTAGAGGAAAAATGGGAAAATGTTTTCATTGTTTTTATTTTTTTTAACTACTAATAACTTTATTAAACTTTTTTTTACACATCTTATTAGCCCCCCTATGGTTCTTGATCCAGTGATCATTAGAATGCTGGTACAATACATTGCAATACTAATGTATTGCAGTATATTGTCATTTGTACAGGCTTCTGTTAAGCCGTGCCAGAGGTAGACAGACAGAGGGCAGTCCTGGGGGTCTTTATTAGGCCCCTGGGCTGCCATGACACCCATCGGTCGCGATTGACCACAGCATTTGAGGGGATAAATGGCCAGGAACAGCACGATCGCTGTTCCTGCCTGCTAGTCCCGGTGTCAGGCGTAATACACAGCTGACACCCGTTGAATATGGAGCGTGCTCAGCCCGTGAGCGCGCTCCATACTTTCCTATGACACTTATCACGTACATGTATGTGATAGTGCCTGAAGGGGTTAATATGCCTAAAATTTTTGTAGGAAACTGAATAGATTATATTGTATTTACTACTGTATGAAGGTAGTACATTGAAAAATAGGATTAATGAATTATTAAACAAAAAGGTCTTCTGTGTTTGAAATACAACAAAGCCCAAAAGCAATTGATTATATTACAAGAGGAAAATTAAATGTTGGTTATTATCTGCCATTGCATCGGCATTAAAAAAGAACTCCAACAGGGAGCCATAAAGTCCCCTGCTGGTCCTCTACCCTGGCCCTCTTCCAAACAATATAATTAAAAAACATCCATCTTTCATCATCCTTTCCTGAATGCTGGGGTCTGGGGGGTGCTGGTGGTGCAGATTAGCATGTGCCACCAGCCCTTCTCTAGCAAACAGCAGCAACAAAAAATCTGAAGTCTGAATTACTTCTTAAGTAATAAAACAATGAGAGCATGGGACGGAAATGATGCAGGGTTTTTGTGCAGAAATTCTGCAGCAGATTGCAGTACCAACTATGTGGATGAAATTTGTACAAATCTCATCTACATACTGCGGAACATTTTCCGCACGGAAATCAGAGTATGCTGCGGATCTTCAAATATGTTGTGGCTTTTTGCGGCTGATTTTACCCTTTTCTAATGTATGAATCTGCTTATGAAATTCGCAGTAAATCTGTAGCAAAATACGCACTTGACCTGTGCCGATTTTGCTGTGGAAACGTTGCTGAGATTCTGCTAGCTGTGTGCGTTACCAAGACTTTTTAAGATTTCCCATTCCAAAATACATAACATATTGGGGCATCGAAAGTCCACAGCTTAAAAAAGTTTGGCTAATAAACCTGGTTCCATGGTCCAAATGGCACATAGCACCTGTAGGACACCCTTTTCCCGTGACTTTGGTTTGGGTCTTGATACTTTGCTGGCCCCAGGTCTTTGGTGATGGTTATCTGGCAATTGATTTTGCGGGTAAGGTTGGTGGAACTGAGACAGAGAAAAACGTAGTGCAGCATGGTTGACTGTGCGGGAAGTCTATTAGTTGTTTAACAAGGTCAGGATAAAACAGTCGAGTGCAGCGTCAAAAGATAAAGCACTAGAGGTGTAACTTGAAGCTGTAGGGGGCCCTAATGCAAAATCTGTAACAGGGCCCCTCCTAACAGTTATAATACTTGCATCGTCTAATGTAGCAGTGGACCTTCTCAGGCACAAGAGCTGGGGTGACACAGACGGAGGGATGAGCCTTTGGTGGTGCCCAATCATGCATCCACACCACCTCTAAACCATTCTTGGCTAGTTGCCAACAACCATCCCAAAAATCCCAATCCCACCACAAATCTCATAATCCAGTCTGCACTTCAATGCGCCCTCCCACAATTCCCAGTCCCATTATAGCATTGTGGATTATGTGGATTACCTGCAGCATTCCACAAGTCGCTAATGTAGCATTCCTTGAGCATATTTCTTTTCTGTTTTACGTTCTATGTAATGCGGTTGAAAACGTAAACATTTCGGAAATTGATGTCCAAATTAACAAGTGAATAGGGAAAAGTATAAAAAAAAGATTTGTTTTTAATTTACTGCATTTTCTTTTTCTTTTCCTTACTATTAACGACACACTGTGGAAAAACTGTACCTTTAAAGGGGGGGGGGGGTTTGCTGTATACACTATTGTTTAGAATTCCCATTGATGATAATGAACGGAATAAATCTAATTGGGAATTTGTACATGATGAGCACACAGAAGATGAAATAGAGGCCCTACGGTGTTAGCCTAATTGCTCTGCTGCTCGTCTAACCTTCTGCTGGTTCATTTGATAAGGTTCTCTTTATGATGCTATGAATTTCGGAAGCGCTCATTTATTCCACACATAATTCTCCCCCCTCCTCTTTATTTCACCCTCTGCTCATTTGTGAGCCATTGTCGCAATGATAATGATTTTGCCATTAAAGCTGAAATCACTGCTGCATGAGAGAGCTATGTCCCATGCCGGCCATTCATCTCCCTGTGTTTTGTGTGGTTATCTTGTCTTGCCAGGGTCGTTGTTAGTTCTGGACATGCCAAAGAATATAAAAAAGGGTGTCAACTTGGAGATCAGTTATCATGGAAGACTGGGGCACACAGGTTAATTATAATGTAATGGGGAATATGATAATAATTCGGTGCCCAGTAATGCCCTTGGCTCTACTAAAGGAAGACTATTGTGCAAGTTGTGGAGACAAAGTATAGCCATATTCATAGCAAGATCCACTCTACTACTTGCCATTTTGTGTATTGCTCATCTATTCTATGTGTGATGGAAAATGATGTTTTAGAAAAAACACATTTCAGCTTCGATAAAAGTAACTGAGCCCATGTTTAATTCATTCTAGTGATCAGCTGCATTCACTCTCTGCAAATATGTGCTGTCGACTGCCATAGATGTAAATAAGATGCCGGCACTGATATTAAGCTTATGATCTTGTAATGGTTCTTAACCCTTTCACGCCGCAGCCCTTTTTCAGATTTTAATTTTCGTTTTTCCCTCCCCACCTTCCAAAGGCCATAACGCCTTTATTTTTCCGTCGAAATAGTACTATGAGGGCTTGATTTTTGCGGGACAAGTTGTAGTTTTTCGTAGCACCATTTATTTAGCCGTATAATGTACTAGGAAACGGGAAAAAAAATTATTTGTGGGGTAGAAAATGAAAAAAACAGCGATTCCGCCTTGGTTTTTTGCGCGCCATTTTTACGGAATTCACTGTACAATTAAAACAACATATTCATTTTATTCTATGGGTCAATACAATTACGCCGATACCAAATATGTGTAGGTTTTTCTATATTTTACTACTTTTACAAGTAAAAACCTAAGTGTAAAAAAGAAAATTTATTTTGTTTCGCCAAATTCCGAGAGCCGTAACGTCTTTATTTTTCCGTCGATTAAGTTGTATAAGGACTTATTTTTTTGCGGGATAAGCTTTAGTTTTTAATAATACCATTTTGGTATAAATGTGACGGTTTGATCACTTTTTATTTCATTTTTTGTGGGAGATTAGGTGAACAAAAAATAGAGATTCTGGCGTTTACAATTTTTTTTTTTACGGCGTTCCCCATGCGGGTTAAATAATGATATATTGTGATAGTTCAGACTTTTATGGACGCGGCGATACCAATTATGTTTATTTATTTAATTTTTTACTATGCTCTAGGGGAAAAATGGGAAAATTGTGTTTTTTGAACTTTTAATATTTTTATTTTTTTACACAAAAAAAAAACTTTATTTAACTAATTTTTACATTTTTTATTAGTCCCCCTAGGGGACTTCAACCAGCGATCGTTAGATCGCTTGCATGATATACTGCAATACTAATGTATTGCAGTATATCGTGATTCTGACAGTCTCCTATGAAGCCCTGCCGGAGGCAGAGCTTCATAGGAGTACCAAGATGGCGGACATGGGGGACTTCGTCAGACCCCCAGGCAGCCGTGTGAACCAACGGCTCCCCCCGATCTCGCCGCGGGGGGGCCGTTGAGACGTTACAGGGGGTCGCCCCCCTGTTTTTAGTAATTTAAATGAGCCCATGTTCTCTATTGAACGCAGCATTTAACGGGTTAAACAAGCGGGATCGCGCTAAAGCGCGATCCCGCTCGTAACCCGGAAGTGTCGGCTGTAACACACTCGCTCTATGAGCCCGCTCCATATTCCCTTGTGAGCCCGCTCCATATTCCCCCACCCGGCGTGCGCCGTATATATACGGCGGATGTCGGGAAGGGGCTAAAAGAGATCAGTAAAGAGCAAGGCCATGAGTCGTCCTCTTCTGTCGGGTTAGTACAAATTCTTAGCCACTTCTGGTTTTGGAAAAACTGGGTGACCACCAATTTAGGCCCAATTTCAGCTGTCTAAGACTACTTAATGGTCAATCTACTTACATACAATGTTATACATCCCGCGCTGATTATTTAGGCAGCTTTGACTTTCAGCACTCTGGAAAAAAATGTGCTGACTCACCTTGTTAACTGGCCAAGCACATAAGATTTGACCCCCCTCCCTAAACATTAACCAAGAGTGCATGTCAGTTTTAATGGATAGAGGGAGATAATCCACTGCCAGACACTTCAGAAATCCAACATGCCCAGTCCTTGTTTGCCCGATCAACTGATCATTTATAGAATGATAGAAACTTTAGAGCACAGCACTTGGCATGTTTCCGTCCCTACCATAGACTTTAAATACAGCGACAGGCGTATATACGCTTAAACCCCACTCTATTTCATTTTCCTGGCAGGCGGTCTTGCTGCTGGGGGAATGGGGGACTCGGGAACCCCTGTTCTAGTGAGCGATGGGGGTTCAAGCGGTCAGACCCCCCCCCCCAGTGGATAGATGATACTTGTTACAATCTGAATACTCCCTTAACTGCTCATGTTTGGCTTTAGGTGTGGCTCAATGGACAAACTAAAAATAAAAGAAAATAATCTGGTAAAACATATCCTTGATATCCTTATCTTCCTTGATCCTATGCTGTCCCATTTCTCATTCCAAATGGAGGAAACCAGTTCTATGTGTAATCAAGGAGAAAACCATTTTGCCTTTCCCCCTGCTCATAGACTTCAATTCAAACTATTCCCAGGCTGGGAGGCAGCTTGTACCAGCAGAAACCTCCCTCCACTGCTCTATCTACAATAGGAGACCAGACACGCCAACTAAAAACCCTTAGCTAAGTCCCATTACTCAGTCATCCCATAGAACATTGGAGGAAAGAGGGAGATAGACCTTCTATGCCAGATTTCTACAAGGCTGTTTGTTTAACCATCTTACAACATTGTTTCCTACAATCTAAAATTCCTAAAGTTTTGCCTACAGAAGTAGTTTATTGGCAAGAAAGAAAAGAATCCAGTTAACTTAGCTGTTCTTTACCATGAACTAGTCCAGGTACACCGCCAATAAATGCCCTGACACAATAGGGATAATATTGTCTTTTAGAGAAGCACAAAAATTCTGCTCTTAGAAGAAAATGTACAGTACTGTCTTAGTGTTTATATATCCCATGCCTCCCGCTCCTCTATGAATCTGTACACATCCATGAATTTCAGTGCAATTCCTCTAACAGGTAATGGTGTGTGGCCTAATAGCTGTTTCTTGCATTACTTGATGTGCAGCTGTGTATTCCATACAACACGCTATCCTGTTCTGCGGTAATGAGGCTATATGGCTCATATGCAAATTAACGAGCTGTAGAATTTCAGCTTAGAGAAAGACGACATCTATTTGTAATTCAGAGCTAAACCACCAATTCTGCTCCTACAGAAACTAGATAATAACGTTTCACATTTGTTTTCATGCTTAATACAATCTATGGATCATGAAATGCTTGGATCACCAAGACTAGGAGTTCCCTGACTGGTGCAAAACCTATATTTTATGTCATCTAGATACATTTTAGAAAATCATTTATAAATCATCTAAAATGTATCTGCATGCATGCCCTTTTCTATTCATTGCATATATAAACACATCCATGTGCGGATTTATTGACCTATTTAAATTCATAATGTACAACGGCCAGTCAAGAATATTGGAACTTCCCAGTTAGGACGGTCTTTCATTTTCTCTCAGCTATGTGACCACTCTGGGAGCATATTGATAAAAAAAAGTATAAGCAATTACTGTGCAAAAACTATTTGGCATTAAATATACTATTTAGTCGCTATGAAATGGGCACAAAACTGGGCATCGGGACAGCTCACAATATGCAAAATTGTCAAAAGTGTCTGAGTATGAAATTGTGGCTGTTGGTTCACATCCCAACAACTCCACCCTGTATTCCCTGGAAAGGGGGCCTGACACCAGCTCACTCTTTGTTTTAATAAGGTAGTGTACCCTTTGGCTAGTTCCCAGCTCCAATTTTTGAGAACACTGCATTGCAGGTTCACACTGCAGTAAGTCATGAAGCAAATCTAAGCTGGGGGTCAACTTCTTCCATAGAAGCAACGGGGCTGCTATTTTGTATACAGGCTGTTGGCCACCAGGGAATAGGTATTGGATATATTGTTCAGCCATGTTGCTTACATAATCATATTAATAGTGTCACTTTCTGGTTTCATTTTTGGAAAAAATCTGGAATTAATGTTTAGGCCTCAAGCACGCAGCTTTTCCATGGCTCCTTATAAAGCTCTGAGTTCTAGAGAGCCGTGATACTAAAATAAAATTCCCCAGATTATACAGACTTTGCCAACTTTCACGAAACGGCCGTCTGCCATCCCTAATATATGGCCAGCTTAAAAGAAGAAAATCATTGACATACATTAAACTGGACCTGAGCGAAGCTTCCACCCTGGGTATGTAGAATCTCGTAGTTGGATGGTACAGACAGAAGTTCCCACTCCCCATCATTCAGAAATATGCTCTTATCATTGCTGATGTCCTCATAGCTCCTCCAGATGGTAAGATTGAGATCATTCACTAAAATAAAAGTCAATTGATATGGTTATATAGGTTCTTATATAATAATTGGTTGCATTTGTCAATTATATAATCGATTTGGATGGAGCAACTGACTGATCATAACAGCTGTGTATTGCCCCCTTGAAAAAAAATCCATTGAAGGTTTCTGGATAATATCGATGACCTGGTTGTGGAACTGCTGACAATTTTTGCAAGTGTAGGACCTTGTTTCTGGATACCGCTCTAATCTCGCTTCTTTGGATTTGTCACCTGGTACCTGTTGTTTTACTTCTGGTTCTCACCATTGGCCCATCTTCTGACTCTGTCTTTGTCTCATTTTCTGGCTTGTGGCATCCTGACCGCTCTCCTAGTGATGACCCTTGGCTCCATACCAGACTTTGCCTCAGCTCCAGACGTTCCTAACAGTCTGCCAGCTATCAATCGGTGACTACTCTGAGGACCGTGACCTTAGAATATGACTGGGAAAGACCGTATCTCCTTGTGGAAGTTAAGGATGAGGAACGGGGAGATAGATATACTGACCAATGTACTATACATTATCCATTAATATCACCTAACAGTGTAGCCACTACTACAATTCTTACCCACCAACCCAGCATTCACCTCATGCTGCAAGTGTCTCTAACTCCCTGAATCCTCCATAGTTATTATACCCTGCATGTGTATTTATTTCATTTAGAAAAGCAACTGCTACTTCTTTTACCTGTATGTAAACAGCTGCTGAAGGTCAGGCTGCAGTTCTGTATATCAAATGGGAAGGCATATGTCTCCAGACTGCACGCTGACACCACCTGCATGGGCTTGTAATTCCTGATGGTTCCAGAAGAGTTCACATACACATATGGCAAATCGGGTGACTTCCCATCTTCAACACTGTAGGGCAAAAAAATAAGTTTGTCACCCCAATGTACTTTATAGCAATAAAACAGACAAATAAAGAAATAATGTAATTGACTGTTATAGCGTTTTTATTATAGTGCATTTTTTAACCAATTTGCAGTTAAATGTGCAAATAGTAATACGGAAACACATAACATAAGTCTACATGCATCAATTGTGTGAATTAGCATCCCATTGTTATCAACTATTTACTTATATGGAATACAATGGGGGAGTTTGGAAGAAAAAAAAAAAGTTTCAATCCTAGAGGTGTCCAGAGCAGATCTTGGTCTCTTAGGGCCTATTCACATGGCAAATTCTGCATTTGGCGGTTTTATTGTAGACATATTTTATCTGACACGGGCCCATCATTTGCAGTGCCCACTGCCTAACCTAACATCCAGCTAAAGTTAGTAAATATTGTTGAACTAATAGGGCATACATACTGTATGGCTTTAACTGTCAATCCACACGCTGCAGACTTTTTACATTGTGGATTATAAAGCACAAACCCGCAACAAATCTATGGCAAAATCCGCATGTGTTAGATGCAGATTATGATGCAAATTTTTGTGCGGATTTCACCCTTTGTATTGCAAAATATGAAATCCATAGTAATCATTCATGTCAAATCCACAACAAAATTAACATACGGTCGATTAGGAGATCCACCACATGCCCTCAATTCCATACTGATTATTTCCACTATATGTGGATGGGGCTTTTAAAACTTCATCCAGTATTATACTGTAAATTGCTACAGGTCTTCAATGTCAAAATCCGCACTGAAAGTCCAAAGCAATTCTACAGCATGTTAATATACCCAGGGGCATGGCTGTTTAGGGTTGCGAATTTCTGTCCCAGATTTGAAGTTTAATGGAAATCTGCTGCCTTTTCCGCAACATCTTTACAGATGGGCAAATTTTCCATTGAAATCAATGAGAGGCAGAACTTCATGTGTGAACCTAGCCTTATAGGGTAGCCACTTTCTTCCTTCTGGAGAAGAGCCATTTTGTAAACTTTTCTCATTGATCATTACATAAAGACTCAAGAGACAATGGCACAATGTTCATGCACTACATGTGCTCTATATGTTTAGTGGCATTTATTGGAGACTATAGAGCTCTTTAAACTGACCCCATTTCTAAACTGTAGAGTAGTAAATGTGTTTCACCTCACTGCTTTATCTAGAGTTACTCTTATATAGGGTGTACCTATATACAGTAGTCTAAAAACAGTGGATTCCAAAAGTACTTTGACATGACATTAACGGTTACATACAATTCATTAATAACAATGTCCGGAACCCAAATGGCACTGAGTGGTAGGGATATTTCTCCAATTCCATCAAACTGACTTGAATTCCAGGCCAGAAATTCATCCTTCCACATCTGGAAGAAAAAAAAGTAAATCTGAAAAATATATAAAATATATAAATCTACACGTTTGCTATAATATTCTTAAAGGGGTTGTCTCATGAAGACAACCCCTGTCCATATGCCCTGTTAGCGCATATAGAGATCATAGAGGAGATCCCCCGCCTGTGACATCCCTCTATGAGCTGGAAGGGAGAGCCATTCTGTGGCTCCAACTCCGTCGGGCACGGCCGCCCATGCAGTTGCAGGGTAAATGTCTAGCCAAACAGACCTTGCCCTGGCAATCACAGCTGCTCACCAGAGCTTAGAGAAGCTGGATTGCTATGCCGACTTCCTGTTAAGAAGAAATTGTCTTCATAAAATGTAATCTAGAAATAATGTATTACACATACCTGTCTGTACCAAATACTGGTTGTCAACTTCTGATTTTGCCCATCCTGGAAGATAATGAATATCATGTGTAAAATCTAGAAGATTATCCAAAGATAATGGCAAAAAATCGGAATCGTATAAAGAAGACTGGAAAATCCGGAGTAAGTGGAAAACAATTAAAATTTCTGACGGTGTAAAAGTTTTTTTTTAAAATATTTGTAATGAAAGATTAAGCTCCCGGATTTACACTATTTATTTAATAGTTTAAAATAAACAAAATGAAAAATATGGGGCACGGCTTAGGGTGCTATACCAGGGCTTGCATTTGTTTTCTACTATAACAATGGTGTTGCTACAATACTGAAATTTCAATTAATACAGGTAAAATATCAAGAAGTGTTCTGTATAGATAGTGGTAGGTTAGGTTCTAAAGGAAACAAATTCACTAATCTTGACTTTTGTTTAGTTGATAAGGTTTTATTCACATCTGTATTTTGGTTTTCCATTGTTCTGTTCTGTCATTGGAACAGAAAAAAATGAATTGCCACATTCGTTACATGATGGACACCAACGGTGCCCAACAAAAACAAAACCCATTGACTTTATTGGGTTCCATCAGGTTTCCGTCAGGATGGCCATCGTTTTACTGGAGAAAATAGCACAGCATTTCGGACCGGGTATGCTCCTAGTGGTGCCTCCCTCACAGATGTGAACATAGCCTAAGAAATACAGACAGAGGTGTAACTTGAAGCTCTCGGGCCTCAATGCAAAATCTATAACAGTGCCCCCCCCCCCTACCATATATCATTTATAATACTGGTGTCTTTTTATGCGGCTATGGGGCTTTTGGGCCCCCTTAGGCTTGGCTGTCACCATTACTCCCATAGGCAGTTATCAGGTGTCACTATCGTAACAAGATCTGCACCTGAGTGATCATCACATGGCCAGAGGCTCGGCTGTCACCGTTACTTCCATAGGCATGATGGAGAAAACTGTGTGAATACTCTGCCTCCTCTCTAATTCTTCCTCCTTTCTCTGCTGACATCATGACATCAGAGTGACGTTGCAGCAGACTGCGCAGGCAGTGCAAAAGAGCAGGCAACATTGGACTCCTCTTAGGAACAGGGATAGGTAAGTACTGAGAACCGGCCAATATTATATAGGGGAACAATTTATTATAGGGCACTTTGCTGTATGGCATTCTTGATAAGTTGCTGTATGTCAGTATTATTCAGTCAGTATATGGCGGTAATTTTAGTTTGCTGTGTGTCTGTATTACTCACTCCCTGTATGGCAGTATTATTCAGTTACTCTATAATGCTATTATTCAGTCATTTTATGGTGGTAGTATTATTCAGTTACTCTATGGTGGTATTATGTAGTCATTATATAGTAATGTTATTCAATTACTCTATGGTGGTATTATTTAGTCGTTGTAAGGTAGTATTATTCAGTTAGTTTATGGTGGTATTATTTAGTCGTTGTATGGTAGTATTATAAGGTTACTCTATGGTGGTATTATTTAGTCATTGTATGGTAGTATTATTCAGTTACTGTATGGTGGTATTATTCAGTCATTGTATGATGGTATTATTTAGTCACTGTATAGTGGTATTATTCAGTCACTGTATGGTGGTATTATTCAGTCGTTCTATGATGGTATTATTCAGTCACTGTATGGTGGTATTATTCAGTCACTGTATGGTGGTATTATTCAGTCACTGTATGGTGGTATTATTTAGTCATTGTATGGTTGTATTATTCTGTCGTTATATGATGGTATTATTTAGTCACTGTATAGTGGTATTATTCAGTCACTGTATGGTGGTGTTATTCAGTCGTTCTATGATGGTATTATTCAGTCACTGTATGGTGGTATTATTCAGTCGTTCTATGATGGTATTATTCAGTCACTGTATGGTTGTATTATTCAGTCACTGTATGGTTGTATTATTCAGTCACTGTATGGTGGTATTATTCAGTCACTGTATGGTAGTGTTATTCAGTCACTGTATGGTGGTATTATTCAGTCACTGTATGGTGGTATTATTCAGTCACTGTATGGTGGTATTATTCAGTCACTGTATGGTGGTATTATTCAGTCACTGTATGGTAGTGTTATTCAGTCACTGTATGGTGGTATTATTCAGTTACTGTATGGTGGTATTATTTAGTCATTGTATGGTTGTATTATTCTGTCGTTATATGATGGTATTATTCTGTCACTGTATAGTGGTATTATTCAGTTGCTCTATGGCTGTATTATTTACTTACTCTATGGTGATATGATTCTGTTATTCTATGGTGGTTTTATTAAGTCGCTGTATAGTGGTATCATTACGTCTCCTTATGGTGTCATTATTCACTCACTTTATGGTGCTATGATTCACTCACTATGTGGTGGTAATATTTTTTTGTGTGGTGTGGAGGGTATTTGGTTGTTGTATAGACTTATTTTTTGGTCACTGTACTATGAAGAGGCATACTTTTCTATATAGATTGGTGTTTGTGATTGAGCAAATTATTTACGAGTGGTGTTAATGCAGGACAAACATCTATGAATACAGATTGCAGATCCTGTTACAACATAGTGTACTGTATTTCCCCCCACAGAACACGACTTTTCAGGAACACTTCCCACACTAATGAACACCAGGACATAAATGAAAAACATAATTTGCGTCAGCAAAAGTCTCGGGAGATCTTCATTTGGCATTTATCCTGCAGTGCAGTTGCTTCTGAGAACTGGTGGAACTGCGTTAATATTTAACCTCCATTAAATGAATAGGGGAGTAATTCAGCCGCAGTGCCTAGGGCAGCGTGAGCTGTAAATACAACCTGGATATGCAAACACCAAAAATGTCTATAGTTGCAATACCCCTATAATGAAATTTACTAACAGTGCTGAGTAATTTGAGATCTATGACAGTGAGGAGTATGTCATAATAACATAAGTGTTTTATTGTATAATAATATAGCAACCAATAAAAAAAATAAAAAAAAAAGTTAAATAAGAGAAGGTGTAATTGATCAAGGTCTACAAAAGTCACAAGAATACTTTAATTCCATGTTTGCAATTGACTAGATACCATTAGAAAGTTTTTGTACTGACCAACCCGATTCATTACTTAATTGTACGAAAGGCAAAAAAAATAAATATAATAATGATGATGATAATAATAATAATAATTCATAATAATAATGATGATTATAATAACTATAATAATGATGATAATAACTATTATAATAATGATGATGATGATGATAATAATAATTATTAATTGTGTTATTATTAAAAAGAAATAAACTACTGACTCAATAACTTTGTAAAAAGTCTGTTTCTTGAATAATTGCGCTCTTGTATTGATTACTTGTTTTCTATGTAGTTGTTTCTGGTTTGTCTTTGATTAAATGGAACGTCACCTTCCGATGACACATTAAACAAATCACTGGCTTCTCTCACTATTTTAATTAGTTGCTGAGTCATTAATCAGGATGTTGAGGAGAACAATGTTATTCGGGGGTTCAAACAACAGTTCTTCAGGAGAGAATATACTGCAGTGGAAGCTTGTTTACTACCTGAGACTGCATGTTCACCCTAGGGTATCAATGCTGCAATGTTTTCCATGTTGACCCTGTTTGGAATCCTCCAATAAAACTAATAGCATAGTTAGTATCATTTTAAATATAGGTGTAAGCCAAAATATTCATAACATATGTATTCATATCACTTAGTACAACTTTAAAGAAAATATTTGCAAATGATATAATATGCACATAGTCTGAAGGTCTTCTTTATAATGGCCAGGAGTTGTCATCCACTTATTCCCCATTAGTTGCCGCATGGGAACTACAAAGTTTCACTTATAAAATTTAAGGGCCCTATTTAATAATTTATGTTATTCACACCTCCTTAGAAAATATGTTGCCTTTCATTTCATAGTGTAAAAGCACTGGTCCCGACTCCCAATTAATATTCTTTTCTCCTTTCCCCATGGATCCGCTAAGTATGGGCCATAGAGGCTGCATCAAAATCATATTATTCCCCTTCATTCCAAAATCAATGCAACATTTGACTCCATAGGGTTTGCTTATAGTCAAATAAATAGTTTGGAGACACATAGGTCTGCATCGGAGCTGTATACGCTGAATTGAACATTATTGTAAAGGAATTGTCTCATTAAAACAACTCCTGTCCCTAAGTACTATTCTCGCATATGCATCTAAAATGTAAATACTTAAACAGGCCCAGCTCAAATAAATAACATGTAATAAATATACCTCCGGAACCGCCAGAGTGGGAGCCACTCTTACTCTGCTGCTCTCCCCTCTAAGAGCCAGAGCGGAGAACAGCAAAATAATAGTGGCTCCTACTCTGGCGGACCCGGCAGTCCAGTTATTACACAAGCCATGCATTTGAGCTGGACCTGTTACATTTTTTGACATTTTAGAAGCATTGGAGCAATAAAATGGTTGCGAAAGTATTCATAAAATAAAATTAAAGGGTTATTTCCACCTTAGACATTTATGGCATAACCACGGGATATGCCAGGAATGTCTGATAGATACGGATCCCAGCTCTTAGACTTGCACCTATCTTGAGAACAGGGGTCATCCGACCCCCGCCTTAATTGGCGAAGCAGTGGGCGGCTGCCGCATCCAGACGTGAATCAATAGAGACATGGCCGCTATGACCCCCATTCTCAACATACCGGTCCCAGAGCTGGGACCCAGGTACGGGTCTCAGAGCTGGGACCTGCATCTATCAGATATTTATGTCTAAGGTAAGAATACCCCTTTAAGATTTAAATACAAACATTGATTTAAAAAAAAATTACAAATAAAATGAAAAAATATAAATGTTGGCTTACAACATCCAAGACAGCATGGACAAAGAGGTCTATGTACACTGTGGTGGCTTCGCTCCATTTCCTCACTGGTCTGACACCTTTACTGTAGTTGATCAAAAGATTATTTGTCAGATGAAGTAAACTCGAATTCTTTATTTGCGGAACATCAATGGCAAATGTCTCTAGTAAGATAGCTGGAAAAAAAATTTGAATTTCTAATATTACCCAAGACTGGGCTGCCTGGATGAAGTTATTGGTGTTCTAGTCCGGCTAAATCATAATAAATTTTAGATGACCCAAACCCTTTCTAGAAAAGCGATCCCACATTAATGATGTACACAATTCGAGAGATGGAAAGAAGATCTGCAATAAAAACAAAAAATGTAAGTATATATTACTAGTGGTAAGTACTAGTACTTACTAGTAGTAATATATACTTACATTTTTTGCACCACTTCAGGTCAAAAATGATGGTGATGATGATTATATATAGGATAATGTACCCTGTACCGTAAATGATAAGAATGTTAAAAGTCACTAAGGGTATAAAAGCACAAGGCTGCGGGCTGAGTACATTTACACAGGTAAGGGATGATGTCTAATATTCCTAATAATTTATAGTAGACAGTGCAATGCAGAACCTAATTTTAGAAGAAGAAAAAAAAAAAGAAGATTCCCATTCATTATTTATTGATTGATATGAAATGTCCTTATCATAGAATCTGTAAATAATGGAATTAAATATATTCATTACTGTATATTGCATCTCTGGATTCTTAAAATATCTGTAATATTCTCATTAAAATACATTCAGCCATAGGATTTACATTGAAATCACACCCGAGCAGAACAATCAATGACTTCTGACATCTGATCAATATCTTCCACTGCACACAGAGAATTATACAAGTAAAACTTTACACAACTGAAGGTGAAATGGAAGTTACAGATTTTCACAGCGAGTTCTGTCATTCTGTTCAGTTACAGTAATTCTCGAGCACGCATTACACATCCATGTAGAGTAAATAATCTTACCTGATATCAAGATCGTCCTCACTGATAGATAAGCCATTGAAGTAAAGTTTCTGCATCAGACTTGGGTCTCTGAAGAAAGGGGCAGCTTCTTGCTGGGTACTTAGGAGAATCCGCACCGTATACAAACACTCCGAGGCCTGGACTCCGTGAAGGAAACATCTACAGTTACCTGTAACTCTCCATCTACCCTCCTCATTTTAGTAATCCTATTAAAAGTCTGATTTAATCTTTTCCTACAGAATTGCAGATACCACAAGCTCTTGAAAAGCTCCAAATGAAGAGTTAATTGGATTTAGTGGAGATCTTTTACCTGTGGCTTCGGTCCAGCTTGTATGCATGACTTTCATAGCAGGCTAATAAGAACGTCCAAAATAGCATCTGCAACAGAAAAGATAAAGCCATCTTGGATCAATGTGGCCTAATGGAAGGCATGAAGGACACTCTTAAAGGGGGTCGAGTGCAAACCGTAAAATCCATACCTATGTTTCCGAAACAATATGTGCATTCAAGTATCAACCATTTTCCCTACTTAGAAAATATTCTGTAGATCACATATCACAATGTGCAGTCCAGGGGCCACGTGTGCCTAAATGATGTGACCTGCAGTAGTAGAATAAGTCATAATGTACAATGTGTCTGTCCCATATTGTCCTACATTACTGGACCAACTACTGTAAAAACATTTACAGCATTCTAATATAATTTGTATTTCTGATCTTCATCACCTTCAAGATCTCTGCTCACTGTTAGTGAATGAAAATATTCTGGTTTACTCTAAGGCCTCTGGTACACAACCGTTGTGCCACTTGGGCCGTTTTTGACGGCACCCAAGTGGCACCCGATAGTCTTCACCGACCCATTCTCTTTGACGGGTGAATCGGGTCCGTGAAAAATGGTTCGAGTCTCCGATCCAAGGAAAGATAGAACATGTGTTATCTTTCCTCGGATCACTGACGGGACACGGACGGCACATTCGGTCATGTGCATGAGCCGTTAGAGGCTGAGTCTGCCCTGACCATGTTCCTGCTCACACAGCTGAATATTTGTTGCAATGTGTCAGTGTAGGTGAATGCAATCAGCCAGAGGAGGACTAGGTCAGGAAAGGCTTTTACTTCTGAATGTAAGCAAAAATATTTCCATTCATCAAAAGCAAGAAAAAAACTTGAAAGTAATAAAAAATGTAAACACAAAGAATATTAAAAACTTGCAGATCTGAGGGATTCCAAGATTATATTACACTGAATTATAAAGTGTGAGGTCGTAAACTGCAGATCCAGGGAACAGCGGTGACATAAGCTATAGGGTCCCCCATCATTCCTGTGTACTATTTTCGATGCTTCTAAAGATTAATTACTTACAGAGAAACCACCTGACTGATTTTCTATTTAGGGGTAGGTGTCCTATAACTTGGCCATTATAGGGATTGTCCCAGAATCAACAATTATCACCTATCCACAGGAGGGACCTCCACCGATTGCGAGAACGGGGGTCCCGAATCTCGAGATCCTCCTCACTGCACTCCATGCAGTGAGGAGGAGCTTGAATGGAGCAGTGTCTATGGGAATTACGGAAACAGCCGAGCACTGTTTCCGTCATTCCTATAGACTTTTAATAAGGCGGCAGCGTGCATGCTCAATCGCCGATCCATTTAATGTCCTTCTCTCTACAGTTGAACAGTGAGGAGAATCTGGGTGCTTGGGACCCCCATTCCCGTGATCGTTGTGGTCCCAGAAGTGGGGCCCCCAGCGATTAGACAATTATCACCTATCCTGTGGATAGGTGATAATTATCGATTCTGGAGCTACCCCTTTACAGATGGTGCATGGGGTATGTGTTTTATTGAGAATAAGGTTCATATTGATATTTTTCTGTATGTACTCGTGACATTGTGAAGTAAATGTTCACAATAAAGCATTCCCTTTTTAAGATGCACATAAACAGCTAAAACAAATCGGTTTCTATCCAGTAACCTTAAATGCCTGATTGTTTTTTAAAAGTAATTAAACAGTAATGACCCTTCTTCTCAAGCATCTTCACTTGATTAATTACTGAAATGAAAATGAGATTTGGAATCAATTTTTAGGAGTTGTTCCTTAAACCCCTGAACTACAAGTTGTACACGTATATTAAGTTACTACAGAGCATGCAATAGTGTTTTAGGTGAGAAAATAGAGAGGAGTTTAAACTTTTCTTGCACGATGGGCAAAAAATGTGGATGTGAAACAGGAACTGGCTATTGGTTTGCCGCGGTTACAACCTCCGCCCTGAAATTCATCGTAATCAACAATATTGTATCTATAAGAGCTGCAGTGGTTGCATTTGCCAGAGGAGTAACTTGAAGCTTATGGGCCCCAATGCTAAATCTGTAACAGGGGCCCCAACTATCATGTGCCATTTATAATACCGGTGTATTCTTATGTGACATTGGGACATTTGGACCACCTTAAGCACCAGAGCCCGGTTGCGAATGCTACCTCTGCAACCCCTATAATAAAAGGTTCTCTGTCATATAAAAGCACAGCAGTACAGAGGTATAATGGCATATTATAATAATATAATAACATTAAAACCACTTATCTCAATACAATGGCGCCTGTCAAGGGGCGGGTTATATTAGGCAGCAAGTTAACAGTCAGATCTTGGAGTTGATGTGTTGGAAGCAGGAAAAACGTGCAAGCGTAAAGATCTGAGCGACTTTGACAAGGACCAAATTGTGATGTCCCGATGACTCGATCAGAACATATCCAAAATGACAGATTTTGTGGGGTGTTCCAAAAATGCAGTGGTTATTAGCTACCAAAAGTGGTCCAAGGAAGAACAACTGGTGAACTGGCACAAAACAACCCCCCCCCCCTCTACTGCGTCCCTATGTATAGCGGTGTGATGATCAAATAAAGTGAGCATGTCAATAAGAAGCGATTTTAATAGCCACTCCCACAATAGAGAAGATTACATTACTGGTAGAAAATCAGGCTCAATCAAGGCCCTTTGATACACATGAGGAGCGAAGGCTAGCCCCTCAGGTTCGATCTCACAGAAGTGATAATGTAGCATAAATTGCTAAAACCATTAATGCTGGCTATACTAGAAAGGTGTCAGAACACAGAGGGCATCACAGCTTCTTGCATTTGGGACTGCAGAGTCGTTGACCAGTCAGAGTGCCCATTCTGACTCCTGTCCACCACCGAAAGCACCTACAATGGGCACATGAGCATTAAAACTGGTCCATGGAGCAATGAAAGAAGATGGCCTGGTCTGTTGAAACCTAGGGTCCTGACATTCATTTAGATGTTACTTTTACACGTACCGTACTATCTACTTAAAGGGAATGTGTTGCCAGAAAAACATGTTTTTTTTTAAAAAAATTAAACATTTAGTGTGTGGGTGATTAAACATTGTTCAAATTTTTTTTATTTTTTTCGCTAGTCAGGAAATATTATAAATTTTTTCTAATTTATAATACTACCCATTTTTGGTCACTAGATGGAGCTAGTTCCCAAAATTGCAGCATTGCAACATTGGGTTAAAAGCCCTCGCTCTAGTGAGCTCTCAGCATCCCCCCCTCCTTTATCCTGGCTAGTGCCGGGATAAACGAGGGGTTTGAAAGGTTTAACCTCCTACACTGTGTGTCGCCATTTTTTGAGGTAACCCACAGTGTAGTAGGTTTACATACAGTAGTAAACACACACAAACACTAACATACATTGAAATCTCTTACCTGCTCCTGCCGCCACGGCTCCCTCCGGCCCGTCCGCTCCCTTTGCTGCCGCTGTTCCATGTGCACAAGTCCGGAAGCCGCGACCGGAAGTAGTAAGATTACTGTCCGGCCGCGACTTCCGGTCCACAGGAAAATGGCGCCGGACGGCGCCAATTTCGAATAGGACTGTGTGGGAGCGGCGCATGCGCAGTTCCCACACAGACGCCGTACACGGCAGTCAATGGGACGGGAGCCGTTCGCAGTCCCTATGGGACTGTGGCTGCCGTATTCCATGTCTGTGTGTGTCGTTAATCGACACACACAGAAATGGAACAAAAAATGGCAGCCCCCATAGGGAAGAAAAAGTGTAAAAATAAGAAACAGTAAAACACAAACACACAAATGAAAATAAACGTTTTTATTAAAGCACTAACATCTTTAACATATAAAAAAATTATTTGTGATGACACTGTTCCTTTAATGTTGTTCCAGACCAAGTACACCTCTTAATGACAACGGTATTCCCTAATAGCAATGGCCTCTTTTAGCAGGATAATGTGCCCTGCCACACTGCAAAAATAGTTCAAGAATGGTTTTAGGAACATGACAAATAGTTCAAGGTGTTGACTTGTCCTCCAATTTCTCCAGAACTCAATTTGATTGAGCATCTGTGGGATGGGCTGGAAAAACAAGTCCAATCCATGGAGGCCGCACCTTACAACTCACAGGACTTAAAGGATCTGCTGCTAATGTCTTGGTGTGAGATACCACAGGACACCTTCAGAGGTCTTGGCGTGTCCATGCCTCGACGGGTCAGAGCTGTTTTGGTGGCCCGATGGGGACTTTCACAATATTAGGCTGGTGGTTTTAATGTTATGGCTGATTGATGTATAACATGAAAAATACAGACAGAGCTATCTTATTATACATATGAATACTTCTATGCAGTGTGGTGGTTGGGGTGCCTGGTGTAAATTTAGCATTGGAAGATACATCTCTGGCAAACCGTATACATGACATGTACTTGATGACACGTATGGTATATAGAAGGCAAATGGCTCTAATCAGGGGTTTAACAAGTAACTATGAAACTCCAATGCAAAAATTTGCAAAGTTGCTTATCTTTTAGTTTATTTTCTTATATGTATTGGAGCATTTAAAAATAATTTTTTTGCACAGGTCCACATATTCTTTAAAGAGGCTCTGTCACCAGTTTATAGCTATCTTCTACCTAATCTAATAGGCGCTTTAATGTAGATAACTAATGTGTTGTTGTTTTTTGTTTTTTTTTAAAAACACGTTTATTTTTGACAAAGTTATGAGCATTTTAAGTGTTGTGCAAATTTGTTCTTAATGACCAAGTGGGTGTTTTTTTACTTTTCACCAAGTGGGCGTAGTAAAGAGAAGTGTATTACGCTGACCAATCAGCGTCATACACTTCTCTTCATTCATGTTCAGCTGTACTCACAGCACAGCGTGATCTCACGAGATCACACTGTGCTGTGAGTACAGCTGAACATGAAATGAAGAGAAGTGTATGACGCTGATTGGTCAGCGTCATACACTTCTCTTTACTACGCCCACTTGGTCATTAAGAACAAATTTGCATAACACTTAAAATGCTCATAACTTTGGCAAAAATAAACGTTTTTTTAAAAAAACAAAAAAAAACACATTACTTACCTACAGTAAAGCGCCTATTAGATTAGGTAGAAGATAGGGCAGTTATAAACTGGTGACAGAGCCTCTTTAACATCCAAACAGTGCATAAAGCACTACTAAGTCAAATAAACTTTATAGGAATTTAATGTAATATTTTTTTTTAGTTGATAGAATTCTCTAATAATAAGATTTTCTAATTTTTTATATTTTTGTTTAATTTAATAGGTCAGTAATATGTCTAGTTGAAAAAAAGCCGGCTTCTGACAATCCGAGACAGTCAATCAATTCAGTTGGCCCAATTACTTGGAAGGATTGTAATGGTAAACAGATTATAACAAAGCTGAATGCAGCAATGAATGTGCAGACACTTCTACATTGTAAGCAGGGCACACAATCTCAGCCGCATCTAGGAAAACAACATGATATCGATTTGGGGAAGAAAGTCATTGCACATTGCGTCACAGATTTGATTTAGCTCTGAGTAGATTATTACTGATAATTTGTACGCTTTAAATTAGTTTATGCACTTATTGCCATTTTCCTTTTTAAAGCTGACCGCTCAGTAGGGAAGAGAGTCAAGTCACATTAACTCTGTGTGCCACTCTATGTAAATTGGCATGCATTGGAACATGGCAATATTTTTCTCCCATGGAATTACAATATGGGCTCAGATGGATGGGCATCGTATTGTGGATCTGTACAACGTGCTTGTACATTTATCACCTATCCTGTGGATAGGTGATAAATGTTTGCATTCGGTTTTTTTCTGTATTCTGTTTGTGCCCAATCCCGATTTCCCCCCGACGTCTGCCAGTTGGGGGTGAATTAGGGGGCATTATGCACATGACATCATCAATTCATCCCCCAAAATCGTCTTATCTAAAGGGTATTGGCAGCTTTAGTGAAAGGTGAGGCTTTGTTGCTATTTTGCTATAGATGATTGAGTGTGAAAAATAGCTTTAGGGTCAGTTCACACAGAGTTTTTTGGCCACTGATTTTAATGTGGAACCTGCGTCGGAATCAGCGGAGAAAAACGAGCCAAATCGCCCCTCATCAATTTCCATGGGAGGCAGAGGCTTTTTTTTTTTCCCTGGTGGCTTTTAACCGCTTGTGGGGAAAAAAAGCAGAATGTTCTTTCTTCGAGCAGTTTCTACCTCATTTCTACCTCATTTTGAGCATTTTTGCAGTGTTTTTTGCCCGTGGCTTGTGCATTAGATTCAACAGCTTCAGGTAAAAAATGCAGCAAAAAAATGTGAGGAAAAAAAACGTCAAACAGCGCTGGCAATTCAAAATCTTCCTCAAAATTCCCGAAGGAATATTGAGGCAGTTTTTTTTTCTGTGTGAACAGGGCCTTTTATACAATATAGCTTTTTATTTTTATTTCAGGATATCTAATAATATTATTTATTTATCCAGCGCCAATATATTCCACGGCGCTTCACAGTTGGGTAAATAACAAATAAGTAAAATGACAAATAATCAAAACAAATGTACAATGAGTGAGACCATAGGTTCGTGGAAGATCTCACAAGAGCTTACAATCTAAATGATATACTATGTTCTACTTTTCTTATAATTTAATGTCTGAACATAAAGGGTCCTTTTTTAATGAAGTAATGGAAGAAGAGAAGGTAAATGACTGGGACTTAAAACCAATCCCAGAAGGCTTCAGCGTACGTCTCCATTACGATTTATCATTAAAAAAAATATCATTTTTATATCTGGCTGCAAATGGGAGGACAGTAATTTAAAACACAAGTGCAATTTTAATACACAAATGTGATTATTGGCTTGGAAAGCTCACCTAGTATCTATTAGAGATAAGTGTGTGATTAACATTTGCCATTATTCATGATTACATTATCTTTCATTTTATTGGAGACCCCCTATGGGACTAATGATTTAACTACACATAATGCAACATAACTAGGAATAAATACGAATTAACCTTGAAAAATATACTCAGCTCCGTTATAATTAAGTCAGCGTGGTAAGGTTCAATGATTAACAAATAATGGAGACAGAGCTAAGTACATTCAATCAATGCTAACTGTGTATACGGGAAAAGTAGCTAACTTTTACCTTACAAGTAAAGACGACCAATCCTATAGATAATAAAAAAACTAACCATAGCAATGAATGTATATGAAATATGACTCAATTGTCGTCCGCATGAATTTACAGGAACTATCAAGATTCTCCACTGGGTATGCTGGGGCGAGTCTATTTATGATGACTAAATATATATATATATATATATATATATATATATATATATATATATATATATATATATATATATATATGTATATATATATATATGTGTATGTTTTATTTTCTACAGTATAATTGCGTATTATACACAAATGTGTTAACTGTTACTGTAAAGTGGCAACTGTCTTGAGCACGGGGTCTGCTGGCTGAAATACAGGAGATTCCTTTGCTTGAATTTAGTAAAAGGAGTTTTCCATAAAAATAAATTGATGGCATATCCTCAGGATAGGTCAGCAATATCTGATTGGTGGTGGTCTGACTTTCGGCACCCCCGCCAATCATCTGTTTTGAAGGGGACACAGCACTCATGCGAGCGCTGCTTCCCCCTTAAAGGGGTTTTCCAACTTCTGACATCTGATGACCTATCCAACGGATAAGTCATCGGTACATGATCTGTGGGGTTCTGACACCCGGACCCTGCACAGATCAGCTGGTCTGGAGCCTCCGTGCACCGGACGTACATACCGGAAGCAGTTGGCTCCAGTCACAGAATAGCGGCCGAGCTGCAGAACTGCAGGTCTGTTCCAATTTAAGTGAATAGGAGCAGACCTGCAGCACGGCTGCTATGCTATGTACGGAGCCAACTGCTTCCGGCTCCATACTTAGCATTATGTACCATAACATCTGGTGCCTGGAGGCCACTGGAGCGGCTGATCGGTGCGGGGTCCGGTTGTTGGACCCGCACCGATGATATACTGATGACCTATCCAGTGGATAGGTCATCAGTTGTCAGAAGGTGGAAAACCCCTTTAATCCTTACCTGCTCCGTACTGTGAATCGTCAACACATTTGTATCAGTCGTCTACAGTATTACAGCCTTCTCCCATTAAACTGAGGGTAGGACCACCACCAATCAGATATTTCTTCTCACTGGAAAACCTCTTTTAGAACTCCAATTTATCATAAAGCCATTTCAATACAATATCACGATACGCTAGCAAAAATCTTGACAGGCTGCAATCCACATCACAACAACTGGGTGGCCACTTATAGATTTATCAATTCAGTACAAAAATTTGACAGTACAAACATACAATATTCATAATAGATATGATAGTCCCAGCAGTAGCTAAGATTGCCTGATTTCAAAGAAAGTTCATATTTAATGGAGAGACATTTCTGGAGGAGAACAGGCGTTAATTCACGCTCAAAGCAACGTTTCCTGGGACCGCCCCTGTCTCAAACATGCCTGGTACTCAATAGAATCGGATTATATACCCAACAGCACAGACGATAATACAATCAAGCCAATTAAAAACAAATTTTTGATACAAAATATAAAAACACTTCCTCTCTAGAAAGGTGAGAAACTCATTATGTTCAACATTTGTCATTGTTTTTAGAAACATATATTATCATACGCTATAAAAAATATTGAATCATGAATAACTCATATCCTTCTGAAGAGCGCCTGGACTCCGGAAATGCATGAGACCATGCGTTTCCTAGGACCAATACCTATAGATACACGCTGAAGCTGCAATTTTCGTTTGACCGTTCCGGACTCAGAGAGTCTAATATGTAGACCCAATAAACCTCCCGTTGGAGCAACCGTATTCTTATTTGTTCATCGTCAATTCCGTCCACCTCTTCTAATACAAGCCACCTCAGATCAAAGACCTCGTGCCCATTTGAAAGTAGTGTCTGGCTACCGTTGTTTTCACAAACTTCTTTTCGTTTTTGCCTACAATCATCTAACCCCTCTTTGTTATCATCTCCCTTTTTTCCCTATTTTTTTGTTTAAAAGTTCTGATCGCTGATCAATGCTCGTTGTCTGCCCAATGTACACCTGCCGCCATGAACATTTCAACATGTATATAAGATTCTTAGAATTACATGAAAAATAGTATTTTATCGAGATCGGATTGCTTTTTGTTGGATGGAAAAAAATTCCACCTTTGATAGTGATAACTGAAGTGATAGCGAGTCGCTATTACATTGAGAGGGCGTAGGTGTGATTGAGGGATCACGAAGAAGACGCTGTGCCGGTCATCAGGTAAATATGAAGGGCAGGAAAAAACCCATAGTTGAAGATCTCCAGCATCCGTTTAGTTTAAAAACACAGTATTTATTTTCACATCAGATAAAACATGAAGTGCACATCCACGACAAAATCATAACTTACGCTTTTCAAACCAGATAATAATTCTTAGCTATAGAAAGAAAGAGTAATGCAACACAGAGGGACAGTACAGCCGAAGCGAAGCACTAACTTAGATGAGGCCGAAATACTAAGTGCAGGCGGACCTGCCCTACCCCCACGTGACAGACCCACTGTACCATATTGGTGAGAACTTTCTTTCTTCTGCAGAGATAGTGTTGGGTGAAAGAAACTGGATACAACTGTTAAGACTGTTTTAGGTTGTAACATTTAAAGGGACTGTCACCAGTTTATCAATTCCCTATCTCCTAACTAATCTAATAGGCGCTTTGCTGGTGATAACTACAGTGTGATTTGTTTTTAATTTTTTTTTTATTATTTGCAAAGTTGTGAGCATTTTCTAAATATGTAAATGAGCCTTTATTAGACAAGTGGGAGGTAACACCAGCGATTCTCCTGAGGTGGAGCCACATCATAGCCCCTGACACTGTCCTATCAGCATGAAGCTGCTTCACACAGTGTTAAAATTAAAGATGGAGGGAAGGAGGATCACTTCAAACAGCCATATCTCGGTTCTGGTGGCACATGAAAAAGGAGATTCTAATCTTTCATATGACACCAGGATCGCAGTTCTAGCTGTGACGCAACCGGAGATATCGCTAGTTGAATACACAGTCGGGAATGGAAGCTGTATACTATATAATCACGCTGTGTTGCTGGGCAGGGAAGGGGGAGAAGCTGTATGCTGATTGGACAGCGTCATACAGAAAACATGACACCGCCCAGAGTGAAAAGAAAGTCACCTCCTATTTGACTATTAGAGCCAAATTTGCATATTTAGAAAAATGCCTTAAGTGATGTGCCTCGGAAACGAGCGAGAGAAACAGTAAGCTGGTTGCCGTGTTTGGGAAATAAAATCATCATGACTGTTAAGCTGAAGTTGTGTTCGAGAATTCTTTACTTGACTTGCCTAAATCCCCCTGCTTGACCTTACACTCATTGCCATATTGGCCATATTAGAGGAACTATTTTACCACTTCTGTTTTACCACCTCTATTTCCAAGATAAGGTATGAAAGTAGGTAAGCTAGGAGTCCCAAACCTAGGAGGCAGGAATACAAAAGCTGGATGCCCTCCCCACACCACTTGCAACCCCTATGCCTCCCGTTCATGAATCACCAGCAAGGAAGACAACACACGGGTCACGGGGTAGTACAGCTAGTAGACTGCTACATTTTTTGAAGGAAACATCACTTATTGCACACATTCAGTTCAGTCTATCTCCTATTTCTATTTATTAATCAGACACCACAGCCAAGACTAAGGATGCAGGAGCATCCGAAACGCGTAGGCTTTTGAGGACATCACCGCCCGCTTACCCTCACATTGGACTATTCTTCTGGACTATTTTAATTGAATTTAATTAAACTTGGAAACCTGCTTCCATTTTAACCACTTCATACAGCGCTGGAACAACTCCTTTCTCTTCCTCTGTACCTCAACGTGTGCCGACACGAGATTCCGGGCGCTGCTGAGACACACATCCGTAGTGTCAGGTGAGCTGGAGGATTCCTCCCCCCTCTTCTTCTATTTTTGTATCTCCTATTTCCTCATGATTGATCGGCTGAGTGTGACATGAAGACAGACTGTAGTTGACCCTGCAGAAAGAAGAAAAATACTCTCATGGCCCTAGTGCTGCCACAAGGATGTTACTAGAATTCATTGGGCCTCATAGCAAAGTCAAAAATTGGTCCCCAACCTTGTTAACAGTAAACTTGATAGTAGTAATGCAAAACGCAGCATAACTACCTTTACTTGAGCAACAAAAGGATGGATACCAGCGTCATATATCACATCCCCAGTTTTTCTCCACAAAATGAAACAATATTCTTGCACCTGATTGGGGCCCTTGAGGCTCTGGGCCCCATAACAGTTGTTATGGCTGCAATGGTTTTAGTTACGCCCAGGACAGAAGAACCTGGTGTTTATTTCCACCTTTAAATCATTTCCATTACTCTTGGCCCAATCCCACCCTCAATGCTATCAATGATCAGTTCCTCAAGAGATGGGAGTCCTGCTCTGGTGTTTGCCACCTAAAAGCAAAGAGGACAGGACCAACAGGGGCAAGGAACCCACCCAATTCCTAAGGGCTGCCTCTATGATATGTACACCCTTAACAATGCTAAGTTGGCAGAACAGAGCTGTGATGAAATGATGTCCATTGATGAAATCACGTTCGTTTGAGCCCGCTCACTGTTATAAATCATACCGCTCTTATAAAATGCGGTCATGGGTGGTAGGGCCCAGGTAAAGGTTTGATGCCCAAATACACAATACAGCTGCCAGCTAAAACATCATTAGGCCAACATCTGTCACTCCCGGTCAACCCATTACCATGCTGTTTCAGTTCAGCCAAGAATGCCTACTAATATCTGGTATACGGGTAGGGGGCACAGCTGCCAATCACCTCTGGCACCACTTCTCTTTGGAAGTAACAAATGCATTCCAGTATTCTGTAATCCAAATAACAAAAATCTGTGAAAATAAATAAAAAGAAAAAAGGAAGAGATCCCGTTGAGCGTTCTAGATTATATAGACCCTATTATAAATATACAATAACCTTCATGGGTTTTTATATTAGCTAATCTTTTATATGACTTGATTTTCTGCAAATGCCAGGCACATAGCATTCTGGGAAAACACATTGGTTTGTAACACTTCACTGATATTCCCGACAGTAAATGGGCTGAATGAACATAAGTGTTGCTTTTATAGCATCAGGCCCCCCTCATACCATATAAAATGATCACCTGGCATGAATATAAATCAGGAATAGTCATACACACAGATAACTACCTGCATTAGAGGGCAGAGCAAAATCATTGCTAATTTACACTAATGTTGTGAGATCCTATTTCTGCTGCCTGTCAATCTGTAACTGGAGAGATTTAACATATTTGAAACCCAATTAAGCGTCCTTTATTTACTATGAATAGCATTACTGGGATGATGTATATGAAGACCATTTTCGCAGAGAGTGGTTTAAATGACTTCTAAGCCACAAAAACTCCATTTAGTGGTTTATAAGTGTTATGAGACATATTAGATGCCTCACAGAATAATATAGACGTGTGAACGGGTCATTAGTCATATACAATGTATGTATTCAATACAATTTTTGGAGATGAGCAGCATTTCCTATGGAATATTGTTTGACACGTTTGCCCTTGCTGGACACATACATAATGTATATTCTAATAGATACAATTCACTGTCACATGTCTGTCATATATGAATGAAATAATGTTTTCAGTATGCGGTACTATACATATTGGGGTGCCATCAGTGCATAGAAGAGGGGTTTTCCTTGAATTAAACCACTTTCTTTTGATAGATGGGGTCTCTGATTAAGACAACCCTTATTGACAAGGTATGCTTAAAGGGATTGGGCACTTTGGAAAATATATTTTTGTTAGAAGGGTCCCCCAATAATGAGCAAACCACAAGGTGTTTGCTGTATGGACCCCAGCCATCAGCGGTACTCTATTAGGGAACCTAGTAGCAAGTATTGAATTTTCCTTCAGCGCCACCTAAGGGGAAATGAAGCATTAGACAGTTCCTATTGAAAATAATGGGCTTCTGTGTTATGGGCCTACATGCCGAATCCTCCAGAACAAGAGATGCTCTTTGTAGACATTCTCCTCACTGGCTAATAGATGAGGATCCTAACTGGGTGACCCTCTGTATTATTAACTAATATTCTCTAATAGGATATTTGACCAGAATACCCTCTAGCTAACAAATGGAAGACACTTGCTCTCAGAAACTTGCCTACTATTGATTTCAATTGGGCTATTCACACATGCGTGAGTTTTCACGCAGCGAGTGTCCATTCCGTGAAACTCACTGCATGTCCTTTGTTGGTGCGTTTTCACGCACCTAGCCACCCATTAACAAACTTCTGACATGTCATAGTGACATGTCAGAAGTTTTGATTGGTGGGTGTCCGAGCACTGAGACCCCCACCAATCGCTAGAATGAAGCAGCTGAAGCGTTCGTGTCTGTTCGGCTTTTTCCGGAAAGCCGATGTATCGGAGTACGGGGCCCATAGACTTCCTATTGAGTCCGTAAACCGATACATTTATTTCCGGAAAAAGCCGAACAGACACGAAGCGGCTGAGCGCTCACACAAATGCTTCAGCTGCTTCGTTCTAGCGATTGGTGGGGGTCTCAGTGCTCGGACCCCCACCAAACCAAACTTCTGACATGTCACTATGACATGTCAGAAGTTTGTCATAGGTTTAGCTACACTTTAAAGTCAATGGATGCATGAAAACCACGGACAGCACACAGATGTACATTGCATCAATTACATTGAAAAAAAAAGTGCTTTTGAGTGAAAAATGCATGCCACTCTGAAAGCAGACTAATGCATAACGCAACGCACACGGACAGATTTACATACGTTTTTTACACGCGTAAAATCTGTCACACTCGTGTGAATGTAGCCTTGGAAATAGGGCTAATTTAAAAGGGCAGGCTGAGTTTTTACAATCCCTTTTTATTTAAAGGTCCAGCAAAAAATAAGCTGATCACAGATTGTCCTTCTTGGTGTCAAAGGTTAGTTGGTAAAGCTGATAATTTAAATATCTAGATGCATTTGGGCTGTTTGCAAAGGAAGTATAAAAGCTGCACATAAATAATGCATTCTTTTTTTGTACAATTTTTATGTGGTTCTTGACTGTATGTTTTTTGACTGCGGTTGTTAATACCCTGAATGTGTATTTGGATTTCTTTTTGGATAGACATATAAAGCTCCAGTGGTGCTTATTTCATAGATAGATGCTTCAAATATGCATGCTTGTCTGATGTTGATGAATATTTCCTATAATAATATGGTCCTTGGGTAAGAAACATGAACATATGGCCATTAGGTGGAAGAGAGGATGTTGGAAAAAGCAGTATTTATAATTAGGTACATGTAATGGTGCATTCTGTATCAGTCCTTGTTTCATAAACCAGCAAACTGATCTCAGCAAGTGTTACAAAATAAATCTGTTCAGCTATAAAATTGTATTCCCCATGAGCAAAGAAATGTAAATACTGTAACTCAGAATCGCATGCACTGAGATATTAAATCGCAATGTTACAGTAGACGTGCCCCATTCATCTTCTCATTCTTTAACGTTCTTACGTTTCAATAATCCAACATTCCAAAAATTAAACCAAATGTATAATTGATACCTACAAGAATATCTGGCTTTGTAATGTTCGGTAGTTGGCAAGAATACGCTCCGTAGTGCATAACTAACGCAGTTGTAGCATCAGTTATCCAGAAAGGGGCAAATGGTCCATGGCCTCTGCCATCTGGAGTCTCTACCACTCTCCTTAGGGTGGTTCACATTAGGCCTCATACACATGGCCGTATTATGGCTCCATACAGCTCTTAAGTTTGTTTTGTCTGATTCGTATTGAATCTAACAAGAAAAAGTTGTGCCATTACACAAATATTGTCCCCTACAAGCATTATCTTTTACACACAACACTGAACATAGCACCATATGGTGGCACATGGCGTCCTCTCAGCTTTGCCGTGCGAGAGAGGCCTCAGAGTGTACCTACAAGTCCCATATGCTCATCGTAAAATTGGGACTGGAGCAGTGTTATGTAAGCAGTGTATGGCGGTGTTATAAGAGCACTGTATTTGGGCATATTATATCTGTATATGATAATGATGTTACATTGTACAGTTAGGGTATGTGCACACGATAGCTGGCTTTTACGGCTGAAATGACAGACTGTTTTCAGGAGAAAACAGCTGCCTCGTTTCGGCCGTAATTCCTCCTCCTCGCATTTTGCGAGGCTTCTCTGACAGCCGTAAATGTTGAGCTGTGCTTCATTGAGTTCAATGAAGTACGGCTCAAATTACGTCTGAAAGAAGTGTCCTGCACTTCTTTTGACGAGGCTGTATTTTTACGCGTCGTCGTTTGACAGCTGTCAAACGACGACGCGTAAATGACAGGTCGTCTGCACAGTACGTCGGCAAACCCATTCAAATGAATGGGCAGATGTTTGCCGACGTATTGTAGCCCTATTTTCAGACGTAAAACGAGGCATAATACGCCTCTTTTACGTCTGAAAATAGGTCGTGTGAACCCAGCCTTACTAGATTTAAAGGGAACCTGTCACCAGCATTTCACCTATTACACCAGCAATACCTGGTGGTAGTGGGTGAAAAATCATTTCTATATAACCTATAATTGTCTTCTTAGTCGGCTCTGCACCTTTAGTATTCAGTTTTCAGTGGTCCCACACCGTATGCTAATGAGCAGAAAAGAGTCAAATCTTCATTTGAAAAGACTCAACTCTTCATTCCTCAAGTCTTTCCGAGTTTACCCCGCCTCCTAATTTTTGATTGACAGCTCCTCGCCACACAAAATCCTGAACTTGCGCATTGATGTCCTATTCTGGTGTGTGCGTACAACGGGACACCGAATTATTACGATAAAAGGCGCAAAATGTTTGCAGACCGTTATTTACATTCAGAGGAGGAGTTTAGGAGAGGGGATAACGGCAATGAACTTTTGATAGCAGCGGCCAGTGAGGGATAAGTAAAGTTCAATAGGTGAAATGCTGGTGACAGGTTCCCTTTAATTTATGGTCATTTTTGAAAGGTAGTTGTTGTGATTGATTTGCCGTTTGTAAACTTTTACAAGATGCATCATTTTCATGTTTCACCTGTTTCATGTAAGTCCGCATGTTTAAGCGGTTGTTTTATGTGAAAGGAATTAATTAACTCCACCATCTTGTCCTATACTCCATATATTCTTTAATATTCTCATTAGAGATGAGCAAATTTCCCAAACTTCATTTTGGTTCTGATTTGGTCAAATTGGATTCTGTCCAAATAAATTTTCAGTGAATCAAAAGTGTCCCCATTGTCCTGGAAACCCGAGTCAGAATCTCTGATACTTTCGAGGACTGTATCCAAGTTGAATCCTACCCTGTTCAAGCTCTTTAATGCCAAGACAGCATGTAATGTCAAAGTGAGAGCAACATATATGGGTAGGGGAAGGGATCACTGCAGTACATTTTGGGAAGGCTACCTACAAGGCATTATGGAAAGCTTGTCCAAGGTCAATATGGATTATTAGATATAGTTCTTTTCTGACTGCCATTTTGCCGTGATTCATGTGCCATGAACCCCAAAAGTTTTGGAATTTGCCGAATCTGAAACTTCTGGAAAATTTGGACCGAATTTGTGTAGAATCGATTTGCTCAGCTCTAATTCCAATCCCTAAAAAATATATTTTGCTGTGTTTAAGCACTTAGGTACATGAAGACTTTGGTATCACTACAAAGGGGGCCTGTTAGGTCAGTGGGATCATACTCAGTCCTGGAAAAATAACTTTCAAGCATGACAAATGAGGGCTCCAAGATCTCCTCCTTCGCACTCAAGATCTCCTCCTTCGCACCCTAGATCTCCTCCTTCGCACCTGGCTGCATCAAGGATATGAGAACGGATACTGAGGACTACAATGTCTATGTGTCGGCTTCTGGATTGGCTAAGAAAGAAGTTCTACATATAACATTGTTTATTACAGGTGTTCAGCTTAAGTCTCTATAAAACCCCTTGTTATCTGATTAGTCAGTAGCGCTCCATATATGCTACATGCAAGGGACACAATTCATGTCACCGTATTAAGAATTTTTCTTAAGCAAAAAATAATCAAATAATATTAATTTGGAACAACTGTTTCACTGTTATTTTTATTCACAACACTCATCATAAACAACCCCTCTTATATGGGAGCCGCCACGGCTGAATGGTCGTTCATGTAATACATGGATGACTGAAGTCCGCCGGAGTATGAACAGTTTCGACAGAGCAGCTCTTCATCCTTGTTCATAGAGGGGGGGTTCTGAGTGGAGGATCCCCCTCTATGACGTCCATATGTCGATAGGACAGATGGGCAGGGACTGTCTTCATGAAACAACCCCTTTTATACAAGCAGATTCACTGCAGATTTTACCCCCGATTTTTAGAAAGTTCCTAAGCATATCTCTCCTTTGCTTTTGGTAGAAAGTGCACCTGTTTTTGACAGATGCACACGGTTCACACGGTGGGTTTGTTTGTTTTATGTTTTTTTTACTTTTTTTGTGTATTTCGTTCCAAAATGTGTTGAAAACGCCTGTCTAAAGCTTCCCATTGACTTCAATAGAAAAAGGCGCTTTAGTGCATATGGTGCCATTTTTTTACACATGTGTAACTAAATTACACATTGTGTTAAAAAGTGTCATGACAATTCTTGGCGCGTTTTAGTCGTCATGTTTTCCACTGAATTAAATAAGAGGCATAAAACAAATTTAAAAAAAATGCATCCAAAAACGTGTTCAAAACAAATCAAAATACATATATTCTTAAAAAAACAGCTTAAAAGAGCTTGGATTTTAGACATGTTTTATGCGGGGTGTTTTTTCAGCCTACAAATTACGCCTGAGAGAGCATAGACATGAGCTGAAGATAATGCATGAAGAGACTCAACAGACGGGAGAGGAGGAAAGCTGTCACACTAATTCCTACAGTCCAGGCCGTATTTAGAGGGGACCCTGTGGCGCTATCTACAGGGGACACTGGCGCTGTCTACAGTCCTGGGCAAAAGTTTTTGATAATTATATACATTGGTAAAATGTATTCACTTCATACACATCACTCTCTCAAAACTGACAAAAATTGGGGTTTTCACAAAGTTTGCTGCTTCAGTGTTTCTAGATCTTTTAGTCAGATGTTTCTATGGTTTCTGAAGTACAATTATAAGCATTTCATAAGTTTTTAAACTTTAACCCCTTAACGCTCCATGACCTACTATTAGGTCATGCTAACTGTAGCGTTCGCGCTCAGTGACCTAATAGTAGGTCATGGAGTAAACACGGCGCCGTTCGCGCGGGGCGCGTTCATGAGCTGTGATAGCTGCTGTTTCCGACAGCAGACTATCACTGCTCAATGTGCCGGGACCGATCGCGGAGCTCCCACGTCGATTAACCCCTCAGAAGCCGCGTTCAATAGCGATCGCGGCTTCTTAGGGGTTAATACGCCATCGCCGGCCTGCTACGCGATAGCGGCCGGCGATGGTGACTATGGCAACCGGACACCAAACAATGGCGTCCGGCTATGCCATAGACGGAAGCCTAGTGGGTTCTGACAACGTCAGGACCCACTATGCTTGCTGTCAGTGAGTAGCTGACAGTTCTAATACACTGCACTACGCATGTAGTGCAGTGTATTAGAATAGCGATCAGGGCCTCCTGCCCTCAAGTCCCCTAGTGGGACAAAGTAATAAAGTAAAAAAAAAGTTAAAAAAAGATGTGTAAAAATAAGAAAATAAAAGTTTTAAAACTAATAAAAGTAAAAGTCCCACTTTTTCCCTTATCAGTCCTTTATTATTAATAAAAATATATAAACAAACAAATAAACTGTACATAATTGGTATCGCCGCGTCCGTAACGGCCTGAACTACAAAATTATTTTGTTATTTATCCCGCACGGTGAACGCCGTAAAAAAAAATATTAATAAACCGAACCACAATCACAATAGTTTGGTCACTTCACCTCCCAAAAAATGGAATAAAAAGAGATCAAAAAGTCGCATGTACCGAAAAATGGTACTGATCGAAACTACAGTTCGTTACGCAAAAAATAAGTCCTCGCACGGCTTTATTGATTGAAAAATAAAAACGTTATGGCTCTTAGAATAAGGTAACACAAAAAGTAAATGATTGTTTACAAAACGTATTTTATTGTGCAAACGCCATAAGACATAAAAAAAAACTATAAACATCTGGTATCGCCGTAATCGTATCGCCGCGCAGAATAAAGTGAATATGTCATTTATAGCGCACGGTGAACGCTGTAAAAAAAAAAGTATACAAAAACAATAGTAGAATTGCTGTTTATTAGTCACCACGCCACCTAAAAATGGAATAAAAACTGATCAAAAAGCCGCATGCACCCCAAGAAAACTACAATGGATTCCTCAAGGGGTCTTGTTTCCAAATTGGGGTCACTTTTGGGCGGTTTCCAATGTTTTGGCACCACAAGACCTCTTCAAACCGGACATGGTGCCTAATAAAAAAGAGGGCTCAAAATCCGCTAGGTGCTCCTTTGCTTCGGAGGCCGGGGCTTCAGTAAATTACCGCACTAGGGCCACATGTGGGATATTTCTCAAACTGCAGAATCTGGGCAATACGTATTAAGTTGCGTTTCTCTGATAAATCCTTTTGTGTTATAAAAAAAATGGTATAAAAAGAGTAAATTTCACCTCTACTTTGCTCTAAATTTCTGTGAAACACCTAAAGGGTTCATAAACTTTCTAAATGCTGTTGTGAATACTTTGAGGGGTCTAGAATGGGGTGTTTGATAGGGGTTTCTAATATATGGGCCCCTCAAAGCAACTTCAGAAATGAACTGGAACCTAAAAAAATAAATAAATGAGGCAATACTTCGCTTCTTACATTATACTGATAATGAACCGTGCCCACCCCGAGATTACCCCAGTTTTGACCGTTTGTATAAACAGAGACCCCTATTAGACCGTTTCAGTGCCCGGTTTTCCCAAGCATACACCCCCGAGAAGTGTTTTTCTATTGATGAGTCCCTGGTACATTTTAAAGGGAGGGTTCAATTCCGCCAGTACCTGCCAGGTAAGAGGGCAAGGTATGGCGTGAAGATGTATAAGCTGTGCGAGAGTGCATCAGGGTATACCTACAGATTTAGGATATATGAAGGAAAGGCCACCCCCAAACCAGACTGCATCCTGGACTACAATAGGTACATGGGAGGGGTGGACTTGTAAGATCAAGCCCTGAAGCCCTACAGCGCCATGCGGTGTGGTATAAGAAGCTGGCCGGGCACATCATACAGATGGCTTTGTACAATGCGTACCTGCTACGTCGATGTGCAGGCCAGAGGGGAACTTTCCTGGAATTTCAAGATCTAATCTTTAGGGACCAGGAAGGGGGGGCACCCAGTACTTCTGGAAGCGAGGCCACACGCATCGTACCAGGGCAACACTTTCCAGGAGAAGTTCCCCAAACCGGTGGAAAGGGAAAGAGTCAAAAGAGGTGCAGAGTCTGCTATAAGAGGGGGATAAGGAAAAACACAATATACCAATGTGACACGTGTCCCGAAAAACCAGGGCTCTGTATAAAAGATTGTTTTAAAATGTATTATACATCCCTTGATTTTTAATTTACCCTGATGCACTCCGCACAGCTTACCCCCCTCATCTTTCCCTTCTGAGCCCTGCCGTATGCCCAGGCAGCTGATAACAGCCACATGTAGGGTATTGCCGTACCCAGGAGAACCCACATTACAATTTAAGGGGTGTATATCTCCGGTGGCACATGCTGGGCACACTATATCGGACACTGAAATGGCATATATATATATAAAATTGCAAATCTCACACTGCACCATCTGCTGCGCATTATCTTTTACACAGTACCTGTGGGGTCAAAATGCTCACTACACCTCTAGATGAATGTCTTAAGGGGTGTAGTTTTTAAAATGGGGTCACTTCTCGGGGGTTTCAACTGTACTGGTGCCTCAGGGGCTTCTGCATACATGACTTAGCACCAGAAAAGCTCCAGTAGGCCAAATGGTGGTCCTTTTCTTCTGAGCCCTCCCATGGGCCCAAACGGCAGTTTATCACCACAAATGGGGTATTGCCGCACTAAGGACAAATTGGGCAACAAAATGGGGTATGTTGTTCCTTGTGAAAATAAGAAATTTTGATCAAAAATGACATATTATTGGAAAAAATATAATTTTTTTCATTTCACAGCCCAATTCAAATAGGTGCTGTGAAAAAACTGTGCGGTCAAAATGATAACAAAAACCATAAATGAATTCCTTGAGGGGTGTAATTTCCAAAATAGGGTCACTTCTGGTGGGTTTCCATTGTTTTGATACCTCAACACCTCTTCAAACCTGGCATGCTGCCTAAAATATATTCTAATAAAAAAGAGGCCTCAAAATGCACTAGGTGCTTCTTTGCTTCTAGGGCTTGTATTTTAGTCCACGACCGCACTAGAGGCACATGTGGGGCATTTCTAAAAACTGCAGAATCTGGACAATACATATTTAGTAGTATTTCTCTGGTAAAACCTTCTCTGTTACTAAAAATAAATTGAATAAAATTGAAATTCAGCAGAAAAAATGAAATTTGCAAATTTCATTTCCACTTTGCTTTAATTCCTGTGAAATGCCTGAAGGGTTAAAAAACTTTCTATATGCTGTTTTGAATACTTTGAGGGGTCTAGTTTTTAAAATGGGGTGTTTTATCAGGGTTTCTAATACATAGGCCCCTCAAATCCACTTCAGAACTGAACTGGCACCTTCAAAAAAAGGCTTTTGAAATTTTCTTAAGAATATGAGAAATTGCTGTTTATGTTCTAAACCTTGTAACGTCCAAGAAAAATAAAATAATGTTCAAAAAACGATGCCAATCTAAAGTAGACATATGGGAAATGTGAACTAGTAACTATTTTGGGTGGTATAACCGTCTGTTTTTCAAGCAGATGCATTTAAATTCTGAAAAATGCTATTTTTTGTAAATTTTCTCTAAATTTTGCAATTTTTCACAAATAAAGACTGAATATATCGACCAAATTTTACCACGAACATGAAGCCCAAAGTGTCATGAAAAAACAATCTCAGAATCGCTTGGATAGGTTTAAGCATTCCGACGTTATTACCACATAAAGTGAAATATGTCAGATTTGAAAAATGGGCTCTGAGCCTTAAGGCCCAAACTAGGCTGCGTCCTTAAGGGGTTAATTGACAAATACATCAAGTTTATGTAAAGACTCAATATTTACAGTGTTGACCCTTCCTTTTCAAGACTTCTGCAATTCCCCCTGGCATGCTGGATATCAACTTCTGGGCCAAATCTTGACTGAGGGCAACCCATTCTTGTCTAATCAGTTCTTGGAGTTTGTCACAATTTCTGTGTTTTTGTTTGTCCACCCGCTTTTTGAGGATTGAACACTGGTTCTCAATGGGATTGAGATCTGGGGAGCTTCCTGGCCATGGACCCAAAATGTCAATGTTTTGTTCACCGAATCACTTAATTATCACTTTTGCCTTGTGACATGGAGCTCCATCATGCTGGAAAAAGCATTGCTCATCACCAAATTGCTCCTGGATCGTTGGAAGAAGTTGCTCTTGGAGAATGTTAGGTTACCATTCTTTATTCATGGAAGTGTTCTTAGGCAAAATTGTGAGTGAGCCCACTCCCTTGGATGAAAAGTAACCCCACATATGAATGGTCTCAGGATGCTTTACTGTTGGCAGGGGCGTAGCTAGGGGGGGGGGCAAGCGGGGCATGTGCCCCGGGCGCAGTTCAGATGGGGGCGCCAGCGCCACCTCCTCCTGCACTATAATTGTACCTGTGTCGCAAGGACACAGGTACAATTAGAAGCAATGAATGACCGGGCACGTTCCGTGCCCGGCCATTCAGCGCCTTTCCACGAATGAAGCGACTGGTACCTTTTGTACCTGTGACGCTTCCGTCGATGAAAGGCGCTGACTGACTGACAGGGAAAGTCATCCTGCCCAGCCAATCAGCGCCTTTCATAGATGCTGTGTTCAACCCTCTGGAGACCTGCGCAGAATAAGGTGAGTTTGAATTTTTTTTATTTTTTTTAAATTGTAATAGAAGTGTGGCTGTATCTGTGTGGGGGGACTTTGTCTACTCGCGGGGGGCTTTATCTACAGGGGGTGTCTATCTACAGGGGGACTATATCTACAGGGCTGGGCTATACAGGGGGACTATATCTACAGGGCTGGGCTATATACAGGGGGACTATATCTACAGGGCTGGGCTATATACAGGGGGACTATATCTACAGGGCTGGGCTATATACAGGGGGGCTATATACAGGGGGACTATATCTACAGGGGGCTATATACAGGGGGACTATATCTACAGGGCTGGGCTATATACAGGGAGGCTATATACAGGGGGACTATATCTACAGGGGGGCTATATACAGGGGGACTATATCTACAGGGGGGCTATATACAGGGGGACTATATCTACAGGGCTGGGCTATATACAGGGGGGCTATATACAGGGGGACTATATCTACAGGGGGGCTATATACAGGGGGACTATATCTACAGGGGGGCTATATACAGGGGGACTATATCTACAGGGCTGGGCTATATACAGGGGGACTATATCTGCTGGGCTATATACAGGGGGACTATATCTACAGGGGGACTATATCTACAGGGGGGCTATATACAGGGGGACTATATCTACAGGGGGGCTATATACTGGAGTGGGCTGTCTATAGAGCACCATATACAGGGGTGGGCTATATAGTATATAGCCCCCCTGTAGATATAGCCCACCCCTGTATATGGTGCTCCATAGATAGCCCACCCCAGTATATAGCCCCCCTGTAGATATAGTCACCCTGTATATAGCCCAGCCCTGTAGATATAGCCCCCTGTAGATATATTCCCCCTGTATATAGCCCCCTGTAGATATATTCCCCCTGTATATAGCCCACCCCTGTATATAGCCCCCCTATGTATAGCCCATCCCTGTAGATATAGCCCCCCTGTGTATAGCCCCCCTCTGTAGATATAGCCCCCCTGTAGATATAGCCCCCCTGTGTATATCCCAGCCCTGTGTATAGCCCAGCCCTGTAGATATGGTCCCCATGTAGATATGGTCCCCCTGTAGATATAGCCCAGCCCTGTAGATATGGTCCCCCTGTAGATATGGTCCCCCTGTAGATATGGTCCCCCTGTAGATATAGCCCACCCCTGTATATAGCCCCCCTGTAGATCTAGCCCACCCCTGTATATAGTATCCCACAAATAGCTCCCCCTATAGTGCTCCACAGAAAGCCCACCCCTGTATATAGCCCCCTTGTACATCTAGTCCACCCCTGTATATAGTGCTCCACAGATAGCCCACCCTTGTATATAGTATATACAGGGGTGGGCTATCTGTGGAGTACTATATACAGGGGTGGACTATCTAGTGGAGCACTATATACAGGGGTGAACTATATGTACAAGGGGGGGGCTATATACAGGGGTGGGCTATCTGTGAAACACTATATACAGGGGTGGACTATATGTGGAGCACTATATACAGGGGTGGGCTATATCTACAGGGGGCTACATACATGGTTGGGCTATCTGTAGAGCTCTATATACAGGGGTGGGCTATATCTACAGGGGGCTATATACAGGGGTGGGCTATCTGTAGAGCACTATAGGGGGAGCTATTTGTGGGACACTATATACAGGGGTGGTCTATATGGGGGCACTATCTACAGGGGCTCTATGGCAGGCACTATCTACAGGGGGCTCTATGGCAGGCACTATCTACAGGGAGCACAGTGTGTGTGTGGGACACGGTGTATGGTGCTATTATAATTAGAGGTGCAGTGTATGGTGCTGTTATATTTAGGGGCGTAGTGTGTGGTATAATGAGAACTTTATCTTTGTTTATAGGTGCAGAAATGTTGGAAAAGTGAGAAGCTGAAGACATGTGAGCGGCAAACTGCAGAAATGGGCTGTGACCGGGAGAAGTCATCATAGAGGTCTGGACCGGATTGAGAAAAAGAACTAGAATCTGAGACGTCACCGGTGAGTCACTTAATGTAAATGTTTATTCTGCCTCTAATCAGCACTGTAGTCACTGTATGATCTGCAGCGAGATGATGGGTGGTATGATTATGATAGGATTTATTTTTTGTGAAACGGCATCTCCCAGCATATCCTTACCATTGTTCGGGCCATGCTGGGAGCTGTAGTTTTACGCCTTACAAACCTATATGGCAGGGGTTGCACTAAATTGAGCTGTATTTGTTCTGGGGCTGTATATATGTACCGAGCTTGGTTCTGGTGTCGTGTATAGGACCATATTGCTTGTGAAATGTACAAATAATTTTATGCTCGCGTTACATAAAAAGAAATGACACGTCGAGTGGTAGAGAAAACAAACACGGCGAGGGGGAAGGAGATGTCGGGAAAGAGGTTGGGGGGGGGGCGCCAAACTGAATCTTTGCCCCGGGTGCTGGAGAACCTAGCTACGCCTCTGCTGTTGGTATGACACAGGACTCATGGTAGCGCTCACATTTTCTTCTCCGGACAATCATTCTTCCAGATGTCCAAACAGTCTGAAGGCTTCATCAGAGAAAATACCTTAACCCCAGTCCTCTGCAGTTCAATCCCTGTACTTCCTACAGAAAGTCAGTCTGTCCTTGATGTTTTTCTTGGAGATAGATGTGGCTTCTTTGCTGCTCTTCTTGACACCAGGCCAGCCTCTAAAAGCCTTTGCCTCACTGTGTGCAGATGCACTGACACCTGCCTGCTGCCATTCCTGAGCAAACCCTGTACTGGTGTTGAACTGATCCCGTAGCTGAATCCTCTTTAGGATATGGTCCTGGCCCTTGCTGCTGTTTCTTGGGCACCCTGAAGTCTTCTTCACAGCAGTTGAACCTCTCTCCTTGAAGTTCTTGATGATCCGATAAATTCTTGATTTAGGGGCAATCTTAAAAGCAGCAATGTCCTCGCCTGTAAAGTCCTTTTAATGCAAAGCAAGGATTATTGCACGTGTTTCCTTGGAGGTTTTCACGGCTGTGGTCGCGGCCCTGCTCTGTCTGTTAAGGTGCGCAGGCGTGCTTGGCCCGGCCTTAAAGGGCCAGCGTGCGCACATGTTAAAGTTCCCTAATTTACCCCTGCTCATCCTGAACTATAAGTAGGGCTCCGCCCCTTCCAGTCCCTGCCTGAGCATTGTTGTTTTCCCATGTTTGTATTGCAAATGGTCCCTTAGTGTTTTCCTGCTCCGTGTTCCAGTGCTCTGCCTCCGATCTCCTGTATCCCATGCTGTGTCTTGTTCCCGAGCATGTTTAGTATCTGAGCCGTGCCTTGCCTCGCCTGCTGGAATACACATCTGGTGTCAGCTACCATCCCGAATACCATTCGCCACGTCTGGCGCAACCGGCCACATCTAGTAACATCTGTGACAGAGCCCTTGCCGCCGACTGAACTATCCCAGGTATCCTTGTGTTACACTCATTCCATAGACTTTTGCATATACTGTGAGTTGGTCAGCTGCTTCTCCGCTACGGCGGAGCGACTAGTGGGTCCACATACCCCTAGATCGCGACAGAGATAAACATGGTTAACAGAAGAAGACAATGATTTCAAGCACCATCCCCCTTTTAAAGCAACCAGTTTGCTCTTATAATTCAGTCAGCATGACAGAGTGATATCAGCTGCCTTGTCCTTGTTAACCCTTTCTCCTGAGCTAACAAAAAGATCACTGAAATGTTGTTAGCAGGTGATTTTGTGGCACGGCTGAAATGCAGAGAAAATTTGGTTTTCATAGCAAGGAATGACTTTGCAATTACTTGCAATTCATATGATCACTCTTCATAACAATCTAGAGTTAATGCAAATTGCCACTATAAAAACTGAAGCAGCAAAGCTTTGTGAAAACCAAAATTTGTGTCAGTCTCAAAACTTTTGGCCAGGACTGTACATGGGCAGTGTGTGGCACTATGTACATGGGCACATTATCTACAGGGGGCACAGTGGCTCTATGCACACAGGTACTGGCATTATCTACAGTCGGCACAGTGGCAATATCTACCTGGGTGCTGGGTACTATCTACAGGGGCTCTGTGGCTATATGTACATGGGCACTGGAACTATTTACAGGGGGCACTGTAGTATTATCTACAGGCATCAGTGTGTGGCACTATGTACATGGGCATTGTGATACTATCTACAGGGGGCAGTGTATAGCACTATTTACAAGGGACACTGTGGCCCTATCTACAGGGGGCAGTATGGTGCTAACTACAGGGGGCACTGAATGTGGCACTATCTATGCTGGTTTTTACGCTACGAGTAATGGTCAGCTCACCACTAGCCTTGCCCTTTATATAAGAGCTTGTCATTTATAGAGCTCGGCTGGTCGATCCGTGCAGACCAATACTCATAGCGCAAAAACCAGAGGGCAGCGGGAGCGTACCGAAATTCACTTGGTTTAAAAAGTATGCATTTGAAAACCCCCTCTTTAAAAGTCATGCATTTGCTCCTTGGGGATGGGGGAGGGGGGGTTGATATATGCTTACCTTTATCTGACTCCTCTCAGTAGTTAGATGGGAATACAGGGTTACTTCTCACGTCCCCTGGGACGGGAGTTACGGAAACATCCCAACGTGGCTGTTCTACGCTGTTTCAGTAACTCCCATAGAGGTAAATTGGAGTTACAGAAATAGTGTAGCAGGTTAGTTGTTTTCGTAAATTCAGGATTTATAGGGGGTGTCAGCAATAAAAGTGCCTAGGGCAGCATGAACTCTAACTATGGCCCAAATCCAAATTTTCTGCAGGACTGTGGTGCAGAATAATAAACTTAGAAAGTACAACTGCAATGAAACTGTCATTGTAAATAGGATTGTAAATATGAAATAGTCTCAGTGAGAGAAAGCGGGAGCTGCATTATCGGCTATTGAGTACAAAGAGCCTACGCAGAAAGCTGAGTGAAAGTGACAGGAGACCAGGCCGTGGCACAGCCCTTTCCTAGCACTGCTGCCACAATCGCCAGGGTTCACTGTAGCCGGAGCCCTGCTCGTCAGACATTGATGGCATAACCTAGCGATATCCCACCAATATCTTTCCTGAGACAACTTTAAAGGCTATGCCTTGGAATGCTTTTTTTATTTTAAATAAAACAATGTACGACCCGCTGTCACCAAAGCCGTGAGTCCCGCTGACCTGACAGATTCGAGTTTGAGAGCAAAATACAGATTTAGGCCTCATGCACACAAACGTAATTACGGGCCCATAGACTTCTATTGGCCACGGGTACCTTCCCGTTTGCTTACGAGAAGGTGCCCGGGCTGTTGAAAAATATAGAACATGTCCTATTTGAGGCCGTAATTACAGCACGGGCAGGCCCATAGACGTCTACGGGGCTCCCGTAATTACGGAAGCATTGCTAGGCGACGTCAGGGGAATTCCCTGTCTGCAGGCCACAGCCTCCATTTCATGCAGAGCAGCTGAAGAGAATCTGTTAAAAAAAATGCCACTCATAAAACTGCAGGTGGAGAGCCTGATTTTATTTGTGGAAGACTACCCAGTGATATGGGACAAACGCCTGGAGGAGTACAAAGACACTGTGACTAAGGAACAAGCCTGGAACGAGGTGGTTAAGTCCCTCCACCCGGAGGAATGGGAGTCGGCGACGGTGAGAGAGCCCCGCAAACTAGGTAAGTTGCCACCCCCAAATGTCATCGCAAACCCCCTTTTTTTTAAATTAAAATGTATACTAAAATTCTGTGTTGTTTTTCCTCACACAGTGGCCAAAGCTAAGTCGCGATAGAGCACCTGCCGCGACCAGTTCTGGCGCGAGATGGTGTCCAAAGGCCGCAGCGGGGAAGGACAGATGAAGAAAAGGCCATATGTCTACACCCAGCAACTGCGGTTCTTGAAAGCTGTGATGGACATTGGGCCATAAGTATACAATTATGTAAAATGTCACATGCTATTGTGTTTAATTTATACGCATGGGGATATGTTATGTCCCACAAGTACCTGTGTGACATCGCATAGCTATATCCATCTTTTTTTTATTTTTATCTCCTTTAAAAAAGCTTTAATAATATTTTAGCTAGCTAGATTGAACTGATTCAATACTTTTATTTTAAACATAGAACTAGAGATAATCTTCAGGAAGTTGACTCTGACGCTACATTGGAGTCTCCATCAGGGACCACGAATCCCCCCTTAGAGGAAAGTACGCCTGTGCTGGAGGATAGGACATCGACCCCACCACATCGCCGTCGTAACAGAAAACGACAAGAAGGGGAGAGACACTCGTCCGTAGACGCTCAAGTGCTGGCCCATCTCCAGTGAAGAGCAGAGGACAGTTTGGAGGACGTGTTTGGGAAAACAGTGGCTCAACATCTGAAAAGGATGCCGTCTGAAAGGCAACTTTGATGCCAATTGGCAATCCTTGGAGTCCTGGACACATTCATGAACAATCCTGCTCCGATGGAACTCTGCAATGCCATAGAGTTTCATCAGAACAGGCATGTCATACAATTTTCCCCTATCACCACTCCACCCCCACCGCCGCCATGTGCCTCCACCTATCGTGGATATGTGCCCTCCTCCCAGCCTCAATTCAGCCAGGATCGGCCCACGTTCAGTGCCCTGGTGGCCAATACGCTTATCAGCAAGTGCAGGGAGGGAAACTGCAAGGTGCTAATGTGGCGGGGCCTTCTACTGAGGACTTTGTCCGTTTGTAGATTTTTTTTTGGTTATCTCGTTTTGTTGTTTTTCTTAAATTTGTGCTTTTTTTTACTAAAAAATTTGTTGCACCAAAATACTTTGCGTTGTCTTTTTTTTTTTGCTTATTAGGTACCATATATTTCACATGTATAGTAACAAACGTTGCATGTATGTAGATTTCCACATTACAATTCATATTGGTCTGGATTTTAGAAAAAAAAAATAGTGAACGTGTGTTATTTCTAACCAACAACCAAAATGATCATTTTCATTGCGTTTGCATTTTTATTTATTGAAAAAGTGAACATATCATAACTGTAATGAGGTATTGGTATGTATTTCTGCACACACTACCTTTTACCATTAACTTACATAACCTACAATGATATTGCGGCAGAAATACATAAGCTCGCAACCCACGTCAAGGGTCCTCATTGGCTTGCGAGTCCCTAACTAATAACTCCAACCAGGATAAACTAACTAAAGTAAACAGTCCTGAACCAATTAAAAAATGACAACTTTCCATATCCAACTATTTTCCGCATCTATCTGCCAAGGGACCGCCCCAGCAAAGGACAGAAAGTAGTCCGCATAGAATTCCCGTATCAACAGTCCTGCTGCTCCGGGTCTTCTATGCAGAGTGTTGTCCACAGGGACGCAAGAATTTGCAGGTACATCGTCTAGTGTTGACTCGTGAATCCTGCAAAAATTGTGCAGAATGACGCTGGCTTGGATAACCAGCATCACATTCGGGGGATCCAATAGAATGGGCTCTGGAATAAACGCCATTTCTTGATCAGGATCCCAAAGGCACATTCCACATACCGTCTTGCACGGGTGAGCCGGTAATTAAAAATGCACCTCCGGTCATCAAGATCACGGCGGGGGAATGGCCGCAACACATGGGGTGATAGGCCAAAGCCTTCATCCGCCATGCTGACGAATGGCGCTGGGGGTCCTGAAGATCCAGGAAGTTGTCTAGGTTCAGGAATAGCGAGCTGGTTGGACAGAAGACGTTCACCCATTCGGGAAGCCCTGAAGATGCCAGCATCTGAGGAGCTTCCATAGGCCCCTATATCAACAATCACAAACCGGTAGTCGCTGTCAGCCAAGGCCAACAGCACCACCGAGGAAAACTGTTTGTAATTGTAATATAGGGACCCAGAGTGAGGCGGCTTCTTCACACGAATGAGTTTCCCATACAGCGCGCCAACACAGTTGGGAAACTGTGCAGATTGGTAGAAGCCCTCGGCAATCCGTAGCCAATCTTCTGCCTTGGGCTGTGGCATCACCGACGCTCTCAGACGCTGCCAGGTGGCTTCGCAGGTCAGACGGATGATCTGCGAAATTGTTGAGCAACCCAGCAAAAATCAAAATGCAGTGATGCAAATGAGTTGCCGGTTGGCAGGAATCTGTGAAGAAAACAAAACAAAAAAAAGGTACTGCTGGTACAGGGTGACAGGACATCAGTTCACACAGGGGACAACTACGGTTATGCAGGACATGACGGGAATGGGCACACGGTGCAAGTGCGGTTATACTAACTGTAGAAGGCATGGCAGGAATGGGCACAGGGGACATTATGTGTTTTACCTGAGGGTGACGATGAGCCGTTTCTCTGGAGAGATGCACCGTCGCATGTTGGTGTCCTGTAAGGTGATTCCAGGACGGAGGTCCGATAACAGACGGTCAAAGCTGGAGATGGACATGCGGCAGAAGTTGTCAAACTTCTCCGGGTGCTTCCGCAGGTCATCGTATAGGGTATGGAAATGGCCCTTCCTGGGCCTTTGGGAGACAATGGGATGAACCCAATACCTCCTCTTCTTCCTCAACGGTTCCTCGTCCAGCATAGGTCACTGTCCAAATCGCCGCGAGACAAGCCAGCACAGCAGAGCATCATCCACACGAGTGTCTGACATCCTTGCTGCGAAATAAACGCCAAGATCCCAAACTATCTCAGCACAGGAATCGCACACAGCTCTCACAATGCACAAATGGCACATAAAATGGCGTTTTAGCGATCATGTGACTCTTTTAAGGGGTTTGGACATGATTGTGACATCATTTCTAGTCCCCACCTTTTTTTTAGGGGTCCGTAAATACAGGTGGAATACGGGTGACAATGGACCGTATTTACGTGCACGGGTCCGTAAATATGGGTGGAATACGTGTGACAATGGACCCGTATTTACGCCAGTATTTATGGGAGGAAAAAAATACGTTTGCGTGCATGGAGCCTAAATCTATCCACAATCCAGGAGCTCAAGCTCAAAAAGTAAAAACATTTTTTTTAATAAAAACAACAACTACAAAGTTGTTCAAAACACCATGATAATTTGTTTTATCTAAAAATAAATAAATAAATAAATAAATAAATAGTGTTCAAAGGTTTACACAGTCTCTAAGAAATCAACTTGGATCACTCTCTCTCTCGCTCTCTCATCTAGGCAAAAGTATTTGGCCACATTGGAGAGTGCCATGGTCCCTACAGGTTGGACATCAGTGCTCTCAGTTGATGGGGTCATCATTGTCATTTTAATCAGAAGACCCAGTTGGAATTCCCCTCTAAACGCTGCGGGGCAGCAGAGAGCCGGACCTCGTGACGTCACTCCCTGACCTAGGGAAAGAACCCGCCGTACAAGTGTACAGGAAAGCGGGGCGGAGTCACACTAGTTAGTGGGCGGGGTTCTCTGCTGTGGGCGTGTCGTGCGGCGAGCGCTCGGGAGATGTCAGTGAGGACAGGAACACGCGGTCTCCCGGGAGTAATAATGACCGGTAATAACGTGACTGCGGAGCGACAACCCGATGACGAGGAAGAAGAAGAGGAGGAAGAAGAAGAAGAAGGGGAGACTGACGGGGAGAGCCGCTGTCCTCACTGCACGGTGAGGGCGGGGACGGACGGCAGAGGAAATGAGGGGGGAGGGAGTGCAGCGGGCATATAGAGCCTCGTTTTTACTCTGTGAGCGGCGGGTTATAACCGTTACATGCTTTATGATGTGTGTCCTCTGTCCATGTACTGCAGCCTGTTGTGGACTACAACTCTCAGCATGCGTTACCCGATCATTACGCTGTGAATCCGTGTCTGCTGTGTGACCGGGGCCTGGACTACAATGTAACTTGTGCTCTATTAATAGCGATGACCCTGTGCCCGGGCAGTGCCAGCCATGTATACACTTGTGTAGAAAGTTCACATGAGTTTAGGACTCCCCTCCCAATAAGAACAACTATTTCCTTAGTGTTGTACGGTAGTAGTTGTGATTCCTGCTGTCGGCCCCGGAGACACAATGAGGAGCTTCTCCTTGTAATAAGATGATCTGAATGTATTTCGTCACACAATATTTTGACACTGGGGAACCCCAAAATTGCACAAGGATGCGTGAAAGTGGCATGATGTGATCTGCAATGTCCGCACCATCTGTATATAGCTGTAGTTATCTGATAATGTCATGCGTTATACAGGCGGAATACAAGTTGGCGTGTAGTAAAGTCCTTAAAGGGGTTGATCAGTATTGTGACTCCGCTGTGTGCCTGCACTGACGGGTTGGGGCATCCTGGGACACCTACTATACGTTTGTGTCCGCCTTAATAGGGAATAGAGCGATTAATTCTGCATCCTGCGCTCTTTATGTGTCAGATGTGTCCTAATACACGACCTGTCGCTGGCAGGGGCCGCACCGCTTGAATACATTGTAGTACGTTATGTGGCTCCGCCGTGCTGTTTTGTTGTGTTCCATCCATGTGTTGGGAATCTGAGGACCTGGCGCCTCTCCCCCTGACACGTCTGTTTACTAAATAATTGTATTCCCCATGAAATAACCATTGTGGAACATCTTTTCAAGAACTCTGCGTTGTGCTGTCCCTCTGTTGTTCCTAATAGAAACGTACAAATTGACAACTGGGTGCTGCCATTCCACTTTTTAAAGGGTCGTGTCCCTACACAGTCTCGCTCTGTCAGCACTGATTGGACATTGTTAGTCTGTACAGAGACACTCTCAACTAGTAACAGCCAGTTGTTAATTTATTCATAAATTTGTAGGAGGAACAACAGAGGAACTGCGCAACGTAGAGTTCTAAGAAAAGATGCAACAGACTTTTTTTTTTTTTGTGTGTGGAATACGAGTATTAACTAAGACACAAAGGTGTCCGTGCCGTGGAACGACTCCACAAAAGGTAGGGCACGTCCTATTTTTTGCTTTATTCGGACTGTGCTCCCATACTTCAGCACGGGTGGCTGTCTGCGGCCGACCATCCCCGTAGTCGCAGATAATGATTATGGGCAGGCTCGTGTGCAGGGGGCCTAAAACAGACGTCAGAAGAGGTGAAAGGTCCTCTTGAAAGATGAAAGGATCACGGCAGTTCATTGTAAGCCTATGTTCACATGATGAAGATTTTGCTATGGAAGGTTTGTTGAGGGCCTTGGTAGGATTAGGTTAAAGGCTATTTTTTTTTTTCTTCAGCTTTTTGTGTTCTTAGGCACTTTTCTAATTGACTTATCCTCCGAATACGCCATTAATATCTGATTCGTCCGTGTCCGACTCCCGGAACCTCTCGACAATCATCTGTTTGCAGGGGCCGCGGTGCGAGTGCTGCTTCCCTTTCATAGCTGCTCTACTGTCAAGTGCTGACCTACTTGTGGCAGCGGTTCGACAGTGATTTAAAAAAAAAAAAAAAAAGAATAAAAATATCAGTGTGTTTGGTGCAACTTTCCAATTAGTTTTTATTAAAAATTCTTTTTACTTTGAGATACAGCTGCTTTGTATCCGGGAAGCTCCGACGGAACGCCAGAACTAGATGTGATAGATAACAGGTGGATCCTGCGTGTCAGAGACACACACAACCCGCTTCCACTGAACCCATCAATCCTGCGTACCAGGATTCAGCGCTAGATACAGCTGCTCTGTATACAGGATACAAAGCAGCTCTATCTCAAAAAGTAAAAATAATTTTTAATAAAAATTAATTTGAAAGTTGCACCAAACAAACTGATATATATATATATCTATATATATATCCTTTGAAAGGTGTACATAGCCTTTCAGTTCTACCAATATGACGATTGACCTCCTACAACAAGCTCATGTACATAAATAGAATATGTCAAATCCCAAAGCTATTGGAAAGTGACCGGTGTCTGCTAATTCCGACCAATGAATCAGATCTTCGCCTTGAAGTCTTTTCTTTATAATCCTCATGGGTTTTATCACCTACTGGCAAAAATTGGCGCTAATTCTCAGACCTCAGTATTGCAAAGTGATTCACGTAAAAAAACAAGTTTCACACTTGGGCACGTCTGATGGAGAACGTTTTGCTTTGCACTAAAGAGGCAGCAAGTTTTTAAATGTATTCTTCAGTTCTCAATGCTTGAAGTTACCAGCCCTACACCTGCCGTTGCTGTACCCTTGTGGCCTCATGACAACACTTCCAGCCTGTGCTCTGGGTTTATTCGGTGTTGTCATAAGGAAACCGTATAATCAGTGGCGTAACTATAGGGGTTGCAATTGTAACCAGGGCCCGAAGCCAGGGGGCCCCGTGGCCCCCTGCACCACATCAATGAAAAGTTACTATAGTAACTGGGGCCTATGTAATAAACTACACGGACCCCCATTACTATAGTAACTGACAGTACTTGTATTCCTCCTTCCCGAGTGCACCGGCCGTCCTGACGTCACCAACGCTATGCGCTGCGCACAACATCCCGACCCTGGATTAAGTCAGGACCTCCGCTGCGGCCGAAGAGGAGGGTACGTTTAATACCACGGTCTACTGGCGCTGATGGGTCGGGGCCCGCGAATCAGCTGTTTTGAAGGGGGTGCAGCGCTCGTACGAGCGCTACTTCGCCTTCATTCCGGTCACTTTCTCACACTGAATCGCCAACACGGACGTGTCAGCGGTTCAGTGTGAGAAAGTAAGGGAAATGAAGGTGAAGCAGCGCTGCACCCCCTTCAAAACAGCTGATTGGTGGGGGTCCCGGGAGTCGGACCCCGACCCATCAGCTATTCATGGCCTATCCTGAGGCTAGGCCATCAATGTTTAGGGACTGGACAATCTCTTTAAGCCTACTATGTGTTAGGCTTAGATACAGGACCGCAGCTTATACCGTATAAGATTACGGTCTGCTGGACCCTATACCTAAGCCTAAGGCCTTATTTACACGAACGTGCTTCACGTCCATGAAAATCACGCACGTCGCACGGACCTATGTAAGTGAATGGGGCCATTCAGACAGTCCGTGTTTTTCACGCAGCGTGTCCGCTGCGTGAAACTCACAGCATGTCCTATACTTGAGCAGTTTTTGCGCATCACGCACCCATTGAAGTCAACGGGTGTGTGAATATCACGCGCAGCACACGGAAGCATTTCCGTGTGTTGCGCGTGATTCGTGCAACAGTAGATCAAGAAATGAAGGGAAAATGAAAACCACTTCCTTCATTTCTTTTTCAAAACCGCGTGTCATAAGGATGGCATATGCGTGTAAATCACGCAGCCACGCACCAAACACTGATGACACACGGAACTGCAACGCGCAAAAAAAGGCTTAACACATGGTAGGCTTAGATACTGGGTCCAACAAACAGTATCACACATGCACATGGACCCTGTATCTAAGCCTACCGTATGTGTTAGGCTGTGTTCACATCAGTGTTGCCCTTCCGTCGAGGGGCTCCTGTCGGAGGTTTCTGTCGGTTAACCCTCAAAGGAACGGCAAACTGAAACCTCAGCTTCCGTTTCCCTCACCATTGATCTCCATGGTGATGGAAACGTTGCCAAAGGTTTCCGTTTGTCACCGTTGTGACGGGGTTCCATTGTTGTTGACGCAACCAATAGCGCAGTAGACTGACGATCACATGACCATGATCAGAATTTTATCTACAGAAAGTAAACAATGAATATTCCTACTGAATAACAACAAGCAGAGATCTTGCAAATTGTGAGGAATTAGTACAAAAAATGGATATTGGAAAATTGTATAACTTTTAATTATACAAAAAAACAACGTTCATTTGCTGAAAGCGAACAACCTCTTTACCAGAGCAGACGAACACCCAGTGATCTCTTTTCTATTCCTTCTATCACTGTAATCTAGCACTATGGGTATAGCGGCGCGCACGGCCTGTTATCTGGGGCAGACATTTGTGTGCTGTATTTCACAATAATTGGTGGCATGTTCTGCTGAAAACGAATAGGTGACTTATTGTGGGCAGAGCTTGTTGTCTGCAAAAAGTCCCAAATAGTTTGATAATCTGTCAGATCTCAGAAAAAAGCAATAGTCTCGAGAATGCGCAGAACGTTATAGCTCACAATAGAGATGCGTCTGGTTTTCTAAAGGGGTTCTCCGCTATGGACAGTTCCTATTTGTTACAAGGTTCCCTTGGCAATAAGCTGATCGCAAAGTGTCACCTGCCAGGACCCCCCCCCCCCCGATTAGCAGTTATCTGGGGAAAGAGGAAAATAGGCATTACATCGTGTCCATGTAATGTGCTGGGATCAATAGGCCCAGTTCACACTGAGTTTTTTTTTACACGGAATCCGCGTCGGAATCAGCGGCAAAATACGGCCGAACCGGCCTCCCATTGATTTCAATGGCAGCAAGAGGTGTTTTTGTTTTTTTTCTGCGGCTGTATTTAGCCGCTCACGGTAAAAATAAAAAAAAAGCTGCATGCTCTTTCTTGCTTCGATTCCGCCTCTGACCTCCCTTTGAAGTCAATGGGAGGCAGAGAAAGTGTTTTTCACTGCGTTTTTTGCCTGGGGCGCTCAAAAAACGTAGTGAAAATTTGCAGGCAGGTCAAAATCTGCCTTAGGCTGGGTTCACACTGAGTTTTTTGCAGGTGGAAAATCTGCCTCAAAATTCCGTTTTGGAATTTTGAGGCAGATTGTTCTCTGCCTGCACGCCAATTTGCGCCGCGGGCAAAAAACGCAGCGAAATACGCTTTCTCTGCCTCCCATTGATGTCAGAGGCGTAAACGCCTGAAGATAGGGCATGTCGCTTCTTTTTCCCGTGAGACGGTTTTTCCGCTCACAGTAAAAAACGCCTCCGCCTCCCATTGAAATCAATGGGAGGCATTTTCGGCCGTTTTTTGACGCGGTTTCCATGTCAAACTTGTCAAAAAACTCAGTGTGAACTCCCCCTTAAAATTCCTGAAGGAATTTTGAGGCAGATTTTTCTGCCTGCAAAAAAATCTTAATGTGAACAGGGTCTAAGAAGACCCAGCTCTGATACACGTACTGTAACGAGCCGTGCACTTGTGTGTCCATCACATGACATGGACAGAATTTTATCCACAAGAAGTAAACCATGAATGTTCCGACTGATTAACAACAAGCAGAGATCTTGGACACTGAGGTTTTATTACAAGAAGTCTATTGGAAAATGGTTCAACTTTTATTATACAAAAAATAACATTGATTTGCTGAAACCGGACAAGCACCTGAATCAGGGCTGGGCAAAATACTGTAGCCAATGAAAGTAAAGGGTCCTCTTATACGGCCTGACGTGGGCCGTGTAAACGAGCGCCGATCAACGAGACAGCTCGTTGTTCGGCGCTCGTTTGCTCCTTTCACAAGGAGCTATGGATGGGCATGAGCGCTTGTAAGGCTATGTTCACACGCACGGTTTTCAGACGTAATTCGGGCGTTTTACGCCTCGAATTACGCCTGAAAAAATGCCCCAAATACGCCTACAAACATCTGCCTATTGCCTGCAATGGGTTTTACGATGTTCTGTTCCCAACAGCTCCGTATTTTCAGACGTTTTTGCTCACTGCGTGTGAACATACCCTTACTCCGATCGCTCGTCCCCATACATTTCTATCATGTCAGCAGCAGGGAGATGTGCTGCTGACACGGATAATATTGTCGGCTGCATAAACGATACGATCAGCTGATGATCGAGTGTTTGCTCGTTCATCGGCTGATCGTTGCCCTATTTACACAAAGCAACTATCGGGAACGAGCGTATTGTGATCGCTCGTTTGCCTGATAATTGGCACATGAATGAGGGCCTTTGTTTTTGCCCATTGAGAAGAAAAATCCATGAACAACCTATATTACCCAATTGTGGAAGGCCATTAGGATATTCCTTGCCTTTCTTCAGTGACCGAATACAGATCCTATAAATACTGGAATTTGCTTTCCTGCTATTAGCTGAATCGCTCCTGCGTCTAAGGGGGATTGGTTTGGCTAATAGGTATATATTAGAAAATTGTTGTAATTGCAATGACCAAGTATATAAGTGAGTCCTCCCTTTAAGGTGTGAAGCTGTTATGGTAATGAGATGAAAACAATTCCTAGTCTTGGCGTGTCATGGTAATTGCAATTAAACTACCTTTCAAAATTTAGCTTAATCCATTTCTTGTCTGGAATTCTTCAAAAAGAGTCACCCGGCATCAACTCAATATCCATAGCGAGCTGGAGGCCTCAGGACATCTATTTATCATATTAAACAAAACTACTTTCCAGATTCTTCCAAATGAATTCAGGCAGCAGTTATTTCTTGAGGGAGTAACCATCGTGGTCGGCAGCCAAATTACACTGAATGATCATATTTTACATTGAATAAATGGTGCTTTTACGTATTTTATCTGCTGAGGGGCTTGGCCTAAGCAAAGGGGGTGGAGCTTGACAATCTCTGTTCTACTGTAGACAGAGGGGGAGGCTCCTGCTGCAGCCAGTTGTCTTAGGTTTTAGGCTGGGTTCACACACACTATTTACGGACGTAATTCGGGCGTTTTAGCCCCGAATTACGTCCGAAAATGTGGCTCAAAAGCGTCGGCAAACATCTGCCCATTCATTTGAATGGGCTTTATGATGTTCTGTGCAGACGGTCATTTTTTTTTACGCGCCGCTGTCAAAAAAGACGCCCGCGTCAAAGAAGTGCCTGTCACTTCTTCAGACGTAAATGGACCCGTTTTCCATTGACTCCATGGAAAAACAGCTCCAATTACGTCCGTAATTGACGCAGCGAAAGACGCCTGCACATGCCATTACGGCTGAAATTACGGAGCTGTTTTCTCCTGAAAACAGCACTGTAATTTCAGCCGTAACGGACGCTGCCGTGTGAACATTCCCTTATTCAGACGGCCGTGTTCGGTACGTGATATACGTATGTGTGTCGGCCGTATTTCCTGGACTGACCACAGTTCAGGGAGCCAGTCTCCTAGCATCATAGTTATCTATGATACTAGGGATCCCTGCCTTCCCGTGGGACTACTGTCCCGCACTGTAATCATGTTTTCAGTACGGAACAGTATTTCCGTGGAGAGGCAGGGACACATAGATAACTATAATTGTAGGAGCCCGGCTCCTTGAACTGTGGCCAGTCCAGGAAATTTGGCTGACAAACTGTCTGTATATCACAGTCCGAACACGGCCGTCTGAATAAGGCCTTACAGTCAGAAACAGGATTGTGAGGAGAAGGACATGGCTGATCTGTGCTGTATGCTAATCACCACTAGGGGCGGTGATGCTATCGACCAGTCACGCACTCCAGCCTCCAAACCCGCCCGTGATTGTCCTTCCCATTGTCTTCTCTGTCACTACCAGCTTCCTTGAACTGTTGCCTGTACTCCGGGCATCCGCAATGCAGCGAGGTGTACTCTGCCTGTTTGTTCACTGTAAGGCTGGGTTCACACGACCTATTTTCAGACGTAAACGAGGCGTATTATGCCTCGTTTTACGTCTGAAAATAGGGCTACAATACGTGGGCAAACATCTGCCCATTCATTTGAATGGGTTTGCCGACGTACTGTGCAGACAACCTGTCATTTACGCGTCGTCGTTTGATAGTTGTCAAACGACGACGCGTAAAAATACAGCCTCGTCAAAAGAAGTGCAGGACATTTCTTTCAGACGTAATTTGAGCCGTTCTTCATTGAACTCAATGAAGCACAGCTCAAAATTTACGGCTGTCAGAGAAGCCTCGCAAAATGCGAGGAGGAGCATTTACGTCTGAAACGAGGCAGCTGTTTTCTCCTGAAAACAGTCTGTCTTTTCAGACGTAAAAGCCTGCTACCATATGCACATACCCTTAGGGTATATTCACACGACCTATTTTCGGCCGTAAACGCCCGAAAAACGTCTGGAAATCCGTTCTGACGAAGCGTTTTTTTACACGTAAAAAAACGGCCGTGAAAAAGAAGTGCAGGACACTTCTTTGGACGTTTTTGGAGCCGTTTTCCATAGACTCTATTGAAAAAAGCTCCTAAAACGGCCGTAAAAAACGCAGTGAAAATCGCGAGTGGCACAAAAAACGTCTGAAAATAAGGAGCTGTTTTCTCTTGAAAACAGCCTCCGTATTTTGAGACTTTTTTGACTCTGCGTGTGAACATACCCTTACACACACATGCCCGGCGGGTACAAGGCAATAGCAAATCCACGAGAGTTGGAGGCGGCTGGTTGTGACAGAACGGCCAAGGGGAAGGACAATCAAACCGGGAAAGTCGGGTTTGGATACCGGACTGCATGACAGAGGTACTGCTCCCATGACTTCTCTATGGTAAGTAGCATACAGCGGATGCCGCTGATTTACTAGATTTTGCTGTGTCGGAAAAAACCTATAGGGTCTTGTTTGGAGACCTTGTCAGGTCATGTTTGTGATACTCGGTGTTTTCAGCAGGATGTTTTGTGTTTGCTATTTCATTGTAGTACATTGGATTTTGAGGTTTGCAGGGTTTGAAATTTTTAACATTTTATTATTTTTTTTCTCTATATTTTACTTTGCCACGACCCTTCCGGGCCATGTAAATAAATAAGAACAAGTGGTGACACATAGCACAGCTGTCCATCCGGAAGAAGATGGATGAATTCTGCCCAATATCATCGCTGCAGTCCAGTGAGGACAGGCTGGCACCTCATTGTGAAGCAGGAATGACAAACACAAATGGCATGTGCAACCGACCTTAAAATAGCTCATCAAGTTCATTTGCATTCTCTCGCCTCCTTATATGTCCCAGTGCACGTAACGACCCAGGACGTTTCTAGTCGCTGACATCTGAATCCTCAAAAGCCATTCTGTCTGCTCTGACAGCTTGACGAAGCTGCTGCTGGTCGTCCGGTAGAAGTGAAAAGTCCCATTCAGTGCGGTCATCAATACAAATACAACGTTTCCTATATTACAATTGAAATCCTTGTTTATTCAAAATAAAAAATAAAAAAAAAGTATGTGTATATAAATGTGTTCAATATATAATGTGTACATATCATATATGATGTGTGTGTATAATATATTTATATTTTATAAAGAGTTACCGTGTTCTATGATTTCTAAGACTGTGTGTAGCAATAACCACTCTGAGTAAATGGGCAAAACTATTGCACTATTCTTTTATTATTTCTTTGTGCCGTACATATACGTCATCTACTGGGGCTTGTTGGCGCAGAATGCCATACATGTACTTCATTCTGTTTGCATGGGCATGACTGTGCTTGACCGCCGGGCTTCCGCTGCAATGCTCGTTTAACCCCTTAAATGCGCGATTAATAGCGACTGCGACATTTAAGTGGCTTGACAGAGGGCGATGGGTTGCCATGGCAGCCAAGGTCCTAATAAAGAGAGACAGTAATGTTTTGATGTAGGGTGTTCACCAAATCATTATATCAGCGATCAAATCCTCGCATTGTGAGGTCCACTAGAGGGGTTAAAAAAATAAATAAAGTAACTGCACAGAAAAGAAAAAAAAGTTAAAGAGGCTCTGTCACCAGATTTTGCAACCCCTATCTGCTATTGCAGCAGATCGGCGCTGCAATGTAGATTACAGTAACGTTTTTATTTTTAAAAAACGAGCATTTTTGGCCAAGTTATGACCATTTTTGTATTTATGCAAATGAGGCTTGCAAAAGTACAAGTGGGCGTGTATTATGTGTGTACATCGGGGCGTGTTTACTACTTTTACTAGCTGGGCGCTCTGATGAGAAGTATCATCCACTTCTCTTCAGAACGCCCAGCTTCTGGCAGATCACGCTGTGACGTCACTTCCCCAGGTCCTGCATCGTGTCAGACGAGCGAGGACACATCGGCACCAGAGGCTACAGATGATTCTGCAGCAGCATCGGCGTTTGCAGGTAAATCGATGTAGCTACTTACCTGCAAATGCTGATGCTGCTGCAGAATCAACTGTAGCCTCTGGTGCCGATGTGGCCGACACGATGCAGGACCTGTGAGTGACGTCACAGATCTGCACTGCCAGAAGCTGGGCGTTCTGAAGAGAAGTGGATGATACTTCTCATCAGAACGCCCAGCTAGTAAAAGTAGTAAACACGCCCCGATGTACACACATAATACACGCCCAGTTGTACTTTTACTTTTCAACACGCCCACTTGTACTTTTGCAAGCCTCATTTGCATAAATACAAAAATGGCCATAACTTGGCCAAAAATGCTCGTTTTTTAAAAATAAAAACGTTACTGTAATCTACATTGCAGCGCCGATCTGCTGCAATAGCAGATAGGGGTTGCAAAATCTGGTGACAGAGCCTCTTTAAATAAAATCATTCTGTCCATAAAAAGTGCTTTTATTTTGTCAAAGTGTTTATCGCTGCAATTTCAACGACTAGAACAATAAAGTTAAGATGTTAATTAGAACGCATGGTGGATGCCATAAAAAAAACACACCAAGAAGGATGCTGGAACTGGGTCCCCGCCCCCAAAAATAAAATAAGTCAATCAATAAGTCTGATGTATCCCAAAATTTTACCAATGAAAACGACATCTCATCCCGCAAAAAAACAAGCCCACAAACTGCTACAGTGACCTAAAAATAATGGCTCCTAGAATGCATAATCTGTTTTATTGCGCAGAAGTAGTAAAACCATCAAATAAAACCTACACGTATTTGGTATTGCCGTAATTAGACTGACTCATAGACAATACGTATGTAATTGCTGGTTTTCTTTTTTTTTTTAAAAAAAGGTGAATAAATAAGTTAAATATACCCCAAAATGGTGTGATTGAAAAACACAACAACAAAAAAAAGAAACCCCTCATACAGCTATGTTGATGGAAAAATAAAAAGTTATGGCTCTTGCAATGCGAGGATGAAAAAACAAAAAAGAATGCTTGGTCCTTAAAGGGAATATGTATGTAGTTTTATTAATTAGATTTAAGTATACAGAATTATTTGGACAGTGACAAGTTTTGGCATTTTTGAATATACAGTTATATAATCAATATGGGCTTAAAGTGCAGATTCTGTTTTAATTTGAGGGTATTCACATCCTAATTTGAGGAAGGGTTTAGGAATTACAGCTCTTTAATATGTAGCTGCCTCTTTTTCAAGGGACCAAAGGTAAATGGACAATTATCTCAAAAGCTATTTAATGGGCTGCATGGACTATTCCCTTGTTAATCCATCATCAATTAAGCAGGTAAAAGGTGTGGAGTTGATTCCAGGTGTGGTATTTAGAAGCTGTTGCTGTGAACCCACAACATGAGGTCAAAGGAGCTCTCAATGAAAGTGAAACAGACCCTGAACAGTCAATGGGGCGTTTCTAACTAACTAAAATGCAAGGGGGCGTGATGTCTTTGCTCTGACACTGTCCAATCAACGGCGGACAGTGTCAGGGCGACTTGCGCTGTGTTCGCTCACCGCGAGAACACAGACTTGGTGGTTGTGCTGCAGATAGCGTGTGCATGTGTACGCGCACGGCCGTTCGCGAGCACATCGAAAGTAAGTAGATCTCCTTATCTCCTTCTCCTCGTCTTTGCTTCTCCTCGTCTCTTCTCGTTCCGTGGCGGCGGGAGTGGTGATGTCGATATGCGAGCGAACGGCCGTGCTCGCATGCGTGAGGGCGCGCGCACGCTATCTGCAGCACAAACACCAAGTCTGTGTGTGTTCTCGCGGAAGGGAGTACAGCGCAAGCCGCACTGACACTGTCCACAGCTGATTGGACAGTGTCAGAGCGAAGACATCACGCCCCCTTGAAAACAAACTAACAAAGTATAAGGCTACGTTAACACGACCGTGAAAGAAGGCCGTGTGACGGCCATTTTCAGAACAATGAAGTTCTATGGGTGTATTCACATGGCCGCTTTTTAGTGGCCCTTGAATATTGGTCGTCAAAAAATAGTCCTATTTTTTTGGCCGTTTTCATGGTCAGACGGCTCTCATAGAAGTCAATGGATCAGTTTTTACCGGCCGTTTTTAGGAAACAATCCTTGTAACGGCTTGTAAAATCTGATCCTGGCCGAGGAATCCCCACACATAGCGCTACTTTGAGCGCTGAGCCCAGGGAAGCCCTTGACATTATTGTCCATATAAGGACAGTGATGACGGGCTTTCAACAATGGAATCCCCGGCCAGAGCATCGCAGGATCTCTAGCCTGGGACTTCAGTATTGTAGATCGCACTCCCCATCCCATCGCAGATAGCGCCACCGTAGCTTCCTGTAGGAGCGGAATCCCTGGCGGCCAGACCCCGCTCTGGCATGGGATTCCGCTGCTGGAGAAGCCTCTAGCCTCACTATATATGGACAGTGGCATCAAGGGGTTACTCCTGGAGCGGAATCCCTGGTCCGCTCTGGCAGGGGATTCTGCTCTTGACAGACATCAGGGGTTCCGTCCATGAGGAATGCCCGGCAAGAGGGATTCCGTTCCTACAGTGGTGATATCTACACTGGAGGGGGTGGTATCTACAGGGGAGTTGGCGCACACCCCTCATATAGCACCATCTACAGGGGTCACTGTGGCGCTATCTACATGGGCACTATGTGGGCTCTGGCACTATCTACAATGGGCACTGTCACTATATATGGCCACTGTGGTATTATATTGGCAATGTGGCACTATCTACAATTGGCACTATGTGGGCACTGTGGCATTATATGGGCACTGGTACTATGTGGGCACTGGCCCTATGTGGGCATTATTTACAGTGGGCAGTGTGGCACTATATACAGGGACATTGCAGCACTATCTACATGGGCACTGTGGGGTTTTTTTGGCGGTTGGGGGAAGAAAACTGGCAAATGAAATCCATCCTTCTTTAGGTTTATCATGGCAGTTACAAAAAAAACAAACGGCCGTTAAAAATGGACAGACGGACTGGAAATGGATGAAAATTTAGAGACACTGATGCAAAATGGCCATGAAAAATGGACAGTTGATCAGTTTTTAATGGCCATTTTTTTTTAACTGTTGTGTGAATGTAGCCTAATGGAAAGATTTGTACCTCTTCTGTGTTTTGGACCCAGTCCTGATGAGAAAATACTGGCATGTGAAAGAGGCCTAAGGCTATATTCACACAGCGGATTTGGGCGGTGGTAAAGTGCAGTGCGGATTTAAAGGGAAGTCCACGACTAAAATCCACGCATTATTGACGTATTTTTGATGGGGATTTCTAGTTCTGCAGAGATTAGCCAAATTCAATTGGATTTCAAATCCACGTAGAAAAATTCCCATAGAAAACAATGGGAGGCAGAATCCACATTGAAATTCTGGTGTGTGAACATAGCCTAAAGGCCCTTTTACACTGGGCAATTATCGGGCAGATAAGCGTTCATAGAAGGCTTGTTGCTAATAATTTCCCTGTAAACAGGGCGCCATCAGCAGATAAACGAGTTCGTTCATCTCCTGATCGTATTGTTTAAAAAACCCTGAAATGTGATAGTTGTCGGTAGTACATCTCCATGTGCAAACGGGGAGACTCGCTGCCGACGTGATGATCATGTATGGGGACGAGCGATCAGAGAAACGACCGCTTGTCCCCGTCCATAGCTCCTTGTGACTGGAGCAAACGAGCGGTCTCGTTGATCTGCGCCCGTTGCACTGGCCAAAATTGGCCGGTGTATTAGGGCTTTATGGCCCAAGCATGTCCACACGTAAAAATTGCACATTCAGTGTTTTACTCCTTATGTCTACTACCATTGTAGTCACATGGATTTTATGTATTATCCATGCTCTGTATTTCTAGATTTTGTAATGGATATGGCCAGAATAAGCCCTGCAGTTTTTATATTGTTACTTTTATTTTAATCGTTTTATTTTCCTCATGTTTCAGGACAGTCAAATGCTGATCTACCAACTGAAGGAGATTACAGGGATTCAAGATACAACTTTTCTGAGTGAAGCACTTAAGGTCAGTTTTTTTTAGATCTAGAATTTAGCAATATAGTTCTAGTTGGGGGATTGGTTGATGAGAGAAGTTTTTTTCATAAATACAACAATGTTTTAGGTGAATTTAAGAAACTTTACAATTGACTTTAAAGGGGTTTTCCAATAAGAGGCATTTATGACATATCCACAGGATATGTCATAAATGTCTAGAACGGGGCCCCCTACTAAAATTTGTTCTGCCGCTCTGTGTTGCGGCTGAAGCACGTGAATTACGACCATGAATTTGGAAACCGCGCGACTCACTGAGCTACGCGGTTTCCGTAAGTCCCATAGAACTGAACGGTAGTTACGCAGCTTCTGTAATTGCCATTCACTACGACGGGAGTTACGGAAACTGCGTAGCTCAGCGAGCTGGGCTGTTTTCTTAACTCCTGACCATGTAGTCAGGAAGTGGCCGGAAGGCAGCAGCAGCAGAAAAAGTTAGGGGGCCTCGTTCTAGAGATAGGTGTGGGACCTGCATCTATTTGACATTTTACATATCGTGTGGAAATGTCATAAATGTGTGGCATCTTACTCCGAGTAGTTTATTAAGACTGGTGTTTAACACACCAGTCTTACCAGTCTTGATAAATCTCCCCCGCAGTTTAGGCTGCGGACAGATGTTTGTCTTTAGGAACAAATGAATAGCTCTACGCAATTTTAGTTGTTTTGGTTTTTTTTTTTTTTTTTATTCCGCATCATGCTCCCAGTTGTGGCCTTTTTATGACGTCTATGGAGAAAAAAACTCAACCAAAAAAAACACGGATTTTAATGATTCAAGCGTAAGGCCCTGTTCACACAGTTTTTTGCCACGGCCAAAATGGACTCCCATTGATTTCAATGGGAGGTGGAGGCGTTTTTTTTTACCGCGAGAAAAAAAGACCCGCTTGCGGGAAAAAAGCATCATGCCTATCTTGAGGCGTTTTCCGCCTGAAAAACCCCATTGAAATCAATGGGAGAGGAGTTTTGTGCCGCGTTTTTTTATGCCTTTTTTTATGCGGTTTTCGGCAAGAAAAAACGCTCGCGGTTATTCCATCTTTCTGTTGAAGATAGCTTAAAAAAAACGCGGCAAAAAACGCGTGTGGTTCAAAACTACTTAAAAGAAAAAACTGAGCTGATTTTTCCAGGCAGAATTTTCTGCCTGCAAAAAACTCCATGCGAACAGGGCCTAATAAATAGCCTATTTATAATAATAACAGTATTTAGCAGAAAAGTATTTGTGTTTCCTGTGGCTTCCCTGCTTAACTAGTGGTAAATTTGTAAAAGTAGTGATTTTTTTTTTTTTTCACTAATGCTTTTCTTAAATATCTGTTTAATGGGTCTCCATTGTGACAAACTTCTGCGCTACTACATGTGATGACGTTTTCCCCCTTCTGCATCATAGGCCAGTAATAATGACATTACACAAGCTGTTGGCCTTCTCACCGATGAATGTGCTAAGGAGCCAGGTACCAGCGTGCTCGCTTCCGAGTCATCGAATTCTGAGGAAAGTGCTACAGATATTCAGGAAACAAGTGGTACGTTCTCATCTGATGTCTTGTATTCGTATTAGGACATGGTGCGTAGTATATTGGATGTGATTGGAGACGGTCACTACCAGATTGCAGAGTCCTGCTTTATTATATCATCGCTATGTCGGCATCTACACATTAGATAATTGCTTGGTTACTTATTCCCTATTGTCGTCATCCTTTCCCTGACCGCCGCGTATAGGCCTGCACATTATTATGACATATTAGGGAATGGTTTATACTTGCAGGTATTTTGTCTCGCCTGTTCTTCGTATATTACCAGAATAGCCTCCTTTTGTACTATGTCCTCTTTTTTATCAGGTGTGGTTGACGCAATGCATGATAAAGATGACCTTCAGGCAGCAATCGCGCTCAGTTTACAAGAGGCCGCAAATCATCAGCTGGAGGCGAGAGATTCTAACCGGTAGGAAATACTCAAGTTTTCTTGCAGTGACTGTAAGGCCCTGTTCACACGGAGTAGTTTGACGATTTTTTTGACGCGGAGACCACTCCGCAAAACTCATCGAAATCCAGGCGAAAAGGAGGCGGTTTTCTCCCGCGAGCAGTAAAACTGCCTCGTGGGACAAAGAAGGGACGTGCACTTTCTTCGCGCGGTTACGCCTCTGACCTCCCATTGACATCAATGGGAGGCAGAGAGAGCGTATTTCGCTGAGTTTTTTGCCCAAAGCAGTGAGTGGGCACGAGCAAAAAACGCGGCGATAATCGCAGCAAACGGCGTGCAGGAAGGTCAAATTCTGCCTCAAAACGCCTAACGGACCCCTACCGATCCTGAGAAGGGGCCACAGCACTGGTTTGGCCCTGCGTCCCCTTCACCGTTCACGTGAATGAGGCCATGTTGCAGTTGCCTGCAGACTTTTGTGGCTCGCATAGTGAGATGTGGTGATTCGGTGGTCCCGTGACACTATAGTAGATTACTAATGGCAATTTGTCATTACAAACATTGTTCTAACAATCCTATTTTACTGGGCACCATTTTGCTCTTTTTTTTTTTTCCTTCGGATATTTATTGACGGACACAAGATTTTCGTTGGTGGATCATGCCCACAGTTCATGGTTGCTGGCAGATATGTCCAAGACTGCTATGGGAGTAATAGCAATTGCACTTTGCGTTGTTTGTCTCCCTCAGTTTTTGCATATTTGTGTTATATTTTATTGAAGGTCTATATAACGTATGTTGTGCACTTTCGACCCAGTGACCACATTCATGAAAATAAAAGCCGTTCTAAGAGGAAACGCTGTGAAGTGTGGGGGGACGTTCCTAACCCTAACGACTTGCGAAGGAATGGCGACTGGCCTGTAGGACTGAAGAACATTGGGAACACCTGCTGGTTTAGTGCAGTAATACAGGTACAACCACTATTGCTGTCAATGTTTTTTTTTTTTTGTTTTAAATAGGAGGAAATATAGATTTATTTATTTCTTCTTTTTTTTTTCTTTTGCTAAATTTTATATTTTGTGTGATCCCTAACTGGAGCCTTATTGAAATCAATGAGCCAAATCAGAACTGAATCCACTAAAAATGGGTCCTTGTGCTGTTGTTCATGCAATTCTCTAATATATTGTCAGAGGTAGAGTATAATGTTGCCTGTTCACATGTACAGGTTATGTTTATTTTTATGGGAACAGGGCTTCTGGCTCCAGCTCCAAACCCACCCAAAAAAGACGTTTAAAAAGTCTGGTAGCCAGATGCTGATCAGGTTTATCGGGCTATCGAAAGGTCTGCAAATTGAAACTCCTGGATAGAAGTTGTGGATTCCGACGTTTACGACCCTGTGGTCCAATCTCATGCCTTTTAATACCGGATAATCTGGTGCTGGACCAGTGAACTGCAATGGAGTTTAATTATTTTGAGAGTTTGCTGCATAATGTTGTAACACATATAGGGGTTTTCCTATAATCGACAAGTTCCAGTTGCATCGATTTAAATGGGTAGACCCAGAATCACCAATTATCACCTATCCAAAGCATGGTGGATAATTGTCTGATAGCTGGGGGGCCCACCGCTGTGACCCCAACCGATCGCAAGTATGAGGTCTCAAACCCCCGTTTCCTCGTCACTACCCAACTGCGATGAGGATATTGAATGGAGCGCTGGTCGAGCATGTGCGCTGCTTCTCCATTTAAAGTCCATGGGAATGACAGAAACCGCTGAGTACATTGCTCAACTGTGTAGTCCATCCCATTAGACGTTGAATAAAGTGGCGTGAGCATGCTCGACCGCCGGTCCATTCAAGCTACGCCTCGCTGTGGGAATTACAGTGAGGAGAATCTGAGGGTTCGGGACCCCGGTTCTCACTATGGGTGGGGACCCAGCGATCAGATAATTATCACCTATCCTGTAGATAGGTGGTGATTGACCATTCAGAGACCACCCTTTTAAATCGCTGCAATAGGAACAGAGTCTTTTCTTTTTCTATTTCCCTTTTTGTTGTCGAGAGATCAGCTCCGTGTCTACAGTTGTGCGACTATTAAGGATCCCGTAAAATGTACGACTCTCCTAATTGCTAATTACGTTACTTAGTTGGAGTGGGACATTAACTGAAGGAAAGCAGTGAACATTTAAAGTTTAGGTTCAGCGCTATCTTTCTAATTCCTCCGAGATTGAATTCTTAGCACTGACTGTTCAATTGTTGTTTACACTATTTGATTGCTAAACGGAAAAGCGAGGGAACGCCACAGTGTGGGGGTGCTGAGTGACTCGGGATTGGCACTGAGCTCTCCGGTTTTCTTCTTAAATTGAAAGACTGTGTTTTAAACTGGTTGGTTGGCGTTAGTGGTGCTCAATTAAAATCAAGCGTTTTACTAGGTTTCCTGGGTGCGCGTGATGAGAATAAGCCATAGTTAGAAATACGGTCTGCAACTTGATTGGTTTCTTGCTGTTTAGTAGCGTGACTCAGAGATAGAAATAACCCCTTCAGTTTGATTGGTTCCCAGCTGAGTATTCCACAGAGCTCCTCTCAGAGCGGCAATAATGTGGAAACCTAAACTACCAATTAAAACGAACGCTTGTTTTCTTTATTTAAAACGGTGAGGTTTACTTAAAGCCTGAGCAACAGAAAAGTCTGGCCCATAGAATACAGGCTGGACTGCTGCGGTGCTGCGATGGTTAAAGACGCCTTTACTAACGATCTTCCTTGTTGCGATCTTAATGATCGACTGTATCTTTTCCTTTGTCAGTTATTATGTTTCTTTTTACGTTTCTCAGTCGCTCTTCCATCTGCCTGAATTCCGTCGACTTGTCCACAGCTACAGTATTTCCCAAAGCATGCTTGAGCGGTGTCGAAGTCGCAGTGTAAGTATATTTTTGTACAGCTCTGAGCATTAAAGCACAAATCCCAGCACCGGGCACGATCGTCAGTAGGACGCAGCTGTACTGATAAGTAACAGGTGTGCTCTGTGGCATGTAGAAATAGATCCTTCCATCTAAGGCCTTGACACAGCGTGGGCACACACGTGAAACGGCTATGGGCTAACACTCCACATCCCGTCGCCGCTTTATCCTAATAATGAAAAATACATTTTTACCAAATGGTGAGTGACGTGGATTTTTCTTTTTACTATTTCGTCATCAATTTGATCCGGTCATGCACAACCAGATTTCATTTTTAACATTTTTTATATTCAGGCATGAGTGCTGTCTACTACTTTTCCTTGTCTATACTATTTATTGCAATGATTTAATCTTCTAATATAAACTATTGAAATTCACTCCTTGGGAGCTGATCTCGGGGATAATAATTACCAGTATTTACTATACACCATACATCCTTACATTCCCCTGCCCTGACCAATCTCACTGCCCATAATTGAAATTCAGTAGAGTGTGGGTTAATAAACTAGAGTACTCTATGAGCTATTTTAAGAAACCTTGTATACCGCGTGGTATACATTTTTTTTAATATATATATATTTTTTTGCGAGATGCCTCTGCATAGGAAAGCATCATTGGCTACGCTTTTCTAAATAGCAAAAAATAAAAGGTATACCAACGAATGTTGGCTCGACGGAGGCCAAAAGGACACGGCTGGCTGAATGAAGCCCTATGGATACGTTTGGCATATTCGCTGATCGCTTCTCCCAGATTATAAACCAAACATATGGCTCAAACGCAGGGTTAACAGAGCCTTAGCGGGTTGCAGATGATCATACAGAGTCATGTTTTGTTCCAGGAAAAAAGAAACATTGCTTTTATGCAAGAACTCCAGTGTCTCTTTGCCCTAATGGTTGGATCAAATAGAAAATTTGTTGATCCTTCTGCTGCCCTGGAGCTGTTGAAGGATGCGTTTCTGTCCGCGGAAGCTCAGCAGGTAAGGAAGCACGCGGCACGTCGTATTGCTGGGTGCAATCGTTTATTGCAGCTTGTTTGTTCAGATGAGTTTTAAGACACTGGTAAAAAATCTTGCACTGATAGATGTTATTTACCTGAATTAGTAGTGTAAAGTAATTTTGTCTGTAGCAGTCCACATCAAATGACTGATCTTCCATTCTAATATGACTCTCCAGACTGGGAGGGGGTTTCGGGAGTCGTAGTCAGTGTAAAAAAAATAAATATGAAATTTAACTGGCATGTTGTTGGCAGAATTTTGCCGCAAATGGAAGTTGGGGAGGGGGTGGCAACTCTATTCACTTCCTGTCTCACAGTAGGCGACGGTCCCGGCGCTTGGACTTCTTCTTATCGGACATTTATGCCAATTCATCGGAGTACCCCTTTAAGCCACAGGTTTCTTCCTTAAAAATTCTTCTCTTGCAGCAAGCACGCTGCCTCATGTAAACTGCGCTAGCGCAGTTGGGTGTAGCTGTCACATGACTGCTGCAAGGGACCGCACACAGGGCAGAATCTATAATCTAGACCAATGAATAACTTCTTTCCAACATGTTCCTGTCCATGCTGCCGGAAACCCCTTTTGAATATTGTATAAAATAGCCTTTTAATGTTCTAGAAGGTGTAGTTGGGAATATCTTCCAGTGCTGCCTCATGTTTATATGAGGTTAATGATGGTATTTTAGGCAGCGGTGAGATCTGTTCTTTCTTACTTCCTATAACTCAGCAGTTGTGTGACGGCCTCTTCTCTGGGTAACGTGATTGAATACGTCTATGACGATCTATACTGTCCATGGATATGTACATTGTTCTATGCATAGGGAAAAATACATGCACAACGCTCCAAAAGCGATTTATTAGATTTTTTGACATAGTGAAAACTAATGATGTGTTTCTGCCTGCTAGCAAGATGTCAGTGAGTTTTCCCACAAGTTACTGGACTGGCTGGAAGACGCCTTCCAACTGGCTGTTAATGGAGAGTAAGTTTCTTCTACTTTATTTATATTTTTCCTTTTCGCGTGGTCGTAATAAGAATTCAAGAGCAAAGAAACGGAGCTAACGTTTTCAAGTACTCCAAATAATTTAGGGATCAGTTAGTTAAAAGACGGGCACTACTTATAAGATATCAACTGGTTGTGTACGGCTTGACGGAGTACGATGAGACTTTGTAACAACATATCTCATTGGTTTAATGAAACAGCGCTATTCTTGTGTATTGGCTGTGTCTGGTATTGCAACTCAGCACCATACTACTATAACCACTGAGAAAAACATGATTTATTATTTGTAAACATAAACTAAGGGGAATGGAGCCTCAAAAGAGGACCCTGGAGTCAAGGTCCTTTAACGTGGGCAAATTTCCTGCCTGGTAATGAGCGCCAATCTTCAATAATGGCATGTCGATCGGCGCCTGTTTAGTACATTTAAATGGTGCAATCATCGTAAATTTGTCTCCATACAGTTTGGATCTTGTCGGCAAGGGGGTCGTGCTGCCAACAAACAAAAAATTTTTTTTCAGGCTGTATAAAAGTTTCGATCACCCGACAAAGGAGAATTTTCTTGTTTGTCGGCTGATCACTGCTCTGTTTACAAGGTTAGATGATTGGTCACCAGCTTCCATACAAAAGCTCGTTCAGCCGATCATCTGCCCTTATAAAAGGGCCCTCATTGTTTAAATTTTAAAGGAGTTGTCTACTTTGAGAAACCATAAGCTGATTGCTGTGACTCCTAGCAATTCGCTCTAATTGAGGAACGTGGCCCTGAAGCGGCAGGGCAAACTATTACACAGCGCCTACTATACAGATGATGCTGGGTCATTAACGGAGAGTCTTGAGAAAAGGGCACCCTTTTGTTGATTCTGTGTGTACGAATAGTACATACATAAAATATAGCCTCTTTACTTGTACAGAGAGGAATAGAGAATAATGTGTTTATTTTCTTCATCGTTTTTGGGTATAGGAGTCCAAGAGACAAAACTGAAAACCCAATGGTGCAGCTTTTTTATGGTACATTTCTAAATGAGGGATATTTGGAAGGTAAGTTCTCATCTATATACAGCTAAATTCTCCATAACAAAGGTGTTCCTGCCACATCTCCCCATCCTTGGTCGCCCTTATACCACTTCACCAGGCTGCTTGTGTCACTCTCTATTTAGCTGCTGCTCCACGTGTCAAAATGACATTAGTATTCTTCCAACTTTGTGGGAAAGGTTTGGGGTTCGGCTCTTTTCTGTACCAGCATGACTGTGCCCAGGTGCACAAAGCAAGGTCCATAAAGACATGGATGGATGGGTGAGTTTAGTGTGGCAGAACTTGACTGGCCAGCACAGAGCCCTGACCTCAAGCTCTAGAATGGAGATTTGTGAGCCATGGCCTCTTGCCCAACATCAGTGTCTGACCTCACATATGCTCTTCTGGATGAATGGTCAAAAATACGCACAGGCATAATCCAAAATCTTGTAGAAAGTCTTCCCGGAAGAGTGGAAGCTGTTTTATCTGTAAAGGGGAAACCAACTCTGAATTAATGTCTATGGCATGTCCTAAAAAGCCACTTTTGTCCATATAGTGTATGTGTCTAGCTGTGTATGCCGATGCTGCGTCTGGGCATACGTTACCCTCGCAGTTCCTGTTGCAGGGGAAATGTAGCATTACATATGACCTATCCCAAAAATAGGAGCTGTACTGCAAAAAAGGCTTGTATGGTGGGTGCTTTAAGAGATTTGACTGTCCCCTTAAATATCCACCAAATTACTTCAATGAGTTGAGGCTGCACTCCAAATGCACTCCAAACTTAAAAACGTCTTTAATCACCCAGTGTTCACAGCAACGTTTCACCTTCTCGTTAAGGCAATTTCTAGTCCCTTCCCGTAGATTGAGACTATCGAGTAGCCTGCCCCCCCAAACATGTGTCCCTTGTAAATCTTTAGATATGTATGATTTAATTGTGACTCTGTAATTTGTACCATAACAGATAAAACCTTCTCCAATATTGAAACCTTTGGGCAATATCCCCTTCAAGTAAATGGGTTCAACAACTTAAATGAATGTCTAGAAGGAGCGATGTCGGAAGGCGAGATTGAGCACACACACAATGGCAAAACCGTGCAATACAGGCAGGAGGTGAGTACGGTGATGTTTGTGCTTTATTTTCAGTTATCAGTAGGAAAGTGTCCCCGTCTCTGTGTCTTCTGATGATGTCATTTATGGCTTGAAAATATAACCTGACCAAACAAGGTAACATTTTGTAGACCAAAATAAATGTATATTGTAATTCTAATCCAAGCGATTTTATAATTGTTTCCATAGTCAGACATTTCATATGGATCTTCTCACTTGCTATTTTTGTCCATTGCATTAAAGGGGTTTTCCCATGAGAGACCTTTATGACATATCCAGAGGAAAGGTCATAAATGTCAGATAGATGCTGGTCCCACCTCTCTAGAACGGGGCCCCCTAAACTCAGTTTTGCCACTCTGCATTGCGGCAGAAACTGGTGAATTCTGACCGTGACTTCGGAAACATCGTAGGTCGCTGGGCTACGCTGCTTCCTTAATTCCCATAGAACTGAATGGTAGTTACGGAAACAGCGTATCTCGCATGCTACGCTGCTTCTGTAAGTGACATTCGCTACTATGGGAGTTACGGAAACCGTTACTGTTTAGTCAGGAAGTGGCCGGGGAGGCAGAGGGAGCAGAAAAAGGTAGAACGGGGTTTAGTGGGCCCCCTTCTAGAGATCGGTGCGGTTACCAGAGGCGCATCTATCAGACATTTATGGCATATCCTATGGAAATGTCATAAATATCTCTGATAGGAAAACCCCTTTAAGTGGGCAAAATGTGTTTGATACAAATAAGCAATAAACTACATCTGACCCTAAAAATTTGGAGAAATTATTTAAGAATGATGTGGTAAATATATTTTTCACTTAGTGAGGATTATTTTCTTTAAGAAGTTATCATTATTATAGAATCCCATTCACTCCATGACACCTGAGGCACAAGCGGCATCATATCCTTTTCTGAGCTGCTGACTGGCTGAAATGGATCATGTGATACACCATCTGACTTCACAGTACCAGAAAGTGTTCTTTTTTCAGCAATCCTTGCTTCCCTACCCCTTGTTTGGCACTTTGAGGGGCCGTCTGGTGAATGTTATTTCATCGTCTGTCTTTGTGATAGCTTTTCTTTTACCCCTTGCTGTACCAAACTTGTAATAATACATCGCGGGGAACAAGTCGTTCCCACACCATACGCTAATTTTACGACGGGGGGACAGCTTGGGTTCGGGAGCAGTGCGCGCAGGGGATATCTGTTGTGACATACAGCTGACACCCTGCTGCTGTGCCATGATTGGCTGCTACACCATATTATAATAGAGTCCATTTTGCATTGTATTTTAATAAGACTTTACATAAATAGAAACCTAATGAAAACATAAATCTTCACTACATTTTATAGTGGTTTTTTTTATATTCACTCAGCCGGCTCTTTTGAGGTACTTTGGCCTTTTCGTTACATTGTGTATCTTCTTTGTTGCAGCGCTGGTTTACAAAACTACCCCCGGTGTTAACCTTTGAGCTGTCACGGTATGAATTTAACCAATCCTTGGGGCAGCCAGAAAAGATTCACAATAAACTTGAATTTCCGGGGATTATTTATATGGACAGGTAAAGTGAATTTGAGGTTTTTTCTCTTTTTCTTGTGTGTGATCCTGCGGCCGCACAATACAGGTGGTACATCCCTAAAATGTTGTTTTCACATAGGGACTATACATGTTGACAATTGGATCTAGTAAATGAGATCTGCAAGCCAGACATATTATCAACGTCCTTTGGTAGAGACTGATTATTAATGACCGCGCAGATCCAACGTTTCCTTTTTTCTTCCTGGTGAAGTTTTGGAGGTTCACTTCTGAGTTTTTATTTCAGGTTCCTATACAGAAATAAAGCGCTTATTAGAAAGAAGCGAGAGGAGATCAAGAAACTGAATAAAGACATTGATGTTCTCCATCAGAAGCTGGAAAGGTAAACCAAGGTCAATAACTATTTCCTGCACTAAACTTTCTGGTGGAGTGTGATCGTATCAGGTAGAGGGGCGTATGGGTCCTACCTGTCTATGTAATGTAAAAGAAAGGGTGACAAAGGAACCCACACAAGAATGGATCACATCTCCCCTTTGTTAGTCAGTACCTTGGTAGATCTAAAGTGGTCCATGGTCCCTCTCTGGGGGCAGATAAGTTGGATGAAATTCAAGCTGTTTCCTTGTTGGGGAGACGTTAGGGGACAGTTGGGTATGAGATTGGGGGTTGGGATATTATTAAAAAAAAAAACTGGTCTATTTCTAGCAACCAAACTGTCATGACATGCCAGATATATCTCCGATTGTCTGTCCATAGCTGGCCTGGCACAGTGCGGACCTCAGATGGGAAGGAGACTTGGCAGAAATCCACGGTTGCCATCTCTCATATCAGGCTGCTGTAGTAATCATTTTTAATAGTAATTTTAGGTGGATATGCTCTTAAATATTCTCTAAATATTGGCAAATCTGCCTAGTTATCCACGCACTGATGAGTGGCTATCACAAAGGGTCCTGCTGGTCTTTGAAGCATTGGATGTCACCCATTGAAATCAATGGTCCCTGTAATGCATGGATGAGCACGGTTCTGCAGAGAGAGAGGGAGCAGTTTTTCTGCAGCTGTTCTCCCCCTGGCTCGCAGAGGGGTTCCCAAGTTGGGCACCCCCTTCTATTGCATCCATACGCTATAAGAGGGCATTTAGTAAAAGGTTATCTACAGCAGACAACTCTTATAAGCAGCAATGTATATCTATTGCTGGGCCTAATGGGAAAATGAGTTTGAGAAACCGGACTATATGGCTGGATTCACACATTTTGTTGCAGATTTTTGAGCCAAAGCCAGAAGAGGTTTTAAAAGGAATAGAAAATGTAAAGGAAAAACGTATCCTTCGTCTTCCTCCTGGATTCACTTCTGACTTTGGCTCAAAAATCTGTTTCAAAATCTGCTATAAAAACTTGATGCGTGAATCCAGCCTAAGGCTACATTCACACAAGCGTATCAGATTCACGCGCGTGAAAAATGCGCGTGAATCTGGTCCATAATGCATCAGTGCGCTTTGCGAGGGGCATGCGTGATTCACACACTCGCATAGCACATCTATTTTTTTTTTGTCTATTGAATTGATGCGCAAATCACGCACCGCACATGGATGTGCATCCCTGTGCTGTGCGTGCTTTTCACGCACCCATTGACTTCAGTAGGCGATAGGTGCGTGAAAAACGCACCAATATAGGACACGCAGTGAGTTTCACGCAATGGGCACACGCTGTGTGAAAACTCCTGCATGTGTGAACGGCCCCGATTGAAATCAATGAGTCAGTGTGCTGTGTGTCATTTTCACGCACAGCACACGGACCAGTTTTACGCTCGTCTGAATGAGCCCTTAGACGTGGTTTCAGAGAGATATTCATTTGCAAGGGCAGTCCCCAGTGGTATTATTCATCTGCATTAGGGTGCATTCAGGTTTTTTTTAAATCTTATTTCTTCATTTAGAACTTTCTGAACTTCTACTCCGTTTTGTGTTTCAGGACCAATAAAATGACAATGACGATTTGCAACTAATGTGACCTGTTCACTGCTTTATATATTTTTAATTAAAAATTTGTCATAATCATTCAGTAAATGTATAACGGCTTAAACGTTAGTCAAGTCCAGGTTTAGTTGGTAATCTTCAGTGTATTATTCTATTGATCAGGTACCTAAAATACGGTTCTGGCGCCAACCGATGTCCCCTTCCTGACATGCTTCAGTATGTGCTGGAGTTTGCGAACACAAAGTCTCCAGCAAGGAGCCATGCTGTGGATGTGACAGATATCTCGGTGCTTTCAGCAGATGACTCTGGTTCCTCCGATACTCAACCACAGGAAAATGGGTAATTTCATTTATGGTAAAATGCAAACCTATAAAATAGATGTTCTCGCTAACCTTGTAAATGAAGTGCCACACAGCCAAAAGCTATTTTCTTGATGCCATTTGATGCGGATTACAAAACCCTGTCTTCATTTGTTCTCTATTTTTCTTTTATGTCTTTTTTGTTTTTTTTTGTTTTTGTGTTTCTATAATAGGCTAAGATGTGAGTCACAGGGTTTGAAATGCTTCTCCAACAGTAAAGCGTTCTTTACTTGATCACAGACACCATGTATGATGTGCACGTCAACATTTTTTTTTTTTTTAATGCATTAGCTCTTATAAATATATTATATAACATAAGAAGTACAGTAAAATCCTTTTACTCCGTCACGCGATGTTTCGTCTCATGCCCTACTGGGTAGAATACCTGATGACGACTTTTGCACTGTATGTAATGTTTAATAAACATTGCTATCCGTATAGGCCCCATGCTGAGACTGCATTAAGTCTATGGGCTGAGGATGCTTCATCTTGCGGACAGCAATGTCCCAACCCTGACAACTATGCCCCGGCGCTGATGGCGGCTCCCACACTCCGCATTATATAGAACGCAAACCCACATTGGGCCCTTAGTACAACCGTAATCGGTTACAGCAGACCCGCTTGGAGAATTGCAGTTAGTATCTATGTGTGAAAAATCTGATAATATAGAATTTCTAAAAATTTGGCATCATTCAGGTTCCAAGGATGCCGAGCATAACAACCTGATCATTTTGGTTCTGTTTTGTCCAGTATTGAAGCCAATGGTTACAATGAATATTTGGAAGGTGATAATTCAACGGTTTTCAGCCCGCCACCTGAAAGTGCTTCCTCAACACCTTCACAACAAAGCCACTTTATGGCTACCGAAACGCCAGCTCCCAGAACAATTACCCAGGAAGAACTCCGGTCCGTGGAGGCCTGCTTACAGAGGTGGAGAACGGAGGTGGAGCAAGATATTCATGGTGAGGTTGGGCTTAATTTAGCCAAATGATCTGTCTGCGTGCCGCAACTGTAATAGATCCCATCAGAAGAAAGTAGGAAAGCCGGATAAAGTCCTAGGAGTTTTCCTATTTCTTCCACAAATTGGGGGAAGGCAGAAAATATGGGCACATCCAACACCGCTTCTAAGAGGGACACCAGCATTTTCCCTCGTTTGCCTCAGTATATGCGTTCTAGCCATCTAGCAATCATTTTTATATATATATTTAGTATTGTTGGTTTAGTTGTTGGTAAATGACAATTATTCTGTCACAAAGCAGCCATGCAAGTAGACTTGCAGTGTAAAGCAGGGGGGAGGCACAGTAGCCGCATGAGGCCCTGATGAGACAGGACGTGGATTTCAGACCACCTCAGACTCCCATTTTACAATGCAACTAAGCAGCAGTCAGTGATCATAGTTGAGTTCTAGTGAAGTAAAGGTAAAAACAAAAAAACGTTTAACATTGGAAAAATATTGAAAAGAGAGATCATTTTTAATTAGTTTTTTATATTTGACATTTTAAAAAGATTAAGTGATGTTTGTTACTTGCCTTTTCCTTCAGATTTGAATAATTCAGTTGCTCAGATCAGAAAAACGATTGACGATATTTACAATGATCCTCATCTGTTGCAGGTAAAGATTTTGACTTTTATCCTGAATTTTTTTTTTTTCTATTAAAAACCAGGTCGGGCATTGAGGCCTGTAATGTTCTAAACGGGTTCTCATGAAGACAGCCCCTTTTGAAAAAGAAGCCAGCTTCTCTACCCGATATCACCAGGGGAAGCTGCTGCCAGCCACACGTTTCCTCTTACATGCAGGTCATTAAAATAGATGGCCGTCCATGCAATCATGGAAGCGCTGGGTTCACCGGAGCGGCTCTTCGTTCTGGCATATCAAGGGAGGTCGCGAGTGGGGGACTTCTATATGCTCCTTTAGGCTTGATGAGACAACCCCTTTAACACAATGGCTCACATGTACAAAAATGTACACTTACAGTAGCTGTTTGTGTACTAGTTTATTATTTATTGTTGATGATTTATCTATCAAAGTTCGGCTTCAGTGTAAGGGCTCATTCACCCGAGCGTGAATTTCCTCCGCGTGCCGTTCGTTGAAACGCACCACATACAACACCATTGATTTCAATGGGGCTATTCACACATTTTTCACGCAGCGAGTGTCTGTTGCGTGAAACTCACTGCATGCATGGGTGCGTGAAAACCACGGACAGCACACAGATGCAAATCCGTGTGCTGTCCATGTCTTATGCATCAATTTCATTGAAAACAAAAATTGCTTGCGAGTGTGTGAAAAACACACACCACACACAAAACGCAACGGACAGATTTAAATCTGTCACGCTCATGTGAATGTAGCCTTAGAGAATTGATTAGATCGTAATTCCACCATAAAATGTTATCAGAGTATTTACTAGATTCCGTTAATAGCAGGTGCAGTCCAGTTATAACTTGCAGGGCTGCAGTGGAAAATCAGATTGTATATGGTTTTCAGAATATGGACTGCTTTTTATGGCTGTAGTCAGTGGTCCACATTTATCATGCAGTTTTCTCCAGGTTTTGGCGTAAACTGTCACAAATCCCAATGTGTGACAAATTTGTGGTAAAATGTGCGACTTTTCCCTTTACCCGCCAAATTTGTAAGGGGACTGGAAAAGTGGGTGTGGTCTACAAGGAGACGTGGTTTTTACTTAGACTGGCATAAGATGCACCATTGGGTTCAAAACTACAGACTATTGTAAAATATTTTTGTGAAAAGAAAAAAAGCATGGCAGCCAATCACCGTAAAATCGCTACAGAACCATTTGTATTTAAAGAGGTTCTCCAGGATTTGAAAATTGGCGGCCTATCCTTAGAATAAGCCATCAGTATTCGATTGGTGAGGGTCCAACACTCGGCATCCCCGTCAATCAGCTGTTTAAAAACAAATGCTTTTGTAACGATTTTACGGTGATTGGCTGCCATGTTTTTGTTTTTTTTTCTTTCCACAAAAATATTTTACAATAGTCTGTAGTCTTGAACCCATTGGCGTGTCTTATGCCAGTCTGAGTAAAAACCACGTCTCTTTGGAGATAATGCCCACTTTTCCAGTCCCTTTACAAATTTGTCGGGTGAAGGGAAAAGTCGCACATTTTAGCACAATTTGTCGCACGTTGAGATTTGCATGATAAATGATTAAAGCCGTAAAAAGCAGATCATATTCTGCAACTCATATACAATCGGATTTTCTGATGTCCAAGGACAGGCCATCAATTTTGAAATCGCTGAGAAATCCCTTCAACATGTCATTTTTTGTGTTGGGGTATGTTCACACGAGGTTATTACGTCCGTAATGGACGGAACGTATTTCGGCCGCAAGTCCCGGACCGAACACAATGCAGGGAGCCGGGCTCCTAGCATCATAGTTATGTACAATGCTAGGAGTCCCTGCCTCGCTGCAGGACAACTGTCCCGTACTGTAATCATGTTTTCAGTACGGGACAGTAGTTCCACGGAGAGGCCGGGACACCCAGCGTCGTACATAACTATGATGCTAGGAGCCCGGCTCCCTGCACTGTGTTCCGTCCGGGACTTGCGGCCGAAAAACGTCCATCAATTACGGATGTAATGACCTCGTGTGAACATACTCTTAAAATGGTGGTGCCACTTTGTGCTGCACTACTGTTGTGTGAGTGTAACCTGAAGGGAAGTTACTAGTTAGCCTCACTCTTGGAAATAAATTAAAAAAATTTTTAGTAGGTAAGTTGGCCCGCTGCTGTCTGTGTCCGCCTCTGGTTTTATCCTAGAACACAGTCTCCTAACAAGAAAACAAATGTAGTCACTGCTGCATTATACAGATATAGAATAAAAATTTGTGAAGACACTTTATTATGGGAGTTGTCACCAGTTTCCTATGTGAAGACCCGGCTTGCAGTGCGGCCTTAACCCTTGTTTTGTGTCATGGTTGTGAACACAGAATGACTGTGGCTCAGGAGGGAGACGTGTTGTCCTTAGGAAAACATGAATGAAGTCTAGTCTAGTATCAACAGCTGAGAATTCTGTCGGCATAAGACCTGGATAATGTGTCGATGGAGAGGGCTAAATCTGAGGCCACCAGTCATGTTGAAGTGCGCTTATACAGCTATATATAATAGACCTCAGAACACATAAAGCCGCGTGCCGGAGCATGACTAATAAATACTAGGCCCCTGTGACGTGAAGGTTTCTAATTACATGCCATCATCTTACCCTGCTGTGTCAATAACGTCATGACCCGTCATTCACATCCTCTCCATCCTAAGACAATATCCTATGCATATCTTTAGCTTGCCAATTGTTTCTTATATATTATACCAGAGTTTACCAACATTTTTTGCATTGGGGAACTCCTGGTAAAAATATTCTTATCTTGGGGAACCCCAACCAATTTTTTGTAAAAAAATTTTAAGCAAAATAAAAAAGGGTAAAAACACGTAATACGCAAGTACCCCGAACATGACCTTATGTTCAAAAGCAATAGCAGTGATAAATTTCTCTTTCCTAAAAAAAAATAAATAATAATTACAAAAAGAGCCAAAACTCATCTCGTGTGACCAGCAAATTACAGCTAGGAACTACCCTGGTGTTATCAAAGGGTTTACTAGAATCAAATAGTAAGTTATACGTCCTATGGAAGCCCATGTTGGGAAGCGCTGCATTATACGTATATATTGCTTTATATCTACAAATGTGAAAGTTCTCAAAATAATCTAAGACATGTTTATCCACCACGGTCCTTATATATTTTTGGATATAAAGCACATCAATAGCCTTTACCTTGCAAATCCATCAGTAGACTTCAAGCTTCTTTTTATGGCAGCCTGTATGATGCTGACCGCATAGCAGACAAGGGCTTCTGTAGTCTAACTGGGTGCAGGGACTTTTTATTTCCGTGCTGCATGCCTATCCTATTTTTGGACTGCTCATAACTACAAAAGGAGCAATTCTGTTAATAGAAGTTTATTAGGGATTTGCTGTACATGTATTTCCCTAATACTTATGGAGTTCACCTCTGGAAGCAAAAGGTTAATCTGTGTTTTATAGTGGTGGTCCCAACCTCTGGCTCTCCAGCTGTTGCCGGGCATGCTGGGCGTTATCGTTTTGTATCAGGTTGGGGACCGTTGCTTTATATAAGCCTTAAACCTAGATATGAATGAGAATCGTAAACCTGATGTACGATTCCCTGCACGCATCTGTAGAAATATTGCTGAGATAAATTCATTTCCACAACATCTGCCTAGTTGGTGGTGGGAGGGCATGGGCTTTAACATGTCTGATTTTATTTTAGCAGAAAGGGGCTGTGAAGGAGGGGTCCTACTGCAGCCAGTTGCCTTCTAGCCCAGATACAGAACTGATCTAGTTTGTAAGGGTAGGGGGGGGGGGAAGCTTTCCTGGGACATACAGTACAATTCTGCATATATTTCTCACTGTTTTGTGTATTTCCTACATTTAGTGTACGGTATACACCAGCATATAGGAAAGCACATGCTGTCATTTGTTTTTCAGGGTGCCACTTGCCCCTTTCAAAGCTTTTATATAAGTTGTAACTTTTTTTCCCCCGTTTTGATAGACTAGTGCCAAGATAATACATTAATTCAAGAATACTTATTTTTTTAGGTACCGTACAGGCTTCATGCAGTTCTGGTTCATGAAGGCCAGGCTAATGCTGGGCACTACTGGGCATATATATACAGCCATACCAGACAGAACTGGTTGAAGTACAATGATATATCTGTGACAGAAACCACTTGGGAAGAGCTGGAAAGAGACTCCTATGGAGGTGTGAGAAATGCCAGCGCTTACTGTCTCATGTACATAAATAACAAACTACCGCATCTTATTGAAGGTAAGAAATGTGGAGCTGATTTTTATATATATATATTTATTTATTTTATTTTTTTTGCATGCAAGGAATACATTGTTTTTAAGATCATGCTGTTTTGTTTTTTTTTCTTGGTTTTCTATTGACCATACAATAATGTTGATATTTTAATACTTTGCTGTGGACTAACCATAGCAAGAAATACTGTTTTTAATTATATTTTGTCAAAATGGTTCTACAGATCATGAAACGGGACAACTGGAAGATAAAATCCGCAGTCTTCTACCTGAATTTGCACAATGTGTTAGAGAGGACAACTATAGGTTTGAACACGATGTGGAAGAATGGGAGGAGGCTCATTCCTGTAAGATCCCACAAATGGAGACTGAGGTTACTTCAGAAGAGGAAATCTTGCCTGATGGTAAATAGTTGCCCTTCTTGAACGGCCCTAGTATAATGGCAGTGGGAAAGAGACATTCTATATGAAGGTTTGCTTGGTATTTCATTGGTACTTCATCTTGAAGAACTATTTCAGCTTAAGATACCATATATAATGTATACATGCATACAATTTGCAAAAAAAGGTAGAATAATAACTTGAAAAATCAAATTTTTAGCAATTCCACATGGTTAAGTCCTTGGTCTGCTCTCCGGGATATTGGCAGAAAATTATACACAATGTCAATTGTATTTGGTGTCCAACATGTCGCCATAGTACACACGAAAAGCTATTTTTAAATCTCAGGCATATAAGGTTGACAGGTTGGTCCATGGGGGGGGCACATCAAGTATAGAACCTTCCCCCATCAACCAGCTGTTATGAAATATAGAACATTGCACCAACCCCATACAGAAGAAGTTACAATGAGAAGTATACATTAATAAATCATATTAAATCCTGATGATCAGATACTAAACATGATTGCTTTACATCTAAGGCGCTGTACTTCTTTTAGCGGCTCAGTACTGATCCTCTGTTGGCGGTGCCATTATATTTAATAGGAAGAATAGTGCTAGATGTAGGGCTATTTTTCCAGTCAAGGGGACAGATGTCACGACTGAACCCATTGTAAGTCAATAGGGTCCATGAGGGGCTGTGGTATCGGTCGTACAACAGATCCAGCAATGTGTTCTGGCTTCCGTTATAGACCGTGTGAATAGAGCCTAACTTAAAGGCAGGAAATATCATTGGAGTTGCAGGTATATATATTATGTGTTTGTACTTGATTTCTTGAGATATACATGCCAAGAGTCTGGTGATTATACAGAGAACTATAGAGGAAGCATTTACTTTTTATTTTTTTTAATCAAATAATATATTCCACAACCAGACTTAAAACGTATAGGTGTTGGGCCATTTGAGTGTTATCGCTCCAGAGCCACCACACAGGAAAATGTTAATTTAATTAAGACACGGAGTTGGGGAATGATTATCATAACTGTTTCGGGGGACAAGTCGGCGTTTGGTGTTAGGAAATTGTTTTTCTTGTAGAATTATTAGGAGATTCCTGTAATATTGAAGAAAATGACCTCCCAAATGAGTTATTACAATTTTCATTCCACAATATTCTCTGTACATCTTTTGCTCCCTAATCCAGTAGTCTCTCTCTCTCTTTTTTATCTTGGAATATATTCTATTTTTACTAACTTTTCCAATCTTGCAGGCACGGCTCTGTGTTGTGGGGACTACAACAGATCCTTGTCATCAGAACATGCCATGATCACCAAAGAACAGACTGCTCTGGCCATTACCAAAACTGCTGAGTCCTATGAGAAAAATGGAGTGATGGCTGCACTAGAAGAGGTAAATGTTGGACTTTTTCAAAAATTCTATTCCATTGTTGTGGTCCACATTCTAATACATAACCCACGTTTGTCAAGAGCACCGACAGATATGTTTCTAATATTTTTTTTATCAGCATCCCAAGCCTGACTAGCACTTAACATTGGCAATATAATTCTTTACCATTGGGAGAATTTGTGCTTATTCAATTGGGATTTGTGGTTGGTTTGTAGGACCGATGTGGAAATATACAGAGAGTGACCCAGGATTAAAGTTTTTTTCCTACAAATGGCATTCAGCACCTATCCACTGGATGAATGTATGATCGCTGGGAGTTCTACTGCTAGGACCCCCACGATCACTAGACTAATCTTGAGTCTCCCGGTTCTACCCTTCCGAACAAAAGCGGAATAGAGAGTTTGGGTGTTTCCATCAGCCCCGTAGACTTTGAATGAAACAGCTTCACACATGCTTGACTGCTGCTTCATTTAAATTTCTAGAGATTAGTGAGGCTACTAGCAGTTACGCCCCCCAGTGATCATACAATTATCATCTTTCCTGTGGGTAGGTGATAAATCGAATTTGTTGGCAGAACGCTTTTAAAGGGGTTGTCCGCTTTGGACAATCCCTACTTGTTAGAAGGGTCCCTTGATAATAATCTGATCACATAATGCCCCCCATGCTGGGAACCCCAGCGATCAGCTGTGCTCTGTGGGGAAATCTGGCTCAAGTGCTCAAGTTTCCCTGCAGCACCACCACAGGGGAAATTAAGCATTACACAGTACTCATTCATATCAATGGATTGTTGGTGTAACTCCTTGAAACCGCTCTCCACTCTGGTCAACAGATGAGATCCTGAACAGAGGATTCCCTTCTAAGAATTCTCCAATAGGGTACGTGATAAATGGGTTTTCTAAATTAGACAAACCCTTTAAGCTAGAAGAATTGCCAACCTAACACGGAAGCAGTTTAGGCTGGTTTAATGCTCAAGATGTAGTCCTTTTCAAACGAGTGCAATGTGTAGGGCTGGACAACCATTCTGAAGTCCCAGCGCACCTTCCCCTGTCACCTGTTCTCTTGTTGTTTACCTCTGTGCTATTCTTCTGTTTTCTTAACTGTCTTTTCTACCTCTCTCTCTTTTTTTTACACTTTCCTGTTCCGCTGTCACAGCCGACCAATCCAGAGCCAGAGGAAGCCAGTCAGCCCGAACCCATCCTCCCTAATCAGACAGGGGAGAAAGAGCAGCCGCCCACCTCCCAGCTTTCCGAAGTGGAGATTCCCACTGTGGGAAAGATACTTGTTAGATCCGATGCTGATGGATATAATGAGGAGGTACAGAGCATGAGCGCTCAAACTCCATTCATTTGTCACACAGTAGGGTCAGCGTTTTAACACACGAATGCTTGGCACATACATTCTGTAATGGGAAATGATGATACTTATTTCAATTACGATCCTTGTCTTTGGTGCAGTGTTGCCTGAGAACATAATGCTTTGTTAATTCAGCAACGTAAGCTGCTGGTTTGTGATCCTAACACTGCGGCAACTATTCCTGTGTTCTCTGATGGGATTCTTTTATACTTTTTCCTTCACTTCTCATTCTGATGTCTTTTTTTTATTTTCTTCTTTTATTCGTCCGCGGTGCTAGACTATGCTGTGCCCTGCGATGCAAGGTGTCATCCTGGCAATACTCAAAGCCCGCCAGGTCTTTGATCGTGATGGGCCTGAAGCAGGGCTTGTCAAGGTATTCTGAGGTTTGCCGTGTACTAACAACCTAGATACTCAGATTTTGGAGAGAATTATACGTTGCTGTGAATACTAACAAGTAACTGTAGTGAGAATGTCTTCGTGTAAACTAACCAGGATTGAATCTTGGCTTTACGAGTATTTTTTAGTTTTTGAGCGTCCCCAGTGTTTTAAGCCCAGTTCATATCTTCTCTATATTTTACTGCACGCTTTCACGTATGGCCAATTTTATCTGCAGTTAATGACATCCACCAATGGATTTGAAACTTTTCAGAATCGGAGTGGGAGTCGGGGAAATGGCCTTGATCTGTTATGGCTGGTGTAAGGCTGGCTGGACATCCCTGGATGCTTTAGATTATTGATATGTATAAAACAAACACCAGGCATACACCCATAAAGCTACAATTGTGCTGGCATAGAACAATGTGTTGGCTGTTTTAGGACCGAAAAGGTTTTTTTCCATTCTCCATAACACAGTGGTAGCACCAGTCTTTTTATTTTTATGCTCCAGGACATTTTCTTCATTGCATTTGCATACTTGGCACGTCCATAACATAAATGGCCAACTGAACAAGGAGAGAGCAGATAAAAAAAGAGAAATTGCGAACACATAAAATATTGACTGGCCAAAATATGAAGTTAATAGTGAATTACTTTGGTACTCCGGTCTGAGCTATATGTGCAATTTTTATTAGTTATCAGATTATTGAAATCACTTGCACACAGATGCCGGCTTTTCACGATCTCTTACCACGAGTAGTGCTTACCTGCTGAAAAGTTGGTGACTTTGGATCTTTTCAGAGGGGCAGAATCTACTATGACGCGTGTACGGAGTTATTGGATTATTACATACAATCGTTATATTTACGTACATGAGCTGGTAATGGTCTGGACAGTAAGTACATGTTTGGGTTCATCTGACTAACAACCAATGCTGTAACTAATGTGTGTGGCCGAATAAAAGAGAGTATATGACCTGGATAGACCACATTAAAGGCTCGTTCCAATCCTACAAATAATGGCATATCATTAGGGACCCCCACCGATACTGGGATTGGTTTAACACTAGTGGTCCTGCACAGCAGCCAACCACTGCGAGTGAATAGGGCCGTGCCGCTGTGTAGGGAAAAACTGAGAAGGGGATGCAGTGCCAAACCAGTGCTGCGGCCCCTTCATTCTTCGGATCGGTGGGGGTACCGGAAAAGTAAATGCATATCCTAGTGATGTGTGACTGTTAGAGAATGTATTACATGAGCTCAACATCTCAGTGGGTGCTATAGTAGCTGCTGAACGGCACCGGACTGTATGCAGCATGTCAATTATTTTCTTCTAACATTGATTGGCCGGAAAGCTCCTAATGACCGCTTACACGGCACCTTCATAAAACAAAATAAAGCGATGTAAAATAATAAATTAGTACCTGACCAGTGTTGGATTATCAGATGTGGATTATTGGAGATAAGGAAAAGTATAAATTGTTTACTTGTAAAAGTTGAGGACTGCCTACAATAATTTAGGTAAAAAAAATCCTACCTGATCTTTTGCTGCGGGAGATGTATATTTTTGTACCAAGTACACCCATCAGATCAAAACAAGCAAAATCTTTGGGCAAGCCAGAGCAATGGCTGATACAAATAATGGAGCAAAATAATATAAATTAGAGAGCGAGATTTATAAAGTTACTTCTACTTTTTTTTATTTTTTTTATTTCAGAGTCTGTTTTTGGTTCTGCATGTCACCCCCCCCCCCCCCCCCCCTATTGTGAACTGCTGGCAGATGCAAATCAAAAACCGATAGCATTGCTCCAACCGAGCAGAAACTGGGCTTTGCCTAGATGTCGGGAGGGGGCCCAGTTTGTACGTTTTTCAGCTTCTATAGGGTGGTAGAAAAGTATGGTATTTCAGACTGGCACATGTGTGGGCTTCATGCCACCTTTAAGCGATTACATTTGCTTGGAATTTTTAGCTGCTCTTGTTCTGTGAAAAGCACTGTCAGCGCCGCTATTGTTCCAGCTGCAAAAACATGCAAATTTGTTTTGGAGCTTGTGGAACATCTATTTCTGTCACCACATGCATATGCAGAGAGCCGCTTGGGTTCCAACAAGATAATTTTAGGCTGTGCCATGCAGAATCATCCTGCGCTTGACGTAAATTGGTTTTCAGTGCTGAAAAGGTAGCAGATGATGTCTGTAGCTTTTTCAAAGAAGCTTTCACTTTGAGGATCAAAATCCGCTTTCAAATAGACATATTCATTCCCGGCTCCTGGTAATTAAGTAGCTACACCTCGAAGCTAAAGACACTGAGGATCACGTGCTGCCTGCTGCGCACCTTCTATTACGGCCTCGGCGTTTGTGGACAGCAGGGAAGGGAAATTGATGAAATCCATTGTCGGATTGAAAACGTTTCAGTTACTGGCATTGTGCACGGAACGTTTGACTGTCCCCTGACCCCTTGGAGTATTTCATTGTTTATGACTTCTATTAATATACTGGAATAAAAGAATGAACTGTATTCCTCCAATTATAGTTTTTTTTTTCATTGAATTATTAAAAAGTACCTTTTTGCTGCAGTTTGGCCACTGCAGTAATTTAAGGCCACGGACAGATGATGGACTAGATTGTAGCGTACAGGATTTAAAAAAAAATATTGCAAAAACAACACAAAATAAACGCACAAGATAGAAAGAAATCCATGGCACTAACCGATTTGAAAAAGTATCAGTCCTCTTTATTTCCGTGCTTCATAGCCGGTATAGACGGGAGATCAACACGTATAATTTAGCCGTGTTGTGTCGATCTAACTTATGAATCACTGAAATAAATAGGAATTTTTTTTTTTTTTTCCAGTCGATTAGTGACGTCCATTTCTTACTACTGTTTGCGATTACCTTCTGTTTATACTGAGCACCACAGTGTGGAACCACTGGTCCCAGCAAGCCCAATCTGTAACTTGCCTATTGACATCCGTGTAGTAGCACCGACTGTTTCTTGTATATGGACCCAACACAAAATAAACCCTTTAACTGAGGGCTATGCTGATTGGCCTTGTAGGATGCTCAACTTGTATACAGTGCACGCTTTCTTGCATGGCCCCAAATTAGATTTTGGGAGGGGGCTCATTGGGTGCAGGGGCATGTGCTAGTTTGGGGTTCTTTTGCGTACCCTATGATAAAGGGTCTGTCCCAGTGACAGATTCCCTTTAATCAGAGGAGTCTCATAATTGGATCAGATTATCTTGCGGTTTTGTGCAAGCTTTTTAGATGCCATATTACCAGTGCGTACTACGATCGTATCTGTAGGGTTCTGTCGACCCACCTGATACCAAGAGTGTCCTGGCATCTACCAGGCAGGTGTCTGTATACAAAGTATAGTTTGCTGTGCTCTTCTCTACAGAGGCGTCCTGTAGAAAAATGTATACCACGTGAGATATATTATATAGAAGTATGAACAGAGCCTAAAATAATTTCACTGTATTTTCGAAGGAACCCTCATATCCATTGGTAGTCTAGGTCTCCTTTATCCCTGACTGGATACAGCGGTGTTCATTGCTGGGTTGTGTGCGATGGGTATAAAAATAGTAAGATAAATGATAACTTTTAAGCAAGTCACTTTTCTCATGAATAACGGACAAGTAGTGTTCCGAGGTCTTACAATAATCATGTATAATCCGGATGTGATCATATGCTCCCTGTATAAATATCTGCCTTTACTTTATTAACCGCATCTTTCTCCCCGTCCGGATCTTATTAAACTGGGCGGCACAATGATCTGTGACCACGGCAGGCAATCACTGGCCGCAGCAATGACAATAAATGTGTTCATTGTTTACCTCCTGCCAAGCCTCCTCGCCTGATGTCTGTCATTAGATCAGTGGCAGTTTTGCAATAATAGGTGATAGACTGGTTGTTCTACTCTGCCTGATAACCCACTGACACCACGGTGCGGTGTATTCCTTTCCGCTGCGGTGTCGGACATCTGGGGTGTTTTTTTTGTTTTTGTTTTTTTTTCTTACCTGGGCAGATTTGTAATGGTAAAGTCTTGATGGACTGTGTGACCACCACCATGGCAGCTGAAATGGCAGCACTCGGAATTTGTAACCCCTTGAGAGGAGTCTTTGACTCCAGAGTCTCTATTTACAGGTGTTTGGTTTTTATTCTAGACTTTTGCAATTACGAACAACCTATCCCAAATTATGGTAAACCTTTATACATCCGTAGTATGCAGTTTAGTAAACCTGGAGGTTCCGTTGTGACCATTTCATTGGCCCCATGGTGACGTCCCCTCCTCCACTTTTGCAGTTCTTTAACTTGTTGCCATCTCTGTAGGCATTCCGAGAAGAGTACACTCGACTCTACCAGCTTTCTAAGGAGCAGCCGTCGCACTCCAACGACCCCCGTCTGCAGCACGTGTTGATCTACTTCTTTCAGAACAAAGCCCCGGAACGTGTGATAGAAAGAACGTTATTGGAGCAGTTTGCAGATAAGAATCTCAGCTATGATGAGCGGTGAGGAACACGGGTTAATTCTTGCCCCTATATTGAGATTTTATAGTTCTTTAGCAACTCAGCTGAGGCAGATCTCCATGCAGAGTCTATGGCTGCTTTCACACGGCAGTATTTAGGTCACTATTTGTAATCCAAAACCAGGAGTCGGTCCAAAACAGAGGTGCAAATCTTTCCACTATACTTTTTCTGTGAGGGTTCCTCTCCTATTTTTGGCTTCCAAATACTGATGCAAAAGACCGCTGTGTAAATGAGACTTTACTGCAGGAGTCTAATGGCATCTGGGTCGTTGGGCAGGAGATTACATACATGGGCGCCAGGCACATAAGGGAATCCATTTCACCAGGTGTTGCACACACCACTAGGAGTTGCCACGATGGTTAAGTAATATCGCTGATGCCAAACACGCCATGGACCAATATTGTAAATGTCATAGTTTTTGTTTTTTTAGGGATGGGGGCTTGTATCATAATTGTTCATACCTACATGTTCTACGTCTTCTTGTTGCTTTTCCAGATCAATAAACATTATGAAGGTGGCACAAGCAAAACTGAGAGAGATTGGACCAAGTGATATGAATATGAAAGAATATCAGGTTAGAAGTGCTGCATTGTCCGTATCTTGTCATTTAAAATGTGGTGTCTAGTGTTGTGATAATGTATTTTACTCACACCTACTCGTTCATATATTGTGGACATCCGTTCTATCCCCCCTCCAACCAGTCTTTATAAAGAGACACTTAAACCTTGAAAAACATAAAATCATACAAAAAAAAGGTCCCAAAGATAAGCCTGGAAGACATTCCGCAAGGCGTTTTGCAGGAATGTTGCAGGCAGAAGGAGCCCCTTCCTCCCGGCCCCCTCCGTTTTCGGCTGGAGGCCGGCTTGTATCCGCGCGAGCATAGGCCGGGCTTATCCTCCATTGACGTGATGGTCACAGCCGCTGTAGCTGTCTAGTACTGCTGGACCTGGTCAGTGCAACGACAAAGGTGTTATATTATCTTTCTGTTTAAAGGTTATATACTTGTTATGAACGGCTGTGAGTATGGATTCCAGGTTTTCTCTATTCGGGTACGTTCACATGTTGTTGCTGCATTTCTGCCATTCGGGTTTTCAAGTTTGTCTGTAAAAATACCAGGTCAAATTTTGACCAAACAAACACTGAAAAAAAACATGCTTAAAATCATCAGCCAAAATTGTAACATTCGTTAATTGGTTGTAAATGTTACCCAGCTTTCCCACGTTCCGGAGAGGCATATTTCCCTAGATATGGTATGATTTGGGAGCGAGTAGCGGGGGTTTATTTAAGTAGATTCAGCATGTCTGTTACAACGCCACATCATTTTTTTTACCCAGCTTTTCCAGGTCCCTCAATGGCAAAGCTGTGCGATATATTGGTGTATTTATCACTGCATTACAGGGATTCCTACAATACGAGAGCTGTGGATTTCTCAATGGATAACTAGGCACGTCTGGCATTCTGCAGGCTGGGAAAGCTGAGCAGTAACCTTCTAGGGGCCGCAATAAAGGCCATGTTGGTTATCTAAAATACAAGCTATGATGCTGTGATACTTTGTATATATCAGGGATACGTAGTTGTCACCATTGCAGCCCTACGGTGTTCTTACCTAGCTTTTCTGAGTGGCAAATACTGTATGTTTAGCTACGTGGGAGGATTTATCCCTGCACTACAAAGGAAAATGTGGCATTCAGCAGCCTGGGAAAGATGGGTAGCAACCTCTGTAGAGATGTAATTGAGGCCATGCTTGGAATATACTATATATATAATGTTCCTGAAAGGCAAAGTCGCCTGATTTTTCTTAGAGGAAATCCCTACATAACAAGGCAGATTTGCCATTCAGCAATCTGGGAAAGCTAGGTGACTTCCCCTGAACAGCAATAGAGGCCCCAATCGCTGTTTAAAAAAACTCCTTCCCTGATACTTTGGTGTGAACATACGGTATTGGGACATCGGTATGTATGTATGTATGTGTACCCCGCTCTAGTCCCTGATTATCCATAAAATAGCTTTTTGCCATAACACAGCATTTTATTCCTGCCACTGTGAGTTGGCAATGTACGGCCGGCCTGTGCCACTATGTGTACTACTACTACTACTACTGTTAACGGAACTTTGGGGATTCCTTCCAACGAGATGGCCACACTCACTATGTAGACAAAAAGTATGCAGCCTAAACTAAACACTCCTCTAAAACTTACCGACTCACGTGCACTAGCATTGGGCGGGGGGACGGGGAGGCGGGGGACATGGCTGCCTCCTAAAATAAATATACACGCTGCTTTTCTATTTTATTTTTAAGTTTTGAAATTGTAATATAGAACAAAGCAGGAGCAAGAAAGAGGAATAATATTATTTGAGGTTGTGTTTGTTGTTTTTTTTTCTTTGTATGGGGTAGTTCACACAGCGTCTGAATTGGCGACCTGAAACTCTTCAAATCGCCCCCCCCCCCATTGATTTCTTCGAGCGGAAACAATGACAACAATGGGAGGCAGAAAATACCTGCGGCGCTCGTTCTGAGCGTTTTTTGCAGAGGTTTTTGCTTGCGGATTTTGCATAAAATTCAAGTGCAAAAAAAAAAATTCTGCCTGACATTTTATGTCCAGTGCTTCTTTAATTGTATTCATTGCAGTTGTCATTGCCGCTAAAAAAAACCTCTAATATAAAAGTCTAAGGTTAAATCACAAACATTCACGGCTTCCAGTGTTTTTACGTAATATCGAAAATAAATATGGGATTTTGTTTCCCTCCTATTACAGAGGTGGCACAAGGATTACAGTCAGTTTCGCAAAGTGTCTGTTTACCTTCTAACTGGCCTGGAGTTGTACCAGAATGGAAAGTAAGTGACCCCTTATCTATCAACACTATTTTATTTAGGCTCATTAGAGGCCAAAACCACATTACAGTCCATGTTGGTGGAATGCTACAACATCTGTATATTAAGTTCATGGTGGAATGTAAAGCATCCTCCCCCCCCCCCCCCCCCCCCCTAAGTTGTTAGATTGGTGGGAGTCATGCTTCTCCCTCTCCCTTCACAAGGAATCGTTTTATTAGACGCGACGACCTATTCTAAAAAGTGACAGGAAACGGTTGGTCTTTTTCATATCTAGAATTGTAGCGTCACTTCTAGGTAGTAGGACAAACTTCCATATAGTCTCATTTCAATTGATGAATATCCACGTCTTTGATAAAAACATTTATTGGTCCGTTTTAAAGCTGCAGTGACAATATCTGTTCTTGTCAGATGTCAGGAAGCGCTGACGTACCTGGTATATGCTTATCAGAGTAACAGCGCCCTTCTGAGCATAGGAGCAAATCGTGGCGTGGAAGAAACTCTGCTAGAGCTGTACAGACGAAAGTGCCTCTTGGTATGTATTCCTTACATAACCTTCGTAGAACATTTTGCCGGAAATTGTTGTAATGTTTAATTCTATGGCGGAGATGGCTGTCTAAGTCGTTCCCTAGGATTTATTGGAGGAGCAGCTGCGCGCATGCCCGACCGCCTCAACATTCAAACGGGTGACATGAGACCCTCGTACTCTGGATCAGTAGCGGTCCTAGCTATCAGATACTTATCACCTTTCCTGGGGCTAGTAGATAAGTGGTGTTCATACCCCTTTAATTAGGACTATATGCAAAGTTGTTTTAATTTCGCATTTCGGATGCATCGGAAAAAATAAAAACTCCCTTCTGAGGGTTTTTCTAGACTGCAATGTATATTTAAAGATCCTGGCACCTGCAAAGGTATGTTCACTCCTATTTGTCTTTCATTTTGTTCTGTATTTATGACCCGTCGCACCACTTTTTCATCCATTGTCTTTTCATTTCAATAGATAGGGGGAAAAAAGTCATCTTCATTAATGATCTCAAGGGGACAATGGCCATTTTCCGATATGTTGTTTTTTACATTGAAATCCTGGTTGAAAGAAAATAATTCATCTGTGATATTTGTCATTTTGCTCCGTCGCATCCATCACCCAATTTGCTTTAGTATTCCAAAATAAATAGAAATTTGACAATGCCTTTTTTTTTTTTTTAGTGTCTGAAAAACAACACATGTGTGAATAGACCCCTAAACACTTCTATGTTGTTATATTAAAAAAGTGTCTTTACAAGAATTGTGTCTAGACTTGGATAGTGTCAGTCATGATCCTAATAGTGCAGCATCTGCTGGCGCTGGGCGGTGACCTTTGCTCCCTTATTCTAGAACGTTCTTTATAAGCAGATGAATAAGCTGTTTTTTATTTTACATTGAGGGAACTTTTGTTCACAGCTGAAATTTTGGACGTTCCCCCCTTCTTTAGGCATTGTCCTGCTATACAACAAAAAGGATATGGACAGAAGTCATCCACGAAACTGAAGAAAGCTTTGTTCATGTTTTGTGTAGATGACTGCAGTGGTGTGCGCGCTCTATGATGTGCGCTAGGTTCTTCAGTAGCGAGTATTACATTTTTGCCCATCTCCGCTCATTTTTTGTATTGAATCACCCAATCCTTTCCATATCGGACTGATCCTTAGTTCCTAACCCAATTGTATCTTCTGTAGTATGGAATAATCACAGTTATAAAAGGTTATAATGGTTATTACCTGAGAATAATTGAATATAATATTCATGCAAAATAGACTTTCTCCGAAGCAAGAAGACTTTCTCTCTAGTGCCATATACAGGTATCTACCCTGTAAATTAATGTCCGATCCTTTAAAGTGCCTTGAAATGATGCGGGTTATCAAGCAAAATCTGAGACCCACATCAGTAGACAGCACTGTTTCAGAGTTTTCGCTCCTCATCAGAACACAAAGTTGGGTTCTGGTTTGCTGTGGGAGATGTTGTGTGTACTTCCTCTTGGAAGGTACAGATTCACTTTGCAGAGATCCAGTTGGTAGGACAAATGCTCCTTGGGGAAAAAGTATGCAAAATATCTCTCCTATGAATGAAGAAAGCTGTCTCTATCAACACCTAACGTGTAAGGCCAAGTCCAACACGTTCATAACCCGGATCTCCACAAGAAGAACCGGTACGGAGCGGCAGTACACACAGCCGAGAACCCTACTCTGAAACCCTGCTGTATACAGATGGGTGTCTCTTGATTGACTGACTGATAATTCGAGTCATGTTTCAAGGCTCTTTATAGTATGAAGCGTCGGGGGCAATAAAAGACCGTTTTCTTCCTTCTGGAAGAGATCTATTTCATGCTTTTCCCTGTGGGGCATCACTCTAAGTACTCCCGACCAGCTGGACTTCCTCAAGTATCTTCCGCGTTATAATATACATTGATTCTACAGAAGGAGACATAGGGACTAATTTCTTCACCATAATTTATGTGGTCCTTGGGCACATGGCTATGTAGGTTTTTGACAAATACAAGCATGCATTCTTGTTTAAGAGGCTCTGTCACCATATTTTGCAACCCCTATCTCCTATTGCAGCAGATCGGCGCTGCAATGTAGATAAAAGTAAAATTTTTTTTTTTTTTAAAAACGAGCATTTTTGGCCAAGTTATGACCATTTTTATATTTATAGAAATGAGGCTTTCTAAAGTACAACTGGGCGTGTTTAAAGTTAAAGTACAAGTGGGCGTGTATTATGTGTATGTACATCTGGGCGTTTTTACTTCTTTTACTAGCTGGGCGTTGTGAATGGGAGTGTATGATGCTGACGAATCAGCATCATCCACTTCTCTTCGTTATCACCCAGCTTCTGGCAGTGCAGACACACAGCGTGTTCTCGAGAGATCACGCTGTGACGTCACTCACTTCCTGCCCCAGGTCCTGCATCATGTCGGACGAGCGAGGACACATCGGCACCAGAGGCTACAGATGATTCTGCAGCAGCATCGGCGTTTGCAGGAAAGTAGCTACATCGACTTACCTGCAAACGCTGATGCTGCTGCAGAATCAAATGTAGCCTCTGGTGCCGATGTGTCCTCGCTCGTCCGACATGATGCAGGACCTGGGGCATAAAGTGACGTCACAGCGTGATCTCTCGAGAACACGCTGTGTGTCTGTGCACTGCCAGAAGCTGGGTGGTAACGAAGAGAAGTGGATGATGCTGATTCGTCAGCATCATACACTCCCATTCACAACGCCCAGCTAGTAAAAGAAGTAAAAACGCCCAGATGTAACACACATAATACACGCCCAGTTGTACTTTAGAAAGCCTCATTTGCATAAATATAAAAATGGTCATAACTTGGCCAAAAATGCTCGTTTTTAAAAAAACAAAAACGTTACTCTTATCTACATTGCAGCGCCGATCTGCTGCAATAGCAGATAGGGGTTGCAAAATCTGGTGACAGAGCCTCTTTAGTATCTTTGCCTTTTATAAAGAAGGTCTCTGACTAAAGTTCTGCTGCCACCGTTTCCCTCCTCCCTGAAAGGACTTAAATAATATGGCTGCCAGGATGTTTGAGAGTCATGTGGAAGAGCAGGTCTCTGAAGGAATCGGCATAATGAACGATCTGATCATCCCTTGCATGCATCTCATCTTCAACAATAAGATCTCAGAGGAAGACCTGGCTGCTATCGAGGAGATGCGGAGCTGCTGGTGCTCATACCTTGGCCAAGATATAGCTGGTGAGTCCCAAGTTTCTAGGTCATTCTCAAACTTGGAATTTCCATGTGAGCAGGACGTGAAATAATATATAAACTTAACCGGGTTTAACTTATCCCTATTGAAATAAACGTGCACAATTGGCCAATGTGAGCATTCATGGTTATGGGGGAATTGAGGAAAAAACGCTTTCGCCAGCTATGTTATGTGTATAGTCCGCGAAACGCGTGACTCAACTTGTATATAATACTTGCCCAGCATTAACTTGCACAGGTAACTCCATTAACCATACATTGCGGAGAAATGCCCTGCCCCCTTGCCAGTTGGCAGCTTGATTGTGCTCAGGTTTCCACCAATTTACCTGTCACTCTAAACGTGCCAGGATCATATTTATGAACAGCCCCTTGTCACACGCTGTCACCACCTACTCATTAGTATTCTCTCAATGCTCTGAGGTCATTTAAGGTATTGAATGACTGATCCAAGAACCAGTATGTGAGCGAAGCTGCGGAAGGAAGTAATACTATCAGTCATTCAGACCTATGAGCACATTCATTGCTGCATAATCATGAGCCAGTTGTGTGCTGGGGAGACAATGCGTTTATCATCCCCTAATCTGCTTTTTCTGCTTATTTCTTTTGCCATATGCAGTGCTTATTACAGTCCATTTATATTTACATTTTGTCAAAGATGGAATTTGTGCCTGTATTTATAGGCTTGAAGTATAATCTATATTATTAGTTGTTTTTTTTGTAATCTGCCCTCATACTGTCCAAATAGGGTGACCACTAGTGTCCTTTTTGTCCTAGATAATCACCACATAGTCTTCACTACAAAAACATGACATTAAAGGGGTATTCCAGTTACAACAAGTTACCCCCTACTCGTAGTGTAAGGGGTAACTTGCTGATCGGTGGGTGTCCGACAGCTCAGACCCCCACCGTTTACGAGAATGGGGACCCTGGAGTTGCTCGAACCCCTCATTTGAACCGAGCGGCAGGTCGCTCATGTGCACTACCGCTCCATTCGTTCTCTATGGGAGCGCCAGAGATAGCCGAATGCCGTTTTCTGCTTTTTCCGGCGCTGCCATAGAGAAGTAATGGAGCGGCAGTGCGCATGAGCGACCTGCCACTCTATTCAAGCGTGGGGTTTGGGCAACTTCAGGGTCACCGTTCAAGTTACCCCTTACAACAAGTTACCCCCTATCCGTAGGGTAACCGGAATACCCCTTTAAAGAAATCGACTGTGGGTGCAAGTGCTTTCTGGGTACCTAAGAACACTGTGTGGGAACCCAGAAGATTGTGTTGCTTTGTGTGATGTGCTGCTTTAGTCAATAACTAAAGGAACACTCTGCATAACGTATACACTATGTTGGGCCTTAGGGGGTGTTGCATTACTTGGGGATTGTCTTTGATGTTCTTTAGTCCTGTTTCATGCCCCACCACTCCCTAAGAGGACCTCTGAGTCATGCATCGCTCCCTCAGTCCCTGCGCTAGGCAATAACCCAGTGTATCACATTTGCTCATAACCCTAATTAAAGAGAAGCCACATTGCCGCGGGTCTGACTTCTCTAACTGCCGGAGATCAGCTCTTCTGACCAAACATTACCCCTGCAGGCCATTCAAATATTAATAAATGGAGGTATACTTCAAACTGTTGGTTTGGTTAGTGCCCTTGCCCTTCTGAATGACACCCTTGTATTTTAGACCAAAGTATTGAAGGGGCTGTCAGTCTAATATAGAGAACAGAAACATGTGGTTCAAGGATTACCTGGGAATAGCGGGGGTGTCGTTATAATCTATAGATTGTATAGAATGTGTAAAATATAAGAAATCCGCATACAAATGACAAGCCGATGGAGACAAAACTTTGACCTTTGCTTATTTGACTTTCACGCAGCTTTATTCCCCTCCACCATCGCCCCCTTTCTAAGCTGCACGAGCGGTTGACGCAGTAATAACCCGTGTCACTTTTAACATCCCTGCATATTTATTGACTGACAGCCCCCACTCCTCTCTTCCTAAGGAAGATTAAAGCATAACGATTTCAGTTTATGGCACATTAGAATACACATTGTCCCTCCAAGCCCGTGCGAAGCGAGATTAATGGGCTGTCAGAAATCTGTCTCTGCCGGCAATGAATTCCAGACATAAGAGTCTCAGGCACGCTGGGTAGGATACAAATTAGCACTGAGCAGTACTTATTAGACAGTGAAGAATTCATATGTATTATTTTATTGTTGTACTATGCCAGCCACAGTCACAGCACCCCTACTCAATACACCCAGGTACGCCTGCATGTTTATGGTCGAGCACCAGAACAAGATCACTTCTAATCTGTACGTAGAAATTTGTAATGTCAGAACAAACAGCATCTCAAAAATACCTTCTGTGGTTGATGCTGAACAAAGACAAAAAATGGTAATTGTGTCTATAGGTACATGATCTGGAAGCAATTAAAGAGAATATTTCACCTGCCAATACGTGTGCAGCATGTAATGGGCAGGGCTGCACAAACCCTGGGGCGCTTTACATTTTTTTTCCTACCCTCCTCCATTATTTAGAGATCGGTGCCGTTATATTTGGCGCCTGATATTTATGTAACCCCCTGAACTGTCAATGGGGCGTGTAGTGGCAAGGGGGCGTGTAACATGGCTGTGACACTGTCCAATCAGCTACGGACAGTATCACAGCAAGAGCTGGAGAGAGGAGAGTGTGTGCACACGCGCTCACTCTTTAGCTGTCGGCAGACAAGGACAAGACTGATCTCTCGCAAGAGATCAGTCTTGTCTGCAGACAGCTTAAGAGTGAGAGCGTGCGCGTGCACACGCTCTCCTCTCTCCAGCTCTTGCACTGTCCGTAGCAGTGACACGCCCCCTTGCCAGTTCGGCAGACAAGTACAAGACTGTGGTCTCTCGCGAGAGATCTGTCTTGTCTTTGTCTGCCGACAGCTAAAGTGTAAGAGCATATGCGAGCACACTCTCTCCAGCTCTTGCTGTGATACTGTCCGTAGCTGATTGGACAGTGTCTCAGCCATAGTAACATGCCCCCTTGCCATTACACGCCCCATTGACCGTTCAGGGGGTTACTTAAATATCAGGCGCCAAATATAACGGCACCGATAAAAAATGTAAAGTGCCCCAGGGTTTGCAGCAACCCTCCATTACATGCTGCACTCAGCTGCACATGTATGGGGAGGTGAAAGGTTCTTTTGAAACCTATATAGAATTGTCATTCTGCACAATAATTGGTGGCGCTGGAGTCTGGGACTCGATTATACAGAAGAAATGGATACACGTTTCATACAGTGAGACTACACTCCTTATTGGACACAGTAAAGCCATCAAAGTGTTTGGCCTCATGCACACGAACGTATTTTTTTCCTCCCGTAAATACTGGCGTAAATACGGGTCCTTGGTCACACGTATTCGACCCGTATTACACCAGTATTTACGGACCCGTTCTCGCTGCAAAATTGCACCGCACTAAATCGGCAGCCCTTCTCTCTATCAGTGCAGGATAGAGAGAAGGGACAGCCCTTTCCGCTGAAAAAGTAAAATAAATTCATACTTACCCGGCCATTGTCTTGTGACGCGTCCCTCTCGACATCCAGTCCGACCTCCCTGGATGACGCGGCAGTCCATGTGACCGCTGCAGCCTGTGATTGGCTGCAGTGGTCACATGGGCTGTAACGTCATCCCGGGAGGCCGGACTGGAGGAAGAAGCAGGGAGTTCTGGGTAAGTATGAACGTCCTTTTTTTTTTTTATTTTTTTTTTATATACAGCTTTATCTATATTGTGATCGGTAGCCACAGTCCAGGGTGCCGAAAGAGTTACTGCCGATCGTTTAACTCTTTCAGCACCCTGGAAGTGACTATACACTGACGTCGCCTAGCAACGCTCCCGTAATTACGGGTGCACACACGTAGTCACCCGTGATTACGGGAGCCCCATAGACTTCTATGGGCCTGCCCGTGCCGTAATTATGGCCTAAAATAGGACATGTTCTATATTTTTCAACGGCACGGGCACCTTCCCGTAAGCATACGGGGAGGTACCCGTGGCCAATAGAAATCTATGGGCCCGTGATTACGGGCGTTTTTACGTTCGTGTGCATGGGGCCTTAGTTTGTAAGAATAAATAAAACAACTTAAAGGGGACCTTCCACATTGAACATGCAGTCTGACCAAGTCCTGGCTATAGGGCACATTTTCATCAGTTCTTAACATTGAAGGTCGCCCTGAGCGCTGTTCATCCTCAGCGGCTTTTCATCCATCCTTGAAGGCCTTGTGCCATCTGAAAACTTGGGCTGATGACATTGCAGCTTCCCCATAAATCTGTCTTCAGCATCTCTAAGGTTTGTGAAGCTGTTTTTCCAAGTTTCATGCAAAATTTGATTGCGTAACGTCGCTCAATGTTCCGCTGCATTTTCCCTCTCTGACGAGAGGGAAAATCAAGGTTGCACTTTTGTAAGGTACCGACACTTCAAAAGGTTTGGGCGCAACGGAGGATGGTCCAGCCGTATACTTGAGATATCCCCGCAACAACCACCTCCATCCCCAATTTCCTTAAGCAGCCCTCGTGGGGAGCGTAAAAAATCATTCTCATTGCTTTTGGGACACACCTTGTATATGAGGAAAAATATATTTTATTTATTGGCCTAAATCCCTCTTCACTGCGGCATTAAGAGTCCAGTGGGTGGTCTCAACTACTGATTTACATTCTTCCCTGTATGAGTGTGTATACAGAAATAGCTGCCAATCACTGAGTAGGGCCGTCCTCTGCACGATTACATCCATAGTGAACAAGAATTTAAAAAAATAAAATACAAGTTATGCTGAATCTTTACCTCAAAAATATATATAAATCTGCGCTGCACCTCCTCCTCTATAACATACGGCACATAGAGCTGACAAACTTTCCTCTGTATATTTTATTGAGCATCCAATGATCTACTTAAAAACTTACTGAGAGAGGTGGCGGAGGGAGCAGGGGGAAGTGTAATGTAAGCTAGCAGGCTTGTAGACCGAGTGGCTGAGACCGGGATGCAGCTCCACTGTATATGTAACACAGCAGACAATGAGAACTAGGAAGGAGGAGAGCTCTGCAAGACAAACAGCTGGGTTTTGAAGGGATACGCTTCACAAAGGTTCTGTATGTGGGGATTATAAGAGCACTGTGAAGTTATTTTTTTTTACTGGAGGTGTTTTTATCCTTTTATTCTATTGAATTTGTCAACAGAGCAGACCGGTATCTTTAAGATGTCTTAACAAAGAAGGGTTGGTGGGTATATCTCCACCCACTCATCAGCCCGATTAGCGGTGAGACAAACATTCCGGCAAATGAAGGAACTTGAGCCCTGTTGGCCAATCCGAAGCGCTGAGAATGTCTGCTCCTTCAAGTGATCGATTCCCTGTAATCAATAACATAAAAGCACTTCTGTAATTCTAATAACACTTCGGTATGATCATAACGCCAGGTCTTTCTTTCTTTCGATGTGACAGATAATCTACAGCAGAAGCTTGGGCAGTTTCTTCCACGGCTTCTGGACTGTTCCAGTGATGTCATTGTGCTAAAGGAGCCACCAAAGATCCGACCTCAGTCCCTCTATGACCTGTGCAATCGTTTTACAGCCATCATGGAGTCCATACACGGGGCTTCCACAGTCAAGGTGACCTAGGAACAACAAGATCCTCAAAAACCAAACTACTACGAACAGACAAACATGGTCACCTCAACCAGAGTGCCTGATCCCTGTGTCATACACAGAGCAGCCATAGGATGGAGCCACTGATGCCTTATGCGGGTTAATCCCTATCGGTGGAAGAGCTGGGAATTCATGAACACTGGAATCTACCTGAGCTGCCGGGAAAACATGAATACTCCACAGTCTGTACATATGAATAAACCTGTTTAGTGCCACACTGGACTTGTAAGTGTTAGTATTCGTATAGTCTTCAGGGGTCTAGGTATAGCACCAGAAATCGGACGACATTCTGCACATTTTTTTCTTTCTAGTAATCGTTTTTTTTTTTTTACTTTAAATAATCTATTGTCATATATTGTCCATATTAAGTGGCATGTCAAACATGCCCAGGACACTAGACTCAGGGGGAAGATAGTTTATTTATATGCCGCGTGCCTATTTAGGTGGTCTCTACAGACATATGTAACGACAAGTAAACATCCCCTCCTCTCCCCAGCTTATGCTATCAAGTGTGCTCACTCGATTTGCGCCCTGTGGACTTGATATATAGACATGAGTTGATCTAGACATGCCATAGCGGCACTGGAGGGCAAAGCAGAGGAGTCCTGGTTTTTCACAGATAAAGAAGTGCACCTTTTAGATTGCTTTGCTTTAAATAAATCCAACATCCATATCTCTTGCCAAGTAGCTGACAGAAGCTGACTGGGTAATAGAGAATTTTTAGCCTGTGGGTGTGGGTTCTTCTCAACAATCACACAAGCAGCTGCACAATTCCATTTCAGCAGGATAGAGCGGGTGGAAGCAAAGACTAGTGTAAGAAGCCAAACCCCATTGGGATCTGGCAACTAAGGGCTCTTGGCTCTCTTACTTTGGAAACTGAAAGAACAAGAGAATATTAGGCAAATTTTAAACTGACATCTGAACAATGTTCACCCATTACCGGGGGCAAAAAATAAAACCGGGACTTTTTCTGTGTCTTTAATTGCTCCTTCCATTTCTGTTTTTAGAGACGTTGGTTCCTTTTCCATGAAATATGTAAACCAGTATTAATGTGCCTAAAAAAAAAAAAGAAACACATGTATTATTGCCAATGTTGACACCAACTGTGCCAAAATCCATTGTCGAATGCGCACGTGTGAGCCGCATACAACTTTTCCTCTGTTACTCCAAAAACGGGTGACATTTTCTCTTGACTTTTGTGTGACATTTGTTACAATTAGCAATAAGTGCAGTCCATTGTTAATTGTTTTTTATGTGCAATAAAATATTTATGATTTTTTTCTTTGTGTATTTCGTTATGTGCTACAAAGTGGGGTCTTTAGAAAAAAAATAGAGATAAAGGAAATATTTAGATTTATTAATCAATCGATCTTTCTCTTCTATCATATCGCTTTTATATCTCGTATCGTATAGATCTCTACCTCTCTTTTATATCTCATATCCTAGATCTAGATCTTTGACATAGCCTAGATCTTTCACATATCTCATATCCTAGATCTTTCACATATCTCATATCCTAGATCTTTCACATATCCTAGATCTTTCTCATATCCTAGATCTTTCTCATATCCTAGATCTTTCTCATATCCTAGATCTTTCTCATATCCTAGATCTTTCTCATATCCTAGATCTTTCTCATATCCTAGATCTTTCTCATATCCTAGATCTTTCTCATATCCTAGATCTTTCTCATATCCTAGATCTTTCTCATATCCTAGATCTTTCTCATATCCTAGATCTCTTTCACATATCTCATATCCTAGATCTTTCTCATATCCTAGATCTTTCTCATATCCTAGATCTTTCTCATATCCTAGATCTTTCTCATATCCTAGATCTTTCTCATATCCTAGATCTTTCTCATATCCTAGATCTTTCTCATATCCTAGATCTTTCTCATATCCTAGATCTTTCTCATATCCTAGATCTTTCTCATATCCTAGATCTTTCTCATATCCTAGATCTTTCTCATATCCTAGATCTTTCTCATATCCTAGATCTCTTTCACATATCTCATATCCTAGATCTTTCACATATCTCATATCCTAGATCTTTCACATATCTCATATCCTAGATCTTTCACATATTTTAGATCTCTTTCACATATTTTAGATCTCTTTCACATATCTCATATCCTAGAGCTTTCTCATATCTCATATCCTAGATCTTTAACTTCTCATCCTAGATCTCTTTCGCATATCCTAGATCTTTCACTTCTCATCCTAGATCTCTTTCGCATATCCTAGATCTTTCACTTCTCATCCTAGATCTCTTTCGCATATCCTAGATCTTTCACTTCTCATCCTAGATCTCTTTCGCATATCCTAGATCTTTCACTTCTCATCCTAGATCTCTTTCGCATATCCTAGATCTTTCACTTCACATATCCTAGATCTTTCATTTTTCATATCTATCCATCATCTGCCTGTCAGTCCGATCTGTTTTATAGCTATCCATTTATTTAATGCTCTAAATTTATTGTCATTACTGCCATTGAAAAAGTTATTATCACACTGCAACACCGTTTTGTCAAAATATGTATTTCACCTAATAGAAGTGATCTAGGCGATTTATGTAAAGATCACCTCAGTAATGGATATCGCAATCGCATAGGAAAACTATAGCTCGCCCTACATTTCTCCTGACCTACCCTCTTCTACATGGTTGTATTGTTGGAACTTAAATATTCCCTTTGCCAAATAGATCGCAGCTGAGGACGATAGGAAACGAACTTTTTTTTTTTCTTTTTCCCTAAGGAATATGGAACCGAACACAAAATGTGTTCCAAAGTCGTCTCCTCTTGCCTTCATTACTTACTGGTGGATCGAGAAGCATGAAATTTCAGTTGACAGGTTTTTCTTTAGCAAGTTTATAGTTGGACTGCCATAAATACTCCATTAGCAATTCCCTCAATACGAATAGTATCAGAATCACTATTTCTAGAAGGGGAAAATTATGGTAAGAGAACAGGAACCTGAAGGGAAATCAAACATTTTTTCAGTTTTGTACGTCCATGTGCTGACTGTTTTATGACGGGCTGTGTTTGCTATTGGTAGAATACAGGCTGCTCTAATTCTGCTCTTTTCTGTAGACCGATCTGCTACAATCTGTCATTCTCCTGTTTATTGGGATGTTCCCACTCTAATATTGTGTATAGGAGAAGAAGTGGTACACTTTACTGATAACCACAACATAGCTATGACCACTTCATACACTCACATGACTGATACCGGTAACATGGAAGGTGAATGGATCTCATGGACGGCTCTTCTGTCAGCTGCACAGATACGTGCACGTTACGATAGAAAATACCAGTCTAATGATGCTTTTGGGTGGAGTTCTCTTTTAACACCCAGAGAATATTAAAATGGTGGTGCTCATTTTTTCCATGTACATTTTTTTTTATTGCTACAAACGGTAAATTCTTTCGTTACGACGTGTTCTGCGCAGTGATGATATTCGACACTTTAAATCAAACGTGATTTTTTGGTAACTGCTATAAACTACAAATTTTACTGTTCCATTGTGATATAAGGTATTTTAAGTGATCTTCTGATGCCACCTAGTGGGAATGAATATATACAATGCAGGAGATGCCGCCAGTGATAGATAGATAGATAGATAGATATATATATATATATCTATCTATCTATCTCCAGTAGGGGCTGTTGACCTTTTGTTCTGATTATCGGCAAGGGTCCCACCAGTAACACAGTTAATCTATGAAAATATTAGATATTCATATATTTATCAGATTATTTGGATGATTAAGTCTAGATTATGCAGTCAGCTTGCCTTTTGTATACTCACCAAGATCCGTTAGAAGCAGTTAGCCTGCTTTATGACAGTTTCCACGTAACACACAGTGATAATGTACTGAAAAGTAATTGAAAACAGCAAAACCATATACGGAAAAAGACGTTAGATTTTATTTTTGCAATTGCTAACTAACATTTGTCGAAGGTGAAGGCCTTCGAAACAATTGCTGTTCTATATATTTTTTTTTTACTTTACGCCCCATCAAGCGTAAAAGGGCTGGCATTATGTTTTCTAAACAGCGCCACTCTTGCCCGTAGACTGCACCAGGTTTTGCAACTCCTCCCTATTCAAGGGAATAGGACTGCACTGCAAGAGCAGAAATAATCCATGAACTAGACTAGCACCGTTTCAGACTTTTTTTTCCCTTTCCCTAACCTCATACAACCCCTTTAACAAGTATTACTTTGTATAATCCAGACTTCTGGAATATGTACTGCACTCCCCATTATAGTCTATGGGGAGTTATGGAAATGGGAGGGATCAGTAGTTTCTATTCGCCCGATAAGTTGGGGGTCCCAGTGCACCTACCGCACAATATATAGTTGTGGGGCATGCTATAAATGTCTATAGTTTAGAATACCCCATTAAGGCCACAGTCAGACAGCCATAATACGGCTCTATACGGATGCCGTATATTTAGTGTCAAGATTTGGATTGCATGTTGTTAGGACACAGCTAGGAAACCTTTCTTTGTACTAGGAATAGACTGCTGTACAGCCATATAATGGCTGCATGAATGCGGGGTAACATTCACAAACGAAATTCTAACAAATACTTGCCAACTTTTGCAAAGTGACATTAGGGAGATCTAGAAAGCGTCACATGAGCTCAAAATTTTTTTCCCCTTATTCCCTGCCCATTTATATAGGACACACCTACAGCATTTTCATCCCAGATGGTGCAGATGACGACCCTTTATCACATGCAAGAATATATACAGACCCCAGGCCTCCTAAACAAATCCAGCTCCCCTCAATAAATGCACACCTCAGACTCGACATGCAGAAAATCACTTTTCCTCGATCCTGCAGTGCTTCTCAAGACGGCCTAGCCATCAGGCCGCTGTCTGCAGTAGCGCATGGGTTGTGAAGAGGACTGAAGTAACGGGGAGAGGTGAGTATATTAGGAGCGTTCGCAAGTACGTTCTAACATGGAAGTAAAACGTTAGCTTCTGACCACATCTACGTGTCCCAAAAAGTGTTACCTAAATGCCACCATTTCGGAGATCTGCCAAACCACTGCTGAAGCCTCTGCTGACCGTGACAATTTAACCACCGAGTAGCACTAGTCACCCGGCATACATACTGAATAGAAAATACTCTGACAAACACTGAAGTTCACGGTTGTAGTATTTCCTATGCTCTCTGCCAAGTGGCTCGTGTCAGTGCTGCTCGGTGGTCATGGTCAGGACAGGCTTCAGCTGCAGCTCAGTAGTGGACAGTAGTACTCACAAGAATGGTGGGGGTCTGACTGCTCAGACTCCCACCGATCCCGAAAACAGGGGTCCCGGAGTGCCCTATGTAAATGAGCAGGATTGCACATTCTTGGCTATTGCTCTATTCACTTTCTATGGTGCTTCTGAGATTGGTTATCTCCAGCAGCCCCATAGAAAGTGAATAGAGCGGTGGCTGAGCATGCGCAGTCCCCCTCCATTCACATCCGGCACTCCAGAACCCCCATTCTCGGGATCGGTGAGGGCCCCAGTGTTCGCACCCCCACTGATCAGGCATTTATCACCTATCCAGTGAATGTTCTTTATTTATTCATTCAGATAAACGTTCTTTATTAATAAACCCCTATAAAGTAAGTAAAACTTTTGGGAGATGAAGAGCTCCATGGAACTGTCCAAAAGCGTATTATTTATTTATTTATTTTTTCGTTTCCGCTTTAATTATATAACAAAGTGATCTCTCAGTTTTAGCATCAGTTATCGTAAACGATAGAACCCCTTTAATTCTGTACTTTAGCAGGTTTAACACAAAGGGTACGATGTAAAGTAAGACAGTTGTGTCCCTTTTACAAGTCACTGGCTAGAAAATCTGCAGTCATAAAGAGCCTTTTAATATCCGTTCATACAACTAGTGACTCCGAGCGCAGTCCCGGCTTTTCTATACTTATAACAAGTCACAGCCAGAAGGAATTAACCAATCCTGCCAGTCAGAAAACAACATGTTTAATGGGAATGTTTATGTCTCTCCGCAGAGTTAAATCACTCGTGACAGCAGTATATTATAAAAATAATAATAGCTTTTTAGTTATCAAGCACCTTATGAGTAAAGAACCCTGAGGGAATAAAAGAAAGCCAAATTCAGCTATAAAAAAGCAAAATGTGCTATTAAAACCCAGCCTGTTAACGTATGCAAATTGAAACAAAGCTCGGAGATTTATTTTGCTGTTATTTGAAATGAAATTGTGTGTATGTGTGAGGAGGCGATGTCTGCTCGCATCACGTTCCTACTTTACTAAACAAGTTGCCGCTAATACACTTTCAGTTTCTATAGTGTAATTCTTTGCCGTGATACAATTGCACAGATATCTTACAACAATCAGATAAATAGGTCAGAAGTCCTATTGTGTATGACTACTAGTCCCAGCATGCCGTATATTGGACTCAACCTAGGGTCCCAAAAGCATGGACCGGAGCCCATATAGGGCTTCATTTATCAAAACGATCTAACCGAAACTTCTTGGCCATAGCAACCAATCAGTGCGGCTGAAATGAAAGTTGAGTTCTGATTGGTTGCTATGGTCAATAAGACGCGTTTTGATAATTCTCAGCTATAGTCCATACTGGTGTGTATTACAGACCTGTTGATAGTCCGTGTGCTGTTGTATGATGCCAGCATGACGTCGAGGAGAATACTTCCATAGTACGGCATGCGATGGAACATGTCACAATTTTTTATTGGATCTATATGACCATGTATAATAAAAGGCTATGGCTCTGTTCACATATTTTTGCTTTCTGTTGGAGGTATATGCCTCCCATAGCGCCCCTTTGTAAAAAAAAAAAATTAAAAAAATTGTATAATGTGCGGTATACATCTTTTAACTGTATGCTACTGTATCAAAAAATGCAGCAGATTACGCATTTTTATACAGCGGAAATTAAAGCGCTACCGATGCTTACCGGCCCAGTGGAAGTTAAAATGACACTCTTTTGGCGTCTGTAGAGTGAATGGGACCCTCTGTATATGTTTAGCGTCTGCGCCAGGAACTTTCCCAGGACATAGGCTGAACGTAGTGCAAAAAGGATAAAGTTCTGTTCACACTAGCGTCACGACTTCTGTTTATAAAGGAGCTGTGACAACTGTGCCAGATACGTTTTCAAATGATACAAGAAAATCCCGATGAACCCCTTTGACTTTAATGGTGTTTCAGTATTTGTGATTGCAAGAATAGCGTAATTCTTGCCATCATAAATACTGGAAAGCCCGCCAAAATCCCATCAACGCAAGTGTTTAGAGGTAGATTAGGGTCGGTCTGTGGCTATAGCTCACTTGGATTTTAGCAAGGCCTATGATACGGTATGCCATAAAAAAAATGAAGTCTGAAAATCAAAATCAATGAATTTGACTCAAAATAGTGAAATGGATAAATACTTGGCTAAAGGACGAGAGTTTCAAAGATTTGCAATGGGGTTGATACTTCAGAAGGTGTTAGTCAAATACGTAGTGATTAAGAGAAAATAGAGGAATGTACTAAAGTGTGGAATCTTAAGTTTAATATGTCAAAGTGTATAATAATGCATGTGGGGCACGAAAATCCGAAAATAGAATCTAGAATGAATGGCGCGATAATGTCGACTACAACAAATGAGGTTACTTGGTTGTATAGGAAGATGTACTAGAAGCAGGAAAAAGGAGGTTGTATTGCCAGCTGAAGGATGGGTTCCCACACAGGGTTAACACTGCGGAATTTCCGCAATGGAATGCTGTGTGTAAATTCCGCAGAATTTACAGTAGCAGCAAAGTAAATCCGATTTTGCAAGTCTCAGCCACATGCTGTGGAAAATAACGTAAAAATAATTGTGCAGAAAGTTTTCTGCAGTGCGACTTTCAAATCCGCAGCGTGTCAATTTCTGTGTCTCCTGTACGGAGATGCCGCGTGTTTGGCCCGTAGACTCCAATGGGAAGCATAGATTTCACACTAAAATACGCCTGTTGAGTTTTGTTGTGTTTATACAGCATTTACGCAGCGGAAACGCAGTATAAGCTGCTGGAAATATACAGGTGCATATTTGCTTTAGTCAATGCTGGACACTAAATCCGCAGGTAAAACCGCCACGGCAATATGCGCAGCAGAAACACTAATTGCTGTAGAATTCAGTGAGTGAGTTTTTTTTTTGAGATTCTCCTGTGGAAATTCCTCATCGTTTTTTTAAGAGAAATTGACTGTTAAGAGAAGTTGATTTTTTTTTTATACTGTAATACGCCGCAGAATTGGCGGACCTAAATTCTGCAGTTTTTAAGGTATGTTCACACGCTGAGTCAAAAACGTCTGAAAATACGGAGCTGTTTTCAAGGGAAATCAGCTTCTGATTTTCAGACGTTTTTTTAAGCCACTCGCGATTTTCGCTGCGTTTTTTGGAGCTTTTTTTTAACAGTCAATGAAAAACAGCTCCAAAAACGTCCGAAGAAGTGTCCTGCACGTCTTTTTCGCAGCCGTTTTTTTACGCGCCCGTTTTTCAAAATGGTCGAGTAAAAAAACGACCCATTGGAACAGAACGCCATTTTTCCCATTGAAATTAATGGCCAGATGTTTGGAGGCTTTCTGCTTCCGATTTTTCGGGCGTTTTTCGGGCGTTTACAGCCTGAAAAACGGCCGAAAATAGGCTGTGTGAACATACCCTCGCACTACGTGTGGACTAGTTTACTAGTAGGACCACACCTTGAGTGCTGTGTACAGCTCTGGAGAACGCTGTCTCAAGCAAGACACCAATAAAATTGACAAAATTCAGAGATTAGCAATGAAATTGCTTCATAAACTGCATAAGAAAAGATATCAGGAAAGACTTGAGGAATGAAGTACGTACAGCGAGGAAAGAAGGGACACAGCTGATATGGAAACATTTCAAGTATTCAGGATTTTTCAGAATGAGACAGTTTCTTGAACAATGGGGCACACATTCAATTGGAGGAATACTGAAATGTAATAGAAGGAAAACTTTTAGAAAGAGTGATACCATAGATCCATGGAACAGCCTTCCTGTTGAGGGGACACATACAGGTAAAGGGGGTTTCCCATGTCACACACTTATTTCATATGCACAGGATATGCCACAAATGTGTGATGGGTGTGGGTACCAGCTCTGGGACCCGCACCTATGTGGAGAACAGGTATCAGACCCAGGGTGTGCCAAGAAAACATTCTCCACACCATTACTCCATCTCCACCAGCCTGACCTGTTGACACCTGACAGGAATGGTTCATCGATTCATACTGCTTGCTTCAAATACTGGCATGTTCCATCGGATGCCGCATGTATGGAGATTTCTCCGTACATATGGCATCTGACACAATTCTTACTTAGGAGCCGTAGAGCCTTCGTGCCCTGCTGGACAGCCTCTGCGCACTAGGCTCTGATATGTACATTAGAATTAATCCATTCCACCACCGTCAGGACTGTGTGAGGCCTTGTGTGCCATCGAGATGATCATTTTATCAGATTTAAATTCTATATATTTTGTAGCCAATAATCCTTAAACAGTATTATGGCTTGTCGGACAGAATATTTTCATTTCCTAACTCCTATTCATTTCAATGGAGTATTACTGGGCATGTGCACCCACCAAATAGTTAAGTGTACATCCAACCTTTGTGTTGACAGACAATATGTGTTATAGGACTCAAATATTCCAATTGTTCCATATTCCATAATAAAGAAATATTCTAGTAGCCTGGTCTCTAATACCCGAGTCTTACTTCACCATCTATAGAAACTGATAGAATACTGCCACCAAGTGGCCAAAGTATGGAATGTCTGTCACTGGTGTTGTACATTACTATTTTTGAAGAATTATCTGTACTTTATATTTTAAAAAATTTCATTTTTATTTATTAATTTTGCTGAGTAATAAGACAGGGAATTATTTCTGTTCCTAATTAGAAAATTCAATTTAAAAAAATCATAGTTTATATTATTATATATTACATCCTTCAGACATTAGGATATGATTTATGTTGTGACATACAGAATCGGTTGTACAGGTCTTAATGACAGTTCTGCCATTTATTGCAATAGGGCAAGAGATAGCCAATCTAAACAAGCAGAGCTGCAGTGTAAAGCATGCTGGAAAAGCTCGAGACTAGAGATGGATTTTAGACTCCTATTATTTGCAACTAAACTGCAGTAACTGATCATACCTCAGCCCTAATGGAGATGATCTGAAAATTAGGAATATAATTTTGTGGATTGTACAATTAACAACCACTATAATGCTGTAGAAGAAATTAACCTGCACATTTGGCTGAATTCTTTCAACCAGAAAAAGTAAAATAATGGACATTTCCAATCGCTAAATGGAAAGGTAACATTCCTTTTTCTTGACATGTTTTTTTGTAAGCCCCTAAAGATGTAGCAGAGGTGAATTTGTTGTTTCTTTTTATACACTTTGGGGTAAGATAACTCAGTAGGTTCACCAGCAGTCCTATGAAAAATAGATAACACATCATGATGTCATGCTACATTGCGCCAAACAAGCTACATCTGTATGCACCAACATCCAAAATAGTATGATGGTATGATCACACGTGGCAGATTTGTTGCAGAAATTTCTGCAACAATTTGCTGTGTGTGAATATGCTATGATATAGTTTGATTTAAGAACCTTAGTATTCAATTATATAGGAACCTCCAGCATTTAACACTTGTAAAATCGTATCTTGATTGATCTCGAGATTTGTTTTGTTTTTTTAGTTCTTTTTTTATATTCCACAATTTTGTGATGCCAAGTGAAGTGTTGCTGCCATCTATGTGTTACGATACTCAGCTTGACGTTGTGTGAATTATTTTGTCAGGATAGTTCTTCTTTCTGATTCACACTCATCTTTCCTTCCAAAATGTCTCTCTGGAGAATAATTCCTAAACTGAAACCTCATTTTCTAGATTTAAAAGTGCAAATCCGGCCTGTAAATTTATTACGATGTTATATGCAATCAGCCAGGTAACATGTAACCATGGGATCTCATAACAAAACTTGGATTTGGGCTCCACTCCACCATGATCACCTTCAGTAGCAAGTTCAGAACAGGAAAAGCTTATGATTATTTTAGTTAAATGTATAATACACAGTAATGTCACAGCAAAGAGATAATACACACAGTGATGTCACAGTAAAAGGATAATTAACTCAATGAAGTTACAGCACAGGAATCATGTGCACAGTGATGTCACAGTAGTGGAGTAATGTGCACATTGATGCACAATACATGGATAATGCACACAGTGATGTCACAGCATAGAGATAATACAGACAGTAGTGTCACAGCAAAGAGATAATACACACAGTAATGTCACAGTAAAATGATAATTAACTCAATGAAGTTACAGCACAGGAATCATGTGCACAGTGATGTCACAGTAGTGGAGTAATGTGTACATTGATGTCACAATACATGGATAATGCAGTAGTGGGGTAATGTGCACATTGATGCACAATACATGGATAATGCACACAGTGATGTCACAGCATAGAGATAATACAGACAGTAGTGTCACAGCAAAGGGATAATTATGTCTATGAAGTTACAGCACAGGAATCATGTGCACAGTGATATCACAGTAGTGGAGTAATATGCACATTGATGCACAATACATGGATAATGCACAGAGTGATGTCACAGCATAGCGATAATACAGACAGTAATGTCACAGTAAAGCGATAATTAGCTATGAAGTTACAGAACATGAATCATGTACATAGTGATGTCACATTAGTGGGGTAATGTGCACATTGATGTCACAATACATAGATAATGCACATGGCGATGTCAGCATATAGATAATTTGCACAGTGATGTCACAGTAAAAGGATAATTACAGCACTGTAATTATACAAGCAGTGATGTGACAAAACTGGGATAATGCTACCATTGTAGTTACGCCCATCACTGAGCTGTTTCTGACTTTATTGCACTTTTAGCTTTTTCTTTTATGTTTCTTTTGTTAATTCAGTTTTTAATGCACTAAGGAACAATCTGACAACTCTCGCCGCAAACGACCGACGTTGAAGCACTGGATTGGTTTAGTGATGGTCTGTGGATTCTGATCTTCATAGTCCTTCCAGGCCTACAGCAGAATATTTGTCCCATCTTCTTGCTAACCTACTGTCTCTATAGAGGGGAGTAACAAATGACTGAAGGATCAGACTACCTAGGGTTTGTTTGTAGTCTGTAACCATGGAGACACATGGGTCTTCATAGGAGCTGTAGACACAAAATGCTAGGACTTCTTTTTATTAGTTATTACTACTTGCAGAGTTGCTTTCTTTTTTATTTTAGCTGTATTGGAGCAATAAAAAAAGATCACATTTCAAACAAAGAATTGGTAATCTAAAAAACAGAACTATCTATTTTAGTACTGATAAGCACGGCATCATGGGAAATGTAGTATCCTAACTGCTAAAAGTTACTTGCATTGCTTAATCATTTCACTTTAAAATGTGACTTGTCCCTTTGTATGATGAGAAAGGATCTCGCTACTGCTTGTGCTCGAATGCTTTGTGTGGCAGATTTCCCATCTGTCTGCTCAGAAACACAAAGGCGGCATAAATAGGAGCTCTCGGAAATTCATCTTTATAGGGGATTAAAGCTGTAAGCCTCCACTCATCCATCCTCATTGTTAGCCAAGGGGATATTAAACATGCAGGAAACATTTCTAGTTATAAATCTATTTATATTCTGTGCCACACACCTTATGTATATAAGATGGCCCATATGGGTATATATAATATAGGTTCAAAGGGAAAAGACTGCCATAGAAAATGCCCCTACCACGCATAGTATTCAGGTTTAATCAGGGAAACTACTGTTGTATTGGGTTTTTTCTGCAAATTCTAAGACTCACCCAGTTCTCTACTGTATATTGAGTACCACCCAAAAAAATGGTGTAAGGGGCTGCATAGATCTGAAGGTGTCTCTACATTATAGCTGGCAGCCTGTTGTATCTGTAAGTGCTGGTATTAGGAAGCAGCAACACACAAAAATAGGGAAACTATAGATTAAGGATTATTTACTAATTATATTACTTTCTACATGACAGCATGATTGCCTAGAGCCGTATATGTGTATCTAAGGTATTTTCCGATTTTATAAAAATCAGTTTTGATTAAAAGTATTTTACCGATTTGTGTATACAGCTCCTATGCGGACCTATGTGTCTCCATGTTACAGGCTACAAACCCTGCTTGTAGTCTGTTCCTGCAATTATGTATGTCTCCAGTTTCTTTGGTCCAATAACATCCCAAGATACCAAATAGTATAAATATAACCAAAACAACATGTACAATATATTATAACGTCAATTATAATGATCGATTTTTGAATTAAAGCAAGAGAAGGCCTCTTACAGCAAATCTAAAAAATAAAAAATAATATGACCATCAGAGTGCAATGAGGTAAAAAGAAAATATCTTGGGTCCTCGAGGTGTTTAGGTATTGTACGAAATACTGCATTGAGGGTCAGCGGATTATCATGTAGTCAGGGGCATGGCTATAGGGGCTGCAGAGGGAGCAGTCAAACCTGGCTCTGGTGCCTGAGGGGGCCCAAGGACCCTTCTGCCCCATAAGAAGACGGCGGTATTATAAATTACACATGATAGGTGGGGGGCCTGTTACAGATTTAACATTGGGGCCCAATGTTTAAGTTACACCTCTGCATCCATTACACTGTGTGCAGGTGTCTTCTTCAATAGACCTTGTTCACACACTTCAGATCTTGCTTGCATCTTTTTAAGCCAAAATCAGAATTGGATCAAGGAGAGGAGACCCATAATGCCTTTCTTTGCATATTTTTTTTTTTGCTTAGGTTCTAGTTTTGGCTTAAAAATGTATTTGTTGCAGATTTTGGTGCAGATTTTAATGCAGATTTTTGAACCAAAGCCAGAAGTGGTTTAAAGAGGAATGGGAAATATAAAGGAAGAACTTATACTTCCCATTATACTTAGGCTGTACTAGATAATATCCAAACAAACTCAACATAACTAAAAAAAAAAAACCTTTGCCAGAGTAATAAAAGAGAACTCTGATTGGTTGCTATTGCTATAAATAGAGAACTCTGATAGGTTGCTATCTGTAACGTCTATGACCGCGGACCGTCGTTCTGACACCCTCTGACGGCTGCGGCCATGGACGAGTGAGTTCCCGACGGCATCTCCCTCCTGGGAGACGCCGGCACTCACTTCCTGGTCCAGACACTGTCTCCCGCAGTGCGCGCACGCCCACGCGTGCACGGCCTTAAAGGGCCAGTGCGCACACAGTTGCAGAATATCTCCAATTAGCCCAGAATGCTGCTGGACTATAAAAGGGACTCTGCCCTCTTGATCCTTGCTTGAGCGTTGTTGTGTTACCTTTAGTTTGTCATTGCAAATGGTCTCCTAGTGTTTTCCAGTTCCCAATGTTTCCCGTTCCTGCTGCCTGTACCCTGTATCCTCTGCTACCGTGCCCCTGTACCATCAACAGTTGGAGTCGTGTTGTATCCTCTGCTGCATCTAGTGTGTCACACCCCGCCGGGTGTCTGTCTACTGTCAGAGCCTGATCTTAGTCTGAATCCATTGCTACTGTCTACATTGCCTCAGGTACCCTTTCTGGACTATAGACATTGCATTGTACCTGTTTGGCCAGCTGTTATCCCGCTACGCGGTACGGCTCAGTGGGTCCACACCCCGTGCCGTGACACTATTGCTATAAATAATCAGAGAACTCTGATTGGTTGCTATTGGCATCAGGGTCAGTTTTTCCGATAGTTTTGATAAATAAGGCCCAATATATTAACGCGTGTTCCCGTCCCCAGTGACGCTTTCATATGTACACATATTGGGGCTCATGTCACAGGAAGATAATGAACTTAACAGTATATATTTTAAGTGTCAGAGGCACCCGGAGAACCAGGAGAAAAGCCGCACAAACACAGGGAGGACATACAAACTCCATACATTCAGTCAGATTTAACCTTTAACCAAGTGCTCTGTAAGTAGGAGTGACGACCACTGATTCGCAAATTAAGGCAAAAATTCCAAAAATAGTTAAAAATGAGACAATGTATATAATAACATTCCTTTATATGCTGAGAGTTGTACTACATGTTATCAGACAAGGCAGGATACAGATACCAGAGGGCGCCTGTGCGGGATCAGTATATATACCCTTCCTAATAGCTCATCATAGAGCACCCCTGTAAAAATCCACCAGTAATTGTAAGACATGAAATTACTCGGATAGTTACCCGCAATCTAATAGACAGAAGGAAGCTGCTTGCTGTTTTTAAGGTGTCAGTGGCCCCTGTTAAAAGTGCACAGGGGCCCATTGTTATGTCCGCCCCTGAAGACTGGGCATGATAGATATAGCATCATATATCGCAGAGGAAAATTAGCTACTTTCGCCTTTTTTCCTGGTATGAAGTCAAAATTGATGGCTGAACATGAAGCCAAAAGTGAGATTAACCCTGCAGTGCCCAAAGGCTTCTGGTTGCTTGTCCACTGATTAAATCATCTGGCGGTAATTCTGCCTGACATTGAGACAGATTACTGAGTGACCTCCTTCCGAAAGGGATTGGAGCTTCGGTGACACTGCTACACATTTACACAGCACCACGTCCATCAGCCATGTATGGGGTCTGGGAACCTCGCTGCTTCTAAATGGTCCTTCCTGCTGCCACTGTAACGGGCACCTATTCATAGGGGATTGTGAATTTAAGACCCTCAGAGACACCAGAATGAGGTAGGAATTTGTCACCTGTTTTGTTACCAAGTTCATCAAGTCTTGTCGTGTCCCCATCAAAATACAGATCAAGAAACTGAACAGAATAAAGTCTATGTCCAACCTTCACTAACTTTATGCCGCCTGTTCACCATACACGGAGGTTCTGGTAGTCATGGCAGCAACAGATTTAGAGGGAACATTTACTTTTCTATCTATAAACATGCTGTATGTCTCGGCAAACCTACAGTCCCACTGATGTATATCTAGGACCAGATAGATAGTCCGGGATTACAGCATTGTATTAGATTTAATTGACAGACATATTACAACTATTTACGCGTTTATGGTAGTGTTGGTTTAATATATTTATGATATTTTTTTTATTGTTATATATCATATTCTATTTATATTTATTCGATTTAATTATATATCATATTTTTTTATATATTTTACATTTATTTTATTATGTATCATATTTTATTTATATCTTATATTTATAGATCAGATTTTATTTGTTTTATTTTTATTATATTATATATTATATTTATTATATCCAATGTAAACCAGATTGTCAGAGGGTATCTTTTAACAACAGGATTGTGTTCTCTGCATGATATGATGTATTCATAGGGCCAATGGTTGATAGATTTCTTCTTATTGATCCTATAACAGAAAATTGAATATCTATCTATCTATCTATCTATCTATCTATCTATCTATCTATCTATCTATCTATCTATCTATCTATCTATCTATCTATCTATCTATCTATCTATCTATCTATCTATCTATCTATCTCATATCTATCTATCTCTGTCTGTCTATCTTTCGATATATATATATAGTGGAATAATGTGAGATATGTTCAAAATTTGCTAAACACTTTCTTTCTACTTAACTCCTGATCCGCTTTTCTAGATTATCCTTTCATTTTTTAAGAATCTGATTTAGATATGTTCAGCTTCTTAGCAGTGGCTCCTTTAAGATGTTGTTATAGTTGTTATTATTATATTGAGTTCTACCTATCATTACAATCTCTCAGGCCCCATGCACACGACCGTAATTACGGACCCATTCACTTCTATTGACCACGGACACCTTCCCGTATATTTACGGGAAGGTGTCCGTGCCATAGAAAGGCTCCGCAAAAGATAGGACATGTCCTATATTTTTCAAATACGGGCAGCTGTTCGCGTCCGGTCGTGCCTGTAATCACGGACCGTGATTATGGGCACGGTCGTGTGAATGGGGCCCGGTGCCTTAGTCCTTCATTTTTGGTAAAAGAGAATTGTTTGCACGTTTATATTTTCAAGTATTTCCCTTAAAATCCCCCCTCTAAGTGGCAAGTTAAGCTGTATTTTCTTATCCCGGTGGTGAATAAATTGTTTTCGGATATGTTTATGAAACTGAAAATTCTGCTGGAAAATTGTACAGAACTTTTTGGGTTGCCAGTATTTTTATTTACAGATCATTGTTTTTACAGATGGGATCCGCTATCTCTGCTTTACATATGTACAGAGATCTATACTTAAATTTACTCTGTAAGTAACACCCCCCTACACTGCAGAGACATAACTAGGCTTTCAATCAACCAGGGCTTGTTGTCATTACCCCTGGCACCCAGCACTAGGGCACATGCTCTCCACTAGCGCCCACTGGCTATGCCCCTGTACCCTGGGGCACTTGATATGGCCTCTTATACCCTTTTAAGCTTCTCTGTTCTAGCATTAAAGGGGTTTTCCCATCAGAGACATTTATGACACATCCACAGAACATGTCATAAATGTCAGATAGATGCGAGTCCTACCTCTGGGACCCGCACCTATCTCTAGAACGGGGCCCCCTAAACCTTGTTCCACTGCTCTGTGTTGTGGCTGAAGCGTGTCATTTACGACCATGAATTACGGAAACTACACTGTTTCCGTCACTACCATTCAGTTTATGGGACGTTTCCGTAATTCAAGGTCGGAGTCAGCTGAAGCACAGAGAGGTCGAACGGGGTTTAGGGGGCCGCGTTCTGGAGATAGGTGCAGGTTCCATAGGTGGGACCCACATCTATCTGACATTTATGACATATTCTGTGGATGTGTCATAAATGTCTTTGATGATCCCTTTAAGCATGTTTTTTTTTATATCAAAATTTATTTAGAAAAATTACATAAAGGCAATTTTAACTGATGTTGCATAACACAATAAAATGTTGACAATATAGTTGTAATCCTGTAGCCAGACAAGACATGTAAAGGCTACTGGACAGTGAATCTAGCTAGCATATGAGGAAATCGCATTCATATCAATTTCCTAATATATTTTTTTAGTATTACCCCCATATACAGGAATTCTCGCTGGATTCTTCTGTAGGCCACAGTCTGCTAACAGAGTGATACAAAATACAACATGAAGTGATACATGATGCTTTGTGAGAAAGAAGTAGTGAAAGAGCGATATAGGAGGTTATATAACACACAGTCCGGGTCTGCAATCCCACTGAACACAGTAGAAAAGGCAATTCTGATAATACCAGTATATTATGAAGTTGCTATTTATGTAATTTCCATATATGACCTCCAAGGCTCTGTCCACATCTGCGTCAGAGGCTCCGTTAGTGGCCTCCGTTGTAGATCTGGCCGAGATTACTGGAAACAATAGTGTAGCATGCTGTGCCATTGTTTCCTGTAAAACCATGGACACCCCAACGGAAAGCCAACGGAATCCTATAAAGACAATGTGGTCCGTCGGCCGCCGGTGGTGTTCGTGGTGCAACAGAGCTGTTGCCTATGGTTTTACCTTGTTCTGCTCCTCTGACTGAGCAGGGAAACGGAAAGCCCCGACGCAGGTGTGAACGTAGCCTAAAAGGGATGTCTGCTTTAGACAATCCCTGATTTTTTTATTATATCAATTTGGTGGGAAAAAATCTTGGTTACAGATTCTTCAGGTTTGTACCACCTACAGATGTAGCAAAGTTTAACTTCACTTTTATAACTTGCTGCAGCGTGGTATCTCACAACAAAAGCCATTGAGAAAGTCAAGTTAAAGGCTAAGGCTTCGTTCACATCTGCGTCGGGACTCCATTCATTGGTTGCGTCGGACCTTTCCGTTAGGGGAACCCATAAACGGAATCCAAACTGAAACAAAATGGAAACTATAGTTTTTTTTTTTTCAATGGTGATGGATCCGGTGCAAATGGTTTCCGTTTGTCACCATTGTGTAAGGGTCCCGTTATTTTGACGGAATCAATATCGTAGTGGCCTGCGCTATTCATTCCGTCAAAACAACGGAACCCTTACACAATGGTGACAAACGGAAACCATTTGCACCGGATCCGTCACCATTGAAATCAATAGTGATGCAAATGGAAACCTATGGTTTCCGTTTGTTTTCAGTATGGATTCCATTCATGGGTTCTCCTAATGGAAAGCTCAGATGGAACCCATGAATGGAGTCCCGACGCAGATGTGAACGCAGCCTAAGTAAACCTTTGAACACTTTTTTTTATTAAAGCTGTATCTTGCACTCAAACCTGAATTTGTCAGGTCAGCGGGTCTCACGGCTTCGGTGACAGCGGGTCCTAATAAAAAACAATTAAAAAGCTGCCTGAAACACCATACATTGATTTATTAATTTAAAAAAAAGTATTCAAAAGTTTACATAGTCTTTAAAGTTTCCTGCCACGGTGTAGCAAGCTTAAGATTGCTACATCCGTATTATATATAATAATGATGTGTTTTGATTATGGAAACAGTTGATACAGGACAGCTGCTCTATTTCATCTTTACTGCACTTATTTCTAGGGCACAGCTGATCCCCCACCATTCTGCCATGTCCCGGTAGGACTGTCCCAGGGACACACAGCAGTCTAGGAAAATTACTTACAAATCAGGTCTAAAGCGAGAACTGCTCAGTCTTCTAATATTCTATCACCGGATGGGTAAATGTCAATGCCAAGTCTATTTAGAAGTTATGACATCTATACAAGGCACTCAATATTGGCTTCATTCCATCAAACGAAAAACTAAAAACCATAAATTGTAGGCCTAATAAATAATCTCAGAAATACTCTTATACAATATATTATTTTGACATTTTCACTACATTTTTCTACATAAGAAAGAAATCTGAAAACTTGTGTAAAGGAAAAGTGAGGGATTAGCCAAGAGCAACTAGTCAGGTCAATATTTTTGTTTTCCAAAACTGAAAAATGAAAGATATTATCTGTTGTAGCTATGGGCAACACCATTGCTTTTAGCTGAAAAGTTGTGTTTATTTCACTTTTTGTTAACTTGATTGATTTTATTCTCTATTGAAACAGTTTCTCCAAGACAATCCCTTTCCATGGCCTCCATTAGGGCTATGGATGTCATAGAGGAGGATCCCCCTGCTCTGAATCCCCCTCTATGAGCCAGAGCTGAGAGCCGCTAAATATCAGTGGGGGGAAATGTATGGCTGGCAGTAACTTTCCATGGCCGTGACAGATGATCGCCAGGGGTTTCAGAAGCTGGAACGCTAGCTTTAGAGCTTCAGTCCTAAAAAGGCTTGTCATGGTGACCCAGGCAGAAATGACAACTTGACTTTGCTCCTGAATGCTTATGTATAGAAACATGTTTTATTTTTCCTCTTAAAGGGGTCTTTCGGGACTTTGATATTGATGACCTATCCTTAGTATAGGTCATTAGTAGTAGATCGGTGGGGGTCCGATACCCATCATCCCCACCGCTCAACTAATTGAAAGTTGCTAGATTGCTAACCAGGCACAACTCCATTTAAAGAGGCTCTGTCACCACATTATATGTGCCCTATCTCCTACATAAGGAGATCGGCGCTATAATGTAGGTGACAGCAGTGCTTTTTATTTAATAAAACGATCTGTTTTCACCACTTTATTAGCGATTTTAGATTTATGCTAATGAGTTGCTTAATGCCCAAGTGGGCGTATTTTTACTTTAGACCAAGTGGGCATTGTACAGGGGAGTGTATGACGCTGACCAATCAGCATCATGCACTCCTCTCCATTCATTTACTCAGCGCATAGAGATCCTGTTAGATCCTTATGTGCTGTCTTATACTAACACATTAACGATACAGAAGTGTTTAGACAGTGAATAGACATTCCACGGGATATCTATTCACAATCTCTGCACTTCGTTACTCCGTCTGTGGTAGTTACAGCAGAGGAAGCGTGATCTCGTTGTAACCTGTCATTTACAGCGAGATCTCGCGAGATCACGCTTTCTCTGCTGTAACTACCACAGACATTGGTAATGAGATGATCAATATTATTTACTTAACCGGTCAGGTGTTTTAATGTTATGGCTGAACGGTATACGTGAAGATGAGACTTGAAATAGAAAAATAGCAGATTTAGGCTGGGGGTCTACAGTGACTTTTTGCCACAGTAAAATAATAGGTAACTATGACTGTAGCGCAACTTCAATGTTTCCCTACAGGTTTGCGTTGTCTTAGTGAAAACCTGTAGCCAACCTAATAAGGATGTGGATAAATAAGGTGGCACAAACCCCATAAAACAATACTGGCCAAAAGAAGTATATGAATGCATATAATATAAAACACTGTGCATAAATGGAAAGATAGTTACAAATATATGGAAAATTATACTATATATCTATATATCTATATATATATATATATATATATATATACACACATATACATATACGACCACAATGCATGACACAAATTCTATATATGTGGACCTGAAAAGTATTGAAATGAAAGAGTAATAAACTCTTCTAACCAATGTGACACACAATAAGGCCTTATTTACACGAAAGTGTTTCACGTCCGTGATACGCGCGTGAAAATCACGCGCGTTGCACGGACCTATGTTAGTCAATGGGGCCATTCAGACATTCCGTGTTTTTCACGCAGCGTGTGTCCGCTGCGTGAAACTCACTGCATGTCCTATACTTTAGCGTTTTTTGAGCATCACGCACCCATTGAAGTCAATGGGTGCGTGAAAATCACGCATAGCACAGGGACGCACTTCCATGTGCTGCGCGTGATTCGCGCAACAGTTGTTCAAGAAATGAAGGGAAAAATAAAACCACTTCCTTAATTTCATTTTCTAAACATCATAACCGCGTGTCATAAGGATGCCATATGCGCGAAAATACCGCAGCCACGCACCAAACACTCATGACACACGGAACTGCAACGCGCAAAAAACGCAGCATTTTAGCGCACGCAAAGCGCACACGTTCGTGTAAATAAGGCCTTAGGAGGATCACCAAAAAGAAATAAAGATTAAGGGTATGTTCACACACTAGACTAAAAAGGTCTGAAAATACGGAGCTGGCTTTCCTGATTTTCAGATGTTTTTGAAGCCACTCGCGATTTTTGCAGCGTTTTTCATGGCCGTTTTTGGAGCTGTTTTCAATAGAGTTAATGAAAAATGGCTCCAAAAACGTCCCAAGAAGTGACCTGCACTTCTCATTCACGGCCGTTTTTTTACGCGGCCATTTTTCAAAACGGCCGCGTAAAAGAACAGCCCATCGGAACAGAACGCCATTTTTCCCATTGCAATCAATGGACAGGTATTTGGAGGCGTTCTTCTTCCGATTTTTCGGGCATTTACGGCCCGAAAAACGGTCGAAAATGGGCCGTGTGAACATACCCTAATACATACAAGGCCAGCAATGTATCAAGAAATTGTGGATGGCTCATGACTATATGGGAATAAGAAATGTCTCTTATATAGCTACTCGCTACAGCAGCCCTAGGCTTATAGTACACCCTGAGACACATTCAAATCTATATAAAACTTCTGCATTAATAATTGTATGTAGATCAGATGCAGGAGTCGACACAGGGGCCCCTTGTTCTCGCATAGCTCAACATAGAGCAATCCCTGCAACAATCCACCAGTAATTCTGAGCTATGAAATTCAATAGTTGAGTCCCTTATTTGCAATCTTTTAAGGTGTCAGTGGGTCTCTTACCTTCTGCCAAGATTGTACATATGGTGTTTCCACCCCTTATAAGATGCAGAGTGATTTGAATGTAGGGACTATCATGCAGAGTGATTTGAATGTAGGGACTATCATGCAGAGTGATTTGATTGTAGGGACTATCATGCAGAGTGATTTGAATGTAGGGACTATCATGCAGAGTGATTTGATTGTAGGGACTATCATGCAGAGTGTTGGGGAAGGACGAGCAGAGGTTAAGTAGACATCGTGTATAAGTCCAGTTCTGTATGGTCATTACAGTTGGCTTTGGTGTTCCTCTAAACGAGGCACACTAGATTTATTTCTTAATCCGAACCTACACACAGTCAATTGTAAGTTCTTATGGCTTTTCATATGAATAATGATATATCTTAGGGGCGCAGTCTTGATCCTTGGTTCCCCCACCTCTACCTTTCCACCTGGCACCAGCCCCCTTCATATTGTTATCACATTGCCATGAGCTGTGTGTTATTAGTACTATAGGAAATCACGAGGTGCTTTCATTTACTAGAAATCTCATTTTTTTATGGTCATTATACATCGCAGAAACATGTGGATAACCGCTGCTCAATAACAACTTATTTACACTGATAAATTATTAAAAAAGGATATTTATAACCAGGCGCATAGGTTGGACTTTTGATGGCAACTTCTGGTGAGCAAAGATTAAAGGCAGATTGAACAGAATTACTACTCCGCAATGTGGGCTTGATCAGAAGATAAATAAAAAACAGAATTAGGCAGTAGGGTTTAGTAATTTTGTGCTGTGTTTAGCTTATTTGGGACGTGAGCAGAGGATTCCTCCACCTCATGCACCTCTCAGATCATACGAAAGATTGCTTTCCATTTATCCTCATTGGATATGTTTAGACGGATAACAAAATAAAAGCCTCTAAACTCATGCCAAATAATTATTCCTGTGATTTTTTTTATTTTCTTAAATCCGGCTAAATCCGGCAGAGCTCTTGGATGTTACAATTCTTCTTCCCGACTTCGAGCTTAAAGGCACTGCGGAGTAATCTGCAATTTAATTTTCTTTCTTGGTTGGAGTCTTGGGGAGATGAAAACTAAGATTTAACTCATTATATGCAAGACAAGCAAAGCATGTGTGGTGCAGTTATTCCAATCTATTAGATCTAGAGGCTCTATGTAAAAAAGAAGTAAAAAAGTGAATTCATTCAGTGCAGATGTCTATCTAGATTTATATTAATCCAAAATTACAATTGTGTATTTTATATATGGTCACTACATACGGCCATATAATATATGATTGTCGAATGTACAGCCAAGAGTTGTTCTGTCCAGCAGGTTACTCACAAGCTAGAGGTAACTCTTCAATAGTCATTCTAAGTGACCATTTCCATGTCAAGCTACAGAGTCCGTAGTACTTGACACCCCTCTACAGAAATGATACAGAATACTATAGACATCATGGGTCTGTCCAAACATTCCTGGAGCCAGTTGGAATATTTGGTAACCAGGCAGTAAGAACTTTCATAGGCAGAAATTAAAAAATACACCCAAAAAGTTAGGCACAAGCAGCAAATTTCTAAGTGTGTTGAATTCCAAGGATTTCTCCGGCCCTGAATTAAAGGAGTTGTCTCATCACAATTCAGGGGCAGATCCAGGATTGAAAGATAGGGGAGGGTCGTAAAAACACTGGTGCCCAATGCACCTTCCCTCGAATTTCGCTTTATTTGGTCATGGCCCTTGCTACTCCCTTTAGTATATAAACCACACCATCAACACAAGAAGAAAAATAAAAACGGAATACAGAAACACCTAATCACATGGTCAGGGACAACAGTACGCTACCACTATAAAAGCATCAATACATCCAATAATCCCACCATATAGTGGTCAGATACTAGTTCTACAGAGGTTCTGCAGAGTGCAGAGTACTATCACGCTGCAGAACATACAAGAGAATACGGGACTGTTCAGACGTAGTCACAGGCAGAATACATAATAACTAAACAGGACAGGTCACCTCTCTTTACATCTCTGTTTTAGTAAATACTTGTATTACTCATGAAGTAACAATTCTGGAACACCTTTGGTTCAAACTTTGCATTGTGCTCTTCCTCTGTTATTCCTCCTGGAAATGTATGAATAAATTGAGAACTGGCTGACACCATTCCCCTTGTCAAAGGACTGTGTCCCTACACAGTCTAACATTGTCCAATCACCGCTGATAGTATCAGACTGTGTAGGGACACACCCTATTGACAAGGGAAGTGGTAATACCCAGTTGTCAATTAGGCTTGGGCTACACAAAGACTTTTTGTTGCACTACTCATTGATTTTGTAGCTGTCGATCTATAGTTAAAATTAATTAGTTGTGTTAGGACAAGTCTCCAGGTAGGTCAGGAATTATTTATACATTTTCAGGAGGAATAACAGAGGAATGTCACAACACTATGCAAACATGTTCCAGAATTGTTATTTCATGGGGAATACAAGGATTTATCAAGAGAGATGACTCACAGGTGAAGTCTTCTCTGATTGTCGACATATGCTTTTCTTTTCTTCTCCATTCGGTTCAGGCCACCATGACAACTTGTCCTGTCGACTGCAGAGTTGCTGCCCAGACATCTTCGGCCCCTCTCTTCTGCAGCCATCCCAGCCTCTGTAGCAACAAATGAATTCAGACCCAAGATCAGAGCCCAAAATTAATTCAGATCTTAGACCAGATGCCTAACTTAATTTAGACCCCAGACCAGACCCCCATATAATTTCAGACCCTAAACTAGGACCCTAAAGTAATCCATACTTCAAACTAGACGGCTATATATATTCAGACCCCAGGCCAGACCTTAAAATTATTTCAGACCAGACTACTAAATTCAGGCTCCAAAAAGGGACCCCTCTATATACTTACCTTCCTCACTCCCGGGCTCCGCTTTAGCTCTGGGCACCGCCACACACAGTGTCCTAACAGCAGGATTTGGACTTTGTGCAGTGCACCCTATCTATGACGTCCATATGTTCTAATATTCTTTAACATACCCTTCTAACGCTGAATTATATGGAACAATTAAATTGCTTATGTAAAAAGCTAGGAAAAAGTTTCTTTATCACCACAACTTCTAAATTCAATCCTGCTTCAAAGGCGTCCTGTGCGTTTTTGGGGCTGTTGAATGGTCTAGTCTGTGTCTAGTACATATACAAAGTAGAACATTTCAATAAATGTAAGGATAATATTTACAGGTATTACCATTTTTTTTTTTTTCTACATGACCGATATATTGAAGATTTTGTGGGGGGTACAAGAATCATCTGGCTGCAAATTTTGTGCAAAAGAAAGGAACGACTCGAGATGTTCTAACTTTTTTTTTTACATTCTTGCTTCTACTGCTATCACCAGGCAAATCCTATTTCTTAACCCCCTCTTCTCTCTCCCTATTCCATCTCCTCTTTCATTCCTGAACTATCCTGTATAAAGGACAGTTTACGTAATGTATTCAAGGCCCTAGGTTCTCATTCCCAGAGGGTTCATGCCATGTCTCTAAGGCTGGGTTCACAAGACCTATTTTCAGACGTAAACGAGGCGTATTATGCCTCGTTTTACGTTTGAAAATAGGGCTACAATACGTCGGCAAACATCTGCCCATTCATTTGAATGGGTTTGCCGACGTATTGTGCAGACGACCTGTCATTTACGCGTCGTCGTTTGACAGCTCTCAAACGACGACGCGTAAAAATACAGCCTCGTCAAAAGAAGTGCAGGACACTTCTTTCAGACGTAATTTGAGCCGTTCTTCATTGAACTCAATGAAGCACAGCTCAAAATTTACGGCTGTCAGAGAAGCCTCGCAAAATGCGAGGAGGAGCATTTACGTCTGAAACGAGGCAACTGTTTTCTCCTGAAAACAGTCTGTCTTTTCAGACATAAAAGCCTCTCATCGTGTGCACATACCCTAAGGGGTATTCACACTGTCCTCATGTACAGCTCAGGGTATGATCATAGCTTTAAGGGTATGTTGATGTAATTTATTTAGTAGGAGGTACTTGGCGCAGACACGTTCAGGGACACTATCCAAGGCGACCGTATTCACTCAAATTTCTCTTGCATTAAGCAATATTAATCTCTGTCTTTGAGCTATTCTCCCAATAGCTGGCTCTAATGTTAGCCTTTCTTTTTTTCCAAATTTGTGCCATCTTCACCAAGATTAAGGTCCAAGACCGGTAGTTTCCAGGAGCAGTAGACATACCTCCCAACTTTCAAGTATCGCAAAGAAGGACAACCGATACGTCGCAGCAATTTTTTTTCCTTTAAAGCCACACCTATAACCCCGTCCAATCCCCGCCCATACTCAACAGGTTTAGTCCACACAGTATCACGCTCCCATAGTGCCTCCCCACACTAAAATGCTCCCCATAGAACCCCCACATATTATAATGCCACTATAGCTGCCCCCACATGTATAATGCCAGCATAGCTGCCCCATACAGTATAATCCTCCCATAGATGCACCCATATATTATAAAACCAACACAGATGCCCCCATACAGTATAATGCCCACACAGATTTCCCGATACAGCATAATGCCCCATAGCTGCCCCATACAGTATAATGCCCACACAGAAGCCCCCATACAGTATAATGCCCACACAGAAGACCCCATACAGTATAATGCCCACACAGAAGCCCCCATACAGAATAATACCCACACAGATGCACACATACAGTATAATGCCCCCTTAGCTGCCCTCATATAGTATAATGCCTCCTTAGCTGCCACCATACAGTATAATGCCCCAGTGTTGCAATGACCCTGTAGATCGTGCCACAGTGCCCACTGTAGATAGTACACACATAGATGGTGCCAGTGCCCACATACTACCATTGCCCACATAGTGCTAAAGTGCCCACTGTAGATAGTGCCGCAGTGCCCGCATAGTGCCACAGTACCCATGTAGTGCCACAGTGCCCACATATAAAGTGCCATAGTGCCCACATATAAAGTACCAGTGCCCACATATAAAGTACCAGTACCCACATAGATAGTGCGACTGTGCCCATGTAGATCGTGCCACACCACCCTTGAAGATAGCGCCACCCCCTGTAGATAGTGCAAACCCCCCTGTAGATAGCGCCATTGGGGCTACCTCTAGGAGCGGAAACCCACCCAGAGCATCGGCCACGCTGTGGCTATTGATTTCGCACCTGGAGGAGCCACTGACGTTACTGTCCATATATGGACAGTGACGTGAAGGGCTTTGCCAAGGCAGGAGTCCCCAGCCAGAGAGGTTGCGTTGCTCTGGCCGGGGACTCCATAGTTGAATGCTGAAGCAGGGAGCTGATGGTTCCTTGCTTTAGCATTGGATTCTACAGCTGACACCGGGACATACCAACGACCAGCCGGGACAGCGGGACACCGCCCAAAATTCGGCACTGTCCCGCTGAATCCGGGATGGTTGGGAGGTATGGCAGTAGACCCTTCATCTATTCACCTAAAATAGGAAGTGTTTGTACCAGATGATCATACATCTGCTTCAGTAAACAACACTGTTAGGCGAATTGATCATGAATCCAGGGGAACGTCTTGGGTCTCCAATGGTATTATACCTGATGATGGTCCCCTAAAGTAGGCAAGTGTATCAATAAACAAAAAAAATATATGAAAAATAATAAAAAATGAAATAAGACTCTATTTACATGTGCAGTCGGAACCTCTGCCCAAGATTCCATCAATTTTGATGGGGGAAACAGTGATGCATGCAGCGCTATTTTTAAAAATGCATTTGCCTCCTGAGGTGAATTTTTGCCACCATTAATGGCTGTGGAATGGTTGAAAAGGGTTTTAAAAAGAAACCAAAACAATAAAATTTTAACCCCTTCCCGACATCCGCCGTATATATACGTTGCACGCCGGGTGGGGGAATATGGAGCGGGTTCACTGGCTGAGCTTGCTCCATAGAGCGAGTGTGTCGGCTGTGTGTTACAGCCGACACTTCCGGGTAACGAGCGGGATCCCGTTAGAGCGCGATCCCGCTTGTTTAACCCGTTCAATAGCGATTGTGGCATTTAAATGGCTAAAAACAGGGGGACGACCCCCTGTAACGTCCCAACAGCCCCCGACCGTGGCGAGATCGGAGGGTTCCGTTGGTTGGGATGACAGCCTGGGGACCTGATGAAGTCCCCCAGGTCCGCCATCTTGTACTCCTAGGAAGCCCTACCTCCGGCAGGGATTCATAGGAGACTCTCAGAATCACGATATGCTGCAATACATTAGTATTGCAGTATATTGTGCAAGCGATCTAACGATCGCTGGTTAAAGTCCCCTAGGGGGACAAGTAAAAAAAGTAAAAAACAGTAAAATAAAGGTATTTTTAACAAATAAAACAATTAAAAGCTCAAAAAAAAAAAACCTTTTACCATTTTTAACATAACTGGTATCGATGCATCCGTAAAAGTCTGAACTATTACAATATATAATTATTTAGTCCGCACGGTGAGCGCCGTAAAAAATTTAAAATTAAAAACATCAGAATTGCTGTTTTTTGGTCCCCTCATCTCCCACAAAAAATGAAATAAAAAGTGATCAAAAAGTCTCACATACCCCAATATGGTACCAATATAAACTACAGCTCGCCCCGCAAAAAATAAGCTCTCACACCGCTAAATCGACAGAAACATAAAAAAGTTATGGCTCAGAATGTGGCGACAAAACTCAAATTTTATTTTTAACAATCAGTTTTTTCCTTGTAAAAGTGGTAAAACATAAGGAAGACTATATAAATTTGGTATCGCTGTAATCATATTGACCCGCAGAATAAAGTTAACATCCTGCTTTTACCGTACGGTGAATGTCGTAAAAACAAAACCACCCAAAAGGTTGAGGAATCGCTGTTTTTTTCCTATTCCACCCCACATATATTTATTTTCTCGTTTCCCACTACATTATATGATACAACAAAATGCTGTGAAACTCTACAACTCGTAACGCAAAAAACAAGCCCTCATACGGCAATATTGATGGAAAAATAAAAAAGTTATGGCTTTTGGAAAGTGGGGAGGAAAAAACAAAAATGAAAGTCCGAAAAATGGCTGCGTAGGGAAGGGCTTAAAGGGGTACATAGCTCCCAACCGTCCCGTATCCGACGGGACAGTCCCGATTTCTCACCGATGTCCCGCCTTCCCGGGCGGTCTGCAAAATTTCCCGCTGGGCGCTGCAGCTGTATCAAAACAGCTGATCGCTGCTGACAGGAGGCCTGCATGCCAGACGACTGCAGCAGTGATCAGCATCAAAAGAAGGCAGGAGTCTTGCGGCGGTGTTCTGACTGGGATCGATGCCGGCCCGGGAGTGGACCAGTCCAGTCACCTGACCTGTCATCTGACCTCACCGGTCAGGTGACAGGACTGGTCCACTCCCGGGCCGGCATCAACACCAGTGAGAACGCCGCTGCAAGACCTTCTGCTTTCTTCTGACGGTGAGTGACGCCAAAGCAGGGCGGAGAGTTGCAGCAGTAGGCTACCTCTACCGCTCTCTGCTCTCGCAGCATTGTGGCACAAAGTGTAAGGAGGTTGTGTGGCACTATGTACAAGCGGGGGGTTGTGTCACACTATGTACAAGGGGGAAGGGTGGTTGTGTGGCACTATGTACAAGGGGGGAGGGGGTTGTGTGGCGCTATGTACAAGAGGGGACTGTGTGTGGCGCTTTCTACAGAGGGGCTGTGTGTGGCGCTCTCTACAGAGGGGCTGTTTGTGGAGCTATCTACAGGGGGCTGTGTGTGGCACTATGTACAGGAGGGCTGTGTGTAGCGCTATCTACAGGGGGCTGTGTGTGGAGCTATCTATAGGGCGCTGTGTGTAGCGCTAGGTACAGGGGGCTGTGTGTGGCGCTATGTACAGGGGGGCTGTGTGTGGAGCTATCTACAGGGGGGCTGTGTGTGGATCTATCTACAGGGGGCTGTGTGTGACGCTATCTACAGGGGGGCTGTGTGTGGCACTATGTACAGGGGGCTGTGTGTAGCACTATGTACAGGGGGGCTGTGTGTGGCGCTATCTACAGGGGGGCTGTGTGTGGCGTTATCTACAGGGGGGCTGTGTGTGGATCTATCTACAGGGGGCTGTGTGTGGAGCTATCTACAGGGGGGCTGTGTGTGGCACTATGTACAGGGGGGCTGTGTGTAGCACTATGTACAGGGGGGCTGTGTGTGGCGCTATCTACAGGGGGGCTGTGTGTGGCGCTATCTACAGGAGGCTGTGTGTGCAGCTATCTACAGGGGGCTGTGTGTGACGCTATCTACAGGGGGCTGTGTGTGGAGCGATCTACAAGGGGGCTCTGGTGGATGATTTTTCCATTGACCTGTAGCAGAGTTACAGAACTGGAAAAAAAATCCCCATCATGTAACTCTGCTACCTGTCAATTGAAAAGTCATCAACCACAGGGTCTTCCTCTTGACTTTCATTGTTCTCAGCCTTTTGGTTTGTCCAAAAGCTGCTGCTGCCGTGATGTGCAAATGCTATACCCAAGTTAAGAAAAGTAACATAAAGACGATATAACCTGATCCATAATATCTGTGATATCCATCGTTTTTTGTAAGTCTAGATATCCGCAGTGAGAATATGATCGTTATTTGAAGAAGGATCTGGCCGTGATTTGATGTGTTGATGCGGGATATTAAGCGAGGTTAGGGGCGTGGTTTAAAAATGTCCCTCTTTTCCGAATCCAAAAGTTGGGAGGAATTCTGTATTCATGTAAATAAAGCTTATTTATTGTATACCCATTAGGGCATATGAACGCCATAGATGGGGATCCCTTGCTCAAGACCATCCTCCCTCAGAGTGGAGAGCTACTGACACAGAGAATCTTTCACAGACCTGGCCCATCCATACATGACAGAATTGACCATGTTATTGCATATTTTGTATAGAGGGCTCAGGTGTAGTACTTTCAGGGTTAGACTGCTCCACCAGAATACCAGAGGATCCTCCGGGGGGGGGGGGGGGGCAGCCTCACAAATAACCTACAATTAGACCTTACTGATGATAAGTTCTGTGTTAAAAGCAAAGATAAATACAGTCAAATAAAAAATGGATGTATATATGTTCTGTATATGAGCCCAGGACGTTCACGCTAGATTTTAAAGTTTACATTTTTATAAAACTGATTTTGGATTGACTTAATTTATTAATATATTTATCTAATTCACGGATGAGGCAATTCTTTTTAAAGTAAAGAACCTTGGCTGCCAAGGATGCCAGTAGTTTTAAAGGGGTCGAATGAGTTTAGAAAAAATGGTTTGCTCTTTTTCCAGAAACAGTGCCACTCTTGTCTATGGGCTGTGTCTGGTATTGCAACTCATCTCCATTGAAATGAATTCGACTGACCTGCAATACAAGACCCAGCCCATGAAAAAGAGCAAAAAAAAAAGCATACCACTTTTTTCAAATCTCATACAACCCCTTGTGATCATGCAAGTAAATATGTTGTGATATTGTGACTCAATGGCAGGATTACTTTCATGTAAGGCCTCTGTGAAAGTTATATTTTGCCGTCATTGTATTACAACAATTATTCTCCATCCTGACCTGGAGATTTCAGTAATGAGTTGTTCCTTTTGTAGGAGAATGTGAATAGACGTCACCCACAGATATGCAGATGACACATATATAGAGAATGTTTTTGCTTGCGTGTATGACCAGCTTATTTTAGAAGCTTTCGAACCCTAACCTCAATACTAAGAAGTGCAATGAAGGCCGCCAATCCTGGTGAGTCCAGGACTAAGCTATTAATGGATCTTCATTATAACAGAACAATGGCTGGCTTAATACCCGAGCAAAAGATAATAACAAATTGTTAATGAATGGGCACATGGGATGATCAACATGTCTACATGTGACTGATACTAGAGGAAGAGCTGCCTGCAATAACTCTAATCAAATGGAGTGGAGATTTATCCGATCACAGAACAAACCATTTCATTTGACACAGTAGGCGGTGTGTGAGGAGGATGACGGCGGGACGATGTGGGTCACCGGGGAGGCCATGAGCAGAGCGGAGAGGAAGCCCTGGACAAGAATAGAATGGATTAACTGAGTAACACATCACTTACACCACTGTAAACTGTAGGATGAAACGGAACCCGTCCGTGGTCAGGTAAGCCCCACGTTAATGAAAACGATTACTACACCGGGTTCAATAGTTGCAAAGATTTGAGGTTATGTTCACACATTGCCATAGACAAATCTGATGTATATTTTTTAGCATTTTTTCTTAGAACTCTACGTTGTACCGTTCCTGTTAGGCTTTCTAGAAATGTTTGAATTCCCCTTGTCAAACGGGAGTGACGCTACACAGTCTCACTCTGTCAGCACTGATTGGACGGTGTAAGTCTGTGTAGGGACACACCCCCAACTGCTAACACCCAGCTGTCAGTTTATTAATACATTTCTAGGAGGAATAACAGAGGAACGGCATAACATACAGTTCGAAGAAATAATGCTCTAGAATTGTAATTTCCTATGGAATACAATTATTTACTATAACAGACAAGTCAGGAGAAGTGGGAGTTCCCTCTTTAACCCCTTCCTGTCGCAGCTATTTTTCAGATTAGCATTTTTGTTTTTTCCTCCCCACCTTCCAAAAGCCATAACTTTTTTTTTTTTCCGTCGATATAGTCCTATGAGGGCTTGATTTTTGCGGGACGCGTTGTAGTTTTTTTGTAGCACCATTTATTGTGCCATATAATGTACTAGAAAACGGTAAAACAATTATTTGTGGGGTAGAAAATGAAAAAAATAGCGATTCCTCCATTGTGTTTTGCGCTTTGTTTTTACGGAATTCACTGTGCAATTAAAACAACATGTTAACTTTATTCTGTGGGTCAATACGATTACGGTGATACCAAATATGTATGTTTTTTTCTATATTTTACAACTTTTACAAGTAAAAACCTAAGTGTAAGAAATAAAATGTATTTTGTGTCGCCAAATTCTGAGCCATAAGTTTTTTATTTTTCCGTCAATTAAGTGGTATGAGGGCTTATTTTTTGCGGGATAAGTTTTTATTGATACCATTTTGGGGTGCATGCGACGTTTTGATCACTTTTTATTTAATTTTTTATTGGAGATGAGGTGACCAAAAAAATGGAGATTTTGATGTTTACATGTTTGTTTGTTTTTATGGCGTTCATCGTGCTGGTTAAATAATGATTTATTGTAATAGTTCAGACTTTTACGGATGCGGCGATACCAATTATGTTTATTTATTCATTTTTTTACTATGCTCTAGGGGGAAATGGGAAAAGGTTTTTTTTTTTTACTTTTAATATATATATATATTTTTTTTTTTTAAAACATCTTTATTTTACTAATTTTTACTTTTTTATTAGTCCCCCTAGGGAACTTCACCAGCGATCGTTAGATTGCTTGCACTATATACTGCAATACTAATGTATTGCAGTATATCGTGATTCTGACAGGCCTTTATTAAGCCCTGCCGGAGGCAGCTCTTAATAGGAGCACAAAGATGGCGGACCTGGGGGCCTTCATTAGGCCCCCCAGGCAGCCATAACAACCATCGCCACCCCTTGATTGCATCGCAGGGAGCGTGATGAGCTGCTAGAGCGGGTCGCCCCCCTCTTTCTAACAAATTAAATGCAGAGGTCGCTACTGACAGCGGCATTTAACAAGTTAAACGAGCCGACACCTGCATCATATGGAGCGGGTTCACTCCGTGAGCCCGTTCCATACTTCCCATACCCAACTTTGGCGTATGGATACGTCAATTGTCGGGAACGGGTTAAAATCCCCAAATGGCAGTCTAGATGGATTTTTTTCATTTGTATAACGTTCAATTTATTGACTTATGGTAATGTTTGGTAATTAAGGGTCCCACCTCTAAGACAACACACATGGGACCCGCATCTATCAGACAATTATGGCATATCCTGTGGAGATGGTCTAAGATGGGAATACCCCTTAAAACTTTTTTATAAAACTGTTCTTAAATAAAAGCTTATGAACTAATCAAGAGTACCAAAGCGGCAGATCATGAGGTTGCTATTAAGCCCTAGGCGGCCCAGCCCTGGTTACTCTTTGCTTCTGGGTGGCTAAAAATCGGTGCAGGACTGCTCCCTCCAGAGGAAATGTTTTGTTAGCAAATACAGGGGTGGGGAATTAGCTCAAGGGTCAAGAAAAGAGCATGGAGGGGGGAAACAAACGCCACGCCCTACTGTCCTGTGTGGCAAAACCTGGCACCAGAATGTGCCTCATTCTGTTCATTGCAATGAAGTCCCCTTTTGATCTCGGTCCCATTTTAGCAAATGAATAAGTGGAAAATGGGATGGGTCACCAGAGCCACCTTTAGAATGGCCACAATGCAAAATCTGTAACAGGTCCCCTCACCTACCATGTAGTGGAATAGGGGCTTTTGTGCCCCCTCAGGCACCAGAACTTGGGTGCAAATGCTAACTCTGGATCTCCTATAGCTACATCCTTGGTTATTATGGAACCACCATTATGTGATCACTGCAGTTTCCACATATATCGGGTACCGCTATAGGCTGCTTAAATCTTTTATATAAGTTAGATCTTAGAAAATGATCCTGCCATAGGATCTTGAAAAATGACAATAAGAAGGAAAACCAGTGTAGTAGATGTTATATAATACATAGCAGTATACTCAATGTGTTTAAAAAAAAAACGTATTTGTAGCATAACTAAAATGTAATAGGCCACCGTTAAAAATTCTGATACACCTATAGTATATGATATCCGAATAATTGTAATATCCGTTTAATAAATGTAACAACCTAAGTTTCAAAGTTCAAATCTGGATGTTTGTCATGCGGCTGATGAGATGTATTTGGATTTTGCAAAAGCATTTAATACTACACCCCACAACAGCCTTGTACTGAAGGGACAGGGGCAGGGACTGAGGGACAATGTATGCACGTGGGTAAAGAATTGGTTAGACAGAAAACAAAGAGTCGTTATAAATGGTATTTAGTCAAAATAGGCTTAAGTCAGCAATGGGGAACCACAAGGAATCACCTTGTCTATGGGATTGATAGTAAGGTGTCAGTCTTTGCTGATGATACAAAACTTTGATTGATTTTAAAATATTACAGAAAGATAAGCTGGCAGCATGGGCAAAAACATGGCAGATTAAATTTAATGTTGATAAAAGTAAAGTAATGCACTGAGGCCGCAATAATAGTGTTAATGCATATACATTCAATGGAATAAAACTGGGGATAACAGAACAAAAGTAGGACTTAGGTATTCTGGTTACAAGTAAACTAAGTAGCAGTACTCAATGTCAAGCAGCAGCTGCAAAAGCAAAAAAGATTTCAGGGTGTATAAAAGGAGACACACAACGCTTGATTCAAATGTAATATTACCACTCTATAAATCCCTTGTAAGGCCACATCTTGAATAGAGAATTTAGTTTTGGACTTAAAATTGTAAAAAGGACATAGGAGAACTGGAGAGGGTTCAAAGACGGGCAACTAGATTATTAAATGGAATGAAAGATATCACTTACAATGAAAGGCTAGAGAAATTGGGCTTGTCAAGCTTAGAAAAGATACACCTTAGAGGTGATCTTATTAACATGTATAAATATATGTGTGGTCAATACAAAGAACTAGCACATAATCTGTTCTTTCCAAGGACTCTACAAAGAACCATCATTGCATGTGGAAGAAAGACGTTTCAGACATCAATATAGAAAAGGGTTATAATTAACCGAGAAATAAAAGATGTGTAATTAATTGAGAAAGGTTGAACTTGATGAACCAGCGTCTTTATATATATAAAACTATGTCTTTAATTTATGACATTGTAGTAACTTCTTAAAAAAAAAATCTATATTTTATCAATTTATCATTGTCAGATTAATAGTATGCAAATACGCATGTCTCAAAGTGCTACTTGCTATAAATTATAGATACATAGACTGAAATCTGAAAAAGTTATGGCTGCCGGGATGATGAGAAGTGAAGACAGAAAAAGTGGTGTCTACCTAAATTCCAAAATGATAGGCTTATCAGGACAACTGTTCTCATGTTGCTGCATCTTTGGTGATGAGCTGATCACCGGGGGTCCTACTGCAAACCCACAGCAATCAGTTGTTATACATTACCTCTGCAGTGTGTCGAGTCAATTTGAGTAAATGGGAGACCATGTAATATATATATATATGCCTTGCGTGTTGTCCAGAGCAAAAGTGGCTCTTTCCATTGGCTTTCTGCTCTGGCTAATAAGTGGGTCCTGAAGCAGGGTACCCACTCAATTATGTCCTGTTCTGATGGGACAGCACAATAAGTGGTTAATAAAAACTAAGTGAAATGTTTCTGTTATGTCCATCTTCTCCCAATATAAGTTGAAGTCTTTCCCATTAGATGCACACGGACAGTGGTTTCAGCACACGGTGTAGACACGTGAGATCTGGTTAGGGATTCCGGCTTAGACATTACCAGTTACAAATTAGAATCTATAAAAAGCTAAATGCACCTTTAGCTGCGAAACACGGCAACTTACACTAAATCGTTCAGAAATCAAATGTACAGAAGGAAATCTTTGTGACTGTGCCGGGACTGCCATTCAGCAGCACAAGTTTTCCTGCCTTATCTGCAAAGTAATCTTAGCATTTGATGAGCTTCAGGCCTCATTTGTTAGGGATTATAGGCCTCTATAATCCGGGCCTTAAACCTGTTCGCTTTCTGCATAGATTATGCATGCGTCATTTACAGAGAACTGCTCTGTGTTAATGAAGACCCTCTCTCCAGTAAAAGGCGGCTTAGACGCTGAATCACAGATGTTGAGCATTATTTTCGGTTGGCTATTATTTTCAAAAAAGGCTTTTATAAATATTATGTTTTCTAATTTAATTTGTCTTTACTAATGGATAGTTACAGTATGTATGTCTTTCCAATACCATGTATTATTGTACTGTATCACTTTTATTTCCTTTGCAACATTATATAGTAACAGTAGGCTTACTCTTTTTATGGGGTCTGGAATATTTGTCAGATTCTAAGCTAGAAACATGCAAGTTTTTTTTAATCATAAGATACACTCGTGTTTATGGACCCTGCCATTAGCACAGTCATGTCTAAACAAGGCCTTCAGGTGCCCTTTGAAGGGAACTTGTCACGTTAAACATGGTGTCCTATCCTCGGGCAGCATGGTATAGAGCAGGAGCAGTTGATCAGATTGGTATATAGTTTTGCGGGAAAAGATTCAGTATAACTTTTGTGCTTACGAGTCCAGTGGGCGGTCTCACTCAGTGGCTGACATTCTTCCCTGCATGAGTGTATACACAGAGATAGCTGTCAGTCACTAAGTAGGACCACCCACTGTCATGATCCTGGAGTATGTAGACCCACTAGGCCGCTCCGCCGTAGCAGCTGGCCAAACAACAGTCTATGCAAAACTCTTTAGCACAAGAGTACCTGTAAGAGTCCAGACAGAAACGAGGTGTAGCAGACGCTTTGGCACAGATGGTTCAGGGCACAGATGATGCTTGACGTGGCACATGGAACCAGATGTGGCAGATGGCACCAGACGTGGCAGATGATACCAGACGTGGCAGATGGCACCAGACGCGGCAGATGACACCAGATGCGGCAGATGGCACCAGATGCGGCAAATGGCACCAGACGTGGCAGATGAGGCACACACGACTCCAGCAACAGGCTTAGGCTCAGGAACAAACACAGCAACAGGATACAGGATACGGGAAGCAGGATACGGGAACCCTGGGAGCAGGATACAACTAAGGGACCATTTGCATTACGAACATGGGTAGACAACAACTGTCAGGCAAGGAGGAAGAGGGCAGAGTCCTTTTTATAGAGCAGGGAGAGTAGGGATTGGTTAGGGAGCATTTTGTAGCTGCGCGTGCTGACCCTTTAAGGCCGGGAGTGAGCGCGCACGCACCCTAGCAGCAGCCGAGGACAGTACAGTGTGCCAGCGTCTCAGAGGAGGGAGACGTCGGCATGAGCTCGTGGGTCCGCGGTAGCGGCCGTCGGCGGGTGAGTAATGCCGATGGTCCGCGACCGCGGCCATAACGCCCACTGGCCTACCATATATTAATAAGCTTTATAAATGGAATATACCAGTATAGAACATCGGGTTTCATGTATGAATATGTGTCATTGTTGCCTACAGCAGTTAGAGTTCTGCACCTTCTTGTAAATATTGCACCAATAATACCTCTCCATTTATGTACTGATCTGAAATTATACTAAGTTTACAAATGACATGCCCCACTGCAAATAGAAAATTATTCTCGCTGAGCTACGCTGTTTCCATAACTCCCATAGTAGTGAATGGCAATTACGGAAGCAGCGTAGCATGCAATCTACGCTGTTCCCGTAACTACAATTCAGTGCAGTTCTATGGGACTTACAGAAAGAGCGTAGCTCAGTGAGCTACGCTATTTCCTAATTCATGGTCGGCATTCACCTGCGTCTGCCGCAACACAGAGCGGCAGAACAGGGTTTAGTAGGCTGCGTTCTAGATATTTATCTGACATTTATGACATGTCTTGTGGATATCTCATAAATGTCTGTCATGGCAAAACCCCTTTAACAATTTTTTTCCTACTTTATGCAAAAACAACCTTTTCTACATTCTACTATAAATATATTTCATTTTTTTTTTTACATTTGTTTTCACTCAGCAGTGTAGAACCATCCCTTGCTGTGTAAATTGTAAGCAATTTGCTGTTGATAGATTTGCTCTGCATAATAGTATATTGCCGGGTAAACCTCTAAATGGCTCATTAACACTTTGGCACGACCTGTATCCCCATTATCCAATGCAAGTATTAGGCTTTGGTATGCTAGCACCATTTAGATCTTCCTGAGCGGCGCTGCAAGTAGTACTAAAGTACACAAGCCGTAAATACAATAAAAAATAATGCCATAGCAAGATCCACCGACAGCAGCATGTACAGTTATAGGAATATTTTCTACTTGGAACAGAATAAAAATAAAGTGAAAAATTAATGAAAACATAATTTTTTTTATGAGGCTATTATACAAAAATACTAGATTTTAGAACAGATGTCAACATAGAAACTGTTAGTCAAAGGTGGACCTGTACTTTAATATACTCTACTCAATATGTAGGCAACACTTAGTCATATACAAACTATATAATAGCTTACATACTTTTCAAGATGTCCATTGAATATCCGACGCTTGGTATAATGCACTCGTATGTGTGCATGAGGCCTTGTTGAAGATAACTCTTGAGAAAGAGAAATAGACATGATCCATGCATCACACACAGCAAATATTGGATATAACTTATAGAGTATGTGATTGTATTACCTTGTCATTCATATGTTCTTTTGTCTATTATTTCAGGAGCAGAGACAGGAGGTGCCATGCTATTGCATAAACCTACATGGTTATCATCTGAGCCACAATGGCATTAGCTGTTCCTAGTAGCAGCATGGACTTGCATCAGAATAATGGACCCTGTGTGCGAAATCACGTCAATGAGTCCAGGCTGAAAGTAGATGACCCTAGAGTCAGGAGAAACTCCATTCCTCCAGCTCAGGCTCCAACGGCAAAGCACATGCTAGCCTATCTGCCCAGGCCACCGACAGACACCAACAGATATGGAACATTCCCTCAAAAGGTATCGTAGCTCTGCTGTTAGAATTTTACCATTTTACATAAAAGGTTAATCACTTGCTTTAAACTCTATGGCACTCAACAACAGCCAGATTGATAATTTGGCATGCTAGTGGTTACCTTCAGTTCTACAAATTTCAGGCTGAAATCTTCATTACTTTATTCATTTCCAAACTTCCTGATATTCAGTTTGCAACCTACTTCTAGTTTCAGGCTTGGCTCATGTAGGCATGTCCCTCCCAGTAAAACATGCTGGGTGTGAGTTCTGTGAATCCAGAATCCTGCTGCCTTCTCATGTATAAGCACAGCTTCATTCTTGTACTGATTTCCCCTTCTGCAGACTCTGCTATGTGTGCTCTCCTCCCTCTCTTTTTTCTTTTTTTTCTTTTAATACTTTCCTATACAAAATGTTCAACTATAAAATTGCTTCACACATGAATAAATCACAATACAGACAATAAATAAAATATTACCCACCCCCCACCTCCCAAAGTATAAAAACATAGAGTGGGGGAAAAAAAATAATAATTAAAAAAAAATAAATATATATATATCCTTTCAGATTTTCAACTAAACAGTTTTCTAACATCAGAGGGTAACTCATTACCCTACCTTCCCCATCGCTGAGAGAACTTTCTAGTTGCCTTCATATTTTTACATGTAACTCCCCCAAGATGAATATACCTTAGACCACTACCTTCCAGTCTTTCCATCCCAGGGGCTCCTTAGATATCCAATGTTTCAGTATCATTTTTCTAGCAATATATAAACTACAGCCAAGTGATCTTTTTTATGAATTATCCAGAGTTATCCCAAGGCTGCATCCAAGTATACATATTGGACTGCAATCTATCACAACATTATAAATTCTATTCAAAACTTCCATAACCTTATTTCAGTATCTTCTTAACTTTGGGCAATTCCACATCAAGTGGATCAAATCTCCCTGTAGGCCCTTACATCTTGGGAGTCACGAGGGGTACGTTACAGTGGGCAACTATCCGTCTCTCTGTAACCCATTTTTTTCAATCTAGTCGGTGTATACTAAGCTCTATGTATAATAAAAAGTTGGGATGCCCCTTGGGAAGGGAATATAGTCGACAAGGGAACTGCCTCACATATGTTTACCCATTGTACTTTCTCAATTTTTCCACATCATTCTCCCATTTACCCACTAGGGTTCCCCAGTTCACCTCTGTTTCATTCAACTATTCTCCATAGATTTTCTTTATCCCCTTTTAAAGAATGGATTCAAAAACAGCTCTTTAAGGGATTTCCCACTTTTCAGCTGTGTTATATTTTGTGTTTTAAAGGCCGAGGCCAACTGTAAATACTGAAAATACCATATATCTCTAATTTCAAATTCCTGACAAAGTCTGAAATGTCTTGATTTTCCCCCGTTCCATCACCTGTCCGAACCTATATATTCCCCTTCCTTCCCAATTTTGAAAATTCTTTAATTTGTAACATTCCTCCAATTTCGGATTTCTCCATAAATATCAGATTTCAGTATAGTCTCCAATATCGATTATTGTCTTTACTTTAAGCCATACCTTCTGAGGCATCACACCAATATGGCATTTGCCAGAAAAGATTTTTGATTTGGATTCTAATATGACCATAACCGGGTTCCCAGCTCCATAATACCTTACCAATTTGCCGGGGATATCCTCGCAGTTATTTAAGCCCCAGCCTCTCCACTGAGACATTTGTCCTGCCAAAAAGTACATCTGGGCATTTGGGATAGCTAAACCCCCTCGCTCTCCTCCCTCTCTACACTCTGATAGAGCCTGTGTGATCACACCTCCACAGCCCCTCGAAGACTCCGCCATGTGTCCTCTCCTGATAGAGCCTGGGTGACCTCTCCGCTTCGTGAAGACTCTACCGTGGGTGCTCTTCTCCCTCTACACACTCTGATACAGCCTGTTTAATCTCTCTCCCTCCGCACCCCAAAGACTTAGTGCTCTCCTCCCTCTCTACACCCTGAAACAACCTGCTCTGCTGTGTACAACCTCTCTTCTTGTTGGTATCTCCAACTGACCCTACATTGTGCTACTCAGAGAAGGATGGGATAGAGCCGTAAAACAGATAGAAGTCGTCAGTCTGAGTTGTGTGCTGTCGGATCTAGGTCAGTAGCTATGTAAAGAAGTGGAACAGACTTTTAATGAATACTAGATTTTAATGAATATTATTTAGAAAGTTAATTTTGCAAATAAACAAGAAAAAAAAATCAGTGCAAAAGGGTACACAGCCTTTAAAAGGGGTTGTCTGGTTTAAAAAACACATTTTCAAATACCCTGTTATAGAATTTTAAATTAATAGGTAGTCTCCTAGTCCGGATCTTCATCTATTAGCCGGAGCGGAGAGCGGCTACAAAGCTCATCCCTCACTCTAATGTTCATGCATTACACCAACAGTCCATTGAGTTCAATAGGGACTGTGAAATGCGTAATTTCCCCTGTGGTGGAGCTTGCAGATGAATTTCAAACTTATTGCCAGGTCTCCCAAAAGATTGCAGCTGATCACTTGGGATCCCAGCAGCCTGACATCCTGGCATCAGCTAATCATTGGGAAACCCTTCTAACAAAAAGGGATTGTCAAAATCGAACTACCTCTTTGACTTAGAAGAAGCAGTCATAACAGAGGGAAGATTGACTGCATTTTATAATGTTACTGGGATAAATCAACTTTCTCTTTAGTATCAACAAATGCTTAAATCCAATCACTCGGAGAAGATTACCTTCAGCAAGTAACTGTTTAATGGTGTCTAGGTAGGTTGTAAAGTACATTGCATGTTTAATTTAGGAAATAACTATATGGTTCCGACTCTTCTTAAAGAAAACTATATGGTAGCAATAGGAAATTGAACATTAAAGATGTCTTCCCATATGGACATCATAGGGCAGAGTCTGCCTGCCCAAAACTCTCCTTGAGCCAGAACATACAGCTGCTAAAAAAAATTCCTGCTCTGGTGAATTTGGCGTGATCATATATTACATAGTTATTCATTAATTTATGCATGTTGCATTGAGCTTCCCCCAGCATTCTCGTTCATTATGAGAAGGGGTTGTCCATATAGGACAATCCCTTTAATTATTTTTAAGTCATTTAAAAATCAATGTTATGTCAAACTGTTTACTTATTTTTTCTCTGCTTATTTTTCCTTAAACAGCCTGAAACAATGGTTATGTCTGTAACATCCTGCGAAGATTATCATCAAAAACTAGAATTCCCTCAACCCAAGAAAGGCAGCATCATCTCCAACTTTATTCCACTGTCTTACACCAACAGTATTAAGGAAGCTCGTCATAGGAGATTCAGCGCTGTAGAACAGACAAACACTGCTGCTGCCCCCCCAGTTGCCAAGCAAAGGCCTAGTGTGACTATTAATACAGAAGACTTACCTCGTTACCAACGAGCTGCCAAGCCAGAGACACCTGTAAGGGAAACTATTTCAAAGTGGAATCCTAAACATGCCCTTAGTGTTCCAAATATCCCAATGCGAAGTAAAACCCCGACCCGTAGTGTTATCTCTGCTCCAGTCATCACCAAATCAAACAGGATGCGATGTAAGCTCATGTATGATGACCGTCAGCTCTTCAACCTCACTAATCGCCAGACCCGTCAGAGATATGTCAGCAAGGATGGCAAGTGTAGAGTCAACCTTGGACGCATTGATGAAAAGAAAAGGTTTTTGTCGGACATTTTTACCACTGTTGTGGATCTAAAGTATCGTTGGTTCATATTTGTGTTCATGTTATGTTACATCGTCACCTGGGTTGGATTTGGAGTTATTTATTTTGTGGACGCCTTGATTCGAGATGACGTAAATCACATTGGGGATCCTGAGTGGAAGCCTTGTATTGACAATGTTGACTCCTTCCTTTCTGCCTTACTCTTCTCTGTGGAAAGTCAACGGACTATTGGCTACGGCACCAGGATGGTAACTGCCTACTGCCCAGAGGGTGTTATTTTGCTTATGGCTCAGTCAATAATAGGTTCAGTGATTGATGCGCTCATGGTGGGTTGCATGTTTGTAAAAATTTCTCGGCCTAAAAAGAGGGCCGAGACGCTGATTTTCAGTAAGAAATGTGTGGTGTCCCACAGAGATGAAAAGCTTTGCTTGATGTTCAGAATTGGAGATCTACGAGACAGCCACATGGTAGATGCCAAGATAAGAGCTAAACTCATTAAATCGAGACAGACAAAGGAAGGGGAGTTTATTCCACTGGAGCAATCAGAAATTAACCTTGGTTATGATACTGGAGAGGACCGTCTATTCTTGGTGGAACCTCAGATCATCTGCCACTTCATCAATGACCACAGTCCATTCTGGGAAATGTCTGCAGAGTCATTGAAGCGAGAGCAGTTTGAAATTATTGTAATACTTGAGGGTATTGTTGAAGCCACAGGTAAGAACCAACAAATTAATTAGGAGGTATATTTATTTGTTTTCCTGCAAATTTCTAGTTTGCTACTGTTGTCTCTCTCTCTCTCTCTCTCTCTCTCTCTCTCTCTCTCTCTCTAGACTGAATGACTCTTAGGGTATGTGCACACACACTAATTACGTCCGTAATTGACGGACGTATTTCGGCCGCAAGTCCCGGACCGAACACAGTGCAAGGAGCCGGGCTCCTAGCATCATACTTATGTACGATGCTAGGAGTCCCTGCATCGCTGCAGGACAACTGTCCCGTACTGTAAACATGATTATACTACGGGACAGTTGTCCTGCAGCAAGGCAAGGACTCCTAGCGTCGTACATAAGTATGATGCTAGGAGCCCGGCTCCTTGCACTGTGTTCGGTCCGGGACTTGCGGCCGAAATACGTCCGTCAATTACGGACGTAAATAGTGTGTGTGCACATACCCTTATACTGTTGATGCTAATGGGCTTTTACTTATTAAAAAAGTATTTAAGTTGATTAACCCCGTCCTGCAATTGTAATAGTTAATAGTAAATCCTGGTTATCAACTTCTACTGTAATGGTTGGGATCAGAGAAACCTTCACCGAAGCGACGGAAGAGTCAACAGACATCGCCTCCAGCCGTGCCTGGACGTTTATTCGAATCTGCAGCGGCTGGAGGCGATATCTGTTCAGTCTTCCATGGCTCCATTGAAGGACCTGTGGGAGGAAATCCCGTCACAACGTGATCTTGCGAGATCACGCTGTGCAGTTAAACAAGCTGGGCATGAATGAAGAGAAGTGTATGACGCTGATTGGTCACTGATTGGTCAGTGTCATACACTTTTCTTTACAACGCCCACTTGGTGAAAAGTAAAAAAACGCCCAGTTGGGCATTTAGAACAAATTAGCATAAAACTAAAAATGATCATATAACTTGGTCAAAAATATATATATATATATTTTTTTTAAAAACAACTGTTGTTATCTACATTAAAGTGCCTATTAGATTGGGTAGAAGATAGGGCACTTATAAACTGGTGCCAGAGCCTCTTTAAGATAGGATATTAACACTATACATACAGATAAGTCTCTGTATGTCAATTTACTCCCATTTATTTACGTTGCCATAAAGCGCACATACCCTGCTGTACTATCAATACAGACAAAAGAGAAAGTGTGTGCCTCCGATATGGCCACCCCAGGGAAAGTTAAAAAAAATTTGAAAATAGCTACAACATTTGAAAAAAACAACAAACACAAAATGTCTCTTCTATAGACACATCTAATTCCTGAAATTAAGATTACATACATGAGATATTCCCTTTAAAGGGTTAAGTGGTTAAAGTGGATTTCTATATAAGATATAAAAACTTGGTACATATTAGTAAATTAGAACTTTGTACAAAAGTCAAAGAAATTTAGTCATATGTGGATTAACTTCTCAGCAACTGATGGTCACTTATGAGGGGACATGCTGACAGAATCGGGAAGATTTATTACTGTATGTATACCAGCTTTCTGGAATTTTCTGAAGACCCTGCACCACTTTTGGCAACACATACAAATTTGGATGGGGACTTCAGAGTCGCACAGAGCGTCACTTATTTGTCAAAATATTTCCAACACTTCTCTAAATAGCAGTGTCGGAAAACAATGCCAGGGCCAATTCATAAGGGAAGATTTATTATTACTGGCATATTGTAAAAATGTTTTGCCAGTCTCCTTCCCTCCCAGTGCAGGGCGCATGCCTGGGTGATGAATCTGTTAGAGAGGCTGGCAACATTTCACAGTTTTGCAATCCAGGCTCTGACCTCCAATAAATCTGATCTATTGAGACACATTTGTGACCACATTAAAATCAAATATGGATAATAAAAGATGGATCACTAAAGGAGACAATACACATTAGATTAATGTCGGCCAAACCTGCTGATTATGGCAGCATCGGCCAACCATCTAATGTGTATGAGGGCCTTCTGACTCTCCCCCGACGGTAGATGTCAGGGGAGAGAAGGCTCGAACAGTTGGATCTTAAAATACCCGATCCTTTTATTCTAAGAGGAGATTAGCCGCAGCCAGAGGTGTCGGCCAAGTGTGCATGTGTATGGGGGGGGATCAGGAGGAATAGCTGTTGGCCGAGCAATTGTTCGGCCAACAGTTATCTAATGTGTATGGCAAGCCCTACTTGATGTGAAAACAGGATTTTAATACCTATTTATTGACTTAGTTTACTGGTCCACCGGCCTTTACAGACTTGGCATTTGGGATAAAGAAACAAAAAAAGTATTTAGCAAAATGCCATGGAGAAAAGTTGTAGTGCTAGCAACAGACGTTTTGCTGTTGTACAGCACAACACAAATTATAACATTCGTATTACGGCTGCAAGACTGGTATTCCCTGCGGTTCTACAGAACCACTTGGTGATCTAAGGTTGGTTCAGTAGATGTTGATACAAAGACACTTCATGAACTGTAAGGGTATGTTCACACGGCCTATTTACAGATGCAATTCGGGCGTTTTAACCTCCGAATTACGTCCGAAATTACGGCTTGAAAGCGTTGACAAACATCTGTCCATTGAAAGCAATGGGCTGACGTTTGTCTGTTCACACGAGGCGTATATACACGAAGCGTAAATAGACGCCCGCGCCAAAGAAGTGTCATGTCACTTCTTCAGGCGTAAATGGAGCCGTTTTCCATGGAATCTATGGAAAACCAGCTCCTGTTACGTCCGTAATGGACGCGGCGTTCAAGCGCCTGCACATGCCGTTACGGCTGAAATGACGGGGCTGTTTTCTGCTGGAAACAGCCCCGTAATTTAGGCCATTACGGACGCTGCCGTGTGAACATACCCTAATGTACTAGTATAAGGTCAGCTGCAGTATTCTCTCATACAAGCTTTTTGAACACTAAGGCCCTCTATAAGGGAAAAAGTGTAATTGAATGTTTTGCACCACTCTTAGGCCCTGGTCACACTGAGTTTTTTGGCACTGTTTTTGATGCGGAAGCTGCGCCAAAAAACGACTGAAATCGCCTCCTATTGATTTCAATGGGAACGGGGGCATTATTTTCCTGCGAGCAGAAAAAAACGCTCACGTGAAAAAGAAGCGTCATGCCCTTTCTTCACGCGTTTCCGTCTCTGACCACCCATTGACATCAATGGGAAGCAGAGAAAGCGGTTTTTGCAGCGTTTTTTGCCCGCGGTGCTCAATGGCACGTTTTCTGCCGGCAGGTCAAAATCTGCCTCAAAATTCCTTCAGGAATTTTGAGGCAGATTTTTCCGTCTGCAAAAAACTCTGTGTGAACAGGGCCTTATTTGGATCAATTCAAATTTGGGCTAAAAAATAAAAATGCATTTAAAAGCAAAGTGTGAACAGCTTGGCGAAACCAAGATAAAGACCAGATAAGAGGTGTAAATCTTTCCTTTAGACCTCTAATTCAAGTGGATCACATGGCAAAAAAGCAGCTTGGCAGACAAAAGTCTCACACCGAAGTACAATTGTGATGTGCAACCGCAACCATTGATCTCAACCCCTCCTACAGTTTTGTCTTATTATACTGGATGAAAATAAAACAGAGAGTGGTAGACTGTCAGACTAAAGTAACTTAGGCCGACCAAAGTAAAAAATTCTCATGGCCCACTGTCATTTACTTGTATAACCTATAAGCAATAAGAATTAATAGGTTATTTGTGCAATTACCGTAAAAAAATGTGATAAACCCCTGTTACTGGTGAATCACATTATAATTTCAGATCCTAGGCCCAGCGGAGAATCTTTTGGCGTGCCAGTTTTCTCGAGGGAGTAGAGGTGATGCGTTTCATCAAGTCCAAAATTTGCAGTGCTAGATTGTTTTGTTGAGGTTAGGGCTACCGCTAGACATTTTGTTTCTCCCTACAAAGAATCGATCAGAAATTGGTGTACTTGAAATGCATTGAGTAGTTTGAAAATCTCTTCAAAAATGCTCCAGTCAAGCGAGTCTCTGGTGAATTTCTTGTTTTAATCGCTGCATGCTGAGATTTCTGAGCGACTTTTTTTCCTCCATAGGGTAACAAAAAAAAAATTGCATGGAAATCTTTCGTTAACATTGTGATTACTTCATGGAAAAGAAGTGTTACTACAAAAAGTCTGCGTGTTGCCTTAGCACTAAAGTGGATATGTCACCTGAGTATGCTGAAGTAGGTAACGGCAGCATATTTCAGGGACCGGTCTCTTTTCCTATTTGCCAAAACGGCACAACAAAATATTGTTTTGTTTGTTTCGTTTTTTCAAAGAACACACCGGACCCATAACTGTAAGTCTGGTGTATTCTTTGATTGCATCTTTTAGGCAAATGGCACAATATTTTTTAGTGCTGTTTTGGCAAATAGGAGAGCGCTCCCCAGCTTCTCCCCATCACTTCTGGTAGTGATTGACGGGGCTGCTGTGTATACACAACAGCCAGCCATCAATCACTGTAAGGAAATACACCTTAACCATGTGGTGAATCATTGATTTTGAGATTTAATTTACCAATTTGGAGCTTCAAAGCCGGCAAATCAATTTGATGATATAGTTATATTTAATAGATAGTGTTAGATAGTGTTATTGTTTTTTAAACACATTCATGACTTTCAGGTATTTCAAAATGGCCAATGCAAAAAGTTCTCTAGCAATCCCCCCCTAATAAAGAACAAACAAACCACAGTCCCTTGTTATTTAAAGACTTTTGGTTGTCAGTTTATGAGGAGCTAATTCAAAAGTGACAACCCATGTGCCTGTACTTCCTGATAACACTTTTAGCTCAGATAGGGTCCGTAAGGCATAAATAAAGATCCAGCACTCAACAACTTTTGCTTGGATCGATAATATTTTTATTGCTAATAGGTGCAACGTTTCAGTTCTACCATAGAGCCTTTTTCAAGTCATATATATAATCAAACTTTGGCTACTGTTTGGCTACTTTGATTTACTGGAAATAAAAATGTTTACATTTTGGCAGAAAATTATCATCAAAGTTGCATTGTGAAGACATTTCCCGCTTTCAATACTGTGATCAGGCACAAGTAATCGAGGCTATTGATGGTATAGTTCTCTGAGACACTACATTAATTCAGAATGAAGAACATTTTCTCTATTTCTAGACGATGTGGCTCTTTCTTCATGGTTTCCAGTCTATCGTAGCTACATTACAGGCTAAAAATATATTTTTTCTGAGGATATTTAGCATCATATCACCATGTAGTATTATTGAGGCTCACGAGGAAGAAGAGTTCCATATCAAAAATCAAAAATAGCATCTCATCCTGCTGCACATAGTTGCTCCTCCAAGATGGGAGAAAAGACAGCAACGCCATTCACACAGTTTCCTCCTTGGCTTCTTGCTGGTGTTATTGTCCCCTTGTTAAGGGGAAAGGAATGGGGTCAACCTAGCTATGTCCTTTTCCTTGGGCCCCAAAGGAGCCTCATGGCCTGTCTGTATAAGGCTCTGTTCACATCACCAGGGGCGTAGCTAGGGAGGGCAGGTGGGGTATGTATCCTGGGCGCAACTAAGAGGGAAGGTGGGGGGGCACCAGGGCCGCACTGTCCGCTATCCTCTCTTGTACTGTAGGCGTTGAATGGCTGGGTACGTTACGTGCCCGGCCATTCAGCGCCTTTCAACAACTCAAGCGGCGCGATTACTTCTTTGCGCCGCTTGCGTCGTTGAAACGCGCTGATTGACAGGGCAAGTCATAGTGCCCTGCCAATCAGCAACTTTCATAGATGCAAGCGGAGCGATCACATCATCGTGCCGCTTGCGCCTATGAAAGGCGCTGATTGGCAGGGCAGAATGACTTGTCCTGTCAATCGTCGCCTTTCAACGAGAGAGCAGGTCTGCATTGCCACCGGACGGCGCGGGAATGGGATTAAAACGAGTATGTAATGTTCTTTTTTATCCTAACACGCTGAGCGGTAACACTCCCTACCTTTTGGACTTTTAACTTATGTTCGAATAAAGCTCTTTTTTTATATTTTCTAAATTTGGATGTGCTGAGGATCTTTTCCACATTTTTTCTCTCACTATATACAGGGGTGGGCTATATGTGGAGCAGCATTTATAGGGGGAGATATATGCAGGGCACTATCTACAGGGGTGGACTAGACGTTAGACACCATATATAGGGGTGGGCTATAGCTACAGGGGGGCTAATACAGGGGTGGGCTATATATGGAGCACTATAGTGGGAGCTATATATGAGGCACTATATACAGGGGTGGGCTATATGTGGAGCACTATTTAAAGGGGGAGATATATGTAGGGCACTATCTACAGGGGTGGGCTATATGTTGGACACTATATACAGGGGTGGGCTATATGTGGAGCACTATCTACAGGGGGCTATATGTGGGGCACTATCTACAGGGTGGCTACATGTGGGTCACTATTTTCAGTGGGGGCTATATGTGGGGCACTATATACATGGGGGCTATATGTAGGGCACTATCTACAGGGGTGGCTATATGTGGGTACTATCTACAGGGGTGGCTATATGTGGGACACTGTCTACAGCGGGCTGAATGTGGGGAACTATCTACAGGGGCTCTATGGGGGTCACTATCTACAGGGGATCTATGTAGGGCACTATATACAGGGGGCATAGTGTGTGTGTGTGTGTGTGTGTGTGTGTGTGTGTGTGTGTGTGTGTGTGTGTGGGACACAATGTATGGTGCTATTATAATTAGTGGTGCAGTGTATGGTGCTATTATATTTAGTGGCACAATGTCTGTCACCATGAGAACTTTATCTTTGTTTAAAGGGGGAAGTAATGTTTGAAAAGTGAGAAGCTGAAGATGTCTGAGTTGCAAACTGCAGAAATGGGCTGTGACCAGGAGAAGTCGTCATAGAGGTTTGGACCAGATGGAGAAGAAAAGAGAAAAAGAACAACTAGAATCTGACATCACCTGTAAGTCACTTAATGTAAATGTTTATTCTGCCTCTAATCAGCACTGTAGTCACTGTATGATCTGCAGCGAGATGATGGATCGTATGATTTTTTTTTTGTGAAACAGCATCTCCCAGCATATCCTTACCATTAGTTTGGGCCATGCTGGGAGCTGTATACAACTTAGTGCAAACCTATACGGCAGGGGTTGCACTAAATTGAGCTGTGTTTGTGCTGGTGTTTTATTTATGTACTGAGCTTAGTTCTGGTACTATATATATGTATTGAGCTTGGTTCTAGTGCTGTATATATGTACTGATCTTGGTTCTGGCACTGTATAGATGTACTGATCTTTGTTCTGGAGCTGTATATATGTACTGAGCTTTGTTCTGCTGCTGTATTTATGTACTGAGCTTTGTTCTGGCACTGTATATGTAATGATGGGGGTAGGGAAACAGACAAGTGAGCCCTAATCTACCCGCCACTCAGTCCCTGCCTACTTGCAACGACCCGCCCTAGGCAACGGGGTACAACTGGGCGACGGTCCCTACGCTCAATAAGTGCACGACAGACAAACAGACAAGGGTACAAAGAAGCAAGGGAAATGGGGCAGTTGCCCACGGCAACACCATGGGCAACAAAAGTGGTGAACGAGCCGAGTCAAAGCAGGAGTGTACGAGGTACCAAACGCAGAGCAGGAGTGTAGTGAACAAGCCGAGTCAAACCAGGAGTGTACAAGGTACCAAACGCAGAGCAGGAGAGTAGTCAGTAAGCCAGGGTCAGTATGAAGCAGGGACAAATAGTTCAAGAAGCTGCAGCAGGGCCAGGAAACCAAACGAGAAGAATCACAAGCAAGGAGGAACAGGAAAGGCAGGTATAAATAGACAGAGGGCGGGAGCTAGCTCCGTCTGGCCAGGCTGTGATAGGCTCTCCCACTCCTCAGCCTGCCACCCTGAGTGGTGGAAGACTGAGTCAGTCTGACAGACATAGAAGCAGGTGCAGACTGATTACCTATGGGCGTTGACACAGAAGCTGTGCCTGGCAGATCCTTTACAGTATATATGTACTGATCTTGGTTCTGATACTGTATATATGCACTGAGCTTTGTTCTGGTGCTGTATATATGTACTGAGCTTTGTTCTGGTGCTGTATATATGTATGAGTTTTGTTCTGGTGCTGTATATATATAGAGAGTATGGTTCTGGTGCTGTATATGTATTGAGCTTGGTTCTGGTGCCGTATTTATGTACTGAGCTTGGTTCTGGTGCTGTATATATGTACTGAGCTTCCTTGAGAATCCTTTATTACAACTATGGAAGCCCTCCAATGTAGGAAGGTTCTCCTCTCTGCACACTAGTATGCATATTCTTATAAACTTTATCCTACCAGATTTCTAAATGTCAGCGCATTGCATTCTCATTTCATGCTGTCTTAATAAAGAGATTAGCTGACATTTCAAACCTTGATGAAAAATTTCAAATTTCCATTTCTACTTGGAGGCAGTAGAAGTCACACGACTGCAACTAGTGTACTGTGTAATAATGTTTGTATAAGTGAATAAAGTCTCACCACCAGATGTTATGGAGAGTGTAAACAAAGCTCATCTTTATGCAGGGGCGCAGCTGGAGGGGGCTGGCGGGCATGTGCCCTGGGTGCTGGGTGCCAACAAGCCACCTAGCTAGCTGCCGTCTTTATGAACAGTAGTTTTCACAAAATCTATTTTTTTTAGATTCTGTACCTTAGAATATCTTGTATGTTGTGCACGTTTAATGCATAGGCTGTGAAAATCTCACAAAGCATACGCCAAGCGGATGACCCCAATGTATGGACCTGTATACCACACAGTTGCATATGTTGCCCATTGACACCCATTGTAAATACATTTATACTGCCCAGTACACTTTTTTTGCTTGATACTTTTTTTGGTAGAATATTGAAATGTGTAGTTGACTAGGCTTTTACATCCAGTGGAGAAAAAAAGGTATGCCGATGCGTACTGATCAAACGTAAAACATTTTCTTGGCATACCTTAGGCACATTAGAGCAGGCAGCCATGTTCAATGTACACGTCTGGAGATTTTGACAGCATATCTACTGAGTGGGCACCAATATGTGCCAAATATAGCCTTAACGGGGTTGTCTCATTAAAGACAACCCCTTAATATATGAGCCGCAGCAGCGATCACATGATTGCAGAAGCGTCTGGCTTCCAAGACCCAAGAGCAAATTTTTCTGGAGGAAGTTGCCAGGGGTTGCTCATTTTCCCAGCAAGGGTCGTTACACATGAAATGTATTAGTACATGTGGCCATTCAATGAATTACCATCCACCTAATATATGGACGGCCTGACACTGCCAGAGCAATAGCCACTGCTTGTCAAATATATACAGGGACTATTTAACAAACTTGAAATAGAGCCAGATGCTGGAGGAAATACCCATGCCTAATGACCACCCTTGGAGTAGAAGATAGATAAGAAAAAAATAACAGTGACGGGATTGGGACTTTATTTCAAAGTCAATAAGTGGATTATTGCTTTTACTGTGTAAGGGCTCATTCAGACCAGCGTGTATCATGTCCATGTGACGGCCGTTAAAACAACGTCCATCACACTGACTCATGTATTGCAATGGGGCCGTTCACATGACCGTTGTTTCAAGCGTGGGAAGGGTCCATGAAAAAATAGCACATGTCCTATTTTACTGCGTGTCTCTCATCCCTCCATAGTCCCTAGTCTATGGGGGATCCGTGACAACGCTTACCGCACGGGTGCACATCGGACGTGAAAAACTGCAGTTTTTCACGTCCGAGGTTGCTGATGCTTGTCTGAATGTAGCCTAAGGACGAAAAGTTGTGCAGATAAGACCTGGGACCTGGAGATTGAATGTGATATTAAAATCAGAATGTACAGTCCAAGACATTAGGGGAACACCATTGAGTCTTATCATGCAACATAAAAAGGCTACGTACACATCAGAAATGGAGGGGGGAGACCATTCTTGGAGTAGAAGTCTTGGGTTATCTAGTTTTAATCACCCAGTAGCAAAAAAACAGGTTGGTTTATGTGAGAAAAAGTGGGTTAGTCTGTTATTAGTTCATACATAAAATGGTATGAGTGGAATTGATGGGAAATGTGTTCTGGAGGAGGAAAAATAAAATACTAGGACACCCTTCTTCAGGACCAGAAAAGTCAACCATAGGTAGAGGGCTACTGGATGGCAGATAAATAAAGAGAAGTCAATTACTTTTTAATTTTTGGAATTGGGTTGTGTTGGACTGTAAAGCACATGAGAGTGCAGAGTGGAGAACAGATGATCAATTATTAGCAGAAATCCAGTAGAAAGCAGGTGGTTTTATAATAAGATGAAGTAGCTAAAATGGACAGTGGAGACTGATAATAAGATAGGAAGTAACACAAGGGAGACCACAGTGAAGGTGAGAAGGTGAAGAACTACTAAATATCAATTCAGATGTTGAAGATGTTCCGGTCAATATACAACATACGTAGTTTGATCGTTCCATAAAATGATGCTCCACTGATGTCCACATTGTGGATGAGCAGTCCAACAGTGGAGTTCCATTGTATCATCTAACGTCAATTTGATGGTCAACTAGGTTATATTATCTAAAATGTTTGTGAGCTATGGATTAACCCCTTCTTCAATGTCTCCTTTAAATAAGGTATGACTTGTCAAGCCAAGACATCCTACACGGAGGATGAGATTCTGTGGGGTCACAGGTTCGAGCCTTGCATGACTCTGGAGAAAGGAGCATTCCGTGTTGACTACAGCCACTTTGATAAGACATTTGATGTCCAAACACCATGGGGAAGTGCTAAGGAGAATAATGACGTCAAGGAGAATGAACTGAATGACAGGTCTACACTTAGCCTCTACTGGGACAATATGTTTCAGACCAGTATCCCTGAGGACCCAAACATAGGATTTGGCGAAGGTCCGCAGGAGAACCAAGACAGAATGGACTTTCCCAGCATTGCTGAAGGAAACCGAGAGTCTGACAGCAATGATCTTGATGTCTGATAAAACTCTCCTTAGTTGTTTAACTATTGACGGCAGGAAGGCTTTATAAATAACTGTGTTTCTATAGTAAGAAGAGTCCACATCCTCTAATGAAATTATTCTCATCTCAACCTAAATATCGTCTGTTATTACACTCTCATTCCAAGTGTCTTTTATTGTTACATGGGTAAGTGAACTCATTATGTTACAAAGTCAAGGCCCTGTAATATCCCTTTATCCCTTTCTATGTCCCTCTACCAATTCATTCAGTTATGCCTTTTTATGTCACGTTTGCCATCGTGTCTCCTACACTCCGATTTTTATGTTTTGTCTTAAAGCAGAACACACAGTGGCAATATGTTCACATCTTCAGGGACTCGGTGGAAATTCTAATCCAATATCTTTGTTTTTTCTAACCACGGGGTGATTTCATTCTCTACTAAGACATTTTTTTTTTTTTTTGTATTATGCCGCGATGGGTAATAGAAACAGAAAAAAAAATAATATATATATATATATATATATATATATATATACACACACATCTCATGTCTGTTGGTGGGCAGGACACTTCTTATAAAGTGTTTCTAAGTGGAGTCAGAGAAGGTGATACTGTTTCCAATCACCCCCATCCTCGTATACATTGTCCATACATTTCTACAACATGCAACAATTCACTGCAGATGTAATCATGTATTCATATGGTTGCTATTACACCAGTGGGACATTGAGATCTCTGCCAGGATGAAAATGATATACAATGTAAAGTGGTACATGTATAAAAGATGTACGCTGTTAAAAAACAAGAAATAAAAATGTCTGTACAAATGTGTATTAAAGTTTGTCTTATGATGAAGCTAAAAGGCTATGTTGATATTCACAACCATTTTTTTGTATTGTTACAATGCATCTAAAAAAAAATCTTGATTGAAAAAGCGCCTATCGTTTTTAAGTCTACAGCTCCTATGCAGACCTATGTGTTTCCGTGGTAACAGACTACAAATAAACCCTGTGTAGTCCGATCCTGGAGTCATACTCCCTTTTATTTGTCCCCTACTTCTTGCTAACTTACTAAATGTGTGTCATTAAGAAGTATAGAGTAGATAAAAGGCGATATGACTACTACATCAAACTACAGAGTGTTTTAGTCTGTTACGATGGAGACACATAGGTCATCATAGAAGATTCAGACACAAAACATAGAGTATTCTTAATTAAGGCCCTTTGTAAAGTTACTAAGTTTTTTTTTACTTGAGATGCATTAGAATAAAATAATTTGCCCAGGGCCCCCATCCTCTCATTGTCACCTGCCCAGTGGAGGGACTATAGCAGCCATAGTGGCTGCTACGGGGACACAGCATGAGGGGGCCCGTGCCACCCAGCACATAATATTCATGGGCTACCGACTGCCACATTAAATTGTATCTGCATCCTCAGGACGCAGATACAATTGAATATTATAGACTACAGGCCACATTAGGCCTGCAGCTTTTAAGAGACTGGGATAGAATCCCTGCGCAGGTCAGCGTAATTACTTCACTGGACAACGCCAGTCTACTCAAAGGGCCCGCCTTGGGGTCTCAAGGCTGTGGAGCGGCTCCGTCCATAGCGGGAATGGGGCCAGGTGAGTAAAATTTTTGCTTGTGTTTGCGGGGCTGTGTGGCACCATATACAAGAAGGGGGCTGTGTGCCACTATCTACAAGATGGGGGCTGTGTGGCACCATCTACAAGGTGGGCTATGTGGCACTATCTACAAGAGGGGGAGGGTGGGCTGTGTGACACAATGGCTTTGTGATATTATCTACAAGAGGGGGGCGGTGTGACACTATCTACAAGATGGGGGCCTGTGTGGTACCATCTACAAGGTGGGCTATGTGGCACTATCTACAAGAGGGGGACTATAAAGCACTACCTACAAGAGGGGTGCTGTGTGGCATCATCTACAAGAGGGTGCTGTGTGGCACCATCTACAAGGTGGGTCGTGTGGCACTATCTATAAGAGGGAGACTGTGTGGCACTATCTACAAGAGGGGGCTGTGTGACACTATCTACAAGAGGGGGCTGTGTGGCACCATCTACAAGGTCGGCCGTGTGGCACTATCTATAAGAGGGAGACTGTGTGGCACTATCTACAAGAGGGGGCTGTGTGACACTATCTACAAGAGGGGGCTGTGTGGCACCATCTACAAGGTGGGCCGTGTGGCACTATCTATAAGAGGGGGCCTGTGTGGCACTATCTACAAGAGGGGGCTGTGTGACACTATCTACAAGAGGGGGCTTTGTGGCACCATCTACAAGGTGGGCCGTGTGGCACTATCTATAAGAGGGGGACTGTGTGGCACTATCTACAAGAGGGGGGCTGTGTGGCACTATCTACAAGATGGGGGCTGCGTCGCTGTGTGTGGCACTATCTACAAGATGGTGGCTGCGTCGCTGTGTGTGGCACTATCTACAAAAACTTGTAATGTAAGTAATCTGTGGTGACCTCCTGTGCTAACATTACAAACCACAAATGATCGTTCATCCACATCCAAACTAGAGACTCATGAGGAAGACCCTAGTCAAAGACACTACCATGGAAAATGAGGGCATAGTCATCCAAGTGAAGAGAACGGGTATTTTAGAAGAAGATTCTGTCTCATTTCTTGTGCTCTGATTACTACTGCTCCTCTCTCTTCTATGGCTGCCAGCCAACGCAAGAATAAAATTCAAATGTCCATTCTTCAAATTCCTTTATTTTTTTGCTTTCAGAATTGTCTGACCTCATCCATAAATACTACCTTAACTGACCCCTCCATTTCTCTGTCCTACTGTTCTCTCCTCCCATGAATGACTGCAGGACTTCTCTTGAGCTGCCCATATGTTCTGGAATTTTTCTCCTTCCTCAAGCTAGAGCTGAAGATAGTTTCACAGTCCCTGCATGAGATGACAGGGAGCAGGTGAGGAATCCAACCGTCATCTACTCTTCTACCCATTTCTGATGTTAAGGCTGGATTCACACGAGCATGTTCGGTCCGTAAAGGACGGAACATATTTCGGCCGCAAGTCCCGGACCGAACACACTGCAGGGAGCCGGGCTCCTAGCATCATAGATATGTACGACGCTAGGAGTCCCTGCCTCGCTGCGAGACAACTGTCCCTTACTGTAATCATGTTTTCAGTACGGGACAGTAGTTCCACGGAGAGGCAGGGACTCCTAGCGTCGTACATATCTATGATGCTAGGAGCCCGGCTCCCTGCAGTGTGTTCAGTCCGGGACTTGCGGCCAAAATACTTTCCGTCCTTTACGGACCGAACATGCTCGTGTGAATCCAGCCTAACACAGCAGTTCCTGCAGATATGGGGATCTGTTGGTGAGTTCTCTCTGGACGCCAGAATTTCTTTTAGATCAGTCCAGGAATAGAGGAGTCTGTCAGCATGAAAATCATGACAGGAAATAAATACATACACATAGTGGTGTGCATGGAAGAGAGGGGAACCATAGCAAAAATCTAAATTCGCCCCATGCAAGACAGAAGCGCCTGGTGTTTGTTTCCTTCTCCACACCCTTGGCCCAATTCTCCAACCATTTGCTTGCTAACAATTCAGCGTCTCTGGAGAGGAGAGTCCTGCACCCCCACTTATCTAGAAAAACAGGTTTTCAAAGACCCATTTTCCAATGAAGTGGCTGCACGTGCACGGTTGCTTGTTACAGGGGTTCACTTAGAAACACATTGCTAATAACTGTCAAGTTGTGTGTGGGTGTCTGCAGACGCAGCCTGAATTCTGCCGTGCTACCCGCTTTCACACGGTCCTCCCAGTACTAGTGCCGCTTCACTGGACTGCACCACACGCCCTCTAGAGCAGGGGTCTCAAGCTCGGCCGGGTAAATGGGCTGCACATAGAAAAAAATGTGAAGTTGACGGGCCGCATTGCTTTCAAATGTAATAAAATACTAAAGTATTGTTAATCAATTAGGTATTTGAACTACTATAACAATACTACATTACTATAACAATACTACATTACTATAATACTACATTACTATAATAATACTACATTACTATAATACTACATTACTATAACAATACTACATTACTATAACAATACTACATTACTATAATACTACATTACTATAATAATACTACATTACTATAATACTACATTACTATAATACTACATTACTATAATAATACTACATTACTATAATACTACATTACTATAATACTACATTACTATAATAATACTACATTACTATAATACTACATTACTATAATACTACATTACTATAATAATACTACATTACTATAACACTACATTACTATAATACTACATTACTATAATAATACTACATTACTATAACAATACTACATTACTATAACAATACTACATTACTATAACATTACTACATTACTATAATAATACTACACTTCTATAATAATACTACATTACTATAATACTATTACATTGCTATAATGATACTACATTACTATAATACTACTACATTACTATAACAATACTACATTACTATAATAATACTACATTACTATAATAATACTACATTACTATAACATTACTACATTACTATAATAATACTACATTACTATAATAATACTACATTACTATAATACTACTACATTACTATAACAATACTACATTACTATAATAATACTACATTACTATAACAATACTACATTACTATAATAATACTACATTACTATAATAATACTACATTACTATAACATTACTACATTACTATAATAATACTACATTACTATAATAATACTACACTTCTATAATAATACTACATTACTATAATACTATTACATTGCTATAATGATACTACATTACTATAATAATACTCCATTACTATAATAACACTACTACATTACTATAATACTATTACATTGCTATAATGATACTACATTACTATAATAATACTACATTACTATAACATTACTACATTACTATAATAACACTACTACATTACTATAATACTATTACATTGCTATAATGATACTACATTACTATAATACTACATTACTATAACAATACTACATTACTATAATAATACTACATTACTATAACAATACTACATTACTATAACAATACTACATTACTATAATAATACTACATTACTATAACATTACTACATTACTATAATAACACTACTACATTACTATAATACTATTACATTGCTATAATGATACTACATTACTATAATACTACATTACTATAACAATACTACATTACTATAATAATACTACATTACTATAACAATACTACATTACTATAACAATACTACATTACTATAATAATACTACATTACTATAACAATACTGCATTACTATAACAATACTACATTACTATAACAATACTACTACATTACTATAATACTACATTACTATAATACTATTACATTACTATAATGATACTACATTACTATAACAATACTACATTACTATAATAATACTACATTACTATAACAATACTACATTACTATAATAATACTACATTACTATAACAATACTACATTGCTATAATAATACTACATTACTATAACAATAGTACATTACTATAATACTACATTACTATAACAATACTACATTACTATAATAATACTACATTACTATAACAATACTACATTACTATAATAATACTACATTACTATAACAATACTACATTACTATAATAATACTACATTACTATAACAATACTACATTACTACAATACTACATTACTATAACAATACTACATTACTATAACAATACTACATTACTATAATACTACTACATTACAATAACAATACTACATTACTATAATAATACTATATTACTATAACAATACTACATTACTACAATACTACATTACTATAATACTACATTACTATAACAATACTACATTACTATAATACTACATTACTATAATAATACTACATTACTACAATACTACATTACTATAATAATACTACATTACTACAATACTACATTACTATAACACTACATTACTATAATAATACTACATTACTATAACAATACTACATTACTATAATAATACTACATTACTATAACAATATTACATTACTATAACAATACTACATTACTATAATAATACTACATTACTATAACAATATTACATTACTATAATAATACTACATTACTATAATACTACATTACTATAACATTACTACATTACTATAACAATACTACATTACTATAACAATACTACATTACTATAATAATACTACATTACTATAACAATACTACATTACTATAATACTACTACATTACTATAACAATACTACATTACTACAATACTACATTACTATAATACTACATTACTATAACAATACTACATTACTACAATACTACATTACTATAATACTACATTACTATAATAATACTACATTACTATAATACTACATTACTATAATACTACATTACTATAATAATACTACATTACTACAATACTACATTACTATAATACTACATTACTATAATAATACTACATTACTATAACAATACTCCATTACTATAACAATACTACATTACTATAATACTATATTACTATAATAATGCTACATTACTATAACAATACTACATTACTATAATACTACTACATTATTATAATACTACTACATTACTATAATAATACTACATTACTATAACAATACTACATTACAATAACAATACTACATTACTATAATAATACTACACTACTATAACAATACTACATTACTACAATACTACATTACTATAACACTACATTACTATAACAATGATACATTACTATAATAATACTACATTACTATAACAATACTATAATAATACTACATTGTTATAACAATACTACATTACTATAATAATACTACCTTACTTTACTATAACAATACTACATTACTATAATACTACATTACTATAACAATACTACATTACTACAATACTACATTACTATAATACTACATTACTATAACAATACTACATTACTATAACAATACTACATTACTAGAAATAATACTACCTTACTTTACTATAACAATACTACATTACTATAATACTACATTACTATAACAATACTACATTACTATAATAATACCGTTCAGTTTAAACTTACCGGAAATTTGCGAGTTTACTCCATGTGCTTATTTTCACAATCCAGTTTTCCAGTTTAAGTGTCGCTATATGCAGTGTGGCTGCTAAGTTGGCAGCATTTGGCAGACACAAGAATGTCAAGAGTGGGCAGCCCCTTTTTAGATAGTGCCCTCTGTAGATATTGCCACAGCGCCCTCTGTAGATATTGCCACAACCCCCCCATAGATAATGCCACAGTACCCTTGGTATAGTGCCATCCCAGTAGATAATGCCACAATGCCCTCTGTAGATAATGCCACAGTGCCCTCTGTAGATAGTGCCACAGTGCCTCTGTAGATAATGCCGCAGTGCCCTCTGTGGATAGTGCCACAGTGCCCCCTGTAGATGGTGCCACAGTGCCCCCTGTAGATGGTGCCACAGTGCCCTCCGGAGATGGTGCCACAATACCCTCCGGAGATGGTGCCACAGTGCGCCCTGTAGAGAGCGCCACAGTGCCCTCTGTAGATAGTGCCACAAACACCCCTATGTAGATAGTACCACACACTCACTATAGAAAGTGCCACCCCTATAGTGCCACACACCCTATAGAGAGTGCCACACATACCCCCTTATAGATAGTGCCGGCCCCTATAGATAGCTCAATTGGGGTTCCCTCTAGGAGTGGAATCCCCAGCCGGAGTGTTGCCGATGCTCTAGCTGGGGATTCCTCTTCTAGGGGAGCCCCAGACATCACTGTCCATATATGGACAGTGATGTCAGGGGCTCTTTCTGGACCGGAATCCCGGGCCAGAGCATTGCTGACGCTCTGGCCGGAGATTCCTCTCCTAGAGGAGCGCCTGACGTCACTGTCCATATATGGAGAGTGATATCTGGGGCTTCCCTAGAAGAGGAATCCCCAGCTAGAGCATCAGCAACACTCTGGCTGGGGATTCCACTCTGGCTGGGGATTCCGGTCCAGTAGGAGCACCTGATGTCACTGTCCATATATGGACAGTGATGTCAGGGGCTACCTCTAGGAGCGAAATCCCCGACCAGAGAATCGGCAATGCTCTGGCCGGGTATTCCTCTCCTGGAGGAGCCCCTGACATCACTGTCCATATATGGACAGTGACAACAAGGGCTACCTCTAAGAGTGGAATTTCCGGCCAGAGCGTCAGCAACGCTCTGTTCGGGGATTCCGGTCCAGGAGGAGCTCAGCGGCCTGCTTGTTTGAGACCTATGCTCTAGAGGATGCCCCCTGAATGCAACAATGTGAGTCCTGGTGGTGGCGGCGCCCAAAACCTTTCACAGCAATTTTTTTCTCATAGTAGAAACCGGCTAATAGTCTTGTTGCCTTTATGCGCCATAAAGAGGTAATATGAACTATAACAGTCCTGCGCACAAGACCCTTCTGCTACAGAGGACAGTCCAGATCTGAGTAGTGCACTATAGAGAATAATTGTTGTACTGCCCCATTAAAGATCACTTTACATAAAGGGGGTTGTCCCACGATTAAATATTACACTTTACAATATATAACAAAACAATTTTTCGTTTAGAACAGTCTACATTACTTTCCCACAAGGTAGTTATGTAATAAATATATATGTAATTTATGGGGAGTTCAGAAACTGTATATTACCTTACACTAGGATGCAATAAATATACATCACTCTCCCACCAGGTGGCAGTAGAGTAGACGAGCGTTACATTCCCACTACGGGCAGTGCATTACGTGTACACTACTTTCCCACAAGAGGGCAGTGCAGTAAGGATCTGTCTACAACCCACATTAACCCGTTATTATACAAAAGCTCGTTCGGCTCTATAATCTACACTATACTCGACGTATACACATCAGCTAAAATAACATACTGTAGAATGACATTCTACCGACCCATAACGTAAACAGACTACATTTCCCAGCAGCCCGACGTTAAAATGACGTATAATCCTGTTTCAGTTTTGCCTAGTAAACCGTAGACCGCTGGGAATTCCGGGAATTGTAGTCTTTTCTGATTTCACAGCTCATTGGAGACTTTGTATGGACTTCATATACCATCGTCCTTTGCAAACACAAACATAAAGCCTTATTAAGCCGTCATCGGCGTCTTTGCTGTGCATGCCGGTTGTTATAGTCCGTGTTCTGGAAAACATCCGCCTGCAGACGTGATGAACAGCCATTGCTGGACTACATTTTCCGGCATTCCTCGCTTAGTAGGTGCGATACCATCGTTTGAAAGCGGCCCCGTCATCGCCCGGGACAGTGGAGACTACGAGTTGGCAGGCGGGATGGCGTCTTTTGTAACTGAGGTATTGGCGCATTCTGGGCGCCTGGAGAAGGAGGATTTGGGCACCAAGATCAGCCGCCTGTCTCGGAGGGTGGAAGAAGTGAAGGTATGTGAGGTGTAACCATGTATTATAAATTGTACGTGACAGGCTCGGTATTAGTGGCTCAGCAGATCATACTGTCAATATACCTGTCTGATTGTACTTCCGGGTTTCTCCAGGAATATACAAACCGCATAGAAACGCGTAATGTGAATATGTGTGTGTGTATAATCTCTTAGGCTGGCAACAAAGTACAAGAAGTTGCATTTGTAATTGACAACCCTCCTCACAAGAAAGCCGCGCCAACAATCGGCTGAGTATGGTGTGTCTGGCGTCCTGATATTCCAGGGTTCACCGGCCGGCAGCTGCTTAATTTCCCTGCAGAAAATGGCGTATTCCACTCCACCCGTTCACGTGAATGAGCGTCCATGTTTGACTCTGTTCACATCATGCTCAGGCGTTACATTTGAGAAAAATAAAAGCAATATATATTTATATACCTGGCATATATAATGCATGCCAAGAGGACTCTGTTGGCCTACATTTGGCGAATAAGACTGCGTTCACATTACAACCCTACGTTGGCGGACGTATCCCACTGCATAGGCATACAGGGGCATATGGTTTTCATCTATATAGATCCCTATATGGTGATAAGTGTCTGATCGCAGCGGTATCCAATGCTGGGACAGATCACCAGAACGATGGGACCAATAATGCCCTTGTTTGAGAGAACAGTCGGCCCGGCGCCCGTTAAATTCTATGGGTCTGTACTCCTACGTTAAACAACATTCTAAAAATAGTTACATCTTTAACAAAAATCAAACCAATGAATACAAAAACAAAAAAAATGTAACAAATTTGTAAAAAAAACCAACGATCCACATTGATTCCCCCCCCATCTGATCCTCTGTCTGTCAATGACCTGTCAGATGATATTTCAAGGTGAGCTGTCCCTCTTGTAACGCGCCGTGTACCTGTGTCAGACGTCCTTCACATCTGTGTCCGGCTCCGTTCTGGCCTTCGGTCGGCGCTTCCCATCAGAACGGAGCCCGGACTGAAAAAAACGGAAACCGTAGGATCACCATTCACTTCAATGGTGATGGATCCGGTTCTAATGGCTTCTGTTTGCCTCCATTGTGCAGGGGTTCTGACGTTTAGTCGACTACAGTATTTATTCCGTCCTGTCACAACGGTGCAAAACACAAACCATTAGCAACGTTTCTGTCGCCATTGAGATCAAAGGTGATGCAAACGGAAGCTGAGGTTTCTGTTTGCCTTTCCGTTCGGGGGTTAACCCGACGGAAACCTCAGACTGAACCCCCTCAACGCTGATGTGAACAGGGTCTGACTCACGAGGAGCAGGTGCAAACATCACTTCCCAAAGTTGTGACCCGGTGTCTGTCCCCGCCCTTTTGTCCAGAGAAGTGACTTTATTGCCATATGCAAATGAGGTGGCAGGTGTCGCGCAGGCGGTTTGTTTCCCCGTAAATGCTGTTAAATAGCCGGTGTCCGTCCTGAGACAAGGCCGAGTTGAGCTGGCTAAAACGGTGAGAAACGCAGCGCTTGCGGGAAACTGACCGCCCGAGCGGCACTGGCAGAGTAATTTGCATATACCAATAAAGTCGTCCAGCCGGACAAACCAAGCCATAAAAAGGTATGTGGGCAAATAGGAGCGGACGGGTTCCCTTTATATACAAGTCGTATTACAAAATTGTTGACATTTTCATTGTACAGCGCTGAAGCTTTATTTACGGTAAACCCCTTTATTAGGCAGCATGCACACGACCGTGCCCGTAATGACAGTCCGACAGTCGTCCACATTTGCGGGCCGTGCTCCCATTATAAAGTATAGGAGCACGGTCTGTAAAATCAAACAATAGGACATGTCCTATATTTTACGGAAGCTTTCTACAGCAAATCTACGGGAAGGTGTCCATCGCCATAGACATGAATGTGACCGTAATTAGTCATGTGCGCGGGGCCCTAGTGTGGAGACGCCCGGCAGCAGCGCAGTATGGAGTCCGTCATTGGTTTGGATTCTTCTAAAAACTGATCGGTCGCAGCGTCGTGCTTTTCCATTACTAACGGAAGCCGTGATGTTGTTGTATACAGCGCCTCTGCCGAATATATATATATACCCCAGTCCGTGTAATGCTTTAGTCTCTGAAAGCCAGTGTGCTCGTAACCTGAAGCCGGGCAGAGAGGTGGCACGCTGCCCCCTGGTAATGTCATGTTACTATATATAGTTATTATGCGCTAGACCTATAAGCTAATAAACGTCTGCTCTTCGTGGCGTTTGAGCTGCTCTGTTGTATAATGATGCAGTTTACGTTCTTTATCATGTCGTTTTCTTAAAGGAATATTCCAGTTTCGGCAAATAAATGTTTGTGTAATAAAGGTTATACAAGGTCTAAGTTTACGCTGGTCTGTGTTTGCGCTTTGTAAAACTTAGACATTCTTAGTAAATCTGCCCCTTCGTTTGCCATTTACATGCTGTTAAAAAAAAAATAAAAAAAAATCTAGTGAGGAGTTATGACACTTGTTTGCTTAGTGTGGCGCCACCTGGTGCTGAAAGTGTATATTAATGTGCCTTTCCATCTAATGATCTGAGTGCTGGTGGACACGCATGCTCAGTCAGTCTCGCCACAGCCAGTTCTCTGCATAGTGATCCTCTGTTTACTGCAGATCAGCCAATAGAAATAGATTTATGCCCTGCTTGTCAGGTAAGGAGCGGAACCCCTGCAGTAGCATGGCATATAACTTGGGCTTCGGTCACATTTGCGTCAGGGCTCCTCCGTTCAGGCATTCCGTCAGGGGAACCCGTAGGTTTCCGTTTGCATTGCCATTAATGTCAACGGTGACGGATCTGGTGCAAATGGTTTCCGTTTGTTACCATTGTGTAAGGGTTCCGTCATTTTGATGGATTCGCTAGCACAGTCTACTACGGTATTGAGTCTGTTAAAATGACGGAACCCTTAAACAACGGTTACAAATGGCAACCACATTTGCACCGGGTTCGTCACCATTGAAACCAATGGTGATGCAAAAGGAAACCTATGGGCTCCCCTGACGGAAAGCTCAGATGGAACCCAGGAACGGAGCCCTGACGCCGATGTGAACGAAGCCTGAGGTGACCACTTCTGCAGAGGGAAAGTGTGGTGTAGAGTGAAGAAAACGGATGCGTCTTTAATTACCAGATTAGGCCACGTCGTTAAGGGGTTAATACCGCCTCTGGATGTTGGTAGGTAAGTGAGTAATATGAAGATTCTGTAACGGGCGGCTTGTACGGTCCCGTAATGTAATGGGGGCTGTCGCTGTGACGGTTTTGCCTCCTTAAAATGTAGGATTAACTCTTTTTACTAATATCCATGTTGATCCGTATGTTTATCTCTCTAGGGTGAAGTTTGTGACATGATCAATAAAAAATACGATGAATTCCTCCCCAGCATGCAGAGTGCTGAGGATCTGGTGACACAAGTGAACAGTCTGAACAGGGACGTGGATCTTTTAAAGTCAACAATAGAGAATGAGGTGAGTGCTCGCTTGTGTGATGGCTCCTCCATTCCTCCCCTCTCGTTTTATTTTTAGGACCAAATTCTCTAGATGGGGAACTTCTATTACTGCTCAAGGGAACTGATCAGGTTTATGAATTCAGAAAAATATTCTCTGCGCCTTTTTTTTTTCTTCCTGAAACAGCGCCACCCTTGTCCATAGGTTGTCTCAGGTATTGCATGTCTTTATGGTCCTTGCTTTCTGCACTGGGGCACAGTCATGCTGGAACAGAAAAGCCGAACCCCAAACTGTTCCCACAAAGTCTGAAACGTCAATTGTCCAAAATGTCTTATTACGCTGAAGCCTTAAAGGGAATGTGTCGCTAGAATTTTTCATTTTTTTTTTTAGTTAAACAATTATTATTTAAGTGATTACACATTGTTTTAATTTTTTCACAAGTCAGGAAATATTATAAATTGGTTTCTAATTTATAACATTTCCATGTGCTGGCCACTAGAGGGAGCAGTTCCCAAAATTGCAGCATTGTCAATGTGGTAAAGCAACCTCATTGCTTTATGCTGCAAATTTGGGGTAGACACACTCTCTCTAGTGTCTTCACACAATCCCCCCCTCCCTTCTTTTGGCTAGTGCCAGGAGGAGGAGGGGTTTGAATCTTCAAACCTCCTACACTGTGTGCCGCCATTTTCTGAGTGACTGCACAGTGTAGGAGGATTAGATACAGGGCTCAGCAGACAGTAGAACACAAACATAATACACACATCATACACGAACATAAATTACCTTCTCCTGCCTCTGCTCCTATTCCTTGCGCCTTCGCTTCCTTGAACATATGGCTGGAATCCGCAACCGGAAGTCGTCATCTTACTGTCCGGCCGCGGCTTCCGGTCCACTTGAAAATGGCGCCGGATTTCGCTCTGCGAACGAGCTTCGTTTTGGTCTGTGTGGGAGCGGCGCATGCGCCGTTCCCACACAGACGGCGTACACTGCAATGAATGGAACGGCTCCCGTTCGCATTCTCTATGGGGCTGTATGTGCCGTATTCCATCTCTGTATGTGTCGTTAATCGACACATACAGAGATGAAAAAAAAAAATGGCAGCCCCATAGAGAAGTAAAAGTAAGAACACAGTAAAAAGTAGAACATGAGAACACCAATAAATAACATTTGTTAATATCATATTAAAAGCAATGATAAAAAAAATAATAATTTCATGACACCTTCCCTTTAAGATTTCCCTTCACTGGAACAAAGTCCATCCCCTGAAAAACAACCTGATTATCCCTCCCCCACCAAAATTTACAGCTGGCACAATGCAGTCCGGCAGGTAATGTTCTCCTGGTATTCACCAAACCCAGACTCGTCCATCAGACTGACATATAGAGAAGCGTAATTCATCACTCCACAGAACACGTTTCCACTACTCCAGAGTCCAGTGGCGGTGGCTTTACTCCACTCCATCTGACACTTGGCATTGTGCTTAGTGATGTGAGGCTGGCATGCAGCTGCTCGGTCATGGAAACCCATGCCATGAAGCTCCCGGGCACAGTTCTTGTGCAGATGTTAATGACAGAGGAGGTTTAGAGCTTTGCAGTTGTTGAGTCAGCAGAGCGTTGGCGACTTTTATACACTGTGGGCCTCAGCACTCGATGACCCTGATCTGTAACTTTACGTGGTCTGACACTTCGTGGCTGAGTTACTGCGGTGCCTAGTCACTTTTACTTTGCAATAATATCACTCACAGTTGATCTGAAAAAATCTGGGAAGAAGTGTCACCAGTGGACTTGTTGCAATGGTGACGTCCTAGTACAGGACCACGCTGGAATTCAGCCACCTCTTTAGAACGATTCATTCTTTCAGAAATGTTTATAAAGGCGACGGCATGGCCAGTGCTGGATTTTCTACACCTGTGACCTGGGACTGAATGAGGAAACGCCTGAATTCAATGATGAAGAGGTGCGTCCCAATACCGCTGTCCATATAGTGTATATAATATGTCTTTATTTTATTTATAGGTTCAAAATGAACTAAAAGTGGCCATCAGTGAATTCACAGAACTGAAACATCAGCTGGAAAAAAACACCATGATCCTGGGAGTTCTCCGTCAGCTGCAGGAGGTCAGTTCTTGTTTTATGTATTTTCGATATATTTCATTCCACATATAATATTCAGACCGGCTCTGCTCATGGAAAACCCCAGCTATGGATGGTGGAAAATATTGGTGAATGTGTAGCCCAGTCATGAGGTGGCATAAGAAAGAGAAACGGATCTAGCAAGATGGTGTAACTTCAAGACCGTATTAACAGCTCTCCCGCTATGGACCTTCCCTGTACAGTTACCGATTTTTTTTATTTATTTATTTATTTTTTTTTTCTCCCCCAGTGGGGCATGAAAAATAAAATTCAAAAGGGTAAGTTGCATGCTGCTTATTTACACACCGAAAAGCTGGGGGATTTCAATGTGTGGATTGAGCTAATCTTTGTGCAGTTCTGCGACACCTCAAACTGCGCATCTGCGGCAGAAATACAAAGTAAACCTCGAAATTCTGCCGCGGATCCTGTAGAAAATGTGTGGCATCCATGTGGGCATGACCATAGCGCTTGCTCTCTTTGATAGTCTGTTATTTGCAGACCCTCTCCTCTATTTCGGGCTACACCCTTTACCATGCAGTCTACTTGTGTTCTGTTACAGTTTAACAGCGCGATAGAGAAATATAACACGGAGTTGTCCGAGAGGAACTACATTAGTGCAGCCGAACAACTGGAAAAGGTAACTCCAATGCATTTCTGTCGCTGCCTTATATTCCTTTTGTAGAATTGCAGTATTTTATATTGGGTTCACCAAGGAATTCAGTCATATTGACTTCTCCGGTATGGTAAGAGTAAATAAAAGGGCAAAACGTTACGGGTCTCAGAATATGGCAACACAACTTCTTTTTTTATTTTTTTATTTTATAAACGTACCAAAACCTAAAAAAAAAAAAAAGTATACATTTGGTATCACCGCAATCGTATCGACCCGCAGAATAAATGTGACCTGTCGTTTCTAACATGTGAACGCCATAAAACCAATGGTGGAATTGCTGTGGTGTTTTATTTTTTTGGCTTGCATTCCACCCCACCCCACAAAGTCGTTTTTCAAAGTACATGAAATGGTCCTATACAAACCCCCACATGGCTACGTTGACTTAAAGGAAATTAAGGTTATGGTCCTCAGAAAATAGTGATGAAAAAACAAAAATGTTGTAAAAATATTGCGTCTGTGAAATGACAGGCCCTCTAATAAAAATGTACTCCTGGTATGAACAACGGTGAGGTTCACTGAAGTAACAATTGAGTAAAAAATACCTTTTAATAGTAACTTGTTAAAAACAGGGGTAACACACCACTGTGACATAAGCCCCACCGTGATTATTAAAAAATGTATTAAACAAAAAACACTGAGTCATTATGATGCATATATCTCGGTGTTTGTAACGATATTTTGTCTGGAATCAGCATATATCCAGGGCACACCAGTAGTACAATCCCCAAATAAAGCACAGGTGTCCGAATAAATCGGATCTCCTAGTGCTGGGTGTAACACAATATGACTGTCCCCAATGCAAACATTCCATAAACAATAAACGACCCTACGCGTTTCAGATACTCATCCTCAGGGGTCCGTATCTTGGTAACTCTGGCCTCTTCACCAGCGATAGTGATATTCAACAGCAGATATTCTGCTGTGCGTCACGGCAAGATGCACGTATCGATGTCAACGGCATACTTCATTGCAGGCGCTAGGTTACTATAAACGCTAAAACTCCACCCCTCGTATTAGGCGGCAACACATGAACTGACCAATCCCAGCACCCTCTCGATTCGTGACACCTGCCCATGTGACCCCCCGCCGTCAGCTGACAACCAGGGGTCATCATCGGCCGCATCAACCCGAACGCGCAGGCGCAGTAGAAGCCAAGGACAAGTCGCCCGGACTGCCAAACACGAGGAGGTAAGCGCTACACGATAATGTATTATAAGTATATCTTGCGGGACAGTTAAACACCGCAAGTGGACTACCTCACAGAGCAACTCAAAAGTAAATAAACACATGTAAGGTGGACAAGAATACTAGATCCCTCATGTCAGGAGGGACTGACAGGTGATCTCCAAATGTATCGGCTGACCCATATGGCCATCTCAAAACTTAGTATATTAGGCAAATATGAACTCACCCACCCTATAGGCACCCAGTGGAGATAGGCCACCCACAGGGGAATGGTAAGGCATATTAGATGAAACATGTGTAATTAGTCTGCTCATTTAAACCTGCTGGTTGTATACATTCCAGTCTATGGATCCATTGTGCTTCTTTGCGTAAAATCAGGTTGTCCCAATCCCCTCCTCTTTTAGGGGGTCTAACAAGTTCAATTGCTTGAAACTTTAAGCATGCTGCCTGACCTAGGTGTTTTGCATGCACATGCTTAGATATTGGGGTGTCCCTAACATGGATAATGTCTCCAACATGCTCCCTAATACGGCGACGAAATTGTCGTGCTGTTTTACCCACATAATTAAGGGGGCATGGACATGTGATTAGGTAGACCACTCCCGCTGTCTTGCAATTGACATAATCCCGAATATTGTATTGTTTCTGTGTAACGACACTAGTGAAGCTATTCCCTTTAAAAATGAATTCACAGGCTTTACAGCTACCACATCTAAAAGTGCCTGGTATTTGTCTATCCAGCCACGTACCCCTAGGTGAGATGGGGTCAAAACAGCTATGCATGACTCTGTCCCTTATGTTTTTCCCTCTCCGATACGTGACAGACGGCCTCTGTGTGATCTGATCTACTAAATCTACATCAGAACTGAGAATACGCCAATACCTATTCAATTTTTCATCAGCAATGTGGTACTGCAATGGGGAGTCCTGCTGCTCCCACCTATGCAAATTTATTTCTTGGCTGGTGGGAGGAGACAATTGTCTTTGGGGACAAATTTGTCAAATGGACTTCATCCGTTGGATTATGGATTAGATATATTGATGACGTGTTGATCCTCTGGAACTCTACAGCGGATGAGTTCCATAGTTTTGTAGCAGCCCTCAACAATAATGATGTAGGACTAAAATTCACATGTGAGATCAGTGAGAAAGAATTGTCCTTTTTAGACTTGAAAATCACAAAAACAGAAGAAGGCACAATCCGCACCAAGGTACATCGGAAAGAAACAGCAACTAATAGTTTTCTGCAATGGAATAGCTGTCATCCTTATTCCCTCAAACGTGGCATTCCGAAAGGCCAATTTATGAGAGTACGCAGGAATTGTAGCTCTATGGGTGATTTTGAGTGCCAGGCCCAGGAACTCAAAACAAGATTGAAGGACAGAGGCTTCCCCAAGAGTGTTATTAGGAAGGCCTATGAGGGAGCAAGGGATGCAGATAGGCAATGTCTCCTGGTCCCTAAAAAACGGAAAGAACAGGTCACGAGACTCATAGGCACCTATGATTCCAAACAAAATGACATCATGCAGATACTGAATAGGTATTGGCGTATTCTCAGTTCTGATGTAGATTTAGCAGATCAGATCACACAGAGGCCGTCTGTCACGTATCGGAGAGGGAAAAACATAAGGGACAGAGTCATGCATAGCTGTTTTGACCCCATCTCACCTAGGGGTACGTGGCTGGATAGACAAATACCAGGCACTTTTAGATGTGGTAGCTGTAAAGCCTGTGAATTCATTTTTAAAGGGAATAGCTTCACTAGTGTCGTTACACAGAAACAATACAATATTCGGGATTATGTCAATTGCAAGACAGCGGGAGTGGTCTACCTAATCACATGTCCATGCCCCCTTAATTATGTGGGTAAAACAGCACGACAATTTCGTCGCCGTATTAGGGAGCATGTTGGAGACATTATCCATGTTAGGGACACCCCAATATCTAAGCATGTGCATGCAAAACACCTAGGTCAGGCAGCATGCTTAAAGTTTCAAGCAATTGAACTTGTTAGACCCCCTAAAAGAGGAGGGGATTGGGACAACCTGATTTTACGCAAAGAAGCACAATGGATCCATAGACTGGAATGTATACAACCAGCAGGTTTAAATGAGCAGACTAATTACACATGTTTCATCTAATATGCCTTACCATTCCCCTGTGGGTGGCCTATCTCCACTGGGTGCCTATAGGGTGGGTGAGTTCATATTTGCCTAATATACTAAGTTTTGAGATGGCCATATGGGTCAGCCGATACATTTGGAGATCACCTGTCAGTCCCTCCTGACATGAGGGTTCTAGTATTCTTGTCCACCTTACATGTGTTTATTTACTTTTGAGTTGCTCTGTGAGGTAGTCCACTTGCGGTGTTTAACTGTCCCGCAAGATATACTTATAATACATTATCGTGTAGCGCTTACCTCCTCGTGTTTGGCAGTCCGGGCGACTTGTCCTTGGCTTCTACTGCGCCTGCGCGTTCGGGTTGATGCGGCCGATGATGACCCCTGGTTGTCAGCTGACGGCGGGGGGTCACATGGGCAGGTGTCACGAATCGAGAGGGTGCTGGGATTGGTCAGTTCATGTGTTGCCGCCTAATACGAGGGGTGGAGTTTTAGCGTTTATAGTAACCTAGCGCCTGCAATGAAGTATGCCGTTGACATCGATACGTGCATCTTGCCGTGACGCACAGCAGAATATCTGCTGTTGAATATCACTATCGCTGGTGAAGAGGCCAGAGTTACCAAGATACGGACCCCTGAGGATGAGTATCTGAAACGCGTAGGGTCGTTTATTGTTTATGGAATGTTTGCATTGGGGACAGTCATATTGTGTTACACCCAGCACTAGGAGATCCGATTTATTCGGACACCTGTGCTTTATTTGGGGATTGTACTACTGGTGTGCCCTGGATATATGCTGATTCCAGACAAAATATCGTTACAAACACCGAGATATATGCATCATAATGACTCAGTGTTTTTTGTTTAATACATTTTTTAATAATCACGGTGGGGCTTATGTCACAGTGGTGTGTTACCCCTGTTTTTAACAAGTTACTATTAAAAGGTATTTTTTACTCAATTGTTACTTCAGTGAACCTTATAATTTCTTTCATATTGTGGGAGCACAATTAAATTTTTATCAAACTATACAGTGAAATTATGAACAACGGTGACAAACGAAAACTATTTGCACCGGATCCATCACCATTGAAATCAGCTTGTTTGGTTTCTATGCTTTCTGTTTGTCAGGGTTCCGTTGACTGGTTCCCCTGACCGAAAGCTCCAACGGAACCCATGAACGGAGCCCTGACCCAGATGTGGACGAAGCCTTCTAGTCCCCCTTATAAGTTACTTTGAGACTCCTGTGGAATATTGTGCACCGTTTTTTGTTATTTTTAATTTTTTTTTTTTTTTTGCTTCATGGATGTGAGAAAGTTGTATCAGATCTTGAGAAGTTGTAGAGGTGGAATATTAAGAGAATACGTGGGCTCAGTTATAAGAAAAACCACCTATGATTGTGTACACCTTAGATATGACCTAGTTACTTTATATGAATACATCCAAGATTTTCCGATGAGAACTGCGCCATCACATAAGCGTTGTGATCGTTTTCATAACCTCTTCTTCTTTTTTTTTAAATTCTTCATTTATGTAACCCCTTGATGACGAGCGACTGATATATCTGTCACAAGCAGGTGTTTGTTCCTGATCTCTTGGGTACTGCCAGTGTATCCACGAGATCAGCGGCAGGAGCACGGCTGTTATACACAGCCCGGCTCCTGCCCCAACTGCCGGAATAGAAGCGCGCTCTCGATTCTGACCGTTTAATCCATTCGATGCCGCTGTCAATAGAGACTCCCTCAGTCACCCCATCGGCAGCCCTGCAATTATATACCAAGGCATTATATAAGCGATCAGCAGATCGCAAAGTGAAGTGCCCTAGTGGGATAAAAAAAAAAAAAGAAAAGGAAAATGGTTAACATTTATGGGTAAAAAAAAAATAATGAACATTACAGTAAAAATTAAATAACCCCCCCCCCCCTACTAAATGTTTTTATTTAGTAAAAGTGTAAAAAAATAAAAAAACAACGCACACACATATATGTTATCGCTGCGATCGTAACAACACAAACAATAAAGTTAACACATTAACCCCTTCCCTCTTTGGCCGCTTTTGACCTTCCTGACAGAGCCTCATTTTTCAAATCTGACATGTGTCACTTTATATGGTAATAACTCCGGAATGCTTTTACCTATCCAAGTGATTCTGAGATTGTTTTCTCATGACACATTGGACTTTATGTTACTGGCAAAATTTGCCCGATAAATTCAGTATTTAATTGTGAAAAACACCAAAATTTAGCGAAAAATTTCAAAAATTTGCATTTTTCTCAATTTAAATGTTTCTGCTTGTAAGACAGGCAGTTATACCACACAAAAATGTTGCTAACTAACATCCCCCATATGTCTACTTTAGATTGGCATCGTTTTTTGAACATCATTTTATTTTTCTAGGACGTTACAAGGCTTAGAACTTTAGCAGCAATTTCTCACATTTTCAAGAAAATTTCAAAATGCTATTTTTACAGGGGCCAGTTCAGTTGTGAAGTGGCTTTGAGGTCCTTAGATATTAGAAACCCCCAATAAGTCACCCCATTTTAAAAACTGCACCCCTCAAAGTATTCAAAACAGCATTTAGAAAGTTTCTTAACCCTTTAGACATTGCACAGGAATTAAGGCAATGTAGAGGTGAAATTTACAAAGTTCATTATTTTTTTCCAGAAATTCATTTTGAATCCATTTTTTTTGTACCACAGAATGTTTTACCCAAGAAATTCAACTCAATATTTATTGCCCAGGTTCTGCAGTTTTAGGAAATATCCCACATGTGGCTCTAGTGTGCTACTGGACTGAAGCACCGGCCTCAGAAGCAAAGGAGCACCTGGTGGATTTTGGGTCTCCTTTTTATTAGAATATATTTTAGGCACCATGTCAGCTTTGAACAGGTCTAGTGGAACTAAAACAGTGGAAACCCCCCAAAAGTGACCCCATTTGGGAAACTACACCCCTCGAGGAATTTATCTAGGGGTGTAGCAAGCATTTTGACAGGCCAGTTTTTTTGCAAAAATTTTTGGAACTAGGCCATGAAAATGAATTAAATTTTTTCAAATAAAATGTAGGTTTAGCTAATTTTTTTTCATTTCCAAAAGAACTAAAGTAGAAAAAGCACCACAACATTTGTAGAGCAATTTCTCCCGAGTAAAACAATACCCCACATGTGGTAATAAACGGTTATTTGACCACACGGCAGGGCTTAGAAGGGAAAGAGCGCCATTTGGCTCTTGGAGCTCAAATTTAGCAGGAATGATTTGCGGAGGCCATGTCACATTAGCAAAGCCCCTAAGGTGACAAAACAGTGGAAACCCCCAACAAGTGACCCCATTTTGGAAACTATACCCCTTGAGGAAATTATCTAGGGGTATAGTGAGCATTTTGACCCCACAGGTTTTTTGCAGAAATTTTTGGAATTAGGCTGTGAAAATGAAAATCTACATTTTTTCAAATGTAGGTTTAGCTAATTTTTTTTCATTTCCACAAGGACTGAAGGAGAAAAAGCACTATAAAATTTGTAAAGAAATTTCTCCCGAGTAAAACAATACCCCACATGTGGTAATAAACGGCTGTTTGGAGACACGGCGAGGCTGAGAAGGGAAAGAGCGCCATTTGGCTTTTGGAACTCAAATTTAGCAGAAATGGTTTGCGGAGGCCATGTCACATTTGCAAAGCTCCTGAGGGGACAAAACAGTGGAAACCCCCAACAAGTGACCCCATTTTGGAAACTACACCCTATGAGGAAATTATCTAGGAGTACAGTGAGCAGTTTGACCCCACAGGTGTTTTACAGAACTTATTGGAAGTAGGCCGTAAAAATGAAATTCTACATTTTTTCAAATAAAATGTAGGTTTAGGTATTTTTTTTTCATTTCCACAAGGACTGAAGGAGAAAAAGCACCACAAAATTAGTAAAGCAACTTCTCCCGAGTAAAACAATACCCCACATGTGGTCATAAACGGCTGTTTGGACACACGGTAGGGCTCAGAATGGAACTAGCACCATTTGGATTTTGGATAGTGTCTGGGCGCCATGTCACATTTGCTGAGCCCCTGTAGTACTAGTACAGTGGAAACACCCCAAAAGTGACTCCATTTGGGAAACTGCACCCCCTGAGGAATCATCTAGGGGTATAGTGAAAATTTTGATCCCAAAGGTTTTTTGCTGAATTAATTAGAATTAAGCTATGAAAATGAAAAATATTTTTTTTTTCCAACAAGATGTAGTTTTAGATCAACATTTTTCATTTTTACAAGGAATAGAGAAGAAAAAGCCCCCCAACATTTGTAAAGTAATTTCTCCCGAGTACGGTAACACCCCATATGTGGTTATAATCAGCTGTTGACATATATGGGAGCATTCAGAAGAAAAGGAGCGGTACTTATCTTTTGGAGCGTAGATTTTGCTGGAATGGTTTGCGGACGCCATGTTGCATTTGCAAAACCACTGATGTACCAAACAAAAGTGACCCCGTTTTAGAAACTACACCCCTAAAGGCATTTATCAAGGGGTGTAGTGAGAATTTAGACATCACAGGTGTTTTTCAGAAATGAATACGCAGTGGATTGTGCAAAGTGAAAATTGCAATTTTTCCACTGATCTGCCCATTCACCGCACAAGATGTTGTGCCCCTAGAGAATCTTACCCCATAAATTGTTAAGCGGGTTCTCCCGGGTATGGTAATGCCTTACTTGTGGACATAAATTGCTGTTTGGGCACACTGTAGGGCTAAGAAGGAATAGACCGCCATTTTGAGCATGGATTTTGCTTGGTAACAGTTCTGTTTGGGGTTTTGCTGGTATTTCAGTTTATAATGTGGTGGCATATGTAATCTGTGCGGAGTACATCAGGGTATATGTAATCTGTGCGGAGTACATCAGGGTATATGTAATCTGTGCGGAGTACATCAGGGTATATGTAATCTGTGCGGAGTATATCAGGGTATATGTAATCTGTGCGGAGTATATCAGGGTATATGTAATCTGTGCGGAGTATATCAGGGTATATGTAATCTGTGCGGAGTATATCAGGGTATATGTAATCTGTGCGGAGTATATCAGGGTATATGTAAGCTGTGCGGAGTATATCAGGGGTATATGTAATCTGTGCGGAGTATATCAGGGGTATATGTAATCTGTGCGGAGTATATCAGGGTATATGTAATCTGTGCGGAGTACATCAGGGTATATGTAATCTGTGCGGAGTACATCAGGGTATATGTAATCTGTGCGGAGTATATCAGGGTATATGTAAGCTGTGCGGAGTACATCAGGGTATATGTAAGCTGTGCGGAGTACATCAGGGTATATGTAAGCTGTGCGGAGTACATCAGGGTATATGTAAGCTGTGCGGAGTACATCAGGGTATATGTAAGCTGGGCGGAGTACATCAGGGTATATGTAAGCTGGGCGGAGTACATCAGGATATATGTAAGCTGGGCGGAGTACATCAGGGTATATGTAAGCTGTGCGGAGTACATCAGGGTATATGTAAGCTGTGCGGAGTACATCAGGATATATGTAATCTGTGCGGAGTACATCAGGGTATATGTAAGCTGTGCGGAGTACATCAGGGTGTATGTAATATGTGCGGAGTATATCAGGGCATAATAAGAGGGTATAATCATGGGGTAAATAATACAATTCTCCATAGATGTGTGTTACGCTGTGAAGCGATCCGTTATGCACAGGCCGGTGTCACACTGATAAACGGTTTTCTTTCTTATCCCCCTTCTGTAACGCTCTGCACCTTTTGGGGACTTTTTCTCCTTCGTAGTTTGGGAAATATTACTGGGAAAGTTTTGCGCTGGTATAATACGGGCACCCTCGCTTCCAGCGGATGTGCTATGTCCCTTCCCTTTCCTAGTTCCTAAATCCTGGGGCCCTGAAACTGAAGGAATGTTCCCCTCCGGCCTGCGCATTGAGATGTTTTTTCATCACCGCATTACTAGTGCCGTAACTTTTTTGTTTTTCAGTTGATTGAGCGGTGTGCGGGCTTGTTTTTTGCGAGACGGGCTGTAGATTTTATTGGTATCATTTTAGAACACATACGACTTTTTGATCACTTTTTATTTCATTTTTTGGTAAAGGAAATTACCAAAAACAAGCAATTCTGGAATAGTTTTTTATTGTTTTTTTTTTCGGCATCCACAGTGCTCCCTAAATTACATGTTAGCTTTATTCTGCGGGTCGATACGATTACGGCAATACCAAATTTATATAGTTTTTTTATGTATTGCGGCTTTTGCACAATAAAATCACTTTTTATAAAATCATTTGTTTTCTGTGTCGACATATTCTAAGACCCATAACTTTTTTATTTTTCCGTGCACTAAACGGTGTCGGGGATTATTTTTTGCGGGACGGATTGTAGTTTTTATTGGTACTATTTTGGAGTAAATGTGACTTTTTGATCACTTTTTATAGCATTTTTTGGAAGGAGACGTGACCTAAAAACAAAGATTCTGGCGTTGTTTTTCATGGTTTTTTTTTACAGCGTTCACCGTGCAGGATAAATTACATAATAGTTTTGTAGTTTGGGTCGTTACGGACGCGGCGATACCAAATATGTATAGTTTTTTTAATTTTTACGGTTTTTCCCATAATAAAAGACTTACTATGGGAAAAAAGTCAGTTTAGCTTTATTTTTATTTGAAATGTGTGTGTTTTTATTGTTTTACCACATTTTTATTTACTTTTTTTTACTTTTCTGACTTGTCCCACTAGGGGACATGAGGGCCTGATGCCCCGATCGCTACTCTAATACACTGCACTGCATACGTAGTGCAGTGTATTAGCGCTGTCAGTTATTCACTGACAGCAAGCCTATGAGGACACGCCGAAGGCGGGTCCTCATGGGCTCCCGTACAAGGCAGACTCGGACGCCATTTTCTGGCGTCCGATTGCCACAGCAACCCAGCGATTGCATCACTGGGTTGCCGATCGGGTGAAAACCTATCAGATGCTGCGCTCTATTGAGCGCAGCATCTGAGGGGTTAATTTGCCGGATCGGAGAGTAGCTCCGGTCCTGGCAGTTACAGGAGGGTGCCAGCTGTATAATACAGCTGTCACCCCGCGGTGATGGTGCCGGCTCTGCTCCTGAGCCCGCACAATCACTGCGCCGTACATGTACGGCGCTTTGCGGGAAGCACCTCCCGACAGCGCCGTACATGTACGGCGCATGTCGGGAAGGGGTTAATTAAACTGCCGGGTGAACTGCGTAAAAGACAACGGCAATATTCCTTTTCTTCCCCCCCCCCCCCCCCTTCATAAAATAAGTTAATCAATAAGTCCCATATACACCAAAATAGTATAATAAACTATAACTTGCCCCGCAAAGAACAAGCCCACATATGGCTACATTGACGGAGAAATAAAGTTCTGGCTCTTGGAATGCGGCGATGCCAAAAAATATATTTTAAAAAGTGTTTTTATTTTGCAAACGTAGGAAAACAAAAAAAACCTTTTTATATATTTGGTATCCCTGTAATCGTGCCGACCCATAGAAAAAAGGGAACATGCTGCTTATGCCGCCTACTGAACGGCGTAAATTGATCACGTGAAAGTCCATGCTGGAATAGCTGTTTATTTTCAATTCTTTCCCAAAATAAAGTTAATAAAAGTTAATCCATATATTGTATGCCCCCAAAAAATGGTGCAATTGAAAAATACAACTCCTCCGCCAAAAACATGTCCTTATACGGCTAAGTCGACGGACTAAAAAAAAAGGTACGACTCTTAGAATGCGACCGTGAAAAAACAAAAAATAATCCTTGGTCATTGAAGTGCAAAATGGCCTTGTCATTAAGAGGTTAAGGAAAAAGGTAATCAACTCTCTCGTATTGCCCATGTGAAAAAGTATGTGCCCCTTTAAACTTACAGGCATTGTCCGGGCACGGGGTGGTTTCTCATACAGGATAGGTCATCCATATATGAACGGTGGGTGGCCAATACCATGACCCCACACCGATCAGCTGTTCCGGCTGCCTCCGGGCATCGGATGTTATGCAGTGGCCGGTGTCGGAAGCACATCAGCTCAGTACACTGTATAGCGGCAGAGCTGGAGTACTGCTGCACGGCCGCTATAATGTGACCGGAGCCATCAGCCCCCAGAATGTACATCCGCTGCCCGGAGGCAGCACGAACAGCTAATCAGTGCCTGGTCCAAGTGTCAGACCCCTACCTGTCACATACTGATGACCTATTCTGTTGGTAGATCATCCGTATGAAAAACTTCCCTGTGCCTGGTCAACCCATTTATGGTCCTGTTCACATTGAGTTTTTTTACAGGCAAAAAAATGTCTCAAAATACCTTCAAAAAAACATTTTGTTTATGGTACATTTATAGAACGTTTCTTTTATAGTAAGTTTTTCTAGTTCATAATTTTCATTTTTGAATCGCAGGCACAGAACTGTCTGAAAATGCTTAAGTCTCGGCAGGGCTTTGAACTCAAGGTGCTAAAATCTCTGGGAATAGAGCTGACTGTGCAGAAACAGAACATGTTGTACCACCTCGGAGAGGAGTGGCAGAAGCTGGCAGTGTGGAAGCTTCCCCCATCCAAAGGTACCGACCACTGTATGAAGGATGGCAGCTCTTAAACCCGGGATGCACAGAAAGTCTTGAATGCTTGAAATCGTCGTCCTGAACGATCAAATACAGATTGCATTGTACATTCACTTATTGTAGATACATTTGCATAACTGGAAAGTCCATAAAATACCATTACACTGTGACCCCCACCCGTAGCTAGAACCGAGGTCACTTGTCCCTCCTCATCAGGGTGGCCATGGTTAGGAGGGTTTGTATGGCTGACTCTATGGGAGCTGTAATGAATTCTAGTGATGTAGACGCTCTGGAGGGAATGTGAAGCTCTGCAGCCTCCGTTACCCCTAACACTAAGTGTCATTTATTCATGTATTGATTTGTTTGCAGATTACTCAAGTTTGGAAATGATCTCAAAGACCGAACTGCACCTGTGCACTCTGCCGTCAACTGATGACACCAATTCTAGTCCAATACTGGGATCTGTCCTTCAGGCCTTGGCAATTCTGGGAGAGCTGAACACAAAGTTGAAGTTTTTCAGTACGATCATTATTGGTTAAGATGATTAATCGCTAAAAACATAAAACCTCCAATCACAATGTGTCTTTAGGCAGCTGTAGGTGGATATTAAAGAGGTTGTGTTATCGGGTGTCCTCTCCGCTAGTGGGCCAACAAGCCGCGGAAAGGAAACTACAGGCTGCTGGAAGCTCCAATATAAAGGGAAACTCCAGTGGAAACAAGTTTCTTGTCCGAATCCCTAGTAATTAGGAGCTCTGCTAGTTCCGGTGGCTTCCTGGCTACAGGCAGAGGTGACCGCTGAATCTGCTCGTTCTTGTGGTGGTCAAACGTGGTCATCGCAGTTACCCAAGTGCTGATGCACGGCACCGCCTGTACTCCGGCTTTACTCAGGTTACGTTTTAAGCTGGCCATGCACATTGGATGTATATTAGCTGAACCAGCTGATTTCGGAGGGACCGCTCTACCATCTAATGTTTATGGTGGTTTTAGGACTGTCCCCTGATGGCAGAGAGAAGGGTTGGGTGTATTGACCTTCAACATGCCCAATCCTTTTATTTGTTTGGAGATATTGAAATCGCAATCTCGGCCGACCGCTATCTAAACTGTATGGCCGGCCTTAGGTGCATGATGGTGTTTATTATATTTTTTTATTAACTGCAGCATATGATCAATGAAAATTCAAAAAGTGGAGCAAGTAGCCTGCGGCAATCCATGTGCTTTTCATTCTCCACTATAGATTAGACCATAAAATAGGTGCTCTGATTGGTTGTTGGTGCAACTGCTGGACTATTATTATCTTCCTTTTTTAGAGTTGACCGAGGCGTAGCATGGCTGTGGGCTTGTTACACCCCTCGTTCAGCCTGTTTACAGTATTGGGGTGCTCTCTCGCAGCGCTCAGTTATGCACACACCTGTCACATTGAACGATGCCGCTGATCTGTGAGCAGCGTCTCAGAGCAGGAAGAGCTGAGCAGATTGATTATAACGTTTATGGGAAAGCAGATTTAGTAGAACTTTTTAAAGAGGATCTGTCGCCACTTTATTAATTCCCTATCTCCTAACTAATCTAATAGGCGCTATGATACTGATAACTGCAGTGTGTTTTTTTTTGTTTTTTTTAAACTTTTATCTGCAAAGTTATGAGCATTTTGCTAATTTGGCTTTACTTGCCAAATAGGAGGTGACGCTTTCTTTTCACTCTGGGCGGTGTAATGTTTTCTGTCATACAATTCTCTTCCCAGCCCAGCAACACAGCGTGATCATATAGTATACAGCTTCCATTTCTAACTGGTGATATCGCTGGTTGTTTCACAGCTAGAACTGCGAGATTAGAGTACATCTTTCATATGTCACCAGAACCTCTTCTAGGTGGTCCACAGCCTGAGATATGACTATTTGAAGTGACCCCCCCCCCCCCTTCCCTCCAGCCTCCGTCCCTTACACTGTGTGAAGCAGCTTCATGCTGATTGGACAGCTTCACCTCATGAGAATCGCTGCTGTTGACACCCTCTTGTCTAGTATAGCCTCATTTGCATGTTTATAAAAAAAAAAGGTCATAACTTAAAAAAATAAATAAATAAACACTTTGGGACATTTTCACTAACATTATCCGTGTGACAGCCCCTATTCGATTAGCTAGGAGATTGGGCATTGCTAATCTAGTGACTGATCCTCGAAGTATTTTATTCATTTAATTCCCTATTCACTTTGCGCTTATGAGTCCAGTGATTGACAGATATCTCTGTAACCACACTTCTAGTGATACAACTATCAATCACTGACCGGACTCATGAGCCCGCGGTGATCTATCAAATACGAGTTATACTAAATCTATAGTTTTGTGGGAAAAAGATCAATTTGCGCATCTCTCAATGACCTGCTGCCCACAGAGCAGGTGTCCTGTTGAATGTGACAGGTTCCATTTAATTAGGGACTCCAATAGATCCCTCACCCTAGAGGTCCGTTTTAGTGATCAATCCTAACTTTGCATTACTAATAAGCTGTCATGGTTCTTATTTTTTGTAGGTCAGTTACTTCTGAAATACATTCTTAAACCTTTGGTATCCTATCAATCCCTTCACGTTCTCGTGGAGACCCAACCTCAGGGAGTCGTATTGCGGTTTGAAAGCACAACGACTGATCTGGAGCACCCGCCACCTGCAGAGGTTTTCTTGAAGCTGAAGCTGGTTCTGGAATTGCTACACAAGCATTTACTGGGTAAGGGGCAGATGAGCGTGCATTTATGAGCTATTTAATAGTGTCGAATTGTATATATTCATTACATTCATAATCATGAAGTTTGTCTAGTACTGGAGTGTAGGATTTAAATACACAAGAGATTGAGGAGGTTTCTTTTCTAAAATATTAGCAGACCCTTTTAACACCTATGCAGTAATCCATATAAGAATTGTCTTTTTGTTATTCCTTCCCTACTTTAAAGGGGTTTGCCCATCAAGGACATTTATGGCATATCCACCTGATATAAATGTCAGATGCAGGTCCTACCTCTGGGATCCGCACCCATCTCTAGAATGGGGCACCCTAAACCCCATTCTACCTTTCTCTGTTCCCGCTGCCTCCTGGACACTTCCTGTTTTTACATGGTTTGAAATGACAAATACAGCGTAGCTCGCTAACCTACGCTGCTTCCGTAACTGCCGTTCGCTTCTATGTGAGTTTCGTAATTTCCAACCGTGTAATCAGAAAGTGACCCGGGAGGCAGCGGAGACCGTGAAAGGTTGAACGGGTTCCTAGAGATGGGTGGGACCCGCATCTGACATTTATGGCATGTCCTGTGGATAGTTCATAAATGTCACTGTTGGGCAAACCCCCTTTGATTTAAATAAGTGGGCTTTAACTTTTTTTTTTTTCTGTTTGATGTGGGCAGGTGTATTTACATATAACAGATCGATGGTTTACATACCTCTCTTGGAAGTTATGGAGCCTCAAACCTGAGATTTAATTCTTTAAATGCAGTTTCGTTTTTTTTGCTTTTTTTAATTACGTTATCGTTTTACTTAGTAAATCAGGCCTCGTTCACATCTGCGTTGGAGGCTCTGTTTGGGGCCTACGTCGCAGATCTGGCCGAAAATACTGGAACCGATAGTGCGTCATGGTATGCTATTGTCTCCGGTAAAACCATGAGCATCCCGACAGAAGCTAGACGGAACCCATTAAAGTCAATGGATTCTATCAGTCGCCGGTGGGGTCCGTCGTGCAACGTAACCAATGCGTTTGGTATTTCTGTTCTGCTCCTGTCACGGAGCAGAAAAACTAATGCAGGTGTTTCCCCAGTGCTACATTAAGGCCTCATGCACACGAACGTAGTGGTGTGCAAAGCCCATGGTTTGCGGCTCGGATGGCCACTGAGTCATCCGCGGGCTGCCCGCAAATCACGGACCGTGCACACATTTGTTTCAATAGGCCCGGACTGCAAAATTCGGCCCATATAGGACATGGCCTATCTTTTTTGCGGTCCATGCTGCCAGCCTATGCACGGACCGTGGAAACAACGGTCGTATACATGGGTCCATAGAAATGAATGGGACTGCAATTCACCCGCAGATTTGCAGGTGAATTGCGGCCGCAAAAACACGTTCACGTGCATGATGCCTAAGACTGTTGAGACGATGGAAATTGGTGGCAGAAAAATGTGATGCAGCTTAAGTGCCGCAGATCTGCACACGAATTCGGCCTTTTTTTTTTTTTGTTTTTTTTTGTTTTGTTTTGTGTATGCGCTAAACATGTTCATAGGGCTCCATCCCAGGAGGCCAAAAGTGTCATTTTGGCCTAGGTCTGACTGGTATACGTCAATATACCGCAGAAAAAGTGTGGAATACAGTAGACTACTCTGCTCGATTTCATCCTGCAGGGTCCAGTAATAAAATGTATCTTTTTGGTCTTCCTATTTATTTATTTTTTATAACATGGCAGCCTATGGGTGACATATCTCGGTTAAGCATCCACCACAGACTACATTTCATGTATATATTGGGAGCTTTTCCCAGCGTGTATCAACCAAATAAACGTGATGTGAACATTGCCTTAGTTCCATTCGATGGGTTTAATCCACATGTGGAAATCTGCTATTTTTTCCACACAGAACCTGCATGCTTCAAATCCGTGCTGAAAAATTACATTTATACTACTAGCAGTTGTGGAATAAGTGCTGAAATCTGTGACCCTATCCTACCTCTATTACTGGTGGTTTCTCTATGGAAAGCTGCTATTAGGTGTCTGTTCACAATAAGCTGTATTCCATGGTCTCGTGAGTGCATCCATATTCCTTGCAGATGAGCTTTGACGTTTTTGTCCTTTCTCTAGATGTCCCTGTAGAAAACCAACGAGGGGAAGAAGGAAATAAGGTGGTTCTGGCAGAAGTTCTTGGTGATCTGATCTGGGAGGAGATTTCTGAATCCATCATTAAAGACTGCCTGGTCTACTCCATTCCCACCAATAGCCGCAAACTCGAGAAATACGAGGAGGTAATTACCAGTAAACGTGGCACAGATGGCGCTGTCTAAACATACAGTACTAGTCCTTTAATGGGACCTGGAGGAGTACTGGATTATCAAATATTCAGAGTTTTCTGAGAAGTCTTGTTTGTTTATCTCTGTTCAGTTTTTTTGGTTTTGACAGTCAACTTATTTTGCAGTTTCGGGTTTCCAAATTATCAGAATTCTGATCTGTGATAGATTACGTACATGTGAAACGTCGCTCACCGGATCGTTTCTGCCGCTTTCATTTAGTGATCGTGGGGGTCTCAGCGCTCGGACCCACTGATCAAAACTTTTGAACTGTCAAAAGTTTTTTTATTTTTTTAAAGTCTTTAATTACACTTTAAACTGGGTCTACATCTTAGATAGCTGCCGTTCAGCGAACAGCTATACCTCCCAACTTCCCCATACACATGCACACTTTGTTCAGCCATTAGGAGGGTCAGAATGCACTAAAACATAAAAAAAGATACAAATTTGGTATCGCTGTAATCCTACCGACCAATAGTTTTGACATGTTTATTCAGTATGGTACATGACTTAAAAATAACACAAAAAACAACGGTGCAATTTTTTTTCCCCATTCCCCACAAAAAGTGAATCCGTAAGTTTTATATGTACTCCAAAAATGTGCCATTAAAAACTACTTCACAAAAAAATAAAAATAAAAAATACTAAAAAAATCACTTTGTCCTAAAGGCCCAAAATAGGCTGGTTCTTAAAAAGGCTCTGTTGCCACATTATAAGTGCCTTATCTCCTACATAATGTGATCGGTGCTGTAATGCAGATCACAGCAGTTTTGTTTTTTTTTTATTTCGAAAAACTATAAATTTTGACGAAGACATGACTTATTTTAGATTTATGCTAATGAGTTTCTTAATAGACAACTGGGCGTGTTACCCGACACTTCGGTAACCTTTGTGTGGGACTTACCAGCACATCGAGATCACTATGTGCTGTCATTTACAGCGTGATTTTGCGAGATAACGCTTGCTGTGCTGTAAGTCCCACACAAACGTTACCGAAGTGTCTATTCACAATCCCAACATCGCATCATGGCTGGAAGCGATGTCTATTCACTGTCAAGACACTTCAGTAATGTTAATGTGTGAGTAAGTGACAGCACATCGTGATCTCGCAAGATCACGATGTCAGAGTACATGAATGGGGAGGAGTGTATGACGCCGATTGGTCAGCGTCATACACTTATCTTTACAACGCCCACTTGGTCAAAAAGTAAAACACGCCCAGTTGTCTATTAAAGTTGTTCGCACAACTCTAAAATGGGTCATAACTCCATCAAAATTTATCGTTTTTCAAAATAAAAAGCACTGCTGTGATCTACATTACAGCGCCGCTCACATTATGTAGGAGATACGCCACTTATAATGTGGTAACGGAGCCTCCTTTAAGGAGTTAATAGTCAAATTTAAGGCAGACAGGTGTCATTTTGGCATTTTATTTGGCTGCTATCCGGATCCTGCAGCCCTAGCTGTATTGAAAAGCACAGTACCATACAAAAAGATCATCGGTATACAGACCTATGCAGTTGTCTAGTTATGTTGCAGGGCATGCATTCGGCCGATAAACACTGAGGAAATTAGGCGTAAGAATGTTTTTGCAGAAAAAGCATTTTAGTTCAGAATTGTTTTTATATGTAGGTAATTGGTTTCATTTGTGGCAATGTGTTCTTCTTCTCTCTGTGTTCAGGTTATAAAAGCAACAGAAGAATTTGAAAATGACCTCAAGGAAATAAAATACCTGAAGGGGGATGCCACGGAGCTTCTTAAATATGCCCGGAATGTCAATGCTCACTTTGCCAGTAAGAAATGCCAGGATGTCATTGTTACAGCTAGGAACCTGATGACCTCTGAAATACATAACACTGTGAAGGTGAGGGGAGCCTCTATTGTCCTCTACGTTTTCCACATTTAGCGGACGCTCCACGTGTGTAGAATGACCTAATAGAAGGATTAAACCCTTGCACATTTTTCAGCTAGACAGAGGGATGTCAATATTGTACCTTCTCCCAAATTATTTTGGGGTTGTCTGGACAAGCGGCAGTGCTGCAGAACTGCAACTCTGCTCCTATTGTTTATTTGAATAGGAGCAAAGCTGCAGCACGGCTGCTATACTGTGACCGGAGCCTTTTGCTTCCGCCACGGACATCCCGTGCACAGAGGCAGCCGGAACAGCTGATCGACGTGGAGTCCGCGTCCCGTATCCCCGCCGATCATATACTGATGACCTATCCTGTGGATAGTTCATCAGGATGAAAAACCGCCCTGCGCCAAACAACCCCTTTAAGGATATTAAACCTGTATACAATGGTCCCTTCATTCTACTGATCAGGGGGGGTCTCTATAATGGAGCACTAGTGATGCAAAATTGCTCGAAGTCCGACATATACAGATATGTTTTCCATGTACGCAGCAGAAAATGTCTCTATAGGTCAAGCCAATGTTTTTAGCTTTGGGCTAAGTACAGAAATGTAGTGACCGTTCGGTATGGGCTAGTTTTCTAGAAGGGGATGTCCCGTGAAGGACATTATCATCTATGCACAGGTTAGCTTATAAATGTCTGACTGCTTTGGTGGCTCCACTACTGGGATCCCCATTGATCGCTAGAACGGACACTACTTGGCTGGAACTCTGCACTGTGGCCGTGCAGTGGTGAGAAAAGAGGGGCTTGGGTCCATCGCACTAGTGATCAGTGGGGTCCTGAGTGATCAGGTTTCCAGTGGAAATAGTAGCTCATTAGAAATGTCTACTTCAATAGTGTATTTATGTGTAAATATAAACCCTATAAAAATGATTTGATTTATAATAATGGCATGGTGCTCAAATTGCAAATGCTGGAACAATTTTCCCTTACCCAGACTACAATATGGGAATTCACCAATAAAATGGATGTTGGTATGAGGTCTGGAGTGAGGATTGGTTCATGTGAATCCAGCCTTACTACTCGAATGGTTTGACCTCCTTTTTGCTTTGGTATAATAGATCACACCTGACACTAAAGTGACTATACCAAAACTGCAAAGCCCTGGGGGAGTGAAGATAAAACCGGAGAAGAGTCCTTCACATGAAGCTCCAGCTCTAGAGAACCAAGTCCAGTTGGACCAGCACACCCTCTCCCTGCCCACCTGCCGGATCAGTGAGTCTGTGGAGAAACTGATGGCGCTCGCCTACCAGACCCTCTCAGAAGCTACAACAAGCAATAAGCCCTGGTGAGTTTTGTAGCACCAAAAGGCAATGTAAATCCTTTAAAAGGGGTTGTTGCCCTATTAAATATAATTTATTCATATATCGATAATAAAATTAATTTTTGCCATTTACATGCTGTAAAGAAAATCCAAAGTATGGCGCCACCTAGAGTTCAAAGTGTTCAACAATGTGCTCGTCTACCTAATGAGCGGAGTGCTGACACCCCACAGCTAGTTCTCTCTCTCCCCCACATCTAGTTCTCTGCATAGTAATTCTCTGTTCATTGCAGAGCAGCCAATAGGAATAGTTTCCTGGCCTGCTTGCCAGGGAAGGAGCAGAGCCTCTACAGTAGCGTGGCCGTATAGCTAAGCAAATTCCTTCTTCTCAGCTTGTTAGAATTGTAAAGCTCTGCATCCTGGCAGCTGATAGAAACCGAAGAAAAGAAAAATGACTGGGCATGTGCAAGATTTAAAAGAGTGAATGCTGTTTAAGTCGCATAGCATAATCCTTCACTACTCTAGATCCCATGCTACCTATATGCAAGGAAACTAAGAAGGGACTATATTGTGAGATGCCAGATGGGGAATGAGAAGGATTCTGCTCAGAGAACTTCCCCCAGCAGCACAGATCAGCAGCAGCACCACGGGGGATGCAGGAAAGACTAAATAAGATGGGATTTTTTTTTTCTGGTTAGAAACACTGCAATTTACTTTACAACAGCTTTTAACAGCATTTTTGGTATGACAATGGTTCATGGGATCACCCCTGGAATTGTATTAATCCATTACAAGCGTGGCATCCCTGGTCTGTCCTCTAGACACAGAATATTACACGGTCCTTTTGTAGTTCCATCAGATATTGTCTGACAATTCTCATTAGAGGGGTATATCGTGGAGTATATGAAGGATACCATTTTTGTATATTGTAATGTATATTTTTCATCGCTGCTTTTCCTTTTTAGTGCCATCCAGCTATTCTACACTGTCAGAAACATTTTTCATCTCTTCTATGATGTAGTGCCAACGTATCACAAGTGAGTGTTCTCTGCATCCTCGTAAAGCTCATTGTAATTTATGGAAACCTTTTATACTAATCTTCTGTATAGGTGTTTGATCTCATGTGACCATCTGCAGAAACGGCGTTCTGTTTAATACTTATTTAACAGTCTTTAACCTATGAGTCTACAGTGGCGATCCAGAGCAAGGTAAAAAAAATCCGGAGACTGTTGCCAGCCAATTGCATTATATTGGGGGGTTCTAGTGGTTTTGACGGCTAAAAGCGTGCTGGAGACTACACTATTCCTGTTGTCCAAAACACCGGGACCCCAGTGGACAATGTCCCCAATAAATAGGCTTATGTTCTCTAGTGATTAAGTTGCCATTGTCCTCATAAGATCAGCTGCGCTCCTCATATGAGTTTTATGTTCCTTTCTTAACATTGTAGTATCTGCTCATTGTCCTGTTCTTACACCGTGAGAGACCTGTACGCTATCATTGCTTCCGCTTGTAAGTAATGCCTCGCGCACGAGGCTCGGAGGCTGTAATGGGGTGATGTAGCCAAGCAATGCGGCAAACGCTGGGCAGGCAGATCAAAATCTTCCTCAAAGTTCCAAACGGAATTTTGAGGCAGAGTTTTTTTGCCTGCATAAAAACTCTGTGTGAACTCCGCCTTATGGAATTGTAGTCCCTGTTGCTAGGAGTAGATGTTCATGGCTGGTTTCAGTTATTGGTGAATTGGCCATATACCCGTGATTATACGTTGTAGATGGTCGTCTTAGTTTAGCTGCTCCTGATCCACTGAGTGCAAGTACCAGCTCTATTCTCCATCCAGTTGATGACCAGACTGTATATAAGCCCTTAACATTCAGTTTATTATAGTCCCACTAGAAGATGATAAAGCTAATTTGTTTTCGTGGTGAGGCGGTACGGTGACGTGCGCTCCTCCAGGATGAACAGTTCATCTGTTTTTCCCGCTTTGATTGTAAACTTCTCTCACATTGGTTATGGCGCAGCGTTTTTCAGTTTCTGTTTTAAAAACACTTAGAAGTCAGTTTTGCTCTGGGATGCGAAGATTAAAATTGAATATGTGACGGGATTGTAGATTGTGTCCTAATGTCAGCAACTTGAGAAGTGTTTACAGGCGTTTCAAGTAAAGAACTTTTTAATTGGCTTCTTGATTTTATTTTTTACCCAATAACTAGAATACAATAAGTTTGGATGGGTGTGAATTGATTTTAGCTCTACTTTCAAAAAACTGAATTTACAGTCTGGGAAACAAAAATCTCCGAGGGGAACATTATGAATGACATGAGGCATCCAAAAAGTAGAATGTACCCAAAAATAGTAGCCAAAAAAACGTCAGCTCGCCCGCAAACAAGTCCTCTTAAAATACGCCGATAGCAAACAATGGTATTGCCGTAATCGTATTGACCTGCAGAATAAAGTTAATATGTAATTTTTACCGCATGGTCAACACCGTAAAGACCAAAAACAATGGAGGAGTCGCAAACCTCAACACGCGCGCGCACACATCTTTATTTTTTCCCCATTTTCTGGCATATTATATGGTACATTTGTTGGTGACATTACAAATTACAACTCGTCCCGCAAAAAAAACAAGCCGCAGCCGTTTTTAACGTTTTTGCATAAAGCCGAAGTACATGCGACCATATGAAACTGCTAGATGTAAGTTCCGCTGTCTCTGGAGTGCCTCTGTCTCTCCCTCCTGTGACCCCCCCCCCCCCCTTTCTCTTATGTCTACCAGTCGTGTTTGTTTTTTAACAGAGAGAACTTGCAGAAACTTCCTCAGCTTTCCGCCATCCACCACAACAACTGCATGTACATTGCACACCACCTGTTAACTCTCGGACACCATTTTCGGTATCGCCTTCCTGTTCCTCTCAGTGATGGAGCTGCTACATTTGTGGACATGGTTCCTGGATTTCGGCGACTAGGTAGGAACGTTAATAGGATCTGTGATTGGCGTTTTTTGTATCGCAGCTTGTTTTCTCAGTGCACATTGTCTATCCGTGCCCGTTATTGTAATCCAGCAACGCTATAATGCCATATTTACCAGTACACTGGGCAGTATTTTCTCACAAATATGGATAACTCCACCAAAGATATTTTAAGGGGCCTGGTAAGAAAATTTAAGATTCTGAAAAAAAGTGACCTTTGTGTGACCGTCCAGAACTGTAAAGCCCTTCTGTCTCAGATCTTCAACTAAAATGAATGCGTTGTAGAAAGGTCGCTCTGTGCACAACGTTTCATTCTGATGTTTCACAAGAGCTAAAATGTCTTTGCATTGTCTCTATTTCAAAAGGCATGGAGACCCTTCTGTCGCAAATGTGGCTGCAGAAAGAGGACCTTCTTGACAGGTTATCAAATGCGCGGTCATTTATTAACATGGAAGACCAAGACAACTACACAGCTGGGCACAAAGCAATACGGCAGGTATACAATCTGCACATTTATAGAAATCAACATCATTCTTGTTTTAAATGGATTTTCCAGCCCCCTAATTTTTCATATATAGAATATTTATTATTTTCTTTTGAATCCTCTGACCTGGCCTCCGCAATGACCTGTTGTCTTGATACATGACTGCTGCAGCGGGGAGGTTGTCACGTCACCATCGTGGTCAGTGACTGGTTGCTGTGGTCACATGTTGAGACAACACGTCATTACTGGAGCCGGGTAAGCAAAGACCTAGAGGAATCCGAGGTGGGGGATTAGGAAGGGGAATACAACTTTTTTTTTTTTTTTCTATTTGCCTTTTGCAAAGTGTATATTTTCAAGATCATATACATATATAGAATCCAGTATACCAAAATTCTATTCAGCATTTCATACAATTAACCCCTCGCCTTTCCCCTTGGGTCCATGGATATTTTGCCACTGGCATGATTGACTCCTTTAACAGTAAACATATACCTTCCCTTGTTTATGTTCTACTTTCTAAAGGCTCTATTACACGGGTCAGTGATTGGGCAAACAAGCGTACATATGAACGCTCGTTCCCGATCATTGCTGATCTGCTCACTTATGCATCAAGAAATGTTGTTGGCAGCATCTCCCCACACACAACCAATCATTTCTCCTTGTGAAAGGAGCAAACGAGCGCCGATTGGGCTGTGTGATAGGACCCTTAGTTTCAAATGCTGTATAAAGATGTCTAGCCCACCTTTTCCTAACTTAATGTCCCTTGCATTGCATTTTTGCAGTCAGACAATTATTTTATTTTTTTTTTTGTTTTAGAATATTCCCAATGCCATTAACGCTTTCCCTGCCAAGGGTGTATCTCAAACGTCCTGGCAGGGACGCACTACGGTAGTCATGGACGTTTCTGGTACATCCTTGCTACAAATGCCTCTATTGCGTGCTAGATTGCAGCTACAGCTGCGATATCGTTCTTGATTTAAAGCCAAATATTTGCAGCCCCCACTTCAGATTGGGTATTGGAGCAAAGCTTGGCCAGCGGGGGGACATTCTGGCAACATGCAGGGAGATAAAGATCTTTGAAAATTGTACCGGCTACCAGAGGTGCAAAATGTCCAGAAACTCCTGGCAGTGAAAGTGTTAATCATAGTTACTACGGTCGAAAAAAGACAGACATGTGCTCATCAAGTTCAACCAAGGGGTGGGGAAAAGGGAAGAGAGGAAACAAAAATTCTACACATTGATATAGGAGCTGATATTTTCATAACAATGTTACCTTCAGGTTTCTGGATGGGATCACGATTTGGGACATCTGATCCATCACTCTTTCTAAACCCCCCTTTTTGCCCTGTAGCGGGAAAACTTCCAGCAAAATCAGGCCTTGAAAAAGACAAGGCCGGTAACATTTTTGAGAAATCTTTTATGGTAATGGCAACCAATCGTGACCTAGTAGCAAGTTCATCATTCAACTTTAGAAGTGATGGCATCCGTAGATGCCGCCGTATCCTTAAACGCATTGATCACCGCGTAAGACTCAGTCAGCTGTGCATCAATATCATCACCATGATTTCTCAAATCTATCACCTGCGATTCCAGCATGCAAATCTGCTTATCTCTATCAATTTTTTTGCATTCTCTGCCAGTTGTGTCTGCAAAGCACAAACCTGCTTCACATTGACACAACACTGGCAGGGAAGATTTGGGGAATCACTCTTCATTTCTGAGTTCTCAGGCTTCCACTTCTCCTCCTACATCAGTTTAGCCAGCATGTGGAGCCGTTTAGAGGTTCTGTTAAAAACACTCCTCTTGCTAATGCACATCTTATGTGCATAAGCCTCGTCCAGCAGAGTGGACCACAGCATTCCTGCTGACTTGTATGTAGAGGGGGGTACTGGGTTGAATGAACTATGTTTAGCAAGGTGTTAGAGTGTGGAGAGGTCCTTACTCACTCTATCAGAAGTCATCTTGGTCAGTGTTGTCCTCCTTGTTCCTTGTAGCATGAAAATGAAAGGTCCTTTTACGCCGGAACGCTTTTTTTTTCCCGACCAGCTGGATTTCACACGAAGGACACCGACGTCGATACTGCTGAAGACTCCGTGTTGCTCGATCGCCTGACTATTCGTCGCCATAGAGCAGCACGCCGCAAAGCAAAATAAAAATGTTAATACCTTAGAATAAAAAGAAGAAAAATAACTAGGTTCGCTGTTCTCAATTGTATCCTGTGTTACGCCTTAAATAAAACGGTTACTACTCCAAACTTGAAGGTCTAGGCGCACAGTAAAACACAACACTTCACCGTGTACGTATGTTATCTGTCCACGCCTCTCCGCCTAAAATTGACATTTCTGAGCTCCTCTGATGTAGCCTCGGCCCAGTCAATTACTGCCACACATCGGATAAAAAGCTTGAACAAAAAAGTTTCCATCGGCATAAATCCTATTTCACTCTCCATGCGGTACAAAAAAGTGCAGTATTACGTCCCGTGTGCTCCATTCACATTTCATGTAAATTTTTATGTATTGCTCTTACAATCGTTTATTTTGTTCATATCAAAAGTATAAAAGTCGGCCAATAAAAATGATTTAATCATAAATTATCAAGTGCTTAAAATTTTTGGGCAACTCCTATGTTTTAAGCACCTTCCTTGCCTTCTCTCCACTTCTTTGCTTCCAAGGACGTTTTAATTCATAATGAGTCAAATAAAGCAATCCTTATTTCTTCCCTCTAGTTCATCCGTAAACTCCTCAATAGATCGCTCCCTCTATTCCTGCACACTGCGCTCCCACATAACAGAGTAAGGGAATTCATACAACCTTTCTATCCTCGAGTACTTTTAATGAAGGGTCCACCTCCACCGCTTTGCTGCATTGCCATTGTTCATTCACTTCTTCTTATTCCTATTTGCTTTCTGGCTGTACTCCTCCTCGCAGATTAGGCGGTATCGCGCAGTGAACAGTAGCCCTGCAGAGTCTCTTGGGAGGCATAAGGATTTGTGATTCTAGGGGTGACCCTCCCCCCCCCCCCCCCCCTCCAGCATGGCAGAAGAGGCATAGACGTATGCACAGTGCCACACGTCATCAGGAGCCAGAACTGACAAACACCTGCCCCCTCTGCTATTTGGGGGAAATGTAGACATTTCGTGATTTGAACGGGCAGTCTTTTTGTTCCCTGTGTTACCACAAAATGAATAGTGCACGCGTGCGTGTTTTGGTTTTTCAATAGCTACAAATAAGATTAATTAAGAAAAAAATAGTCCGTACTTACATATCCTTTCCCCTGGTGACCCAGCACTGATGCTCCTGCAGCACTCCCAGTGATTGGCTGCAGCAGTCACATGTATGTAAACAATCGGAGGGCTCAGCGGTCGTGTGTTGTTTCTGACATACCAGAAATACAATTTGTCAGTGCGGAGCCCTCTGATTGGCTGCAGCAGTCACATGCTATGTGGCATGCATGTAAACAATCACTGGGAGCGCTGCAGGACCGTCGGCACTGGATCGCCTGGGGAAAGGTTAGGTAAGTACTACTTTGTCTTAATTTATCTCATTTGCAGCCATTGCAAAAACAAATTCAGAACATCTAGACACCTTTTTTAAAGAAGTTATTTTCAGTTCCCAGCAGCCCTACAAATGGTTAATAGAAAACTTCTACAGGTGAAGGGAGCACTTTTAATATTATATAGGACATTGTTTATAATGCACAAATTGACATTTAGTGTTTTATGCTTATATTAGCTACTTTTTTTTTTTTTTTTTTTTTTTTTTTTTTAGGTGAGGTGATTTGTGCTTTAATATAGTGGAACTAATATATTTCAGTTTGGTATAGGAGATATTGGCCAGAGAAAAACCAAAAACCTAAATATCCGTGTTCCCGATACAACAGAATAATTCAATGAAGTGTGTTTTTATATTTTTCACACCAGGTGTTTTGTTACTATAGCATCTGAGAATGATCCCTCTTTTTTTTTAGTTCTATGTGTCCCTGTCCCTTAATTGGTGTGTGCGAAAAGCACAGAATAATGGTGAACTAGATAGAGCAATATCAGCGGTTTAAAATATTTTTGGGTGAATTTGAGAAAATCTTGAATTAACAGAGGCAAGTTTCAGCTACAAAGAGCATCCCTCTCTTTGGGGGATCCACGGACAGTACTTTAATGTCAATGGGCACCATGTAATATGTTGTTTTCGCTGTGGTGGCGCTACAGGGAAATTAAACGCATGCTGCCATATTACAGGTAATTGCCGGGATCAACCTGTGTTTATTTTATTTTCAGGAGGCGCTTCAAACAACCGAGGGATTGTCCAACGTGGACAGTCCCTTTTTAGTGTCATTAGTGACAGGTTTCCATGGCAATGTCCCAAATGCAGAAGTTTTCAATGCTAAATATTTCCTGTTTCGCATGTTACTATTATTGTACTGCTATCCACTACGTTAATATGTAAGATCTGTGTAATTCTGCTAAATGTTGTTCTTTTTAAGGTTATTCATCAACTGAGTCGCTTGGGTAAAGTGTGGCAGGACGTGCTTCCCGTAGGTGTTTACTGCAAAGCCATGGGGAAGTTATTAAACACCGCCATTACTGAAATGATCAACAAAATAACCGTACTGGAGGTATGGCCGATGTGGCGGAGTACAGTGCCTTTCTAGCTCTGCTGTACCTGCTACCTTGGGTACATAAAGCGTGTTTCTGTTAATCACCATTTTCAAGATATATGGTTGCTGTCAGTGAACGGGAACATCTTTTTTTTTTTTTTTTTTTTTTTTTTAATCCAGAGGCTTAAAATGTGTCCTAATAATAATCATTCTTGGTACATGGCAGAGCGACCATCTACAATTCATAAACCATGCACCTTTATCAGTCTCCTGTTTTGTAAGCAAAAAAAAAAAAAAAGCCTCTTAAAAATGCTATGCAATTATATATGGTTTAGTCTTTTACATAAATTCAGGTAGTGTTTTTCCCTATATACTGCATTTAATGATTCAGCATGTTGTAGGGTGTATTCACATAGCGGCCCAAAATCACTAGGACTGCTTTATGGGAAACTACATTGCAAATCTGCATGGTTAAATACCTACTCTACTATTTTTAAAACCTTTTTAAATGTAAAAAAAACCAAACATACAGCACCTATAGTCTGACATCACATGGAGCATGTGCCGTAAGGATAGCCATTGTGATCATATGGGAGGTTTTGTCTGGTCGGCAATTTTCCGGCAGATTAGGATTGGGATGGATTATTGCTCTGATTGGTTGCATGCATTTGGAGGTGAAGTCTTGTTCAGGTCGGTGTATAAAATCTGATTCTGTTTAGGAGTTCAATGATGGCCACATAGGGATGCTTTTTGACTACTTTTTCTTCTTGACAGGACATTTCCACTGAAGATGGTGAGAGACTGTATACGCTGTGCAGGACAATGATAGAAGAAGTACCCCTGGTCTTCACTCCGCTTCCTGAAGAAGGCAAAAACAAGAAGTTTCAGGAGGAGGTTCCCATCTATGTGCAGAAGTGGATGAAGTTCAAAGAACTCATGATCATCCTGCAAGCAAATCTACAGGAGATCGTTGACCGGTTAGTGTCAGACACCTCCACGCTATGCAGTCATAGCTTAATTTATCTTAAAGGGTTGTACTGGATTAGAAAGAATGGGTTTTAATTTGGAAGCAAGTATGTGAAAGCTTACCTCCCGTGATCATTTTAGGAATATCTTGGGATCTATTTAGCTCAGTGTATAAAGTTTTTACGTTTCTAATCTACAATTGAACAATGAGGGCTTTATTCTAGTATGGGGCAGAGTAGGCGGAATCACTGCAGCCCTTTACTCCCTCCCTGCTGAAAGAATTGCTGGCCTTTTATTTATATATATATATATATATATATATATATATATCTATGCACACACACATATATGTAGGCATATATACATTTCACAGACCACGTGGTGGCAATCTCCTCTTGGCTTTCTCCTATGCCCCTCAGACATGGGTATTGCCTCCGCTTTGTCTGTGATCTAATAATTGTAAGCACACACTTTTTAAATTTCTAAATCTGTTGTAAATGGGCAAGTTGATTCTTGGCAGGGATTCCGTAGCTGACGTTGTGCCCGCTTTGTTTTTTCTTTGCAGGTGGGCAGATGGTAAAGGACCCCTGGCTACAGAATTTTCCACTAACGAAGTGAAGGGTTTGATCAGAGCTTTATTTCAGAACACTGAGAGGAGAGCGTCAGCGCTGGCCAAGATTAAGTAGCCCTCGAATCCTTGTATCATGTCTGTAATAATCTGTACAAATTTCTCTATGAGAATACCAGTAAATATTTTAAGAAAACCTTTTTACTGTTATGATTTATTTTCATTTTTTTTTTTTTTTACTTTTAGTATTCACTGTAAGAAGTAGATGGACCCGATCTTTAAAGTAACATATTTTGTATGTCAAACTTGGGTCACTTTATTTTATCTGTATAAAAATGGCGACCCGTTGGTCATCCTATACATTTATATTCGAGGGAGTTATTATAAGGCAATTCCCTTATATATTTTGCTTCTCATTTGAATGATAATACAGTAAGTTTCGTTATATTGCTGTGCCGTTAGTAACAGGAGAAGTGTGGACGTTCTGTTATTTCATGGAGAATACAAGTATTTAGTAAAACGAACATAATCGGCGCACTTATTGTTCTCTTAAATGTAATTTCAGTATGAATGGTTTTGTTTTTTTTCCTAAATCTGAACCAGAGCCCGAATCTGATAAAACGGTTTTAGGGCTTTAGGCAATTCCCTACTTTTGCCTTGTAGATATATTGGCAGAAGGTAGGCTTCAATTACAGAGGGTTGTATTGTGCCTAGAGAGTAGCCGACATAACCTATCATACAATGGCTTGTATTAGCGGACAGGATATTTGGCGCATGGAAGTTGTGCGGGATTTAAATTCTCCTTCGTGAAAACACTCTCGCTTGTAAAAGACCAAAACCAGAAATAGGTTTGTATTATGGAATTACCCTTTATGCAACTCCTTCACATATAACCAGCGGTAAACTCCCCCGAGGCATATGACCTACATAATTCTCTTTAGAAATCCAACGCCTTGTGACTTTCTATACATCGGGTGTCTCATGAATTGTGGTCATTGCTACACAAGAACAAACTGCTTTCTACCGCTGGAAACGCTCTCATTCCTTTAAGGCTTCATAGTTAAACTTAATGGAGAATTGAAATGGTTTTCTCATCCTACAGTCCAGTACCTGCTTTCTCGTGGTCTGGATCGCTTGTCTAATAAAAGCAGAGTGATTATCATACTCGCCATTGCGCCATTTCTTACAAGGCATTTTTTTTGGGCTGGACACAATTATTCAGTTCTTCTAGTAGAACTTGAAAATGACTTTGCTCATAATCTTATTTCACAAAGATAAAGCTTGAAGTAATACATTTTCAGTAGTTTTGTATAAGAGACTCGGTTCCTAAAAGGGAAGCTAACAAAAATGAGTAAGAATAATGTTCTTTTTATTTATTTTTTTATATATAGACTATAATCCTTTAACCCCTTAACTCCTAAGCCCATTTTGGCATAAAGTCCTTCAGGAATTTTTTCGTTTTTGGGTCACCACATCAAGGAACCATATCTTTTTATTTTTTTTCGGTCGACAAATCCGTAGGAGGGCTTGATTTTTGTGGGGTGAATTGTATTTTTCAATGACACCATTTTGGGGTACATATAACTTGTTGATGAACTTAAGTTGTTAGGCCCCCGGCTGCTATGGCAATCCATCATTTTATGGTTTACAGAGGGAGACCCCCCCCCCCCCCTTCCCTCTGCTGAATTCACTCGGCCTCTGAGTGTTGCTGTTTTTGTGAAAACCCCTTTTAAAGGGGTTTCTCATCAGGGACATTAATGATATAGCCACAGGATATGTCATAAATATCAGATGCGGGTCCCACCTCTGGTACCTGCACCTATTTTTAGAACGGCGCACCCTAAACCCCGTCCTACAGCCCTGTGCTCTGGCTAACGCATGTGATCCCGGACCATGAAGGCGAAAGCAGCGTAGCTCGCTGAGCTATTTCCGTAACTCCCATAGTAGTGAATGGTAGTTGGAGTAGCGCACATTAAAAAGTCCCTCCTAACCATGTTATAATACAACGCATACTGGTTTTTCCAGAAGTGCTACAAAAAGGAAAATCTAGATTTATTGATCATGTCATTGAGGGAGACTGCACCACGGGAATAGGCACTGACACTAGAAAAAAAACCTGTCTACTATAATGCATACTAATACCCTAGTACAGGCACCAGGCTCAGCAGGTAAGCTGCATTTTTATTTTAGTATATTTTCTTTCTCTGGGCTGTGTCTAATATTGCAGCGCATCCCCATTGAAGTGAATGCTTCAATACCAGGCACAACTGATGAAGTGGGATTCGGTTTCTCGCTTCCCTATTAAAGAAAAGTGATCTCCTTTTCTATCCTGTCAGAGGCATGGACAGCCCTCTTTGTTAATGGCTGACCTCCAGTCATTCAAATGGGTGCTGTGTAATACTACATTTCTCCATGGTCTCATTGGGGGACACAGACTATGGGTATATGCTGTTGCCACTAGACGGTGTGACACGAAGAATAAAAAAGTCTTGACCCCTCCATCTTATACCCCTCTTATAGGCACTGAGCTGATCAGTCTTAGCTTGGTGTCTGTAGGAGGACAGCAAGTTGTCTGCCTTTTTTTTTTTTAATGTTAATTTTGATTTATTTTCCTGAATACAGGGTAACAGGCTACGCTGTCCCTCTAGTTTCCCCAACGATTGGCAGGCACCCGGTGTTGTCAGTGCCCTGTTGTCCCCGTGGAATGCTGAAGATGAGATATAAGACGCTGGAGGGGACTTAACAGCTGGTGCCCCATTCTGCAGATGACTGGATTTGAGGACTGGTGAATATTCCCCATTTTCCTGATTCCCTCCATCCTCATTCCCCCGCCCCCACCTTTAGTGCACTACCGCAGCGCACGGCGCTGGACGCCTCACTACTTGCAGCACCAATCCAGGCAGGCTGCTGCAGGCGTCTTACCAGTGGATGCCTTTACTGGAGTACTTGTCCCCTACATCCCACGCCATATTCCTATGGGGGCCAAAGTCTTCAGGCTCTTGGCTGGGGGCAGGACTCTCATCCCTGCTTAGCGATGGGTGGGTGACTGCCGACAGCCAATTGCAGAGGATGGTGGCAGGATAATCTTCTCCTCTACTTTTTACAGCATCACAGGATCTCTCTGGCACTGCTGCTGCTTTTGGAGCTGGAACCATATTTTCTCCAAATGGGTGGGATCAGCCTTTGGCAACCACTTTATTCCTAACAATACATAGTGGCTTCCAGGCCAAGCATCTGTGGTCGCTCACCCTGTGGTTCAAATTCCGCAACCGCCAGCCATGCCCTCGCCTAGTGCAGACTCAACTCCTAGTGCCAACTCACTCTCCAGGGTCGTTTGTGACCTCTCCAATGTCCATGATGGGCATCTTGTTTCACCTTGCCAAACAACCAACTGGGGGCTCTCCTTCCACGTTCTCTTCCTGTGGCAGACCCCCTAAACGGGTCAGATCTGAGCGGTCTCCTCCACTTTTCCTATAATTTGCCTGATCCGTCCATCCCTCCAGAGGACCACTCCGCTGTTTCTTACCCTCACGTCGAGCCCTTGTCAGAGTGTGAGGCCTTCGTTTCCAACTCTGAGCTGGATGTTGAGCAATCCCCCAAGCTGTCGTCTTCGGTCGACAGTCTCATCTCTGCGGTAAAAGACACCTTACATGTCAGTGGCCTTCTGTTGCCCAAGGTGACCTTTACAAGCTCTTACCCTTTCCCTTTGTGCTGGAAGAGGTAGTCACCAAGGAATAGAAGAAAATCTGACCAGCTTGCAGATAATACTGGGATACCCTGGCTCATTTCGGCTCAATTGTCAACCAGTCCAAATCCTTTCTGATTTCCTGTTGGAGACTCCCTTTCCTGGGAATGGTGTTCAACACCACCTCGGCTCGGGTGTCCCTTTCTCCGGAGAAACTGTTCACCTGCAACCGAGGGTTTGCACACTGCAGCATGATACCCTGACCCCTCTCTGCTTTTGTATGATGTTTCTGCACACCATGGGGGTCCCCTCATTGAGGCGATTCCGCTTTTACCCAGTTTCACACTAGTCTACGTCAAAGGGCGATCTTCTACCAGTGGAATCGCTCCTGGAATCCCCGGACCGCTGAACCCTTTTTTTCAGCAGGTCTCTTCTCTGGTGGCTCTCTACCTCCAAAGATCCCTCAGGGCTGCACTTTTCTCCCGCTCCACTGGCAGGTCCTCTCAATGGATGCCAGGGGTTGGGGAAGGTGCCTTCTGGAATCTCACAGCTCGGGGCCTGTGGTCTCACCAGGAGGCCAGTCTCCCCATCAAAATATTAGAGTTGTGCGTGAACTTCCTGTCACTAGGCATCTCTGACGGCAGTCCGGTCAGAGTCCAGACCGACAATGGCACGGCAGTCACCTTCCTCTATAACCAAGGCAGGACCCTGAAGTTTGGTAGCATTGGTGGAAGCCTTAAAGATTCTGTAGTGGGCGGAAATTCACTTTCCTGGGAGCAACAACGAAGTCGCAGAATATCTCAGTCACGAGCAGATTGACAAAGGGGAGTGGGCTCTTCATCTCGGTTTGCACAAATCTGTTCCTGGTGGGGCACACTGGATGTGGACTTGCTGGCATCTCGACTCAATCACCAGGTTCCCCTACTTGGCGCCAGGTCCCGGGTGTTCCCGTTGCATATGCAGTTGATGCTCTGATGGGTCAGTGGGTTCACTTTCGCCTGATTTTACTTTGCCCTGCTGCCTCCTCTTCTTCCAAGGCTCCTCAGAAGAATCAGGGTGGAGGGGATTCCAACCGTTCTGGGTATTCCATATTTGCCGGGCCATTGTTGGTATGCTGATGTGGTGGCTCTACTATCGCTTTCTAGCCCTTACCACTTCAGCACAATCTGCTCTCTCAAGGGGATCTCTTCCACCCGAGTTTAGTCGCTACGTTTAACGGTGTGCCTGTTGAAGCCGCAGTACTGACAGCTCAAGGCTTATTGCAGCAGGTGATCCAAACCATGTTGAAGGATTGAGCGCCCTCTTCGGCACGTATTTATTGCATAGCTTGGAAGACTCCTCTTCAGTGGTGCGACGATCAACATCTTCCTCCTTTTTGTTCTTTTCCTTGCCCTGGCTACTAGGCTTCCTCCAGGAAGGATTGCATCATGGACTTGCCCTCAATGCTTTTAAAGGGCAGGTGTCCACATTGTCTATTTTATTTTTTTCTTCATCAGGCCTCTCTCATTCAAAACTGATGTCTGAACCTATTTGCAAGGGCTTGCAGTGGCCGCCAACTCAGTCTTGGGATCTGTCTTTTCTACTTTCTACAATGCAGTTGGCTCCATTTGAGCCTCTTCAGAACATCTTGATGTGTCTGCTCCTCTGGAACGTGGTGTTCCTTGTGGTGGCGACCTCCATTTGGAGCATTTCCTAGATGACTGCTGTCTTATCTATCCAACAAGATAAGGCGGTGCTCCGCACTGTGCCTTTTTTTTTTTGACCTAAGGTCTCTTCATTCCACCTTAACTAGGATCTCATTTGGTCATTCTTTTGCCAGTCTCTGGTGCATCCTAAGGAACGCTCTCTTTTCAATTTTGCTTGTAGGTCGACCTCTTGGTCACTTCCTCCTTTAGCCACTCCAATTCTGAATTTGTTGTCCTGGAAATTCCCAGGTAGCGTTTTTGGTGCCCTCTAAAGCTATAATTGCCCGCTTGCTGCGATTAGCTATTTGAGTCGGTAGAGTTTATGGCAATGGGAAGGAACTCCCCCAATCCAGGTTTACGGCCCATGCCACTAGGGCACTTGGTGCTTCCTGCGAGGTGTGCCTTCAGGTTTTGACTTCAAAGCAGGTGCCTGCTCGTCTTTGCTTACTTTCACCAAATTCTACAGGGTGCATACCTTGTGTCTGCAGATGCTTCCCTTAGTTGCAAGATGTTGCGCGCATCTGCTGAGTAGATGATTATGGCCTTTTCTGTTGGTTCACACCCATATGGACTGCTTTGGGATGTTCCATGGTCTGTGTCCCCCAATGAGACAAATGAGAGAGCAGGATTTTTTTATTTTTTTTTCAAGTTCTTGCCGTTAAATCTTTTTCTCCTGCAGTCCATTATGGGATACAGCTCCCACCCCTTTTTTTTTTTTTTTATTTTTTTTTGTTCTCGTTATGAAGTTGATAAGGTTGTCCGTCGGATGTGGTTTTCCTATCTGGTTCCCGTGTTTTTCGGTTTACATGAGTAGCTCAGTGCCTGTAAGAGGGGTATATAATGTAGGAGGAGTCAACACTTTTTTTTTTTAATTTCTTTTATTTATTTATTTTATTCTTAGGCCTCATGCACACGACCATAACAAACCTCCGTTTTTGCGGACCGCAAAAATGGACCCTTTACGCGGATGAGTGTCCGGGAATTATGGAGCATGTCCGTTCTTGCTCCGCAATTGCGGCACGGACTCCTCCATAGAAGTCTATGGGGGAAGCCGAAATTGCGGATGGCTACAGAGGTGCGTCCGCAAATACGGATAGCCATCCGCAAATACAGAAGTGTTGCTTAGGCCCCATGCACACGACCGTAAAAAACCTCAGTTTTTGCGGACCGCAATTGCGGTCCGCAAAAACGGAGCAATTCACTTTTATTGAACACTGACCCCTTTCCGTAGCACTACGGAAGGGTGGCCGTGCCGTGGAAGTGTTCCGGGAATTATGGAACATGGCCGTTCTTTTGCATTTTGCGGGCCGTGCTCCCATACTTTGTATGGGAGCACAGCCCGAAAATGCGGCTGTCAGTCAGCGGCCGGCCGTGCCTGCAATCGCGGGCACGATCGTGTGCATGGGGCCTTAGTGTCACGCCTCCTAGTGGCAACAGCCACTGTGTCCCCAATGGACTGGACGAGAAAAGGATTCTATGGTGAGTATTGAAAAAATCCTGTTTTTTCCCCTGCAGAGACTGCACTGTATTTTATTCTCCTTTTTGTGTTCGTTAATAGCAATCATAAGTTTATAATCAGTAACCTTTCTAGCAAGTCATTTATTAAAACCTTTTTTACCTTGATTTTCCAAAATCACATATATGTAGAAATGGTATTGCGTCTATGTACGGTGCCACGTCTTCAGTATTACCAAATCTACACAAGGGATTGTCTGTGCTGTGCTAGGTCATCAGTATTACCATATGTAATGTGCTGTGCTATGTTCAGAATTACTATATGTACATAAGGGACAGCGTCTGGCTAGGTCTTCATTATTAACAAATGGACATAAAACACAACACGGAACATACAAATCTCCTTATGTACATACAGTAATACTAAAGACTGTGTAGCACATAGCAATACTGAATTGGTTATTTACCCGTGTACAGAAGAGGATGTGACTGCGCTTTTCTGTCTTCAGTATTAGGGTATGTTCACACGGCCAAATTTCAGACGTATACGAGGCGTATTATGCCTCGTTTTACGTCTGAAAATATGGCTACAATACGTCGGCAAACATCTGCCCATTCATTTGAATGGGTTTGCCGACGTACTGTGCAGACGACCTGTTATTTACGTGTCGTCGTTTGACAGCTGTCAAACGACGACTCGTAAAAATACAGCCTCGTCAAAAGAAGTGCAGGACACTTCTTTCAGACGTTTTTGGAGCTGTTTTCTCATAGACTCCAATGAAAACAGCTCCAAAAACGAGTTGGTAAAAAAATGAGTTGGTAAAAATGCGAGTTGGTAAAAAACGTCTGAAAAGCAGGGTCTGTTTTCCCTTGAAAACAGCTCTGGATTTTCAGACGTTTTGGTTGACTACGTGTGAACATACCCTTAGGCTGCAATAACTCGGCTATGTTTTCCTCTGATGTGTTCTTATTTCTGACACAGTATAAATGGTATTCACATGGACTGTTAATATGGCCCTCTGAATGCAGCCTTAACGTATGTACATAAGGGAACTTGCCTTGATATTTTTCACCCCCATATACATAAGGGGCTATTTCTATTTAAGGAAAAAAGTTTGAGGTCCAGCACAATTTTTCTTGTATATTTTCTACTTGCTATTTCTATTTGTCTTAAAGGGAAGGTGTGAGGATTTTATTTTTTATTATCATATTGCTTTTAATATATGAACAAATTTTATTTATTTGTGTTCTCATGTTCTACTTGTTACTGTGTTCTTACTTTTACTTCCCTATGGGGGCTGCCATTTTATTTTTATTTTTTTTCTTCGTCATTGTGTCGATTAATGACATATAGAGATGCTATACGGCACATACAACCCCATAGAGAATGCGAACGGGAGCCGTTCCATTCTTAGAAGCGTGCGCCGTCTGTGTGGGAATGGCGAATGCGCCGTTCCCTCACAGATCAAAACTAAGCTCGTTCGTAGAGTGAAATCCGGTGCCATTTTCGTGTGGACTGGAAACAGCTGCCGGACAGTAAGATGACGACTTGCGGCTTCTGGCCGTATATTCAACGAAGCGAAGGTGCAAGGAAGAGGAGCGTAGACCAGCGGCAGGTTATTTATGTTTGTGTATGATGTGTGTACACCACGTTCCAAATTATTATGCAAGTGTTATTTTTCGCTGATTTTCCTAAATAGTCGAAGCAAATGTCAGTATAATCTTCAAGCCATCAACTGTTTGAGTATAATGCTAATTTTATTGAACAAATCTAATGATAACAGATTGATAAACTCAAAATTCCCTGTTTCAAATGATTATGCACAACAGAGATCAAAACATTTTAAAGGTTGTAAAGAGAACTAAAATGGTAATTTGATGAATTTGCAGCACCAGGAGGTCATATTTACAGAAATCAAAAGCTCTTTCAATCAAAAAAAAACGTAGCAGGCCAAGTTACATGTTAACATAGGACCCCTTCTTTGATATCGCCTTCACAATTCTTGCATCCATTGAATTTGTGAGTATTTGGACAGTTTCTGCTTGAATATCTTTGCAGGATGTCAGAATAACCTCCCAGAGCTTCTGTTTTGATGTGAATTGCCTCCCACCCTCATAGATATTTTGCTTGAGGATGCTCCAAAGGGTCTCAATAGGGTTGAGGTCAGGGGAACATGGGGGCCACACCATGAGTTTCTCTCCTTTTATGCCCAGAGCAGCCAATGTTACAGAGGTATTCTTTGCAGCATGAGATGGTGCATTGTCATGCATCAAGATAATTTTGCTACGGAAGGCATGGTTCTTCTTTTTGTACCACGGAAGAAAGTGGTAAGTCATAAACTCTACATACTTTGCAGAGGTCATTTTCACACCGTCGGGGACCCTAAAGGGGCCTACCAGCTCTCTCCCCATGATTCCAGCCCAAAACATGACTCTGCCACCTCCTTGCTGACGTCGCAGCCTTGTTGGGACATGGTGGCCATTCACCAACCATCTACTACTCCATCAATCTGGACCATCCAGGGTTGCACGGCACTCATCAATAAACAGCACGGTTTGAAAATTAGTTTTCATGTATTTCTGAGCCCACTGCAACCGTTTCTGCTTGTGTGCATTGTTTAGGGGTGGCCGAATATTAGCTGTATGCACACTTGCAAACCTCTGGAGGATCCTACACCTTCAGGTTCGCGGGATTCCAGAGGCATTAGCGGCTTCAAATACCTGTTTGCTGCTTTGCAATGGCATTTTAGCAGCTGCTCTCCTAATCCTATTGATTTGTCTGGCAGAAACCTTCCTCATTATGCCTTTATCTGAATGAACCTGTCTGTTCTCTGAATCGGCCACAAATCTTTTCACAGTACGATGATCACGCTTACGTTTTCTTGAAATATCCAATGTTTTCATAGCTTGTCCAAGGTATTGCACTATTTCACGCTTTTCGGCAGCAGAGAGATCCTTTTTCTTTCCCATATTGCTTGAAACCTGTGGCATGCTTAATAATGTGGCACGTCCGTCTTAAGTAGTTTCCTTTGATTGGGCATACCTGGCAAACTAATTATCACAGGTGTCTGAGATTGATTACAATGATCCAAAGAGCCCTAAGACACAATACCATCCATGAGTTTAGTTGAAAAACTAATAATTAAATGTTTATGACACTTAAATCCAATGTGCATAATAATTTGGAACACGGTGTATTATGTTCGTGTGATACTGTCTGCTGAGCACTGTATCTAATCCTCCTAGCACTATGCAGTTGCACAGAAAATGGCGGCACACAGTGTAGGAGGTTTGAAGACCTTCAAACCCCTCCTTTTCCTGGCACTAGCCAGAAGAAGAGGGGGGGGGGGGGATTGTGTGAGGATCCTAGAGGAGAGGTGTGTCCACCCCAAATTTGCAGCATAAATCAATGAGGTTGCTTGACCACAGTGACCATGCTGCAATTTTGGGAACTGCGCCCTCTAGTGGCCAGCACATGGAATTGTTATAAATTAGAATCTAATTTATAATATTTCCTGACTTGTGAAAAAATTAAAACAATGTGTACAATTTCTAGCGACACATTCCCTTTAAGGTCGAATTCACACGAGTGTGTGCGTGCGCAAAAAACGTGGTGTTTTGCGAGCGCAAAAGGTCCATCACAGCTCCGTGTGTCAGCAGGGTATGATGCGTGGCTGCGTGATTTTCGCGCCGCCGCCATCATTATGACACTGTTTGTAAACAGAAAAGCACGTGGTGCTTTTCTGTTTTCATTCATAGTTTTTACTGCTGTTGTGCGAATCACGCGCCTCACATGCAAGTGCTTCCGTGTGATGCGTGAAAAATGCACAAATTTAGGACATGTTGTGAGTTTTACGCAGCGGACACACACGTGAAAATCACGGACTGTCTGAACGGCCCCATTGACTAACAGGTCCGTGCGAGGCGCGTGAAAATCATGCGTGTTGCACGGACGTATTATACGTTCGTCTGAATAAGCCCTAATACTGTGTATATTTCGCAATGCCTGTTTGCTGTAATTTTGTGTATATACGGTACGTATGCATTTGCCGAAATAGAGAATAATTGCAGCACTGGTCACTAGAGGGAGCTGTTTGTTCATGTCAGAATTTGCTTTACTACAACAAGAAAAACTGGAGATGGCAGAGACCATGAAATGGGGACACATGGGTTTTATTATTACTGCAATTTACCTTTACACAAAGCGCATAATTCCTTTAATACTTATCCAAGAAAACTATTAAACTATTTATTCTCTACAATGTCGACTACATGTCTAAAAGTGTGTGGGCACCTTTTCTAATGAAAGGATCAGGATGTTTTAGTTGCATCTATTCACACCAAGGAACCTGTGGACAAACAAACCGGTGCCGAAGTCTATTATCCCACATCAGTTCTGTCACCATTATCATATTTTTTTATTTTATTTCTTTTTTTTAGCATTCAGATACATGGGTGATCATTAGTTTTCAATCACTTTAGGACAGGCTTACAATTGTTTTTTTTTTTTTGTTTGTTTTGTTTTTTTACACCCTACCCTTTCTGATAGAAGCTGATCGATAGCTAATTGAAGACCAGAAACAAACTGACATCAGATGTCGTCCATCATCCATCATCCATCATCCATCATCCATCGCCCCGAGTGATAAAGGAAAAAACAGATCATGATGGCACTGATGAGAAGGGATGATGTAGTGTGGAATGAATTTAAGTCCCATGAAAATTATGATCCCTTATGTTTAGTTTTAACCAATAAAAGTAAAAAGGAAATGTGTGAATGTCAAGGCGTGTTAACTACGGATGATCATTGGGCTCTGTTTACACTTGCCTTGTGAGTGTTGAGGTTGCCATCGGGTATTTTGTGACAGTAATAGGCTTCGTTCACATCTGCGTTCCATTCTGACGGTCCGGCAGAGCTTCCTGTCAGAACGAGACCTGACTGAAAAACAGAAACCATAGGTTTCTGTTTGCATCACCATTGATTTCAATGGTGGCGGATCTGGTGCCAATGGCTTCCGTTTGTCTCTGTTGTGCAAGGGTTCAGTCGTTTTGAGGGAAGCTATAGCGGTCGATTTCAGTCAGGGTCCTGTTCTGAGGGGGAAGCGTCGATGGAACGTCAGAAGGGAACGCAGGTGTGAACGAAACCTAAATCGCACATTATACAGCGTTGTTCTTGCCAATAAAAAAAAAATACCAGAACCCTATTTAACGATTTTTACTGCCATAATACAACATTGGATACTACCACCCTAAGATACTTAGGAGATAGCGTGGAAAAAAAAACAACAACTTTGTGTCTACACCTCCCTAACCAATGCTTGATGTTTAATTTATATTCTGACGGGTGAAGTGAATAACATTGATTACCTTGTTACAATGGTATCTGTCAAGGTGTGGGGGTTATAATACGGCCAAATTGCAAGGCTAGACTGGGCCACAGCATCTCTAATACAACCGGTCTCGTGGGGGTGTTCTCAGTATACAGTGGTTAGTACCTGCCAGAAGTGGCCAAGAAAGGACAATCGGTGACCGTCCGGTCAAGGGTGCCGAAGGCTTATTGATTCACGTGGGCAGCAAAAGCTAGCCCGTCTGGTCTGATCCCACAGAAGAGCTACTCTAGCACAAATTGCTGAAATCGTAAACTCTGGTTATGATAGAAAGATGTCAGAACACACAGAGCACCACCACTTGCTACGTGTGGGACTGACCCCTGTCCACCGACAAAAGTGCCTACAATGGGCACATGAGCATCAGAGCTGGACCGTGCAAAAAGGCGGCCTGGTCTGATAAATCACATTTATGCGTGTGCGTCGCTTACCAGGGGGAAGAGATGGTGTCAGGATGGCCTATGGGAAGAAGACAAGCCGGAAGAGGAAGTGATGCTTTGAGCAACGTTCGGCTGGGAAACCTTCGGTCATGTCATTCATGTGGATGTTTCTTTGACTTGTACCTAAATATTGTTTTAAATCAAGTACACCCCTTCATGGCATTGATATTCCCTAATGTCAGTGACTTGTTTCAGCAGGATAATGCACCCCGCCACACCACAAAAATTGTTCAGGAACGGTTTGAGGAACATGACAAAGCGTTCAAGGTGGCGACTTGCCTTCCAAATTGACCCCTTCAGTATCCTAAACCACATAGTAATAAAGTAGATTATATCATTATTATGGTAATTATAAAAGGCTTGACCTTCAGGGCTATTAAATATTAACCCATAAACATTCAAAATCACTATGGGTTTCACTTTTAACCCTTTTCTCACCCTTGGTCACCAGAAATATGTGGTATAAACTGCTAAGCGACTCTAGACCCCCAGGGATAATACAGGAATACTATCACTAACCCTAAAACCATCTTATATAAAAATGTCATGTAAAACAGAAAAACTTGACAAAGTGAGTTTAATTTGGGGTGAACGGGGAAAGAGGAAAACTTTGTTGGGATTACAGTAACTTCAATGTTTAATTATGGGAAAAAAGGTTGTGATGGACCATTGCAAATAATCCTGTGTTGCCCTTGTCTAATACTAATGCAGAGCTCTACAGAAGACAGGTTGCTGTTCATTGCAGTCTCTAGTTTGTCCATGGACTCCAGGCTATACCCTGCATGGTTTCTCCTGACAGGTCTGCAGGGAAGCAACTGTTCTACATAAGCAGTTCTCAAATATGGTGAAGATACCAGAATATATAAAAAATGATCCTCTAAGCTCTATTACATGGCCTGCTGCTACACAGAAGCCGGGAGACTTGCAAAGTATAATGTGAACATTGCACAAGTGCGGTAACAGGGCGTTTTTGTCTGAGGTGAAGTACAATACACACAGAAGTCCCTGCTAGAAGAGCAATTATTTCTTCATTCTGCTGCTGGAGGATTGACTGTTTAATATGGTGATTTATGGAAGGGGGGACTGGGAGTTGTATGGCTGAGGCTGCTGGTAAATCATAAACTTGGATGTGATTTACCTTTTTGTTTTGCTGGTGTAAGCTTTGCTATCAAGTAGTCTGAGAGTTGTGAAGTGCGTAAGCAGGCAGCGCTCAGCAAATTACTGTGAGTGACAGGTCACATACTCTCATATCCTTCATTACCCCCCCCCTTACGCAGCGCTCCACCATTGACAAAAAGGTCTGCTTAACTGTGTCGTTTATCATTACAATGACGTAAAGGCAGCATTATCTCAGCTCCTGTTTATTAAGGGTCACCATGTTATTCTTTATAATCTGCACTTCCACTACAGAAAAAAGTGAGCTTCATGTCAATCTCTGAGTGATTGACACATCTCCATATTTTCTTTTCAAAGAGGTTCTGCTGCAGTGGCATCATTATGTCCAGACAGCAGGGGCATGTGCCTTGGGTATTATGCTTGGTGTCCCTGCCCAGCATTCTCCACCTTTAATTGTAATTTAAACTCTGGGGCATTGTGACTGGCATAAAGGCCCTGGTGGCTCTCATAATGGGTATGTGGTATAAACGACAAGTGCCAAAGATGCCTGGGTGGCAAGCTCTGCAGAGACTAGTTGACCAGATGGAAAAGACAGGGAAAGTGAACGACTATAATCAGAGAATGTGTCACCTGTAAATCCCTGGAGTTAATTGTTGTTAAGTCTCATCAGTTGTATTTACTGTGCGGTGGTGATTGGTTATTTTATTGTATTTTTTTTATATGATGTATGTTACACATTTATAACGAGGGTAATTAAAACCAGTGCCTAAGTCTGGCAACGTCTCTGTTCTGCAGCAGCTGGAGTGTTTATTGAGCAGTTTTGTAGTACCTGGAGTGTATTGTGATGTTCAGCAGCAGCTGGGTTGTTTATTGTGAGGCAGAGGCATGCCTGGGGGTTTAGAACTGGGAGAGGCAGAACACATCTGAGTGGACCCCCAACACATGTTTACAACTGCAGAGGTGCATTAGGTGTAAGTTTTCGGTGCTACTCTGTTTCTGTAAACTTTTATAGAAGTGAATGGGTGTGACGGAAACTGCACAGCATAGCGAGCTACGCTGTTTCCATAACTGCTACATGGTTTGTGTAACTTCCATTTACAATATAGTGTCTCCCCACACAGTATAATGCCCCTATAGTCGCCCCCACACAGTATAATGCCCCCATAGCTAACCCCACACAGTATAATGCCCCTATAGCTGTGACCCACACAGTATAATTCTCCATAGCTGTCCCACACAATATAATTCTCCATGGCTGCCCCATACGGTAGAAATGCCACCATATTGCCTATTAAAAATGATAAAATAATTACTCTCCTATTCCCGTTCCTATGACGAGTGGAGGAAATCCACTGAGCTGACAGCTCCCTGCTCCAGCATTGGATTTAACTGTATCTGCATCCTGAGGCCACCGCGACACAGTCTGCCACTATCTCAGAGGGCCTGGGGCCACTGACACCCCCACCTGCCCTCCTCTAGCTACACCTCCGTTGTGAGGTTGCACAGACAATGGAATGGCTCGGTTCTGTATAGTTGCCATGTTCTAAAGTCGAGACTCCCTCATTTGTATTGAAGTCTTGGTTTTTGAACCTGCTTTTTTTTCATGGACTCTTTATAAAAAAATCACGTCACGATGGACCTGTTGGTAACATCCATGTAACAAGCATATGGCATAAAGGTTTTACAGGGATTTTAGTAAATGGCAAAATGAACAATTTGTGCCAGGCAGCTGCTGCCAAGGCAAATAGGATTTGTATTGATTTATTAGTTGGGTTATTGACCCTGGGATGTATAATAATACTTGACATATTTCTAGTAAAAACCGATTTTATTCCCCTGGGTCAAAACTTTAGGATTGTAGCTCGAACTAAATAAGCCTATATTTTTCTTCAACCTATGTTACGTGTACGTTAGTGTTCAAAAAAAATAGCAGTGAGTTTAATAAAACAAATGCACTGGAAATCCTACACATTCAATTCCAAAACAATAACAACATTTATCCAGTTTGTGTAAATCCTTTACGGAAAGTAAAGAAAAAGGAATATTAGGCTGTTCAAAAAAATAGCAGAGGCAGCATTCTTCTTTACAAACTTGAAAATTTCACTGAACTAATATTTAGTGGGATAATCATTGTTTCTGAGAACTGCTTGACATCTGTGTTGCATGGAGTCGACCAACTTCTGGCCCCTCTGAACAGGTATTGCAGTCCAGGAGGACTGGACGACATTCCACAGTTCTGCATTTTTTTTTGTCACCCCATAAGTTTTCTATGGGATTGAGGTCAGGGGATTGGGGTTAAATAAGGGTATGTGCACACACACTAATTACGTCCGTAATTTACGGACGTATTTCGGCCGCAAGTCCCGGACCGAACACAGTGCAGGGAGCCGGGCTCCAAGCATCATACTTATGTACGATGCTAGGAGTCCCTGCCTCGCTGCAGGACAACTATCACGTACTGAAAACATGATTACAGTACGGGACAGTTGTCCGGCAGCGAGGCAGGGACTCCTAGCATCGTACATAACTATGATGCTAGGAGCCCGGCTCCCTGCAGTGTGTTCGGTCCGGGACTTGCGGCCGAAATACGTCCGTACATTACGGACGTAATTAGTGTGTGTGCACATACCCTAAGGGCCAAAATTGACACCTGTTATTTCACAGAATAAATGACTTCAAAATAATAGCAGTGAGGAGTTAAAATTGGTGAACAAGCCCCTTTCAATTAATGATTCAATTACTCAGAGCCAACACTTAGGACTTGCATGCCGCTCATTCCGGTTTTTTTTCTACGACTCTACTACGCTTACAAGTAAATTATTTGCTATGTAGAAATTGGATCACTTCTACCAAAAACATTGATTCATGAGGTTAATGATGTTGGACTGATATTTTTTGACTACTGTACATGTTCATACCAGTTTTGGAAGGTGATGGGACGAGTCTGAGCTCTTCATGACTCCACAGAAACCGCAGCGTCCACTAAGGAAAGTTTATGCCTAACACTATTAGAACAAAGTTAACCTTCAACCTGCATATCTGTTGTGTCTGGGTAATATGTTGGTTACCCCACTAGAGGACAAGACTTGGAGAAACAGATAATGATGACCCGTAGGCGCTCTATGTACCCCCATCTGGTGGCGTTTCGAATCTATGTATTATCCTAAGCGAAGCATGAACCCCCTAAGTATAACAATAGTACAAATAATAATGGACTCAAGTTTAACTCATGGGACCGGTGTAGATGGACACAATTTTGGCACCCTTCGTTTATATAAGAAGAAATGTCATAGCAAGAAGAGCATGCTGCCGAACGCCAGGATATGAGAGCCCTTACATAATGGAGAAGCCGAGCTGTTGTGTGACTCAGAAAATGATGTCCGCCATTTCAAGCCTGTGTGAAAACATATCAAATTTGTGCTTCAGCGCTTCGATTTGTTCTCAGCAGCTGTAAAACATCTCTCTGTAATAAAAAAAAAACCCTCCACCGAGGATACAGCTGTCAAAACGATTTAAATAAGATTTATTATATCACTTCAATAAGACAGAGCAAAAAAAAAAAGTTTGAGAGTAATTACTGGAGCAATCAATTCTATTAATTACATGAAAATCCACCACACATCTTTTTATACGCGGATGTGAAATGTAATTTAATTCACTTCATCTATGGATGTAGTTTCTAGAACATGGCCGCAAAAACCTGGCTATGATAACAGCGCAGTTTTATCTTTATTTGTAGGGATCTTCCACCTCCAAGGTGTCCGCTTCGTGATATTTCCTCAGAATAAAGACAAAATAAATTATTAGCTTGTTAACCTTTTAATTACAGACACCCTAAATCTCTCAAAACTTTTGTATATTTAGATGTAGCAGTGCCGATTTTGTCATTTGGCGCAATATAATCATTTGGGCAGAGCACAACCTACTACATCTTAGCTTGGTCTGTTAACATGTTGCAAAACAGTTACCGTCCCTGGACCCCAATTCAAAATGTCTAACATGACCCTCCACACCTACCATGTGCCATTTATAATACAGGTGGTTTCTTATGTGGCAGAGGGACTTATTGCACAATTTATGCACAAAGGCCGGGGTGAGACCGCTACCACCGCACCCCTAAATCTAAAGTAAAGCTCCACCTTGGGACCAGTTTAAAAATCCTATTTGAGAACTACTTTAATAGCAATCCTTGAATATGTATCTATCATTACAAGTAGGACCAATCTGGATAATATAGAAAATCACCAACAAGGAAATAAATTCACCCGCATATTTCCTGCAGGCACCATCAGCAGGTGTTATGTGGCATTTACAGCAGCCTGCATTCTGTGAATGAGGAATGAAGAGGTGCGGTCACAAATCCCCTCATAACATTGTGACAGCCCTTCTGCCGCTTTCACTTACAGATTGAGTCCTCTATTATGCTGAATCGGAAAAGGGGGGGGGGGATTATGTTCCTTGCCAGCACTCACGTCTTATACCCAACTGCTTCCAAATAACAGGTACCCTATAGGACATTGCTGATAATGCAGCCCTCTATCATAATGTATAACATGCTCCCTTCAAAGAGTGTTTCCCCTTAATTAAAATGCAAGCAAATTGTTTTTAGATAGCAGCCATTAATGGCAGCCAACCCAACTTTCCACAGATACTGAATGGCTAGTCTTACGCAAGCAGGCAATACTTTTTAGATGGAGATCTATATTTCCTGGAGCACCATACATGTAACAAGTGAACCCATGGCTTGGTACAATATCCACCTAGATTTCTGATGCCCACAAATATGGGATTTCATGGTATGTCTTACTGTATTACAAGTATATGTAATGTCCTTTATAAAACGGTCTCACATTCCCCAAAATCCCAGTAAATCACGTGCTGCCATAAATCCTGATACAGCTCTGCAAATCACTGGATAGATGGTTGTGAGATGCCAACACTACAGGTGTCCAGAGACTGCTCCGGTGTCTAGTCCTCCTGCAATGGAGACAAATCGTGTTCTAGTCGGTCATTCAGCTTTGGAAAGTTCTAAACGTAGAGGCCTAGAAGACCTTCACACAGGAAGTGAATATTACCTCAATGATCTTATGTATCCAGTCTAGAAAAGACATAATCTTAGTATATACACCAGGACGGTTGGGCTCGGCACATCCCATTCCCCAGCTCACCACTCCAACCAGACGCCAGGTGTGGTCAGTCTGACAAACCAAGGGCCCACCACTGTCACCCTACAGGAATAAGATTGGAGAAAGTGAGGTGAAGGAAACCCCTCATTACTCAAAATCACTTATTTTATGGCAACTAACAGAGATTATAGGCTGTAACAGAGCCCAAAACTATGTCCAGAATGTTCCTTGGATTTAATCAAATAGAGCGCATTTAGGATGTGGTGGAATTGGAGATTTACATAATGAATGTGCAGGCGACAGATCTTCATCAATTACATGTTATCACGTCTACATGGACCAGATTCTCTAGTCAATGTTTGTTGAACTCCTGCAGCCAAGAATTTGCGCTTTTCTGTCCTACCCATTACTAGTAATGTGTACCTAATAAATAATAAGGCCCAAGTGGCCACTGAGAGTATTTCCATATTTTATTTTTACTTTTAGTAGTGATTAATTTCATACCTGACAAGCATCAATTTTTCCATCAAGGTAACCTGCACAAAGCATTCTGGGAGTAATGTCGCCATCATATATGCAGGAACTGTTGCATTTCTTAGTACTAATGAGGGGAACCATGGCTTCCTTCAGACTTCGAGGCATGTGTGCTAAAGAGATAAGATACACATGAATCTGTTCTATATCTTCTTAAAGCCTAAGGTCGGTTTCACACAAACCTAATGCGGCCACAATTTTGCGCCCACATTACAATCTATTACGTTGTGGCAGTGGTGCGGGTTTTTGTTTTCTGAGAGGGATCCATCTTCCTCCCCCCTGCCCCTCTGACCAGTGATTGGCGGACTGCTGTACACTGCTGAGGGGCAAGGAGAGCGCTCCCCTCATAAATACACCAGACATGTCTATATCATGAGTCCAATTCTTTGATAGCTCATATTTGCCAAGCATCACAATATTTGTCTCATGACAGACCCACTTTAAGTCAAAACCAGAAGGGCATTGAAAAGAGAAGTAGAAATCTTTACATTATAATTTTTCTGGGCTTAGGATCCACTCAATAACGCTTGTGAAATCCTGACTAAACCCCCTGTGGTTCTACTAAGCCAAATTTTGATCTCCGTAGGGATCTATGTAGATCTAAGGGTATGTTCACACGGGCTATTTTCAGCCGTTTTTCGGGCCATAAAGAACCTCCAGAAACCTCTTATTATTATTATTATTATTATTATTATTATGTATTTCTCGTTTATATAGCACCAACAAATGGGCAGCTCATGGGCAGTCTTTAGATATAGCGGCTTTTACCTGCTTGCACAATGTTATCATTAATTACTAGAGAGTATTCATTCGTAGCTACTACATACATAACCTAGTTAAAACATTTCTTAGTTGTCTCTTATGGGTTTGAGGATGTAATATAGATAGACCTTTGAATCTTTCAACATGTATTCAACAGAGAGAGCACTTTAATTATCACACAAACCCGGGAAGAACTCATTTCATTAATAAAATCAATAAAGGTCATGCACAGTCCATCTATGCCAATATATGTAACGGACAGTGAATACAGCATCTGTACCATTGTCAATGTGCATGCAGATACGTCCTTCCATACCTTCGCTCTTAAATTTTGCGAGGCGAGCTATAGTTTTCTTATCCTGAGATGTGTGGCACGAGATGACCAGCTTTGAAATAAAACATGATTTCACAATATCTCGTCAAGAGATATCTATGCTTTATGTGTATGTTTGCCACCCTGTGGTTGTGATGTGAATTGGAGCCTGGCAACAGTTTTGCTAGCATGTCGCGATATCGTATTGAATTTGTTTCATGAGAAATTGAAGTCCTTAACTAAATTTAAGCAAAGGTAAACACATCTGTACAGTGCTGGAAAAAGTATCTGTGCCCTTCCAGATGTCCACAAGGACTGCGTATTTATTACACTGATTGGTTTCTAATCTTAAATGAAGTGCACACCTTTCTATTAATGCATCTAAAATAAAAGAAATAACGCAACTCTATAGACATTCTTGGTTTAAAAAATTGCTACAATTTTGTGTCTACAGTTCCCATATAGACCTATGTGCCCGCAAACATACGCTGTGTAGTTTGATCCTGCAATCATATTCTATTCCAGCAGCTCCTACCAGAGTTATACTCCCTAATGGACGGGAGTATAACTGCGGGATCGGACTAAATTGTTTATTTGTATATCTAGAAGAAGTGAATGAAGGTCAGCAATATCTTCAAACATGAAAAAGATTTATTGTTCCATAAAATACACCATGCGACGTTTCGATCTCTGAGTGGCCTTTCTCAAGCTTTCTCAGTTGTCAAAAAGTTGCGTGGTGTATTTTATGGAACAATAAATCTTTTTTATGTCTGAAGATAATGCTGACGTTCAGTCACCTTTTCTAGATAGACACATTGATGGGTGAGAGCTGACCCAGTAGAACGTCTATTGCATTTGTGAAGTGACCGTTTTATGTTGTTCCCATCTCATTTCTTTTTAAAGTGTTTATTTGTAGTCTGTAAGTATAGCTCTGCGTAGTTGTCGACACATAATCGCATGATATTTTCAATCAAAACTAATTTGCAAAATTATTTTATTTTAGATGAATTGGAGCATTATAAAATGGTTCTGAGGGTATACATGGCCTACAGATAAAATGTAATAAGTCAAAAGTATCCAGAGTCCATATAGTATTTTTTTGCAGTGGTGTCTTTGCATTCCGCTTCAAACTTTGCTTTATTTTCCGGTACAGTTTTGTGGTAGTTTTAGGACATGCTATGTGACATTTTTACACTTTGTAGTATTTTTATGGCAGTTCTCTCGATAATTGTCCATACTAGCAATACTCACTGTTGTCAGGATGAGTATGTCCCCAGCCTGAAACCCAGCACTCAGAGCCCGCAGGGAGATCCTGATCATATTGTGGTAGACACACAGGGCGAATGCTATCTAAGAGAAATCATGTTAATCAAATTACAGGAGTCACACACAAAAGGGGGTTAGAAACATGAGTAATAAAGGAGACTTGAATACACACTTTTCTAATGCAGAACAATATTATAGTATGAAGATAAACAACAAAAAGCTAAGCTCCCATATTATTATTGGCTACTATAGTAAAGTAAGCACTTGGTATTCAGTTAAAGGGATTTTCCTGTTTTATGTCAATAAATGTAATGACCTACAACTTTTTTTGTTAAACTATTTTTAAGAATTTTTTTATTTTTTTCGATATCACTATTCATATTCAAAAATAATCCTGAAATATTTAAGTTTTTACTCTTGCCACTGATAATAGACTGACCCTGCCTGTTCTGTAGAGATCACTTCTTAGCAGCCATCTCATTATCATCACAGACAGGATTACAATAAAAGGTAACACCTATATATATATAGATAACACAGGATCCACCATTGACAATAGGTGATGGACACAGCCGCCCTACTCCTCCTCCCTGCACAATGACCTCTGCACAGGTCACAGAGCTTTTCCTAATGCTGTTAATAGCAGATCAGGTAAGATGTACATTAAATAGAATAAAATAATATACAATCAGAAAATAAAAACAGATTAGTAAAAAATTGGTGTCATTTAGTAAAAAAATATATAGGCGATACATTCCCTTTAAGGCATCTATTATTGTATAAAGCAGCGCTTGTTAGAAGAGAAAGCTGTGACACACATAACGAACACTGCACCAATGTCAGTGAAAATGGACCAGGACAGATTTTCAGCCTACAGCCTTATACTTTATATTTTGGTCAGGATTTTGAATCACTATTTGTAAGCCAAAACCAGTAGTGGGTCTAAAAACACTAAAGAGGAACTAGTCTATCCATTATACATTTTCATATTGTACACTCCAGGTTTTGGCTTACAAATACTGATGCAAAACACTGATCAAAATATGCTAGTGTGAATGTTCCCTTTTACAAGACTTTTTTTAGTGATTTATAAAAAAATAATATGTGTTCGTGTATATAATAAAGGTGTTATGTGTTATCATGGTTAGGGATTACGGGCACGGCCAGCCGTGGACATCCATCCGCATTTGCGGGCCGTGCTCCCATATACAGTATGGGACCACGGTCCGTAAAAAGCAAAAATAGGACATGGCCTATCTTTTACGGAGCCTTTCTACGGCACGGACACCAAATGAATGGGTCCGTAAGTATGGACCGTAATTACGGACAAAATCTATGGTCATGTGCATTGGGCCTAACCTGTTTTTGTAAGTGCTTCTGTCCAGGCTCTCAGCTCTACTGATTTCCGCACGCACTGTAGGAAATATCTAGGTACAGCCCTGTCAGGACCTTCCTCCTCAATGACATAAAACTGCAGTTCCCCACATTCGTTAGTGCGGGAATGTTGTCATTCCTCCACAATGTCCGTTTTGTTGGTCTCTCTCTTTACATGTTCAAGCTAAAAACATCTCTCCTCACCCAATAGGAAGCAGAAGGGGGGTGCTAGGGAACATGCTAATATAATTACACAGGCTGAGAAGACGACCAGGAAACCTATGACATATCTAGTCAATGGGGTTGAACTTCAACATCTATAGTCAAAAGAAGGAATGCCTGCAGGCAAACAGAACCCTTTTTCCTGACTACCCAATATATGGATAGAAGATAAATTTATTAACACTTTTAAATTTTTATTAGGCTACGTATAGCAAGGAACAGACCACATATACAGTTTAAAATTATCACTGCCAGATGCCGATGTAAAGTGAATGCAAACAGCTGGCAGAGCCCAGCGTTGTGTGCAACCGGCCAAAAGTAAATGCTGACTGACAACAGCAGGTCAGTCAAGAAGCAATGCTATATAGTTCCAAGCAATGCCCGGATACTCAGAGCAGTGGAATCGGCTAAGGCAGGAATTAAAACCAACAATTAGAGCCCCCCCCCGACATGTTTCTCTACCTAGTAGCGTCCTCAGGGGTACACGGGGCTAATGGCGGCGCGACGAAAAACTACTCCTCTTAAGGGAGTGTAAAGTGACGTACATGGGAGGTGGGCGTGAGGCCAAGCCGCCAATGGAGCGGAGCAAAACACAGCAGGCGTCAGAGAGAAAGATATAGCCAATGAGTGGCAGCGTATCAAGTAGCCAATAGCGGACACCTAGCCGCGCAGGCGCCCAGCCAAAACTGCAGAGACAATGCAGAATCCGGGCGCCTGCGCAGCATAGCAGATAGGGAACTTAGAATAATGCAGAGTGACAGATCGGCGCAAGCGCCGTAGAAGTCACTACGGACATAGTGCAGAGGCCAATGGACCCGACAATAGAAAAAGTCAGCGCGGCATCTGCGCCTGCGCAGTAGGGCAATCAGAAAACTTAGGCGATATTAGGTGGAACAGGGAGACAAAAAGGAACGGTGCAAGCATAGTGAACTTCCATCTAGACTCAGTACAGGGAACAGTACACATGTCCCGTCATCATAAAACAGTAAGACTACAGCCAATACTGCAGGAACATCCCAGAGCCAGAAAGTGTGCCCAACGCCACAGGGACATGTCAAACTCCACAAGTACCATCAGTGTCCCCTTAAGCTTGGCACAAAGACTGATAATTAGCTACTACTGCGGTAAAGATATAAACGCATGTATAAATCGCCAGCTGTGGATACAGCCACAAACAGAAACCCACAAATAATAATAAAACAAAAAATATATATTAACAGACATCAAATAATAATGATGGAGGCCGCCATACTAAAAGATGAATATATGGTCAGATGTTAAATTAGTAGATTAGTCGCTCCTTGGCCTGTCCGATCGTCTCTATTTACACTTACCATGACATGTCCTCTCCCAACGGAGCGGTTTTACATTGATACACCACTTATTTCATCTACTAATTTAACATCTGACCATATATTCATCTTTTAGTATGGCGGCCTCCATCATTATTATTTGATGTCTGTTAATATATATTTTTTGTTTTATTATTATTTGTGGGTTTCTGTGTGTGGCTGTATCCACAGCTGGCGATATATACATGCGTTTATATCTTTACCGCAGTAGTAGCTAATTATCAGTCTTTGTGCCAAGCTTAAGGGGACACTGATGGTACTTGTGGAGTTTGACATGTCCCTGTGGCGTTGGGCACACTTTCTGGCTCTGGGATGTTCCTGCAGTATTGGCTGTAGTCTTACTGTTTTATGATGACGGGACATGTGTACTGTTCCCTGTACTGAGTCTAGATGGAAGTTCACTATGCTTGCACCGTTCCTTTTTGTCTCCCTGTTCCACCTAATATCGCCTAAGTTTTCTGATTGCCCTACTGCGCAGGCGCAGATGCCGCGCTGACTTGTTCTATTGGGTCCATTGGCCTCTGCACTATGTCCGTAGTGAATTCTACGGCGCTTGCGCCGATCTGTCACTCGGCATTATTCTGAGTTCCCTATCTGCTATGCTGCGCAGGCGCCCGGATTCTGTATTGTCTCTGCAGTTTTGGCTGGGCGCCTGCGCGGCTAGGTGTCCGCTATTGGCTACTTGATACACTGCCACTCATTGGCTATATCTTTCTCTCTGACGCCTGCTGTGTTTTGCTCCGCTCCATTGTCGGCTTGGCCTCACGCCCACCTCCCATGTACGTCACTTTACACTCCCTTAAGAGGAGTAGTTTTTCGTTGCGCCGCCATTAGCCCCGTGTACCCCTGAGGACGCTACTAGGTAGAGAAACATGTCGGGGGGGGCTCTAATTGTTGGTTTTAATTCCTGTCTTAGCCGATTCCACTGCTCTGAGTATCCGGGCATTGCTTGGAACTATATAGCATTGCTTCTTGACTGACCTGCTGTTGTCAGTCAGCATTTACTTTTGGCCGGTTGCACACAACGCTGGGCTCTGCCAGCTGTTTGCATTCACTTTACATCAGCATCTGGCAGTGATAATTTTAAACTGTATATGTGGTCTGTTCCTTGCTATACGTAGCCTAATAAAAATTTAAAAGTGTTAATAAATTTATCTTCTATCCATATATTGGGTAGTCAGGAAAAAGGGTTCTGTTTGCCTGCAGGCATTCCTTCTTTTGACTATATATATTGTACCTGCTGACTACCCAGGGTCACAATCTGTTTTTCTGAACTTCAACATCTGACACTGATCATAATCTTAGGCAATCGCAGGTAGAGATGAACAGACTGATATGTAGCTTCGTGGGAAAAAATTCAACATCACTCGTATATACCGTAAATACCTGCTAATTCTGGGTTTAAGAGTCCAGGGGGCGGTCCTCCGTGATTGACCGTTATTTCTGTAAGGACACTCATACCGGGCCGGTTATCAGCTATGTAATATATGTACAGGCTGAGTCCACCATAGCAAGAGTTTTGGGAGCTGCTCTCCACTCTGGCTATTAGAAACAGGATGATTGGGGACCTTCTCTATGACGTCCTTTGTCCTAACTAGGGATAGGTAAAAGGTTGTCTTCATAAGACAACCTTTTAAATGTGGCAAGCTAAGTCCTCCATGACAATTTTGCCCCATGCCTACTGACGGAAGAAATAAACAGGTAACCATCTAGTATGTACAACTATGAAAAGCCTTCTCCACACAACCATGATCCAAGCAAAGTGGTGAAGCGAGAAGTTTGTACTTTCTTTCAGAATAGATGGTAAATGATAAATGTAAAGGGCATAAATAATATAACAAAAAATCCACCTGAATAATTTAACGGCTTCTCCAGTTTCATCAATGCAATGTCATAATCATGGGTCCTGTCATCATACTTCTGGTGATAAATGATTTTCTCCACCGCTGATGAAGATGCTTGTTGTCTCATGGAAGAGTGACTGACGAATCCCGAAAGGACAGACCAGCTGGACAGCCGAGGAGACCTGTAACTTAATAAGATCAGTCATCAATAACACATTACAGCGTTCAAACAGTTTATTCTATGTATTTATAATCTACTATGTACAATATTTTTTTTAAAATATTTGGACATTAAATATTTTTTAAATTAATGATGCTGTTTAGTATAAAATGTATATATAAAATGTATATAAAATTAAATATGTTTTCTCTCTGATAGTCATAGCCCTATCAGCCAACAGTCCCATTTTTCTTAAGATTCTCCCAGGGATCAGAAAGCAAAGGGGCTTATGTAAATTGGCATAAAACGAGATATTTCCGTTGTGTTTGGAGGCATTCATGGGTGGACTTCAATGTTGTTCGATTTGGGATTTAAATGTGGGGAATTATAGCCAGAGATGTACTGTATAGTCGTAAATGCAATTTCTCGCCTACTCTAAACTAGTATTCAAATATTGTATGACATGTATGTAGGTTTATTAACTTTTGTATGTACAGTAGAGATACAGTCATATGCATGCCATGGAAACTTCAATTACTGACTGCATTCAGAATTTTTTTTTAGATTACAAAGCTATTTTATTTGATAGATTTTGACTTCTTTTTTAATTTATTCATAATCAAGTTTTGGGGTGTTTTAGTGGTATTTTTAGGGGTCAGTGGTATTTTTCACCATAGGCTTCTCAATAGATCTTCAAAAAGCCTGTAAAAGTGCACGTACAAAATGGCAGAAAAGAAAAAATCACCACTAAAAATGCATGTAAAAAATGCTTCAAACTGCAGATGTTTTTTTTACATGGATTTTAAAACAACCCACCGTGTTAAAAATGTCTCACCACATCGCAAAACCGCTGCGAATACAGTTTTTACAGATTTATTGCAATCAGACTCACATTTTCTTTCCAAAGAAACAGTTCTAGGAAAATGTTCCTAGAGCTGTCCTTATTGAAGTCAGTGGGGATGCCAACAGCAAAACCGTAAGCAATAAAGTATGCTGCAGATTTATAGAAAAAGCAGCATGCCCTGAAAATCATGTTCTCAGCCGCGCTGTGTGAATGGAGTTTCATAAAATCTCATTCACTAGAGTGCAACATCTGGCCACTGTAGCAGCGGTAACACCAGAAAAACATTTCAAACTCTTTACTTCAGTCTAGACATTTGGGCTTAAAGAGGAAGAATTATGAATTCATCCGGTCAAGAACCCGTCTGCTTGATGTCCGAGGTATTCATAAAAAGTTAGAGCAATACTATATCCCTCAACTGCATTATCCAATTTTCCATAGTGAAGGAACCTTTTGGTATGTTGAGAATGGATAGAGGGAGATATACAGTATCTGCCCACCTGGGCGAGATGTGCTAATAACAGGCACAACTCTGTACCGTAGCTTAGAGCAGTTTAGGACCAGCTGCAGCTCCTCCTTGGCCGGTTGTGCACAAAACCATCCGCAATAAGTAGCATAGATAAAGATAAAAAATCCATCCTGTGTTAAAATCCTTGTATTTTAGCTCATAAAACATCCATGGACTGGGGAAGTTACCGCCGGGAATGTCCTCCAACACCCCCTGTCCGCTTTTTTTCTTTTCGTTTTTCTCTGCATTGTTGGATAGCTGGATACTTATCTTTTAGCTGAGCACCACCGTGACTTGTTAGATATATATATATATATATATATATATATATATATATATATAAATCAACCCCCGAAGACATACCCGCTCCCGGGATAAGTGAGGACTATGAGTAGTGCCGATCAGTTGACTTATTTTGTTTTGTATAAAGTTAAAAATAACTTGCCTGAGGAAGACACCTGTTCGGTGTTGAAACACGTAGCCCAATGAAATAAAAAAACTCCCGCCTATGTCTTTTATCCAGCAGCGCCAAGATATCCTTGGTTTTTTTTTTTACCTTATTTAAAAATACTAAAAATATCATCGCCTGGACAGTTCTAATCCTAGTTCTTAGATACATCATAACATTTAAGGATCTTTTGAAGGAATCTTCAGTGTAGGAACATTTTAAATGATGGTACTGCATAGAAGTTGTATTAAGTTGTTTTAACATAAGAGTTATCATGTTTGTTTTGGAGGCAAAATGCTATAGGCATTTGGATTTGAAAAGTTGGAGTTGTTGAATGCTAACCAGCAATTTCAGACTATGCCGGAATTAATTGACAATTGTGTAGAGGTAATAATTAAAGGATTATTCCCATCTTATAAACTGATGGCATAGCATTAGGCGATGCCATTACTTTCTGATCGGTGGGATTCAACCGATAAGACCCCTGACGATCCTGAGATTGAAGGGATGCCAATTCAGCTCAGCGCTGTGGCCCAATCAAAGCTTTTCCCTGCATAGCGGCTATGAAAGGAACTGCAGCACGGCCACATTCGCTTAAATGGAGTTGTGCTGCAGTTCTCTGCGCAGCAGGTGACCGGGAGTGCTGCTGTGCAAAGAAAAAAAGTGAAGGGGCCCTTCATTTTCAGAATTGGTGGGGGTCCTACAGACCTCAACCAATCAGATAGAGATGACATATCCTAATGATATGCCAACCCTCTCTGTGATGGGAATAGCCCTGCAAATTATGGCTGAATTTATTGAGCACTGTAAGGTATTAAAGTGGGTTTACCATCTCTCTCTTTGCTGAGGCTCATTTGCTTCGGTATATGTGTATACCGGAATACGTTTTTTTTGCAGTACATAATCTTTCTTCCTGTGAAAATGAGCCATTATTATCATACATGGTGGATTCTTGAGCTATTACTGGATTGGGTCATCTCATTGGGTCTATCTACGAATGGTCATAATTTTCACACATTCGGACAAACATGGCATTGGTAAACCAGATAACAGTGCTACACAAACTGGACCCCTTCATGCATTATGGTATCAGTGCTTAGAATAAAAAACAAACAATGATTTATCAAGACCTACTTGTGCACACAATGGGCTGCAGTTATGATCCATTGTTGCGCTATGATGGAGCCACCACAGACATGCTTGTTATTTAGATATAGACTGACTTGCCATGGCCAACGGCCCAAGGCCACATCTCGCCCTCCAATTATTCTAGAAGATTTAGAACGGGATCCACATTCTGCAGGTAAGAAAAAAATGGCATTCCGCTTAGCAATCCCGAATTAGCAAAAATATTTTTCAAGTAATAAAAAAAAAATGTTAGGCAGTCTTTGATACAAAGTGCTCTAAGTTGTCTAAAGATTTAAAGTGGCTGCATGAAATTAGAAAAAAAGGTGTGCATCTTTTTCCAGAAAACATGCCATTTTGTGTCCAAGGACTGGGCCTAGTATTGTAGCTCAGCCCCATTCACTTAAAAAAAGAACGCATAATATCATACACCACCTTCAAAAAGGGGTAATCCACCCACAAAAATGTATCCCCTATCTAAATGATGAGGCCCCCACTGATCACTAAAACCTGCTCCCCTGCCCCCTCAAGCTCCACTTCACTCATTCGTTTCATGGAGATTGAATGTAGAGACAGCGCACATGCTTGTTCGCCGCTTTAATCAAACTCCTTATGGCCCAATTCGTCCAGCTGGAGTGACCATGACTAAGGTTCCCTGTTCTAGTGATCAGTGAGGGTCCCAGCAGTCTGACCTCTACTGATCTAACATTTATTACCTACCCAGTTAATAGGGGATTAATATTTGTGGCTGGAATACTCCTTTAAGGAATACATCTGGTTGTAAACAAATTCTGCACGTGATCATCATCCAGACGTCATACATCCTAAAAGATGCTACAGAACAATGTCACATTGGCTTACACTGAAGCCTCTGAAAGGGGGCACTAGTCTTTGTTACCTGCAGACTCATTTCTCTAGTTCTCGTGTGGCAAAATATTTTTCCCATAGGCATACATTGTAGTTTTCTGCAGCGTATACGCTTTCCATAGCAAATATGCTGCAGAAATACAATGCAAGTACACCACGTATGAGCGGACAGCTCTTTGTAGCTCCTCTCCGTTCTGGCTAAGAAGTTATGAACCCCCTCTATTAACCCAGAATTCTTTATTTTACATGTTAAACTAGAATTTACTACACTGTTGAACTCTATTAGGGCACGGCCGGACGTGGCGGAATTGCTGTGGAATTCTCCAGCGGGCGTTTTTTACAGTTGTTTCTATACATTTTTAGGCAAGTTAGTTCAGACGTTGCGGAAAACTCCACTGCGGACCATAGGCTACGGTGCAGAATTTTCCCTCCGCAGCATGCACTGTCTGTTGCGGAGAAGAAGCGGAATTTTACTGTGGATTTCAGCCTTTGCAATGCAAATACTGAAATCAGTGGCAAGTCCGCTGTCTTTTCTGCAACGTCTGAATTACTTGTCAAATATGCAAATGTTGGTGCAGATTCGTTGTGTAATTGCCCCAAATCTGCACCAACATTTGCAGCGGGAAAACTCTGCCACGTGTGAACATGCCCTTACAAGAACAATCAGTTCCCCAGAAATCCAGACGCATATAGAATAAGCCTAAAATAGGTCTAAAATATGTTTATAATTTTACAACTCACCTGAACATTTTAGTGCAACAATACGTCCAGAAAGACAATCTGGTCTGCAAAGTGAAATGCGGAAATGGAGGGCTAGCATAAAATGTACCATTGTGATAAAAAGGAAATCATACAGAGACACTGCCAGGTAAAACAACGCCCTCAGGCCAGATTCACATACAGCGTTTTGCTGCGTTTTTGTGGCATTTTTAATAGCATTGTTTATGCGTTTTTCAGTGCAGTCACGTGTTACATTAAAGTCTATACAAAATGCACTACATATAATTGCGTTTCGGTTTGTGTCTTTTTTTGAGGCAATTTTGTGGTCAGTGGTATTTTTTTTTCAAAACGCAGCATGCTCTGTGTATGGCATTTTTTTCTGGTATTTTTCCCATAGGCTTCTCTATAGAACCTAAAAGAAGCCAATAAAAAAGCATGTACAAAATGACTCTAATTGGAAAAACGCCACCAAAAACGCTACTAAAAACGCAATAAAAAGTGCATGTTACATTTTACAAAACACTGGCATTTTTACATTCATGCAGTTTAAAACACCAGAAAAAAAATCTTCTGGTGAAGAAGGCCTTAGGGTGCAGTCACACGTGGGCGATTTTATTGCAGAAATTTCTGTGACTAAAAATCTGTTTCACACATCTGAATGGAGTTGTTTCGGCAACAGCTGCAGGGATTTCTGCAAGTACTGTACTTTTGAATGGAATTGATTTTCAGTCAAAGAAATTTCTGCAACAAAATCTGACGTGTGACGCCACCCTGAGACCTAGTTCACACAGTGCAGAATTACTTTACATGTATTTTTTAAGCCAAAAGTAGGAACGGAACAAAAAAGAAGAAATATATAAAGGAAAGGCAGATAAGTCCTGGATCCAATTCTGGTTTTGTATTAAAAAAATAAAAGCACGCAAAATCTGTGGCAAATCTGCACAGTGCGATTAAGGCCTAATAGAGGCAGTAAGATGTCTATAGAGTGAAGACCTCTATATGTTATACAGTACTATGATTGACTTTGTGGGACTTGATTCACACATGTAGGTTTTTATTTAAAATTATCATACAATTATCAAAACTAATAAGACTATGTTCACTCTTCGCGATTTGTTGCAGATTTTGGTGAAGATTTTGATGCAGATTTTTGAGGCAAAGCTAGAACTGGATCTAGGAGGAAGGAGAAGTATAAGTTCCATTCCTTTTGTTACTACTTCTGGCTTTGATTCAAACGTCTGCATCAAAATCTGCAACAAATTGCAATCTGTTTTGTTTACACTTCTGGTTTAGGGTATGTTCACACGTAGTCAACCAAAACGTCTGAAAATCCAGAGCTGTTTTCAAGGGAAAACAGACCCTGCTTTTCAGACGTTTTTTTACCAACTCGCATTTTTCGCAGCGTTTTCACGCCGTTTTCGCGGCGTTTTTTACGTCCGTTTTTGGAGCTGTTTTCATTGGAGTCTATGAGAAAACGGCTCCAAAAACGTCCCAAGAAGTGTCCTGCACTTCTTTTGACGAGGCTGTATTTTTACGCGTCGTCGTTTGACAGCTGTCAAACGACGACGCGTAAATAACAGGTCGTCTGCACAGTACGTCGGCAAACCCATTCAAATGAATGGGCAGATGTTTGCCGACGTATTGGAGCCGTATTTTCAGACGTAAAACGAGGCATAATACGCCTCGTATACGTCTGAAATTTGGCCGTGTGAACATACCCTTAGGCTTAAAAAAAAACTGCATCAAAACTGAATGTGTGAAACCAGCCTAAAACTTGCTTGTCAGAGCCTATAGAATAATGATACAATATATTTGTAGAGGAATGATCGAGGCACTCACCGAAGCTGGCAAAACAATTTCTTTATTACAAAAAGATCTCGGTCAGGATGTGGAATTGCCTACGGCCGTTTCACGTGCGTACACGCTTTCTCAAGGCCCCCTTCTTCCCATTTATTATAATGATACAATATGACTTCTTGTTATTAGAGTATATGATTATATTGCTTTAACTTTGCATTAGGCTACGTTCACACCTGTGTTGTGACATTCCGTTGTTCTGCTTTGTCAGCGGAGCAGAACAGGGTTCTCTTGCCCAACGGACATCGCTGGCGACCAACAGAACCCATGGACTTCAATTGGTTTCTTCAGCTTTCTGTCGGGAGGTGTCCGTGATTTTACCCGACACAATAGTGCAGCATTCTGCGCTATTGTCTCCTGTAATCCCTGCCGGATCTGCGACTGATGCCCCTAACGGAGCCTCCATCGTAGATGTGAACGAAATCTAATACACATATTCTTTTTCTGACATACCTGGTTTGCCAAATATTCTCAGGTGCAATGTTTTGACCAACTGGGACCTGAATAAATTCTTGACTGTGATTTAACGGAGTGGACGTCAAATTCACAGCGTTGTGATGCATCAACCTACAAGCGACAATTCCAGGGTGAAGTCAGGTACATTAAAATACATGTTCTGTACATACAAATCATAATATTGCATGTTTTATGAGGTAATATATTTTGGATATAGAATTTAGATCCATTCAGTGGAGTTGGCACCGATGGGAGACTTGATTCTCTGCCAGCTAAAGTTTGGAATATTGTCTCCATTTCAACTTCTCAGTAGACTTCCAAAATCACAAAACTAGACGCCGAAACATAAATGAATGCACTTTATGGACAAACAGAATATGTATGTGCTCTACGTGGCGTGGATTTAGCACTGTGTCTCACTTTATAATTCTTGTATTTTATAAATATATTCCAATTGTACTTATTGTTCTGAAACTGCAACGTGACCTGCTGCTCCTGCGGTATTAATCTTTGTTAAGACTGGATTTAAACACAGTATTTTGCAGCGTTTTTGGCTGTTTTTTTGTGCCATTTTTAACCCCTTAAAGACCAGGCCAATTTGAGTTTTTCATTTTCATTTTTTCCTCCCCGCCTTCCAAAAGCCATAACTTTTCTATTTCTTCATCGTCATAGACATATGAGGTCTTGTTTTTTGCGGGATAGGTTGTAGTGTTTTTTTACATGGCACCATTTATTGTACCGCATAATGTACTGCGCATCAGAAAAAAAATAATTTGTGGGGTGAAATGGGCAAAAAACAGCGATTACACCATTTTTTGGGGGGTTTTGTATTTACGGCGTCCATCAGGCGGCAAAAACGACATATTCACTTTATTCTACAGGTTGATACGATTATGGCAATACCATATTTATAAGTTTTGTTTCATGTTTTACCACTTTTAACCCTTTCACGCCGCAGCCCTTTTTCAGATTTTCATTTTCGTTTTTCCCTCCCCACCTTCCAAAGGCCATAACGCCTTTATTTTTCCGTCGATATAGTACTATGAGGGCTTGATTTTTGTGGGACAAGTTGCAGTTTTTCGTAGCACCATTTATTTTGCCGTATAATGTACTAGGAAATGGGAAAAAAATAATTTGTGGGGTAGAAAATGAAAAAAAAAACAGCGATTCCACCATGGTTTTTTGCACGCCATTTTTACGGAATTCACTGTACAATTAAAACAACATATTCATTTTATTCTATGGGTCAATACGATTACGCCGATACCAAATATGTGTAAGTTTTTCTATATTTTACTACTTTTACAAATAAAAACCTAAGTGTAAAAAAGAAAATTTATTTTGTTTCGCCAAATTCCGAGAGCCGTAACGTCTTTATTTTTCCGTCGATTAAACTTTATTTAACTCATTTTTACATTTTTTATTAGTCCCCCTAGGGGACTTCAACCAGCGATCGTTAGATCGCTTGCACGATATACTGCAATACTAATGTATTGCAGTATATCGTGATTCTGACAGTCTCCTATGAAGCCCTGCCGGAGGCAGAGCTTCATAGGAGTACCAAGATGGCGGGGCTGGGGGACTTCGTCAGACCCCCAGGCAGCCGTGTGAACCAACGGCTCCCCCCGATCTCGCCGCGGGGGGGGGGGGCGTTGAGACGTTACAGGGGGTCGCCCCCCTGTTTTTAGTAATTTAAATGCCGCGATCTCTATTGAACGCGGCATTTAACGGGAAGTGTCGGCTGTAACACACAGCCAACACACTCGCTCTATGGAGCGGACTCAGCCCGTGAGCCCGCTGCATATTCCCCCACCCAGCGTGCGCCGTATATATACGGCTGATGTCGGAAAGGGGTTAAAAAAATAAATGTAATTAATTAATTTGCTAAAAATTAGTGTCGCCATAGTCTGAGAGCCATAACTTTTTTATTTTTCCATCAATTTAAGGCCGGATTCACACGAGCGTGTGCGTTTTGCGCGCGCAAAAAATGCGGCGTTTTGCGCACGCAAAAGGTACTTAATAGCTCCGTGTGTCAGCCCCGTATGATGCGCGGCTGCGTGATTTTCGCGCAGCCGCCATCATCATGACACTCCGTTTGGATGTTTGTAAACAGAAAAGCACGTGGTGCTTTTCTGTTTACATTCATAGTTTTACAGCTGTCGCACGAATCACGCGCGTCCCACGGAAGTGCTTCCGTGTGGTGTGCGTGATTTTCACGCACCCATTAACTTCAATGGGTGCGTGATGCGCGAAATACGCACAAAGAACGGACATGTCGTGAGTTTTACGCAGCGGACTCACGCTGCGCAAAAATCACGGACTGTCTGCACGGCTCCATAGACTTATATATAAGTCCGTGCGAGACGCGTGAAAATCACGCGCGTTGCACGGACGTATATAACGTTCGTCGGAATAAGCCCTAAAGGTGTGATTGTTTACATTTTGCAGGACGAGCTATAGATTTCACTGATACTATTTTGGGGTACATGCGACTTTTTGATCAGTTTTTATTCCTTTTTTTTTAGAGATCTATGGTGACCAAAAAACAGCAATTTTCATGTTTTATATATATATATATTTTTACGTTGTTCACCGAGCGGGTTAAACAACTCTATACTGTTATAGTTTGGACTTTTACGGACGCGGCGATACCAGTTATGTTAACTTTTATTTTTTGTTAACATTGCTTTAGGGAAAAAAATGGGAAAAGGGGGGGTTTGAACTTAAAATTGTAAAAATTTTTTGAACATTATAAAAATCTTTATTTAACGGTTTTTTACTAGTCCCCCTAGGAGACTTGAAGCCGTGATCGTTGGATTGCTTGTATGATATACTGCAATACTAAAGTATTGCAGTATATCGTGATTCTGACAGTCTCCATTGAAGCCCTGCCAGAGCCAGAGCTTCAAAGGAGTGCAAAGATGGCAGACCTGGGGGCCTTTATTAGGCCCCCAGGCTGCCATAACAACCACTATAAACGGCTGATCGCACCGTGGGGGTGCACAATGGCGTATTTGAGGGGGCACTTCACTGATGAAGTATGCAAACGTAATGCTAAATGTCAAAGATGCACCAAAGGTGCGCCCTCTTAATAAATTTGGCTGATCTTACTCCAGTACACTTTAGTTTAAAGGGGTTTCCAAGTTATTTAAAAAATTGGCCAATGCAGGAGAGATGCAAAAAAAAAAAGCGTCACATCAGCGCCGCCGCTCTGTCCCTCCCCGCCACTGTATATTGACATGGCTGCAGCGATGACATGCCCGTATACCCGTGTGATCGCTGCAGCCGATCACTGGTCTCGGTGGGTACACAGCACTGGATCGTTGAGGCCAGTACTTGGCTGCTGTGATCATGTGGGTTTACGGGCACGTCATCGCTGCAGCTATGTTAATACAAAGCAGCGGGGAGGAACAGATCGGAGGCGCTGGAAAGATGAGAATCTGTGAAGTAAGTAATGGCTCTTTTTTTTTTTTTTGCATCCCTCCTGCATTGGCCAATTTTTTAAATAACTCCGAAAACCCCTTTAAGACTGATGGATGAAATGCCAGTGTTAGTAAATTCCCCCCAATATTTGGTAATTTAAAGATTTAGCACATTTTATAAGTAGGTAAATGATTACTTTCTTATTGGAGATTTCTACCTGATGTATCCTAAGTGTCTGCATACATGGGTTCCCCAATCTGCGGTCCACCTCTCATGACAAGTGAGGAGCCATTCTGGTCTGTATTCCACCTGCACTTCCAACAAGAAGTTTTCTGTGTTTATTCTGAAAGATACTGAAACCATTTTTATGAAAGAATGATTTCTTATGACAAAAGATCTTCACAATTGAACTGCCACCCAGCTGCTTTTATTCTTAACCGCAGCAAAATCCATACTAAAATAAGCGGTATAAAACTGACCTATACTTATACTTTTACCTTTACCCATAAAATATATCGTTACCGAGTTACATTCTAACTTCAAGTATAATTGAAGTTATTGTAGCAAACGTTGACTTCATTGCCCTTCTTCACTTCATAGCTTGCAATGATTTGTGTCTGTATTTAACTTCCATTAGACATGTTTAGTATCAATTATCACATAAAGGCATATTTTAAAGGGAATACATCATAGGCTTCGTTCACATCTGCGCTAGGGCGGCTTTCCGTCTGAACGGAGCCCTGACAGACACAAACGGAAACCATAGGTTTCCGTTTCCATCACCATTGATTTCAATGGTGACAGATCCGGTGCCAATGGTTTCCGTTTGTCTCCGTTGTGCAAGTGTTCCGTCGTTTTAACGGAATCAATAGCGTAGTCGGCTATGGTATTGATTCCGTCAAAGCGACGGAATCCTTGCAAAATGGAGACAAACGGAAACCATTGGCACCGGATCCGTCACCATTGAAATCAATGGTGATGGAAACGGAAACCTATGGTTTCCGTTTGTGTCTGTCAGGGCTCGGTTCTGAAGGAAAGCTCAGATGGAACGTCGGAACAGGGCCCTAGCGCAGAAGTGAACAAAGCGATACATGTAATTTTAGCTTTATTTATTAAATGTAAGTCTTTAAAATATAAATAATGTGTTTATTATTTTTTTTCAACATAGCTATTTATTTTTATTGGAGGTTCGTTCTGCGATATCTGTATAGAAAGTGCAAGGGGGTGTGTACTCTTTAGGGCAGCTGCAATGAATAGTAATGAATAAACAAAACATGTCCATAAAGTAATACAGAAGGGGCACATCGAGTGGCAAGGAAAGCTGCATACAGAGTCTTATCTATTTATATACTGTGTAATATTTATCCTGCTTTATCTGGATCTCCAGGAGTACTGTAAAGTTGTAATTAAATCAGCTACCCTTTGAGGGGACTCTGCTGACCATATCCTAGTCTACACAGCAAAGCTGAAAAGTGAGCCGCAGAGGATGGAAATGTCAGCTTATCAGGTGTACTCTATTGGTCAGTATAAAAAACACCACTAAAATGTGTACGAAATATTTATAATAAAAACTTAATTAAAATAATAGGTCAATATACAATGATACATTCACTTTAAATCATTTAGTAACATAGCTTAAGAATCAACTAAAATGAAAAAAAATCCCAAACCTTTTCTACGTGGTACAGTAGTGACTTCATTGTCAGTGTCATTACATCGAGAGGTCACCTCAGCATCTTGTAGTGGTACAGAGCCTTGATAAACAAGAGGCTTCATGAAGTACTGCACTGGAAACAGTCAAAAACCAAAATGATGAAAATCCTTTTCTTCCATTGAATTTAATTGTCATACTTAAAGGGAAGGTCCACCTTATAACATCTTCTGGCATGTCACTAAGACCTCTGACCCAAAGAGTGATAGAATGTATCTACTTGTATTCACAATGAAATAAAAAATCTGGAACACTGCATTGTGCTTTCCTTTGTTATTTGGGAACGAAATGTATAAATGAATTGACAGCTGGGTGCTACCATTTCCATTGTCAAAGGGGTGTGTTTCTTCACACTCTGACACTGTTTAATCAGTTCTGACAGTGGCAGACTGTGTAGACACACTCTATTGGCAAGGGAAATGGTAACACCCAGTCAATTTACTCCATGAGAACAAAAGAGGAATGGCACAATGTGGTGTTATAGGAATAGAGGATACAAAATAGTTTTTCTATAAAGATTACAAGTACCTTTGTTCTACCACAGGGAGGGGGGGGGGGTCACAGGTCTTTCCTTTCTGCCACATAAAGATTGGTTCAGATGGAGACATGCATTTTATGCTTCAAAATTCTCAGAGAAAAAATGTCCTTGTTCATAGAAACCAATTAGAGCCCTTGTTTCTCTAGTGCGATTTAGAAAATGAAGGCTTAATTTTAGATGGTTGATATGGACATTACTGACACTTTTCTTAAATAATTGAAACATGAGGTGCATTTGGAGAAGGTTACACTAATAAGTGTAAAGAAGAGCAGTTGCCCATTAAAATGAAACTCAAGTCTGATTTTATTTTCCAGCTTGTCTTAGAAATATTAAAGCTATAACCTGATTGGCTGTTATAGACAATTGCAACAGTTTTCTAAAACATTGTTTTCAATATGGTTGAAAGTATATAAAAAAACTTAATGTTTATATATTAATAGTGTGGGGGCTCGTCCGGGATAAATAGTTGAGGTTTTAGAGAATTTAATTGGAGCGATGTCCTGTAATTGTATTTATTCTGGCATTAGGAGATTATTAGATAATATCTACGAGAGTCATTGGTCCATCCATGACACCAGAAATGGAAGAGCCATGAAATGTCGGATTAGAGGTGAAGTAGTTTAAGCACATTAATAAGTTACACAGACCCTTCATTACAACGTCAGTGTATTTCTACCAGCATATCAAGACAACGACAATTTTTTATTGCACTGGAATTATTCTTTAACCATTCTAGAATTAGAAATCCACATTCATGGCCAATTAACCCCTGCCCGTCATAAACTACTTTCAGATTTTAATTTTCGTTTTTTCCTCCCCACATTCCAAAACCCATAACTTTTTTTTTCCCGTTAATATAGTCCTATGAGGGCTTGATTTATGCGGGACGGGATGTAGTTTTTCGCAGCACCATTTATTGTGCCATATAATCTACTAGGAAATGGGAAAAAATTATTTGTGGGGTAGAAAATGAAAAAAACAGGGATTCCTTCATTGTTTTTCGCTTTGTTTTTACGGAATTCACTGTGCAATTAAAATAACATGTTAACTTTATTCTGCGGGTCAATACGATTACGGCGATACCAAATATATATAGTTTTTTTCTATATGTTATGACTTTAACAAGTAAAAAACTTTGTGTAAAAAGTTAAATTTATTTTGTGTCGCCAAATTCTGAGTCGTACGTTTTTTATTTTTCCGTCGAGTGGTATGAGGGCTTATTTTTTGCGGGATCAGCTGTGGTTTTTAATGATAGAATTTTGGGGTACGTGCCGCATTTTGATCATTTATTCCATTTTTCGTGGGAGATGAGGTGACCCAAAAAATAGCGATTCTGCCGTTTACAATTTTTTTTATGCCGTTCACCGTGTGGGTTAAATAATGATATAGTGTAATAGTTCATATTTTTACGGATGCGGCGATACCAATTATGTTTATTTTTTTTACTATGCTCTAGGGGGAAAATGGGAAAAAGGTTTTTTTTTGAACTTTTAAATTTATTTTTTTGACATAAAAAGAACCTTTATTTAACAAATTTTAACTTTTTTTTTTATTAGTCCCCCAAGGGGACTTCAACCAGCGATTGTTGGATCGCTTGCACGATATACTGCAATACCAATGTATTGCAGTATATAGTCTTTCTGACAGGCTTCCAATATGCCCTGCCAGAGGCAGAGCTTAGTAGGAGCACAAAGATGGCAGACCTGGGGGCCTTCATTAAGCCCCCAGGCAGCCTTAGCAGCAATCGCCACCCCACGATTGCATTACGGGGGGTGCGATGAGCTGCTAACGATTTAAATGCCGTGGTCGCTGTTGACCGTGGCATTTAACGGGTTAAACAAGTGGGATCGCGCTCGAGCGTGATCCCGCTCGTTACTGTGAAGTGTCGGCTGTAACATACAGCTGACACCCGCATCGTATGGTGTGGGTTCACTCTGTGAGCCAGTTCCATACTTCCCCTACCCGGCTATGACGTATGGACACTTCAAATGTCGGGAAGGGGTTAAGCATATTTTATAATATTGTATAATATATACAATAATATTATATTATAATAATGAACAGCTTGAAACGTCCGTGGTCGATGACCACAAACTCCTTCCATCCAGTCTACGCCCTTCTCTCCAGAGATGTCTACACATACGGCCGTCCTGTTCCACAGTGACCACCAGGGTGCGCTCGCGAGCTCAGTCCAGACTCAAGAAGCCAGAGCTCACGCATGTGGGAGATTTAGCTGATTGCTCCCAGAGCACCCTGGGCTATAAGAAGGTCTCAGCCCCTCCCTCCCACACCTGAGCGTTGTTGTCGTATCCCAAGTTTGTCTTGCAAATGGTCCCCTAGTGTTTCCTGCTCCCAGTGTTCCCTGTTCCTGTAACCTGTATCCTGATCTAGTGCCGTGTTGAGCTGCTGCCGTGCAGTGCTGTATACCATGCCTGTCCTGCTTCACCTCGCCTGACGTCTGCCTGCTGCCTAGTCCCAGCCGAGCCTGCCTTGCTACTGTTCGAGCTGCCACAGGTACCCTATACGTACTATAGACTTTTACCTGTGTCCTGTTGGCCAGCTGCCATACCGCCAAGGCGGTACGGCCCAGTGGGTCCACGAACCCAACGTGACACATTTATAGATAGTGCGACTCCCCCTTGTAGATAGGGCTACACAGCCCCCCTGTAGATAATGCCACACACCCTCTCTGTAGTGCCACAGAGTCTCCCTTGTAGATACTGCCAGACAGCCACTCTTGTAGTGTCACAGCCCATCCCCGGCCTTGTAGATTGTGCCAAACACAACCCCTGTAGATAGTGCCACACTACCCCCTTGTGGATAGTGCCAAACAACCCCGCTTGTAGATACTGCCGTACTCCTCCACGCCAAGGAAATAGTGCCTCATACACTTCATTATAGATACTGCCACACTCCCCCCCAGGAGATTGTGCCACACCCCCATCCCCAGCCTTGTAGATCGTGCCAAACACACCACCCTGTAGATAGTGCCACGTCCCCTGCCTTGTGGATAAAGCCACAAAGCCCCCCTTTGTAGAACGTGCCACACACACACCCTGCAGATAGTGCCACATACACACCCATGTAGATAGCGCTACCCCCCTTCTTGTACATTGCGCTATTGGGGCTCCCTGGAGGAGCCCCTGATGTCACTGTCCATATATGGATAGTTACATCAGGGGCTTCTCCTGGAGCAGAATGCCCGACCAGAGCATTGGCAACGCTCTGACCAGGGATTCCGCTCCCGGAGGATCCCCTGACGTCTCTGTCCATATATATACAGCAATGTCAGTGGCTCCCTCTAGGAGCGGAATACCCGGCCAGAGCGCTCGCAACGCTCTAGTCAGGTATTCCTCTCTATAAGGAGCCCCTGATGTCACCGTCCATATATGGATAGTGACTTCAGAGGCTTCTCCATGAGCGGCATCCCCAAGCAGAGCGTCGGCCACGCTCTAGCCAGGGATTCCGCTCCATGAGGAGCCCCAGACGCCCAGCCCATCACCCTCCTTACCTTCCCTCCTAGTTGCGCTCATGGCACATGCCCCACTATCACCCCTAGCTACGCTCCTGCTGCTGAGGGTCATGCAGGGTGCTGGGATATATAGTGCTCCAAGAGATAGAGCAGTGCCAATCATCCTGTCTTCTCATACAATTGAATAATTTATACATCACCTCCTTTCATCTGAATGTGAGAACCTAATCTTGTGGCTATTCAAATGCTTATAAGTAATACATAATATTGACCATAAATCATTCACTAAAGTGCTTATTAGATATAAAGCCATTCTCCTCCCAGCAAGTGCAGACAGCACAGTATATAGGATTGCTGGATCTTTGCATTTTTTTCTAACTACTAAATGTATGGTAAGAGGCACTATTGTATTCTGCTAACTTAAACCACACTGTAACGAGTATTAAAATATTTATATGAAACCACTGACATTTGCAATTGATAGTGGAGAAGTATATTTGAAGTAATAAGAGGTTGTTATGTAGATTTACTCTCATCTAGTCTGCCCACAATATGAATTGAGAGTGGATTCTTAAAGTGGATCTGTCAGTTTAATACGCCTACCTATGTAAGGGAAGCATATTACGGCTACAGATCTGTTCTATTAGCCCAAATGGCAAAAAAATAAAATAAAAATGTAGTGCCATTTGGCTGATAGAAGTGATCAAATTTATAAGTGTGGGGCATTCAGTAGGGAATCACTCCTTCGTCTCTCCCAAACTCCCCTCGCCCTTTAGGCTGGTGATTGACAGGCTGCTGTGTATACATCTATAGGGCATTTACCCTTATACGTAAGAACTCTAATCCTTAAGAATGGGCAATAGGCAGTTATGAATAGGGAATAAAACAAGAAAAAAATGAAGAAGAGGAAGAAAGAAGAGAAAGTGGAAGGAGAAAAAGACGCAATTATCAAAGAGAGATATAGGGAAAAATTATGAGTTGCAGAAACCATCAAACACAGCGGTGCCTATAATATTAGGGAATATGTATTTTTCATGCAGGATAGTCAGGCAGGCAGGCAATGTAATAAAATGGATCTGAAGTTGCAGGATAAGGCAGAACCAGTACCAAATTGACATCTCGGGAGCCTATAGGTCCAGATTGTCCAGCGCCTTAGATGCCACCCATCAACTAGGTCACATCGTTAGTCATATATGTTCTGCAAACATTTTAAAGCCAATGAACATCTAGCACCCTCTGTAGTCTTCCTCTTGTCCCTCCCTGGGAACCTTCTCTCACTCTGACAGCACGGTGATCTTCTGAGTAACTTCTAAATAACCATAATTTACATAGTACTATAAACTATTCAGTGCATTTATATGTAATTTTTCCCTTCAGCAGTTGCCCTTACCCAAAAGCCGCCTACTGAGCCTATAGGTTAAATGGCCCTGGGCAGATCATATTATATTTACTATTTGGAATCAGAAGAACTGGGGACAAATACCAAAGAATAACTTTACTACTTTTCAAGTTCCTATTTGTTTCGTGTCTATTGATGCTTATTATTTCACTTCTCCCTAATCCACTTTTAACTTGCAGGTTTAGCAAAGTTGCACATTTTAGTCATTTTGCTTAACTGTGGTACATGAAATAGTCAACTGGGGACTGTTAGAAAACGGTTTAAGTCCTTAAATTAAATATATAGATATTGGCAAAAAAAAGATAATTCTGCATAAATCGGCTATCTTGGGACCTAATTGGTGCTGACAGTCTGAATTTTCATTTTAAGACCTTAAGTTTTAACTGTTTAAGTGTGTAAGAGATGTATTGATGAATTTGTAAAACAGATGATCATCAGTGTAATTGCACAGATTTCATTACCGTATTTTCCGGACTATAAGGCGCACATAAAATGCTGAGAATTTCTCAGAAATAGAAAGTGCGCCTTATAATCCGGTGCGCCTTATATATGAACCCGACAGTAAAGAGAGGGGTTCATACAGGATCCTTTACCTCTATCGTGGGCGGCAGGGGTCGGCGGCGGCATACCACAGCACACACCATGCTCCTCCCCCCCGTGCGCCTAGGAATGAACTGAAAAAGTACGGTAAGGGTATGTGCACACACACTAATTACGTCCGTAATTGACGGACGTATTTCGGCCGCAAGTCCCGGACCGAACAGTGCAAGGAGCCGGGCTCCTAGCATCATACTTATGTACGATGCTAGAAGTCCCTGCCTCGCTGCAGGACAACTGTCCCGTACTGTAAACATGATTATACTACGGGACAGTTGTCCTGCAGCAAGGCAGGGACTCCTAGCGTCGTACATAAGTATGATGCTAGGAGCCCGGCTCCTTGCACTGTGTTCGGTCCGGGACTTGCGGCCGAAATACGTCCGTCAATTACGGACGTAATTAGTGTGTGTGCACATACCCTAAACGTTTTGATTTGCAATTACAGCTGAACCAGTTGCAAGTTATTGTTAAAAAGTGTAATAAATTTTGACTTGCAGTCTGAGCAATGGTTTATTTAACGGTAATGTGCTGCGCCTTATAATCCAGTGCGCCTTATATATGAAACATGATTGCTTATATGGCGCTCATAGAAAGTGCGCCTTATAATCCGGTGCGCCTTATAGTCCGGAAAATACGGTATATGTTTCTACTTTGCAAACGGGGCATATTTGCTGTGAAATGGTCCTTGGTTTTTCATTGTAGTTCCTGGGCCCTTGGTTTAAACCATCATGTATATAGTTCGGTATGGAATATCTCCCATCCGAATACTCACGCAGGCAGTTTGCTGTGCAGAAATAATCGAGTAAGCCAGAACATGCTGACTGGTGATGACATCACACTGTCATCAAGATCTGGACAAATTAAAACAGATATGAAGAGGGCATCTTCTTTGTATATAGCCCTTAATTGCCTATTTTCCATATTTTCGGGTCAGAATTCCAACAGGTCCAAGAGATATTTTATTGCATAATTTTCTACTCTAGTGGATTGTCTAGGAGTTTCTTGAAATAGGGGAGATCTCCTAGACTGCTGGCACCGCAGGCCAGTCTACCACAAAGGTTGTTGGCATCTTCTACTAGGGCTTGCTGCATATCTATTTATACTTCTACTTTTGACTTCAGCTGTAATAATCTGTGTGTAGTTAGTTCACCCTTGTGGTGACTGGAGAAGGGTTGAAATTAAATGGGTTACCCGGGATTTTAAAATTGATGGATAGGCTATTAATAATAGATTGGTGGGAGTCCGACTCTTGGCACCTCCACCATTCAGCTGTTTGAAAGTGTGGCGGCGCACTTATGAACAGCTGATTCGTGAGGGTGCCGATAGTCAGATCCCCATCCATCTAAGGGTATGTTCACACGGCTTATTTACGGACGTAATTCGGGCGTTTTACGCCTCGATTTACGTCCGAAAATGCGCCTCCATAGCGTTGGCAAACATCTGCCCATTCATTAGAATGGGTCTTACGATATTCTGTGCACACGGTCATATTTTTTTTACGCCCCGCTGTCAAAAGGCCGGGCGTAAAAAAGACGCCCGCGTAAAAGAAGTGCCTGTCACTTCTTCAGACGTAAATGGAGTAGTTTTCATGGACTCCATGGAAAACCAGCTCGATTTAACGTCCGTAATGGACGCAGCAAAAAGCGCCTCAACATGCCATTACGGCTGAAATTATGGTGCTGTTTTCTCCTGAAAACAGCCCCATAATTTCGGCCGTTACGGATGCTGCCGTGTGAACATACCCTAATAGTGATGGCCATCAATTTTAAAATCCTGGATAACCCCTTTAATCATTTAATTGTATGATCACATTAAGTGAAGTAATGGATTTGGAGCTCTATCAGAAAAACTGGAGTTCTGATCCCTATAAACGTACTTAAATAACATATTTACTGTAAATGAAACAGTACTCACACTATACTGGCATGGTTTATCATAAGCACTCTGCTGGTACTGTTAATGATAAGCACTCTTCTAGTACTGTTAGGCTGGGTTCACACGACCTATTTTCAGACGTAAACGAGGCGTATTATGCCTCGTTTTACGTCTGAAAATAGGGCTACAATACGTCGGCAAACATCTGCCCATTCATTTGAATGGGTTTGCCGACGTACTGTGCAGACGACCTGTTATTTACACGTCGTCGTTTGACAGCTGTCAAACGACGACGCGTAAAATACAGCCTCGTCAAAAGAAGTGCAGGACACTTCTTTCAGACGTAATTTGAGCCGTACTTCATTGAACTCAATGAAGCACAGCTCAAAATTTACGGCTGTCAGAGAAGCCTCGCAAAATGCGAGGAGGAGGAATTACGGCTGAAACGAGGCAGCTGTTTTCTCCTGAAAACAGTCTGTCATTTCAGTCGTAAAAGCCTCTCACCGTGTGCACATACCCTCAATGATAAGCACTCTGCTGGTACTGTTTATGATAAGCACTCTGCTGGTACTGCTTATGATAAGCACTCTGCTGGTACTGTTTATGATAAGCACTCTGTTGGTACTTCTTATGATAAGCACTCTGCAGAGGCATAGCTAGGTTCTCCTGCACCCGGGGCAAAGATTCAGATTGGCACCCACCCCCCATTTATTTCCTGACATCTCCTTCCCCCTGTTTTCTTTCCCTACCAATCAATGAGGTGTAATTTTTTTCACAATTTTTTTCATGTAACTCGAGTATAAAAGCATTTCTACATTTTACAAGCGATGTAGTTCTATAATGTAATTAACATAAAAATAAATTAAATGAAAATAAATGAAAGAGGCCACACACAGCCCCCCTGTAGATAGCGCCATACAGCCCTCCTTGTAGATAGTGCCACACACAGCCCGCTGCCCCTTTGTAAATAGCGCCACAATTCCCCCCCCTTGTAAATAGCGCCACACTCTGAACAGACCGGTTAGCTGTAGCCTACCACTCGCCGCTCTGCCTGGTGTGACTTACCGGAGAAGCCGATTAGGTCATTCGGCGCAGGCAGCGGCGGAGTTCCTTCTGACTAGGGTTGGTGACAGCCAGGGCCGGCCCTAGCTTGGATGGCGCCCTGTGCGGGACTCTATTGCCGCCCCCTACACAAACCAAAAATTAACCACATATATGGACACGCTGGAACATATATACTGTACATACATAAAGACAGATATTTAGACATACAGGCCAATATACATAAACACATCTGGAATATATACATACAGGTAAATATATAGACGTACAGACACATATACGCACACACACACACACACACACACACACACACACACACACACACCGGCAGATAAATACACAGACCGGAACATATACAAATACATAAAAGGCACAAATATACAAGCATAAAGACACATTCATAAACAGAACCATATATACCCACACAGGCACATATGTACACAGCACAGATAATGTAGTAGATGTTACCTGCAGTCCTACGTAACAACACAGATAACACACAGTGATAACGCTCTGAGTACAGATAATGTAGAAGATGTTACCTGCAGTCCTATGTAAGACCACAGATAATGTAGATGTTACCTGCACTTCTATGTAACACCATGGATAACACAGTGATAACTCTCTGAGTACAGATAATGTAGTAGCTGTTACCTGCAGTCCTATGTAACACCACAGATAACACAGTGATAATTCTCTGAGTACAGATAATGTAGTTATGTCACCTGAAGTCCTATGTAACACCACGGATAACAGTGATAACTCTCTGAGTACAGATAATGTTGCAGATGTTACCTGCAGTCCTATGTAACACCACAGATAACACAGTGATAACTCTGAGTACAGATAATGTAGTAGTGTTACCTGCAGTCCTATGTAACAACACAGATAACACAGTGATAACTCTCTGAGTACAGATAATGTAGTAGCTGTTGCCTACAGGCCTATGTAACATCACAGATAACACACAGTGATAACTCTCTGAGTACAGGTAATGTAGTAGATGTAAGAGACAAACACATGCAGAGACACACACACACACACACACACACACACACACACACTGTAACATATACACATACAAACACAGAGACACACTGTATTCACACTACACACACATACACACACAGACACTCACCATGTCTCCTTGCTGACAGCATCACAGTTCAGAACGGGCTGTGGGCGGAGCTTCCTCTATGCTTCTCGGCATGTGGACAGGGGAGAGGCAGAGCTGGAAGGCTGCAGCACGGGAGTGGACCTGTCCCCTGACCTGAGTCTCATCTGACCTCATGTCACTGATGTGAGGTCAGGTGACAAGTCAGGTGACTGGACTGGTCCACTCCCTGGCCGTCACAGACCCCAGTCAGAACTCCGTAATTTCCTGGCTCTTCCTAAAGCTGCTGCAGGTGTCCGACATACGGGGCGCCTATGAGCAGCGATCAGCTGCTCTTCGGCGCCCCCCCTTCCCTTCCACCGGGTTGCACACGGGGCACATGCCCCGCCTGCCCCCCCCCCTAGCTACGCCCCTGCACTCTGCTGGTACTGCTTATGATAAGCACTCTGCTAGTACTGTTAATGATAAGCAATCTGCTGGTACTGTTAATGATAAGCACTCTGCTTGTACTGTTTATGATAAGCACTCTGCTGGTACTGTTTATCATAAGTATTCTGCTGGTACTGTTAATGATAAGCACTCTGCTGGTACTGTTTATGATAAGCACTCTGCTGGTACTGTTTATGATAAGCACTCTGCTGGTACTGTTTATGATAAGTACTCTGCTGGTACTGTTAATGATAAGCACTCTGCTGGTACTGTTAATGATAAGCACTCTGCTGGTACTGTTAATGATAAGCACTCTGCTGGTACTGCTTATGATAAGCACTCTGCTGGTACTGTTAATGATAAGCACTCTGCTGGTCCTGTTTATTATAAGCACTCTGCTGGTACTGTTAATGATAAGCACTCTGCTGGTACTGTTAATGATAAGCACTCTGCTGGTCCTGCTTATGATAAGCACTCTGCTGGTACTTTTTATGATAATCACTCTGCTGGTACTTTTTATGATAAGCACTCTGCTGGTACGGTTTATAAAAAGCATTCTGCAAGTAGTTTATAATAAGCATTCTGCTGGTACTGTTTATGATAAGCATTCTGCTGGTACGGTTTATAATAAGCATTCTGCTGGTACGGTTTATAATAAGCACTCTGCTGGTACTGTTTATTGTAAGCACCCTGCTGGTACGGTTTATAATAAGCATTCTACTGGTACTGTTTATGATAAGCACTTTGCTGGTACTGTTTATAATAAGCATTCTGCTGGTACTGTTTATTGTAAGCACCCTGCTGGTACGGTTTTTAATAAGCATTCTGCTGGTACGGTTTATAATAAGCATTCTGCTGGTACGGTTTATGATCAGCACTGTGCTGGTACTGTTTATGATAGGTGCTCTCAATGAGATGTCTCATTGATCGGCACTCGTTACGGCCAAAATGGGCCAGTGTAAAGGGACCCTAACTGTAGTGTTCTCCAATGCGACTACTGATAGAAAACCAAAAATGTCCTACCCATATTATAACCTGCAGACTTAAGAGTTAATGTGCCTTTGATTAAAAAAATTGACCAATTTATAAGGAATAGAAATCACTGCACAATACCTAAGATGTAAACTCCAACAGCTGTCCCCATGAGAAATCCAAGAGCAATGAATAGGATAAACATCTTCTGAATGCTGCATCTTTCGTTTTTGGACTTATCTAAAGGGGACATGCAAAATAACGAATATACATTACTACAAGGAATCATTATATGTATTCCTATGTGCTGACCGTGGAATTCCACAATGTGACAAAATATTCTGCTGGAATGCATGAAATCCTTTGAATATAATCTTACAGTTTATAGAATTAATTAACATACAAATTTAGAAATGTATTTCTTTATCTAGTACTGTGTAGTCTAGAGCTGTACTCACAATTCTATAGGATTTAGAGCTGAAATCTCTCAACATTCTTCAAAGTTTGGTCTGACGATTTTCATTTTAAGTGTTATGTTTACACCAGGGACTGTAAATTATAGAACAGTGCATTATAGAAGCTCAGCTAAGTGTTATGGATGTCTTTGACGACAAGGTTATTAGCTCTTTAATGACAACCAATGTCAACAGAATTGTGAATGCAGCTCGGGACGATGATATAGGCTGTAACTCAGGATAAGTGCAAGATAGGTAATGCAATATATTTACAAAGTTACTCAACTTACTATATAGATTTTTAAATAGATTAAACCATAAAATAATATAGGTGGACATACCATTTAATAGACCCTGATCAATATGTTAAAATCCTCAGTTCTAGTAATAGGAAATGTTGACAGTTTGATTTTCGCAATAATGACAAACATTTTCAACTAGGTACAGTGGTTGAATCAATTTTATTTTACAAAAATCCCTTTGGATAAGGCAGAGTTCTTAAATAATTTTTGGATAAATATGTGAGGGAATGGTTTGATATATTCTGCAGCTTGGCGGTCACTCCTACTTGAGGCACAGTTTTTAGGCAAACAGCAGCAATAGAACAGTTTATGTTCTCAACAGTTCCTATCTTGGTCTAACTCAGTCCTTTACTACAGGTAACACCGCCTCCACAGGATTAAACAAAGTCTCCATTGCCACTGGTTGGATGGAATTAGCAAGTCGTGGCTCATGTCCCACAGGAATAGGATTACTCTTGCGGGTGCATACAATTTTACCCACACTGGGTCAACAGGGCCACTACCGCTGCTTCTCAGTCTTTCTGTCTGTTTTCTGCCACCCCTATAATGTCCTGGATAGGAACCCAGTTTCTTCTTAGCTGTGTACTCATTAGTTTCTGTCAGTCCAAGGCGGGCATCACTTTACCACAGGCCCATTTCTTTTGTAATACTCGGACCTGCACAATTCCAACGCTCTACTGCTTGGCTGTTTTGGCCTTCACAGCCCAGATCTTCTCTCTTTTGGCTGTTACGTCACTGCGTCACTTAGGGGGACCCGACTTCATTGCGTCACTTAGGGGGATCCGACTTCATTGCAGTACAGGAGCACTCACTTAAACAGATGCCCAAGCTTTTGTCCGGCCTACGAATGTAATGTGTATGCCTCATAGCCCACGTTCCCAACGACATCGCAGGATTCCCAATGCTGGAACCTGCAACTCACAAACCTCCTGGGAATGGCGGCCGTTGCTCCAGCTGTCATTCCAATAAATATGATCGGGAGGTTGTGCTCTGAATTGGACTCCAAGCTTGATTCTATTTTTTCAGGACAAGCGCCACCAAAAGACACCTTACATTAGGGCCTGTTCACATCAGCGTTGCCCTTCCGTTGAGGGGTTCCATCAACTGTACTATTGGTTCCGTCAAGAACAATGGAACCCTGTCACAACGGTGACAAACAGAAACCATTAGCTAGGTTTCTGTCACCATGGAGTTTAATGGTGAGGGAAACAGAAGGTTTCCGTTTGCCTTTACGTTGAGGGGTTAACCCGACGGAAACCTCAGACAGAACTCCTCAGCGGAAAGGAATGGTGATGTGAACACAGCCTTACAATAAAAGGAAGTGCACACACACAAATACAATGTAACACAGTCAAGAGTAAAGCAAAATATCACATAAAGAAAAGACCAAGAAAAATGTCATTTCCTCTGGTACACTCTTACAATTGCATAGAAATCCTGCAGGGGCGTAGCTGGAGGATTGGGCTCAAGATGCTGTGGGGAGTGCCAATAAGAACCTTTCCTTGGCATGCGTACTAAGATACATGGCAGTGAACTAAATCTATGGTGAAGCAAGCATGGCTACTTTGGATTATGCATTTCCCTAATACAATCTTCAAATTTGCTATAAAGTAGAACTTTGAAGGAAAAACCCCTGTGAACATCATAGTGGGGGTCCTCTACTTGGGAGTAGCTGTTACAAAGAATTGTTTATTTATTTCAGTTACTTATATAGCACCAACATATTATGCAGCGCTGTACAGTGGTCCTCTTTTACTGTCCCCATTGGGGCTCACAATCTAAATTCCCTATTGGTATGTTTTCAGGGTGTGGGAGGAACCTGGAGTACCTGGAGGAAACCCACACAAACATACAAACTCCTTGTTGGATTTGTACCCAAGACCCCAGCACTGCAAGGCAACAGTGCTAACCACTGAGCCACCGTGTTGCCCAAAGAATAGCTTTTACTCTGACATAGCATGACAATATTTTACATAGTCACCTCATTTCAGTTAATGTCTTGTTCCTCATCACTTCCTGCCAGAGAATCTGCAAATTAAACTTGGATTGCCCATATATGTTAAATCCCTTTAAGGAAGCTCCAAGCTTTTTTTTTTTTTTTTAAAAACAACAACAAATCTTTGCCATTATAAGACCCAGTCAGGAATTGCTTTCTCCATCAGTAAATGTTTTCTCCTTCACTGCTTTCCATTCATTTCCCATACAAAATAGATAAAAGGGCAATTTTATATAATAATAATAATAATAATAATAATAATAATAATATGCTGAGCACTTCATAATAAACCAATTAAGTTTTTGCTCTTTAAAAACGATTCAGAATTTTATTAATTTACAGTGTTCATTTCACTATGACGGTTTTAATATCCTTTCACAAAGGGATTCTGTGTAAATGTCTATTATTACATTTCCCTTTGATCGAACATTGTTCAATTTAATGAGGATTGTAGGAATGAGATTGTATCACTATTGTAACCCTGGTCTCAAGACTCAGTACAAGATTCTATCATGTTAGTGTATTGAGCAGGTAATATCAATTCTTCCACATAATGCAATGCCTACTGCTAAGGGCAACGCTCTGAAAGGGTGACAAGTACTTACTGTATATTGGATTTGGTTTTCTGTACTTGATGAAATTTTCTTTGTGCTTTTTATTTAAGTTACAGTTTATTGAGGATAATATTGAGAAACATTTTTCCTTCTGGATTCCTCTTATTTTACATTAGACTCTACAACAAATCTCTCTGCGTGGTAAAGGATAGAAACGTGAGAGCTAAATACAGGACCCTATAACAAAATATTGGATGCTATTTAAAGCTATTATTTTATTCACACATTCTACCTTTACTGAGTTCCTTGCATCATTATATCCCTCCAAGGTCTTGTAGCATTTTGAATTCCCTTAGTTCTGCAGGCAATGAATCTTTCTTATTTCTCTCCCATTACTTTCCAATGCTTGTATAGCACCAGCACATTCCTGTCCCCAATGGGGCTCACAACCTAATTATTGTAGGACACCAATTAGTATATCAGTATGTTTTTTTTGGAGACTGGGAGGAAACTGGAATACCCAGAGGAAGCACGTGTGAACATGGGGAGAACATGCAAATTCCATATAGATGTTGTCCTTGGATGGGATGGGTTTGATCACAGTGCTCCAAGGCTGTACTAAACAGTACTAACCACTGGGCCACCGTGCTGCTTTCTCTGTCCCCAGTGGTGGTACTATAGTAATTATTTACTGCTCTTTACCTCCAATGCTCCTTTAAAGGATTTTTGTTTTACATTTATGATAATGTCAATCAGACATAATATATGAGTCACATTTTGGTGGGATTAACTCACAATCTAATGTGTATATGGGGCAGTCTCAAGGGGGTATCACACTTTGCGATTATCTCGCAGACGAGCGTTCATATAACACTGGTTGGCGACGATTGACCTGTTTCATCATCTGCTGATCGTAAACAGGGAGACGCGCTGCCGACATGATAATAAATGTATGGGGACGAGCGATCAGAGAAACGACCACTTGTCCCCATTCATAGCTCCGTGTGACAGGAAAAAACGAGCGCCGGTCAACGATGTCTGTAAAAGGCTCTTTACAGTCAACGTGACAATAAAGGTCCTATTACTGGGCCAATGATAAAAAAAAATCAATACGTTCATAAGAATGCTCAGTCCCAATCATTGCCCTGTGTAATCAGGGCAATGATCAGCCGATGAGCATGCAAACGCTCGTTCATTGGTTGATCGTATCGTTTATGCAGCACAAAATATTATCCTTGTCTACAGCACTTCTCCCTTTGTAAACAGAGATGTGCTGCCGACAGGATAGAAATGTATGGGGACGAGCGATAGTAGCTCTTCCCCATACATAACCCAGCATTGCTCCTATCAACAAGCTGTCTGGTTGATCAGCGGTCATTTTCACGGCTCATATTGGTCGGTGTATTGGGACCCTTAGTGTTCAGCGAACAGATGAGAACACACTGCATGCCGGGATCATAGATGTTAACAGATGTACAGCAACATATGTCATAGCCACTGAATATCAGAATCTGGGCAGCTTCCCTGCAGCTCATCAGCAGACTACAGACTGTTGTATGACAGTATGTGGCTCATTCCATAAGAAAACTTTCTGCCACAGTAGGTCATGATGGTAATTCATTGAAAGGGGTTTAGATACCTTTCTTGAAAGATATAATATTACAAGTTATATGTTCTAGATTACTGGAAATGGGTAATTTATCCAGGGATCTATTTTGATTGTCAAATTTGGATTCGTGAGGCAATTTTTACCCCTAAATTGAGGCATTTGGCAACTGTCTCATAGGTTATTTTGCCTTCCGCTGAATCAACACTGTAGGATTACAGGTTGAACTTATTAGACTTGTGTCTTTTTTTTCTACATGAACAACTATATTGCTATGTTTAACTGAAGCGTGAGTCTACTGTATGACGAGACGGTTTTCCCACCTTTATGTAGAAACGAAGAAGAGAACAGCTTGATGACCCAACATTAAGATCTACTAGTCCCTGCTCGTAATTTGCAATGTACCGACCACCACTAATTTTAGATTAATTCATAGGAAATTGTATTGCCTCTTCTACTGCTTCAATTATATTGGAGAAATTCAGCTAGATTTTAAGTGTTAAAATATTATGTATTCTGTATCAGTCTGGACATCACAAAACAGATTCCTCCTAAATGCTTTACTTTTTCAATGAATTAATACCCCTAATTAAAACAAATAGTTTTCTGTTAGCTAAGGGAATCTGCATTTGTCATTTTGAGTACCAAGCATAATGGTTGTTAAATGTTTTATGCATTGTTATTTTGTTCACAAAATCCTAAATTATTTAGTTGGTTGTGGCAATCCCTAGATAAAGTGCTTATAATGTATTTTTTTCCTGAATTAAAATCATATACCCAACTGAAGTGCAAATACATGCAAATTCACATTAATACGTATGTATGGTTATAGTTAGGCTGGGTTCACACGACCATGTTAAGTCCGTAAAGTACGGAACGTATTTCAGCCGGAAGACCCGGACCGAACACAGTGCAGGGAGCCGGGCTCCTAGCATCATAGTGATGTACGATGCTAGGAGTCCCTGCCTCGCTGCAGGACAACTGTCCCGTACTGTAATCATGATTACAGTACGGGACAGTAGTTCCACGGAGAGGCAGGGACTCCTAGCATCGTACATAACTATGATGCTAGGAGCCCGGCCCCCGGCAGTGTGTTCGGTCCGGGTCTTCCGGCCGAAATACGTTCCGTACATTACGGATGTAACATGGTCGTGTGAACCCAGCCTTATTTTTACATCTGCATACAAAAGTTTCCGTTGGTCTTTATTTCATGTTCTACTAGTGTCTGGTATCTCCCTATTTCTAAAACTGGTTCTGCTCCTATGCAGGGGCTGGCTGGAAAATTTTAGCCAGGGGGCAAGCACAGAGCACTTGCCCATGAGTAGCGGCCAATCCTTAACCGGTTTACCTCTGCCTGCAGTATAAAGGTGGCAAAGGTAACTGGGCTTTAAATCCAGTCGTTAAAAGATGGCAGCTGGTGGTGTTGCTTTCATGTTAGGATGGCACACATGATAAACACATAATTTAGCAGCGCACCTAATACCCCTTAGTGGTACCAGATACCACAGCGCAGCACAAAATCCCTCCCCAGAGGTGCCAAACAAATACCACAGTTCAGCATACATAATGCCCCCTCAAAGCACCAAATACCAAAGTACAGAGTAAAACACCTTTCCATAAGTGCCAAACAAGTACCATTGTGCACTACCAGCATAGCCTAGTAAATAAATGCACACTGCAACGCTGAGGTACCACAAGTACAAGAATAGCCTAAAAGTGAATAAATGCACAGTGCAACACTGAGGTATTCCAAGTCCCAGCATGAATAAATGCACAGTGCAAGCAAGTTTATACCTATCCTGCGGCTGATATGATGGCTATCCTCAGAGGCAGGCTGTGAAGGAGGGCACTTTCCAGGATTCTTCATCTTGGCATCGCTGGGAATGGGACTGGGATTGGGCTCTCTTCTGGCACAGCACATCCCTTGTGTGTGCTGATGCTGCATTGTGGAGGAGTCAGAGAGGAGAGGGAGATACAGGAGGAGTCTTCCTGCAGGGGAGGAAGTGGAGACTCTACACCGCCTGACTGGAGCGTCTGCGGCATCATCCCTACATCGGAGGAGGTGTCTGGACCACACAATTTATTTACAGCATCTGAAGCATCAACAGGCACCAGGTGGCCCTTAACATCTACAGGGGTCCACTGAAGGTGGAGTCATTAAAATAACTTCTCTTTTATTACAGTTATTTACCAAGTCCTTACCAATCTCATCTCTTCATGGAGTAATGGCAATGCTATTCATGGCAATGCATGACTAGATTAACTCCCTTGGCAAATACTTCTTTATAGACTATGTCTTCTCATGACTGGACCATGCATGAGACATTGGCAAATGGATGCTGAACTGCACAGTTAGATTGTTCTCGGTTCTTCTATTTATTTACCTTGTCCTACAATGTGGTTAAATGTCTACCACTCCCAAGCTTTTTTTTACCTTATCACTCCTTTGACATATTTTCTCTTACCTGTTTCGAGGGACTGCATAATATCAGACCGATCCTTTTTGATTTTGATTGCAGTTGAGGGCCTATAGGCATTGCTGTGTGTTGTCATCTTGTGAACCTGTGTGGAGTTTCATAAAATATGAATAAGACATTACAGGAAATAATGCACAGAACTTCAATTCTCACATATAATTACATGCTTAAAAGTATGAGAACCAAACATCGCACACATTTACACTTGTTGAACATCTTGTTCTGAAACCATGGACATTGATAAGGAGTTGGTCTTAGCCTCCACACTTGTGAGAAGGCTTTTCACTAGATTTTAGTTCGTGGATATGGTGATTTTACATCCATTCAGCCACTGAAGCCTCTGTACAGGCCCTTTGTATTCTTCTACATCAAATTGGCAGACCAACTTTTTATAACCTTATGTTCTGCACATGGGCATTGTTGTGTTGGAACATAAGATGTTCTTCTCCAAACTTATGTCACGAACTTAGATGCACACAAGTCACTAAATTGTGGTAGCATTAATATTTTCCTTCACTGGAACTTAAGGGCCCAGGCCAAACCATGAAAATTGGCTCCAGACCATATACTTCTCCACCAGTTGACACTATATATAGAGAGATGGAAATGTATTATTCTTTATTTCAGAAAGTGCTGCTGAAAAGATTAATGACTGTGCTTTACACCACTCTACTGGCATTGTACAGGGACTCTAAGACTTCTATGTAGCTGCTTGAAGACCAGTCCATGAAGAACTTAAAAAAAGGTGATAAGATTGTTCCCAGAGTCAAACTGTAACTCAATGGCGGTTCAAGTCACACTATGTGGGCCTGTGTGGCCTACCACTCCACTTGTGCTTACTGCTGTCCATAAAATGTGGCCTTTTTCTTCTGACAGAATTTTGTTCTGTCTCCTGTCATCTTCAGGACTATGACCGCTAGATATGTTTGAGAGTCCAGATATATCACAGAATTGCCCTGCCAATATAAGTATCATAAGAGGTTGATAATATTTGTTGGTGCGTTCTCACATCATCTAAAATGATCGTATAAATTTCCAAACTCCATGTTGAAAAATTATATAATAATAATAATAATTATATGGTGACCTTGATGTTTACTGACCAACACATTATCTGATGACAGTAGCTGGGCCTTGCTGGGTATAAAATGTCCCTGACAGGGCAGGACAAGCAAGGAAAAAAAAAGGTGTTACAGTATGGGTGTGCCAGGGATTGGTAGATAGGTGCGTTAGCAAAGTGAGGGGGGTATAGGTTGTTGGTTTATATAAGGGCTACGAGAAGCAAAGCTATTTTGTGGCTAGGACAAAATCTAGTAAAAAAATTTTTTTTAACACGGATCAATAATGTTTGGGAGAGGGACACATGTAGTCAGCATTTTAAAGGGATTTTTTAGTCAGTAAAAATTGATGGCCTATCTCAGGATAGCCCATCAATAGCTGATGGGTCGGGGTCCAACTCTCAGGACCCCCGCCGATAAGCTGTTTTGAAGGGGCCGCAGCGCTTGTGCGAGCGCTGCTTCCCCTTCATTTCCACTGTGTGGAGTTTCATAAAATATGAATAAGACATTACAGGAAATAATGCACAGAACTTCAATTCTCACATATAATTACATGCTTAAAAGTATGAGAACCAAACATCGCACACATTTACACTTGTTGAACATCTTGTTCTGAAACCATGGACATTGATAAGGAGTTGGTCTTAGCCTCCACACTTGTGAGAAGGCTTTTCACTAGATTTTAGTTCGTGGATATGGTGATTTTACATCCATTCAGCCACTGAAGCCTCTGTACAGGCCCTTTGTATTCTTCTACATCAAATTGGCAGACCAACTTTTTATAACCTTATGTTCTGCACATGGGCATTGTTGTGTTGGAACATAAGATGTTCTTCTCCAAACTTATGTCACGAACTTAGATGCACACAAGTCACTAAATTGTGGTAGCATTAATATTTTCCTTCACTGGAACTTAAGGGCCCAGGCCAAACCATGAAAATTGGCTCCAGACCATATACTTCTCCACCAGTTGACACTATATATAGAGAGATGGAAATGTATTATTCTTTATTTCAGAAAGTGCTGCTGAAAAGATTAATGACTGTGCTTTACACCACTCTACTGGCATTGTACAGGGACTCTAAGACTTCTATGTAGCTGCTTGAAGACCAGTCCATGAAGAACTTAAAAAAAGGTGATAAGATTGTTCCCAGAGTCAAACTGTAACTCAATGGCGGTTCAAGTCACACTATGTGGGCCTGTGTGGCCTACCACTCCACTTGTGCTTACTTCTGTCCATAAAATGTGGCCTTTTTCTTCTGACAGAATTTTGTTCTGTCTCCTGTCATCTTCAGGACTATGACCGCTAGATATGTTTGAGAGTCCAGATATATCACAGAATTGCCCTGCCAATATAAGTATCATAAGAGGTTGATAATATTTGTTGGTGCGTTCTCACATCATCTAAAATGATCGTATAAATTTCCAAACTCCATGTTGAAAAATTATATAATAATAATAATTATATGGTGACCTTGATGTTTACTGACCAACACATTATCTGATGACAGTAGCTGGGCCTTGCTGGGTATAAAATGTCCCTGACAGGGCAGGACAAGCAAGGAAAAAAAAAGGTGTTACAGTAGGGGTGTGCCAGGGATTGGTAGATAGGTGCGTTAGCAAAGTGAGGGGGGTATAGGTTGTTGGTTTATATAAGGGCTACGAGAAGCAAAGCTATTTTGTGGCTAGGACAAAATCTAGTAAAAAAATTTTTTTTAACACAGATCAATAATGTTTGGGAGAGGGACACATGTAGTCAGCATTTTAAAGGGATTTTTTAGTCAGTAAAAATTGATGGCCTATCTCAGGATAGCCCATCAATAGCTGATGGGTCGGGGTCCAACTCTCAGGACCCCCGCCGATAAGCTGTTTTGAAGGGGCCGCAGCGCTTGTGCGAGCGCTGCTTCCCCTTCATTTCCACTTGCTCGCTGTGAATCTTTGACACACATTTATTGTGATTCACAGGTATTGCAGCCTTTTCTCATTCACTTAATTGGGAGAAAAGGCTGCAATACATCTAAATCGCCACTATATTTGTGTCGAAGATTCATAGTCAGCAATTAGAAATAAAGGGGAAGCGGCGCTCGTATGAGCGCTGCACCTTCTTCAAAACAACTGATCGGCGGGGGTCCTGGGAGTCGGACCCCCGACTCGTCAGCTATTGATGGGCTATCCTGAAGATGGGCCATCAATTTTTACTGGCTGGAAAACCCCTTGAGCGTTTCATTTTTAGAATTTTAATGGATTGCTAATGGATTCTTGGGGTAAAGCCATCGCTTTCCACGGATTTCAAGTTGTGCTGAGTTTTTATTATGGTACTTCGCTTTATATGAGATTAGTAAGTACACTTTGATCTATAGTAATGAAGCTGTGCAGAACAACTATCATATATCAGGTTATATAAATACTACATAGGCAAATGAAAGAAAATACAACCCTAAATCGAATGTGCACAGATATAGAAGTGCATACATTTCTGTTTCTCGGGGTTCTCAAGACTGAATATGTGAGCTAAATAGTGATTATGGGGGCAGACATTTTCTGGGCTACCTGTCATTAGTCCTATTGAAGAACATTACAGTCACCCTATCCCCAGCCTCAAATAACCGATAACAATAGACTGCATCCAAATGCACAGCCCATGAAGATAGCATCTATATTAATGTAGAATTTTTTTATTTTTTTTATAACAATTGTACGTCTTAAGGCCCTTTTATGCGGGCTGTGATCGGGCGTACGTGTGCACTTTCGAGTGCTCGTTCCGTCATTTCCTTCTATAACATGAGCAGTGATCAGCCGACAAACAAGCAAACTCTCGAAAAAAATAATTTGTTGTCAGCAACACATCTCCCTGTGTGAACAAGAAGAAAACTACGTGTCACTTACAAAGGCGATGATTGCTCCAGGTAAATGGAGCTAAACGATTGATGATCGACTTGCTATATTGTTGATCCGCGCTTGTTACGGACAAATCACATAACAAAAGTAGCATGCCAACGTACCTGATGTCCTGTGTCTGTCTCAGTGTATGTGGGGCACATTGTGTTCTTTTCCAAAATGCAAAATACAAAAATGTAAAATACAAAAATGAAAAAATTCGGCTCAAATCCTAAATGTAATTAAAATCCATATTCAATAATAAAAACCATCCCTGTAACTGTCATTAGACTGTGGAGGATCGTGGCATCACAATGCATTTTGCTGCTCCCAGTTGCTGAGTGTTAAAGGGTTCTCAATGGCGGCCTCTTGTTAAATAGTCAGCTAGAACAGATTGTTAGTCGCTGAAACAAGAAAGCCAAATCAGCAGAGCTCATTTCAATAGGTTTGTTGTTTGACCTCGGGTCAGGGGCTGAGTTGAACCAGCTGCAGATCCTGTTATGTTTATTCTGTGTCAGTTATTATACTCAATGTAAGCTGTCCATCCCCAAAATCCAAGTGTTAAACATGCAACATAGGGTGATCCGTATTTATTTTACAGCAAAACTCAAACCAGAGTGCTGAAAAGCTGCAGAAAATGATCATATCCTTAAAAAAGTTCAAAAATTAGTAAATTATGGTGTACACATAAAGATACGTAGGATAAGTTGAAAGCATAATTGATTAAAAAAAAAAAAGGTGATCTCGTCCTTCATGTTATACGGAAAAGGTGCATGCTAATATGGCCTGCCAATGGGCCAGACACTTACTGGGGTGCACCATATTACAAAAAATGGGCTCACTCCTATCACGCTCCTAACATAGTCCCTTCTGTACTGCAGTATAATATAACATCATGCCAAATTTAATACAATGTGCCTGAGAAATGTGAAGGCAGGGAAGGCATTAAAGGGATTCTCCACTTTGGACAATCCCTACTTGTTAGAGGCTTCCCTTGACAGTAGAATGATTGCAAAGTGTCCCCCTGCTATGACCTCCAGCGATCAGCTGTAATCTGTGAGTACACCTAGCAATAAAGGCCACTTTACACTGGCCAATTGTCAGGCAAACGAGCGTCCACAGAACGCTCGTTCCCGATAATTGCCCAGTGTCAACAGGTAACGATCAGCTGATGAACGAGCAATCAGCTGATCGTATCGTTTTAAATACTGAAACTATTATCATTGTCGGCAGCACATCACCCTGTGCAAACAGAGAGACGCGCTGCCGACACTATACAAATGTAAGGGGAGGAGCGCTCGTCCCCATACTAGTTCCTTGTGAAAGGAGCAAATGAGAGTCGATCAACAAACTGTCTCGTTGATCGGCGCTCGTTTACATGGCCCATGTCTAATTTTCCTGCAGTGCCACCACAGGTGAAATTAAGCATTACACAGTGTCTATAAATATCAATTGCTTGTCTGTGTAATGAGAAGACAGGGCGCTCTTTGTAACCACTTTTTAATCTGCGCAAGAGTTAAGGCTGCAAGGAGGACCCCCATCTATTAACTCAGAATTCCCAATAGGGTATATTAACCCCTTAATGACCAGCCTATTTTATACCTTAATGACCAAGCTATTTTTTCCGTTTTTCCATCGTCGCATTCCAAGAGCTATAACTTTTTTATTTTTGCATCGACATAGCTATATAAGGTCTTGTTTTTTGTGGGACAAGTTGTATTTTTTAATAGCACCATTTTTGGGTACATATAATTGATTAACTTTTGAAAAACACCTGAACTTTTGCCACTCTTTTTTGCGCCCTAAATCTACACTGTTTACCGTGTGGTATAAATAACACTAACTTTATTCAGCGGGTTGTTACGATTGCAACGATACCAAATTTATATATTTTTTTTTATGTTTTACTACTTTTACACAGTAAAAACGCTTTTTTTTCAAAATTATTTGATTTTGTGACTCCATATTTTGAAGAGACATAACTTTTTTATTTTTCCGTCTATGCAGCTGTATGAGGGCTTTTTTTTTGTGTGATGACTTGTAGTTTTTAATGGTGCAATTTTGGAGTCGATGCAACGTTTTGATCACTTTTTATAAAAAAAAATTATGGCAGGATTCACAGAAAACAGCAATTTTTGCATTGTTTTTAATTTTATTTTTTACAGTGTGCACCATGCGGGTTAAATAATGTAATAGCTTTATAGTTGGGGTCGTTACGGACACGGCAATACCAAATGTGTAACTTTTTTTTACTTTATTTCGTTTTTTTTAATAATAAAGCATTTTGTAAGGGGAAAAAGTAGGGTTTTCATTTTTTTTTATTGAACTTTTTTTTAAACTTTTTTTACTAGTACTTTTGTATTGTAGTGTATTACTGCCTGTCCTTTTAAAATGACCTAGCAGCCATTCACTACAGGCAGACCTGGGCGCTTTATTAGGCCCCCGGCTGCCATAGAAGGCACGACACCTGGCGATCTTATTGCCGGTGGGATGAGAGGGAGCTCCCTCCCTCTTTCCAAAACCACTCAGATGCGGCGCTCTCTATTGAACGCAGCATCTGAGGAGTTAAACGGGTGAGATCGATACGGATATCGATATCACCCGTTCGAGCAGGGACGCCCCCAGCCCTCAGCTGCCTCCGGCAGCGGAGAGCAGGGAGATTTAACGGCTCTCTGCTCTGTTTATTTATTCTGATGCGGCGCCGTGAAACTGTGTGTGCATCAGAATAAAGCCCATTATTGGCCGCCATGAAAATTATTGGCGATCACTAACGGGTTAAAATAGGTTTTCTAAAACAGACAACTTATGATAACAATGCCTGTCCATTGTACTCAAAACATGAGCTATGTGAGATAAAGTAGTGACAATTTGGGCAAGGATTTTTCCTGTTGTAATCATTGAACAATACTAATAATCATTCTCCACGCTGCTGGAAATGGCTGCTTACAGACAATAGAATCCACGGGTTTAGTGTTTCTTTAAAAATAAAAAGTACTTTCCTGTCAAATACACAGCGCCATATCCTGTTATTTTTATTAGAAAAACTTAGACAGAAATGAAAGCAATAACTGTTGCGGAAAATGAACACAAAGAGATATATGGGTTGATCCATGGAGAGCATTGTCATGCTTATGGAGCCTCAAAATGAAAAATCTTCATATGTGTAACATAAAAGAAACGCAGGTCAGCTTTACACGGACTTCCCAATAAACCCTGACTGAACGTGGTCTCTCCTCTCTTCATATAGCTTATGTGGATGATACAATAAAAAAGCCTGTAACCTAAAATCTCAGTAGGGTGCATTTGTAGATTTAGTAATAAGCAGCATGATATGAGACGAGAGAAACGCTTGTACAGTTGTGTTGTATAACTACTCTGCTGTACAGTAAAAGTGCGCGTATGTTACAGTCAATTAGAATACACTCATGCACAATATAGTGCCGTTTATTGATATGGTTTCCATCATTTAGAGATTAAAGGGGTATGCCCAGCTAAGATTGTTATGTCATATCATTAAGTTATACCTTAAGGGGTTGTCCAGGAGCGGCCGCACTGCCGACTGCAGGTCATAAGGGGAGGCCGCCATGACAGGATAGGAGGTAGGGGGAAGTAAAGGGTTAATAGGTATAACGGTAGTTAAGGGAGGGATGCATAAGCGTAGTTAGGGGAGGGGCTCGGAGGGAGGAGGGGGTGAGAGTAACGGCTTCCCGCTGTTTTCCTCAGTGCGAGGGAGACAGCGAGAAGAACAACAGCAGAAGGAGTGCGCTGTTCCTTTGTATTTTACTTACCGGGTGATGGCGTCTTTCGAGGGTCTGGTGGAGCGGCTCCAGGTGGCAGCGGAGTCACATGAGGACGGCTGGTTCGAGACACAGGTGACAAGGCTGGTGGGGCTGGCGGCGCCCCAGGCAGCAGGGCCCCGGCGCTCGCATCGCGTGGTGTCTAGAGAGGGGGGAGGGACGGATCCCCTGCACTCGTCTCCCTCGTTGTCAGCTGCTGCAGTGCTGGACTTAGATGTGGGCAGCCCGCTGCTGTTCACGACTCCGGTTAGTGGGGGAAGTGATCCGGTTTCTACAGAGGGGGTGATTGCTCGCAGGTCTAGGCGTACCCGCCCGCCGGCGAGACTTAGCCCGGAGGAAATCCCGCGGGCACGGTGCCGCCGGGGAAGCCCCTCCAGGGTCGCTGCAGTCCGGTCTCCAGGGAGAGCGGCATCCCCTAGGAGGTCCCGGCCTGGCAGAAATCCCCAGCCGCGGCGGTGCTTGGCGGTGAGGGGGGGGGGCTGCTTCCAGTTTTCCAAATACCCCCCCTCCGTCGGGGGTGATACAGGAGATGGGCACGTCGGCAGCCCCGCATGATGAAGAGCCAATAAGGGGGCTGGCTGCTGCGAGGTTGTCTGCAGGGAGGATGGAGAGTCCTGTGGGAGGTGGAGTGCGGTCAGAGGTCTGGGTTCCGCGGATCGGGCAACAGGCGGTTGGCCCTCTCAGCATCAGGGCTCCAATGGAGGCCGGCCCTGCGGGACAATCGGGAAGAGGATCTCCGTGCCCTCACTGTGTGTGTGGGCAGCGGTCGCAGTTGACGAGGGATTTGGAAGAGGGAGAAGTCAGAGAGCATCAGCGCGGTCAAGTTAGTCCGGCTGGCGGGATCACAGCGCCTGAGCAGCCAGGTGGGTGTTCATCTTATATCTCTGTTCATAATGCTGGTTTGTCGGGGGGTGCGAGGGTCGTGTCGAGCAGCGCGGCCGATGGCGGGACTTCTGGGGGGAATGTTAGTGGTTTCGCGGATTTGGTAGGTTGTTTGCGCGAGCTGGTGAATAAGTTAGATAAGTCACAGGCGTCGGTATCGGCGGGAGTGGCTCCGGTGGCGGTTTGGGGGACGGCAGCGCTGGGGGCAGGGCAGCCGCTGGTGGGGTTGCAAGCTGGGGGCTCCGGGGGGCCGTAGCGGTGTCGGTACAGACGGAGGGGGCGCAAGAAGGCGATAGAGTACGGTTGGATGATAGAGCGCGGGGTGAAGTCTATGTGTGTTTCGAGGGTCCGTTGGGGGCGCATTTAAAACAGGAGGTTCGCGAGCGCATTTGGAAGGACGAATATGTGGAAATATTTTCTCTCCTTCCTTTGGCGAAATTTAATTTGGATAAAGGAAAAAGGGACGAGAGTAAAAAGGAGGAGGAGGAACGGCAGCGTTATCGTCTTATTCCACAAACGTTTGTGAACTGGCTTCAGGCGTTTGCAATATTGGCTAGTGTGGTGGGGGAAAAAGCTCCAGAACATTGCTCTGCCCTTTTCTGTTACATGGACGCTATTGGGGAGGCGCATCGGGTTTATGGCGGTATGGCATGGTTGCGTTACGATGAGCAGTTTCGGCAGCGGAAGGCGGTGCGACCCAGCATTAGATGGGATCAGAAAGACATCGCGTTGTGGTTGCGGGTGACTGCTCCGGTTAAGCCGGGACAGTCCTTTCCAGGGAGCGGGGGATCTGCAGGGCAGGTCGGACAGTCTGGTCAGAGTTCCGGTTCGAAACTTGGTTTCTGTTGGCAATTTAACGACGGCCAATGTAAATTTGGGGCCACGTGCAAGTTCAAACACGTGTGTTCCCATTGCAGCGGGACGTCTCATGGTGCGTCAAAATGCTTACGAAAAGGAAAAAGGGGAGGGGTTTCGGGGGGGGCAGCTGGTCAAGGGAGTGACACCAGTGAGTTTAGCAAGGATGGCCCCCTTTCTAAGTAATTATCCGGATAGGGCTGGGGCAAAGTTGCTTGAGGACGGTTTTAGTTGTGGTTTTGTGATTCCTGCTCCCCCGTATGATATTCCGGTCACTCGTAGGAATCTTAGGTCCGCGTATCAACACGCAGGGGTGGTCACCGAGAAATTGCGGAAGGAGGTTAGTTTGGGCCGCATGGCGGGTCCTTTTGTAGAACCCCCGGTGGATGACTTGGTGGTGTCTCCTTTGGGGGTTGTGCCTAAGTGTGAGCCTAACAAGTTTCGTTTGATACACCATTTGTCTTTTCCCCGGGGTGCATCGGTGAACGATGGAATTGATCCAGAGTTGTGTTCAGTGGTGTACGCGTCTTTTGATAAGGCAGTGGTTTTGGTTAGGGAAGCGGGGGAAGGTGCCTTGATGGCAAAAACGGATATTGAAGTGGCGTTTCGGTTAATGCCGGTTCATCCAATGAGCCAACGGTTGTTGGGTTGTTTTTGGGAAGGGGAATTTTTTGTGGATCGTTGTTTACCGATGGGTTGTTCTTTGTCGTGCGCGTATTTTGAGGCATTTAGTTCGTTTTTGGAATGGGTAATACGGGAGGTCGCAGGTGTGAAGTCTGTCATTCATTACCTGGATGATTTTTTGTGTATTGGCCCGTGTGGTTCAACAGTGTGCGCAAATATTTTGTATGCCTTACAGGGGGTCATGAGGGACTTTGGAGTCCCGTTGGCTCCGGACAAGACGGAGGGTCCGGTTACTGTTATTCGTTTTCTAGGTATAGAAATTGATTCGGTCTTGATGGAATGTAGACTACCTGAAGACAAATTGACAGGGCTTCGGTCGGAAGTTCAGGCATTGGCTCGGCTTAAAAAGGTTACGTTGCGTAGTTTGCAATCAGTATTGGGGAAGTTAAACTTCGCGTGTCGGATCATGCCCATGGGCAGAGTGTTTAGTAGGCGTCTGGCGGCGGCGACAGCCGGGGTGTTGGCACCGCATCATTTTGTGAGATTGAGTGGTGAGCACCGGGTGGATTTGGGCGTGTGGCATCAGTTTTTGGGCCAGTATAACGGGCGGTCACTTTGGATGGACGGGGCTATGGATTCAGTGGATTTAGATTTGTTTACGGATGCGGCTGGAGGGGGCGGATTTGGAGCTTATTGTGGTGGCCAGTGGTGCGCCGGAGGGTGGCCAGATACCTGGGTTGACAACGGTTTGACGAAAAACTTGGCCTTACTCGAGCTGTTCCCTATTGTGGTCGCGGTGACCATTTGGGGGGACAGGCTCAGGAACAAGAAGATTCGTTTTCACTGTGATAACTTAGGGGTGGTATTGGCTATCAATAATATCTCGGCGTCATCGCCTCCAGTGGTGCAACTGTTACGACATTTGGTGCTAGTATGTTTGTCCTTAAATGCTTGGGTGGTGGCGGTGCATGTTCCAGGGATTGAAAATTGTGCTGCTGATGCCCTTTCTCGCTCGCAGTGGGACCGTTTTCGTCAGCTGGCGCCAGGAGCGGATCGGATCGGCATGGTTTGTCCGGATCATCTCTGGGAGTTGGTTTCGCTGCGGCAGAAGCATTGATCGAGCGATCTCTGGCGAGCTCTACGTGGGCATCATACAGGGCTGGCTGGGCTCAATGGGAGCTTTGGCTGAGATCCCTAGGTGACGTCCGGTCTGACCGGGACAGACTGGTGGCTTTGTTGTACTTGTTGGGGGACGCGTATGAGTCAGGTGTGTCTGTATCTAAAGTGAACAAGTTTGTGTCCGCAGTGGCGTTTGGTTTGAAACTGCATGGATTGGTGGATGTGACTAAAGAGTTTTTAGCGGTACAAGCTTTGAAAGGGGTTCGCAGGGGGAGAGTGTCGGTGGATCGGCAGCGGCCGGTTTCTTTTCAGATTCTTTGCCTGCTGGGATCGGCGGTGGAAGGGGTTTGTAGTTCGGGTTTTGAAGTCCGATTATTCCGCCTGGCTTTTTCGTTAGCCTTTTTCGGGGCGTTTAGAATTGGCGAACTGGTGTCGCCAAGTGTTTCACGGGCGGGCGGTATAGCTTTGGATGATGTGGAATTGTTCGGTGACAGGGTGGAGATTGTGCTGCGTAGGTCAAAAACTGACATAACGGGCAAGGGTAGGCGGATAGTGTTGTTCGCGTTAGAGGGTTCGGTGATGTGCCCGGTACATTGTGTGGCTGCGTTTGGGGGGGAAAGGGGGTTAACGGGGGTTCCGTTGTTACGACATGAGGACGGGTCATTTCTATCTAGATTCCAGTTTAGTGCGGTGTTCAAGCGCTGTTTGATTACAATCGGGGTTCAGGAGACTGAGTATTCCTCACATTCATTTCGAATTGGCGCGGCGACGGAGGCGGTGAGATGGGGGTTGGATGAAGCGGGGGTGAGGCGCATCGGGAGGTGGGAGTCTAACCGTTTTCGTACCTACGTGCGTCCTCATCTGCTTTAACAGGGCTCAATTATTACTGAAGTGGAGGTGTGAGTCAGAAAATGGAGTGCGGATGGGATTGTAAGATGTGTGTTTTTCTCTTTTTTCAGGTTTACGCCCTTGTCTGGTCTGGATCTTGGGGCATTCTTTTGTTTACTGGGGCGCTCTGAGGGCAGATGTTCGTCCTGATGGCCGCCAACTGAGGATTCCGCGGGAAGAGGCTGTCCTGCACTGGTTGGGTTTTAGGGGAATGGTCTGGGCTAGGGTGGTACAGGAAGTACAAATATATACCCAGTTAGACCGGGTTCCCGACATTTTAGTGTTGCATGTGGGGGGAAATGATTTAGGGGTGCGCCCTTTCGTGATCTGATTAGGGACATTAAGCACGACTTGTTGTGCTTATGGGCATTGCACCCGAGATTATTGATAGTCTGGTCGGACATTGTGCCGAGAAAATCGTGGCGTTTGGCTCGATCGGTTGAAAGGTTGAATAAGGCCAGAATAAAAGTTAATAGGGCGGTGTCAGCTTTTGTGGCAAAGCATGGTGGAGTAGTGGTCAGGCACAGGGACCTGGAAGCCGGTGTGGGGTGTTACTGGAGACATGATGGGGTGCACCTGAATGAGGTTGGGATGGATATATGGAGTTTGGCCCTGGCAGAAGGAATCGAAAGAGGGGTGTTGGTGTGGAGGAGCTCATGGGCTTGAGGTGGTCAAGGCACATTTCGCAGTGGCGTGGGGAGTCCTTGAGGATGGTCAGTAAAACTGGTGGGGGAGGTCGCATCAGGGGTATGCGTCCCCCAAAATATGTGGAAGGCTTCTTAGGGTGTTACCCCTTTGAAGTGCTTTATGGAAAAAGCCATCTGCAAGTGAGCGGTGCTTTCGAGCCGGGTTACGGCTGGAGGTAAAAACAAGTGGTGGTGGCAGATGGCTAGTTGGTTTCGATTTGGCGGTAACCTCAAGGGCTTCCCTGGTCATGTTGTTATTTATGTTGACCCTGTTAAGGGTTTTTTGTGATGTGTTTTTTGGAAGAATTCCAATTCTGGGGAATTCTTGGGTGTTTTATAATATTTGGGTTATAAAATTTTATTTGCATAAAATTTATAATAAACGGCTGCTGTGGCCATTAAAAGCCAACCTCGGTGTCATGTGTGTTATTCTGGAGGCTAAAGAAGGTACGGTTCACTCTACTCTACTTATCCAAGTCAAGGAGCGGCCGCACTGCCGACTGCAGGTCATAAGGGGAGGCCGCCATGACAGGATAGGAGGTAGGGGGAAGTAAAGGGTTAATAGGTATAACGGTAGTTAAGGGAGGGATGCATAAGCGTAGTTAGGGGAGGGGCTCGGAGGGAGGAGGGGGTGAGAGTAACGGCTTCCCGCTGTTTTCCTCAGTGCGAGGGAGACAGCGAGAAGAACAACAGCAGAAGGAGTCCCACCCTCCCGCCCTTTATTTTCGGTTTTGCATGAAGATGTGTGATCAGGAGGGTGTATGGTGAATGATATAGGGGGGAATATGTTGTCACGGTGGCTGGCGTGGGGAGTCCTTGAGGTTGGTCAGTAAAACTGGTGGGGGAGGTCGCATCAGGGGTATGCGTCCCCCAAAATATGTGGAAGGCTTCTTAGGGTGTTACCCCTTTGAAGTGCTTTATGGAAAAAGCCATCTGCAAGTGAGCGGTGCTTTCGAGCCGGGTTACGGCTGGAGGTAAAAACAAGTGGTGGTGGCAGATGGCTAGTTGGTTTCGATTTGGCGGTAACCTCAAGGGCTTCCCTGGTCATGTTGTTATTTATGTTGACCCTGTTAAGGGTTTTTTGTGATGTGTTTTTTGGAAGAATTCCAATTCTGGGGAATTCTTGGGTGTTTTATAATATTTGGGTTATAAAATTTTATTTGCATAAAATTTATAATAAACGGCTGCTGTGGCCATTAAAATCCAACCTCGGTGTCATGTGTGTTATTCTGGAGGCTAAAGAAGGTACGGTTCACTCTACTCTACTTATCCAAGTCAAGTCCTAAATAATTGATGGCCTATCCTCAGGATAGGCCATAAATATCTGATCGGTTGGGATCTGGCTTTCGGCACCTCCGCCAATCAGCTGTTTTGAAGGGGCCAAAGTTGCTTGTACGTGCGCTGCTTCCCCTTCATTTCCTTTACTGCTCAGACTATGAATCGCCTACACACTTGTAGCAGCGGTTTACAGCCTTCTCCCATTGTGCTGCAGCTCCTTTAAAACATCTGATTGGCGGGGGTCGGACCCCCACCAATCAGATATTGATGGCCTATCCTGAGGATTGGCCATACATTTTTTAGGACTGAACAACCACTTTAACATTCAGAACGGTGGGGGTCTGAGCTCTAAGACCCCCTCAATGCCTAAAACAAAGGGACAAGGGTCTCTTTTGCAGTTCTTCTGCACATCGGCACTCCCAGCCACTTGCTGTGCAGGGAACTGTAACACCGCTCCATTCAAGTGAATGAGGCTTTGTTTTCTATACAGCGAGTGGCTGGAAATGCCGATGCCGAAAACTAGTGGGGGAAGCCACAGTGCTTAACTAGCGCTGCAGCCCCTTCATACTGAGGATCCTGGTGGTCTTGGCAGTTGGACACCCCACTGATCAGGAAGGGATCACATAGTCTAGCAATCTGCTATCACTTTCTATGGTGGTAAAATGTATTTAAATTTGGCCATACACATAAAATAGTCACGTTTTCTGTCAACAGCTATCTCTCCCGAATCCCCCATAAAAAGGAAAAGTATAATAAAAGATTAATGTATTTCCTTTCTTTTGTGTCCACCTTTTTGCAGGGAGTTTTTTGAGGCTTTTTTTATTTAGTAACTATTTTTTCTGCTGTTTTTGAAGTTCTATAGAAAAGTCTATGGAGGAAAACACCAGGAAAAACCCCATACAGTAACTACAGCATTCTGCGTTTTGATAAAAAACGCCACTGACCTCCCAAAACTGCAAAAAACTAAATACTATGTACGTAAAAATCCAGCTTCTGCATTTTGGCCCTCTCAAAAAATGTGTGAAATAAATGAAGCAAGAAATATCCACTGCAAAGGTCATTCAGATATAGCCGTATAAATGTAGAACACGGATATTTAGCCCATAGTGGGGATCGGCCCCTTTCATATTATTCGTGTTATAGTAACCTGGACACAGACTTACATAATTTATTACATATGCTGATTTTTCACAGCATGTATTTGATACCTGCTGTACCAAAGCTTTGACTTATGTTCCACCAGTTGGTATGTTCAGAAAACAAGTTCAGCCATTTGGTATCCACAGTTAGGGGTCTGACATAAAATTTTAAGTGAAAATGTTACAAGCCAAAGAAAGTTTTGAACATTTGTAACGATGGACACACAGAAGGTAAACACTTGGCAAAGTTAATCTCATAAAAATAATTTTGTTATCGAGCATCTGTAGTTGGAGGTGTTGATTTTCACACTGAAACTGCATTTTTGAAACAGATGTAAAGGGAAGGTGTCATGAAAAAATTTTTTTCTATGTTTTTGCTTTTAGTATGTTATTAAAATACATTTTATTTGTGTTTTTGTGTTTTACTTTTTACTTTTTTTTTTCTTTTACTTCTCTATGGGGGCTGTAATTTTTTTTTCATCTCTATGTGTCGATTAACGACACATACAGAGATGGAATACGGCACATACATCCCCATAGTGAATGCGAACGGGAGCCGTTCCATTAACTATAGCGTACGCCATCTGTGTGAGAACGGCGCATGCGCTGCTCCCACACAGTCCAAAAGGAAGGTCTTCGGCCGAGCGACATCAGGTGGCATTTTCATGTGGACCAGAAGCCGCGGCCGGACAGTAAGATGACTACTTCCAGTCGCGGCTTCCGTCAATATGTTCAGAAGCAAGGACTTTAATAGGTATGTATCAATGGGTCCACAAAGTTCACACTCATTTGCTGCTCCCCTGTCACGGCGCGGGACGTACCGCGTAGCGGGATAGCAGCTGGCCAAACAGGTATAATGCAATGTCTATAGTTCTGAATGGGTACCTGAGGCAACATAGACAGTAGTGGTGGTTTCAGGCTAAGATGAGGCTTCGACAGTAGACAGACACCCAGCGGGGTGCGACACAATAGATCCAGTGGAGGGCACAACACGACTCCAACTCTTGAAGGCACAGAGGCACGGTAGCACGAAATACAGGGTACAGGCAGCAGGAACGGGAAACACTGGGAACTGGAAAACACTAGGAGACCACTTGCAAGGACAAACTTGAGGTAACACAACAACGCTTAGGCAATGATCGAGAGGGCAGAGTCCCTTTTATAGTCCAGAGGCATTCTGCACTAATTGCAGCTATTCTGCAAATGTGGCCCTTTAAGGCCGTGCACGGGCGGGCTCGCGGACCGTATGGGAGAGAGTGTCCATACCAGGAAGTGAGTGCCGGCGTCTCCCAGGAGGGAGATGCCGCCAGGAACTCGCTCGTCTGCAGCCGTCAGAGGGTAAGTCAGGACGATGGTCTGCGGCCATAGACGTTACATCCCCTCTGTGACATCTGGTCCACTCTTCGTAGTAGCTCTTACCTGGTTGACAGAGGAATGTTTCCAATGGGAGATCTCCTTAGTATCCCAAAATGCCCTCACTGGCATATGAAATGTGTTTTCTTGGCCAAAATACATTTTTTAAAGTTTTCATTTCCATTAACTCCCTAAAAATGCTATTCAGCATAAATATCTGAAAAATATCAAAAAAATCTATCCAGTATGACAATCCGATTCTAACCTTTGCAATGCTAACTAAATATATTGCAGTTCATGATCTTTAAAGACAGTTTAAAAGCATTCAGTTTCAAATAGTTATATGAAATGTTAAATACTTTTGTGAGGTGGACCATGCCTGTCCACTTCTGCCTCTTTCATCCAATCCTTCTCACTCTCTCTATAGCAGCTGCAACATTAGCAAAAAAAGGCAAAGGAGAACTGTTCTTTTTTCTCTGCTACAATGGAGGGCAATGGTGGATTAAAGGGGTTCTCCTCTTTGGATAATTTCTACTTAGAAGGATCCCTTGACAATAAGTTCGTCCAAAGTATCCCCCATGCTGGGAGCCCCAGCGATCGGCTGTAATCTATGGGGAAACCTGGCAGTAAGTGTACAATTTCCCTGCAGCACCACCACAGGAGAAATTAAGCATTACACAGTGCCTATTCATATTACCTTGATCTCTGCGTACTGCAGGAAAGGTCCTCCAGAGCAAAAGACGCTTATTATAACCACTCTCCAAGTGACCGCAAGCCAAGAGATGAGGATTCTAAACAGATGACCCCCTCCTATAACTTAGAATTCCCTAATGGAGTATATGAAAATAAAAGTTTTCTAAACTGGACAACCCCTTTAAACAAGCGCTGTGCACTCCTGTCCTGGGATGGGTGGATTTGGTGGAAGTCAGCATATAGAAATGTCCCATTTTAAACCTTGCTATGGGGACCCTTGGCTCTTCCTGCGCGTAACTTTTTTTTTAATGCAGCAGCACCCCTGCCATTCATATCTTTCTCTCGAGTGGGCAAAGGTATGCACATATGGCTTTTGTGGCACAAGTTCTGCTTGTATTAAACAGCTATTTCTGGATAAGTAAGAGGCTTCATTTTGATTACATTTACTTAAAATACAGAAGTATCGCTTTTCCCTAGAGAACCAAACTTCCCAGGGATGGAATGGGGGAAGGGAACTATTTTTCTGAATTGACAGTTTACCTCTACACTATACAGAATTTTTCATATTACAGACAAAGAACTATTTATGACTTTGAAGGATTGCTCCTACAGATTAAATTGGGTTAGGGCACAAGAGAGTTGGGTCATGTCAAAAGCTTATAATGAGACAGGGACTGAACTGATCTCACACATAGTTTCATTTACAGAACATAGGTGAAAGGGTATTTTCATTAGCAGCACTTCTTATTGGTTAACCCTTGCATGTTCAGTAGACTATGATTAAATAATATCACCAACTCAGAGTATTATTTAGCATCCATCCATCCATAAGGGTAATCCATAAAAAGGTTAAGGTGGTTTTTACACAGCAGATATTAGAGCTTCCCAAAGTGTTGTATGAGAAGCTGAGTTAAACAAGTGGGATACTTTATTATTAAAGGGGTTCTCCCGTAATCAATATTTATCACCTATCCACAGAATAGGTGATAAATATCTGATCGGTGGGGGTCCAAATCACTGGGACCTCCATTGAGAACGAGAACGAGCTTACCTTGCCATTCCTGGAAGCTCACTATGAATGGAGAGGTAGTGCGCATGCTGGGCCACCGCTCCATTCATTTCTATGGGACTGCCAAAGATAGCGGGAGTTCATAGGTGGGGGTTCCAGCAATCCAACTCCCACCAATCAGATTTTTATCAACTATCCAGTGGATAGATGATAAATAATGATTATGGGAAAACCCCTTAAAGGGGCTGTCCACTACCGGACAGTGGATAAGCTATTCACCGGATAGGTCATCATTATATGATAGTGGGGGTCCAACACCCAGACCCCACACCGATCAGCTGCCTCGTCCATTGCAGAAGCAGATGGCTCCAGTCACGATACAGTAGCCAAGCTGCAGTACTGCAGTCCAAGTGAATAGGAGCAGGGATGCAGTTCAGCAGCACGGCCGCTACGCAGTGTACGGAGCCAACTGCTTCTGGCTCCATACACTGTGCAATGACATCCGGTGCCCGCAGACAGTTGGAGCAGCTGATTGGTGAGGGGTCCGGGTGTCGGACCCACACCGATGACATACTGATGACATATTCAGTGGATAGCTCATCAGTTGTCCGGTAGTGGACAAGCCCTTTAAGCTCACATTCAGCCATCTACCTAAATTATATTCATATTATGTCGTTAAAATAAAAAATACATCCCAGGATTTAAGGGGTGTGGCTGGAGGGCATGTGCCCATGTGCTGAGTGCCAGGGAGGGCCACTCTGCTTTGGCCAGAGTATTTAAATTCAGGGCTAGGACAATTAACTGAATCTTTGCTCAGGTGAAGGAAAATCTGATGACAACAGAATTTTATAAAGTACAATTCAAGCTAACTAACAAGAATTAATTTCTCATTTTAATTACATAAAATATTATCAATCTGTATATCCTGTTCCTAATAAGATCAGTACATAGCAGAGGAGGATTAACGTGATATCTGCTTTTGATTATTATGATGTAGATGACTTTCATTTGGATAATAATCACTATTAAAATAGAGACGTTTTACAGATGCAAAAACAAAAAGGAAGCCATTAATGTATAAAATGTTAATGTATGTATTGCTTCATAAAACCCAGACCATGATTAGGGCTACATGTCCGCCTTGTGCTGCTCAAGTACAGTGTAAATAACACATTGTGAATTAAGGTGTAGGTCAAAATCTGAGACAATGTTGGTCAAACAATTCTATATTTTATAGATACTGTTAAAGGGGTTTTCTCATTTATTGGGAGGTCGGAGGAAATCTGTCTATGAAACAAGCCTTCGGTCAACAACTAAATAATATGTATGACCCACTATAGACAAGGTAATACCATTATTTGTTATATACACAATATTTTTGAGGACAGAAGCAAATACACACCAGTCCTGGAGGTCATGGAACCGTGTGGTCTCTGTCTGGCATATGCAGTGTCTATTTGGGGTACCTTGGGACCACCAGAAGAAATTATCCACCCTCCATTTACACAGAGAATGAGCATGTTCACTTTTAATTGTATCATAATCTTTGTTGTTATCATTGCACACATAGCACATACTAATGTAATAGGTTATTTGTGAATCAACCCATGTGAAATAGATCATAGTGAGAAACGGTAAGCTCCAAAGTCACCTTCAAATTGGGTTGTATTCTGCTAGACCTTTTGGGCCCATTATTGTGTCAAAGTCTGGGCCCACCAGAGGATCCTCTGGTTCTCTTGTGGGCCAGTCCGACCCTGGCCGTTTGAAGAACCACCCCATCAAGTGCCCCCTCTATTTTTTCCTGTTGCAGTACTTCAGTCTCAGGGAACAAGCTTTCGGCAGGTATAATTCATACCATTCCCAGAGTTTAAGAAATCTGCTTTCCATAGAGGTCTGTGACATACTGGTCGACATGGTCGCATGTTGTCCGCTCTACCCTCCAAAAAGGAAGTAATAGGGGTGACAACAGTTAAAGCTGCACAGTAATGCAAGAGTGCATGTTATAGCTGAAGTAATTTTAATTTAAAATCATCCCTCCATGGTTCTCCCATACTAAGGCACATTTGGCTCAGAATATGTGTGGCCACCACCTGATAATTTTATTTTACTCACTGGCAGTTTAGTAGTTTGCATTTTATGATCATTCTGCCCTTGCAGCAATGGGATCCAGTTTTTCATGCACTGACTTCCAGGTGATCCTGTGATACACTTGTGTTTATACACAGCAGCCAATCGAGGAGGCAGAGCTGCAGTGGGGAGGGAGAGAACAGCAGTCTGAACCAATAATAAGACAGGAGGTGTGTCCGAGACTACCTAAGTAATCCTGTAGGCAGTGCAGCTATGCGGTAGTCACTGATTATAGTTCTGAAGTAATGGAGCTGAGCTAAAGAGCAACCAAGCAGCAAGCACCAAGGGAAACAAATAGCAGGTAAGCGTCCCTTACAGTATAGGTACTGACTTACAGATCATTTTTGCGCTCATAACAAGACTGTTTAAACTAGAAATTAAATCTGTTTAAACCCGAAAATTTTTAAGCCTACTCAAGTAGGCTTAGAAATGGGTTGTGTTGGAAGGACACAGATCAGTATATAATTTACTGGCAAGTGTTGCATTTTTTAACAAGGTTTTTTAATGCCAAGAAACTTTTTTCAGAAATAGATCAGAAGTTTTGCCAAAAGCTCATAGTTCTTTTCTGTATTGGTCACTTGGATTAACATTATTCGCCCTACAGTCAGCCTTTCACTTGAAAATATCACTTAATCAATAAAACCAACTGTGCTCTTTGTCAAAAAAAACCGATAAGATAACAACTTATTTTAAGGAGCTTATCACAGACTCTCCAGCAGCCTTTCCAGCTCCAACAATATCTAGCACGGACACACTTCAGTACCTGCAGGATCACTAGAGTCTTACGATGGACTGTTCCCAGCAGACCAAAGCAACACACAATCCACAACACTGTTTGCAGCAGCTTATTTAGTTTTCTCTTTAAACGCTCCTCAGTATTTTACGGAGAATTCAGGAGTTTTTATTGTGTTAAAATGATAAAAAAAAGTTTGACAATATTTTTTAGAGCAAGAATTGCACAGTACTATCCGTCCTGTCAAGAATACCAGAACCCTACCAGACCTCATTAAAGTCAATGAGGGGTCTATCAGGATGATATCCATTTAAAAAACAGATCTAGCATAGCTGTCATGGCTCTGTTATAAATGGAAGCCATGATGCGATTGTTATTAACGTGTTTTCAATATATATTATGTCAATTAAGGGGTTTTTAAACGAATGGTGGTCAACTGGATTATGGGTGCCTCAGATATGGCCTTTAACACAATCCAAGGGACGCACAGTAGAGAACAATCTGGATCCTATGTCTCCGTCGTGCAGCAGCAGAGGTTGCTGCCCAATAAGTGTGCTCAACTGTTTCTGTATCTGACATTTACTATGGAGAGTGACTGTACATGTACTGTATGCTTATTACTTCACAGCGAACAGGAGAAACAAGACCCCCATTCTCTGTGAGACATAGAGCAAAGTATTAATACAGATTGTGTAGAAAGGAAGCAGAGAGCATGCATGGAGCTGTATACTTTACACACTGTATAGAACACAGATGGAAATGGGAGCCAGGGTACGCAGTTTGAGCTGCATGTGGCCCTTGGGTTGCCATTGCTTTTCATGTACTTTCCGTTTAAATTAAAAAGATAATTATGCAATTTCCTGTACTGTTGACGCAATATATTTAAATCAGTAAATTCTTTATTAGGTATTGCAGACAGGCAATCCATTTTTCTCTATAGAACCTATGAAAATCTTACAGACCACACAGCCCATTTCTTATAACAGCACAACTTTCCCTCACTCTTAGCTGTGTTCGATTATATTTTACTATTAAGACTTTGTCCATTAAAGGGCAAGATGGAAATTATTTCCTAGATTGAATGTTGTTCTTGAAGTTACAAATATTATCAGTGGTGTACATAGAAATCATAGGGCCCCATAGCAAAAGTCAGAATTGGTCCCAGCCACCATCATGCTGTAGACCATCGGGTGACTACAGCTCTAACCAGATGCATTTAGAGGCAGACTAAATATTTATATTCAGTGAATCACAGGTGACGTCTTCTCGGACCATGACTTTTTACCGCCCAGATGTCTTCTGCTCCTCACGTTTGCTTAAAATCCTAATACTGTGCTCCTGAAAGTAAAAATTTCACACATTGTGCTCCTGAATACAAAATGCCCCACAATATGCCTCCTGAATAAAAAATATGTGTCCCCTAAATTAAAAATCTTCCACAGTTTGCCCCTAGAATAAAAATTGCCGCAAAGGTAAGGCCTGACTGCTGAAGAATGGCGCAGGTGTAACGATGATGTCATTGCACCACCTGCATCACAAAGAAGGCATCAACGGCTCTCTTGCACCCTGCAGCACCGGAAACATTTTCAATTGTATCCATATGTTTAGGAAGTGGATATATTTGAATCCAGGTGCCCCCTTCGCCATTAATGGGGCAAGACAGGGGACAAGTTCTCAGGTGTCACAGCAGTGTTGTGGCCTGCCTCCATTGCTTCCACTGAATATTATGTTTTGCTTCAGATTTGTATTTCCTGAATGAAAACATATGTTTAATAAGTTGTGTATGTGTTATGAACAATACAACGGACATTATGGAAAAAGTTTAAAAAATGTAACTCCACTCTCAGTGAAAAGCGATTATAGTGCAGGGTGTACAGTGTGCACTATAATCGTTTTTCTAAATCACTTGTATTAGTGATTTGGCTTCTATCAGCAGCACGGACTGTGTAAAGTCTGTGCTGCCGGGTGCTTATAATTCTGCAGTTAGAGACAGAGCGTCCCGCTCGACTCCATGACTCCCATATACAGACCAGTTTTGGATATGGGAACCATGGAGATGCTCTGTTTCTCACTAAAAAGAGTTATGAGCCACTGGCAGAACGGACTTTACACAGTCCGTGCTGCTGCTAGAAGCAAGATAGCGAATACAAGTGATTTATTAAAATGATTATAGTGCACACTCCTGCACTATAATAGTTTTTCACTGAATGTGGAGGTAAACTTTAACTAGATTACTGCTATACAATTTCTAGTCTTCTAAACAATCTAAATCATTGTACAGCATTCCAACCTCACACGTTCATCTATTAGTTGGTCAATTTGAACATGTTATCTGCAGAGGTAACCACTTGAAAACACCAAGCTTCACATTAGGGCCAGGAGCGTAACTAGGAAAGACTGGGTCCCATAGCAAACTTTTGACTGGGGCTCCCCCTCCGCTGGGTATCACACAACCCCCCCTTGTAGATAGTACCTCCCTATAGATTCCACCACACAGCACCCCCCTATAGATAGCACCATACACAGCCCCCTGTAGATAGCGCCATACACAGCCCCCCGTAGATAACACCATACAGCCCCACTGTAGATAGCACCATACAGACCCCCCTGTAGATAACACCATACAGCCCCCTGTAGATAACGCCATACAGACGCCCCCTGTAGATAACGCCATACAGACCCCCCTGTAGATAACGCCATACAGACCCCCCTGTAGATAATGCCATACAGACCCCCCTGTAGATAACGCCATACAGACCCCCCTGTAGATAACGCCATACAGACCCCACCCTGTAGATAACGCCATACAGACCCCACCCTGTAGATAATGCCATACAGACCCCCCTTTAGATAACGCCATACAGACCCCCTCTGTAGATAACGCCATACAGACCCCCCCCAAAAAAATGGCCTATAGTTTGTCCTACAAAAGACATGCATGCCCTATCCACACGATAGGGGATACATGTGTGATCGCTGGCAGCGATAAGGACAACGGGGGAGCGAAAGTCCCCCGAAGTTCTTCCATGACAAACCTCGGACTTCCGGCGTCTGCGCAGTTCAATAAAAATAAAAGGAGCGCTGGTCACGCATGCGCACAAGCTCTATGGAGCTGCAGACAAACCCCGAAAGTCCGAGGTTTGTCATGGAGAACTTCGGGGGACTTTTGGTCCCCCGTTCTCCTTATCGCTGGGCGTCCCAGCGATCACACATGTATCCCCTATCCTGTGGATAGGGGATGCATGTCTTTTGTAGGAACAACCCCTTCATGGGAGGGGGGGCGGCCCGTGCCGGCAGGTGGCACGGGCCCCCTCATGCTGCGGGCCCCGTAGCAGCCGCTACGGCTGCTATAGCGGTAGTTACGCCACTGATTAGGGCCATCTTACACGGGGCGATTATAGGTCAAATGGGCGTTCACAGAACACTCGTTCCCAATAATTGCCCTGTGTAAACAGGGCAACGATCAGCCGATGAACAAGCCAACGCTCGTTCATTGACTGATTGTTTTGTTTTAAATGCTGAGAAAATGATTGTTGTCAGCAGCACATCTGAGGACACAGTCACAGTTGACACCATGACATACCACCAGTTGCCCGGGATAGCGGGACACCGTCCGGAGTCCGGGACTGTCTCGCTGAATCCGGGACGGTTGGAAGGTATGACAGTAGGCAATGCTTCTGACAGGGTGTTTTCTAGATATTCCTATTTGCAAGTAAGTTGTAGGCAACTGACACTTCAACTCCACCTGGGGACAGACCAGAATATAAAAAAAACTTAACCGAATAGAATCATCTGTAATAATAAAATCTATATAATTTCCCACACATACAGATGCGAAATGTTATCTGGTATGCTTGATACTATCCTGCCAAAAATATTAGGATCTACCATTAGCAGCTTTAGATATATGTGGAGGTTTAGGGCAGAAACTTGGTGGCACAATATATTTTCTGAGCAGTGTCCATATGCAATTAGGTCCAGAAGTATTTGGACAGTGACACAAGTTTTGGCATTTTATCGGTTTACTAAAAGATATTAAATATGCAGTTATATAATCAGTATGGGCTTAAAGTGCAGACTCTCAGCTTTAATTTGAGGGTATAGACATCCTAATTTGAGGAAGGGTTTAGGAATTACAGCTCCTTAGTATGTAGCTGCCTCTTTTTCAAGGGACCAATTGAACAATTATCTCAAAAGCTATTTCATGGGCTGCATGGGCTATTTCCTCGTTAATCCATCATCTATTAAGCAGGTAAAAAGTTGATTCCAGGTGGGGCATTTGCCGTTGCTGTGAACCCACAATATGAGGTCAAAGGAGCTCTCAATGCAAGTGAAACACACCATCGTTAGGCTGGAAAAAGTGAAGAAATCCATTCGAGAGAGAGCACAAATTTTAGGAGTGGCCAAATCAACAGTTTGTTGCATTCTTGAAAAAAATAAAAAGAAGCGCACTGGTGATCTCGTGAACTCCAAAAGGCCTGGACGTCTACGGAAGACAACAGTGGTGGATGATCGCAGAATCCTTTCCATGCTGAAGAAAAACTCCTTCACAACATCTACCCAAGTGAAGAACACTCTCCTGGAAGTAGGTGTATCAGTATCTAAGTCTACCATAAAGAGAAGACTTCATGAGAGCAAATACAGAGGGTTCACCAGAAGATGCAAACCATTAATCAGCCTCAAAAATAGAAAGGCCAGACTAGACTTTGCCAAACAACGTGTAAAGAATCCAGCCCAGTTCTGGAACAGCATGAAACTAAGATCAACCTGTACCAGAATGATGGGAGGAAGAAAGTATGGAGAAGGCTTGGAACGGCTCATGATCCAAAGCCACCACATCCTCTGTAAAACATGGTGGAGGCAGTGTGATGGCATGGTGGAGGCAGTGTGATGGCATGGTGGGGGCAGTGTGATGACAGGGTGGGGGCAGGGTGATGGCATGGGCATGCATGGCTGCCAAAGGCACTGGGTCACTAGTGTTTATTGATGATGTGACTGAAGACAGAAGCAGCCGGATGAATTTTGAAGTGTTCAGGGATATACGTTCTGCTCAGATTGAACCAAATGCAGCAAGGTTGATTGGACGTCGCTTCACAGTACAGATGGACAATGACCCAAAACATACAGAGAAAGCAACACAGGAGTTTTTTTAAGACAAAGAAGTGGAATATTCTGCAATGGGCAAGTCAATCACCAGATGTCAACCCGATCAAGCTGCATTTCACTTGCTTAAGACAAAACTTAAGGCAGAAAGACCCACAAACAAGAGACAACGAAGACAGCTGCAGTAAAGGCCAGGCAAAGCACCACAAAGGAGGAAACCCAGCGTTTGGTGATGTCCATGGGTTCCAGACTTCAGGCAGTCGTTGCCTGCAAAGGATTCTCTACAAAGTATTAAAAAAAAACATTTTATTTATGCTAATGGTAATTTGTCCAATTACTTTTGAGCCCCTGAAATGAGGAGACTGTGTAGAAAAATGGTTGCAATTTCTAAACGTTTCACAGGATATTTTTGTTCAACCCCTTGAATTAAACCTGAAAGTCTACACTTCAATTGCATCTCAGTTGTTTAATTTCAAATCCAATGTGATGGCATCCAGAGCCCAAATCATGAAGATTGTGTCCCTGTCCAAATAATTCTGGACCTAACTGTATGTAAGTACAAGTGCACATTACCAGCTGCACAAATACTCGATCCCTGTCATATTACAGGATGCACACTGGGAACACTATAGACAAAAGTGCACGTGTACCAGCATGCAACAATTGTGGTACTAAATAGTCCTAATGTGCACCCAGATGTGTTGAGTAAGCTAGTGTCAGATAACTCAGCAAGAGCTCCATGCACACTCGTCCAGATAGAGAATCTTGGCAAGATATATGCATAAAATGTAATCTACATACTTAAGACAGATTTCAGTGTACCTGAACATCTTACATTATCTTCCTTTTTGTGGTACCACTGCCCGTTAAAGTGATCTTAGGCATTGGACCTTATAAAATTCCATTCTTACATTAAAAGGATTGTCCTGATATACATTTCTTTTGAAGACATACTGTAGCCTCCATGTTAGAAATAGATTTTTTTTCAGAGTCACGAGTGTGTAAACACTTCAAAGTCATTGCGCCATCTTGTCACCTTCTCCAAGCTTCAATGCTGGCAGAACAGTGACCCACATCTTTTTTTCCACCACTGAATTACACTAGTGGGAGGATATCCCTAGAACAGCTTAATAAGACGTCTATTAATGTGAAGCAACTCTTAAAGACTTAACTGATTTTCTTTGCTTGCGTCCCATGATAATGATAATTTAGAGTAAAATGAGAAAATACTCTCTCTTACAAGGTCTGTTGAGCTAAATGTCAATTTAATCTAAATAGATTCACTGAATATACTGTAGGATGCAAGAAAATGATTCTTTGAGAATTCAACCCATGCAGGATTTGACATGTGCTGATTGTTCAAACTAGCTTTATCTTTGCTAATTGACTCGTGGCATGACATGTGTTAATAAGCGCCCTGATGTATTGTTACTCGGCTACCTCATTGTCTGCATGTAATTAAATTATCATCTGTAATCTCTCTGTCTAATTTTTCTTTTCATTTCAGATTGAAAGGTGTAATTCCGGTGGCGGGTCCTACATATTCCAGTGGTCCCAGTCGCCAGGTTCCGTGCCTCTCTCAGCGCCCTCAGTCTTCTGTGCTCGCGTGCTCTGGCCACCTCCTAAAGGACCGGGGCGCGCAAAATTCTAAAAGTTTCCCATTCACCCCTCTGTTTCCCAGGACTATTTAAGGCACCTCCTCCCTCACCCTAGTGCCTGAGCAATGTTTCTCCTCACCCAGAGTAAGGCTGAGTTCACACTGTAAACCAGAACAAGAAACAAGTCACGACCAGGTGTTTGAAAAAATACAAATAATCTTTATTAAAGTCAATTAGACACATGGAGACAACGTATAACACTTAGACATAATAAAATGCCATGGACCCTCGAACACAAACGGAATCCGAACGTAAAAGCAGAGTAGCCCCCCAGATGTAAAAATGGTCTGACACAACCTATATATGGCTAAAGTGCATAAGTACATATTAATGAGCAGGTACTAGGCATGGTACGCTTTGCACAGATGAACACATAAATAAGTATAGAGAATATATATAAGGTACAGTCTAAGTAAAAACGACATATAAAGTAGTATACCTACACCTGCGTATAAGAAGATAAATAGGAGATCAAGACCAGGAGGGGGACCTCTGCTTAACCCAACGCGCGTTTCGCTGGTGCTTCGTCAGGGGTTGATGTCCAAATGCCCCAGTTACCCCTAGATATACCTTCCTCAATTATGTTTTACCGGTATTTTTTCAAACACCTGGTCGTGACTTGTTTCTTGTTCTGGTTTAGTTTCAATTAGTCACTAGGACCACTAGTATCATTCGGGGTATTATTCGGTTTGCTGAGTTCACACTGTGTTGCAGTTTTTTGCCCAGAATGTCCACTGTGAAAAACTGCAGCACCTACTAGCACTGCTAGCAGGACGGCATCCTGGGATGACGTTTCATCCCAAGAGACCATTGCCTGTGATTGGCTGCAGTGGCGGTCACATGGGATGAAGCCTCATCCCAGGAAGCCAGCCCTCTGATGTTATCCAGGCTGGCCTCCTGGGATGATGTTTCATCCCATGTGATTGTTGCTACAGCCTGTGATTGGCTGCAGCGGTCATATGGGATGAAACGTCATCCCAGGAGGCCAGCCTGGAGGAGGAAACATAGGCTTTGGGTAAGTATAAGATTTATTTATTTATTTCTGAGCATTTTTTCCCACTCAGTATTTACGCAGCATGTGGATGAGATTTGTTTTATCTCATCCACTTTGCTGCTACTGTATTTGCCGGGATTTTCCGCAACAAATTCCATTGAGAAGAATCTGCAGTATTTACGCAACGTGTGAAGTTACCCTGTTCCTGAAACCTGTGTTCGATTACTTCAGTATATGTGTCCATAATGATTTCAGTATCCGTGTCCATTGTCCGTGACAACTTCAGTATCCGTGTCCAGTGTCCGTGACGACTTCAGTATCCGTGTCCAGTGTCCGTGATGAATTCAGTATCCGTGTCCAGTGTCCGTGACGACTTCAATATCTGTGTCCAGTGTCCGTGACGACTTTAGTATCCGTGTTCAATGTCCGTGACGACTTTAGTATCCGTGTCCAGTGTCCGTGACGACTTCAATATCCGTGTCCAGTGTCCGTGATGACTTTAGTATCCGTGTCCAGAGTCCATGACGACTTTAGTATCCGTGTCCAGAGTCCATGACGACTTCAGTATCCGTGTCCAGTGTCCGTGACGACTTCAGTATCTGTGTCCAGTGTCCCTGACGAGTCCGGTATCCATTTCCAGTGTCCAAGATAAGTCCAGTGTCCGAGACCAGTACTACTTCCATTGTGGCGGAGTGGGCCAGTGGGTCCACAACCCCGGTGGACGTTAAAAAAGGTATATAAAGGCTGCTCAGTAAACAGACTAACATTTGATGAAGGGTGAATGCCAGAAATTTGCAGGACTCCGTAGAATCACCTCTTCTAGTGAACATCTTCTATTGAGTACAATGGCTGGACTTATGCCCATTGATACATTCTTTATAGCTCCTAATCAATGTTTTAATATGTAAAGATCTATTAAAACCTACCGATGTGGCAAGCAACATACATTTTTGGACAGTAAACTCTTCTACTTGTTATAGAGAGGAGGTAAAGTTAATACAAATCGATACCAAATAAAATAATTCATACCAAAAGTTGAAGGTTTGCTAGCCCATTTATTGACTACCTAAATATTGTGCCCAACTAAGAGAGGGCATATGTTGTAATGTATATACCAGTATCTGAATACGGATTGATCATTTTTCTAGTGTTACCTTGAGCAAAAGTCCTTGTACTACTAATGAAGACAAATATTTGGTTTATTTCCATGAACAATCTGCCACTTTAATTTCTGCACCTCTGGCCCTGGACCATACTATTTGTCTCTTTGTAGATCATAAGATGGACATGGGTACAGTAGGCACAGTTCCCTATCTGGACCTGATCCATTTACTCATCATTGATCCTACGAGATTCCACTGCCCCTAGCCCTATCATATTTATAGTTTTGTTTACATATCACTTCCACATCTATTTTGATGAAGTCAAAAGACTCAACCCCTGCTTAGCCAGGTTCTGCCTATGAGGAAGTCCCCTTTTTGTCTATTGTCTAGTATATTTAACTTTTCCCTTCTCTGAAAATGTAATAAATTAATTGCAAAAAAATGAGTAAATAAATGCCACCTCTATTTAGTGTCAAGCAAAATCAAGTTGAGCATATACTAGTAATACCCAACCTTTTTACCATAGAGAAATCCCTGAAAATAAAATATACGCTGCAGAGGAAGCGGCTCTATCACTGCTATAAAACTACAGCTACTCTATCCCTGCAGTAAAAGTAACAACTCTTGCTGTAGCTATCGTCCAAGGAACCCATTAACAGGTTTCATGTAACCCTGGTTTGGAAAGATTGGCATGGACAAAAATAAGTAGAACACAAGATAGGAGTTTGAAAAGGTCAGCAGTACAAATATTACATTTTATATAACAGCATATTTTCAAAACCCAATCTGTGTATGTTTAAAAATGTAATAAACTATATACATATAGTATTTTAAAAGTAATATCAACCCACCATTTGTTTGTGTTCATTGGAAAGTTGCGACTTCACTGCTCACAGGAATACATCAAATTAACTGAAATGTAATCCTGGTTGTAATGTAGAGCCGCTCACTCCCAGATTTGTGCCTTTTGCAAGGCTTCTTTTACAAGAGCTAAGGTACGGCAATTTTCATGTGACAACCGACTTTCATGCTCTATGAGGCTCCATGTATTGAATTCTAATCTCTTGTAATGACATTCAAAATAAAACAACCACCTGCTAAGAATAGCAGACGGCGTCAGTTAATAATTATACTTGCAGGTAACTGCTGAACAATGTCCAATTCCTGGTATATTAGAATATATACCAAGATGGGTCATATAGAAAATCAAGAATTTATGAAAGATGAAGAAGAAGATTAACCCCATTGCCTACGAGCTGCTCCTGTCAGGCTGAAGATGGGCTCATAGACGTTCTATGTGATCTGCCTTCAGCCAAACTAGGAGCGCCGATCTCAGCCAAAGATGTAGAGAGCTCAGCTGAGATCTTCTGCACCTCCGTTTGAGCCACTGAGGGGCCTCAGCACCTGGACCCACCAATCAAAACTTCTGATATGTTTCTACGACATATCTAAAGTTTTGCAAGAGTGCAATTACGCTTTACCGTTTGCTACATCTGTATGCAGTGAGCTCCGTCTCCGTTTCAGCAGAAGGAATTTTATCATTTTATCATTTAACACTCATTAACGCCTTTGAGGGGGTTTCCAGGATTTAGCATACCAAGTATGACCTTGTACTGCATAGATATGGTACAGAACATGGCTTACTGCATAGATACAATGATAGCACCACATTTACTTCATAGTTACAGTACCACAACCAAACTTACTGCATATACCCTATGAAACGACATGAGAGAACTTTTTAAACCCCACTTTACAGATCTGAAACTTGCCCTTAAGGCACTCCACCTATCAAAGTCGTGCAGAAGGATTACCTCACAAGCTGCTTATATTTTATGAGCTGCTCGGTGCAGGGTAGCCTATGAGCAGCTGCAATAGAGTCCCTGCGGACTGTGGACATCACCCTCTTCTAAAGACATGCTACCCTGACCAGCTGGCTGTCATTCTCCTCTGCTTCTATAATCAATCCTCCTTTGCAAGGGGCTGTGTTCTTTCAGCTGCAGACTGCAAGTTCACACCTCCCAACTTTCAAGCATTACAAAGAGGGATTTCCCCCCCTTTAAGCCACACTTTAATCCAACCTTACCCCCACCCATACAGTATCATGCTCTCATAGTGCCTCCCACACAGTATAATGCCCCCATAGCTGCCCCATACAGTATAATGCCCCCATAAAAGCACCCATACAGTATAATGCCCCATAGCTGCCCCATATAGTATAATGCCCCAAATCTGCCACTATACAGCATAATGCCCCCATAGCTGATCCATACAGTATAGTGCCCCCATACTGTATTATGCCCCCATACCTGCTCGTATACAGCATAATGACCCTTAGCTTCCACCATACAGTATAATACCCCATAGTTCCCCCGATACATTATAATGCCCCCATAGCTGCTCTTATACAGTACAATGCCCCCATAGCTACCACCATACACTATAATTCCCCCATATCTACCACCATACACTATAATGCCCCCTTAGCTGCCACCATACATTATAATGCCCCCACAGCTGCCCCATACAGTACAATGTCCCTGTAGCTTCCCCATGCAGTATAATGCACCCAAAGCCGCCCCATACAGTATAATGCCCCTCTAGCTGCCACCATACAGTATAATGCCCCATAGTTCCCCTCACAATATAATTTCCCCTCAGCTGCCCCTTGTGCCACATATAGAGTGCCAGTGCCCACAGTGCCACAGTACCCATGTAGTTAGGGCCACACACAGTGCCCATATAGATAGTGCCCCCTGTAAATATATATACACTACCGTTCAAAAGTTTAGGGTCACTTAGAAATTTCCTTACTTTTGAAAGAAAAGCAGTTTTTTTCAATGAAGAAAACATTAAATTATTAAGAAATACACTCTATACATTGTTAATGTGCTAAATGACTATTCTAGCTGCAAACGTCTGGTTTTTAATGCAATATCTAGATAGGTGTATAGAGGCCCATTTCCAGCAACCATCACTCCAGTGTTCTAATGGTACATTGTGTTTGCTAACTGTGTTAGAAGGCTAATGGATGATTAGAAAACACTTGAAAACCCTTGTGCAATTATGTTAGCACCGCTATAAACAGTTTTGCTGTTTAGAGGAGCTATAAAACTGACCTTCCTTTGAGCTACTTGAGAATCTGGAGCATTACATTTGTGGGTTCGATTAAACTCTCAAAATGGCTAGAAAAAGAGAGCTTTCATGTGAAACTCGACAGTCTATTCTTGTTCTTAGAAATTAAGGCTATTCCATGCGAGAAATTGCCAAGAAACTGAAGATTTCCTACAACGGTGTGTACTACTCCCTTCAGAGGACAGCACACACAGGCTCTAACCAGAGTAGAAAGAGAAGTGGGAGGCCCCGCTGCACAACTGAGCAACAAGACAAGTACATTAGAGTCTCTAGTTTGAGAAATAGACGCCTCACAGGTCCTCAACTGGCAGCTTCATTAAATAGTACCCGCAAAACGCCAGTGTCAACGTCTACAGTGAAGAGGCGACTCCGGGATACTGGGCTTCAGGGCAGAGTGGCAAAAAAAAAGCCATATCTGAGACTGGCTAATAAAAGGAAAAGATTAATATGGGCAAAAGCACACAGACATTGGACAGTGGAAGATTGGAAAAAAGTATTATGGACAGACGAAACGAAGTTTGAGGTGTTTGGATCACATAAAAGAACATTTGTGAGACGCAGAACAACTGAAAAGATGCTGGAAGAGTGCCTGACACCATCTGTCAAGCATGGGGGAGGTAATGTGATGGTCTGGGGTTGCTTTGGTGCTGGTAAAGTGTGAGATTTGTACAAGGTAAAAGGGATTTTGAATAAGGAAGGCTATCACTCCATTTTGCAACGCCATGCCATACCCTGTGCACAGCGCTTGATTGGAGCCAATTTCATCTTACAACAGGACAATGACCCAAAGCACACCTCTAAATTATGCAAGAACTATTTAGGGAAGAAGCAGGCAGCTGGTATTCTATCTGTAATGGAGTGGCCAGCGCAGTCACCAGATCTCAACCCCATAGAGCTGTTGTGGGAGCAGCTTGACCGTATGGTACGCAAGAAGTGCCCATCAAGCCAATCCAACTTGTGGTAGGGGCTTCTGGAAGCATGGGGTGAAATTTCTCCCGATTACCTCAGCAAATTAAAAGCTAGAATGCCAAAGGTCTGCAATGCTGTAATTGCTGCAAATGGAGCATTCTTTGATGAAAGGAAAGTTTGAAGGAGAAAATTATTATTTGAAATAAAAATCATTATTTCTAACCTTGTCAATGTCTTGACTATATTTTCTAGTCATTTTGCAACTCACTTGATAAATATAAGTGTGAGTTTTCATGGAAACCACAAAATTGTCTGGGTGACCCCAAACTTTTGAACGGTAGTGTATATATATATATATATGATCGCAGCACTCCAAAAGTTGGTTTCAAATAAAGATGTGGTTTATTAGTCCATATTCAATAACAAGCTACGCTTCCATCCTCTTGCAGGACCTTTCTCAAGCAAGAGGACTGAAACGTAGCTTGTTATTGGACATGGAATAATAAACCACATCTTTGTTTGAAACCAACTTTTGGAGTGCTGCGATAATTTTTGCATATATCTATAGGACCAGTTTGGATCCAGGTCAGGACCGCATAGCACCCGCCATATCACTACAAAGTGCTGCTTTTTTCTACCTGTATATATTATATATATATATATACTGTATATATATATATATATATATATATATATATATATATATATATATATATATATATGCACATGCAAAAATATGGACAGTGACGTCAGGGATTCCGTCTAGGAGCGAAATCCCCAGCCATAGCGTCGGCAACACTCTGGCAGGGAATTCCGCTATCGAGTAGCCACTGACGGCACTGTTCATATATGTCCATATATGTACAGTGACGTCCACAGGATATATCCTAAATTTCAGATAGATGTGGGTCCCACCTCTGATACGCTGCTTCCTTAACTGCCTTTCACTACTATGGGAGTTACGAAAACAGCGCACCTCAGCGAGCTACGCTGTTTCCTGTAATTCTGTAATTCATGGTTGGAAATCACACTTTTCAGCTACAACACATAGCGGTAGCAGCACTGTGGATATGTCATAAATGTCTCTGATGGAAAAAACACCTTTAAAGTGGCGCTGAGCCCGGACAGTGCTCTGTACTAATGCTGAAGAAGTGACCCGACGACTCAGGACGCAGATGCAGTTGACACTGAGAGTGCGGAACATACCACCGGCCACCTGGGAAAGTGGGACACTGCCCGAAATCCAGGACTGTCCTGCTGAATCAGGGACAATTGGGAGGTATGTGCAAGTTGCTTATGTAGCTCTAAATGCATTTTATGTATGGGTACCCTGTGTGTAAGCTAGAAATACTATTATTGGAAACACTTGAGCTACAGAAATATTCTAATAATTATTATTCCAAAAATTTATTTAAAGGGGTAACCCGGGTTCTAATTTTTTTTTTTCAATGGCTACAAATAAGATTAATTAAGAAAAGAATCAGTACTTACATATTCTTTTCCCTGGTGATCCAGCGCAGAAGCTCCTGCGGCACTCCCAGTGATTGTTTACATGCACGCCACATAGCATGTGACTGCTGCAGCCAATCAGAGGACTCAGCGGTCATGTGTTGTGTTTCTGCAATTATACCAGAAATCCAATTCCTCAGCGCTGAGCCCTCTGATTGGCTGCAGCAGTCACATGCTACGTGCATGTAAACAATCACTGGGAGTACTGCAGGACTGTCGGCGCTGGACCGTCTGGGGAAAGGTTAGGTAAGTACTACTTCTTTTCATAATTTATCTCATTTGCAGCCATTGCAAAAAAAAAAAAGTTCAGAACCTCTAATCCTCTAGATAACTTCTTTAAAGGTATTTTCAATTTCCCAGCAGCCCTACAAATGGTTAATAGAAAACTTCTACAGGTGAAGGGAGCACTTTTAATAATATTATATAGGAGTATTGTTTATAATGCATAAATTTACACTTAGTGCTTTATGCTTATATAATCTTAATATTAGTTACTTCATCCAGTTTAGGTTTTTTTTAAATAAATATTGCTAAAATATAATCCTTCTGACGCTTGTTTAAGAGAAAATCATATTTCATGAAGAAAAAAAGCTGAAAGTTAAAGGACTCAGGGGAAATTTGTTGCAAAGTTTCAGACCCAATTAGCTCATGTTAGAACAGTCTGTCCCACATAGTCCGCTCACTTTATACCTGAGAGATATTTTTATACTTACAATACATGACAACGCAGAGGAACAAACAGTTTTCATGTATTATGATTGATGCCTACTGGAGATGCAGCACTGACAGATATTAAGGATGTAAAGAAAGGAAAAGGGACGTTTATAAATTCAGGACTCGCATGGGAATATCTTGATAAGGGGTATATGTTCTATAAGATCAACTTGAATTTTATGGCATTTTTACAATCTAGCATTACCAAGCAATTCAACATAAAATAAAATAATCTGACGTGTCAGAGAGATGTTATGTCAGAGTCTGTCAGCGTGGATCCAAAGTGATCGCCTAATTAAAGGGACCACAACACCCTGTAGAGTATCCTAATTAAAGGAACCACAACACCCTGTAGAGTAGCCTAATTAAAGGGACCACAACACACTGTAGAGTAGCCAAACCTCTCCAAAGTCGGAGATTCACATTGGTGGAAATCTTCAATACAAATCCTATGCTACTGTACCCCAATGTACACAGTGATATAGGTTCCTCCTATAGTAATTGCAGCAGTGCATTGAATTGTGGAAGACTATAAAAAGTTAACTGAGATGATGAGATAAACAAACTTTTTGTGATGATTATCAATAAGCAGTGCAGCTTCTTACCTGGATCTACCACGGCTTAACCCCTTAATGACCAGCCTATTTTAAACCTTAATGACCAAGCTATTTTTTATGTTTTTCCATCGTCACATTCCAAGAGCTATAACTTTTTTATTTTTGCGTCGACATAGCTGTATAAGGACTTGTTTTTTGCGGGACAAGTTGTATTTTTTAATAGCACCATTTTGGGGTACATATAATTTATCAATTAACTTTTATACATTTTTTTGGGGTAATAGAAAAAAAACAGCAATTTCGCCACTCTTTTTTTGCGTCCTTAATTTACGCCGTTTACCATGTGGTATATATAACATAATAGCTTTATTCAACGGGTTATTACAATTGCGGCAATACCAAATTTATATAGCTTTCTTATGTTTTACTACTTTTACACAGTAAAAACACAGTTTTTTCAAAATGATTTGTTTTTGTGTCTCAATATTTGAAGAGCCATAACTTTTAAAAAAATTTTGCCGATCCAGCTGTATGAGCGCTTTTTTTTTTGCGGGACGACTTGTAGTTTTCATCAGTACCATTTTGGAGTACGTGCAACTTTTTGATCACATTTTTTTGAAGGCAGCATGCACAGAAAACAGCTATTCTGTCATTGCTTTTTACTTTACAGCGTTCGCCGAGCGGGTTAAATAACATAACTTTACAGTTGTTATGGATGCGGCGACACCAAATGTGTGTAACTTTTTTTTTTTTTCTCATAGTAAGGGAAAAAGGGGGTTTTTCATTTTATTTTTCTTTGGGGTTTTTAATTATTTATTTATTTGTTTGACTTTATTAAACTTCTTTTCCTTTTTTATTAGTCCCACTAGGGGACTTCACTATGCGATCGTTTGATCGCTTTTATAATACACTGCAATACTTCTGTATTGCAGCGTATTATTGACAGGCACCTGACAGGCACCTACTAGGTCATGCCTCAGGCATGGCCTAGCAGGCATTAACTAGAAGCAGACCATTGAATGGAGCGGCGGTAGAGCATGACGGAAATGTCCCATAGATATTGACTGGAGTGGCGGCCACATTTTGAAAGCCGCTCCTTTCAAGTTCCTCCTCACTGCAGGGGGAAGGGGGGCAGTTGGAAAGTACGGGGGTTCGGGACCCCTGTTCTTGCAATCAATTGGGGTCCCAGTGATCAGAAAATTATCAACTATCCTGTGGATAGGTGACAATTGTCAATTCTGGTAGAACCTCTTTAAATCTGTCTATGCAGGGGATTTGGAGCTCTGTATCATATAAACACTGTCTTGACCACTATAAAGGTTTATTAATAAATTAATCAGCACAGAATTTTGAACGTATTTAGATTAAAAAATAAACTGGTATTCTTTAAGTAAACCCATCCTTCTGATTCTAAAGTAGTGGATGTAAATGCATTAACTATATACAGTTGCCCCAGTATTAACATTGAAGGTCCACAATAAAGAATGCCATATATGTTTTGAGCATATATTCTGGTATTGCTCTTCTAAATGACCCTCCCATTGCGTCGGCAGAAAAAAACAGGATTACCAGCTAGTCTTCTTCGATGTTGGCATATGTGACTATTCTGTATTGTATTCCATGCACAGACAACATTTGTTGAATATATTTCATAAATTAACAGCATTATTTTGCATCAAGATTTTTGGAAAACAGTTGTGACATGAATTAAGATTCTGTGCATTGCGCTTATTCAGTTTATGTGTTGTGTATTGTTTATTATTGAAAAGACTCAAAAATTGCTTTTCACACATTAGTAAACCTGGAGTCTCTGTGTGACCGACTTCATTTATAGTTTTCATGGAAATTAATCTTGTTTAGAAACTGTCTGCTTTTTAGAGTAGACAAAATAATTTGCTTTCAGGAGAGTTTGACAATTACCATATTTATGTGAAACTTATTCACAAATACTGCTATTTCTTAAATATACGGCATGGATTGCATTTTGTGAGGGATTGTTTTACTTCAGTGACATACAGTAGTAGTTATAACAAAATAATCAAATAATAATTAAAACGGTTGTCTCATGAAGATGACCTCTGGCCATTTGCCCTCCGCTCAGGGCCCCCTTTTTGAGCCAGAATGGTGACCTGCTCTGTAAGGCTATGTTCACACACGCTAAACTCGTCAAAAACGGCCCTAAAATGCCTCCCATTGATTTCAATGGGAGGCAGAGGCGTCTTTTTCCCGCGATTGCTAAAACCGCCTCGCGGGAAAAAGAAGCGGCATGCACTATCTTCGGGCGTTTACGCCTCTGACCTCCCATTGACATCAATGGGAGGCAGAGAAAGCGTATTTTGCGGCGTTTTATGCCTGCGGCGCTCAATGGCGTGCAGGGAGAGGAAAATCTGCCTCAAACTTCCAAACGGAATTTTGAGGCAGAAATTCCGCCTGAAGAAAAACACCATGTGAACATAGCCTAAGAGTGACTTCCATTCTAGCAAACACAAAACCTCCATGTCTGACATGAGCAGCCTTTTATCTGAAATGGGGAAATGTCTGGACAGAGAAGGCTTCCCCCAGCAAAATCAGCCGATTGCCGTGGGTGCGGGAAACCGAACCTGCTGTTTGCCAATATAAAAGGGGTTGTCTCCAATAAGACAATTCTTTAGTTTCAAAATAACTTTATTAACGTTTTATAGGAAAATAAGCAGAATACGGGTCCTTTTACACCAGCTCGTTTTGGCCGTTACAATGAGCACTGATCAATGAGACAGCTCGTTGATCAACACTAATTTTCTCTATGAACAAGGAACGATTATCAGTAATGTATGGGGACGATCGCTCGTTACTATGATTGCTCGTCCCCGTTAATTTATATCTTGGCAGCACATCTCCCTATTTACACAGGGAGATGTGCTGCCGATAACGATAATATTTTGTCTGCAGAAACGATACTTTCAGCCGATGAACGAGCATTTGTTCGCTCATCGGGTGATCGTTGCTCTGTTTATACAGGGCAATGATCAGGAACAAGCGTTCTGTGGATGCTCGTTTTCCCCATAATTGGCCTGTGTAAAAGGGCCCTTACACGCTATAGCTGGATACCCCCATTGGGAATTCAGAATTACGTCCTAGAAATGTGGTTCAATATTTCTCCTGACAGTGCTGACATAACTAATACAAAAGTAATAAACTATAATAAATCATAAAAAAACATCCAAATATAAGAAAATACAATAATAAATATAGGTACTGGGAGGTTTAGAAAAAGAAGGAAATTCTTATCCAGGGGATTGGAGTACAGCATCTGCAGGGCTGAGAGGATGGGCCAGCAAATCCCATCATACTCATCTCATCAAAAAGGCATTCCCAAGACAAGCTGTCAAACACTTTTTTGATATCTAGGGAAAGAACTAGGACTAGAAAGGTGTTTTATTATGATTGGCCACTCTTATAGCATTGAATACTTTTTTAATATTGTCAAAGGCTTGATGGGAGTGAAGGAATCCAACTTGATCTTTGTGGGTTACTGATGCGAGTAATCAGTTAAGACGGGAGATTAAGATGGACATGAGGAGTTTATGGTGTATATTCAATATGGATATTGGGTGATAATCAGAACTCAAAACATGGTCTTTATTGGACTTGGGGGATAACCATGATATGCGCAGCAAGGAATTCCTTTGAAATTGGGAAACCTTAGGCTGTGTTCACACAGTTTTTTGCAGGAGGAAAATTCCTCCTGCAAAAACTGCTCCAGGCGGTTTTTGCACAGTGGTTTGACAAAAACTCGTCAAAACACTCGTCGAGGCGTTTTTTTCCTCTTTCTGACTTATTGAAATGGGGTTTTGGAGGCGGAAACCGCCTCAAGATGGGTCATGATGCTTCTTTTTACTGCGATGCGTTTTTTTTACTCGCGGTAAAAAAAATTCGGCGCGGTTTCCGCGTAAAGAAAACGCGTCAAAAAAACTCAGTGTGAACAGGGACTTAAAGTATACAGTTATGAAGGGCTTTAAGAGGGTTAGAGAGTTTGCTAAAATTATTTTTACAATTATATGGCTTTAAAGCCATCCAGTGTCAGGCATTTAACATTTCTTCAGGTTTTAAACACCTTTCTCCATCTCCCCAGTATCTATAGGTAGATTTAGAGTTTCCAGCTGAGAGGCAGATAGTTTGGGCAGAACAGCTAAAAGTCAAAAAGGATGCCAAGAGGTAGGGGAAGAGAAAGTGTACAGTTTCTGGTAGTATTCATGAAACATTGTATAAATCGTATCTTGGTTAGAGGAGGTATCCGAAGATGATAGACGTATTTTGTAAAAATGTTAAATGATTTAGGAGTCGTTAAAGGTGCAATGTCTGCACATAACTGCACTGTTCTAGGTACCCCAGGCAGATTAGGAGAGGCCCATGCTCTAGCTAAAATTAGGTCTCTAGATTCCTCTTGCAAAAGTTTAAGAAAAATGTCACTGAGCAAATCAGGATTTTAAGGCTTAGCTAGCGCCCTAGGAATACGTTCAATCCTGAGGTCAGTTTCACTTGCCTGCTGTAGAAGCACTTGAAAGAGGTTAGTTGTAGCTTCATGAAGGTCTGTGGTGGTCTCTGTCATCCCTATTAAATGGAGCGGCTCTCTAGTTCCACGCACCACAATTTAAGAAAGTACATTTTGGTACAGTATTCCTCTGTGCAAGCTTTATTCTCTTCCATGGTAGCGAACATTTTTTCAGCATTCTGTTCTAGATCCATTGTGCAACGGCCAAAATCCTGGATTTGTACTGTAAAATTATTAATGGCTGCCGCTATTTCCGCTTGAAACATATTTATGTTATTGAATAGTGCTTCTGGAGTAACAGGCATACCTTCCTGGTCATCTCGAGGCCTGTCCTCAGGCCAGTCTTCACTGCTGTGGTGAGCCTGATAGGCTTGAGGCCTGCGTTTTCAGTGCCGAGATGGGAAACGCTTGTGCTTGGGATCCAAAGAGCTCCGGTAAGGTGTCTCGGAGTGGGGTCATAGGGACCTCCATCAGCTTCATCCGCCTCCCAGTCATAACTCCTCGTAGAGCAGAGTAGGATAGTAAGGTTTTTTTTGGTGCTGAAGTGCTAATGATTGCTATTATTCGGGTGGTACGGAGCTTAGCAGAGCACATGTGCCATGTAACACTTAACACCTTTAAAGAGGTTGCCCCATTCATACACATGCTATCTTTAAATGACGACCCTCCAAAGATCTGCTATTATTGCTGGGGGAAACTGAGGACTACAATTGGTATTACAATGTAGTACAATTGTGCCCAATACATGACTATTTCAACTGCCCATTAGAGGGCCAAAAACGAGAATCCCACCACCTGATACATTAGAAGAACAGAAAGATTGTAAACAAGGTTCAAGTCCTTCATACCACTCTATCGCAAAAATATTAGGCAAAGGGATCAAATTTGGTTGGCATTTAATCATAGACTAGCGCTGACCTCATATGAACATTTTACTTGTTGCTGGTCTGGATGCAACCTGGCACAAGTGCTTTACTTTATCACTGTTCCCTCTAAGCTATGCGCTCTGGAAATGATAGAGTTAAAAACCCCACACCTCGTAGACAGGTAGAGCTGGTATTTCGCTTGTTGACCTTATTAGTATGTTGTTTCAAATATTTCCCTTCCAGAGTGAAAAGTTTAGAGGGAACACTGATCATAATTTTTATAATGCAAAATGATGAGATGAGAAAAATAGACAGTATTTTAGAAAGTGGTTATAAGACGTCTAAACCAGACGTCCAATGCTAGTGTGTATGTGCCCTTAGCTTTACTGAATGGCTGAGTGTTAATAGGAGAGCGGTACTTGTGAAGAGCTATATCCTACCTCGCATTGGGCAGTTCCAAAATCAATTTGTGGGTTAAATTGTTCTTTCTAGTCTAATATTACTAGGGCACCTGTAAGACTTTTCTCCTAACACAGTTAAGCACCTTTTAAAAATCACAATAATGACTAGCTACTGTTTCTCAAGCAAAGAAGCATAGCAGCAAAAACTGCAGCTAATATTCAGAGGTAAGGTTCACCTTAAGGCCCTTTAACACCGGCTAATAAGCGGCTGGTGCAGCGAGCGCCGATCAACGAAACATCGTTGATCGGCCCTTTGTTTGCTCCTGTCACACGGAGCTATGGATAGGGAAGAGCAATCGCTACTCTGATCGCTCCACCCATCCATTATTATCATGTCGGCAGCGCATCTCCCTGTTTACACAGGAAGAGGTGCTGCCGACAACGATAATCTTTTACTTTTTTTAAAACCATACGACCAGCAGATGGTCGAGCGTTTGCTCGTTTATCTGCTGAACGATCCCCTGTTTACACAGGGCAATTAATCGGCAACAAGTGTTATATTAACGCTAGTCTGCCCGATCATTTTCTTGTGTAAAACCCGCTTTAGTGCCACCCGTATTACCCCAGCCACACCGACAAACCAATCTGTTTTTAATCTCAAAACAATATTGTTTTAGCCACATTTTTGACAAATTCTCTTAGCCCTCACACCTTGATATTCAGCATGATGGCTGTCTACTGTGGACAATAGTTCAGCTGATGGTATCAGCCCTGGTTCCGAAGTGGAATTCGTATACAATCAGCAGCGACTTGACTGCTATATTATCCTATTCCAAACAGTGGAGTCAGAGACCAGTATTCAGACTTTTTGCTATGACACTTAAAATTTAGCTCTGGGGGCCTCCCATTTCGCTAAATCATCTTTGAAATGTTTTCTACGCCTTGATTAGAGTCCACCTGTGTAAATTCATTTGATTTGACATGATGTGGAAAGACACACCCCTGTCTATATAAGGTCTCACAGATGAAAATGAATATCAGAGCAAAATCCAAGCCATGAGGAAGAAAGGACAACCTGGAGAGTCCAGAGACAGAATTGTGTGGGAGATACAGATCTGGAGTAGGGTACAAAAAAAATCTCTGCTGCACTGAAAGTTCCCAATAGTATAGTGGCCTCCATAATTCTTAAATGGAAGAAGTTTGGAACAACAGGACTCTTCCTAGGGCTGGCTGCCCCACCAAACCAAGTAATCAGGGGAAAAGGGTCTTGGTAAGAGAGGTAACAAAGAACCCAATGGTCATTCTGGCTGAGCTCCAAAGATCCTTTGTGCAGATGAGAGAAACTTCCAGAAGGTCAACCATCACTCCAGGACTCCACCAGTCTGGGCTTTATGGCAGAGTGGTCAGTAAGAAGCCTCTCCTCAGTAAAAGACACACGAAAGCCCACCTGGAGGACTCCCAGACTGTGAGAAACAAGATTCTGTGGTCTGATGAAACCAAGATTGAACTTTTTATCCTCAATTCTAAGCATCAGGTCTGGAGGAAACTAAGCACTGCTCATCACCTGCCCAATACCATCCCTACAGTGAAGCATTGGGGTGGCATCATGCTGCGGGGGTGTTTTTCAGCAGCTGGGACAGGGAGTTGAGGGATAGATGAATGGAGCAAAGTACAGAGATATTCTTAATGAAAACCTGATCCAGAGTGCTCTGGACCTCAGACTGGCTGAAGGTTCACCATCCAACAAGACCATGACCCTAAGCGCACAGCCAAGACAACACAGGAGTGGCTTAGGGACAACTAAGTGAATGTCCTTGAGTGGCCCAGCCAGAGAGCTGACTTTAACCCAATTGAATATCTCTGGAGAGACCTGAAAATGGCTTTTCACCATCGGTGCCCTTCCAACCTGACAGAGCTTGAGAGAATCTGCAGAGAAGAATGACAGAAAATCCCAAATTCAGGTGTGCAAACCTTTTAGCATCATACCCAAGTAGACTGGAGACCGTTAAAGCATTTTTGGCAGCGATATCAAAGTACTGAGTAAAGGGTCTAAATACTTATGTCAATGCAATATTTTAGTTTTTTCTTATCAATAAATTAGCAAAGATTACTAACATTCTTTTTTCACTTTGTCATTATGGGGTAGTTTGAGTGCAGAATGATGGGAATTTTTATTTTTTTATTTTTATGTTAGCACGAGGCCTCAATATAACAAAATGAGAAAACAATTGACAGGGCCTGAAAATTTTCCGACTGCATTGTACATCCCTGAACCTGGCAATAATCTCAATAGTCTCTACTGTAAGAGCTTGTTCAGTAGTAACATAAAGAAAAGTTTAAAGTGCTTGAAGTTAGGCCAGCTTCTCTACTTTATATAAGCCATCACATTTATTTACTTTACATTGTGTGAAAATAAGATAAGACATCACAAATATTGCCTCAAACCTTATCGAATTGGAATTTTTAAATCAAAGAAAAATATTTGACCAAGTAATTTGATATTACCGAGACTGTGGATTTATTTATTGTGTTTTATTCATCACTGGTTGTCATATTTGCTATGAGAAACATCCTTAATTTTTCACAGTCTGGAAACAAGATTACAACTTTGTGCTTCGCAAAGTAAAATCTAATCTAATCATCCCTTACATGTTTTCGATAGATAAAAAGATTGAGGTGCAGATTTAACAAAATGTCAACAGATTCCGCACATATCCTGATATACTTATAACCTGAGGTTACAGGATTGTGATATTATTATGTTTCTTTTTCACTTTGCTTTTTAACTCTGTAATTTTGCAATGTTTGTGTGATGGAAAAAAGACTGCTATGCGCTATCTTTCTACTAAGGCAATATATATAATCTCTCTATATCGATTTGTTGTAAATAGAAAAAAAACACAATAGCAGTGAAGCATGACTTTTGGAATCAAAGCATCAGGCAATGTTTTATAAGCTTGAGCTTAAAGAAGCATCTTCCCATCTGTAAATAAGTACAATTTAACCAATTTAAAAAGTACTATGCAAATGAGACTATACTAGCCAAAGGGGCGGTGTCTTTGTTGTCTATATGACGCTTCCATCATGAATCCCAGTGTCATTTAGCCATATAAAACAAAGGACATGTCTTTTATATAACAGTTTGTTATATGTATGGTCTATTTATACATATTGCATGACTCATGCATTTGGCACTGGTTGCACTTTATTACTCTTTTTAGCACTTCAACATTTTTCAACAAACATTCTTTTGTTAATCTGTTCATATAACATTATTTTTCACGCTGGGAACATCTATTTACTTTATTTTTTATTGTTTAATTTTTATTATCATAAGATTTTCTCAGTTTTACATCATATATTTATTTTTATTTTTTATTTCGTATGTTTTTATATTGTATTATTTCATTACTACTATTTTCCCATTTGTTTATTACTATTCATTATTGTTTTCCATTTTTTATTATTTTCATATTTATGCGTTACACTCGTCACTGAGTCACAACATTATTCTTTATGCCATTCACAACATTGAAAACCTGTGTTGGTAAACATATAGGGACAGCTTTTATAATTGGACGTATCTCATGGATTTCTTTTTAATGCATGATGTATTAATATGTAACCTGGGATGAGCATATATGCACATTTTGGCCATATAACTTCAGTATGATGAGTATTTTTGCCCTTTCAGGTTGTATCAATATGTATCCAGCAGGTCTGGGGATGTTATATGCAGATTTAACCCAGCGGTTAAGAATAGGGAAAGAATAGGGACAGCTTTTATAATTGGACGTATCTCATGGATTTCTTTTTAATGCATGATGTATTAATATGTAACCTGGGATGAGCATATATGCACATTTTGGCCATATAACTTCAGTATGATGAGTATTTTTGCCCTTTCAGGTTGTATCAATATGTATCCAGCAGGTCTGGGGATGTTATATGCAGATTTAACCCAGCGGTCATTTGATTGTTCTTGTGGTTACTCCCCCCACTAAAGGGATGTGTACAATTTGCATTGTGTCTGTTTCCTAAGAGGAGGGGGGTTGACGCATGCGCACACGCCAGTACACTGGAGACGGGACACTGTGTCATGGGATGGGCCGGACACGTGATGCGTTGGAGTCGTGGCGTCTGACATCATCACTGGCGCCTCCGGACACCAGTTCTCCCGGCTCTGGTGGAGGCACAATGTGCCTTATACCTGCTTTTATTTACCTCACATGCATCGGGAACATTGGACCATTTTATTGATTCTCCCATATTTAAAGGCATCCCTGTAAATACCTGCTGCCACCCAAGACAAAGGCTCTTCGGCGTGCCAAAACGAACGCCGTGGAGTGACGCCAGGCAGCCATCTCATACTCTTGTCTTTCCTTGGGTAAGATTTTACTATGTATTAACATCTCTCAACCATATAGATGAATTGCTAATCTGTTAATCAGTCTGGTTGGTATACCTATTCTATGTATATACTGTTGTAGTGTTGGGGTTTTGAAGATTGGGGTCCAGATTGTCCCCCCCTTCTAAAATATTGTTACACATTGTGACGTAGTTCGTTCATTAAGGAGTTCATCCATGCTTGTTGCTGCCTGGTGTCTACTTATCACATTGTGGGAATCATCTCTGAATTTTAAGCATATATACTGTTTTATGCTTTTGTATTTTAATAAACCTTAGATCTTTTATATTGTATTGGTGTCCCATAGACTCCATTTCTTTCTAGGTTATTATTTTGTCTGTATGATGCTGTAATCAGCATCATACAGCTCCTCCCCTTCCCTGCACAGCGTGATCTCAGTTTAAATCGCGAGATTACGTTGTCTTTACATTTCCGGCTTCAGATCTTTCACCACATGGCCTCAGCGCTCACCCCAGGAAGACGGTCTTTGCATCGTAGAAGAAGTCCAACCAGGTAGCGGGGAGTCATTCTGGCTTGGCTGGTGTCGATGCAGAGACCGTCTTAGGCCATGGGGTGAAGGAGCTGAAGCTGAAATCACATTGTGCAGGTAAGGGGAGAAGCTGTATGACGCAGATTGGACAGCATCATACAGACAACACAAACACCGCCCACAGAGAAAGAGCAGCGTTACCGCCCCTTTGGCTAGTATAGCTTCACTTACATATTAAAAAAAATCTCAAAACTTTTAAAATAAAAAACGTTTTGGAACACAATTTGCACTGAAATGATCAGTGTGACAGCGCCTATTAGATTAGCTAGGAGATTGGCCATTACTAAACTAATGACAGAGCCTCTTTGAAGGATATTTGTAGATATTTTGGTAGAAATGATTCTAGGAGAGTACATATCCATAACACAGCACCCAGTGGAACATAACACAATATTTTTTTCTATATGAATCCTATAGAAACATCCTCCATATAACTTTATTTGAAATTGAAGCATATGGAGGTATAGTATGGCCTCATAGACGTCTATGGCTGCTGTTTTTTTTAGCTCCATATAGCTCAAAGCTTGTACGTAGCTGTAATATGTAAAGAGCCATGGATGCTGATGGCACTGTAGAAATAAATAAAAATAATAAGGATATGCTCATGTGGTACATGTGCAAAGTGCCATGAAATACTCCCTACAAAGAGATTTCACAAAAAAACATATACATTTTATTTTCCAATGGTAAACAAAAAGTAACATATGTAGCAGTATGGCATACAGTTGCATGCACTAGGCTGTACATTTAGCATATACGGTGAGTGCACACCACAAACATGGCGCAAGAAAATAGTGAGACTTAAAGGGGTTTTCCAGCCACTAAAAATTGATGGCCTATCCTCAGGGTAGGCCATTAATAGCTGATGGGTTGGGGTCTGACTTTTGGGACCCCCTCCGATCAGCTGTTTCAAGGGGCCACAGTGCTCGTATGAGTGCTGCTTTCCCTTCATTTCTTCTTGCTCACTGTGAGTTGTTGACACATTTAGCGGCGATTCACAAGAATTGCAGCCTTTTCTCCTATTCACTTCAATGGAAGAAAAGGCTGCAGTTCCTGTGAATCGCCGCTGAGTGCGTTTCGATGATTCACAGTGAGCAAGAAGAAATGAAGGGAAGTAGCACTTGTACGAGCACTGCTGCCCCTTCAAAACAGCTGATCGGCGGGGGTGCCGCAGTTCAGACCCCAACCCATCAGCTATTGATGGCCTACCTTGAGGATAGACCATCAATATGTAGTAGCTGGAAAACCCCTTTAAGTCTTATGATTTTCTCGCACCATGTTTGTGGTGTGCACTCACAGTATATACTAAATGTACAGCCTAGTGCATGCAACTGTATGCCATACTGTCACATACGTTGCGGTTTGTTCACCACTGGAAAATAAAATGTATTTATTTTTTGTTAAATCCCTTTGTATTTCATGGCACTTTGAACACATACCGCATGAGCATATCCTTATTATTTTTATTTATTTCTACAGTGCCATCAGCATCCATAACTCTTTACATATTACGGCTCCGTACAAGCTCAGAGCTGTATGGAGCCATAAAACGGCACCCATAGACGTCTGTGAGGCCATACTATACCTCCATATGCTTCAATTTCATATAAAGGTATATAGAGGATGTTTCTATTGGATTCATACAGAGAAAAAATTGTGTTCTGTTCCTTCGGTGCTGTGTTACAGATATGTACTCTCCTAGAAGCATTTCTACCAAAATATCTCCATAATAGGGTGCCGCAATTTGCAGCAGCACTTGGAGTGCCTACATCTCCTTACTACATAGTCATAGGGTTGCGTGTACACAGCTTTGTCCTGGGCATGAAGTCTAATTGTCCTATAATTATAAAATAAAATGAGGTTTTCTTGCATTCTTAATCTCAATAAATGCTTTAGCAACATAAAAAAGGCAGTATGAATTTAGAATTTGGTTCAATTAAATTCATAAAAATATATTTGAACTATAAAATAATGAGTATTGTTAATGTATTTCCTATTTGAACTTTACTCTTAATACAAGTACTTTTTTGGGTAAACAGACCCTGCTTTTCAGACTTTTTTGAGCAACTCGCATTTTTCGTGGCGTTTTTCGCGCCGTTTTCGCGGCGTTTTTTACGTCCGTTTTTGGAGCTGTATTCATTGGAGTCTATGAGAAAACAGCTCCAAAAAAGTACAAAGAAGTGTCCTGCATATAATGTATATAAGTGTCCTGCATATAATGTATAGAAGTGTCCTGCATATAATGTATATAAGTGTCCTGCACTTCTTTTGACGAGGCTGTATTTTTACGCGTCATCGTTTGACAGCTGTCAAACGACGACGCGTAAATAACAGGTCGTCTGCACAGTACGTCGGCAAACCCATTCAAATGAATGGGCAGATGTTTGCCGACGTATTGTAGCCCTATTTTCAGACGTAAAACGAGGCATAATACGCCTCGTTTACGTCTGAAAATAGGTCGTGTGAACCCAGCCTTTGTATGTTCTCATAGTAGCATGATACCGACTTACGCCTTCATTAGTACATGCCGCAGTCTTTTGGGAAAACTGAAATGTTTACTTTCTAATAAGACTGTGAAGCAGAAATAATTAAGAGTTTTAATGATGAAACTTATTGTCATTGAGAACTTAATACGCAAGAAAGTAAAAATCTTGTAACGGGCTGTTTGTTATGAGCAATGGAAGAAGGGGTGAATTTTAATGATAGGAATTAAGACACTTTAGAAAGAGATTACAGGAAAATGTTTGTAAAAGTATATTCATTTCAAAAACCGCCTGCGCTGGTTTCGGTCACACTGACTTCAGTTTCAGAAAAAAAAGTGGTTATCAGGAATTAATTAAATACATGAGCACGGTAGGAGTTCGCATATATTTAGCTGTGATGTTTTTATCCGTGCCAACCTATGACATTAATTGTAAAGTTAATTATATTGGGCAAATACAATAGTACTAAACAGATATCAGAGAAGGACAGACATGTTTCATATGAAGTCTTATACACGGAGGTTGAACTATAAACCAGAGAAGACTTTCTCATATATTGTATCCGTATTTAGCATGGCCTGTATTTAGCCTGGGCATCACTGGTTATGCAAATTGTGATTATACATAAAGACTACAACTCAATACAGAAATTATAAATATACATTTAAGGATATATAGACCAAGTAGACTTATATGGGTATACTATTTGTTTATATAGGTGTCTCGTTGTTATTACATACAGGTCATGCAACTATATGACAGGTCATCTTTTGACATAACTTGTAGTTCAAGGAAGCAACAAGTAGTCACAGGACACCATACAAAAATCTTAAACAGTCTCCCACATACAAAAAACACACATAGATGACATTTACTGCATATATACATACACACATACCTGTTCTTATATGCATACACATTCATACATACAGACTCATAGCAGATTCAAAGACATACATATATAGTGTATACATAAACACACAAATGACCTACACAGACAGATATACATAATCAGAAATGTACACCCATACATCAACAGAGAAATCATGCATAAATACTAATACACATACTAGAATCAAACACATACACTGAATGTCCACTTTATTAGAGACCACAGTCCTGGATGTTTCCAGTATGGAAATTAAACACGTGCCCCCGGAGTACTGCATTAAATTAAGTGAACAAGTTTTCCGTGGATCAGTTTCAGTGTAAATCCACATTACAATTGGAAAAACCAGTGCTGTTAGCTCGAGGGGCGTAGCTGGAGGAGGTGCAGAGGTAGCTGTAGAATCAGGTCCCTGGTGCCTGAGGGGGGGGGGGCTCTCTCCCATATAAGAAGACCCCACCATTATAAATTGCACATGGAAGGTGGCACATGGTAATACTAGCCTCTTCTTCAGGTACTACACAATATCACACTCTTTTAGTTTTAGCTAAAACCAGTTTCCGAATGGGGACCCAGACAGAACGTTGCTGCCCTTGCACAGTACATTGATACTTAAAGCGGCTCTGTCACTAGTTTAGTAATGTCCAATCTCCTAGCTAGTCTAATAGGCGCTGTCACACTGATAATGCCAGTGAAATTGTGTCCCAAAACATTAATTATTTAAAACGTTGAGTTTTTTTCTAAATATGCAAATGAGGCTATACTAGCCAAGCGGGTGTCAACACCAGAGATTTCCCTGAGGTGGAGCTACCTCACAGCATCTGACTCTATCCTATCAGCATGAAGCTGCTTCACACACAAAATAGCCATATTTTTGGCTGTGGATCACCTAGAACAGTGGTTCTGGTAGCATATGAAAGATAAGATTCTGAGTACATTGCTCAGTAGGGGGAAACGATGAGCCCAGGAAGCAGCTAGAATAAAAAAATGAGTTCGATGCTCCAACCTGAGGGATGATTTACTTTGGCAGTTTTACTGTACTAGCAAGGGTATTATATGAATCATGGAGTATTATAGGAATAGAAGGACATGGCTGAACTAGAATGGGTGCAAAAAAATGTGCGACTAAAGTCATTAAGGAAATGGGTGGACAATGTACAAATATATAATTGGACAGTACAAATATATTTCTAATGATTTTTTTTTACATCCAGGCCTGTAAAAAGGACAAGAGGACATCCTCTACATCTAGAGGAATAAAAGGTTTCACCATCATCACAGACGGGATTCTTTACTGTAAGAACAGTGAGACTGTGGAACTCTCTGACACGCGATGTTCTGATGGTTGATTCATTGAGCAAGTTCAATTAGGGCCTGGATGTCTTTCTTGAAAAATATAATATTACAGGTTATGAGTACTAGATCCTAGAGATGGGATGTTGAGCCAGAGATTTATTCTGATTGCAATATTTGGAGTCGGGAGGAATTTTTCCCCTAATGAGGAAATTGGCATCAACCTCATAGGGTTTTTTTGCGTTTCTCTGCATCAACACGGTAGGATTATAGGTTGGACTTGATAGACTTGTGTCTTTTTCCAACCTTATCAACTATGTTACTATGACTGGAATTGCCCTTTAACAAAGCCAGTTCTATTATGTCAGATTAAGCATGTTGTGCATAACAAAAATGTAGTCATCCGACAGATGACCAGCTGACCGCTGCTATATCTGAAGGCCAATTATTTCTCTGTGCAGTGCAGTCTACTGATCCATGCATATCAGGATGAAGCTCACAGCATGATTAATCTCTAAACTAAGTCCTATTAACGGTTTTCTAAACAGAGATCAGTGGGCGTGTTATTAAAATAATTATATATGGGCAACTCAGAAGAATAGAACCTAAATAATGAGTATATCTCCACAAAGGGCGACTGTATCAAACTTTTTTTTCTCTTATTACGGAAACACATAATTAAGCAATATGTATAAGCAACAGTATGTGGCCTCTCAAACAGTAAGGAAGATGAATACAGAAGAAAGAACAGGGGGAGGAAACCTCCAGCTCACCAGTCCTGCGTCCTGCACTCCAACTTCGCCCGGATCTCCGTGACGGTCCACGGTAAGTTGCAAGAGAAAAACAGGGAGAGTCGATCCAGCTCTGTTATAGTGCTTTAAAAGGGAATCAATGTTCCCACTTTTATTGTTATAGTGAAAGAGATAAAAATTTAACAAATGGACGGACGCAGTAGCGAGGCAGTTTAAGAATGGACACTACTGAAGCCTACGCGTTTCGAACACTTTCAGTGTTCTTAGTCATGGCTAGTATTCCTGCAATGTGTATAAGCAACAGTATGTGGCCTCTCAAACAGTAAGGAAGATGAATACAGTTATACAGCATAAAGGGCAACTGCCAGTGGCATCTTCTGACATGCTGTTTTGATATCAGAAGGTGGGTATCCATGAGTTTGGGAAATGGTGCAGTACTAAAAAACTGTGAGTTGGGCATTTCCACTGACAGAAATTACAGAATAGTTCTGAAGTGGAACATTGTTGATACACAACCCTTAATGTAGTTCAAATATGTACAGTGCCTTGCAAAAGTATTCCCACCCACCCAAAAAAAAAACACACACTAAAAACGGAATTGTTATGAGTACATATGTATTCACCCCCTTCACTATAAAACCGCTAAATAAGGTCTGGTCAAACTAGTTAACTTCAGAAGTCACATAATTAGTCCCATAACATGATTAGTGTGCAATCAAAGTGTCACTTGATCTGTCACATGATGTCAGTATAAATACACCTGTTCTGAAAGGCCCCAGAGTCTGAAATACTCCTAAGCAAGGAACATGAAGACCAAGGAGATCTCCAAACAGGTCAGAGACAAAATTGTGAAGTATAGATCAGGGTTGGGTTATAAAATAACTTTGAACATCCCATGGAGCACCATTAAATTCATTATAACAAAATTGAAAGAATATGGCACAACTGCACACCTGACAAGAGAAGGCCGCCCACCTAAACTCAGAGACCGGGCAAGGAGGGCATTCAGAGATTCAACAAAGACACCAATGATAACATTGAATGAAATCCAAAGATCCACTGCAGAGATGTAACTATCTGTCCATGGGACCACTGTAAGCCGTACACTCCACCGAGAGCGGTTTTATGGAGGAGTGGCGAGAAAAAAAGGAATTGCTTAAAAAAACAAAAACCATAAGAAAAACAAGTTTTTCTGGCAGACTCCCCAAACATGGAAGAAGGTTATTTGGTCAGATGAAACTAGAATTCAACTTTTTGGTCATCGGGGGAAACAATATGTGTGGCGCTGTTGACGCAATCATGGGCCAAAATATATTAGACTGAAATTTGTATTGGGTATGTCAACCGATACCCGCCCTCCAGTGATTTATCCAGTTTCAAATCATAGGTGATCGATATATATATATATATATATATATCAGAGCAAAGATGACACAAGAGACCCTGCTTTGTAGGCTCATAATCCTTCTCTGGCGTTTATTCATCAAACCATTACAATAATATCTTTCGCAGTAGGAGCAGCTTGATTCCAGCCAATCGTTTACAATGTGATGTTAATTTGGATTTTATTTAGCCAATAGCATATAATGACAATATGATTTGCCCTGAACCAATCATACGCTTACAAGACATATTAAGTGCAAAACTATGAGTTCCTAGAATATACCACTCATAGATGCTAGGAGTCAGACTACCCACTCCCTTATAGTTTTTCCAAGGCGAAGAGTCAGACTCACCCCCTCCCTTATGGTAAACATGCTCTATTTCCATAGGCTTCAAGGTTGAGTGGCTCCTTATCACACAAAAATAAGTAAATATCCATCTGTATTCTCCATGCTAGAGAGAGATGCTGACTTAGATCTTTTCGCCTTAAAGCAACAACTTATTAATCTCAAAATAGCTCCTTCAGGCCACAAGATGGATTCCAACGATCCAAAATGGACGCTAACCATACAAGATGGAGCCCACGCAAAATGTCATCTTTAAACCCGTTAGTGACCGGCCCATAGTCTTTTTACGTCGGTCACTAACGGGCCTTATTCCGATGCCATAGACTTTTTACGTCGCGGCATCGGAATAAGTAAACAGAGCAGGGAACTGTCAAATATCCCTGCTCTCAGCTGCCAGAGGCAGCTGAGGGCTGGGGGCGTCCCTGCTCTGCCGTGTGAGATCGATATTAGTATCGATCTCACACGTTTAACCCCTCAGATGCGGTGCACAAGAGCGAGCACCGCATCTGAGTGGTTTTGGAGAGAGGGAGGGAGCTCCCTCTCATCCCACTGACACCCGGCTATAAGATCGCCGAGAGTCTGTGTCTCCCATGGCAGCCGGGGGCCTAATAAAGGCCCCCAGGTCTGCCTGTTGTGAATGCCCGCTAGATCATGCCGGAGGCATGACCTAGCAGATGCCTGTCCGTTTTAAACGGACAGGCAGTAATACACTGCAATACAGAAGTATTGCAGTGTATTATAAATGCGATCGCAGAATCGCATATTATAGTCCCCTAGTGGGTCTAGTAAAAAAGAAAAGTTTAATAAAGTTAATTTTAAAAAAAATGTGAAAAAAATGAAAAACCCAGCTTTTCCCCTTACAAAATGCTTTACTATTAAAAAAACAAAATAAAGTTAAAAAGTTACACATATTTGGTATCGCCGCGTCCGTAACGACCCCGACTATAAATCTATTACATTATTTAACCCGCACGGTGAACGCCGTAAAAAATGTAATAAAAAACTATGGAAAAATTGCTGTTTTCTGTGAATCCTGACTTTAAAAAAATGTGATAAAAAGTGATCAAAAAGTCGCATCTACTCCAAAATGGTACCAATAAAAACTACAAGTCTTCCCGCAAAAAAAAAGCCCTCATACAACCGCATCGGCGAAAAAATAAATAATTTAAAAAAAAATGCGTTTTTACTGTGTAAAAGTAGTAAAACATACAAAAACTATACAAATTTGGTATCGTTGCAATCGTAACAACCCGCTGAATAAAGTTATTGTGTTATTTATATCACGCGGTAAACGGCGTAGATTTAAGACGCGAAAAAGAGTAGCAAAATTTCAGGTTTTTTTCTATTTCCCCCCAAATAAAAGTTAATAAAAGTTAATCAATAAATAATATGTCCCCCAAAATGGTGCTATTAAAAAATACAACTTGTCCCCGCAAAAAACAAGACCTTATACAGCTATGTTGACGCAAAAATAAAAAGGTTATAGCTCTTGGAATGTGACGATTGAAAAACTTAAAAAATGGCTTGGTCATTAAGGTTTAAAATAGGCTGGTCATTAAGGGGTTAAACATTCCTAATCCCTTTCACAGGCGCAAACCCATAACTTCCCAACACCCCAACAACACCATTCCCACAGTGAAGCATGGTGGTGGCAGCATTATGCTGTGTGATGCTTTGCATCGGCAGAGACTGGAAAACTGGTCAAGATTGAAAGAAAGATGGATGGCAGTAAATTCAGCTCAATTCTTGGGGAAAACCTTTTTCAGTCTGCCAGAGATTTAAGACTAGGATGGAGGTTCACCTTCCAGCAGGACAATGACGCTAAACATACTGTTAAAGCTACACTAAATGGAAAACGGGAAAACATTTAAATCTTGGAATGGCCGAGTCAAAACCCAGAACTCAATCCAATTGAGAATCTGTGGCATGACTTGAAGACCTCAGTACACCAACGCAACCTATTTAACTACAAGTTGAAGTAGTTTTGCCTGGAAAAATGTTCAAAAACCCCAGTGTCTAGATGTGCTAAGCCAATAGAGACATACCCCAAGAGACTTACATCTGTAATTGCAGCAAAAGATGGCTCCACGATGTATTGACTTTCAAGGGGTTGTCAGGTCCGTATTTCACACCGAATAACCACCTCTGTAAATTGAAAGCTGAAGGCATGCCTGGAGAGAAGTACACCACACAGAGTAATGTTTGGTACAGCTTCCCTCTGCCAGCCAGGAGGAAAAAACTGAAAACTTTTTATTCAGAACAAAGAAACACAGAAAGAGACACATGCCTCCTCCCCAGAGATGATCCCTGACAGGGTTCACATTAAAGTTCTCTGTATTTGTCTTAAGTAATGTTTGTGTCACAGTAAAAAATATTTTGCAACTTCAATAGGGTAGGCATATTGTGTAAATCAAATGATGGAACCCTCTCAAAAATTATTTTTAATTAAAAGGTTGGAATTCAACAAAAAAGGGGGGGAAAACCCTATGGGATGAATACTTATGCAAGGGACTGTATGTGGGATCTCACATTGTGTGCAGACCCATAAAAACATCAACCAGAAGGATTATGTAAACGGTTCTAGTTCTATATTCATTACCTTGTAGGTAAAGATGAGGGAATTTCCTGAAATTTGTTTCGGGGCCGATCCTATCAAATCGCCTGTCCAATTTGAATAAATTCTGAAAAATGATCTGAATAAATTTACCGAAAATTGCAAGTTTCCCGATTGCTCTGTCGGATACAGTTCTAGAAGACAAAGAGTCAAAGTTGGATACAGTTCTAGAAGACAATAGAGAGTCAAACAGGACAATTGGGGTACTTGCAATTCTACCCCTAAAATAAAAAAATTATCACATTCACCTACCCTGTCCCTGTCGGCCACCTGAGATTACATAGTTTTGTCTCTGGTGACTGCAGCAGCCTGGGTGATCTCTCTTTTTTCTCTAGATTAGAAAAAGATGTGATTAAAAAATCTTGAATGTGAAACAAAATGGAAACAAGACGTGCTATTTAGAAGTGTTAAATACAGAGGACACTCTAGATCCATGGTCCCCAACCTTTTTTGCACCGAGGACCAGTTTGTTGCAAGAAAATTTTTCCAGGGAACGGCGGGTCTTTAAAGTCAGTTAACACATTGCGTAAATACGGCGTATACCTGTATTATAATACTGAAAATACAGAATATAATACGGAAAATTTGCAGCATAATGCAGTAGCAGCAAAGTGGATGTGAGAAATCAAGTCTCATCCACACTCTGTGTAAATACGGAGCAGAAAAAATGTTCAGAAATGGACCTGCGGTGCAGAATTTGATTCCGCAGCATGTCAATTGTATTTGCGTAAACGCTGCTTATTTGTTGTGGGTTTTCCCCATTGAATTCAATGGGAGGTAAAATCCACAACAAATAGCAGCAGGGGCGTAGCTAAAGGCTCATGGGCCCTGGTGCAAGAATTCACCTTAGGCCCCCCTTCCACTCCCCAACTCCACCAGACCCCTGCCGCGCCTATTCCCAGCCACCTTGCCCAACAGTCCCCATGGAAGCCCCCACAGTATAATACCCCCAAAGCTGCCTCCACAGTATAATGCCCCCCATAGCTTCCCCCACACAGTATAATGCCCCCATAGTATAATGCTGCCCCCACACAGTATTATGCTCCCAATAGCTGCGACATACAATATAATGCTCCCCACAGCTGCCCCCTCACAGTATAATGCCCCCTCACAGTATAATGCCCCTCATAGCTGCCCCCACAGTATAATGACCCCCCATAGCTGCCCCATAGTATAATGCTCCCCATAGCTGCCCCCAGAGTATAAGGCCACCCATACAGTATAAGGCCGCCTATACAGTATAAGGCCCCCCCATAGCTGCCCCATACAGTAAAATGCTCCCATAGCTGCCACCATATCAGCCCCCCTCCCATACCCAGTATAATGCCCCCATATGTGCCTAATTAAAAAATAATAACATAATTACTTACCTATCCTCGTTCCCACACCAAGCCACTCATGGCAGAGTGAATGCTGGGGTAAGGAATTGCTCCAGCATTCAATTCAACTGTATCTGCATCCTAAGGATGCAGATGCAGTTGGAACTGGGACCAGCGGCGGTCACATGGGATGAAGCCTCATCCCAGGAGGCCGGCCTGGATGACGTTAGAGGGCCGGCCCCCTGTGATGATGTTTCATCCCATGCGACCGCCGCTGCAGCCAATCACAGGCTGCAACAGCAGTTTTCCACAGCAGACATAGTGTACGAAAAACGGCAACACAGTTTGGTGCAGTTTTTCGCCCAAAATTTCCTGAGGCACCGGGGCAGATACCAGATACTGCGGCCCGATACAAATAGATCTGCGGCCCAGTATTAGTCCATGGCTCGGTGGTTGGGAATCACTGCTCTAGATGGTTCTCACTCACTGTTTTTGGGGGGCATGTTTTTGTTATTCATTGCAGTGGATTCAAACAAATTGGGCAACTTGTAGAAACAAAATGTATTTAAATGACCGCCAAGAATGTTTTAATTTTGGTTTTATACTATTACTTGCAACATCAGTCAGCAAGTTGAAGGGTATGTGTACAAGTACGTGAAAAGCTTCAAGTTGTTGGCTGATTTCTATAGTACTTCTTTTATTTTCAAGTCCTGCTTTCCCTTACATAACTACTTGTGGAGCTGCAAGTTCAAAGGGCATTCCCTATAAAGTTGCTCTTCTCCCCTCTTTCCTTCTCTCAATTCTTCTCCTCTATCACACTGACAAATGTAAAAGTTGTGATTTCTGTGATAACAATCAGCTAAGAAATCTCTTCAGTGATTGCCAATGGTCTGTGTGTGAACAACACTAACCTGCCCTGACCAGAGGTGCTTTTAAAGTTCTCAAAACAAGGTATACTTTCAAGCAGCATCAGAATACACACAGCACAGGACTTGTGCGTTGTCTGTAACTATGAAAACACATAGGACTGTATAAGACCTGTATACATCAAAAACAGGATATCTTAAAGGAAGGTCCAAATGGAAGGTCTTCGGCCGCGCGACATCTGGCGCCATTTTCTTGTGGACCGGAAGCCGCGGCCGGACTCTAAGATGACTACTTCCGGTCACGGCTTCCGGACATGTGTTCTGAAGCAAGCACTAGGAGCGGAGGGAGCAGACGGAGCAGACGGACCGGAGGGAGCGGCGGCGGCAGGAGCAAGTAAGTTATGTCTTTGTATGTTCGTGTTTTAGTGTGTAATTACTACTGTATGTAAGCCTACTACACTGTGTATTCGCTCAAAAAATGGCGACACACAGTGTAGGAGGCTTGAACATTCAATCCCCTCCTTTCTCCTGGCACTAGCCAGGATAAGGGAGGGGGGATTCTGTGAGCTCACTAGAGCGTGTGTGTTTACACCAAATTTGCAGCATAAAGCAATGTGGTTGCTTTACCACATGCCAATGCTGCAATTTTGGGAATTGCTCCCTCTAGTGACCAGCACAGGGAAATGTTATAAATTAGAATCTAATTTATAAAATTTCCTGATTTGTGAAAAAATGTAAAAAAATTATAACAATGTCTAATCATTTATACACTAACTGTTTAACTAAAAAAAATAAAAAAAAATTCTAGCGACACATTCCCTTTAATTAAAGTTTCTTCATTATTTTAGATGAATTGGAGCAAACAAAAAAGTTGTTCAAAAAGGTGCAAATAGCCTTTCAGATAAGGATTCTTATTAAAGAGGCTCTGTCACCACATTATAAGTGGCCTATCTTGTACATAATGTGATCGTCGCTGTAATGTAGATTACAGCAGTGGTTTTTATTTAGAAAAACTGTCAATTTTGATGGAGTTATGACCCATTTTAGATTTATGCTAATGAGTTTCTTAATGGACAACTTGTTTTTACTTTTTGACCAAGTGGATGTTGTACAGAGGAGTGTATGACGCTGACCAATCAGTGTCATGCACTTCTCTCCATTCATGTACTCAGCACATAGTGATCTTGCTAGATAATGATGTGCTGTCACTTACTCACACATTAACGTTACTGAAGTGTCTTGAGAGTGAATAGACATCGCTTCCAGCCATGACGCGATGTCTATTCACAATCCCGACACTTTGTGTGGGACTTAATGACAGCAAGTGTGATCTCGCGAAATTGACAGCAAAATTGATTTACTCAAAATTGATCGTATTTCTAAATAAAAAACACTGCTGTAATCTACATTACAGCGCTGATCACATTATGTACAAAATAGGGCACTTATAATGTGGTGACAGAGCCTCTTTAAATGGATGCAAACTGATGCCAAAATGAATGAATATGGTGGCATTTATATAAAACCCTTTGAAATGAATGGGATCTGTCAATGGATTTGTTTGCATTTCTTGAATGAAATATGCATAAAGGAACATTAAACATTTTGCATGAATTTTGAAGGGAAATGAACATGTTTTATAAAAATCTGGAATTCATGGTTCTTTGGCTTCCAAGTAACTGTATAGGATAATGACACATCCACTTGTTAAGTGAGAATTCAATTTCTCTTGCAAAGACATTGCTTTAATTATCAGGCCAATCATTATTTCAGATATAACAGCTAACTTTGTTTTCCAGCCTGACCCCTTCTTCACTCTTCTGTGATAAATAAGAGGTACATGTGAAGGAAACAAGCATGGATGTGTTTAATTGCCTTTGCTATTTATAAGCCAGTCATTGATTAGTAGGAGATCTTATTAGAATCTATTTTTCAAAGTCATGTTTCACAGATTCGGCTAGGACACAATAAAGTTAAATATATTGTGTCTGGGCTGTGGCGTAGCTATAGGGGTCGCAACGGTCGCAACTGGACCCCTAAGCCTGGGGGGCCACCCATTGACATACAGCGCTGACCACGCTGGTCCCGCTTCCAACTGAATGAGTGTCCGCGATGCACCAGCATTTACTGTGTCGCGAGCGGCTCGGCACAGGCAGGCGTAATGTAGTGATGTCGTTGGAACGGGAATAGGTAAGCAATTATGTTATTATTTTTCTATTACGTACATACATATGGGGGCGTTATACTGGGTATGGGAGTGGGGCTCATATGGTAGCTGCTGAGGGGGCATTATGCTGTATGGAGGCATTATGCTGTATTGGACAGCTAAGGGGGTATTATACTGTATGGGGGCATTATACTGTATGGGACAGCTATGGGGGGCATTATACTGTATGGGGGCATTATACTATATGCGACCGCTAAGGGGGGCATTATACTATATGGGGCATTATACTGTATGTGGCACCTATGGAGGGCATAATACTGTAGGGGGAATTATACTGTATGGGGGGCATTATACTGTATGGGGTAGTTATGGGGGTATAATACTGTATGGGGGCATTATACTGTATATGGCAGCTATCGGAGGATTATAATGTATGTGGTAGCTATGGGGGCATTATAGTGTATGGGGCATTATACAGATTGGGGCATCTATGGGGGGCATTATACTGTATGGGGCATTATACTTTATGTGGCAGCTATGGGTGGGGATAGCCATTTTAAAAGGATATATATTTTTTGTAAAAATATATTAAAAAAATGGATATAGGAAAGCACTACACAAAGGAAGAATCAGCAAAGTACTAATAATAATAGGTGGATTTATTTAGCAAAGAAGGGCAAAGCGTTTCAACACAGAACCTGTGTCTTCATCAGGCCAAAAATACATCAACGGCCATGAAAAACGGGTGGCAAATGGCGGTTAAAAACAGCCAGATGGCCCGGGAAATTGATGAAAATGGACACATTGATGCGTTTTTAATGGCCATTTTTTTCACTGTCTTGTGAATATAGCCTTAATCACTCTCCCCTTACAGCAATTTAGGCTGATGGAGAGAGAAGACGACTAATTGTTACAGAGTTGTAGCAGTGCATATTTTATATATATATATATATATATATATATATATATATATATACACGTACATACACACACACACACACACACACACACATACACACACTTAGGTCCAGAATTATTTTGACAGTGACACAAATTTTGGCATTTTAGCGATTTACTAAACATATTGAATATACAGTTAAATAAATCAACGTGGGCTTACAGTGGAGACTCTCAGATTTAATTTGCCTCTTTTTCAAGGGACCAAAAGGTAATTGAACAATAATCTCAAAAGCTATTTAATGGGCCGCATGGGCAATTCCCTCGTTAATCCATAATCAATTAAGCAGGTAAAAGGTCTGGAGTTGATTCCAGGTGTGGCATTTGCAAGCTGTTGCTGTGAACCCACAACATGAGGTCAAAGGAGCAAGTGCTAAATGCAAGTGAAACAGACCATCATTGGGCTGAAAAAAATGAAGAAATCCATCAGAGAGATAGCACAAATGTTAGGCGTGGCCAAATCAACAGTTTGGTGCATTCTTGAAAAAAAATAAAAAAGGCAACAAGGCAAAATAGAAAATAAATCCTGCTCGTCTGAGCACTAACTAAACAAGATATTATCTAACTATACCGAGTGCCTTCCTACCAGGCACTGGACACAAAGTAACACAGGTCTTTACTCACATAGAATACAGGCTACTCCAGCCTTAGTAGTCTCCAGTCTGAGTCAGGGGTGAGACTCACACACACTGTGTCTGCACCTTTTTATACACAGGCTACAGGTGCAGCTAATTGAGCAGCAGCCTTGTCCTACAAACAGAGATGGACTAGGGATTGGGGAACCCGCCCTGCTCTTCTCCAATCCAACTCCAGGCCCTTTTTCCGGCTTTTCCTTAAGCCGAGATTGGAAAGCTAGAGCTTTCTATTGCAAGAACTACTCATTCCCTGGAGCCTAGGATACATATGACAGGATTCTAGGGGAAATGTACCTTCCCTCAATGACTTTACCCTTTCACTGTCTCACAACACACATACATACATACACACTGACACGCATGCACGCACACACACACACACACACACACACACACACGATGTAAAAAGTCTACACACCCCTGTTAAGATGCCAGGTTTTTGTCAAGTTAAAAAATCAGTACAAGATGAATAATTTCAGAACTTTTTTCGCCTTTAATGTGACCCATAACCTTTACAATTCAATTGATAAACAAACTGAAATAATTTAGAGGGGAAAAATAGAAATACCAAAACTACAATAATGTGGTTGCATAAGTGTGAACACCCCCTTATATTTGGGGATGTGGCGGTGTTCAGATTAAGCCAATCACGTTTAAATTCATGTTAAATAGTAGTCAGTACACAGCTGTCATTATTTAAAGTGATTCTAAGTAACCCACTATAAAGTTCAGCTGTTCTATTAGGACTTTCCGAATATTTTCCTTGTTGTACGTGACAGCAAAAGCCATGGTCCGTAAAAAACATACAACACATCAAAGGGATCTGATTATTGAAAGGCATCAGTCAGGAGAAGGGTACCAAAGAATTTTCAAGGCATTAGATATACCATGGATCACAGTGAAGACGGTCATCAAGAAGTGGATTACATTTGGCACAACAGTGACATTACCAAGAACTGGACTTCCCTCAAAACTTGATGAAAAGTCGAGACGAAAATTGGTCTGGGAGGCTACCAAGATGCCTACAGCAACATTAAAGGAGCTGCAGGACTTTCTGGCAGGTACTGGTTGTGTGGTGCATGTGACAATAATCTCCCGTATTCTTCATATGTCTGGGCTGTGGGGTAGGGTGGCAAGATCGAAGCCTTTTCTAACAAAGAAAAACATCCAAGCCCAGCTATGTTTTGCAAAGACCTATTTGAGTGTGCCAAAAGCATGTGGGAAAACGTGTTATGATCTGATGAGACCAAGGTTGAACTTTTTGGCCATAATTCCAAAAGTTATGTTTGGCGCAAAGCCAACACTGCACCTCACCAAAATAATACCATGCCCACAGTTCGACATGGTGGAGGCAGCATTATGCTTTGGGGCTGTTTTTCAGCAGCTGGAACTGGGGCTTTAGTCAGGGTGAAGGGAATTATGAACAGTTCCAAATATCAGGCAATATTGGCAAAAAACCTGCAGGCCACTGCTAAAAAGCTGAAGATGAAGTGGAATTTCACCTTTCAGCACGACAATGACCCAAATCATACCTCCAAATCAACAAAAGAATGGTTTCACCTGAAGATGATCAAAGTTTTGGAATGGCTCAGCCAGAGCCCAGACCTGAATCCCATTGAAAATCTGTGGGGTGACCTGGAGAGGGCTGTACACAGGAGATGCCCTCGCAATCTGACACATTCGGAGTGCTTTTGCAAGGAAGAGTTTTTTTTCCCACACTTTAGTTATTGGTCTGCTCATAATAAAAATTTCAAAATCAAGGAATTAAACTAATCTAGAAAATGAAAGCCTTATTAGTCTTGTAAAGAAACCAAAGTAAAACTAGTTATAATGTTCAAAGCGGTTGTGAAGATATTGTTTGAATAAGTGCATGTCAAAAATGCTAAATTTGACCTGGACACAGGGGGATCAATGACCCTTGGTTATGTCTAGAGTTGAGCGAACTTATGAAAAGTTTGGTTCGGCTAGTTCGCCGAATTTCACGAAAAAGTTCGATACGGACCGAACTAGTTCTGACCGAACCTGTAATTTCCGTGCGCCGAGCACGGTACTGTCCAGGGTGCTGATAGAGTTAATGGGCTGCACTAACTCTTTCAGCAACCTTGACAGTACATGCTCGGCGCACGTAAAATAAAATTTTAATGTAATAAAAATAAAAATAAATAATACGTTCATACTTACATTCCTCCTGTCCGGCCTCCAGCGATGCCGTTTCATCCATGTCGCCGCTGCAGCCAATCACAGGCTGTAGTGGCGGTCACGCACGTCAGGATGACGTCAGAAGGCCGGCCTCCAGGGATGACGCTTCATCCCACATGACCGCCTCTGCAGCCAATCACAGGCTGCAGCGGCCTCTGCAGCCAATCACAGGCTGCAGCGGCCTCTGCAGCCAATCACACGCTCCTCTCCTGAAATACTCTGTGCTGCGCTGCCTTAAACTCTGTGGACAGGTCAGGATCCTGTTTCTTTTAAATGCTGCTGGGGAACCCGCTCGATCCACTATATAAGGCTGCGCTACAGTGCAGCATTTAAAAGAAACAGGATCCTGACCTGTCCACAGAGTTTAAGGCAGCTCAGAGTATTTAGGAGATGAGCGTGCAGATTCAGTGCTGCTGTGAACTCTGCTCTTACCATTACATAGCTCTCAGTCTGTTACCTCTCCTCCACTCCTGTCCTCAATAACACCTTCACATGATTGGCAAATCACCACGTAATGGTAAGAGTAGAGTTCACAGCAGCACAGAGTATTTCAGGAGATGAGCGTGCGGATCTTGTGCGGGGTGGTGACTTGCCAATCATGTGAAGGTGTTATTGAGGACAGGAGTGGAGGAGAGGTAACAGACTGAGCTATGTAATGGTAAGAGCAGAGCTCACAGCAGCACAGAGTATTTCAGGAGAGGAGCGTGCAGATTCTGTGCTGCTGTGAACTCTGCTCTTACCATTACGTAGCTCAGTCTGTTACGTCTCCTCCACTCCTGTCCTCAATAACACCTTCACATGATTGGCAATTCACCACCCCGCACAAGATCCACACGCTCATCTCCTGAAATACTCTGTGCTGCTGTGAACTCTGCTCTTACCATTACGTGGTGACTTGCCAATCATGTGAAGGGGTTATTGAGGACAGGAGTGGAGGAGAGGTAACAGACTGAGAGCTACGTAATGGTAAGTGCAGAGTTCAAAGCAGCACTGAATCTGCAGTGATTGATAGAGACAAGTGGCTGCCGATTTGTATAATATTTTTGACCGGGTTCGGTCAAAACGGGTTCGGCCGAACCCGGTGAAGTTCGGATTCGCTGCGAACCGAACTTTTCCTGATGTTCGGACCGAAACGGGGTTCGGTCGTCCCGGTTCGCTCATCTCTAGTTATGTCCATCCCAGATAAGGCTATGTTCACAATTGCTTAGGTGGCTCTGTTCAGAGCCTCTGCCACAAATTTGATGGGAAGAAGTGTGCTGCATTTTCCCAATTAATCTTGATCCCAGAATATTTTTTTATGTCCTTTTATCAATTTAATTACAATGGGTAAGGATCCAGTAGGGTCACTCTGTACAAGCAACATATCATCTGCATATATAACATCCGCCTTTCCTCTAGTGGCCCCAGGAAAAGCTCTCTTATAGCTCTATTGGCTCGGATTGAGCTTGTAAAGGGCATAATAGCAGTCAATTAATTTTTCGTTTAATCATAACATAATCGACTTGCAATTCCTTCTGTGTGATCTTCTTTTAAACATAGTCTGCTTTCACAGACTCAATTATGCCCAGCATAATGAACCAACATAAATGGATTCTACATATAGCATACTTAATGTTCTCAATGTAGCTTCAAATTATTAAAAAGACAGAATTTAATTGGTATGACAACCTGTTTTACAGCATACCACACCAATATCAGAATTTTCATTGAACCAAGAGATGGGTCTATAAGAGACTTTGAATCCGGCATTTACACATGTAATTAAATATCACAATGGCAGGGACTTTGGTAATTTATTTCCAAGTTAAAATGCAATTATTCTAAGTTAAAGAAAAAGGGAAAGTTAATTAAATGGGAGTTCTCAGTCCCAGCCCCTGCTGTTTAAGTCATTTGAGATTCAATTTAGAGTATGTAAAATCCTTCTGTTTGAATATGTGTATGTACGAAGCACTGAGAATAAAAGTTCACATACCAAGCTGCAAGCAAGAGGAGTATAGCACTGGCAATTAAAGCATCTCATAATGGTTTAGGGGAAAAAAAAAATTAAATATAGGGGTGTTAAAGAGGATCTGTCCCCTCTCCTGACATGCCTATTTTAGTAAGTATTTTTTTCATGAAGTAACATTTCTGGAGCATCTTTCCTATAACTCTGTTGTGCTGTTCCTCTGTTATTGCTACTAGAAGTTTATGCTGAATAGTGCGCTTATGCATGTAATTGTATCTGTGCCCTATAGACGCAGGCAAAATTATAGTGTAGGAGGAGGTGGAGGCGGCTGGCTTCAGTGACGCCGTCGCCCCCTCAGAGACGCAGCAGGCAGCCGCCTGACGCTCCTTCCTCCTCGCCATGTTTGCTTACTCTACCAATCAATTAGGTGTCATTTTCTTCCCCCTTGGTTTTATGCTCGCGTTACAAAAAAAACAAAACACAATTAGTACATTTTACAATCGATATAGTTATATAAGGGAGTTAGCATAACAATAAATTAAAAGAAAATACATTAAAGAGTTCAGTGTGCCTGACTAAAACAGACTGCGTAACTGAGGCTAATAAGACTATATGGTGACATAATGAACATCCTCCTTTTGCAGATATTGCCACACACACCCTTGTAGATATTGCCGCACTGACCCACCCACTTGTAGATAGTGCCACACAGCCTCCTTGTAGATAGTGCCACACCCGCCCTTGTAGATAGTGCCAAACACCCCCCCCCTGTAGTTAGTTCCCCACACACCCACTTGTAGAAAAAGCCACACAGCACTCTTTAGGATCGGAATACCCAGCCAAAGCGTTGGCAACGCTCTAGCCAGGGATTCCGCTCCAGGAGTAGCCCATGATGTCACTGTCCATATATGCTCAGGGATGTCAGGGGGTCCCTCTAGGAGCAGAATACGCGGCCAGAGCTTCAGTGGTCCAGGAGGAGTGAATGGCAGAGCAGGGAGCGGATAGTTTCCTGCTCTGCCTTATTATTCAATTCTCTCTGCGTCCTGAGGATATCTGCGTCCTGCAACTGGGGTACATTTCCCACTTCCCCCCGTAGCTATGCCCCTGCTTGTTGGGACCAACCATGGATGGGCACCCATCCGTCTCCTTTGCTACTGGGTGACGAGAACCTGGGCAGGTCTCCCAGTTCCATATTATAAGCAGAGTTATGGTCTGTTCACATCTGCAACTGTTTTGCTCTGCTCAATCAGAGGAGCAGAACGACAAAAATACCGGAAGCACCAGTTCTGTCGCATGACAGACTTCATTGGCGCCCAGCGAAATGCATTGACTTTAATGGGTTCTGCCTAGTTTCCGTCATGCTGTCCGGCATTTTAGGCTCTGTTAGAAACAATATATGTTTCAGGCATTTTAGGCTGGATCTATGATGGAGGCCCTCTAATGGAGCCACTAACGCAGATGTGAAAAGTCCCTAAGGAATTAGCCCAAGGGTCATAAAAATGGCGTTGAGGGGGAAACAAAACACCAGGACCTTCTGTCCTGGGTGGCAAAATTCTGTACCATAATGGGGGGCCCATTTTGATCTTTTCAGTGGGCGCACCTCTCTTATATGTACACCACTTTTTCCATCACGGTTATGCTGTCAAATTTCCTAAAATATAGTCTAAGGACAAGTGTCTAATAATTTTGGATTCTGCACGAATGTGTACAAGTAAAGTGATAAGGATCTTTTTGACAGTCAAGTGTTTGGGGTATGAGATAACAATAATCATAAGGACACGATTGCATTCGGTATTATTCAAAATTGATAGACGTAACATGAGGTAGAGCGACAGTTTTGTAAGTTAAAACGTTGACTTCTGTGGAATAGACAACCTTTGATGATTTAATTTGTATGAATTAGGAAATTTACCTGTCAAAATGTAAATTACAAATCGACTACAGAACTATATCTTCTTTTTTGATAACACAAAGCATTTTTCACATTTTTATTAAAAGTCGTAATGGCAATAAAAATCGAATGATTTTTTTATTGACTGTGATAGTTTCCGAAAAATCCTTTTTCAAGAACTAATATTTCAATAACAAAAAACTTCACCAATTTTCTCAATTTCTCAATTTCAAACATTATGAAAAAGCGTCGCTGTTCTTTCCATAGACTTCAGAAGGTTTACGGTTACTGTTTGAGTGCAATATATTTCAGAGTCTGATAAAACAAGAATTTACTGTGAATGTATACTGATATAGCGGTGTAGAATCTATTATTTAGCAGATGTATTTATTTTGAGTTGTGTCAAATGACAATTCTGCACGACTACGTATGTTTGTATGTATGTATGTATGTATGTATGTGTCTATGTATGTATGATTGTATGAGTACATATGTATGCATTGAGTGTGTATGTACCGTAAGCAGGGAGATGTGCTGCCGCCATGATGCAAATGCGTGAAAACGAATGATTATCCCCATACATTACAGATTGTTGCTCCTTGTGAATGGAGTTAACGAGTGCTGATCGACGTGCTGTATCGCCGCTCATTTGTCCATCCAGTATCAGGCCGTGTAAAAGCACTTTAATGAATAGTGTTCTTCCATTCAACGGTTTACAGACTAAAGAGGCAGACTATGAGGGAGATCTTGAGACCTTGGGGGTCTTTCCCTGGTTGGTCCTGTCTTCTTTGCTCCAGGCTTCATGTCTGAGACGTCCATTAGATACATCCATCTCCACTCTCTAGGATTTCTGTGGTAATATCATAAAAAGAGTTGGATATTTTAAGTTATCACCATTATTTCCACCCCAGAAAAGCTGAATGTAAAGTCCTCTGATCTGCATAGATATATAAAAAAGTATAGGTGCATGTAGGGCGATAGTAGATGGTGCATAGATGTTCCGAGCACCAAAAATGTCTATAGCTATTATAGTGATATAAGCACATGCAGCAGTTCTCCTCACTTTGCTACATGATATATATCCAGCATGTAACCAGCTCAGTCATTCAGCTTTCTTTATTTGCTTTTAAGAGCATGTGATGTTTCAGAAAAGAACATCCTTCATCTTGTACAAGATGAAGAGTAAATTAATAAAGAGTATTCACAATTCCTGGAAATCTTACATGGAAAAAGGATAAGGTCTACCCACAGATGTTTTTCAGGTACAGTTTGCAGACTCAATGTAATGTTTACACGCTTCATGTTAAGGGCTTATTCAGACGAATGTGGGGAAAAATCGAATGTAAAAACCAGCCGTTTTTCACGTCCGTGTTGCCCTCGTGCAGGTCCCGTTTTCACAGATCCCCATAGACTTGAGTCTATCGAGGGATCCGTGAAAACTAAAGAAAATAAGACACGTTCTATATTTCAACGGACCCTTCACACGGTCCATTGAAACAACGGCCATGTGAACGGTCCCATTGAAATGAATGCATACGATGGACGTTGTTTTAACGGCCGTCACAGGAACGTATTCAATGTTTGTGTGGTAATATAACAAAACTGACCAAATTTGTCACACTACAAAGAGCAAAATAATTATTCTAGAATTTTCCATATTATGTAGATGTTCTCACTCATAGTGAATCATTCATTGTTTTATCATCATCCAAGTACTATCTATCTATCTATCTATCTATCTATCTATCTATCTATCTATCTATCTATCTATCTATCTATCTATCTATCTATCTATCTATCTATCTATCTATCTATCTATCTATCTATCTATCTAATATTTATTTAGTCTGTCTCTCTATTCATTTATCTGTCTATCCAATATCTCTCTCCCTCATCTATTTTAATATCTCTCTACCTGATATCTAATCTAGCTATCATAGAATATATTTCCTGTAACAGATTTGTGTCTACAATACACTGTCATATGCATTGATTGCTTTGTGATGGGACTGCACCATTAGGTGGCAGGATTGTATAAAGTTCATATCTGTAGTGACCTGATTATTGTTCCTTTCTGAAATTTCATATAAGTGGTATGTAACAGATTCCGACTACCCACGACAGATAAATGGGTCTGACATGGGCTCTTAATTTATGCTATTAAAACATACTGGGCTGGGGATTAGCAGCATTCAGTTTGAGTGGGAGGAGGGGATATTTATATTTATAAAGAGAAATCTAAGTCAAATCAATATTTGGTGTGACCACCTTTTGCCTTCAAAACAGCATAAATTCATTTGGGTTCACTTGAACACCGTTTTTGAAGGAACTCGGCAGGGCGGTTTTTCCAAACATCTTAGAGAACTAACCACAGATCTTCTGAGAATGTAGGCTTCCTTAAACCCTTGTGTCTCTTCATGTATTCCCAGACAGACTATGTTTAGATCAGGGCTCTGTAAGGGCCATATCATCACTTCCAGGGCTCCTTGTTCTTCTTTATACTGAAGATAGTTCTTAATCACATTGGCTGTATGTTTGGGGTCGTTGTCCTTCTGCAGAATAAATTTGGAGCTAATCAGACGCCCCCCTGATGTTATTGCATGATGGATAAGTATCTGCCTGTATTTCTAAGCATTGAAGACACTATTAATCCTGACCAAATCCCCAACTCCACTTGCTGAAATGCAGCCCCAAACTTGCAAGGAACCGCCACCATGCTTCACTGTTGCTTACAGACACTCATTATTGTACCGCTCTTCAACACTTCGGCAAACAAACTGCCCTCTGTAACAGTCAAATATTTCAAATTTTGACTTATCTGTCCAGAGCACCTGCTGCCATTTTTCATCAGCCCAGTTCCTTTGTTTTTGGGCATAGTTGAGTCGCTTGGCTATGTTTCCACATCGAAGGTATGGCTTTTTGGCCGCAATAATTCCATGAAGACCACTTCTGGCCAGACTTCTCCAAACAGTAGATGGTTGTCCTTGGGTCCCACTGGTTTCTGCCGGTTCTGAGCTGATGGCACTGCTGGACATCCTCCGATTTCAAAGGGAAGTAAGCATGTTGTGTCTTTAAACTGCTGCACTAAGTTTCCTTGGCCAACCACTGCGTCTACAGTCCTCAACGTTGCCAGTTTCTTTGTACTTCTTCATAAGAGCTTGAACAGCATATCTTGAAACCCTAGTATGCTTTGAAATCTTTTCTTGGGAGAGACCTTGCTGATGCAGTGGCATTTCCTTGTGTTTGTTGCTGTGGTCAGTCTTGCCACTGTGGACCTGTGACATGAAATGGTCTTCCACAACCTCACCTTTATAGCAGAGTTTGGCTGTTTCCAGTTTTAAGCCCCTTACACAGCTGTTTCTGTTACAGCCAATGACGGTGTTTCAACCTACGTATGAAAATGATGATCACTATCACCTGTTTGGTATAATTGGTTAATCATACACCTTACAATAATCCTACAAAATGTATGCTGGAAGAATTGATGCTGTTTTGAAGTCAAATGGTAATCACACCAAATATTGATTTGATTTAGATTTCTCTTCTGTTCATTCACTTTATATTTTAGTAATTGCTAAAAAGAAACAAAAACCCTATTAACACTTCTATTTTTGAAAGCATTCTTACTCTGCAGCATTTTTTCACAACTGCCTAAAACTTTTCAAAATAGTGTTTTATATATATATATATATATATATATATATATATATATATATATATATATATATATATATATATATATATATATATATACGTGCCAAAACTATAGTATATTTCATATTTAGACACCAAAGGGTCTCGTGCAAAAACGACATTGAGGATTGTGAGATCCTTGTCATATCGTACCTCTTTCATGACTGTCTAAGAAATTACTCACTTGTGTGCCAAACTGTCAATCCATCAGTAATTGTAAGTCATCATAGGAATCATATGGCATGCATGTACACTACCGTTCAAAAGTTTAGGGTCACTTAGAAATTTCCTTATTTTTGAAAGAAAAGCACAGTTTTTTTCAATGAAGATAACATTAAGTTAATCAGAAATACACTCTATACATTGTTAATGTGCTAAATGACTATTCTAGCTGCAAACGTCTGGTTTTTAATGCAATATCTACATAGGTGTATAGAGGCCCATTTCCAGCAACCATCACTCGAGTGTTCTAATGGTACATTGTGTTTGCTATCTGTGTTAGAAGGCTAATGGATGATTAGAAAACACTTGAAAACCCTTGTGCAATTATGTTAGCACCGCAGTAAATAGTTTTGCTGTTTAGAGGAGCTATTAAACTGACCTTCCTTTGAGCTAGTTGAGAATCTGGAGCATTACATTTGTGGGTTCGATTAAACTCTCCAAATGGCTAGAAAAAGAGAGCTTTCATGTGAAACTCGACAGTCTATTCTTGTTCTTAGAAATGAAGGCTATTCCATGTGTGTACTACTCCCTTCAGAGGACAGGTGTTTGGATCACACAGAAGAACATTTGTGAGACGCAGAACAACTGAAAAGATGCTGGAAGAGTGCCTGACGCCATCTGTCAAGAATGGTGGAGGTAATGTGATGGTATGGGGTTGCTTTGGTGCTGGTAAAGTGGGAGATTTGTACAAGGTAAAAGGGATTTTGAATAAGGAAGGCTATCACTCCAATTTGCAACGCCATGCCATACCCTGTGGACAGCGCTTGATTGGAGCCAATTTCATCCTACAACAGGACAATGACCCAAAGCACACCTCCAAATTATGCATGAACTATTTAGTGAAGAAGCAGGCAGCTGGTATTCTATCTGTAATGGAGTGGCCAGTGCAGTCACCAGATCTCAACCCCATAGAGCTGTTGTGGGAGCAGCTTGACCGTATGGTACGCAAGAAGTGCCCATCAAGCCAATCCAACTTGTGGGAGGGGCTTCTGGAAGCATGGGGTGAAATTTCTCCCGATTACCTCAGCAAATTAACAGCTAGAATGGCAAAGGTCTGCAATGCTGTAATTGCTGCAAATGGAGCATTCTTTGACGAAAGAAAAGTTTGAAGGAGAAAATTATTATTTCAAATAAAAATCATTATTTCTAACCTTGTCAATGTCTTGACTATATTTTCTAGTCATTTTGCAATTTATTTGATAAATATAAGTGTGAGTTTTCATGGAAAACACAAAATTGTCTGGGTGACCCCAAACTTTTGAACGGTAGTGTACATGTATGCAATAAATTAATTTCTATCTACCTTATGGAAAGTTAAACCTCGTTGATCGGTATTTTAATTTAAAATATATAAAAGGTGCTTAAGATTGAAGAAAATCTGTCACCTCTCTTTTGGATCCACTCCTGACTCCGGCTTAAAATACTGAATGTGTAAATCCAACTCAAACCAAATTGGAAATATTTTTATTGTAAAACAACAAATAACCCCCCCTCCCAAAAAAAAAAACAGACCGAAAAGAGGATCAAACAAACCACGTTTTTTTATATGGGATAATTAATTCCTTGTGGGTCTAGTTTTCTGGATGAGCCCAATTGGGGTTGTCTTGGCTTCATAGTGCGTCAGCAAATGCAATAAATCTATTTCTGAAATGCTGACTATAAAGCAAATTTGAAAGCTGTAAAATGTAAGCACCCCCTGAAGCTAGAGGAATTCTGATGTTATAAACCAGTTTATATTTTGTTTTCTCCTGTTTTTATGAAAGTTTTTTTTCTCAGAAAGTTGGCTTGTTAGGATGATGGCACAAAAATTTAGCTTTTTCGGGTTAAAAAGAGTTGTATTGTTTGGGACATTGCAAACACAATATTAGTCAGCGCTAGTGCAATAAATACTGCTAAATAATGAAAAAAAACAACATATTATATTACTAGTCAAGGGATACACTAGTTTGGAGAGGAAAAAATACCGTGATGAGGTCTTTTGGAGGTTGCAATTCTTTTTTTTTTTTTCTTTTAACTTATTTTTTATTAACAAATCAAAAGTGTATTAGCATTTATCGTGCAAAATATATGGTTAGATTTTTCTGAAAGCCCAGTGGGATTTTATTTATACAATTCTTCTGGCCATAGAAAACACTTTCAGGACTACCAGCTTATCATCATACAGCCTATTAACAGCTGGCAAACGAGTGCTGCTACTCGTCTTTGCGCTGTTAGAAAACAGCACCACCAGCATCTCATCCCTCCTTCCAGTGGCATAGGGGTCGCAGTGGTCGCAATTGCGACCGGGCACCAAAGCCCGGGGGCCCGCGACCCAGCGCACCGCGTCTGCTCACATTTACTATCGTAACTGGGGCCTATGTAATAAATAACAGGGGGCCCTATTACTACAGTAACAGTATACTAACCCTCCGGATATCTTCAGTGTCATGACTTTAAAACTCATGACGTCACAACGTGGTGACGCTGAATGGCATCAGGACCTGAATAAGAATTTAGAAAAAAAAACAAACTCAGGAGCAATTGCCCTGTAATGGTGGGTTTAAGACAGTGGTAATGACTGTACATATACAATTGATTTTTCTCGCTTAGTAACCTTTGCTCTATTTGTTTTGAATAGCGACTAGAAAGGGAAATCTTTCCTGAGGATAAATAACCGTCGATATAAAGCCAATAGCTTTGTTGGCTAAGAACCTAAATCAATGTAAAACAATGATGGATTGTTATCCAAGCAGATAATTATACCTGAATCGTTCATTAGATCGTTGAGCTTCTATGAACATTCGCTCTTCTCTAGAGAACTCATACTCTGTATTATACATGAAAATCACTTTTATCGTCTTATATTAAATTTAACAGTTTGCTAAGAATTTGATATATATATTTTTTTAAATAATAAATTAAATTAGGGTAGCTGCAATACAAAAATCTGAAGTTGGTTGACGTCCTAGTTTTTCACATATTTTAGAATATGCCTTGATATTAGGTCCTCTAGATGCCTTTATGTCTTATCTTGAATTTAACCCTTTCACGCCGCAGCCCTTTTTCAGATTTTCATTTTCGTTTTTCCCTCCCCACCTTCCAAAGGCCATAACGCCTTTATTTTTCTGTCGATATAGTATTATGAGGGCTTGATTTTTGCGGAACAAGTTGTAGTTTTTCGTAGCACCATTTATTTTGCCGTATAAGGTACGACACGATGCAGGACCTGGGGCAGGAAGTGACGTCACAGCGTGATCTCTCGAGAACACGCTGTGTGTCTGTGCACTGCCAGAAGCTGGGTGTTAACGAAGAGAAGTGGATGATGCTGATTCGTCAGCATCATACACTCCCATTCCTAACGCCCAGCTAGTAAAACAAGTAAAAACGCCCCGATGTACGCACATAATACAGGCCCACTTGTACTTAACTTTAAACACGCCCAGTTGTACTTAAGAAAGGCTCATTTGCATAAATATAAAAATGCTCATAACTTGGCCAAAAATGCTCGTTTTTGAAAAAAAAAAACACGTTACTGTTATCTACATTGCAGCGCCGATCTGCTGCAATACGAGATAGGGGTTTGAACATCTGGTGACAGAGCCTCTTTAAGTTTTCTGGAATTTGGAATTTTATAAGGAGACCAGGAGGAGACAGGGAAGAAGGGGAAACATTAATTTCCATTTGTATATTGTAGACTTATTACTTAATGTTTTTATCATCTATTTATCTAGAGTCACTCCTTTTTTATTCAAGTCTGTATTGCTGCAAAGTAGAAGCATAGCTTCTGGTGCCCCTCCGCTACATGAGAAGGCAGTATTATAAAGAGCACATGGTAGGGGGGTGCTACTACAGATTTTAAATTATGGCCCAGGAGCTCCAAGTTATGACTCGGCTGTCTGTTCCTGCCCCATGCTATACATTTGTGTCATGGCGATCTTTGGCGTGCTGTCGGTGCTAGATCAGCAGCAGGAGTGGGGCTGTATTACACTGCTGTGTTGCAACTGCTGGGATTGACGATAAGAAAAATGTACAAAAAAAAAGGTCCCCCCAAAAAAAACATAAGTTAACCCTTTTTTCACCAAAAAGGGTTTTATTTTTTAAATAGTCCACTATAAAAAGATAAATACATATTTGATGCTGCTGCAATCATAACTACCTGTTGAATAAAGTTGATTTATTATTTATAGTGTAAAAAAGAAAATACTTTGCCATTTTTATTCTATTTCCCCTCAAAAGAAATTAGTCAATAAAACATATGAACCCCAAAATGGTACTAATAAAAACTACTGCTCATCACTCTAAAAAAAAAACAAGTCCTCATACGGCTACGTAGCCAAAAATAAATAAAAAGTTATGGCTCTTGGAATGCGGTGACACGAAAATACATTTTTCCATAAAGCATGTTTTTATTGTTCAAAAGGACTTAAACATTAAAAAAAAAAAATATTTGGTATCATTGCAGTCCTACTGACCCGCAGAGTAACGTTAGCATGTTGTTTTTAACGCACGGTAAACCGCAAAAAAAACCACAATCTCATGAAACAATTTCTGCATTTCCTCACAAAAAAAAATAAAAGCTAATCAAAAAATGAGGTGTAACCTAAAATTGTGCCAATAAAAATACAACTCATCCAGCCCAAAAAAAAATAAAAAAATAAAAATCATTCAGTTACATCAATGGAAATATAAAAACCATTATCTAATGCGAGAGTGAAAAAACTAATACAATTGCTACAGTCCTAAATACGCCGCATTTTTAAGGGGTTATGGTAAATGTTACAATACAATTGTTTTTTATATCAGTTTTCTCTTTGCTTCAAGGAAACGTATCACCTATATTACTTGTTACTCATTAAATCCAGACAGTGAAACATATTCTAATTGTTTTGGACGCTTCTTTTGGACACAGCCAGGTCTTTGATGCTGGGAGAGCATGGTGTGTTGTTGTTTGGCCTAGCAAGCAGGGTAGCCCGCTCTATGAATTATCAAGGCGTCACAAATAGGCTTCTACCTGGCTAGTTACGTTGCGCCTCATGACTTACACACTATTCCTCCATGTTTCACACACTTGCATCCCATTATTTATTTTTTAGGCACTTTACTCATTACTGCCCCCTATATTTCACTCACATTATTACACTTGCACATACACTATTCATTTATTATTTCTTACTACACATCCCATGCACCACATACCACTCCCCTCAAGACTAGTGGGAGTGGCTATTATTATTTAAAGCACCTGCTCACTCGCCTTCATCAGCGTTTCAGACCTGGCTGTGTCCATTTGTAAGTATGGCCTTTTTCGGTGTTGTTGCATAAATGTCCTTGTTTTTATCTGTTTTGTCTGTACATCAGGAGCTTTTCGCTCCAGTTAGGGACTCGCAAGTCTGGGGATCCTTGTCGTGGATTGCGAGCTTGCGTCCTTTTGGCCAAAATGATCACTAATACCCCAGGTATTTTTCATTATTACTTATATTCGCTTCTTTTGGACACAGCCAGGTCTTTGATGCTGGGAGAGCATGGTGTGTTGTTGTTTGGCCTAGCAAGCAGGGTAGCCCGCTCTATGAATTATCAAGGCGTCACAAATAGGCTTCTACCTGGCTAGTTACGTTGCGCCTCATGACTTACACACTATTCCTCCATGTTTCACACACTTGCATCCCATTATTTATTTTTTAGGCACTTTACTCATTACTGCCCCCTATATTTCACTCACATTATTACACTTGCACATACACTATTCATTTATTATTTCTTACTACACATCCCATGCACCACATACCACTCCCCTCAAGACTAGTGGGAGTGGCTATTATTATTTAAAGCACCTGCTCACTCGCCTTCATCAGCGTTTCAGACCTGGCTGTGTCCATTTGTAAGTATGGCCTTTTTCGGTGTTGTTGCATAAATGTCCTTGTTTTTATCTGTTTTGTCTGTACATCAGGAGCTTTTCGCTCCAGTTAGGGACTCGCAAGTCTGGGGATCCTTGTCGTGGATTGCGAGCTTGCGTCCTTTTGGCCAAAATGATCACTAATACCCCAGGTATTTTTCATTATTACTTATATTCGCTTCTTTTGGACACAGCCAGGTCTTTGATGCTGGGAGAGCATGGTGTGTTGTTGTTTGGCCTAGCAAGCAGGGTAGCCCGCTCTATGAATTATCAAGGCGTCACAAATAGGCTTCTACCTGGCTAGTTACGTTGCGCCTCATGACTTACACACTATTCCTCCATGTTTCACACACTTGCATCCCATTATTTATTTTTTAGGCACTTTACTCATTACTGCCCCCTATATTTCACTCACATTATTACACTTGCACATACACTATTCATTTATTATTTCTTACTACACATCCCATGCACCACATACCACTCCCCTCAAGACTAGTGGGAGTGGCTATTATTATTTAAAGCACCTGCTCACTCGCCTTCATCAGCGTTTCAGACCTGGCTGTGTCCATTTGTAAGTATGGCCTTTTTCGGTGTTGTTGCATAAATGTCCTTGTTTTTATCTGTTTTGTCTGTACATCAGGAGCTTTTCGCTCCAGTTAGGGACTCGCAAGTCTGGGGATCCTTGTCGTGGATTGCGAGCTTGCGTCCTTTTGGCCAAAATGATCACTAATACCCCAGGTATTTTTCATTATTACTTATATTCGCTTCTTTTGGACACAGCCAGGTCTTTGATGCTGGGAGAGCATGGTGTGTTGTTGTTTGGCCTAGCAAGCAGGGTAGCCCGCTCTATGAATTATCAAGGCGTCACAAATAGGCTTCTACCTGGCTAGTTACGTTGCGCCTCATGACTTACACACTATTCCTCCATGTTTCACACACTTGCATCCCATTATTTATTTTTTAGGCACTTTACTCATTACTGCCCCCTATATTTCACTCACATTATTACACTTGCACATACACTATTCATTTATTATTTCTTACTACACATCCCATGCACCACATACCACTCCCCTCAAGACTAGTGGGAGTGGCTATTATTATTTAAAGCACCTGCTCACTCGCCTTCATCAGCGTTTCAGACCTGGCTGTGTCCATTTGTAAGTATGGCCTTTTTCGGTGTTGTTGCATAAATGTCCTTGTTTTTATCTGTTTTGTCTGTACATCAGGAGCTTTTCGCTCCAGTTAGGGACTCGCAAGTCTGGGGATCCTTGTCGTGGATTGCGAGCTTGCGTCCTTTTGGCCAAAATGATCACTAATACCCCAGGTATTTTTCATTATTACTTATATTCGCTTCTTTTGGACACAGCCAGGTCTTTGATGCTGGGAGAGCATGGTGTGTTGTTGTTTGGCCTAGCAAGCAGGGTAGCCCGCTCTATGAATTATCAAGGCGTCACAAATAGGCTTCTACCTGGCTAGTTACGTTGCGCCTCATGACTTACACACTATTCCTCCATGTTTCACACACTTGCATCCCATTATTTATTTTTTAGGCACTTTACTCATTACTGCCCCCTATATTTCACTCACATTATTACACTTGCACATACACTATTCATTTATTATTTCTTACTACACATCCCATGCACCACATACCACTCCCCTCAAGACTAGTGGGAGTGGCTATTATTATTTAAAGCACCTGCTCACTCGCCTTCATCAGCGTTTCAGACCTGGCTGTGTCCATTTGTAAGTATGGCCTTTTTCGGTGTTGTTGCATAAATGTCCTTGTTTTTATCTGTTTTGTCTGTACATCAGGAGCTTTTCGCTCCAGTTAGGGACTCGCAAGTCTGGGGATCCTTGTCGTGGATTGCGAGCTTGCGTCCTTTTGGCCAAAATGATCACTAATACCCCAGGTATTTTTCATTATTACTTATATTCGCTTCTTTTGGACACAGCCAGGTCTTTGATGCTGGGAGAGCATGGTGTGTTGTTGTTTGGCCTAGCAAGCAGGGTAGCCCGCTCTATGAATTATCAAGGCGTCACAAATAGGCTTCTACCTGGCTAGTTACGTTGCGCCTCATGACTTACACACTATTCCTCCATGTTTCACACACTTGCATCCCATTATTTATTTTTTAGGCACTTTACTCATTACTGCCCCCTATATTTCACTCACATTATTACACTTGCACATACACTATTCATTTATTATTTCTTACTACACATCCCATGCACCACATACCACTCCCCTCAAGACTAGTGGGAGTGGCTATTATTATTTAAAGCACCTGCTCACTCGCCTTCATCAGCGTTTCAGACCTGGCTGTGTCCATTTGTAAGTATGGCCTTTTTCGGTGTTGTTGCATAAATGTCCTTGTTTTTATCTGTTTTGTCTGTACATCAGGAGCTTTTCGCTCCAGTTAGGGACTCGCAAGTCTGGGGATCCTTGTCGTGGATTGCGAGCTTGCGTCCTTTTGGCCAAAATGATCACTAATACCCCAGGTATTTTTCATTATTCCTTATATTCGCTTCTTTTGGACACAGCCAGGTCTTTGATGCTGGGAGAGCATGGTGTGTTGTTGTTTGGCCTAGCAAGCAGGGTAGCCCGCTCTATGAATTATCAAGGCGTCACAAATAGGCTTCTACCTGGCTAGTTACGTTGCGCCTCATGACTTACACACTATTCCTCCATGTTTCACACACTTGCATCCCATTATTTATTTTTTAGGCACTTTACTCATTACTGCCCCCTATATTTCACTCACATTATTACACTTGCACATACACTATTCATTTATTATTTCTTACTACACATCCCATGCACCACATACCACTCCCCTCAAGACTAGTGGGAGTGGCTATTATTATTTAAAGCACCTGCTCACTCGCCTTCATCAGCGTTTCAGACCTGGCTGTGTCCATTTGTAAGTATGGCCTTTTTCGGTGTTGTTGCATAAATGTCCTTGTTTTTATCTGTTTTGTCTGTACATCAGGAGCTTTTCGCTCCAGTTAGGGACTCGCAAGTCTGGGGATCCTTGTCGTGGATTGCGAGCTTGCGTCCTTTTGGCCAAAATGATCACTAATACCCCAGGTATTTTTCATTATTACTTATATTCGCTTCTTTTGGACACAGCCAGGTCTTTGATGCTGGGAGAGCATGGTGTGTTGTTGTTTGGCCTAGCAAGCAGGGTAGCCCGCTCTATGAATTATCAAGGCGTCACAAATAGGCTTCTACCTGGCTAGTTACGTTGCGCCTCATGACTTACACACTATTCCTCCATGTTTCACACACTTGCATCCCATTATTTATTTTTTAGGCACTTTACTCATTACTGCCCCCTATATTTCACTCACATTATTACACTTGCACATACACTATTCATTTATTATTTCTTACTACACATCCCATGCACCACATACCACTCCCCTCAAGACTAGTGGGAGTGGCTATTATTATTTAAAGCACCTGCTCACTCGCCTTCATCAGCGTTTCAGACCTGGCTGTGTCCATTTGTAAGTATGGCCTTTTTCGGTGTTGTTGCATAAATGTCCTTGTTTTTATCTGTTTTGTCTGTACATCAGGAGCTTTTCGCTCCAGTTAGGGACTCGCAAGTCTGGGGATCCTTGTCGTGGATTGCGAGCTTGCGTCCTTTTGGCCAAAATGATCACTAATACCCCAGGTATTTTTCATTATTACTTATATTCGCTTCTTTTGGACACAGCCAGGTCTTTGATGCTGGGAGAGCATGGTGTGTTGTTGTTTGGCCTAGCAAGCAGGGTAGCCCGCTCTATGAATTATCAAGGCGTCACAAATAGGCTTCTACCTGGCTAGTTACGTTGCGCCTCATGACTTACACACTATTCCTCCATGTTTCACACACTTGCACCCCATTATTTATTTTTTAGGCACTTTACTCATTACTGCCCCCTATATTTCACTCACATTATTACACTTGCACATACACTATTCATTTATTATTTCTTACTACACATCCCATGCACCACATACCACTCCCCTCAAGACTAGTGGGAGTGGCTATTATTATTTAAAGCACCTGCTCACTCGCCTTCATCAGCGTTTCAGACCTGGCTGTGTCCATTTGTAAGTATGGCCTTTTTCGGTGTTGTTGCATAAATGTCCTTGTTTTTATCTGTTTTGTCTGTACATCAGGAGCTTTTCGCTCCAGTTAGGGACTCGCAAGTCTGGGGATCCTTGTCGTGGATTGCGAGCTTGCGTCCTTTTGGCCAAAATGATCACTAATACCCCAGGTATTTTTCATTATTACTTATATTCGCTTCTTTTGGACACAGCCAGGTCTTTGATGCTGGGAGAGCATGGTGTGTTGTTGTTTGGCCTAGCAAGCAGGGTAGCCCGCTCTATGAATTATCAAGGCGTCACAAATAGGCTTCTACCTGGCTAGTTACGTTGCGCCTCATGACTTACACACTATTCCTCCATGTTTCACACACTTGCATCCCATTATTTATTTTTTAGGCACTTTACTCATTACTGCCCCCTATATTTCACTCACATTATTACACTTGCACATACACTATTCATTTATTATTTCTTACTACACATCCCATGCACCACATACCACTCCCCTCAAGACTAGTGGGAGTGGCTATTATTATTTAAAGCACCTGCTCACTCGCCTTCATCAGCGTTTCAGACCTGGCTGTGTCCATTTGTAAGTATGGCCTTTTTCGGTGTTGTTGCATAAATGTCCTTGTTTTTATCTGTTTTGTCTGTACATCAGGAGCTTTTCGCTCCAGTTAGGGACTCGCAAGTCTGGGGATCCTTGTCGTGGATTGCGAGCTTGCGTCCTTTTGGCCAAAATGATCACTAATACCCCAGGTATTTTTCATTATTACTTATATTCGCTTCTTTTGGACACAGCCAGGTCTTTGATGCTGGGAGAGCATGGTGTGTTGTTGTTTGGCCTAGCAAGCAGGGTAGCCCGCTCTATGAATTATCAAGGCGTCACAAATAGGCTTCTACCTGGCTAGTTACGTTGCGCCTCATGACTTACACACTATTCCTCCATGTTTCACACACTTGCATCCCATTATTTATTTTTTAGGCACTTTACTCATTACTGCCCCCTATATTTCACTCACATTATTACACTTGCACATACACTATTCATTTATTATTTCTTACTACACATCCCATGCACCACATACCACTCCCCTCAAGACTAGTGGGAGTGGCTATTATTATTTAAAGCACCTGCTCACTCGCCTTCATCAGCGTTTCAGACCTGGCTGTGTCCATTTGTAAGTATGGCCTTTTTCGGTGTTGTTGCATAAATGTCCTTGTTTTTTTCTGTTTTGTCTGTACATCAGGAGCTTTTCGCTCCAGTTAGGGACTCGCAAGTCTGGGGATCCTTGTCGTGGATTGCGAGCTTGCGTCCTTTTGGCCAAAATGATCACTAATACCCCAGGTATTTTTCATTATTACTTATATTCGCTTCTTTTGGACACAGCCAGGTCTTTGATGCTGGGAGAGCATGGTGTGTTGTTGTTTGGCCTAGCAAGCAGGGTAGCCCGCTCTATGAATTATCAAGGCGTCACAAATAGGCTTCTACCTGGCTAGTTACGTTGCGCCTCATGACTTACACACTATTCCTCCATGTTTCACACACTTGCATCCCATTATTTATTTTTTAGGCACTTTACTCATTACTGCCCCCTATATTTCACTCACATTATTACACTTGCACATACACTATTCATTTATTATTTCTTACTACACATCCCATGCACCACATACCACTCCCCTCAAGACTAGTGGGAGTGGCTATTATTATTTAAAGCACCTGCTCACTCGCCTTCATCAGCGTTTCAGACCTGGCTGTGTCCATTTGTAAGTATGGCCTTTTTCGGTGTTGTTGCATAAATGTCCTTGTTTTTATCTGTTTTGTATATTCTAATTGTTGCTTTTTTTATGGTAGATTTTTTAAATTCTATCTTCTGTACATGATGGGGGCGGCCATCTTGCCTAAGCGGCTGTTAACAGCATTTAGGGATATGCTTAATAGCAGCCAATAGAACACAATAGTCTGGTGGGTTCCGTGTTTTTAAATTCTTAAAAAAATATGTTTAACATAAAAACTTGATTAATTCCCTTTAAATGGCCTTTGATCTTGTAAAGCTGACCAATAGACGTAAATATTTTTATTCAAGGTGATAAATGATTCAATATTTTTTTTAATCAGAGCAAGTTCAAAGTAGTGTCCCATAAATGAAATGAGTCATTGTAACACTTTACATAATTATTTTTATGGGTTTGATCGTCAGAGGAAAGTCAATAACTAGTCTGTTTTATGGGCCTCAAAGTAAACCATTGCTTATGAATTTAATATTCCATGCTCAATTCCACAGTCATGATCAACCAAAGAAAATGTTTTAAAAAACTGATCCAAGATAATTAATGAAGATTTAAAAAGATTATTTGTCTGAATATTTTTTAGTACCAAAGATACAGGAGCGATGGAGGTGATCTGAATAATCTTAATTCCATCTGAGCTCTGGGTTTGGGGGACAGATATCATAGGCATTCTTACCCGTTCTGCACTTGCCTGGCTTTTATACAGTGAATTTTTAGTGCATGGTGCAGAGGAGTTTAAAATATTCGACTTCTTCTTACTTTGGAATGATAATGGCATTTGGAGGAAAAAGCAGAATCATACATTTGCTTGGTATGACCTTGAAATTTCACCATAAGAGATTAAAGGGGTTCAACGGGACTTAAACATTGACAATCTATCTTCAAAATAGGCCATCAATGTTTGATTGGCTGATTAGCATAATGAAGAGGCCGTGGCTCTCCTGTGAGTGCCATGTCCCCTTCATTGTGTACATATGCTCAATGGCTTGTCTGTATCGAAAACTGTGTCTGGTACTACCGCTTATCCCATTTACTTGAGTCGGAGTCCCAGGGAAATTGTTATTATACAAACAAACTCTGGGAACATCTTGTTAAGGACATCAGGACCACAGATTTTGTTTATAGTTATAATATAGGGACCCTGAGCTCAGCAGCCTATTCACTCCTTCAAACGTTTTTTATGGAAATGGTAGGCACTCTTCAGCCATGCATGTTTGGTCGGTGTTGGCATAACTAACAGCTGGAACTTACCGTAGATGACTTGGCAAGTTGTTATCACGATCTACAAGTTAGTCAAGAAACTTGAAATGGTGTTGCCGGCTGCAAGGAAACTGTTGAACATAAAAAAAGATATACTTATGAATAGAACTGATTAATACTGTTGTATTTTTATTTTCTCTAGGTTACATGATGTTATCACTATTTTACTATTCAACACAATTCTTCCATTAGATATGCTTTCCTCCATATATAATGTGTAATATGGTATTTACACTGAAGCCTAGCCCCAAGCTCTCCTCAGTAGGGATTCCCCCATTATATTTGTATCCTGAGCTCCTCTAGCTAATTATTGAAAGTCTATCTTGTCATACATTAATTAGGTGCTAAAATTCTCTGATTATAGTCCCAAGTCTAAAATATAAGTAATAAAAATATCCCTTGGAGACCCTGTGGGACAGTAGTGCTCTACAGTATCTGAAAAAAGCGATTAATGATGAACAAAGTAGAAGCAATAAACATATAAAGTACATATAGTAAAATAAGCAAAAAGGAGAGAGGACCATGGTCAAAAGAGTTTAAAAGGGGAAAGATTATAGGGAAAAGAAAAAAGAAAGTATAGCAACAAAACAGCCGAGCGGAGTGGAAACATAATACAGTTTGTATGTGGATCATAGGCTCATTGGTACATTACCGTTATGTGACATACCCATCCCTTGCAAGGTTAGATTTCAAGAAATGCTTTAACCCATTGAGGTCAGAAATGAGTCTGATGTCTGAGACAAGATGTTACAGAGTATAGACGCAGTCCCGTATTAGAGATGGTAGTGCGAAGTTAGTACTGAGGAGGATGAAATCTGTTGGTTATTGCCCGATTGGAAAGTACTGGTAGGTTGGCATGTATGTGTGCCATCAACCTGAGGTAAGAAAATTCGATTGTTAGTGCCACTGGGGGCAGGGAACGATGTTTTGTGCAATATATGTAGACTGTGTTGACATTAATGGATGAACATAGAGTACATCATAGAGGCAGACCATGCTAACTTTATGGGGCCCTTGGAGAGAGGGTGCCCAGCCCTGGTTGTTCCATCCTTTATGCTATTGACATCAACAAGGGTAGTGGGAAATTGGCCCAAGGGTCACGGTAAAGGTGTGAAGGGGAGGGCCTTCTGTACTATAAAGCAAAACCGGTCACCATAATGGGGGTCTTACTTTATTATTTTAGTATCACTACTGTATGAATTCTGTTCAGTAAATGATCATTACAGCTGACTTTAGATGTACACACGGCGGGATATAATATATTTTGATTAACAGGTATAGATTTTTAAAGCTTCTGACATTTTAAAACCCAGTGAGAATTTGTCTCTACATTTCAACGACTATGAAACAGAATCCTTGATATGTAGGAATATTAGATCTGGTACAGATACAAAGAAAGCCTGCTGTTTTATGAGGAATAACTATAAAGATGAGAAGGACATCTTACAGTCAATTAAAGAAATGGATCTGTATCCCAAGAGACGACAAGACTTGTAATGTTTTGATAGTTTCCTCACAAAAATGACATACTGATCCAAATCATCACTCATCATCAGTCACTCCATCACGAAGACAGATCAGAACAAACGGATGAAGAACTTCACCTTGTTAGATTAAGGTGTCGGACTAGAAGGTAGGGGACATTAGACATCGCCTTTAAAAACTGCACATAAGCCATTTACAAGAGACTGAGCAATTATTCCTCTCCACTGGACCTTAGGACCTCAACCTCAATGATTATAGTATTCTATTCCCTTCCAGTGTTATAAGTAAGTTTTTGCAACAGTAACCCAATAAATAAAAAAACACACACCAATGGACCTACCCCTGATAGCAGACTACATGCCCTGAATGTGTGTATACCTATATTTACATTCATATATCTAAATTATATTTGTCTGTGTGTTTATTACATGTGTTCTGTATGGCAGTTTTATATAGGCTGTATGGCAGAATTGTTTGAAAAATGCATGGGGGTAGGATTTGGACAATGTATAATATTATTGCGAGCTCTGTATGGTGGCATTATTCTAGGTAAATGTGTGTACTGTATGGCACAGTGGCGTACACAGAAAAGAGGGGGCCCTATAGCAAAGATTAAAATGCTCCTGGCATTTAGATGTTACTTTTTCCCATCAGGACAGTAGAGACTCTAAGCCATTTTCATGACTCTTGGGCCAATCTCCTACCCTCTCTGGAGAGAGGACTCCTGCACAGGTACTTTCCACCCAGTAACAAATTGTATAGGACCAACCAGAACTGGGCCCCTCTCTTCAAGGGCCCCATAGTAGTCGCATGTTCTGTCTCTATGGTATGTATACCCCTGGTATGGCAGTAACATTTAAGCACTATATTGGGATTTTATGTGCCTAGAGGAATAATTTGGGGCTCTGCATGGCATAATTATTTGGATACTGTATTGGGAAATAATTTTGACTCTGTATGAGGATGTTATTGGGGCTTTGTGTGATAGCATTATTTTGGAATTTGATAGCGGTATTGTTTGAGCACTGAATGACAAAATTATTTCAGCAGTGCATGGTGGCATTATTTCAATACTGTATTTGTATTATTATTTCCCTGTTTGGTGGTGCGTCATTTTATTAGAGAACTATGGTTTACATTTTCTGAGTGCCGAATACTTGTATTATTTATAACACTGTATGATTGGATTATTTGGATACACAGCTTTCAAAGATTCATGGCTGCTGCTCCGTGCCCCAGATCTTTTAAGACTTCAGCAAATCCTCTGGCAAAAATGCTAACTACTGAGCTACGCAAGGAAGACATTATAGTGCATTTTACTTTTCATACTCGTCTTTTTTTTTTTTACTTTTTCACATTTGCGCTTTATTTGTATAAACTTATTGTTTACGGTTTTTATTTATTGTTTTTTTTAAACTTGTTTTGCAACTTTATTTTTTATCATCCTTTATTGTTTTAACGTAAACAGTCAACATTGTGGACCTGAAATTTACAGGAAACACAAATCCTTCTTATTTTGGCATCTAGGGATAACACTTTCTGATATATATATATATTTATTTTTTTTGTATTTTTTTTGTATTTTGTTTTTATTTTTTTTCATTGCTGGTCTTTTGGCTGCTGTGGTTATTAATATTGGTATGTCTATAAAAGAGGATGTGATAAGTACATAGACCTCTTTGAATGTAAAAAACTTAACTTGTCTATAGAGTCCTATATTATAGTGCAATTTCCATTATAATACCCCTTTATTATTCTAACTCTGCTAAGCTGACTAATTTTATTATGGAGGAGTACAAATGTTAACATCATGATCAATTATTTTATATTACAGTGTAATTACGGCAATAAAGAAATATAATTACTTTTTAGAATAATTTGAACAATATAAATGATTTATTTAAAATTGATCAATGTCACGGCGACTTCATTTTACAAGTAGATCCTTGAAGTAACGCAAACCTCCTGAGATGTAGTCAGGTGAGGATTTGTTTCAAGCTTTGGTTCTAAACTAGCTTTAGATAGCAGACCTTGAACCAAAGTAAAAGTTCTCTATGAAACCTTAGGGGAGTGCTAGTTGAATCACTGTTTGCAATTTTCCAGAGATCAGCTCTTAGAAAGCTCTGAACCAAGATCAAACATATCACTTACAAACGAGTGCACAGTTGAAGCAGAGACAAGCACTAACTGAAGTAGATGAAGTCGTGTAGTTATCGATAAATGGATATGAGGCATTACATTATTTCAATTAGAACTAATGCACCCAACAACATCTAAACCCAAAAGAATCCGGACAACTACAATAATAAAACCTATTGTATCATATAAATTGGTGGTTGCTCCACACATTCATGTAAAAAGTTTAGTGTAGAACAAGGCAGTGTGGTGGCAAAGTGCTTAGTATTGTTTCTTTGCAGTACTAGGATCCAACATTGCCCCTGATTTGTATGTCTGACATGAGGAAATTATATTGTCGACCCCAGAGATGTGGAATATGTTGGTGTTATGCCAAGGGGAAAAGGGCTCTACTTTTTCGAATCAGTGTAAGGCCGGATCCACACGTAGAATTGTTGTGGAAAATCCGCAGCATAATACAGTAGCAGCAGAGTGAATGAGATTTGAACAGTCTCATCCACACTCTGTGTAAATGCTGGGCGGAAAAAACACTCAGAAATTGAGCTGCGGTGGTTTTTTTTAATCCACAACATGTCAATTCTATTTGTGTAATCGCTGCTTTTTTGTTGCAGGTTTTCCCCCATTGAATTCAATGGGGAGGTGCAGGACGTCAAAGGGATGATTCGCCATGGCTATGGGTAAATATAAAGCTTTTTTTTTTCTCTTTTATGTGCGGTTTTCTGCAGCAGACATTCGGGCCGAAAAACTGCACCATAATTTGGTGCGGTTTTTTGGCCGGAATACTCTGTAGCGTCAGGTCGGATACGCTGTGTGCTTTTACACAGTGTATCCTCCCTATGTGAACATACCCTCTGGCTTTCTGTGTTTGTCCACTAACTCGATTTTTATGTTCAGCAAAACTATTAATTAAACAGGCATATTTATCTCTCTCACAACTCTGCATTGTTTTTTTGGTGTCACACGGTCCATTACCTACTGCAGTAACTTGCAGCCTCAGGTGACCGGGTGTCATTGATGTCTGGATGCTGATTACAAATAGAGGAAGCAATTCTTACCGCTTCTGCCTTCTCTATTAACACATGCACAATGCTCATTGATGAAAGCTAGAACAGACGAGCTTCCATCTTTCCTTTCTCCAGTGCAGGTTTGGAAATATAGAAGTGATCTGATTTCTTATATTTTGTCTAATGCGTGCCACTGCTGGCTATATTAAGCTGGCCATGCACAAGAGTCGGGCGGAATAGACGTTTGTGATGGCCGTCAGTAGACTTCTGTCTGCCGAACATATGTTCAAAAGGGTATGAAAATTTCCACCATGGTCAGTCGAAACTACACAAGTATGGCACGTTTAGCTGAATTTGGATGATCATTTGCCACACTGCGCCAGCCCCAGGGAGATAGTGTTTTTTAAACGACCGACTCTAAACGGCTGACACCCTGATCGACCAGTTTAGTCTCTAATGTTGCTGGTGGGATTGCTTGTACGAGTGATCCCACGGACGATTGATCGGCCGCATTGCAGCTGATCAAGATTTTTGGCTGGCTTAAGTCCCAATTATCACGACTGACCCGATGATTGCTGGAAAGCTGACCCATCGTATGAACGCTCGTTCCCAATTACTGCTCAATGTAAACATGGCAGCAATCAGCTGAAAAACTCATTTGTCAGCTGATCGCATTTTTTATGAGGCCAAAAAAAAAACAACGTAATTTGTCGGCAACACATCTCCCCGTGTAAACAGGGGATAAGCTGCTGACAATATGCAACCTGTATGGGGACAAACAATCATACAGATGTAGTAAAGTTTAACTGCAATGTGATATCACAGAAAAAAAAGCTGTTAACATTTTTTCTTGCCACCGTGTATTTAACGCATTAAGAGTCAAGTTGAAGATTACTACATCTGTATGAACGATTGTTTGTCTCCACAGTTATGATGTTTGTCAAGTGGCACAAGTGTTGGACCGGAGACTGTGTTTTTCAGGAGCAGTGTTGGTGAGCCAAGATGTGCAGTATGGGTACTGGGAGCCTCCTCACGTGTACAAGTGTGCAGAGCTGAGAGCCGGTGGGTGGCAGGCAGAGGCCTCCTCACGTGTACAAGTGTGCAGAGCTGAGAGCCGGTGGGTGGCAGGCAGGGGCCTCCTCACATGTACAAGTGTGCAGAGCTGAGAGCCGGTGGGTGGCAGGCAGGGCCTCCTCACGTGTACAAGTGTGCAGAGCTGAGAGCCGGTGGGTGACAGGCAGGGGCCTCCTCACATGTACAAGTGTGCAGAGCTGAGAGCCGGTGGGTGGCAGGCAGGGGCCTCCTCACGTGTACAAGTGTGCAGAGTTGAGAGCCGGTGGGTGGCAGGCAGGGGCCTCCTCACGTGTACAAGTGTGCAGAGCTGAGAGCCGGTGGGTGGCAGGCAGGGCTCTCCTCACGTTTGACACTGAAGCAGCAAGGAAGTGGCTAGTAAGCGATAAGTGCAAGACCTGAAGAATGTAAGGAGAACGTAAGCTTGTGTTAGGGAGGAATGCCCTTGTCACTATTCTTGAGAAGTGAGCCAGCCGGCCTGCCTGAGCTGTGTTTAAAAACTGTGCCTCAAGTGTGAGAAGTGTTTATTTGTTTGCGGTGACCGTTTTGTGAAGATACCGACCTGAGTTAGGATGTTGTTTTTGCTACTACTTTTGGTCTCCATTCCATCTCTTCCGCAATATACCTGCATTGGACCCTTATACTACTACCACCACCACCTAGGACTGCACCTTACAGAACTAGCCCTTGTTAGACAGACATTTGGGCCCTGGATTCATTCAGATTACCAGCATCTCTGGAGTGACTATAGCTTTGATAGATTTATAATTTTAGGGACATAGGGTATCTATTTTTCTGTACGGCCCCCCTCCTCACTGGTCAATTTTTGTGTAACAACAATACAAGTACGGCTCCCAGACGCTGAGCAGAAAGAAGGGGACGGAGCTGCGGACAGGTGAGCCCAAACAGCTGGCGGTGCGGAGAGGGGCTCACTACACTTTGTCCATGATCACAGGATCTAAGAGAAGCTTTTACGTGATGTAGTGAGATCATGAAGGGAAAAACCTTCTGCTCTTTAAGAGCAAATATGGATCTTTATCGATTGTTGTGCATTTCCAGACTGAATAATTAACATTAATGTGGTTCTCAAGAGTTTTGTGACAGCTGTGAAGAATGACTTTAGAGAAATGGACTTTATACGATGATGAATTCATACAAAAGGCCTGTGACATTCTCAGCACTTTAGTTGCATTAATTCTTATTTGAACGTTGTCCTTAAGCCCTTAAGGACATGGCTAATTTTGGCCTTGAGGACAAAACAATTTTTTTATATTTCCCTTTTTGCATCCCGGCGCTCATAACTTTTTTATTTTTTGTACGATGTAGTTGTATGAGACTTTATTGTTTCTGGACAATTTGTACTTTATATAGGTAGCATTTTGTGGTACAAATACATTAATCGCTTAATTTATATAAATTTTTATTTTGGCGAAAATGCAGAAAAAAATCAGTTCTGCTGCAGTTTTAATTTTTTTTTTTTTTTACACCATACACTGATCATACTAATGGTATAAATTTGTTGTACAGGTTGTTACGGTCGTGGCGAAACCAAATACATCTATATTATTTCATTTTTTGGAACTTATATTTTAAAAAGTTTATTCATTGTAAAAAATCGCGGCATTCAGGGGGTTAACGGCGAGAAGAGGTTTCTCTTCTCTCCGCCATTAAAGCGGGGCTGCGGCTGTGTATTACAGCCGTTGCCCCGCTCCTTATCTCGCGGACACTGGCTGGCACACAGGACGAGAATGCTCGTCCTAATGCGCCAAGCACCCGCCGCTCAGGACGAGCATTCTCATCCTGTGTCAGCAACTAGTTACACATTTTTATTTAAAAAAACAACTTTATCAGTGTGATTGGTGCAAATTCGTAATTACATATTATTAAAAATAATTTTTACTGTTTGAGATACAACTGCTTTGTATCCTGTATACAGAGCAGCTGTATCTTATGCTGAGACCTGAATCCACCTGTTATCCATCACATCTAATTTATGAACTTAAATGTGATCGATAACAGCTCAATCCTATGTGTCAGAGATACCCACTATCAGTGAACCCGTCAGTCCCATTGAGCTGACGGATTCTGGCTTCAATGCAAAATATAGCTGCTCTGTATACAGGATACAAAGCAGCTGTATCTCAAAGTAAAAATCATTTTTAATACTATGTAATTTCAAAATTGCACCAATAACACGGATACACATTTTTATAAAAAAGACCAAAAAAATAAAAACTTTCAGAGGTTTACATAGCCTTTAAAATGCCAATGCTTCTTCAGCTGTTGGTTTTGAGTTTAGGGAGAAACCTTTGCTTATAGAACTAAAGTCTGATATCAGTTAAATCTGACAGATGTACTCAGGCTCGGCCTTAGGGCTTATTTAGACGAACGTGTAATACGTCCGTGCAACTATGTTAGTCTATGGGGCCATGCAGACTGTCCGTGTGTGTCCGCTGCGTAATACTCACGACATGTCCTATATTTGTGCGTTGTTCGCGCATCACGCACCCATTGAAGCACTTCCGTGTGATGCGCCTGATTTGCGCTACAGCAGTAAAATGTATGAATGAAAACAGAAAAGCACCACTTGCTTTTCTGTTTACAAACATACAGTGTCATAATGATGGCGGCTGCGCGAAAATCACACAGCCGCGCATCATATGGTGATGACATACGGAGCTGTTAAGTACCTTTTGCGCGAGCAAAACGCCGCATTTTTTGCACGCACAAAACGCACACGCTTGTGTAAATCCGGCCTTAGGCAGAGGTGTAGCTAGGTTCTCCTGCACCCGGGTCAAAGATTCAGATTGGCGCTCCCCCACCAACATTTCCTTCCCCCTCAATATGTTTGCTTTCTCTACCAATCAACTAGGTGTATTTTTTTTTCCACATTTTAATGTAACTCTAGCATAAAATAATTTCTACATTTTACAAGCAATATAGTTATATAAGGGAGTTAACATAACAATAAATTAAAGAAAATATATTAAAGAGGTGACACACAGCCCCCTTGTAGATATTGCACAGAGCTCTCCCTTGTAGATGATGCCTCCCAGTCACCCCCCCTTATAGAAAGAAATAATAAAAAAAAATACTTACCTAACCCCATTCCCTGCTCAAAGACCGTTGCGTAGGCCGGCGTGATCCAGTGACGTCATCACGCCGGCCTGTGCTAGGACTCAGTCCTAGCATCTTATAGGCTGCAAGGCTAATATGGCCTGTAGCCTAGTGATGGCGGAGCAGGGAGCTGCTCCGCCATAATATTTAATTGCATCTGCGTCCTGAGGACGCACATACAATTGAATGTGGCAGTCACTAGCACCGGGGCCCCCCCGGTGCAAGCGACGTCACCGGACATGAGGGGGCCTGTGCAACACGGCCCATAAATGTAATGTAGCAACATCGGACCCTGAGAGGATGGGATGTCGGCTGTCTCAAAATAGCTGATCGCAGCTCATGGGCGCCCTGAGCTCGCTGAGCTATGCGGTTTGCGTAACTCCCATAGAAGTGAATTGCAGCTACAGAAGCAGCGTAGCTGTTGTGCTACGCTGCTTCCGTAACGGCCATTCACTTCTTTGGGAGTTATGTAAACCGTGTACCTCAGCGAGCTTTACTGTTTTCGTAACTACCAACCAGCTAAATCAGGAAGTGGCCGGGAAGTAGCAGGTTCGGGGAAAGGCAGAGCAGGGTTTAGGGGGGCCCCATTCTAGAGATACCAGAGGTGGGACCCGCATCTATCTGACATTTATGGCATTTCCTGTGCATATGACATAAATGTTAAAGAAGGGCAAACCCCTTTAACTGTCCACTGAACTCCACTCAACATTTTCTTCAGACAGGGCGGCAACCACTACCTCCTAGTTCTTTTTATTATTAGTCAGTCCCCTTCTCGACGCTCAGCACACACCACACAGTAAAAGCATCGGCAGGCTCAGGGGCGGAGCAAGAAGAACCCTAACACTGATTGGCTGAGCCTCTCAGCCAACCAGTATTAGGCTTAATTTCAGCATCGCCGCTGTCTCGGATAAATAACTGGTCTGAAGATAGCGATGCTGCGGCATGCTCTATCTAGTGGTCTTGGTCACCTAGTGAGCGTCACTGTCAGATGTTGCACTGCATCTGACAGTGACGATGGTTACTAGGTGACGAAGACCAGCTGACAGAGCAAGTCTCGCCATGCCCCTCCTAATATGTTTTCTAAGTAATAGTTCGGCGCATTAGATGGAGGGGCCCCCTCCCTCGATCTGTGGGTTGCCAAAAGTGTACAGGGAGGGAAGCGGGCACCCTCAGTCTGCTGATCTGCCTTGCCGATCTATGTGCAGAGCGTTTATGTTAGTGGAGCTATATATTTATCTATGTGTATATATATATTTCCCTGTATGTCTAAATATGTCTTTATGTATGTACAGTATTTATGTGTCCGTATGAGCGTGTCTCTATATGTGGTAACATTTTTATTTGTGGAGGACAGCAATAGAGGGTCCCACACAGGGCGCTATCCAACCTAAGGCTGGCCCTGGATGTACTTCACCTCAATGGTTAATATCTGACAATCTGAGTATGTACTTTCAAGAAAAAGAAAAGCAGTCAAATGTTTCTGCTTACAAAAAGAGTCAAAAAGAAAATATAGCTTTCTTGTCCTATATAAAAAAAAAGAACAAATACTGTAGGAATACTGGTGACACATTAGTGGACAAGTCATCTAATATATAACACAGCCTATAATTACAGAACATAGTAAAAATAGATGGCATTGGTATTGTATTACATGTAGAAGTTATGTGCAAGACAATGGAAATGTGGCCAAAAAATGTTTCGACCCTGAACTACTTCACATACAACATTAGGAAATTGCAGTATTATATGAAAGCCACTTATTTACATTCGACCACCTTATTACTTTGTAGAGACACCGATAATTGAGGTTTCCAGTACATAAACTTTTTGTGCACCTCAGACTCGGTTGCTCATGACAACCCTACCTGTACTGGTCTGGCACTGTGGTGTTGCCATTGGGACCTTGAATGAAACTCACAATCTAATTTCTCATACACACACACACTTTATTTTCTGGAGTGTTGGAGTGAGGTTGGTTTAGACGGCTGCAATGCAGCTTCATTTTACTCTTTACTAGAGAATCTATGGTGTATTGTCAAGAGGAAGATGAGAGACACCTGACCCAACAATGCAGACGAGCTGAAGACCGCCATCAAAGCAGCCTGGGCTTCCATAACACCCCAGCAGTGCCACAGGCTGATCGCCTCCATGCCACGCCGCATTGATAACACCTCAGCAGTGCCACAGGCTGATCGCCTCCATGCCACGCCGCATTGATGCAGAAATTCATGCAAAAGGAGCCCAGACAAGTATTGAGGGCATATGCTGGCCATACTGTTCAGTAGGCCAACATTTTGGTACTAAAAATAATTTTTGAAATTGGGCTTATATAATATTCTAATTTTCTGAGATACTAAATTTTGGGTTTTCATTAACTGTTACCATAATCATCAACATATAAAAGAAAAAAAATGCTGGAAATAGATCACTGTGTGTGTAATGAATCTATATAATATATGTTTCACTTTTTTAATTGAATTACTGAAATAAATTAACTTTTTGATGATATTCAAATTTATTGAGAAGGCCAAGTATATTCTTCATTGATATAATATTCTGATTTCATTTACTTTATCTGATTGATTCTGGATATGGAAATATTATATTTTTGTGAACCTGACCTGATATGTTAAAGGCCAGCCGGAGATAGACTGTGATAGTGTCTTTAGTGAAGATTTGAGGCAATGAAAAATTATTTTGGCTGCTAAAACCTGCCCATATCAATTTACATACCTTGTGCCCTTTTAACCGTATTCCTCAGGGAGGTGAAGGCATAGAAAATAATCTTAAATAAAGTACAATTTACAGTTTATGCAATGGGCAAAAAATGGCAAATGTCACAATTCTCATGCGTCTTTATGTTTTTATTTAATTGCAGTTCAAATCTATAATTTAAAGCAAATATGTAAGACTTACCGTAGTGACATCAACCAAGTAAAAGTGACACATACAACCTGAAATGCTGTAAATGCACTGACAGGTCTTTTGTTTCATTATTATCCTTTCCTAAAAAACATGATTTAATGACTCACAAGCTAGAGGTGCTGTAAAAAAAGAAGTAGCAATTAAATCTGTCCACGGTTTAGAAGTCAATTGCCGTTTACAAACCCATAACCTTTTCACGGTTTTGTACAAATAATTTCATATTTTTAAAAAAACTTAAATTCAGCTCAGTTCTAAAGACCAATAAATTGGATCAATTTTGACATCTTAATTTGACTACATGGAATTTCAGCCACAAATCATGGTGCCGTTCAAATATATTTTTCTAGTTTGATCTGGTAACAAATGTGGCTTTATTGCCATCTATGTCTTTAGCTTAAAGAGGCTCTGTCACCAGATTTTGCAACCCCTATCTGCTATTGCAGCAGATAGGCGCTGCAATGTAGATTACAGTAACGTTTTTATTTTTAAAAAACGAGCATTTTTGGCCAAGTTATGGCCATTTTTGTATTTATGCAAATGAGGCTTGCAAAAGTACAACTGGGCGTGTTGAAAAGTAAAAGTACAAGTGGGCGTGTATTAGGTGCGTACATCGGGGCGTGTTTACTACTTTTACTAGCTGGGCGCTCTGATGAGAAGTATCATCCACTTCTCTTCAGAACGCCCAGCTTCTGGCAGTGCAGACACAGCGTGTTCTCGAGAGATCACGCTGTGACGTCACTTCCCCAGGTCCTGCATCGTGTCAGACGAGCCGGCACCAGAGGCTACAGATGATTCTGCAGCAGCATCGGCGTTTGCAGGTAAATCGATGTAGCTACTTACCTGCAAACGCTGATGCTGCTGCAGAATCAACTGTAGCCTCTGGTGCCGATGTGGCCGACACGATGCAGGACCTGTAAGTGACGTCACAGATCTGCACTGGCAGAAGCTGGGCGTTCTGAAGAGAAGTGGATGATACTTCTATACACAATGCCCAGCTAGTAAAAGTAGTAAACACGCCCCGATATACGCACATAATACACGCCCAGTTGTACTTTTACTTTTCAACACGCACCAGTTGTACTTTTGCAAGCCTCATTTGCATAAATACAAAAATGGCCATAACTTGGCCAAAAATGCTAGTTTTTTAAAAATAAAAACGTTACTGTAATCTACATTGCAGCGCCGATCTGCTGCAATAGCAGATAGGGGTTGCAAAATCTGGTGACAGAGCCTCTTTAAGTGTGGCTTCACATGGAGCATTTTTAGGAAATAAAGTCTCTTTTTTTCCTCTTGTTTTTTGTGTCAGTAGCGTTTTTACAAAATTGCAGCAAGCCGGGATCTACCATTTTTCCAGCATTTTGTGGCATTTTTCTCCGATAGACCTTCATAGGTTTTTTTGTTTTTTTTGCCTTCAAAGTATATTGTGTTTTTTTTATGGCGTTTTTCAGAATAAGTCATGTGTCAAAACTTGAGATTTTTAGATGCATTTTTATGGCCAAACACCATACAAAGAGTCTGGTTATGCCATAAATGTGGGTCCCACCTCTGTGTCCCACACCTATTCCCTGAACAGTGGTCCTCAGACAATGTCACCATTGCAATAAGTAGAGATTTTTTTTAAAGAGAAATAGTACCAAGCAGAGTTCTAAGAAAATATGTTCCCGTTTGGTTATTTCATGGGGAATGCAAGTGTTTACTATACGGCAGCACAGAGAATGCCTACAGGACCATAATACAGACCCATAGGGTGTAATTATGTGAACTTCTGAAAGTACACAACGTACACTGAATATTTTATCGCTCAGGAGACATCTATCAGCTGGATTTGGAGGAAATAGAGAGAAGCAAGTTATTTGACGGATTTCTGGCTTCTATGCTTTCCAACCACGGACATAACTGCAGACTCATACCCTTATAATCTTTGTTAGGGTATGTTTACACGCTTAACAAAAGACGTCTGAAAATACGGAGCGGTTTTCAAGAGAAAATTGCTCCTGATTTTCAGACATGTTTTAAGCAAACAGTTTTTGGAGCTGTTTTTCTTTTGTCAATGAAAAACAGCTCCAAATACGGCTCAAGAAGTGACATGCACTTATTTTTACGGGGCATCTTTTTACGCGCCTTTTTTTGAAAAGGAGGCGTAAAAAATGTAGCGTCGGAACAGAATACCATATTTCCCATTGTAATCAATGGGCAGATATTTGTAGGCGTTCTGCTTCCGATTTCTCAGCTGTTTTTCGGGACTATACGTCCCGAAAAACGGCTGAAATTAGCCAGTGTGAATATACCCTTATATTAATGTCAGCTTCAGATGACAGTAAATCTTCTAATTCTCAATGAGATTGAGACTTGATTTATAATGCTAAATATATTTTACACTTATTTTTCAATTAAAAGTTTCAAACAAGCATTTACCAGTGAATCATGCAGTTCAAAGACCGACAATTATCTTGTTCATTAGATTCTAAATTGACTGATAATGTGTATAATAATACTCTGTGAAATGTGGTGATTACAACAATAACCCTTTGGAAGGTTACGGCATTGCTTAAAATTGGTCTACGAAGTGGAGCTTCGTAGTGATTAATCTCCTATAATTAGTCATAAACTTTATCTTTTATATGAAAATGAGAAAGATGGCGCTTCATAGGGCAACACAGTATGTAAAGAATTGCTTTAGGAACAATAGTAGATGAAAAAATGCACTCACCTATTTTTGTTGCGCCGATGGGCACAGCTCCTGGTCTGGCATTGTTCCAGTTTTTACATACGGAACATAAAGCTGCTGCCAAGCTGTGCCAGCTATCTCTATGGACTCGCATACATGTTTATTTCCTTGGGAGAGTGGATTAAGGCACGGCTCTGACACCACAGACAACGGCTTATCTCCTCCAGGAACTCTCACCCACTCCATCCTTCTTTACCTAAACATCTGTAATAGGGGACAGTCGGAGGTCCCAATACACATTAGATTGTCGATGGATCTCTATCCATCTTAACACATAAATTGTAAATTATAATGTGCAATGTCTAAATTATATTAAGATTGAATGACTAGATCATATAAAACCAAATGTCTAAGGATTGCAGGCCAGTCCTCCAATATCAGCTTTCAGAGAAAACATGGCTTGGACAGGTGGAATCTTTTCCATGCAGAGGTCCTAATCATCTTCATGCACGCTTTCAAAATTAAAATTACTTGAATTGTTCCTGTTCATATTTATGTAATAAATGTTTGATCGGTGTGGGCCATACCACTGGTACCTCGACTGACCATCATGATGATGTCGGTCCTGAGTGAGGAGGAAAAGAATGATGGAGGCCACAGCCTCACCACTAAGTTCAGAACTAGAGCGTCCATTTATGTATGGGTTCCCTTGGCCATGCAATTCCTCTCACACAATCAACCGAGAGGGACACAGTCTCATCTGGGAGTTGAGGTGGTCCTTTAGTGGGTGTAATATCAATTCTAAGAGCTTACTTCTTCTACAGGATCTAATAGATACCAAAATTCAAGGAAATTAATGCAGCGATAATTTGCTGGTCAGTGCATCCCTCTCAGCTGTATATTTAATAGTTGATAAAAATCTCTGACATAAAAAAAATCTGTAACTTTTAACACTAGAAAATCACTTTTATCTGCCAGTTGCATAGTGGTACATTTGTTAGAGAAAATGTATTATGACACTAGTAATATGTCTGCAGCAAGCTACAAATTTCACCACCAGAGCAGATGTGGGGTCATTGTGTTGTTATGTTAAAGGGAAACTCCAAAAACTGTTTACTAGTATATACTGTATATTCATTTGTAAGTCCTCCAAGCTCCCTGATTCCTGCAAGCAGTTTTCTTGTTTGGTAGGGCCTGGATACATTTGGGCAGTTGCCTAGCAACAGGACAACAAGTGACACTGCTTGATTCCCCAGGCATCTGTAGAGATTCCAAGGTGTCACTCGGTCGGCAAAAATGCTGCTATTACATAGGTAAAGAAGGACATCGGTCAATGACCAAACCACTTCAATGAAAAACAACAGTCCCTACACTTTAATTGGCGCAGCCAATTTTCTTTATTTTGTTTAATTTTTTCTTCCCCCATTTTGAAAGCGATAACTTTTTTATTTTTCCATAGACATAACCGAATGAGGGCTTGTTTTTGTGGGCCAAGTTTTAGTTTTTAATGGCACCATTTATTGTAACATAACATGTACTGGGAAACTGATAAAAATGTGTTTTGGAGTAGTAAAAAAAACACCAGTGATTCCTTTATAGTTTTCTGGGTTTCGTTTTTACTGCATTCACCTTGTGGTAAAAATTACATGTTATCTTTATTTGTAACAAAATTACAGCACAGTCGTAAAACAGTAGCAAATTTTTGTGTGCGGTGGTTTTGCCCTAAAATATTTTTTTCACCTCTACGTTGTTTAGAGTACTTTTCTAAGAAGTGGGTGGAGCTTAGCATTAAAGCGGAGTCCCACCGTGGGCCGATACATTTACTATTTATGCCTAAAGGTGGCATAGATTTCCCTATATAGCGCACAGATGGGCAGAGATGGGACAAATTTATTAAGATTTGTGCGCTTCTTAATAAATTGGGTGCGTCTCACTTCATTGTTCTTTATATTAAGACAGGCGCATAAATTACAATACAACTGTCTAGTACAACTAGAGAACAATATACAGTTTCCCTGTGCCTGGCAGAAGCCATACACAATTATTTGTTCAGCAGTAAGGAACACTAAAAGAATAACATATGCTTGATATCTTGTAAAGTGTTACTGGTTTAGTTTTGTCATCTCTTGCACATTTGGTTTTCTCAATTGAAGTACAGACTGATGTGCCTTAAAGAGACTTCAAGGACTTTCTCGAATGGATGTAAAAAAATTAAGTATTTCAGAGATAACTCTTGAAAAACACTTATCAGTAAAATGTCCCATCTTCCTTTGAAAAAAAAGTTAAAAAGTAACTAAGCTTAAAAAAAAAAGAAGTGGTGACTAAAAAAATACGTTTTTGGCCTTTATTCATTAGAAAATGTGCAGCTTCTTGACTGATTGTAAGCTTTGTGACAGCAGGTACTGGAAAGTTTTTAGTTACCGCTCTCTGTTCTTTCTATAAGGGACATATAGCTATTAGATTATCTGAAAATTTGTCAGAAAATCTATGCAAAACTATTTAAAGAATCACTCGACGTTTGTTCACCCCCATCCAGTTTACAAATGTAATGTATTGCAATGTAGGGCTTTGTATCAACTTACCTGGTCCTGTCTTTTACGGAACACCGCTCCGTTCGAGGTCACTGTGGGGTCACGTGATCTGTACTCTGCCAACCGAAATCCCACAGCGTCTACTTTAGAAACCGGATGTCATGCTCTTAATGCAAGTCTGTCAGCTCACATTGAGGCTCTTATAGACATGCATTGAGAGAATGACAGCAGGTCACTACAGCAGACTCTAAACGATTCAGGGAGTCAGAATGGAGATGACGTGACCCTCACGGCAGCCCGGTGTAGAGCGGCGTTCCATGGAATACAGCACCGCGTAAGTCAATGCACCGCTACATTTACAAATGGGGGCGGAATAAACAAACCCAGAGTGCTTTTCAAATGGCATGTAAAAATACTCCAAACTAAAGAATAATTCAACAGAAAAATATACAATGGCATTAGTGTTTTACATGGCCGCAGCTTTTATTTATAAATATGTGAATACAAGAAGTGGAGTCAGGGGAGAGTGATGATCAAGTGTCCATTAAGTGATCCAAGCTATCTTCTATACAGTGAAGAAGGGCATATCGTAGTAGGCGAAGCTGTGTGGCTTGTATAATTGGCAGGAGTATAGCGACGTCAGTTTGTTCGTATAATTTTTTGTTTCCCACAATAGCAAAGTGTTTTGATCCCCTTTCGGGGGTCTTCATCGAGCACCCGGAAGCTGATCTAAGTCAACTGTTGAAGGGACTTGGGTTCAGTAGAAATAGAGACCCTGTGTCCGAGATCGTGCGCATGTACAGTAGCAGATGGGATCCCTGCCAGAAAGGAAATTGTCACCAGAGACTCAGCAAAGAAAGTTGTCCTGTGCACCATAAGAGACTGATCTCAAAGCCCTGCACCCCATGTGAGGACTAATATATATATATACAGACACACACACACACACACACACACACACACACACACACACACACACACACACACATACACATTAGTCCGTCTCAATGAATTAGAATTTCAAAAAGTTAATTATTTCAGTAATTCAATTCAAAAAGTGAAACTCCTATTATATAGATTCATTACACACAGAGTGATCTATTTCCAGCATTTTTTGGTTTAAATGTTGATGATCATGGCTGACAGTCAATGAAAACCCAAAATTTAGTGTCTCAGAAAATTAGAACATTGGGTAAAAGTTGAAGATTGTAGATTCATGGTGTGACACGCTAATCAGCACAAAACACCTGCAAAGGTTTCCTAAGCCTTTAAATGGTCCAACCATCTGGTTCAGTAGGCTACACAATCATGGGGAAGACTGCTGGCTTGTCCAGAAGACAGTCATTGACACCCTCCACAAGGAGGGTAAGCCACAAAAAGGCATTGCTAAATAAGCTGGCTGTTCACAGAGTGCTGTATCCAAGCTGTAATGTCCGTGGTCGCTGACCACAAACTCCTTCCATCCAGTCGACGCCCTTCGCTCCAGAGATGTCTGCACGTACGACTGTCCTGTTCCACATTGAACACCAGGGTGCGCTTGCGAGCTCAGTCCAGACTTAAGAAGCCAAAGTGCACGCTGAGGAAGCCACTTTGTGGCGATACGCGTGGGGCTTTTTATTCCCTTTTTTCCCCTACATAGCTTGAGACACAAGACATGCTTATCTGATGCCTTATTGATGCAACATTTTTCACACACTTTTTCCAGATTATATGCGTTGCATGCCTGCTCTGGGGGTTTAGGTGAGTGTAAGGAGGTAGCTATTTGCTAGCCACTTATCATGGTGGTATTCCCCCTTCAGTGATCTATACATGGCATTCTTTATGCTATTTTAAATGCTTTTAACTTTTATGTAGTGTTTTGTATTCAATAAACAGAGATTCTTTTGTATACTCATATGGCTATTTCTTAATAGATATATCGCCTGCCTTATACATACCCATTTGTTTTGTCTTATTCAAAGTGCACGCAGGTGGGAGATTGAGCGGATTGCTCCCAGAGCACCCTGGGCTATAAGAGGGGCTGTGCCCCTCCCTGCAATGCCTGAGCGTTGTTTGTCGTATCCAAAGTTTGTCTATGCAAATGGTCTCCTAGTGTTTCCCAGTGTTCCCCGTACCTGTATCCTGTATCCCGTGCTATCCTGGTCAAGTGCCATGCTGAGCTGTAGTCGTGCTGTGCTGTATTCCGCGCCTGTCCTGCTACTTCACACCTGACGTCTACCTGTTGCCTAGTCCCAGCCGAGCCTGCCTTGCTACTGTCCGAGCTGCCACAGGTACACTATAGGAACTATAGACTGCGCCCTGTTGGCTAGCTGCCATACCATCAAGATGGTACGGCCCAGTGGGACAAACTCAACGTGACACAAGCTTATTAATGTGAAGTTGAGAGGAAGGAAAAAGTGTGACAGAAAAAGGTGCGCAAGCAACAGGGATAACCGCAGCGTTGAAAGGATTGTCAGGAAAAGGCCATTCAAGAATCTTGGGGAAATTCACAATTAGTGGACTGTGGCTGGAGTCAGTGCTTCAAGAGCCACCACACAAAGACGTATCCAGGACATGGGCTACAACTCTTGCATTCCTTGAGACAACGTCAGAAGCGTCTTACCTGGGCTAAGGAGAAAAAGGACTGGTCTATTGCTCAGTGGTCCAAAGTCCTGTTTTCAGATGAAAGTAAATTTTGCATTTCATTTGAAAATCAAGGTCCCAGAGTCTGGAGGTGGAGAGGCATCAATCCAAGTTGCTTGCGGTCCAGTGTGAAGTTTCCACAGTCAGTGATGGTTTGGGGAGCCATGTCATCTACTGCTGTTGCGGTTTTATATCAAGTCCAGAGTTAACGCAGCCGTCTACCAGGAAATTTTCGAGCACTTCATGCTTCCCTCTGCAGACAAGCTTTATGGAGATGCTGTTTTAATTTTACAGCAGGACTTGGCACCTACCCACACTGCCAAAACTACTAATACCTGGCTTAATAACCACAGTATCACTGCGCTTGATTGGCCAGCAAACTCGCCTGACCTAAGCCCCATAGAGAATCTACGGTGTATTGTCAAGAGGAAGATGAGACACCAGACCCAAAAATGCAGATGAGCTGAAGGCCGCTATCAAATCAACCTGGGCTTCCATAACACCTCAGCAGTGCCACAGGCTGATCACCTCCATGCCACGCTGCATTGATGCAGTAATTTATGCAAAAGGAGCCCCGGCCAAGTATATTGTACATACTTTTTAGTAGGCCAACGTTATGGTATTAAAAAATCATTTTTGAAATTGGGCTTATTTAATATTCTAATTTTCTGAGACTAAATTTTGGGTTTCATTAACTGTTAGAAATAATCTTCAACATTAACCCCTTAACGAGAGGTCACTTACTGGTACGCGGCAGCCATTAAGGGGAAGTATGGAGTGGGCTCACAGGCTGAGCTCGCTCCATACACAGCAGGTGAGGGCTGTGTTATACAGCCGACACCTCACTGCAATGGGCGGAATCAAAGATTACATGCCGCGATCAATCGCTACCGCAACATTTAAATTGTTAGAATCAGGGGGGCAACCCCTCAAATACGCCATCGCACCCCTCCCGTGGCACGATCAGCCTTTTACAGTGGTTATTATGGCAGCCTGGGGGGCTAATAATGGACCCCAGGTCTGCCATCTTTGTACTCCATTGAAATACTGCCTTTGGCAGGGCTTCAAAGGAGACTGTCAAAATCACGATATACTGCAATACATTAGTATTGCAGTAGATCATGCAAGCGATCCAATGATCGCTGCTTCCAGTCCTAGGGGGACTAATAAAAGAATTAAAAAAAACAGTTAGATAAAGATTTTTATAATGTTCCAAAAAAAAATTAAAAGTAAAAGTAAAAATAACAAAACCCCTTTCCCATTTTTTCCCTAACTCAACGTTAAAAAAAAAAAAAAAAAAAAAAAGAGTTAACATAACCGGTATCGCCACATCCGTAGAAGTCCGAACTATCACAACATACCTTTATTTAACCTGCTCGGTGAACGACGTAAAAAAACAAAATATATATGAAAAAAATGAATAAAAAGTGATCAAAAAGTCACATGTACCCCAAAATGGTAACGGTGAAAACTACAGCCCGCCCCACAAAATTTAAGCCCTCACACCTCTAAACTGCTTGAAAAATAAAAAAAGTTATGTCTCAGAATACGGCGACACAAAACATTTTTTTTTTTTTAGCAAATAGTTTTATTTATTTTTTTAAAAGTGGTAAAACATAAAACAAAGCCTATAAATTTGCTATTGCCATAATTGTATCAACCTGTAGAATAAGGTGAATATGTAGTTTTTACCGCCTGATGGATGCCAAAAAAACACAACCCCCCAAAAAATGATGTAATCGCTGTTTTTTGCCCATTTCACCCCACAAATATTTGTTTTGCAGATTCCCAATACATTATGCAGTACAAATTACAACTTGTTCCGCAAAAAAACAAGACCTCATATGGCTATGTCGACGAAGAAATAGAAAAAGTTTTTAAAATGATATTCTAGTTCATAGAGAAGGACTAGTATATAGAGAGAGAGATAGAGAGTTAGAGAGAGATTCTGTTGTAATGTTCAAGAATTTCTGACCTCCTGTGGAGTAAATTATGTATGATTTGTACAATTTAAACTGTGCTACAATAGAAAATTTGCCTCCATCTGCCTTATTCCCCGCACCATCCAAAGAACCTGTTGGGGTGTTTTCCTGCACTCCAGACAGATGTTACCTTTGGTTGGAACCGAAGCCAAGACCCCAGTGCTGAAAGACGAAAGTGCTAACTATTGAACCACAAATGTTTTCTATAAAAGATTCTTTATAGAAAAGGCTGAATTCACGCAGCAATTGCATTGTCCGAATGTCACATGCGTCGGAAAAACAGGCACATTAACCCAAAGGAGGCCAAAAGGGTGTCCGGTTTGTCTCTGTCGTACTGGTATACGTCAGTATACTTTTTTTTCAACTATATGAAATAACATAGTCTGCTGTAATATTCCATACAGAGGCATCCCGCCAAAAAGACAAAGAAACATATAAATCTGGTAATATAAGTTTTTTTTTAATCCCTTAACGCTATGTGACGTAATAGACCGTCACATGCGTTGTCCTGTTAACGCTAACAGACGGACTATTACGTCAGAGCAATAACAGGGTACTGTGTCTGCATACAACGCTTTAAAGCAGTAATAGCTTAATGCTATCACTGCTTCAAGGCCAGGACCGGAGCTAGCCTCCGATCTGGTCGATTAACCCCTTAGATGCAGCGCTCAAAAATAGAGGGCTGCATCTATGGTGTTTACAAGCAGATTGTGACCCCTGAATGAAATCGTGGGATTCCGATGACTGCTCTGGCAGACTGCAGGCCTAACATTGGCCTCCTGTCTGCCAAGTACGGAAGACTGCTAGGTCCCACCCAGAGGCAGGGCCTAAAAGGCGTCCGGCCGCAGTAACAAAATGGCGCACACTCAGCTCAGCATGGCGCAAGTTCAGCTCAGCCGTATGTTACAGCTGACATTGTGCTGTAATGGCAGGGAATAGAGCTAGCTCTAATCCCTGCCATTAACCCCTTAGATGCCACGATCAAAAGCGATCGCAGCATCTTAGTGGTTTGTAGCGATCGGCATCGACACAATGGGATCGTGAGAATGCCTATCATTGCTATGCCACGTAGGATAGCCTATTAGGCCCCACCCACATACGGGACCTAATAGGCTCGCTGTCAGTGAATGACTGACCGCTCTAATGCATTGCACTTATGTGGGTAGTGCAATGCATTAAAGATCAGAGGTGCAGGCCCTCAAGTCCCCTAGTGGGACTAAAAAAAAGTTGAATATAAGTGTAAAAAGAAAAGTTTCACGTTAATAAAACCAAACACTGCCTTTTTTTTCCTATAATAAGACATTTATTATAGGAAAAAAAATCAAAACGTTAAAAAAAAGTATACTGGCCGCTGTGGCCGAATTTATTCAACCCTAGTGTCCGAGTTTTATTATAGGGACGGGGTTTGGGTAACGGGTATGGCCACCAATGGGGGAAGGGGAGTGGGTGAAGTAACAAGACCCTTATAAGAGTGTACGCACTCTACAGTCCCCTGATCAAGTGTGTTTTCGTTTCTACCGACAAATGTGTAAGAAATGAGCCTTAATTTGTTGCCTTACAACACTGGTTATTCTAAACTTCGTTTTTCTGTGTTTAACCTAAAATGTATCAATGTGACGTTATTTTCAGAATGCATATTCAATTTGTAAATTGGGGGTACATCTGGTTCATTTTGTAACCATTCATGTATGTATGTATGTTGCACATGCTATGTTATTCCATTTGGCATTGAATGTCCCTTTTTTTTTTACAAGCTTAGTTCTGTAACTTTAGACCGTGTGTGTGTGTGTGTGTGTGTGTGTGTGTGTGTGTGTGTGTGTGTGTGTGTGTGTGTGTGTGTGTGTGTTATAACGTGTATGTCTCTACAGGTACCCTGAGAAATTTCAAGAATTCTTTCGGATGTCAATACCCGCATTTGACAGTCTGGAGGAGATTCTCTCGGTTCATCTAAGGCTGGGTTCACACGAGCACATTAACGTCCGTAATGGACGGCCGTATTTTGGCCGAACTCAGTGCAGGGAGCCGGGCTCCTAGCATCATAGTTATGTACGATGCTAGGAGTCCCTGCCTCTCCGTGGAACTACTGTCCCGTACTGAAAACATGATTACAGTACGGGACAGTTGTCCTGCAGAGAGGCAGGGACTCCTAGCATCGTACATAACTATGATGCTAGGAGCCCGGCTCCCTGCACTGAGTTCGGTCCGGGACTTCCGGCCGAAATACGTCCGTCCATTACGGACGTTAATGTGCTCGTGTGAACCCAGCCTTAGGAGGCAGGATACCGCAATGCGGACGGCCACTAGTCCTGTGGAGAGGCTGCTGATCACGTTGCAGTGTGTTTGTATTTCTTTAAAGGCTTTGTTTCAACATTTTACAGTATGGTGGATGTGAATCTAATTCAAAGTCATGTATGTTTTTCTAGTATGAATGTGAAAGTTATGCTGGTGTTCCTTGTAATTAGTTGTTACTAATTTTAGTTTTCTTTTCTTTACAGATTTCTTGCAACAGGGGAGAGTTATTCATCCCTGCACCTGCAATTCTGGGTTGGGAAATCAACCATCTGTGGAATTGTCAGGAGCACATGCCAGGTAATCTGACAGTATTTGCAGCCTATCACGATGCTCAGTCTGACTCGGGAGATTTGGTTCCAGGTGGCAGCAGGCTTTAAATTTCCCAAATTGCATAGGCGCCGTCGACGGTAAGCACGTACGTGTGCAGCAGCCACTGCGGTCAGGATCACATTACTTTAACTACAAGAAGTATTTTTCTGTGGTCCTCATGGCGGTGGCTGATGCCTCGTACAAGTTTGTGGCTATTGACTTCGGCGCATATGGAAGCACTGGTGACTCCCGGGTGCTACTGACATCGGATTTAGGGAAGCAAATCCTGCTAGATCAGGTAACTCTACCGGGTACCACGCATCTAGTCGCCTTCGTGATGGTATCGGACGAGGCTTTTCCACTGATGCCCAACCTACTGCGCCCATACCCACGGAGGAGACTAGATGCCCGGAGGAGAGTCTTCAATGAGAGGCTGAGCCGGGCACGACTCTTCGTGGAGTGCACCTTTGGGATCATGGTGAGTAAGTGGAGGGTCTTCACCTGTGCACTTCAGTTGGATGCGTCCACAGTTGATGGGGTCATTAAAGCTGCCTGTGTTCTTCACAACTATGTTCGTGATCACGAGCGAGCTGACGTGGAGGTGGAGACACAGACAGCTTTCCGTGACCCCCACATCAACTGGGGCTTAGGAAGACCATCCAACCTTGGAGTACAGGTGAGAGATGCCTTCACGGACTACTTCATGAGTCCCGAAGGTGCAGTGCCCCGGCAGGATTCAATCCGCAGTGTTTAGCAGCCGATCCAGGACTAGGCCAAAAAGTTTAGTTTACTTTTGTATAACATTTTGTCCCCAATGCAAACTGTTTATCCTTCCCCCCTTTGTATCCACTATGTGTTGTATATATTTGCCATGTCTTATGTTACTAAGTGAATACATTTGTTAACTTTACTTTTTACATTTCTAAACAAATGAAGTAAATATCTTCAGACAGCAAAATTGTATTTGTTGTGTGAATTGTTCCTTAGACGTTACTTTGTTAGGTTTCTTCTTGTGTCCCTTGTTGTTTTAAAAAAAACCTCATCTCACATGTTTCAGAACGTAAAATATTTTTTACTCAGTACAACATAAAATAATTAGCATGATTATTATTTTAACACTTTCCCACAACCCCCCTCACAATCTCCATTTTAAACAACAAACCCATTTTCATTTTTACTGGAAATTAAATTTCAATTTGCCATATTTACAGAACCTCCACCCAGACAAAATGACAATCACATTTGTGTAAATCGGGTAGGAGACTCATAGTGTGAGGCAGGGGGATAAGTTTGGGGATAACCAGTGGTAGTGTATTGGTAGGGTGGGTATGGGTACAAGGATTGAAGAAACTGGGAACCAGCAGAGGGAATGGAATGGGTAAGACGCAGGGGCTTTGGTTGCTCGGTCTGGGTGGAGGCGTTTACCCATCTTGGGCTATGGAGCATTTGGGAAGGAGCCTCCCTAAGGCCAGCGGCTGTATTGAGGCTGGCAATTAGTTGGTCGACTGGGGGCATGAGGACAGCGAACTCGAAGGCTGCCACTGCGGCCTGAACATAAGTGATTAAGTTCTGCCCTACTTGGGGTCGCAGTCAGCGGCAGCGAGATGCAATGGCATAGCCAAAAGAAAAAAAAAAAATTAACTCGTCATTGCCGTCGACCCTCCGGGTAAATGACATGGCGTATGACTCTACCTCTAATTGCCTGTCCATTGTCCGGAGGGTTATTCGAGATCGCTGTCGGGTGGAAGGTGTCCGGTTGGGGGGGGCTGGACATGTTGGGGTGGCCACTGGCAAAGGGGCGGCAGCAGGTGCTTCAGACGTTTCTTCGGCCCCCTCTGCTGCTGTGGCCACCCATGAAGGTCCTGCTTGATCTTGTGAGTGGCCCTCCGCTTCCACAGGTCTTGCTGAGAGGTAGATGGAGTGGGTTCCCTTTCGTTTTTCTGCTGCACACTTCCATACTTCCTGCTACATTTCCAGAGGATCTATGAGAATGTCCAAAAATAATATGATGGTCGTTGTGAGCTTAGATCACTTTCATCCATTACAGCTACTGACATGTTTATTTGAGTTAGTAAAATTTGGCACACCCACCGTAAGCCAAAAACAAATAAGATATGAAACAGATTCCTTAAACAAACACCTAGGGGAGAAGGACCAGCAAATTCTAGTTTGCTAGCATGACCACTTGCATGACGAATGTAGTGGCCAAATTAATATTTGTTTGAATGGTTAGAAAAAGGAAATCCTCTGCTCCTTCATGAGCCTGCCAGGGTTGTGGTACAATGTAAACAGGGGAAACACCTGGTGTTTCTAAGCATGTCAATGCCTAGGTTAGAGTGAGCATGCCATTTAGGGGGTGACATGAGCATGTTTGCTCTCTAAAATATATAAATATATATATCTATATACACACACACACACACACACACACTGCATGTTGGGAAGACGCAGTTCCAAGGTCGCGATCATGAAGAAAGCAGAAAAGGACAAACAGTTGTCTTACGGTTTTGAAAGTCGACATTCATAAATTGTTCGGGTTTCATAAACATGACATATATGAGAACAATATGTATTCTTGTAAAGGTATGCCTACATATGAGCAGCATGGCATCATACCAGCTGATGATGGTACGGAAACGGTGCACCTTGTGAGGGAGAGGACCCACTCCTCTCAGCCTTTTTCAGATGCCTCTGGAAGTGGTCTTTGACACTCTTCCAGCGATTCTGAAAGTCTTTTTCTGTCAAATAATTTAAAAACAAACACTCAATACCAAAACATGATAGTTTACCTTTCTGGAAATCAGTTTATTTGGGGGTTTGTTTTGAAAGATAAATGTTGCATAAACACAACACTGCTAAGATGCGGGTGTATGCATGTACATTTTAGTTGCTCCTCAGAGGCGTTCCAGACTGTCATCACTAAAACATTGTTTGGCAGATACACACCATTTACCGTTCAAAGGACTTTTAATCATTATTCTAATAACCTATGTGTACAGTGTACATATTAGGAACACTCACCAATTTCCCCCTGCTCCTTGCTTGTCCGGCCCACCCAGTCCGGGTACAGCACCACACATTTCCTCCCAGGAGTCGTGTCTTTGCACTCTGTTGCTGTACCCAGATATCCCTTTATCCCAGAGATTGGGGCAGGCCTACACCTAAATAAAATATAATTATAAAAAAAATTATCACAACTATTCGCAAACAAATTCACAAACTAGCGTAAGCAAGGGGCAGTTTTGTATCCTCAGGGATTCTTTATTGGACCGACAGAAAACAGAAACACAAACATGCTAAGCTATTGATTTGTAATCCTCATACCACAAACACTTTAAGAAAATTTTAACCTACTAAGGTTAGTTAGTGTTGTAAAGTGCGTAATGTTGGCCGCTTGGGTTGTACGTGCAAGGAAACGCAACGAAGGATCGATTGTGTCGTGTTTGCGCGTTGCTCTGCTCCAAACACACAGCAAACGAACGCAATTCATCATTTTAAATAATCACAAACAGAGTGAACATTTGGGACAAACTTTAACACACCATAAACTTGTCCCAAATATGCTGTGAAAAGTCATCAAAAAATGTGCATAGACAGTTAAACGAAGGGAATCCAGGTATAGAGTTTAGAAATATATACAATCACGACAGAGTCTAAAGTTAATAACGGGTGCACATACGCCGTGAGGTCTGAGTGTGCAAAATGGCATCTGTAGATATTGAAAACCAGATGCATGCTACCAAACCGTTGCTAACATTATATACATTGCATTGTGGCAGCTAAATTTGAAGAACGTATAGGAATAGACGCACATTTAAGGAACACATTACATTAAACGAATAAAAGTGGCTAGACACATGTTTGCACTTGCAGAGTGTCTGCAGCTTTAAAAAAAACAGTTTTAGCCCTAAAAACATGGATATAGAAAAACAAACAACATTAGTTTAATGTGGTCCTTACCTCGGTTATCAGTGCATCCACATCAATATGCATCCTCCTGTACACTCTAGGTGGCATTGGGAAGGTCCTGAACTTTTTCTTTTAAAGCACCTTGCTTGCACCATAAACTGGCCTTTCAAAATGGCTGTTTTGGCAACACCCCTTGGGGGAGTGTTGGCCAAGTTTCCGGCATATTTTGAAGAGTTATTTGAGGCGTAAATGCCTCAAATTACACTCCAAATGTGTGCCAAACGCCTGCAAACTAGTTTTTATAACTCCCATTGACTTCAATGGGAATTGGGTCCGTCAAATACACCTGAAGAAGTGACCAGCACTTCTTTTTACAGGGTCTCTTTTTACACTACGTTTTTTTAAAAAGAGGCGTAAAATTACGCCCCATGGGAACAGAATGACGTAAATCCCATTGAAAGCAATGGGCAGATGTTTGGAGGCGTTCTGCTTCAGTTTTTTCAGGTGTTTTTCAAGGCGTAAATGCCCCGAAATATTCCGGAAACCACTGCGTGTGAACATACCCCAACAGTACTTTAGGGGAAAATAAAGTGAAAAGGGGGATGGCTTATATGATATACTGCAATACTAATATTTTGCAGTATATCGGGTTTCCTACACAGGAGTTCAATGATGGCAGACCTGAGGGCCTTCATTAGGCCCCCCAGACTGCCATTATGACCATTGGCATCCCGCAATCGCGACATGGGCGGCATATGGCACATCAGAGGGGGCCGCCCCCTCATTCTAGCGCTTTAGATGTTGCGGTAGCAATTGACAGCGGTTAAATAGGTGGAATCAAAGGGATTTCGCCCGTTGCAGTGGGGTTTCGGCTGTATTACACAGCCGTCACCCGCTAAGTATCAAAGCGAGCTCAGCCTGCTAGCCCGCTCTATACTTTCCCTAAATGGCTGCCACGTTCATGTATGTGGCATGTCATTAAGGGGTTAAATCATATACGCTCATTGTCTACCCGTACTACTTATGGATTTTGCTAAATTGTATGGCCTGTGTTTTCAAACTTTTTTGCAGGTCACTGCTCTTATTTCTAAGAATTTATTTTATTTTGTATTCTCATTAGCCTATGTACAGACAGGTGGAAGAGAATGACATTAATTATCTAATTGTAATGGTGTCTGTCAAGGGGTGGGATATATAAGGCAGCAAGTGAACTGTCAGTTCTTGAAGTTCATAAGTTGGACGCAGGAAAATGGGCAAGCGTAAGTATTTGAGTAACTTTAACAAGGGCCAAATTGTGATGGCTAGATGACTAGGTTGTGGGAGGTTTCCAGTATGCAGCGGTTTGTACCTACAAAAAGTGGTCTAAGGAAGGAAAACTGGTGAATTCTTTGGGTGATGGGCACCCAAAGTTTATGGATGTTTGTGGGGAGCGAAGGCTCACTGTCTGGTCAGTTCCACAGAAGAGCTACTGTAGCATAAATTGCTGCATATGTAAATGCTGCCAATGATAGTGTGCTAAATATCTAATTCAAGTAAACACAGTGTCGTTTCTCCATCTCTGTCACCATTTTTATTTATCCCATTATTTAATGGTGTATTCTCATCTTGGAGATTTATGGCATATCCACAGGATGCAGGTCCCACCTCTCGGCACGCACCGATCTCTAGAACGGGGCCACCTAAATCCCATTGTAGATTACTCGGCTCCACTGCCTCCCCAACACTTCCTGGTGAGGTGGTCAGGAGTTACGGAAACAGCCGAGTGCTCACCGTGCTACGCGGTTACCGTAACTTCAATTCACTTCTTTGGGAATTACGGAAACAGCGTAGCTCAGTGAGCTTGGCTGTTTCCAGCTAACAAGGATGTGGCCGGTAGGCAGAGGAAGCCGAGTAATCTAGAACGGGGTTTAGGTGGCCGTGTTCTAGAGATAGGTGCGGGCCCAGAGGTGGGACCCGCATCTATTACACTTTTTTGGCATATCCTGTGGATATGCCATAAATGTCCAAGATGGGATAATCCCTCTACGAATGCTGGCTAATATGGGGCTTAAAAGTATTTCCTGGTACTTACACTTTTTATTTAGCAATGGCCATAAGCCGCGATGTTACTAAACATAAACAAACTCTCAGATGTTTTTATTATAAAATATTTTTCTGTTATGCAAATTGACTCCCTCCCCAGGAAGGTTTCCATGCAACCCATTCATACCTCCATTATTTATCTGCATACATTTTTAAATCACTGCTTTATCAAATAGATCTGGCCCTGTAATCCTTTAATCCAATGCATTATTGCCAATGCATAAAAAACAAAGGAATATGTTTGGCCATACCTAACAGTCTTTAACCCCTTCCCCCTGAATGCATTCTGGGCCTTATTGACTGAGCAATTTTTTTTAGATTTCCATCGTCAAATTCAAAGAGCTCTAATTTTTTTTTTTTCCATGTGCACCTTTTATTAATTTTTATTTCACATTAATTATTTTTCAGTCCAACTAGGGACTTCACTATGTGATCTTTAAATCGCAGATATAATGCTTTGGCATACTTAGTATATCAAAGCATTACTGCCTTTCCGTATAAAACTTACAGGCAATCTATTATCTCATGGCTCTGGCACGGCTTAGTAGGCATATAGACGGGGCAGGCCTGATAGCCTTGGTTGGGCCCCCGGCTGCCATGGCACCTCATTGGATGCCCGCAATTTCATTTGCGTGCCGCCGATGGGTGACAGAGGGAGCTCCCTCCCTCTGTAAACTACTCAAATGCAGCAGTCGCTAATGACCACGGCATTTGAGGGGTTAAACGGTCGCAGTCGAAGTAAACTTCGATCGCTACCGTTGGAGCAGGAGCCCGGCTGTCATCAGGGCCCCCGCTCCAGCCTGTACGGGACACCCATGCAGAACGTTGACTAGGCTGTGGTGAAAATACGGCGGCCTAGAATAAAGCCCCTTAATGACCGCTGTGAAAAGGCGTATCAGCGGTCATTAAGGGGTCATTCCAGAATCAATGAAAAAAAGAGAAAATCAGACATAATACAGTGTAGGACAATCTCTTTGTAACAAAGCTAGAACCATCCCTGTATTTTACATGGATCCAGAGATCTCCCCATTCATTGCTCCAATCGCTTTGCTAGATTTTATTTAGGCTGGCAGCTCAAGGGGTGCAGGGGGTGGCTTTTTGCTGCAGCTCCTCCCCCTCCTTGTCATAGCTTGTATAGACAGATCATTCTGTGTCATGGTCTCCTCTCTAGAGAAAAAAAAATAAAAAAAAATAAAAGATATCAGCAGCACAGCCAGCAACCAAATCATATGGATCAGATAAGACTCCCATCTTCAGGGGGTGTCCGCAGTAGATAACCCCAGTCCGGGGAAAATAGGCAAATAAGGAGCAGAAAACCGCAGCACTCCAATAGAAAAATGTCATGCTTGACAAAGACCCTGTGAGGTTTGAAACATTGCAGGTTTTGTTTTGGTGAATTAAATAATATTTTTCTATTGGAGTGCTGGGGTTTTCTCCTCCTTATTTGAATTGCCTCCTTTCTAGGAGAAGCTTTACAAATTCCCCCCATTACATATCTTTTAGAAGGAGAGCCCAGCCCTATATAACTGAAGAGGAGGGAGAGCACAGCGAGAGGATGAGCAGGACAGGGGAGAGCTCCATGCAGTCTCTCTCTTTATATAAGTAAACTGCCGTCTCTCCTGTGTGTTTCTTACTGTATGAGCCTCCATCCACACTACAAGCCGTGTTTCGGAATAAAACCTTCTTCTCTACTTCTTTACTGACAAGCAGAGAAGGCATTTACTATTGGCTGGTGGCAGTTGGAAAGTGGAACGGGGCATGTACTCATTCAGCTCAGTAAAAGGGCATGCACATTACTCTACAGCTTTAACATTAGGGGGCACCATTATAATGAAGTAAAGGGAATATCTTGCAACTGGAGCATTGTTCTAATATACCGTAAGATAAATTACAAAACAAACTAATTTTTAATGCCAAATTATATCGCAATAACATTTAATAGTGGGACAACTGGCTTTAAGAGGCCTTATCACAGGACATCCCTGATACAAGAGATTAGGCCCTTGTAGTCCATATAAAACTGTCAGCCATGGTGATTACAATGCGGAGTATGACAATCTACTGCCTTTGTTTGCACAAAATAGATGCAACAAACGCTATTGGTTGCAGCATCTAAGGGGGGGGGGGGATTCCTCCGATCCCAGCTATTGACACAGGACGGCACCTGTTAATCACAGCAAATTCACCACTGGTAAGTAAATGGGCACAGCTGCTGCAACAGCGAGATCACGGTGCCAAACACGTACGGCAATTCACATTAATTAATTGCTTGCTTAATGGCTTGGAAGGGTTAAAATCATTGTTTATTACAGATTATATACTAAACAGCAGAGACTAGTATGAATAATATATGAAAAAAGCATCACAGGTTCCCACTACCAGTAGGAGTAATAGATTGTAGAGAGCTTTCCTATGTCCCTCTGAAATGCATTGAATACAACGTAGTTATCGCCTCAAGCAGCCACCTCTGTGATCTCCATATCATATCAGCGAGAGTACAGAGAGTGTCCCTGCACAGAGGGACTGGCTCTTCACAGATCACAGGGCTCTCATGTCACAGAACAATTGGATTCAGAAGCGAGTAAAGCTTTATAGGTCATGATTATACATTTTGGAGCTGGCTTTTCATGACAAAGAACTCGGAATCAATGAGCACGTTGGTAGGATACGAAAACATGAGCTGATGAAACAATACTGTAACATTATACAGCAAGACAAAAGACGCACAGGGATTATAAACTTTACTCTGCTGCTCCAACATTCTGCGTAATCCTGTTAGTCTAAGGCTACATGCACACGTTGCGTATTTTGCTGCGGAACATACGCACCAAAACCGCAGCAATACGCAGGTAAAAAACGCACCTAATCGTGCTTTTTCTAAGCATTTTTCAGTGCAGTATTTACACAGATTTTGGTGCGTTTTTCCATAGCACTGGGCAGATACAATCCGCAAGCGGAAATGCAAGATAAATTGACATGCTGCGGATTCTAAAAGGTGCAGCGTGTACATGAGATTTCCTGGAATCTCATGGACTATGCTGGTACTGTACTACGCACGCAAATCCGCGCGGCAAAATCGCACGTAGTACGCATCGTGTGCATTGAGAATAACAGTTCAATTAAACCAGAGTGCTAAATATTTAACCCCTTAACGCACCATGATGACACCTTACGTTACGGTTCAGGGACTGAAGTATGGAGCGAACGCACGCACTGAGCACTCTCCATACGCTGCGGGTGTCAGTCGTGCAAAGATATTTTTTTCAGTTTCCCAGTACATTATATGGTACTTTAAATGGTGCCAATAAAACTACAACTCCTCTAGCAAAAAATAAGCCTTCACTCCGCTTCATTGACGTAAAAATAAAAAAAAGTTATGGCTCTTGGAAGGTGGGGAGTGAAAAACGAACACACAAAAAAATGGCTTGGACTTTAAGGGGTTAAAAAAGGGTTTTCTGGATTTATCTAAACATAACTAAAAGGTCCTTTTATATAAGATATTCTGCCGGTAAATACATACTAAAAAAATTGCAGTTTACACACTAACCCCTGGAGAACAGACAATAGGCTGACATTTCCTGATTTCTGTAGCTCACCTTACAGCTTTGCTATGTATATTGCGACGGATTCAGCAAAGTTAATAGAGGTGGAAGAGTTAATGACAGATGACATTCTACTACGGAAGCCTGAGATATGGCTATTTGAAGTGATTCCCCTTCCCTCCAGCCTCAGTCTCTCACACTGTGTTAAGCAGCTTCATGCTGATAGGATAGCGCCAGAGGCTGTGACGCGGCTCCACCTCAGGAGAATCGCTGCTGTTACCTCCCAGTTGTCTAATAAAGGCTCATTTACATATTTGGATAACTTTTAAAATAATAAACATTTTGGGATACAATTTTCATTAGCATTATCAGTGTGACAGCGCCTAGTACATTAGCTATGAGATAGGGCATTACTAAACTAATGACAGAGCCTCTCTAAGCTCTCCTGACCCACCTTGGTCTCTGGGGAGGGTGAGTACTTCCTGGAGACTGTCCTAGTCTATAAACACATTTCTGTTCATTGACTCCCATTCATTGCTGCTGCCATAAAGCACCCCCCTACTGCATGTTCCATTCCATTCATTCCTAATCTATTCAGCATAGGGGAACCCCTGAAAAAAAATTCTTATCTCGGGTGCCCCCTACCAATCAATTGCTTTATTTTTGTGGGTGCTGCTGAATTACAAGAGTTTTCCATCACTGTTTTTCCATACTGAAAAGTGGTAGAAAATTACGGCTCTTCAAGTGTTAATACTTTCATGGTCCCTTTAGTGCCCTTTTGACATTTATTGCCCCTTCTGAGTTTTTCTGTCCCAGAATGCAATAAAGAATCAATGAAAGGCAGCACTGAACAGATGGACACTAAAGGGTCAATGAATGGCAAATAAGTACAGAATTCAGTGCCCCCTTAGTGCCAATATGCGTTCAGTTGCCACTGGATGCCCATTTACTATTCATTGCCCCTTTTATCAACCCTCTGTCACAGAAAAGGACTAGGAATTAAATAAATGGCAAATGGGCACTAAGGAGGAACTGTACAGAGTGGAAGTAAAGGGTTAATGAATGGCACTAAGGAGGCAGTCATTTCTGCATTCCTCTCTGAAAGCCGCGTAGAATGCCTTCTGTTCAGCCAATTTTACTACTACTTACCTTAACGACATGCCACATACGTGTATGTATCAGCTGTTAAGGGGAAGTATGGAGCGGACTCGCGAGCTGAGCTCACTCCATATTTAGCGGGTGACGACTGTGTAATGCAGCCGACATCTCACTGCCGGGGGCGGAATCAAAGATCACATTGATTCCGCCCATTTAACCCCTTAAATGCCATGGTCAATCGTTACCACAGCATTTCAATTGTTAGAATCATTGCCATTGCCCCCCGCAACGCGATTGTGGGGTGCTGATGGTCGTCATTGCAGCCTGGGGGCCTACTGACAGCCCCTAGATCAGCCATCTTTGGCAGGGCTTCAAAGGAGATAGTCAGTATAGCGAAAGACTGCAATACATTATATCATGCAAGAGATCCAACGATCGCTGGCTCATGTCCCCTTAGCGAACTAATAAAAAAATCTTTTTTAAAAAAAAAAAATTTAATGTTTCAAAAAAAATAAAAAACAATACTAAAAAAGTTAAAAAAAAACAAAAACCCTTTTCTCATTTTTTGCCTAAAGCAGTGTTAATTTTTTTTTATTAAAGTTAACTTAACTGGTATTGCCACGTCCATGAAAGTCACAATATAGTATTATTTAGAACGCTCAGTGAATGCTGTCCAAAAATATATATAAAAACACCCAAATTGCTGTTTTTTGGTCACCTAAGCACTCAAAAATGAGATAAAAAGGGATCAAGAAGTCACATGAACCCCAAAATGTTAATAAAAACTACAGCTCGCCCTGCAAAAAAAATAAGCCCTCACATCGCTTAATCTATGGAAAAATAAAAAAGTTCTGGCTCTCAGAATATACACAAACATATTATTTTATCAAAGTTTTTTATTTTTTTATAAAACTGATAAAGTATAACATAAATTTGGTATCACCTAAATCATATCATCTCGTAGAATAAGGCAAACATGACATTTTTACCACCTGATGGACGCCGTAAAAACAAACCCCCCCCAAAAAAATGGCATAATCACTGTTTTTTTTGCCCATTTCACCCAACAAATAATTATTTTTTTTGCAGTATTTCAGTACATTGTGCGGTTCAATAAATGGTGCCATTAAAAACTACAACTTGCTCCGCAAAAAAACAAGCCCTCATACGGCTACGTTGATGAAAAAAAGAAAAACATTATAGCTTTTGGAAGGCGGGGAGGAAAAAGCTAAAATTGGCCGTGTCCTCAAGAGGTTAATTAATGAAGCTAAAATTTAATTTGACACATTCCCCAAATGTCAGATAAAATGAAAGATAATATAAAAAAAAATAACTCAAAATAATTAAAAGTAATTTTTCACATCTATTACAAAACCAGATATTTATTTAACCCTAATTGTACTCCATTGTATAATTAACCTTATTACATTTAAACTGATTGTAATATTTGATAAAAGCTGAACAAATAATTAAAAACCTAATTAACTCACAATTTTCCTAATCCCTCTGTTTTGTTTGTATGGTTAGTTTTGTCAATCAAGTGCTTAACTAGTAACCTGCTGGTGCAGTGGTAGAAGCGGTAAGCCATGCGGATATTTGTAGGTGACATTAATAGCGTACCATTTTGGAAACTGGTGCTAGAGTCGGCTGGAAGTGCCAGTACTGGAGGTAGCATAGTAGTGGTGGACGTTGGGAAAGTGGTACGGTGGTAGATGAGGTAGTATCGTGGTGGGGGTGGTGAAGGTAAAGGTTGAGGCGACAGTAGATGTAGGCTTTGCTTAGCCAGTTTATCAGGCAGGAAGCAAGTAATATTCTTTTATTCAGAACTTAATCGATACCGCCGGTCGATAGATTTGGTTTGTTTTGGTGTGACAGTGACTCATGAAAATCCTCTCTGGTAAACCCAAATAAATGTCGGGATGCCAAAGTGGGCAAGTACCACTGCTCCAGTCCTCTCAAGAGTAGGGCAAATTTAACTCTTCTTTTCCAGACACAAAGGTGGGCTAAAGTTAGGGTACGTGCACACGTAGCGTTTTCAGCCGTTTTTCGGGCCGTAAACGTCCCGAAAAATTGGAAGCAGAACACCTACAAACATTGGCCCATTGATTTCAATGGGAAATACTGCATTTTTTAAATATGATTGTCCAAAGCCAGGTCAAGCTTGTTCTCACCCCTTTATTGCAAATCCTCCTATTCAACATCTTGCTAGTCCTGGACTATGTATAGCATGTTTGCCCATTCCAGCAAAGGGGTTATTATTTATGCTGATGAACAATGTGACATCTGAAATCAGTGAATATCGATGCAGTTCATGTTAGTTACATTAAACTTCTGTTACAAAATGCGTTCATTCTCACCTCTTTCCTGCTGGCAACGTCGTTTTTGACCCTGGTGGGAGTGAGCGTTCACTTCAAAGTCAGCTCTGCTACATTACCTGTTTTGCCACAGTTATATTCAGGTGCATTACACAACCACACCCTGCAGCAACTAAGCAGTCATTAACCCCTCCTGTGTTGGACTCCTGTGCTTTGCAACTTCGTGCTGTTCCATCAGATGCTGCTGATGAAGTCTGCTATTTAAACCTTGTCTGTCCCATCAGCTTTTACTTGAGCATCGTGTATTGTCCCTGATTGTGACCCAATTGCGGATCCCCATAGGTTAGATTAGGGCAGCCCAAAGAATAAAACTACATTGAAGTTTTGTCAAGTCTTTTGCCACGAATCGCAGAACAAAAACACGACAAAACTGTATGAAAGCCCCCTGTGACAAGGGCCGGAAGGCCCTTACATAGGACTCAATTGTATCTGTGTCCTTTGGACGCAGTTTCAATTGACAGCGCTGGCAAGGCAAGGGAGCCATGGGTTCCCTTTTCCTGCCATTTAGCGTTTTTTTGTAAGGCAGACGGTGCGATGATGTCATCGCGCCGCCTGCTTCACTCCACTAAGTGACGCCTGGTCAGAAGAGACCACACCTGCACTGCTTTGGAAGAGGACGGTGAGGGAGCAGGGACAGATGAGTGTGGCATAATCTACAGGGGGGAAGTGTGGCACTATTTCCAGGGGATGTGTGGCGCTAACTCGCGAGGGGGGGGGGTGTCGCTATCTCCAGGGGGCTGTGTGTCGCTATCTCCAGGGGGCAGTGTTGCACTATCTACAGGGGGCAGTTTGGCACTATCTACAGGGGGCAGTGTGGCACTATCTAGGGGGCTTGTCACTATCTACAGGGGGCTGTGTGGCCCTATCTACAGGGGGCTGTGTGGCCCTATCTACAGGGTGCACTGTGAGGGTCACTTTTTACAGGGGGCATTTTGAGTGGCACTTTCAACAGGGTGCACTGTGTGTGTGTGTGTGTGTGTGTGTGTGGTGCTTTACTTTACAGTGTTTGACACAATTGTATTCAGGGGGTATGGTAGTATTATATTCAGGGGTTCAGTGTATGGTGCTATTATTTTCAGGGACACAGTGTATTATACTATAATATTTAGGGGCATAGTGTGTAGCACGTTGAGAATTTTTTATTCGTTTATAGGTGCATACATGTAGGAAAAGTGAGGAGCTGAAGACATCTGAGTGGCAAATTCTGCAGAAATGTTAGAAGTCATCATGAGGTCTGGACAGGATGGAGAAGAAAAGAGAAAAAGAATGACTAGAATCTGAGAAAACGTATCCTGTGAGTCACTGGATCTATAGGGAATCTGTCACCTCTCCTGACATGTCTGCTATAGGAAATCCTAATATTTAACCAAAAGTCTGATGTAGTCCAGGACTAATAAACAAATGGGTGTTACTATTCCCCTTGTCAAGAGGATGTGTTCATACACAGTGTGATGCTGTCAGCGATGGTTGGAGACTGTCAGTATGTAGGGACACAGCTCTTTGACAAGGGGAATCGTAAAACACTTATTTTTCAATGCTAGCACAGGACTGCTAGCACACGGTGCAGCAGGGCATACTGTGTTGGTGAATGGGGGCCCAAGTTTGTGAAACAGCCCAGGGCCTATGGTCTAATCAATCCGCCCTCTCCAGTCTAGTGTATTCTGCCTCTTGTTCCTGATCCTGTTCTTGGTACGAGTGCTCCTGGTATTGACCCTGGCTACTGTTTTGAATCTGCTGCTTTGATTGTGTACCGGTCCTGCTTCATGTCACCTGTGCCCAGACCTCTATCCTGTGATGTGATACCACCTGTTCCTGGACGTTGCTCCTGATATCTCCTTTTTCCGACAGACTACTCCTAGACTCTGTTCCTGGCATCTCCTGGTTCCAAGTTTAGTTCCTATGCCTGGTCGCTGCTCTGGGTGTCTCCTGGTTCCACCTAAGATCTGTTCTTGGTTCCGTCTGAGGTCAGTTTCACCTCTGCCGCTCCGGTGTTTACTAGGTCTGAGCCTGTTGGCCCTTCTGTCTATTTATGGACTGTCTGGTTACCACATTACTTGTTTCTGCATCCCTGTCCTTGTGTTGTTGTCACTGCTGCTTCTAGTTGCCAACTGGTTGCAGTCGAAGGATCCACTACCCAAATTAATAAATTACATTTCTTTATCCTGAAATCTGCTAATCTGTTCCTGTATCCAGTCTGTCAATAAAGCATTGTTACAACCTAGTCTTCGCCATATCATTCAGTGGTTGTAGGAGTGGATTCAATTGTAGCCAGTCATAGTAGTTTCAGTGCTTTGGACTTATTGCAGTGGTCATGGCTTCAATCCTTCAATCAGAAATTCATTTGATGAAGTGACCCCTTATTGATATGCTCAGATGAGTTTACGGCCAGTATGCCCTTGCATTCTTGTTCAGGCTAGCTGCTGCTACTAGTTTATAGCAGTGGTGCCTGTGGGTGGTTCAACTTACAAGATCAGTAGCTATTGCAAAGATGCATTTCATACAATAATGCTGGGCGGACTCCAGAGAAGAAGCAGTTTTACTGTCCAGCTTATTCTCCAATACACTCCTAGTCAGTACAGACAAAGTATAATAAATACTGTTAAAACCTTGTGGATAGTTTAAGGAGGGAAAAAAAACTACTGCCCAGGTATAGTGAGTATAAGCAACCCACTAGTCTCCTCAACAATACAAAGATTTAAATACTGTAAGTTACAAAGTTTCTTAAAATACAGAAAACGTTTAAAAAGCTTTAAAAGAAATAAGGAAATGGACATAGGGGTGGACACATCCTCTGGGCAGCTGCACAGGGGCCCTGTATTCAAAGGGGCTCATTACCATCTTGAAAAAAAAAATGTGTTAGTTTGAAAGTAAAGGACTGTTACAGATTGTTGTCATGCTATGATGAACTACAATCCAACAAACACATTGCCACACCACTGACGGACTTGCTAGAAAGTAACTAACACTTCACTCTCTACAAAATAGCTATTACATAATAAGGGGCCCACAAACTGTTCTTGCACAGGAGTCCTAGGCTGTCTATATCCGCCCCCGAATTAAGGAGTGATCTTTCTGCTGTAGCTCGGACCTGCCTAATCCTTGCAATTATATGAATCCGTAAATCACATACCGAAAAGTTACAGATGTAGCACAGACGAATGTAACCAATTTTGTTCAATTTAATGCTTGTTCAGAATCAGATGTCACTAATCCAGGAATTACATAAAGCTCTGCAGGGGTTAATCTGCAGGAGTGGAGTGACATAGGAAAAGATGTCACTTCTTGAATAAGGCGTATAGTTGACAGTTTCCAATCAATGTCGGTTTTCATGGTGTGATTATTTTGCTCTTTGCTCCGATTAATAAAATTGCAGTATTGACCATCACATAATTACACAGGAAAATGTTTTCTTGAAGATGTTCAGCTTGAGGATCTGTAACAAGCTGGTGTCACAATGACATCGTATTATGTTCGATTGAAAACTTGAAAAACCTGATAAAGCTTTGGTGTGATGAATCAACAAGTTTATAGATTTTTAATACCTGGAAATGATGAGTGGAACAGCATTGGTAGCTGAAGAACGTGTAAGAAATATGCAATGTTCTTTTGTTGACATCATGTGTTTATTTTCGCTCAGTGCTTTCTTATTATACAAGTCCATATTTCATTCTTATCGTGTATATGGGCCATGAGTGGGTATGTTGGGGCCTAGATATAGGTTTTATATACTTGAAGGTAGGATCTTTAACCAGTTCAGGTCTAGGCTATTTTCAGCTTTCAGGACCAGACACCGTTTAGCCATTTTTAGCACATGTTATCCCAACGTATAAGAAAGTAACAGCGTGATTTTTGCTATGTTCTTTTTGTGAACAATGCACGTTTCTTTCCTTATCATTTTTTAGGCTTATAGTTTGAAAAAAATAGTAAACAAATTATGTTTTTTTTTCTTTTTTTAGCTAATTTTTCTTCTGGTAATAATATAGTATTACCCTAAAATAATTTTTTTATTTGTGATCTGCATTGTCTACCATAAATTGATATATATTACATGCCTATTTTAGGGTAATTTGGTCAGGGGTTAGCGTTATAGCAATGATTAACAGGGGGAGCATTTTTTGGGGGGTCTATTATTTGTATATTTTTATTAGATTTTTTTTATTTTTTTTACTCTTATTTTTTATTGTTATGGTCTGTCCCTCAAATGTCAGGAAAGACCATTGGGGCACTATATTATTTCAATATTATATTTTTACACAATACCTTTCCACTGTAACTTGGGCTGCCACTGCCTCTATACTGTACAAAGTGCAGGGGCAGCTAGCTTAAACCCGCCCCAGTTACTATGGCGCGAGCTTTAAGGACCAGGAACGCCCACTGTATATATATACAGTGGGGTGTCCTAAATCTACAGTACAGTATGTCTTTAATGGAGGAACTTTTACTTGTAGGGTGTCACGGCTTGGAATACTCGATCCCTTGTGTGGCTATAGAATTAGCACTAGCTACGTAAATTTAAGCTTGAAACATTTGTTCAAAAGGTTGGGGGTGATAAAACCACTGTGACCACCAGATATTAATGACAAATCCTAGCAATATGCCATCAATATTTTAGGTGGAAAAACACCTTAAAAGGGTTGTCCACGCACGGACTACTGATGACCTAGCCACAGGATCGGTCATCAGTATATGATCAGCGGGGTCTGACACCCGGACCCAACACCTATCTGCTGCTCCGGCTGCCTTTGGGTGCCGGATGTTATGTAGAGTATGCAGTAGTTTGAGCCGGAAGCAGATGGCTCTGACTACTGCATAGCGGCCATGCTGCAGAACTGTAGCTCTGATCCTATTCACTGATCCTTTGGATAGGTCATCACTTGTCCATTCGTGGACAACCACTTAAAACTCCAGCATGGAGGACCTTGTGGCAAATGATTCCTTATTTATAGACAACAGTGGACATGCTGACAGGTAAGAAAAGAGAAAACGACTAAAACAACGTGCAAATGGTCAGGGCTGACAGCAAATATGTGATGTCCAAATGCAGGCACAGATCCTCTGGTTAGTCGCATGCACTGTAACCTAGATTGACCTTCATGATCTACAACACTTATTATTGTATAGTTATTTACTTTTGTAATAAGATAAAGTTCCCTTTTTATTGACCGTAAAAAATAGTCATTATAAATCTGTCTTCGATCAAGTGCACGGTTGGACTGGCCTACAGGAGAATCCTCCGATGAGCTCATATGCCGAGAATAATGAGGCCCAGCCACAATAGGTTCCATAAGGTTTAACATAGACAACCTGAAAAAGGTGATGCACTGTTATTTCAGAGACAAGCTTATTAGTTTGTTTTTGTTAATATGACCTGGAAATTGTACAGTTTACAATCCAACAAATAATGAAAATAAACTTGTTCTGCATGTTGAGTGGGCCATCAGAATCATTTAGTTTATTGGGCTTAGATAGGAACAACAATTTCATCAAAGTTTTGATGTCTTTGAGATATATCAAAAGTTTTGATTGTGGGGATCCGGGTGCTGTGACCCCCACCATTGCTGAAATGAAGGTACAGAAGTGTACAACTGAACACTTTGCACTTTCCACTGTGATCGGCGCTCCCTGTCAGGCTGAAGCAGACTCACGTAGAACTTCTTCATTATAATGATGAGAGCTGATCACAACCGAAGGAGCAAAACACGCAGCTTCATGTCCCATTCAGATGAATATAATGAATGTTCTGCACCTTCATTTCAGCAATGGTGTTGGTCTCAGCACCCAGACCCCCACCGATTCAAACTTTTCATATGTCTCTATGAAATATCAAAAGTTTGATGAAAGTGTAGTTACTCTAGAACTTCAACCTAGATCAAGTGTATTAACCTTATCTACAACTTCTATTAGTCTTATAATCAAGCCAATCTTGAGCATACAAGCTTTTACACATGAGCGTAATGCAGTTCAGTGTTGCACAGGTGATAATATAGAGCCAATAGCCCGCTATGGGCCCATACTTCACTTCTGTGCGCCTCTGATTTTATACATTATTGTGTTGTTTTGTTTTTTTTCCTATGGATTTATATGGAATCTGTGAGAAAAGGAATTATAACATGTTCCAACTCGTGCTGTACTATGTAGGTATTCTCTCATGGTGACTTTATATTGCAGAGCACGGAGTGCCTAAAGGCCCATCATAAGGAGCAGCAGTGACTCGTGTGCTGCTGTACAGGGTCCCTGCATGCAGCAGTGCCATGTTCATGGATCCTAAGAGTCCCTTAAAGTACTAATGGATATTCCATCTGCAAAATTCCAAACTTTCGGAAAAAACTTTACAAAATAGTCTGTAACATTCTTTTACGTGGACTGTATCTTACCTTTAAATTCTACAACAACTAGATGCTCACTGGAGATGATTTCTACCTTGGTTGTACTAATGTGCTAAGGGAACCCTGCTATTCACCTGTTTTATTTTTGTCTTCTGCCTTCACTTGTTATGTTAGAAACCTGTAATAAAATATACGGTGCTACTCAAAGATCGAGTGAGTACAAAGGCAGCATGCTGACTTGATAGAAGAAACATATTTTTAGCTTTGCTGATTCCCCAACTTTAAAACTTAGCAAAAAAAAAAAAAAAGAAATAAAATGGCTCAAGGCTTTCTGACACCTACACAGGACGTAGGAAATAAATGTATTGTTTGTGACTTAGATTTTACCTATCAAAGAAAGTGCAGATGGTACACATTTTATGTTCATCCTGAGATTTTTCATGGCATAGTCAGCAGAAGAGCTATCAATATTGAGCACCATTTCCTCTTAATAGATTCCTCTGGGCACCTGCCCTGGCCTACAGTATGTGGATAGCAAAGCTGTATATTTCTTTATCCACACATAGATCTTTAACTTGGTTATTAGTATTCAGGTGTGTTTCCTCTGGAGAAAGAGCAAAGGCTTGGATGCGGTGAAGTGGAATGAAGCAAGTTGGAAAGATTACAGAAAGCAGTAACTTAACCCCTTTTTAAATCCTCCCATGTTGGGCAATGTCGTTTTAGTGTATATAGCCAAGTTCACACGTGAACGAGCAGATGCTCCTTCATCGGTTTATCAAATCTTTTATGCGACCATAAAAAAGGCCACTAGATAACACCACATCTCCCTGTGTAAACAGAGAATGTACTGCCAACAAGATGCAAATGTATGGAAACGAACGATGTAGCAACGATCATTCGTGCCCATACTCCCGATTTTTGCTCAGTTTTAGATATAACTCCGTATCAGATTTCACATTTATTTTTATTACTTTTTTACCAACAACAATGAAGTGTTTGATGAAAGCCTCATGGGTTCGGTTTCCAGGGCTGAGTAGCTGAACATAAGCCTAAAATCACCATACTCAATGCCAAGTGTTGTCTGGAATGGTGTAAAGAACTCCAGTATCGAAAATGTTTTCTCTGGAGTGATGAATCACAGTTTACCCCCTACAAGCCTGACAGATGATGCCATTTAGTTTCAGCAGGCAAATCTTAATATTACAGCAAAAAATGTTATTGTGGAGAATTGTGTGCTTCCAACGTGTGGTAATTTTTTAAAAAAAGGCTCTTTCCTGTATCAGCAAAGCAATTAACTAAATAAGGTACATAAAAAATGATTGCCGATTTGGTGATGAAGAATTTCATCGGCTGCAGACACCTCTGATCTCAACTCCACTGATCACCTTTGGAAGCACCGTGATGTTTGGATGTTGTGTTTGGATGTGTAGATTTTAATATGATGTTTAGGTGTACACATACTATGGAAATGTGGGACATACAGATGTAGCCATCTTTAACTTGCTGCAGCGTGATATCACACAACAAAAGCCATTGAAACGTCATTAAAAAAGTCAAGGTGAGAGATCTAGCCATTGTTTATTGAATGTGTTAAAAGCCAAGGTAAAGATGGCTACATCTGTATTCTTATAATGCATGTGAATGGAAAATGTCGATTGACCTGTCTGTAAATGATATTTGTGTAAACGTCAAATTTAGTTGCTGCAGAACACTGTAATACTTACCTTTTTGAAAAGGATGAGGAGGGACTTCCATGTTGACAGAAATCTCCTCCTTACTCTACAAAAATAGGTTATGTTAAGGTGTGTTATAAGAAATAAAAAGGAATAAGTAACCTTAAAATTCAATGACATGACTCAGTCTACAGCCTCGGAAACACTTGGCAGTGGAACACTGACAGGGGCCTTGACTATATTTTTTTCTGGATTGTAATATTCCTGAACACCATCCTGCTAGCACCACTGTTGCTCTGTATATCATAACAGGAACAAGCATCGGCATTGGGATATAGTAAAGTGGCCTTCCCTCAAGTATCACCTGCTCTTTCTCATATCTGCATATGGCACCAACAGCAGGAGAAGAAGGCAAGTAGCAACCCAGAAAGTGCGGTACCCCAGCAAGGACCACCTCATCTGTGAGAGTGGGGGTGGCCAGCTCGGCCTCCTCCGTGCCTTAGTGGACAGTAAGAGGAGGAAGACTGTGGTTGCCGACAATGGCCACTGAACAGAAGGGCCGACTGAATGAGTGTGAAAGGGACTCTCTGGGAGGGACTGGGAGCCAATTGGGGGCATGCGGCACCATCAGGAACTCCATTGTCCACCAATGTTCTATCATGTTAAAAAATAAATGAAAGGCTATGGAAATCTTTGAAGATTTTTTTTTTTTTTTACTGAAATAATGTATTATAGTTTAGTGCAACTTTTTAATTGTTTTTTTTATTCAAAATGAAGTTTACTTTTTGAGATACAGATTCTATGTATCCTGGATACATAGAAGCTGTATCTTGTGCTGAAACCCGAATCCGTCAGATCATTGTTTTAGTTAAAAAAAAAAAGTCTTCAAAGGTTTCCATAGCCTTAAGGTTATTAAGTTATATATAATATACATATTTAGCTCTGACAATAGCTGTTTTTTTATTCCTGCTTTATCTCAGTGAGGTAGAGAGGAGTCGAGGGGTAAGGGTATGTTCACACGGCAGCGTCCGTAACGGCTGAAATTACGGGGCTGTTTTCAGGAGAAAACAGCCCCGTCATTTCAGCCGTAACGGCATGTGCAGGCGCTTGAACGCCGTGTCCATTACGGACGTAACTGGAGCTGGTTTTCCATGGAGTCCATGGAAAACGGCTCCATTTACGTCTGAAGAAGTGACATGACACTTCTTTGGCGTGGGCATCTATTTACGCGCCGTCTTTTGACAGCGACGCGTAAATATACGCCTCGTGTGAACAGACAAACGTCAGCCCATTGCTTTCAATGGGCAGATGTTTGTCAACGCTTTCAAGCCGTAATTTCGGACGTAATTCGGGGGGTTAAAACACCCGAATTACGTCCGTAAATAGGCCGTGTGAACATACCCTAATAGTACAGTGCTACAAGCCTTCCTCTCTGAAGAAGCGATTTAGTACAAATTTCCATTCAGACCGAATATACTTGATGAATTAGTATTTTATTCTTTCTCTATCTCTGTAAGTCAGAAGGGGTAGTAGTACTAGTGATTATGAGTTAGTTACTATTACTAGTACAACTATCTCTCTGTGACTTCTCTGACAGAGCAGGCGTACCGTGCCAGATCACCATGAAAGCATGGCCTAATGCATTACATGGTGATTTGGTGAGGAAATAAAAGTGCTGCAAACAATGTTGTGAACAAATTACTTGCATCTATTTTATTTTTTAAAACTAGCATGAAAGCACGGCTCCATAGATTTATTACATTGCTCGCATCACTTGCCATGTCCTCTGTACCTCTGTACCTCGTACAAGACGTAAGTTACATTTCATGGCATGCCCCTGACGCGCATGCCTACCTTACTGCAGAGATGCCACAAATAAAAGGGCACCCCTGCTTGGCTTTGGCCGGCCCTTGAATCACCCCTAACCTACCCTAAGACTTATGTTACAATGCATTTTTTTGCCACGTATCAGGGTGTCGTGCATCGGTGGAACGGAGCACTAATCACCACCAAAGTGTTCTGCTTCATTTATCTATTTTTTCATTTCACTGATATTTAAGTCCCCTGATGAACCTCAATATGAAAAAAGGGTGAGGCGTATTGGGATGTAAGTTTTAGGGTTAGATAGCAGTGATTCAAGAGCCAGCCGGCATTGAGTGGGCGGCACCTCTGCAGTTGGGTAGGCAATTTTTGAAAGAAACGGTACTTAACAGGGACAGATTATCCCTGTATCCCTTCTTTTTATCTATTTTTCATATATATTTGTGTATAGTGTTTCTATGTGAAATAATTAATAATTTTACAATTAAATATAAACCCTTCCCAAAAAATGACGTACATGTACACCGTCAGTGGGATGTAGTTGCTGCACAATGACATACTTGTACGTGATCATGATCGTGTGGGTACAACAGCTGTGCCCACATGTTCACCAGCAGGATGTGGCTCTGCCGCAGTCCCGCAGTAAAGGCCTGTTCGGTATGTCCTAGAAGATGCCTGTGCTTTTTAATTGCATACGCAGTATTGTACTGCCATTTAGATATAAGAAAGTACATTATGATTTTACCCCTTTAGGACCAAAACAATTTTGGCCTAGAGGACAAAGCCACTTTTTATTGGTTTTTGCCTGTTTTCTGTCAGCTATAACTATTTAATTTTTATGACTACAAAGCTGCCTGAGGACTTTTTTTTTGTTCCGCTTAGTTAATGTATCATTTATATAAATGTTTTATTATAGCAGAAAGCATAAAAAATTCAATCATGCTGTTCACCATTTACCTTAATAGAAATTGCAACTTTATTGCCCAGGATTTTACGAGTGTCACGATACACAATTTGTAAGTGTTTTCTTACTATTTGGATATTTCTATTTAATAAAAAAAATATTGTTTATTTTTTTATTTAGATCATTTATTATATATATACTTTAGTCATTTTAAGGGATTTTTACACTTTTTCTTTTTAGCTATAATGAACTGTTATACTAGTATATCTATATGATAGTACATTAATGCCTGTGCATGTATAATGCTTTAACTCAGTAATTACTATATAAACTATACCATATATGTCTTAACCCCTTAGCATCATCTGCTGTACATGACCGGCGAATGTACGCTCTGACAATATGGCGACGGCTCAGTAGCCTAGACCGCACCATACACGATGGGTGCCGGCTTCACACGCGGTTAGTTTTGTTGCAAAAAAATTCATTATATTCATCTGAATGGGACATGAAGAAATCCATGAGTTGGTGCAGAAATCATCACATTTAGGTGAATGGCACTGATTTTCATTCGCAGAAATTTCTGCAACAAAATCTGCCATGTGTAAATCCACCCAGATTGACACCCACCAGAAACAGCCTAGAAGAGGCAATATACTGCATTACATAAGCAATCCATTAATCACATGGCAAAGTTCCAAAGGGGTAATAAAAAACAAAATTGTAATAAAATGTTTACAAATATAAAAAAATATTTAAAAGTAAAAAAAAGCCTTTTTACCAATTTTTACGTAAAATAATTTAAACAATAAAAAAAGTAAAGATAGTTGGTTATCACAGTAAAAGTCTGGATTATTATAATCCTCACTCCATTTAATCCGCAGGGTGAACGCCGTATGAAGAAAGAAAAATTACAATTAAAGAATTGATATTTTTTTGGTTACTTCGCTTGGAATGGAATAAAAAGTGATCAGAAAGTCGTACAGTATGTATCCCAAAGTGCTACCAATAAAAAACGAGCCCTCAGACACCTCCATCGACAGAAAAACATAGATATGCCTCCAAAAAATGTTAAATAAATTCGGTATCACTGTAATAAAGTTAACTAAAGGTAACTATGGTGAAATAGCATTTTTTTTTCAATTCTGCCCCACATTTTTTTTAACCTTTTGCTGCCGCCGCAGCCATTTTTTTTTGTTTTACTTTTTTCCCTCTGTGCCTTACAAAATTCATAACTTTTTTATTTTTCCATCGACACAGCCGTATGAGGGCTTGTTGTTTGCTATACTCATTGTAGTTTTTAATGGCAACATTTAATGTACCATATAATGTAATGGAAAAAATTCTTAATAAGAAAGAATAGGAAAATACAGCGAATCCTGCATTGCTTTTTGGGTTTCGTTATTACGGCATCCGCCGTACGGTAAAAACAATATGTTAACTTGTCTAGGGCTTCCCCAGAGCTGGACAGTGATGTTAGGACACAGCTGGAGTCCCAGGCAGTGCTAGAAGCGGCTCTGCTCCGGGACTCCAGCTCTGGGTAAGCCCCTGACATCACTGACAATATATTGCACTGTGGCAGCATCTACAGAGGGCACTGTGGCAGCATATACAGAGGACACTGTGGCAGTATCTACAGAGGGCACTGTGGCATTATCTATAGATGGGTGTGTGGCAGTATCTACAGAGGGCACTGTGGCAGTATCTAGAGAGGGCACGGTGGCATTATCTATGGGTGGGTGTGTGGCAGTATCTACAGAGGCCACTGTGACAGCATCAACAGTGGGCACTGTGGCAGCATCTACCGAGGGCACTGTGGCATATACATTGGTCACTGTGGCAGTATCTACAGAGCACACTGTGGCAGTATCTACAGAGGGCTCTGTGGCACTATCTTAATAGGGGCTGCCCAATCTTGACATTTGTGTGTCTGCCTAAACGCTGCCAACTGAGCCTCCGGACTGCATTTAGCGTCACTTAAACTGGAAAACTGGATTGTTGAAATGCGGCCCGTCAACTTCGAATTTTTTCTATATGTGGCCCATTTACCCGGCCGAGTTTGAGACCCCTGTTCTAAATGGTTAAGCAGCCGGGATCTGAGTTATCCTGGCCATTACAGTGAAGAGTCGGCTGTAGCATACAGCTTGTGCACCTGCTCCATACTCCCACTTACCGACTATGACGTACAGTTACATTAAATGTCGGTAAGAGTTTGAAGTTTCTCGATTCATTGTACATGAATGAAACCATTAAAAAATACTATTCATCCGGCAAAAAACATGCCCTCATATGGTTATGTTGACGAAAAAATAAAAAACTTATGGCTGTTGGAATTTGACGATGGAAAAACCAAAATGACAAAAAAGAAAATTGGCAGTGTCCTTAAGGGGTAAAACATCCAACATTCGAAACAAAAGCCCTCAAAAAGGTACATAGCCGTAAACGTTTTTTGGTTGATGGAATGCAAAATTATCTGTATGCTGGGGGTCTATGATGAGACAACCCCTTTAGGGGACTGCATATCCTACATATAGAATAATATTTTGAGAGAAATGATTTGTAAAGCCTTCAATTCACTTTGACCTTGCTTTCAACCATAGCCCAGGGTCAAGGCGTAGCAAGGTTTTTCTTCACCCTGGACAGAGATTCAGTTTGGCGCCCCCTCCTGATCTGAAATGTAACTCCTTTCACTGATACTCCCCTCCCAATTTATGAGCTGGGTTGCAGTTCCCTAAAACACAGGGGACCATGAGTACCAACCACTGTGCAGTGAAAAACTGTAAAGGGGCCACAAAGCTAAAGAGCTTTATTCTGCCTCCACTTAGTAAAAATGCTTCCTAATGCCCCCCACCAATTAATATTTCCCCCTAGTACGCCCACTCAGTAAGAACAGTAATAATGTTTCCTAGTGCCCCCAGTCAGTAATAATGCCTTATAGTCCCCCCACTCAGTAATAAAGCCTAAAGTGCCCAACACCGTAATAATGCCTCCTAGTCGCTCCTACTTAGTAATAATGTCTCCTAGTGCCCTCCACTCACTAATAATGCCTCCTAGTGCCCCCCACTCACTAATAATGCCCCCAAGTGCCCAACACTGTAATAATTCCTCCTAGGATCCACTACTCAGTAATAATGTCTCCTAGTGCCCTCCACTCAGTAATAATGCCTACTAGTGCCCCCACTCAGTAATAATGCCTACGAGTGCCCCCACTCAGTTACATCCCTAACTGCCCCACTCAGCATTATTGCCGACCAGTGCCCACACTCAATAACAATGCTTTTTAGTGCCTTCAATGAGTAATAATGCCTCCTAGTGCCCCCCACTCAGCAATAATGCCTCCTAGTGCCCCACTTATTAATAATGCCCCTAAGTGCCCTACTCAGTAATAATGCCTCCTAGTGCTCCCCACTCAGTAATAATGCCCACAAGTGCCCAACTCAGTAATAATGCCTCCTAGTACCCCCTACTCCGTAATAATGATCCCTATTGCTCTCAATCAGTAACAATGTCTCCTAGTGCCCCTACTCAGTAATAATGCATTGTAGTGCTAAAACTCAGTAATAATGCCCCCCAAGTGCCCTCACTAAGCAATTATGCCCCCTTAGTCCCCCCCACTCAGTGATGGTGGTCCTTCAGCCATCTACTCAGTAATAATGGCTCATTAAATACTCACTTAGCTCCAGTCCCAAGGAAAATAGAGCTGCAGGCCTAAAGTGGCTGAGACGCGTACCCTGCGCAGAATGGTGCCATTCTATGACATCATCGTGCTGGTCTGCATAGTGATTCCATTCCGGTGTCTCATAGGCTGCAGGCTGTAACCTATCAGAGAGAGCAGCGGGGTTGAGAGTACGATTCAGCTATATCTGTATCCTGAAAATGCAGATACCGTTGTTAGTAACAGTTGCCGACATGTCAGCCGCTCAGCACACTTATAATTCACTGATTTGTAAGTTGCCAGCCCTGCTGGCACTTATAAATTAGCAATCTGTATGTGCGCGGGATGGATGGCTGCCTCTTCAGCTGAATCGTTGGTGGGGCAGGCAACCCCCCACTCAGTTTTTATTGCTCTCGGGGCACATGCTCTTTCAATCCCCCTCCTAGCTACACCCCTGCCCTGGGTTCAGAGTTTCTGGGAGTGTACAGGAAACTATGGACTTGACAGTTCATGAAATGATTTATCATTTGAATGTGAACGAAGGAATGAACAGTAAATTGCGTTTCCACCAGAAATTATATTTAGACTAAATATATTTTCAAGATAAGGCGTATTTTAATCTGAAAGCTGTGTAGTGGAGTGGAAATTTTTTGCAATGCTAGACTTGCTTTGACATATTTCAAGGCGTTCAACTGTGATAATACGCCAAACTTTTAGCACAGTAAGATAATGAATGTCATACAAAAAGTTCACTCCCTTAAACATACAGTTAACAGTTGACTACATTTGGAATGCATATACGGATAATGTAAATTAATTTCACCTTTTTATTGCTGGGACGTCCTATTATTTAACTGGAAATATTATAGTATTGTTCTAGGTGTATTCCTACCTGCTCTTCTATAGCAACAGATGAGCAGGGTGACAACAGTATACTTATTTTATATGTGTGTGCCTGTGTGCTCCATTTTGTAACACTATTAGGCCTCATTCACACGACAAGGCTGTATGAGATGCCTGTATGATGTGCCACTACATGTACTCTCCATACAGCACCATATTCTCTTCTAGGATAATACCTCTGTAATACAACATGTAATAAAATATGCCATCATTTTCCAGATTCAGTATGATTTAATGGGAATAAGATATAAGAAATAAGATATAGAGCCATATGGATGTTATATTACGGGACCATACAACATAAATCTATAATATGACCATGTACATGAGGCCTAAAAGTGTCTATAAAAGTGGTGCATATTACAGAACAACAACTAGTTGCTGTATTTCCAATTATTAAACATTGACATGGGAGATTATATTTATAGCTATAACGGAAGCCATGACGCTGTGACGGATCCGTCGTCTGATGGATCCAATCGGCCACAGACAGACCCTATTGACAGTAATGGAGTCCGTTGAGGTACTGTCTGGGTTCCATCATTTTTATAATTTTTTCCATGTGTACCCAGCCCAGGCATATGATATATCCCTACAGCCTGGGCTGATGTATATCAGTGTGTTTGGTGCAACTTTCTAAATACTTTTTATTAAAAATAATTTCCACTTTTTGAGATAATGCTGCTTTGTATTCTGTATACAGAGCAGCTGTATCTTTTGCTCAGACCTGAATCGGTCAAGTCAGCGTCCCTGACGGGTTCAGTGACAGTGGGACTCTGACACACAGGATTCGCCTGTTATCGATCACATCTAAATTATGAACTTAGATGTGATCAATAACAGATCAATCCTGCGTGACCTGCTGTCACTGAACCCATCAGTGCCGCTGACCTGACAGATTCAGCTTTTAGCGCTAGATACAGCTGCTCCGTGTACAGAATACAAAGCAGCTGTATCTCAAATGTCTCCCTAAACACTTATCTCAGGACACATATTAACTTAAAATGTTCTTGTTCCTGTATACTGTACACCTTGCTTGTTTCTTGTGCATTATTCTCATGCCTTCTGCTCAATGGAATTAGGGGCCTCAAATAAAAATACATTAAGAGAAAGGGTCTCCTGTACCTCAGATAATAATTTTGGACATAACTTAGATACCTCTACTAAAATGGCGGTCACCCTAAAAGGAAGTCAACAGATGTCTTGGCAATCTGAAATAATGTGTTGCTGAATGTAAATGGCGGTCACAACTAGATGTACCAATAGCGTTTGCTATGATATTTCAGAAAATAACACTATGTACACATTTCTTTTACATATTTGCACTCACTTTATTGCGTCCAACATATATCCCGACAGCTTTGATATTTGTTCTATACCGTGTTGGGGCTTTGATATTTGTTCTATACCGTGTTGGGGGCTTTTGACCTCGTCTAGATGGTATATTGGTATATGTCAGTATATATATATATATATATATATATATATATACCTACAATAACAGAGGAAGATCCCTAATAGAACAATGGATCAAATTCATTTTGAGATACCCACAATGAAATATACATACCAATAGGAAAGTATCAACAATATACCAAAAACTGCATCAATTTACGAAAATACAAAATCTTTATTTCAAAATAACACTGACAATATAAAGACATATACACAAGACACAGATAAAATACACAACCCAAAGAGGCGAGTGGGCATCACATGCAAAAATACTTAATGTGCCGAGGTATAAGTCAACTGGCAATAGCTAACACAAATAACTGTTGGGTGTGCAAAGGAATAAATCTCCTGCACATCTGAACACATAACACATTCATAAAACCTTTACAAGGCATACAGCACAATGGTGGCCATCCTAAATATGGACATAAAAAAAATATATATGGTGTAATTGAAACAGGATACTGATCCATAAAGGTATTCAGGTGATGTCCTCCCACCTCACCCTCCAATGTCAGTATATGTCTGTCTCTTTTTGGAGAATGGAATAGCGTAGTAGGCTTTCCCATCCCAAGTGAACTCGCAAAAAAATATACTGTGCGTTATATATTTTTTTAATATGGGAGTCTATAGGTGAAGTAGGCCACTGTATGGTATCCACTGGTATATGTTTAACCCCTTAATGACCGGGCCATTTTGCACGTTAATGACCAAGGATTATTTTTTGCTTTTTCACTGTCGCATTCCAAGAGTCGTAACTGTTTTTGTATTCCGTCTATATAGCCGTATAAGGGCTTGTTTTTTGCGGGACGAGTTGTATTTTGTAATTGTACCATTTTTAGATGCTTATAATATATCGATTAACTTTTATTAACTTTATTTTAGGAGAGAATTGAAAATAAGCAGCTATTCCAGCATTGATTTTCACGTTACAAATTTACGCCGTTTACTATGCAGCGTAAATAACATGTTCACTTTATTCTATGGGTCGGCACGATTACGGGGATACCAAATATGTAAGGGTTTTATATGTTTTTCCTACGTTTGCACAATAAAAACCCTTTTAGAAAATAATTACTTGTTTTTGCATCGCCGCATTCCAAGAGCCGTAACGTTTTTATTTTTCAGTCGATGTGGCCGTATGTGGGCTTGATTTTTGCGGGCCAATGTGTAGTTTTCATTAGTATTATTTTGGGGTACATAGGACTTATAGATTAATTTTTATTACATTTTTTATGGGGGGAATGGGAGAAAAGAGAGAATTTTGACATTGTTTTTTGCGTTTTTTTTTGGACGCCGTTCATCCGGCGGTTTAATTAATGTGTTCATTTTATTGTTCAAGTTGTTACGATCGCGGGGATACCATATATGTGTATGTGTGATTTGTTTTGACACTTTTACTAAATAAAACCACTTTTTGGGCAAAAAAAGTCGTTTTATTTGATTTTCACTGTCATTATTTTATATTTTTTTTTCACCAACTTTATTTAACTGATTGCCATTTTTTTTTTTAGTCCCACTAGGGGACTTCACTATGCGATGTGCCGATCGCATATATAATGCTTTGGTATACTTAGTATACCAAAGCATTATTGCCTGTCAGTGTAAAACTGACAGGCAATCTAATAGGTCATGCCTCTGGCATCACCTAACAGGCAGATGCTGAAGGCAGACCTGGGGGTCTTTGTTACACCCCCGCTGCCATGGAAACCCGACGGCGACCCGCAATTTCTTTGCGGGGGCGCCGATGGGGTGACAGAGGGAGCTCCCTCCCTCTGTCAAACACATTAGATGCCCCTGTCACTATTGACAGCGGCATTTAATGGTTTAAACTGCCGGAATCGGAGCGCGCTTCGATTCCGGCAGTTGCAGCAGGAGCCAGGCTGAGTATAACAGCCGTGCTCCTGCCGCTGATCGCGTGGGTACAGTGTCAGTACCCGCGCCATCACAGGACGGATATATCCGTCCTCCTGCGCGAACTAGCAGCTGCAGAGGACGGATATATCCGTCCTTCAGCGTTAAGAGGTTAATGTATACATCATGGACTTTTACCTTTCATAACGCATCTGTTAAATGCATACTATTATAGTCAATGGGTGACATATGCGTTAAACGGATGCTTAATTGTGGCATCCGTCACCCATAGACTGTATCGGTATCTGTTTAAAGGTTATGGACACCTTTGAGGGCATTTTTTTTTTAATAAATACATTAGTCAGTGTGTTTAGTGTAAGGCTCTAAACTTGTAATCAATCACATGTAGGTTATGAACTTAGATGTGATTGTTTACAGATGGATCCTGAGTATCACAGACACTCAGGACCCGCCGACACTGAACCCGCCCGTCAGGTCCGCGAGACTGACGGATTCATTGTAGAGCGAACGATACAGCTGCTCTGTATAGAGAATACAGAACAACTGTATCTCCAAAAGTAAAACAAATTTTTTTTAAAATTAAGACTAATAACAAAGATACACTAAACACACTGACTAATCTACCGTATTTTTTGGACTGTAAGGCCTCATGCACACGACCGTATTTTTGTCCACCCGTAAATACGGGTCCTTGGTCACACGTATTCGACCCATATTGCACCAATATTTACAGACCCGTTTCCGTAAATACGGGTCCGATGTCACCCGTATTCCACCCGTATTTACGGGCACGTTTTTGGCTGCAAAATTGCACTGCACTAATCGGCAGCCCCTTCTCTCTATCAGTGCAGGTTAGAGAGAAGAGGCAGCCCTTTCCGTAATAAAAGTAAAAGAAATTCATACTTACCCGGCCGTTGTCTTGGTGACGCGTCCCTATCTTGACATCCAGCCCAACCTCCCTGGATGACGCGGCAGTCCATGTGACCGCTGCAGCCAGTGATTGGCCTGTGATTGGCTGCAGCAGTCACATGGGCTGTAACGTCATCCCAGGAGGCCGGACTGGAGGAAGAAGCAGGGAGTTCTGAACGTCTTTTTTTTTTACAGCTTTATCTATATTCTGATCGGTAGCCACTGTCCAGGGTGCTGAAACAGTTACTGCCGATCGTTTAACTCTTTCAGCACCCTGGACAGTGACTATTTACTGACGTCGCCTAGCAACGTTCCCGTAATTACGGGTGCACACACGTTGTCACCCGTAATTACGGGAGCCCCATAGACTTCTACGGCCTGAAATAAGACATGTTCTATCTTTTTCAACGGCATAAGCATACGGGGAGGTACCCGTGGCCAATAGAAGTCTATGGGCCCATAATTACGGGAGTTTTTACGGTCGTGTGAATGGGGCCTAAGATGTCGTTTTTATCTTAGAATCTGTGCTGTAATCTTCTGCTGAAGCTTATCTCCTGAAGGCAAATAGCTGCCAGTGTATGAAGGAGCAGGAGACTGAGCTCCGAGCTTCAAAGGTCCTTGCAGTGCAGCGTAATGGAAGCAGCATGTCCTGTGCTGTGTGACTTCTGTCATCTCACAGTTCAGTGAGCAGATAACACAGACATTAGTACACACAGCACAGTGAATCTGAGCAGATACGGATCTGCAAGGACCTTCTAGCCACGCCCCCTCCTGTGTACAGAGCAAGAAGAGCAGGTTCATCACTATTAACCCCTGCCTCTCCACATCTCTGATGTCTGGTGAGTTCAGGGGAGGGTGAGAGCACAATAGCTGACAATATCTTGTAATGTCTGACGTTGTTATGGGGCACTGTGGCTGGCATTGTATTGAGGTACTGCGGCTGGCATTGGAGCACTGTGGCTGGCATTGTTATGGGGCACTGTGGCTAGCATGGGTATAGGGCACTGTGACTGGCATTTTATTGAGGCACTGTGGCTGGCATTGTATTGGGGCACTGTGGTACCCTATTGACTCAATATTACCCAGGAAATGTACAGTTAAAGGCAAAACCTTTTATTTTCTCTTTTATGCTGCAATTTATGGGTGTGTCTTATGGTCCAGTGCATCCTATAGTACAAAAAATACGGTATTTATTATGAAAAAAATTTCCTCAAAGGTGTCCATAGGCTTTAACGTATACGTCGAACAAGTTCATCAGCGTTCTTGACATATAGGTTTACTGTACATCATTAAGCATTATGGTGACAGATGCCACTGTTAAGGCATCTGTCCCATGCGTATACGTTAAACATAGCCAAAAAACGTGATGTGCACAGAGCTTTACTTAGAAAATTGAATTAAGTTTTGAGTGGTTTTGTAATTTTTCTCTTGTTGTATGGCACAGGCAACCTGAAATAAAACCGCCTGCACAGCACATTAAGGGCTCATCTACACAACAAAGCTATGTGCACAGACTTTAAATGGGGCATAAATAGCGCCTATAGGTCCGTATGTTACCTCTATGAGACACCATATTCTATCCCTAAAGGCAGTGAGAATGCCTTAACCATACAGCACGCAATGGAGTATGTCACCGTTTTCTTTCTTACGGATTCATACGGAATCTGTGAGAAAAAAAACCCACAGTGCAGTATGACCATCCTAATGATTGATGTCCTTGAAATGCTTGTAAGCACTATTCCTTTGTTCAATTACAATATTTGCTATGAAAATTGACACAGACACAAGAAAACCACATCTTTACTAAGCAAACATGTTTTTTTAACTCCTGAAAGACGCAGCTAATTTTTCCAGTTTTGCCTCACAGCACTCAGAGAGCCATAACTTTTTAATGTTTTCGCTTATATTACTATGTGAGGTCTTGTTAAATTTGTTGTATGGGTTGTTATAACAATGAGGGGAAGACATGATTTCTGTTTTTTTTTTATTACTTTTATTTAATAGAAACAGTTTTTATTAAAAATAATCGTGTTTGTTTTTTATTTTTTTGTGCGCTTTTGACTTTGACTTTTAATTTTCTTTTTCTTTAAATTGATTGGAATATGAATCTATTCCAATCCCTTACTGGCTTTGCATACAAAATGCACAGGCAGCTGTTAGGGCATACCTCAGGTATGACCTAGCAGGGATTAGCTCAAAACAGCCCTGGTGACCATTGTTGGGCCCTATCATTGCAAGGGTTAAACGGCCAGGATCAGAGTTAGGGTCTTTTTACAGCAGCCAATTTTGTCCGTAACATCAAGAGCTGATCAACTGGACAGCTCGTTGATCGGCGCTCATTTGCTTCTTTCACAAGGAGCTATGATTGGTTATGTATGAGGACGAGCACTCATTACGATGATTGCTCGTCCCCATTCATTTATATAATGTCGGCAGCACATCTCCCTGTTTACACAGGGAGATGTGCTGCCAAGAACGATAATATTTTCTGCTGCATAAACTATATGATCAGCCAATGAACGAGCTTTTACTCTCACTTTCACAATCATTGGCCCGTATAATAGAGCCTTTAAAGTGTTTTATTGTGATTAGATTACAGAAAAGAGGTTTTGCAAGTTTTGTTTTTTAGTAAATTAGTGAATTTAGTTAATTTTACAAAATGAAATTGATGTAAAATTAGACTATATTTGGTTAACATTTTCATTCTAAGAACGCATCATTCATATTTTGTATGTTTCTGAGTGTTTAAACTCATATCTGAATGGTTGAAGTTTTTAAAATGTGTTTACTGTTTCCAATGATGCTTTACTATGACAAATGTTTGGCGTTGTATACCAGACAGAATTATCCATTATATATTGGGTAATTGACTACAACAAAATTATACCAAAAAATATATGAATACATGACATTTAATCATTTGTCCAATAGAAATTATAAATCGAAATAAAAAATATAATTACATTTTCTGACTTAATGGCTGTTTTTTTTCCTTCTGGTAAATGCATTTGTGCTACCTAAGCCCCGAGGCCTCTCTGTCTTGCCAAGATGACTTTGCAACCAATCTGTTATGTACAGTTAATCTGTCTGTCCATCTTTAAGATCCTCTTTGAAGATTGCCCTTGGACTGCATAATAACCTCACAGCACATGCTAGGGGGGTTTTCTGGAAACCCATTGGATCTGACCTCTTCGTTGACTGTCATAATAAATAGACTCGATTTAAACCCTTTGGGGAACGGAAAATACTGTGTGTCAAACTTTGACCTCTACTTCAGGCTATTAATAAATAAGACTACAGTTATGAGTTATAAAGTACTCCACTTAGAGGGTTCAATGAATGGGTGTTCTTCAACCTTCTATTTTTTTTATATAACATCCCAAAGATATTTAGACACAATTAGGTGTGAACATTGAATAAAGGTTTAAACCAGCCGCAGCTAGCTTTATTGTCTTCAACACAGCAAGCAGTGTTACAACATAAACCTTACAAAATAAACCCTAGGCCGTTCAGCCTCTAACTAAACATTAAGTGTCCCTCACTAAGAGACGCTGAGCCTTGTGCCCAGTACCTCAAAACCTAGGCAGCTTTACCTTACACGGTGGTGACTCTCACAGGCTAGCATGCCTGTCTTCCCCAGACTGAGAGCCCTGTGTAAACAGCACACACCTCAATTAAAGAGCCATCTCAGGTGAAGGCTAACTAGGCTCATCAGACAGCCCAAGACACGGGCTGTCTGTATGGAGTGGAAGTCGCCCTTCTTCTTCACACTCCAGCAAACCAGGCCCTATTCCGGGCTTTACACCCAAGCAACTGCAAAGAAAACCCTCCCTTCTGTACATGTTCCCTGGTTGCTTAAAACCTGACAGTTTCTGCACTGTCCAGTAGCTGCACTGCTACAATATATATATATATATATATATATATATATATATAGATGTCACGAAGGGTCTGTGTACCCTCTGGGCCGTACCGCCTTGGCAGTAAGGCAGCTGGCCAAAAGGGCGTAAGTTCGTATAGGTACCTGTGGCAGCTCAGACAGCAGCAGGGCAGGCTCGGATAGGACTAGGCAGCAGGTAGACGTCAGGTGAGGTGAAGCAGGTCAGACGTGGAATACAGCACGACACGACTTTGGCACAGTACAGTGCTCGACCAGGATGGTATGGAATGCAAGGAACAGGAACTGGAACAGGTACAGGAAACACACTAGGAGGCCATCACATAGACAAACTAGGAAACATCATCAACGCTCAGGCCTAGAAGCAGGGGGCTGGACCCCTCTTAAAGTCCAGGGTACTCACGGGTCAAAGTTCATCAAAAGTCCGGTACGAGCGCTGCCTCTTTAAGATCCTACGGGATCCGGCTGAGGTGAGTGGAAGTGAGCGCTGGCGTCTCCTAAGGAGAAGGCTGGGGCCAGTGCTTGCCGACTCGTGGCTGCGGCTGTCAGGAGGGGATTGGAGCTGACAGCCCGCAGCCACGGACATTAAAATATATATATATATATATATATATATATATATATACCTCACATGTATTAAGTATTAAATAAGTATTCTTTCAAACAAGTGGTTGAGTTTTGCTTTTTCGGGACTATAATATTGATGTCCTATCCCTGGGATAGGCAGCCACTGTCAGATCGATGTTCTTCTTGAATACTGCAGCTTCTGTCTGCCCTCAGGCAAGAGGTGCTAAGTGATTGACTCTCAGGATAAGGATCTTCAGTAGATTACTGACAGGCTGGGGGTCCTCATTGGATGTCAACCAAACTGTCCCTGTCCTATCACATTTCCCATGCTATACACCCCACATGTGCACCAAGCGAAATTTCTATATTAGTAATTCAGAAGGAAGAGCAGCTGCTAATGTTTGATTATTATGTCTTATTTACTTCCAGAGATATTGGCATTTTTCTGTTTTATTGTGGCAGCCATTTTTGCAAAAGTGGCTACAGGAAGTTCAGCCATATTAGTTTTCACCCCAGAAACTCCTGGTTAAACGGTCACTGTATTGTTGATTGAAAATGCTGACAGAATGTAAGTTTTATCATCAGTTTCTCAGAAGCTAATTAAAAGGTGATAACTAATATGACCTGTTGTAACTTTTGTAAAAATGTCCGCCTCGACAAAAACAGAAAAATGCCAATATCTCTGTAAATAACTTAAAAAGAATGACCAAACCTTGGCTGGTAAAATAACATTTTATTTACTGAAATGTGGTCAATTTAAAATTTTGGGTAAATGTCCTTTTAAAAGGAGGCTATGTGGCTTTAGAACTAAATGGAGGCAAGACATATGTTCAAAGGGATGATGATGAATGTTAAAGCACTGAAAATACAGAATTAAATATATCCCCAACTAATCCAATAGATTATGGATTCCATTCAATGATTGCAAACAGAAATTTTGAAAAACCATGAGGAATTGGTACAGAAAGTATATTTAATAATGAATTACCTTTATTTGCTGGAACTATAAATACCCTTTTAACTATGGATATTGACAGTGGCGTAACTACCGCCGTAGCAGCAGTAGCGGCTGCCACGGGGCCCGCGGCATGAGGGGGCCCGTGTCGCCCGCCGGCACGGGCCCCCACCATGGCCGGAGGCTCCGCTAGCAGCCGCTATGGCTGCTACAGCGGGACGCCACGGAACACTACGGCAGAGCAGGGAGGTATCTCCCCGCTCTGACATTAACTGGTTCCCGACCGCTGGCTGTATTTTTACGGCCTGCGGTCAGGGTCCTTAAAACCCGAGCCATAGACTTTTTACGGCTCGGGTTTTAACTTGCTGCCCGCGCGATCGGGCAGCTGAATGTCGGGTCTCCGGCTGTCAGTGACTGCCGGGGACCCTGAGGAGAGGATAGAAGCAGCTTTCGCTGCTTCTGTCTTCTCTTATCACTTGTACACAGCGCTGAATGCGCGCTGTGTACAGGAATAGAGACAGCAGCAGCGGCGCTGTCTCTATTCCTCCCGGTGATCATGTGACTGGTCACATGATCACCGGGTGCCGTTAGTGGCAGGCTGCTGCTGGCAGTGGCGGATTAAGAAGACCATGGGCCCTGGGCTGTTACCCAAACTTGGGCCCCCCTTCTCCACCACCACCCTGCCGCGCCGTAACTATTGCTAACACTACCTAAACAGTAGTACACAAAGTAGGCACATTATGCACAAAGTACACACAGTACACAAAGTACGCACATTATGCACAAAGTACACACAGTACACAAAGTACGCACATTATGCACAAAGTACGCACATTATGCACAAATTAGGCACATTATGCACAAAGTAGGCACATTATGCACAAAGTACGCACATTATGCACAAAGTACGCACATTATGCACAAAGTACACACAGTACACAAAGTACGCACATTATGCACAAAGTACGCACATTATGCACAAAGTACGCACATTATGCACATTATGCACAAAGTACGCACAGTACACAAAGTACCACATTATGCACAAAGTACGCACATTATGCACAAAGTACACAAAGTAGGCACATTATGCACAAAGTACGCACAGTACACAAAGTACCACATTATGCACAAAGTACGCACATTATGCACAAAGTAAGGACATTATGCACAAAGTACGCACATTATGCACAAAGTAGGCACATTATGCACAAAGTACGCACATTATGCACAAAGTACACAAAGTACGCACATTATGCACAAAGTAGGCACATTATGCACAAAGTATGCACAGTACACAAAGTACCACATTATGCACAAAGTACACACATTATGCACAAAGTACGCACATTATGCACAGAGTACGCACAAAGTACGCACATTATGCACAAAGTACGCACAGTACACACATTATGCACAAAGTACGCACAGTACACACATTATGCACAAAGTATGCACAGTACAAAGTACGCACATTATGCACAAAGTACGCACAGTACACAAAGTACACACATTATGCACAAAGTACACAAAGTAGGCACATTATACACAAAGTATGCATAGTACACAAAGTACACACGAGTATGCACATTATACACAAAGTAGGCACATTATACACGAGTATGCACATTATACACAAAGTACACCTTGTAAACACATGAATATGGACATTAAACATACATGAATATGGACATTAAACATACATGAATATGGACATTAAACATACATGAATATACACATTAAACACACATGAATTTGGATATTAAACACACATGAATATGGACATTAAACATACATGAATATGGAAATTAAACATACATGAATATGGACATTAAACACACATTAATATGGATATTAAACATACATGCACTTACCTTTTATGTCTTCACTGCAGCTCTTCTCCTGCTCACAGCACAGAGCCCGCCGTCAGTCTCCCCTCCCCCATGTCCCGACAGCTAGCAGCAGAGGAGAGATGTTTAGAGCAGGGAAGGGGGGCTGGAGGGGGAGCTTCTAAAGCAGCACAGACCACGGCTGCTAAGTAGAAGCAAAGCTCCCCTCGTCTGACAGGTGCGGTCCTGGCATCGGGGCTCCCTCCGGTGCTAGCGACGCCACTGGGCATGAGGGGGTTCGGGCGGTCATAGGCCCCCTGGGAGCCTTGGGCCCCCTGGCAGCCTTGGGCCCCGGGCGACCGCCCGAAACGCCCTAATGATAATCCGCCACTGGCTGCTGGGTCTTACAAGACCCAGCACAGCCCTATTAGTGACAATCGGCACTATGAGAGGGCTGATTTCCCCTGTAACTGGGGCTGCTGTGCAGCTCCAGTTACAGTGGAAAAACATGGTGTAAAAGAAAGAAAAAATATATATAAAGTTCCCCAAAGGTCTTCTTTGACCTTTGGGGGACAGACCATAGGAATAAAAAAATAATATAGTAAAGTGCAAAAAAAATGTAAATAATAAATACACATAAAATCATTGTTGTAACGCTAGCGCTGACCCAATTACCCTAATATAGACATGTAATATATAAAAATTTACGGCAGACAATGACGATCACAAATAAAAGGTCTATTTTAGTGTAAAACTATGTTATTACCAAAAAAAAAATAGCTGAAATGTAAAAAAGCTTATTTTTTTACTATTATTTTCAAACTTTATGAATAAAAATTCGAAAATAGCAAAAAAGGTGTGTATAAAAACTATAAAATGAAACCTGCATTGTCTACGGAAAAAACGTCGCAAAAATCACGTCGTTAGCCCAACAAATAAAAAAGTTATAGCCATTTAACTAACACGTGCTAAAAATGGCTAAATGGTGTCTGGTCCTGAAGGCGCAAAATAGAGCAAAAGACATGTATCCCCTCTCCACAGGATCTCCACAGGACATGTGTGATCGCTGGCATTTATAGGGAGAACGGGGTACTGAAAGTCCCCTGAAGTTCTCCATCACAAACTTCGGACTTCCGGGGTCTGTGTCGGCAGCTCCGTAGAAAGGAATGGAGCGCCATACAGGGGGGCTGTATGGCTTTCTTTACAGGGGGATGTATGGCGCTATCTACAGAGGGGGGCTGTATGGCGTTATCTACAGGGGGGGCTGTAAAAAAGGCACTATCTACAAGGGGGGGGGGTTGTGTGACACCCAGGGGAGGGGGGCCCCAGTCAAAAGTTTGCTATGGGGCCCAGTCTTTCCTAGTTACGCCCCTATTGATGTTTTTTTCTATTCTGATTTCAGATAAGGGTTGGGGGGAAATATTTATTCAATAGTGTTACATCTGATCTTTTAAAAACAAATATAAAAATCTGTTGCGCTTTATACCTTTGATGTGTGCAGAGTTCTATATTAAGAACACAATGGATTGAATGCTTACAATGTGCATAATGTCTTCACAAAGATGGATTGTCACTTATCTGCTGCTTGTTAAAGGGACAGACAGAGATTTAAAAAAAAAAATAAAAATCCTAATTGGGCACTCAAATAGTTATAGCCTGTATAATTACAACGGAAAATATAACACTTCGCTTTAATCAGGGGTTTAGTTCGAGAGTGTTCTGAAGGTGTGCAGATCCACCCCTCCTTTAGACAAAAAAATCCCAGGACCATTTATTCAAACACTGTTCAGTCTGAATTTCCTTGTTTTCGTCCATCATGAGAATCCATCAAACTTAAAATTAAAAAAAATTATTTGTATATAAGGTCGTGCAAATAAAGGGGGGAGAAAGAGAAAAAATGGCGGGGGGGGGGGGGGGGGCGGCAAAGTTGATACCAGCTCGCCTGATAACCTAATTGAGATCACAGGTGTGGGAAAAGCAATGAAGTGAGGTCACTGGAGGTCTAAAATGTAATGCAAAGGTTCTAAAGATGCAGGAACATATCCTTATGATCTTGGTCTTGACTTGAGAAGTTAATTCTTCCATTGTGAAAATTTCAGAGAAGCTATCTGGCTACTTCTACAGTGTTGGTGACTGCAGGGACTTCCAGTGCTGAGAAATACCAGGCGTTAGGTTTATGAAAAAAATCTTAAAGTACTTAATATTCTTATGTTTTTGATTGAAAACTATTTAAGCTCAAATTCTCTAATTGTCTAAACTTATGTGTCTTGGGCAACAAGGGTTAAGAAGAATGGACTGCATAATTGTTCCTTACATACAATACCGATACTATGTCTCTCTAATTGAATCTCTGGCCTAGATTTATATCTTTGGGACAAATTAGGGATACAATCAGTTTCTGATTTATACGAGGGTACAATCCTGTGCTCGTTTCATACTATACAGCAAAAACATCTTCTTCCAAAAAGTGGCTTCTATAAATATTTGCGCATAAGAAAATTTTTGCACTCTAGTCCGAGTCCCACGAGTTTAGAACCTATTTCACAATTTCAGCGATATTTTAACATGACTCATTCTGCTCTGAAGGGTATGATGACAGCTGTTATATGTATCTCACCTTATGACTCTCAGGTTAAAATAGGCTAAATGTTAAAACGGGAATCAGACTTGGGATTCTCTTTTTCTAGAAATGACTGGTTAAGAGCACTCCAGAGCACAGCTAAAATCACAAGATGCATTAATCCTGTTGAGGCCATCAGAAGGGTTACATTTCTTTGGTATCTGACCCCGGCCCGTCTACAGCATATATCTACGGGTTACTCGCCACTCTGCTGGAGGGACTGTGGACAGAGGGTCACCTTGTATTACTTATGGTGCTCCTGTAGTACTATGAACCATGTTTAGAAAAAGTTTTTCAGTACATTTTGGTGATCGGGGGTCACGTAATCGAACCAAATCCAGCTTTGGCTCTTCTAAATATGCATTCTGAGATTATACCGATTGAATATAGATGGCTGGCGGGTCATATCTTTATTGCCACCAGACAGTGGCGTAGCTATAGGGGTCGCAGCGGTCGCAACTGCGACCGGGCCCCGTAGCTAGGGGGGCCCGCAGGCCCCCCTCAGCACACTAGCGCTGCAATGATTGCTCTACATTGCTGGGTCCCTGCTGTGGTACAAAAGAGACCCAGTAATGTAGCTTAAAGCATTGGTGGCAGCTCAGCTGTCAGAGAGTCATTGCGTGGAGGGGGAACAAGAGGGTGGAAAATGAATGATAGATGAATCCACCCATCTTACGAGACCCAGCCCCGCCCACTGTACTGTGCACCCAATCAGCTCACTTCTTGCTGTTTCCCTCTTCCTAGTGACCTGTTCAGAGGGAAAGGAATGGCTACAGCAAGAAGATCGTGTGCATGTCTGCTGCTCCCCTGCAGTACGAGCTGCTCTCTGACCCCACAGCAGATGTAAGTAGCAATTGGCAATCCAGCTCTTAACCCCTTCACTGTGTGTGTGTATGTATGTCTGTCATGCTGAGCAGTCACACCTCAGGGCTGACAGTTTAGCATAACAGACAAAGTATCTATCTATCTATCTATCTATCTATCTATCTATCTATCTATCTATCTATCTATCTATCTATCTATCTATCTATCTATCTATCTATCTATCTATCTATCTATCTCATATCTATCTATCTATCTATCTATCTATCTATCTATCTATCTATCTATCTATCTATCTATCTATCTCATATCTATCTATCTATCTATCTATCTATCTATCTATCTATCTATCTATCTATCTATCTATCTATCTATCTATCTATCTATTTATTTATCTCATATCTACACTGGCGTAGCTATAGGGGTCGCAATTGCGACCGGGCCCCGAAGCCAGGGGGGCCCACAGCCCCCCGCACCACATCAATAAAAAGTTACTATAGTAACTCGGGCCGCGGGCCCCTGTTACTATAGTAACAGACTGACCTTACCTTCCTGGTTCCGGATCGCAGCGGAGGTCCTGACGTCACAGCGCTATGTACGGCGCACAACATCGAGAGGACAGAACTTCCGCCGCGGCTGAAGAGGAAGGTAAGATTAGTTGCCCTGACTGGCGGCGTCCGACTCCCGGGACCCGCCAATCAGCTGTTTTGAAGGGGCCGCAGCACTCGTACGAGAGCTGCTCCCCTTCATTCCGGTCACACTGTGAATCGGTGTCGGCGATTCACAGTGTGAGCGAGTAGTGAAATGAAGGGGAAGCAGCTCTCGTACGAGTGCTGCGCCCCTTCAAAAGCTGATTGGCGGGTCCCGGGAGTCGGTACCTCCGCTGCGATCCGGAACCAGGAAAGTCCCGGTAGTCGGACCCAGACACATCAGCTATTCATGGCCTATCCTGAGGAAAGGCCATCAATGTTTAGGGACTGGACAACCCCTTTAAGCCTACGATGTAGCAGGCTTAGAGGGCCCATGAGACAGGATCACAGATTGTATGATCCTGTTTGCTGGGCCCTGTATCTAAGACAATCACATGGTAGGCCTAGATACATGGCCCAGGGCCATGTGTGATCCTGTCTGTGGGACCCTGTATCTAAGCCTACCACACTGTCGATTTAGATACAGGGCCCCAGCACACAGTAATCTTATACTGTATAAGATTACTGTCTGCCTACGTTGTGGTAGGCTTAGATACACGGGATCCCACAGACAGTATCACACATGGGCCCTGTATCTAAGCCTAACACACGTGTTACTAATCATTTTTTGTGTGTTTTCTTACAGGTTCGGTCGTTGGACTACGTCGGATTCCAGGACTACTTAGATGACGGCTTTTTTTTTTGTTATCAATAAAATGGTTTATGAGGGTTGTGTGGGTTTTTTTTTATTTCAATAAAATATTTTTTCTATGTCTTTGTGTTTTTTTTTAAACTATATTACTACCGCCTTAGTAATGGCCGCCGGCTGATTGACAGCATCCATTGCTAAGGCGGGGCTTAGTGTTAGCCGGTGCCGAGGCTAACACTAACCCCCTTTATTACCCCGGTACCCACCGCCACCAGGGGTGCTGGGAAGAGCCGGGTACGATCCAGTACTTGACCATCTGTAGTGATGGTCGGCCACTGGGGTGGCCGCAGGCTGGTATTATCAGGAGGGGAAAGGCCAAAAACAGTGGCCCTTCCTACCCTGGTGATGCTGCCTGCTGCTGCTTTATTGTATCTGGTTGGTTATGAAAAATGGGGGGGACCCCACGTCATTTAAAAAAATATATATAATTGGAAAGAACGATGTGGGGTCCCCCCCAATTTTCATAACCAGCCAGATGCAACACAGCAGCAGCAGGCAGCATTACCAGGGTGGTAGGGGCCACTATTTTTGGCCTTCCCCAGCCTAATACTACCAGCCTGCGGCCACCCCGGTGCCTGCCCGTCACTACAGATGGTCGGGTACTGGTTCGTACCCGGCTCTTCCCAGCACCCCTGGTGGCGGTGGGTACCGGGGTAATAATGGGGGTTAGTGTAGCCTCTGCACCGGCTAACATTAAGCCTCGCCTTAGTAATGGAGGTTGTCAATCAGCCAGCGGCCATTACTAAGGCGGTGATAATAAAGTTTAAAAAGATACAAGCACATAGAAAATATATTTTATTGAGGTAAAAAAACACAACCCTCATTAAGCATTTTATTGAGAATAAAAAAAACGCCGTCATTGAAGTCCTCGAATCCGAAGTCCAACAACCGAACCTGTAAAAAAACACAAACACACAAAAATAATCAGTAACACATAAAGAAGCAAAATTATTATTCTTACCTATCCTGGGTCCAGCGATGGAGACGCAATGTCAGCAAGCTGGGCCCTGTATCTAATCCTATCATGTGTGATACTGTCTGCTGAGCTGTGTATCTAATCCAATCATGTGTGATACTGTCTGCTGGACCCTGTATCTAATCCGATCATGTGTGATACTGTCTGCTGAGCCACTGTATCTAATCCTATCATGTGTGATACTGTCTGCTGAGCCACTGTATCTAATCCTATCATGTGTGATACTGCCTTCTGAGCCACTGTATCTAATCCTATCATGTGTGGTACTGTCTGCTGAGCCACTGTATCTAATCCTATCATGTGTGATACTGTCTGCTGGGCCACTGTATCTAATCCTATCATGTGTGATACTGTCTGCTCAGCCACTGTATCTAATCCTATCATGTGTGATACTGTCTGCCCAGCCACTGTATCTAATCCTATCATGTGTGATACTGTCTGCTGAGCCACTGTATCTAATCCTATCATGTGTGATACTGTCTGCTGAGCCACTGTATCTAATCCTATCATGTGTGATACTGTCTGCTAAGCCACTGTATCTAATCCTATCCATAGTTTATAGGATCGTAGTAGTGCTATAGATATGCTATGCTGTCTCCTATACACACTTTTTTTGGGGCGGACACACATGTATTGGGGCTATTTCCCTGACATTTTAAGCCCTGAGGGTATGTTCACACGACAGCGTCCGTTACGGCTGAAATTACGGTGCTGTTTTCAGGAGAAAACAGCACCGTAATTTCAGCCGTAATGGCATGTGCAGGCGTCTTTCGCTGCGTCCATTACGGACGTAATTGGAGCTGTTTTTCTATGGAGTCCATGGAAAACGGCTCCATTTACGTCTGAAGAAGTGACAGGCACTTCTTTGACGCGGGCGTCTTTTTTACGCGCCGACTTTTGACAGCGGCGCGTAAAAAAAAATGACCGTCGGCACAGAACATCGTAAGACCCATTCAAATCAATGGGCAGATGTTTGCCAACGCTTTTGAGCCGCATTTTCGGACGTAATTCAATGCTAAAACGCCCGAATAACATCCGTAAATAGGGTGTGTGAACCCAGCCTTAGTGACGCCGCGGCTGCTAGTGCTGCATTGTTGGGTCACTTAGGAGACCCAGCGATGCAGCTGAAAGCTGCGGACCGTCGGCCATGAGAAGTTTTCGGGGGGGGGGGGGACCCAGTAAGAATTTTTGCATCGGGGCCCATGAGCCTCTAGCTACGCCCCTGCCACCAGATACCATATAGCTATGGCTTGGAAAACTGCTCAAGCTTTAAAGGATAACTAAACTTTCAATAAACTTCAGAAGGTTTGATCAGTGACGGTCTGAGCACTGAGACCCCGCTATGAAGGGTGAGGGCTGAGCTGCTTTGTTTCTGATCTATGGGCCCGTACACTATTTGCTCGGCTTTCTGAGAAAAACCGTTGAGAAACAGAGCGGCTCAGCGCTCACCCGAATGCTCCTACCACCTCGGTTTAGCGATCGGTGGGGTTCTCAGTTCTTGGACCCTCACCGTCAAAACTTCTGATGTGTCATTAGGACATGTCAGAAGTTTTTTGAAAGTTTAGTTACCCTCAAAAAGTGTCAGTGGTTTTAAATAGGGTATTTTTGCAATTTCAATTTAAGCTACACTTTTTTCGCCTCTAGGTCACAGAATAAAATGTCTGAAAAAAATGGTCTGCTTGGACGGATTTACCGCATGTAAAACTTCTCCTTCGCAAACATCAGATTAATGTTTTAGGATTTCTAACACTTTGATGTAGATGGGATGTTATTTCATATATCACTTGAATGTATTCATGGCCGGCCTTAGATATGTTCGAACAGTGCGGTCGCACAGGGCGCCAGCCGCCACACTGCAAGAGGGGCACCAGCGAGTGTGTGTATCCCCGCGCCGTTGCAACTACCAGCGGGGATACACACACTAACTGCAGTCGCCTTTCCACCCAGGCGCTTCTTCACTTAATGGCTGTCACTATCGCTGTAGCAGCCATAGCGGCTGCTAGCGGTGACACCGGCGATGAGGGCGGTGGCACCGCTAGCAGCTGCTGCGGCTGCTATAGCGGTAGCGATGGCACTATAGCAGAGCAGGGAGATATCTCCCTGCTCTGCTATCTACTAGCGCCACTGTAGCTCCCTGAAGGAGTGGAATCCCCATGTGGCCGGGGATTCCGCTCCTGGAGCGCTACTTGATGTTTCTGTCCATATATGGACAGTGACATCAGGGGAAACTCCTGAAGCGGAATCCCCGTCCACCACATGAGCGAGGAATACATTCAGGGCCGGCCCTAGGATATATGACGCCCTGTGCAAAATGATCTTTCGGCGCCCCACCCCATCATTAAAAAAAATGCCCCATAAAAAAATTATAATGCCCCTTTAGTGCCCCCATACAGTATAATAATAATATTTAATAATATTATATATTACAACCCCTTCAAGGACACAGTATTTTGTTCTCTAATTGTGCCCACAGTATTATGCCATCTGTAGTACCCCTACACAGTATAATGTCCACAGGTAATGCTCCTTTTACCCTATATCTGTAATTTGCTTGTACACCAAATATACAATGTTTTGTACTCTCATCACCAATGTTTCTTCTGTTTAATATGACTTTAATATGTTTTTTCTTATTATGTACGTTTTCTTGTATATTTTCAGTTATCATACCAAAGTACTGTACATTTAAGCAGTCTGATCCTTTGTGACAACTGTATTGACTGTATGATGTAGATGCTTTGTTTCTTTCAATAAAAAACAATTGGAATTCTAATTCTCTAATTGTTATATTGAAGTTTTCTTGAAAGGTGCTTAGTACATAATCTAGAGGCCTATTGAAATCACCTTAGGATATTGAAGGGTTACCCAATCGAAGTTGCACACAAATCCCTTAAAAAAAAAAAAAAACATGAATCGGAAAAAATACTATTTTTTACATTGTCATTGAAATCACCAACTTTGGCCATCACATCGCAAACCATTGTTTGACAGAGCTTGTGGATAGCAGTTCACAATGGAAATGTGAAATCATTCATGCTGCTAATAATCAAAAGAAATCAATGTAATAAGTAGGTATTGCTTCATGAATGTGAGAGCTGTCCAAGGAAATGCTGATCTATTGTTATTCCTAAATGGAAAAGAGAAATAAATTTTATTGATTGGAGTTTTATTTGTTTTACAGTGCTCCATATCCCTGCTTAGACATAGATTAAAAGATAAAATATAAAATTCTGGCTACCTGCAGCCACCACTTGGTGGAGCTTAGGAGCTTATTTTATATTGTTTTATTACTGGGTTCAATGTATAAACGGTATGCAGTCGGTCCCTTAGCTCCCTCTAGTGGTGACTGAAGACAGTCAGAATTGTATCATTTAATTATATGTCTATGCACGGAATCTGGAGTTTTGTATCAGAAAAACAAAGCTCTGATCGCTATAAAGATAAATTAAGTAATTCATAAGCAAACAATGTAGTCCCTAAAAGTGGCATCGTGTTAAAACAAGGACATTCAGTTTAGGCTTAAAAACCTGTAATGACCAATGAGGAATATAATATTAATTACTGTTGATTTCCCATTCTATTGTGTTCTTGAAAATGTTGCAGAATGTTTTATGCATATGCCACACAATAACCGGCACAAGTTTTTGTAAGAGCAACATCAAAAGTTTCTAAAATACAACTGAAAAAGCAAATTCTCAATTTTTATGCTTACGAAGCATAAAGTGTATTTCCCTTCCCCATGAAGAACATTGAACTGATACTGAACATGATCCGTCTATATATTGACAGTGATTGACAGTGTGCTTTGTATTTTACCCTTAATTCTGTTTAATTGCTGATTCAGTGCAGCATATTACGGTACATAGAAAAGTACAATTATCCAATATATCTTATTGTATTTTCTCATTATAGCACACCTGTCTACCTTTATGAAACATTCTGACTCATAGTTTACTGCAGATTGGCAAAAATAGCTTAAAGGTGTGAGCTCAACCTTACAAAATAATGAGCACGGGTCTGCTGCAATTGAAAAAATACCAACTTGAGTTAACTTGTGAAACTGCAATCTGCTGTAAAATTACTTAATAGTTACTTAATGGTCTGTACATTATTATGTAATTAAATGTGATGACTTGTGACCTTGGTATTAATAGCAGGTCTAGGGTTCATTTATAAAGAAGATGTGCAGATGGAAGGCAGCAGAAAACAAAATTAGAGAAAAATGTTAATTTCCTATATGTATTTAAGATTAAATTTGCATTTTGCTGAATATTTATGGCAAAAGAGGAAACAATAATTTGAAGACTCCCCTATGATGCAGTCCCATGATCACAACAAAAAGGCTATAAATTATTTCTTCAAACTTGATAAAATATCAAGCTAAATGAAAACCTTACAATCCAGCATCACTGGAATGCTCCTAAAATTTATTTTTTGAATACTAAATGTATTCTAAATAATTAAAGTGTCTTCTGGCATTCCTCACAATCTTTTCCCCACCCCAAACATCTGCTAAGTAATCTCCGAATACCAATCAAGCTATACATTCTGAACCTTAGAGCTTTGGCAAAGCATTTCTACAGTATTTCTTTAGCCAGAAGTCAGTGCAGATAGAACGCAGGAGTCATGTCTAAGCAATCACGCTCTCTCTGCTACTTGTTTATACAGGGAAAAGTCATTGATTAAAACAGACTGGCCATTGGGCATTGGGGCTGTGTCTATGGGCCAAGACTAAGGAAAGCCCCAGAGCAAGCTGGGGCCAGCATGAGCACTCCTTAAAATTGAAATGCAAAGTAAAAAAAAAAAAAAACGCAAGTAATAAGGTCTTCTCAAATGCATTTTATTATCCTAAATTGAGTGTATTGTGGCTACAATGCTTGGTAAGGTGCCCATGACCCTCAATTTTTCCTGAACCGAGAAATTTTTTGACTTAAAGGAGTATTCCCAGAATAAACATTTCTCACCTAACCACAGAATAAGTGATAAGTGTCTAATCTCTGCGGCCCCTACCACTGGGATCCACACCGATCACTGGAATGGGGTCCCAAGGCCCCATCGTTTCTTTGAATGGAGTGGCAGACGAGCATGTGTTGTGCTGCTCCATTGAAAGTTTATGGGGCTGGTGGAGTCAGTTAAGTACAGCCCATGGCTGGTTCCATCAGTCCCATAGACATTTAATGGAGTGGCAAGGGTGCATGATGTCTTCCTCTCCATTTATGATTCTTCTCACTATGGTGGCTGCAGGGAGGAAGAACAGGGGGCTTGGGTTCTAGAAAATTAATAGATTGCATAACTTTATTGTACAGGTAGTAATGTGAGTAATTGTATCTGATGTTTAAAAGTTTTCTTTTTTTTAAACTTCATTAAACATAATTACAAATGTTTACAAAATATTATTGTATTTTTTTGTGTTGCAATATAAGTTTTTGTAATTGTTTATTTAATTTAATTATTTTTCACATTATTTTTGTTCAGTTGTCAGACTTTTACTTTTAAAAGCCTGGTACTAACAGCTACTCATTGAAAAAGCTCAGAACCCTATTTTTATTTCTAACCCCAGGACTTAGATGAGTGCTTGTTTTCCTCAGACTAGTTCCCAGTTTCAAATAGTACAAAGTCAACAAGTGGAATCATAATAAAAAAATATTGAACAATAGTGGGATTCAAGCACGGGGATCAACAAGAGGTTACGTGAGAGACAAGGAATAAGGCAAAGGAGCATTTAAGGCAGACTGGTTCAGAATCTGAGTTAAAAATCTCACAAAAACATCAACACAAACATGAATAAGATATAGTAAAAGCTGCTATAATTTACATCATACCGATGTTAACTAGAAGGTATTACATAGAAGAAGCTGTATTTTAAATCGCCTTATTCTTAGAAAGAACGTCTTAAATAAAAAGTAAAACAAGTCATGAAAATCACACACAAAATATTAAGTGGTTAAATAAACTAAGATGCATACAGTGATGTCAACTAAATGTACAACAGGCAGAACTATTTAATCTAAAATTATTGTAGTCTATTATTTTATATTCACTAAATGTATTATTTCAATATCTACTCTAAAAATAGATATATTTTTCTCCTGAAAATATATGATTTAATTGAATGAAATAGTTAGAGGACCTGTCATGTTTTTTTTCTAAACCACATTCCTCCCCTTATTCCCGCCTCTTCCCGATTCCAGCGCTGTTTCGTGTCCTGGGCTCTGCACTTGCCACCACCATCTCTATATACTTACCCTCCCTTCTTCTGAGTTGGATCCTCTTTGGCTCCGGGTGCGCCAGCTTTGTTGTGTAATTGCCACAAATTTGCAGCATAATCCGCAGTGGAAATTATCCGTCAATGTCTGAACATGCTCTTATGAGGGATGCATAGGACAGAGAAAGGAGACGCTGAGCTTGGAAATACATATTTTTTTTATATTTGATTCAGCATTTTCATGTAATAAGCTGTTTAACTGCTGCCAGGACTCACAGAGAAATTCTGCTTCCCCCGCCCACACAGAGTAATTGACAGCTTTTCCTTTATGAGTTTGCAAGCAGGAAGAGCTGTCAATCACTATTTTAGGGTGGGGAAAAAGGACTCACTGGCATTCTTTATGAGTTCTGGCAACATTTAACATCTTCCCAACATCCGCCGTATATACATGGCGCTGTCGGGAAGGGGTTCCCGCAAACTGCAGTATAATTACGTCACGGTGATAGTGTGGGCTCAGAAGCAGAGCTTGCACCATCACTGCCGGGTGTCAGCTGTATTTTACAGCTGACAGACTGCTGTAACGGCCAGGACCGGAGCTAGTCTCGGAACCAATCAATTAACCCCTAAGATGTTTCACTCAATAGAGAGCGCAGCATCTGAGGGGCTTTTAGCTGACCGGCAACCTAGCAAAGCGATCGCTGGAGTGCCGATGGTTGGCATG